>NW_024870784.1:0-1200000 GCF_019054845.1 Dipodomys spectabilis | reverse complement strand
TAAGTACAATGCATCTTGATCAATATCACCCCTTTCATCATTCTCCATTTCTCCCAACCCTACCCATCCCCTCAATTTATCTCATTTAATTTTCACATATGTACATTGAATATTATGATGGCATTTGCCCACCACTTCTCTCTCTATTGTCTCCCCCTTCCCTTTGACTTCCCCCAACACATGGTCCAGCTTCCTAGTATTCATGTTGTTAAACTGTAAAGCTACTTGTTCAAAAGAGTTGCGCCATTGGAATCCTCCTCTGCATATAACTATAGTTTAGTTAACATGAAAAAATGGACTCTTACTGAGCTTTGAAAGTCACTGTAGAATTGGGTCAGTCTGGGAGCTGATGCCTCATCCACAGTCATGAAGTTGCTGAATGGGAAAGATACATTCTCCAGCTGGTGCTACAGCTCTCTGCTTCAGGGTCATGCCACACCTGCCATGACCAAGAAGCAACTCAATCATGAGGCTGCACCATGGCTAGTTCCGGAGTTTGACACTTCTGCTACATCCCTGCTAGCAAAAGAGCTCCCCAGAACTCTCCTCTTAGTTCTACAAAGAAAGGAAGGTCTGAGATGAGTCTGCAGGCTGTACAGGATAGAAGAAACAGTCGCCCAAAATACTGGAGATGATCTAGAGGCTGTGAAGTGGGTGTGGATTGAGAGGGGATGAAAATAGGTGGAGAACGGGAGTGGGGAACTCATCTACCTCAGTTCCTGTACACAGCCTCATGGACATCTAACTGTGGATTCAACTCCCAAATCAAGATAACTGAATAACAATGATCAAATAAAATGATCAAAAATAACAATGATCAAATGTGGAAGCCTAGTCACAAGGAATTCCAGTAAAGTTGAACACTACAACTTTCCAGCAACTTATATAATTGCCTTCAAGACAAGAACCACGACATTTACGCCAGATCCCTCAGATCTCCTGGCACAGTGTATGTGTGGTAAGGATTCAGTAATGAACAATAAATGAATGTATGAATTTTATTAGTGAAGTGCCCCCTTCCTTTTTTTTTTTTTTTTAGAATATATTGGATACAGTACTCTGTATCCAAATGATTAGAAATCAGTTGTTCAAGTCTCCTACTGGTTTTTGTTTATTTGTTTGTCAGCCATGGGGCCTGAACTCAGAGCCAGGTTGCTGTCCCTGAGCTCTTTTTTGCTCAATGTTAGTGCTCTACCACTTTGAGCCACAGTGCGACTTCTGATTTTCTAGTGACTATTGGAGATAAGAGTCTCACAGACTTTCCTGCCTGGCCTGGCTTTGAACTGCAACCCTCAGATCTCAGCACCCTGAGTCGCTAGGATTACAAGCAAGAGCCACCAGCGCCCAGCTCCTACTGTTTTTAAGTAGAGAAACGTTCCTTCATCACCACCATCCATCAAATTTCCTCCCCTATTTAGTGAGCCTCTACTGGCTGCCAAAGATGATAAATTTGTGTCTACCAAAATTCAATGTTCGTACCTAATCTTCCAGGGAAGGTCACAAGGGTGGAGCCCTCATGGAAGGATTTAATGTCCTTTATTCTTTCTTTTTAAATATAGATGTACACATATATTAAGTATATATTAAGTAGTTGTACAAAGGAGTTGTTATTCAACAAAGCAGTTCATGACCACAGTGCATCTTGATCAATGTCACCCCTTTCAACATTCTCACTCATCCCTCCCAACCTACTCCTCTCCTCACTTTTAATTTTTTAGGATATACATTGATTTTTTTTACTACATTCTCCCTTCTTTTTTTCCCCCTTCATTTGTCTAACCACTTCACCTTGACCCTACCCCAGCCTTTTCTTTTTTTTGGGTCGTGGGGCCTGAACTCTGGGTGTAGACGCTGTCCCTCAGCTCTTCATCTCAAGGCTAGTGCTCCACTACTTGGGCGACAGCACCACTTCTGGCTTTGTCTGCTTGTGTGGTGCTGAGGAATCGAACCCAGGGCCTCATGCATGCAAGGCAAGCGCTCTACCACTGAGCCACTTTCCAGCCCTACTCCATCCTTTTTAATTACCTGTTTTCCTGGTGTTTATTTTGTCAAACTATAATTTAGCCTTTCTAAGGAATTATAATGCTTGAGTTCACCCCTGAATCTACTATATTTTAGTTAATACATTGTGTACACTTGCATATCACCCGAAATGTTTACTTATATATTCACATATTTATAAACTAACTCTGGCTTCCACATATAAGAGAAAACATGCAACTTTTGTCTCTCTGGGCCTGACTTACTTCACTTAACATAATTTTTTCCAGGTCCTTCCATTTCTTTGCAAATAATACAGTATCATTCTCCCTAATGGATAAGTAAAATTCCACATATATATATGCAATATATATGTGTATATGTTATATATGTGTGTGTGTGCAATGCAGTATATATATGTGTGTGAATATATATGTATATATTGCATTTTCTTGATCTACTTTCCTTTGAGGGGCATCTGGGCTGATTTCAAACCTTGGCTATGATCAACAGTGCTGCAGTGAACATGGTTGAGCTAGTAGTGTACTAGTGCCCTTAGAGTGAGGTGAAGAGACCAGCATTCTTTTCCTTTATACCACATGAGGTAGAACAAGACGGTGCTGGCTATAAACAGAAAGTAAGCATTCACCAGACATGGAACCTGCATGGTATTTCAGCTTCTAGAGTGGTGGGAAATTATTGTATACAAGCTTCCTAGTTTGGGTTTTTTTTTTTTTTTTTTGACAATTGTTGTAACAGCCCAAATGGACTAAGTTACTAGCTAATGTTGTATAAAAGTGTATATGTGTGTGTATATATATGTATATGTAAAATATATATATACTTTATATATAGGTATAAATATACATAATTATTTATATTATTTTACCTATTTGGCCAACCTCTAACATTTTTTTTAAATGAGAGAAAGAGAGAGAGAATTTTTGAAGATGGAGTAAGTTCATGTTCTCTTTGGAACACCATAATAGGCAAGTCTTACACTAGTGCAATCATTTGCTCTAAGTAACAATTCATCAAGCCAGAGAGAATGGAACAAATTATGGATGTGGAAGTATCCAGGGGTCTCTATAGTCTACTTTTAATCCATTCAATTTCCTGCTACAGTAGAATTTCTTCCATTTGTGTCGATCCTTTGGGGTCAGCACACAGCAAAGTTCCCTTAGTTTCTGGAAACTTCCCACTTTAAAACTCCCAACCAAGCAGGTTGTCTCCTGCTGGGTGGTTAATGAAACTGGTAGGCATGCAGCTTCCTCCTGGTTGCCATGTCAACGACCAGGCTGCTGGGCCTTCTGGAAACAGAAAAGAACAGCAAGTGCGGGCCCATGCATTCCACCCTGGCTTGCAGATTAAAGCAGCTGTCAAGCCAGGGTGAAGGATCAGTGGCCAGGCAGAGTCTGTGGAGAAGAGACGGAAGGCTCCGCCGTGAAACTCTGAGATGTAAGTCATTTCTCTACTTTTCTTTGCTGTTTTGTTTTTTTTAGGCCAGTCTAGTTTTATAGAAAATTTTTAATAGCTTCAGAATTCCTGCTAGATGACAGGAAAGTTCTGAGGTGGTTTGAAGAGCCACCATCAGGGCTGTCTCCTTGTAGCTTTAGCACTCCCCGAACGTAGAGTACATGGATGGAGATCATAAAAGACTTTTCTAGACTTTCAAGCGTGTGAGTTAACCTTTTCACTGAGATTCTGCCTTTAAAAGGCAATATTTTGAGTGCATTAAGCAAAGAATGAAATAGTCTTCTCATTTAGCCACTCAATAGAGAAACTCACTCAAAGCAAATAGAATAGTTATCTTCTCGGGACCTGAAAATCTTGTTTCTATTGAAAACATCTGGTTAAAGTCTTCTGTTAGTCTTCATTACTAATTAACCATTAAGCAAAAGATATCTAACAGATTTCTTTTTCTTACTGTGACTGCAAACAAAGAAAACTAGGCACTGGTAAAGCATCAGCTTTGTTGGTTCTCTGTTTATATCTTTTAATAGTATATATTTGCTGCCATTTAGATACCAAGTTTTATAGTGTTTACTTATTAGAAAACATAGATAAGAAAAAACAATAACCTTAGATGATAGCTAACATTTGGATTAGAGAGTTAACTTAAAAAATGGTGCTTGTATTCAAAAGTGGAAAAAATATGACAAATAATGATAATAAAGATAAGAAAGAAGGAGTGTTTTAATTCAAGTCTAACAGTCTGTCCACAGTCCTGCCTGCAGGTTTTATTGTTTATTAAACATGTCTTTGTGTATATTTTAGCAAAAATTATTAAACAATTTTTGTTGGTATGTTTGTGGGAAAGACATGTTTCAAAAGCATTGTGCCTAATATTTATGAAAAAGCAAAAACTACCAAAAAACAAAAACCAGACCTTATTTGTCCAAAAACTTGCTTGAAAAAATTTTTAATGGAGAGGATGATCCTTGAGATGTTTGTACTTTTTCAGACTGAATAATGCAATATGTTTGGAAGAAAAACCAGATTTCTTCTTATTTTTTTCTGACACAAATTGGGCATTTTCTTTAAATGATGGTTCCAACAAAATATTTATAGAAATGAATGCTTTTCAACAGCTAACTTGGATTTCCCAACTTCCTTTCTACACTCGGCTTTCATTGTTTGAAAATGGTATTCAGGGGCTGGGAAGGTGGCTCAGTGGTAGAGCGTTTGCCTTGCATGCCTGAGGCCCTGAGTTCGATTCCTCAGCACCACATAAAGAAAAAAGCCGGAAGTGGGCTACCACCACTACTCGAGAGCTGAGGGACAGCGCCCAGGCCCAGAGTTCAGGCCCCACGACCGGACCCAAAAAAAAAGGAAAAAGAAAATGGTATTCAATCTTTTAGAATTTAGTGTCCAGTGGCTCTGGTCTGAGGCAGGAAGTCTGTGGATTCCAGTGAAGACAACAGTTAGATCACATGGCATGGATTTGAACCCCAGGTGATCTACTCCATTGCCCTTATACTGATTCACTCATTGGTGATGTCACTCTTGCAAAGGTCTGTGTCATGGAAAGCTATGGCAGCTACATGTTTTAGCTAGCATTTCCCAGTAGTTCTCACCCTTCTGTTATTATTAGCAGAAGCAATACTCCATTCATATTGATGAACCTAAACTTACTTATAAACCTAATTCAAAAGTGTTTCTTTTATAAAGAGTGCTTCTGAAATATTTATGTATAACAGAACCTGCTTAACTCCTCTGTCCCTCATTAGCATAAGTTTTCCACAGACATTTTCAGTTAAAGGCCAGAGTCTAGCAGTGAACTACACAGCAAGGAGTATTATCTGAGTCTGTATGTGATCCTGGGCTGGGAAACTGCGCTGTAATTTCCACTGTGACTCTTCAGTGTGTACTTGCCCGTCTCAGTGTGAGCTCTGGGACAAGCTTTTGGAACCTGGGAAAAGTTATTCATCTTCTTTGGGTCTCCATTTTCTAAGATGAAAATTAGACCATAATATCTACCTTTAGTATTATTACAAGTATTAAGTATTATAAAACATGTAAAAAATTTACAACAGTACCTGGCACAAAAGGAGCACTCATTACATCTTTTTATTAATAAATAAGGCCAGAAGCAGCTGTAATCACACCAGCTGTTCTGAAATCTGAGGTGGGAAGATCAGCCCTGGAGCTGAAGATCCATCTGAACAACTGAGACTCATTCTTAAAAGATAAATACATACCCACATGCATGCATATATATTTTTTTCTTATTTCAGTCATTTTTAACATACTTGTAAATCTCAGTTTTAAAAAAATGTTAAGTACCTTATATTTTCTTGACCATTGCTTTTTATATTTAAGCTTAGGAACACAATGTGGAAGGACAGTAAAATATTTGGCGAATGTCTATTAGACATACAGAAAGAACTGCCAAGAACAATGCTACCTATAGGAGCCTGAAGTTTGGGGAAGAAGCTAGAAGCTACAGCCAGACTTGAGCTAATAAGCACCATGGCTGGAGCATCACGCGAGCCTGGGGGGAGTGGCTACACACAGAGAAGGCCAGACCTTGAGTAGGGGCATGCACGCATGGGAAATGAGATGCCGGCCAAAGAAACAGATAGAGCAGCCATGGAAGATGCAAGAAAACCCAGGAGGATGGGTGTCACAGAGGGGCAGAGAGCTCTTTACTAAGAAAGAAAACTCTGTCAAATGATGGTGAGAAGTCAGGGATATGAGATGGAGAAATTGATCATACTATCAAAACACACCACAAGTCTTAGTAAGAAGCTCTTTTTAATAAACTTAGTCTAGCATAGTGTAAGGAAAAATGAATACAGAGAGTTTCCATCTCAGTAAACATCCTGTTAGTATAATACACATATCAAAATTATTAAGCCAACATTGGTGAATTATTATAAACTAAGGTCCAAATGCATTCATATTTTACTTAATGTCCTTAGGTAAGGTACTATATAGCTTTTAGTCTTCATTTGCAGACATTTACAAACTTTTCAAAATCTTTTTTTTAAGGGAACTTCCATTTATTTATTTATTTATTCATTTATTTATTTTTTGGGTCCAGTCATGGGGCCTGAATGCTGTCCCTCAGCTCTTCAGCTCAAGGCTAGCGCTCTACCACTTGAGCCACAGTGCCACTTCTGGCTTTTTTCTTTTTGCTTATGTGGTGCTGAGGAATCGAACTCAGGGCCTCATGCATGCAGGGCAAGCGCTCTACCACTGAGCCACCTTCCCAGCCCACTTTTCAAAATCTTTTAAGATGCCAGGCACCTGTGGCTTCTGCTTGTAATCCTAGCTACTCTGGAGGCTGAGATCTAAGGATCACAATTTAAAGCCAGCCTGAACAGGAAAGTCTATTAAGACTCTTATCTCCAACTAATCACCATAAAACAAACAAACAACTGGAAGTGGATCTGTGGCTCAAGTGTCACTGAGCAAAAGAAGCTCAGGGGCAGCACACAGGCTGTTCAAATCCCAGGACCAGTATATTAAAAAAATAAAAAACAAATCTAGAAAGCAACAACAATTAAAAGGCCCTTGGTTCTATTATTTGTATCTTAAACCGCACAAGGAAAACGTTCCTTTTACTTTTCCAAAATGTGATGATTAGAACTTTAACTTGAACACAGATGAAAGGAAAAGGCCCAGTGCTTAAACATCTTGAGGTAATCATAGCTGAAGGTACTTTATGGGAATGTAATCATGTGCAATTGTAAGCAGAAGATCTGAATCCTCTTTTATTGTTCTGGAAGCAGGTAATTAAAACGTTAAAGGCTTACCAGACTTGTTTCTCATCTCCTAGCAAAGGGATTAGTGTCTTGCTCATTCTAGTTATCCTTGGCAACCTCACCTGGGATACTGGCCCAGTGGTTTGAGCAAACTTCCAAGTTAGCCCCAAGGCTGGACTCACAAACAGCAGGTTGAGACTTTCAACTGAAAGCACGGAGGGCAAGGGCTTTGTTGGCATATTGGGGGTGAAAGAAAAGCTTCAAAAGCACTATGCATAATATTTATGAAAAAACTCAGAAGTGTCACGTTTACAAGTGTCTCAGAGACCTAAACAGTTGGTGTCGTGTATTCTTGGGTTCAGTATCTGAGGCAATAAACCTCAGAAAATACTCAGAAAAAAGAACTGCTGCCTGTACTGACATGTATAGACTTTCTTGTCATTATTCCCTAAACCAGCGGTGGGGAACATCTGGCCCCTAGGCCACATAAGTCACCTTGAAATCATTCGGTACACGATGGGACAGACACAGATGCTACTTTTATACTTCTCAGCAGCTCCTGCTCGAAGCCTGTTTTGATACCAGATGGCATTATAAAAACCCAAGTAGCCCCTGGCAGAAGAAAAATCCCCAGTCCCTGCCCTGAGCAACACAGTGTGATAACTCTTTATATAGCAGTTATATTGTATTGGAGATAAGTAGTATAAAGAAAATCTCAAGTATACAGGAGGGTGTTGTCCGTGATAACAAGGTGGACTAGGGGGCCTCCTAGAGCAAACTGTCTGTGCATAATGAGGAACAACTGCATACTTACTAATTCTGTTCCTTGGAGCCCTGGAGGATGTTTGACAGATGGGAGGACAGTGCTCAAGGGCTGACTTGGGGCTCAGGACACCCACCTAAGCAACTTATCTCACCTTGTGTTCCTATTAAATGCCCAGGAAAGACCCAATGACCACCTTAAACTCAAACTCAGCTTCCTGGAGAAGTCACAGGAAGTATATGTGTGGGTGGCTCGAAGGACTTGTGCAATATGTCATTCAATGGCTTTTGGACTATTCACTGCCTGGACACAGGGCAGTAAACTCGAATGGACACCTTCTCCCTCAGACATAAAAGTTCATGGATAAGTCACATGATAAAACTCCCTCAAAGAACATGAACTTTGTTTGCTGATTTGATGGATGAATTGACTGATTTGAGTGATGATGCTTTGGCTGCTCTTGAATTCATAGGCTCAAGTAATCCTCTTGCCTGGATCTTCCCAATAGCTAAACTATAGGTACATACCATCATTTCCCTTAAGTTAGGATTTAGGTAAAAGCAATTTTAAACATGAAATTTTAAACATCTGGTTCTTAAGAGGACTCAGCCTGATCTGAGAATCATGGTTCAAAGCCAGTCCAGGCAGGAAAGTCCGTGAGACTCTTATCTCCAATAAACTACTCAGAAAACTGGAAGTAGTGCTGTAGCTCAAGTGGCAGAGTACTTGCCTTGAGCTGAAGAGCTGAGGGACAGCATCCAGGCCCAGAGTTCAAGACCCATGACTGACAAAAACAAAAAAAGAGGACTCAGCTTTTCTTTCTTTCTTTCTTTCTTTCTTTCTTTCTTTCTTTCTTTCTTTCTTTCTTTCTTCCATTCTTTCTTCCTTTCTTCCTTCCTTCCTTTCTTCCTTCCTTTCTTTCTTTCTTTCTTTCTTTCTTTCTTCCTTTCTTTCTTTTTTTTTTTCTAGTCGTGGGGCTTGAACTCTGGGCCTGGGCACTGTCCCTGCACTCTTCAGCTCAAGGCGAGTGCTCTACAGCTTGAGCTACAGTGCCACTTCCCGTTTTCTAGTGGTTTATTGGAGATAAGAGTCTCACGGAGTTTCTTGCCCAGGCTGGCTTTGAACCATGGTCCTTAGATCTCAGCCTCCTGAGTAGCTAGGATTATAGGCATGAGCCACCAGCACCCAGCTCAGGACTCAGCCTTTCTGAGTCTTGTCTGTCAATATAACCTAGGATGACAACCTTACAACACAAGGTTATAAGGGCAAAGCAGGATGTATTGGGATATATATATGTATGTATGTATGTATATATATATATGTATATGTATACCCAGATCCTGTCTCTCTGCAAGCCATAGAGTGGTTTCACCAGCAGAATGGCAACTTCAGTATCAGAAATACTGAAAGTTCAGTGACTTATACCAGGGCTGAGGAGTATGCTCTTGTGGAATGTGAAGAAGAAAGAAAAGACAACACTTATCACACTAAAAAAAACACTGGAAAGAGATCTGAATTAGCTTTCAGCTTCATGAGCTTTGAAATATTAAGAAACAACGACATCATTCCCTATTTTTAAATATCATCTTACACAGTGTTTATCTCCAATCTACCTCCTGCAGCATACTCCTAGAACAGAGCCAAAGAAAAGAAAAATGCTAAAGGCCCTTTTTTCTCAAAAGCTTTTCAGGATCCTATACCTATAGATTTGCATAATGTCTCGGTCTTTATCGTATTCATAACATGGAGCAGGCCGCCTTCCTGACCACCTGAAGAGACCACACAGAGCGCTCTGTCTCTGAGACTGAGCCATGCCTTTCTTATGGCTGCCAGGTTGCAGAGCACATGTCTCCAGCAATGGAGTTCTCAGCTAAGTTGCGTTTTGGATGCTAAGAATGGATGAATGTGGCCCATTTGGTTCTCCTGCTTCTTACACGGCTGGTTTTCTCTTAGAGGCTCAAGTAGGTGTCTCCATGTATGCATGGAGGAGAAAGGAGCCTGGTTGTAACCTAGTTTCTTCAGTTTTACTCTCATGGGTCTCACCATACTCAAGGATTCTAGATAGTGAAGTACATTCATCTGAACTGCCTGAAGTTAGGAGCCAGCAAATGGAAACTTTTAAAGAAAATATCAAGAAAAATGGGCTGGGAAGGTGGCTCAGTGGTAGAGCGCTTGCCTTGCATGCATGAGGCCCTGGGTTTGATTCCTCAGCATCACATAAGCAGAAAAAGCCAGAAGTGGCGCTATGGCTCAAGTGGTAGAGCTCTAGGCTTGAGCTGAAGAGCTGAGGGACAGCGTCCAGGCCCAGAGTTCAGGCTCCATGACCAACAAAAATAAAAAAAATATACATATCGAGAAGAGCATTTTGAACTCACTGTCCTGTATCTTGTTCCTTCCCTCAGTTCAGTCTACCTGGCAGTCTTATAGTTCCTTCTCTGAACAAATCCAAATATCCCTCTCCTGATACAACCTTCACTGCCCCTTTTTTGGTCTCTTTCAAGGGTCTTCTAAGGGGCTCTGACATCAAAGGGGATACACAACCAGCCAAGTCAGTAGAGGTAGTATTGAAAATTTGCTGATTTTCAATTTTACTTTTTTTTTTTTAATTGTGAAAATATCTACAGAGGGGTTACAATTACATGGGCAACCTTGCCAAGCATTGTTGCCTCCTCCTTTGTTTCCCCTTCCCATCCCTTCCCCCACCCCACAACCAATTTGACTTGTTTTTAATCTCAGATTTTATGTGTATGACTTATAATACTTGCATGGATCTATTGGAGAGTTAAAATTTTTTATTGATGAGTTGAGGATCACAAGAGTTTAGAGACCAAACTATTGCCAGCATAAAGTCTCAATCTTCAGCTTGGCAGCAAGGTACTGTTTAACCCTACTCTGCCAGTGCTTTCAGTTCATGGGCCTTAGGCCATCTGGTGCATGCTCTGAACACATCAACCACTTCAGTCATTCTGAGATTTTGCCCAAGTGACTCTTATCTCTGCACTGCCTTACTTCTCCTAGTCACAACCCCTTCTCTGCTAATCGTTCCTATTCCTTCTAGCCCAACACTTCATCTGCATCTTTCATCAATGCTACCAAAGATATCTTATCAGTCACCTAATTGTTTGTTCTCAGTTTCTTGGGAAAATTTCAAGGCTTCTGAAGGAGATGTGCTGTCTCTGAAGGAGATGTGCTGTCTCCTGTTTTGATTTCCATTGACTTAGGCTACTCTCTGGCATTGAGTAAGTGTTCTCTGAGTGTTGAGTTCTCATTTTCTGTTCAGAAAACAGCATGTAAATACCATCAGTTGCAGCCGAGCACTGGTGGCTCACGCCTGTAATCCTAGCTACTCAGGAGATCTGAGGATCACAGTTCAGAGCCAGTCCAGGCAGGAAAGTCCATGAGACTCTCATCTCTAATTAACAATCAGAAAACCAGAAGTGGCGCTGTGGCTCAAGTGGTAGAGCGTTAGCCTTGAGCTGAAGAGGTCAGGGACAGTGCCCAGGACCAGAATTCAAGCCTACCATCAACAACAACAACAAAAATCAGTTGCAAAACATATATTGACATAGCACCTGCTATATCAATCAGGGTAGCCTGTCTATTGACAAACTTCAAAACTTCCTACAACAGGAAGGCATATGTTCCCTTTACATTGGACTAATATTGCTCAGAGAGAGAAGAGTGGCCCTTGCTCCACATGGCCATCCAGGGACTCAAGCTTTTATCTACAGCTGTGCTTCTATCTATCGTTGTTCTAGGGCTCCTGGCCTATTCCATTGGTCAGAACTGTCATGTGGCATTACTTCACTGTAAGGCACTTGGAAGTCCTATTCACTAAGTCTTTGTAGGGAAGTCCTGCACTGTGCCACGTGAGGAAGGAGAACATGGGTATTGGTGGACACTGGAAATACCTGATATACTGGAGTCTTAAGATATAGTGGCTTTAGAGAACTGTGACAAAAACTCAAATAATGTCAACACATCTAAGTTTTTAAAGCAAAATGCTGAAAACTAAGTATGGTCATCTGGTCTTGGAGCCTTTAAATCGCGGGCCATTTAAAAACTGGAGCAAATATTCAAAAATCAATATTAAACATTTTCTTTGTATTGCACCTGAAGAAATCTTAGTAACAACTAACACCAGCAACCATCTCCATGAAGCAAGGCCTTCCAAATTAGGCAGATACAGACATCAGTACTTCAAAACAAATTCTGTCTCAATCTATGATTACACCCAACATTTAGATCATGTTTATCCTTGGCTCCAATAGGCATGTCTCAAACTGGAAGCATCTGTTTATAAAAAGATATTATTTGTAAGGAGATACTGTGTCAGCAGGAAGATAGCATTCAGACCATTTTCCCCAAACACACTTGAGATGGCATAAAGAATGATGGTCTGAATTTTACAAACAATACAGATGTCGAAAAATATAATTAAGAAAAAAAATCTAGGGGTAGGGTGGGGGGTGGGTAGGAAATGGGAAGGGATGGAAAGGGGAAACAAAGGAGGAGGCAACAATGCTTGATAAGATATGTACATTATCTTGCCCATGTAATTTTAACCCCTCTGTATGGCATTTTCACAATTTTAAAAAAATCTAGTGACATTATCTAAATCTTTGCAGCACTTAAAAATCAAATGTGATTAAAAAATTAATTCAAGGGCTGGGAACGTGGCTCAGTGGTAGAGTGCTTGCCTTGCATGCATGAGGCCCTGGGTTCGATTCCTCAGCACCACATAAGCAGAAAAAAAAAGCTGGAAGTGGCGCTGTGGCTCAAGTGATAGAGCGCTAGCCTTGAGCTGAAGAGCTGAGGGACAGCGCCCAGGCCCAGAATTCAGGCCCCACGACCGGACCCAAAAAAAAAAAAAAATTCAAAAGTGAGTTTAATTTGAACTTAGAAATGATTTTTATTTTAAAAGTAGAAAAGCAATTAAGGAAAAGATCCAAATGAAGAAAGTGGAAAAAGGGCTGTAACCTAAGCTATAATACTGGGTTAAGGGCTGAAGAAAGACAGGACTTGAGAACTTTCGCAAAGATATTTAAAAGCCAGGACTGGAGTGTCTGGCAAGGATGTCTATCACAAATGCAGTCCCCAGTGTGTCCCTGGAAGATTCTGAGGAAGTACACATAAGGGGTCTCCCAGTAAATGAGACATTTTAGAATCCTGAGTGCATCCCACAAAGTGAGCGTGATAGTCTGCTTTCTGTTACTGCAAGTACTGAGGCTAGATACTTTATGAAGAAGAGAGGTTTATTTAGATCATACTTCGGGTGGCTAAAATATCCAACCAGCATTGTGTCAGCTTTAGTGAGGGCCTCATGACAAATGGCATCATGGCAGAAGCATGTGAGAAAGACAGCCCATGGTGAAACAGAAAACCAGAGCTCAGGGAGATGTCAAATCCAAGACTCTCACTTGAAGTAATCAGGGTCTCTGAGAACCACGTCAATTCTTTTTGAGGGCAATGCCTTCCATAACTAACTACCTCACAGTAGGTAGAAATCCCTTAGAAATCCCACTACCTCTTCCCAATGCCGCACTGGGGACCAAGCTTCTAACACAAACCACATCCAAACCACAACAGTGAAACTTACATCTGTTCCAGTCCCTGGGCCCCCTGAGCACTTACGGGGTCCAGACAGGGCCTCCATTATTGGAAAGTCATGGTCAAATCCTTTCAGAAACTTTGAGTGCCTGCGTTCCAGCAAATCAATGTACTTTACTCTCCAACCCTTTTTCTCTTTCCTATACACCGCAGAATCCATTTGTGAATGAGGCAGACACTTTCTCACCAGGTTGAAGGCTGATGTGCAGCTCTCCCTCCCTTTCTTTTCAAGGCTGAGATCAGAACGGACCAATGGCACTGACAGTATTCCTAGCTCTGAGGAGTCAGGGTTACTGGGACGTGAAGTCCCAGAAACCTTGGATGGAATCTGGGACAGCTAATAATCTAAAATTATCCTGTCATGAATAAACGCTTCCCTTTTTCTTACTAAATGGGATAGTCAAAAACACATCCTAACACCATGAAAAAGATGATAAGCTTCTTGTCGATGGAGAACCTGCAGCTCTCCATGTTTCTCAAGTTGTTTTTTTTTTAATTACAAAAGTATCTGCTAATAAATCCTTTAAGAAAATTCTGTGCCAACTTCAAACTAAGCAGAAAATATTGTAAATACCCTATCTAGTCTTCCCAATGATTGATTCAACCAATCTTCTTGCTTTCTTTTCTTTTCCTCTTTCTTTTCTTCTCCCCTTCCTCCTTCTTTCTTCCCTTCCCTTGCTTTCAGTATTTCCTTGGTGGGGGGCAGAGTACATCATAGTTTTAGTCAATTAAGAACTACTTTTGTTGGGTGCTTGGTGGATCATGCCTGTAATCCTAGCTACTCAGGTGACTGAGATCTGAGAATTGTGTTTCAAAGCCAGTCTGTGAGACTCTTATCTTGAGTTTACCATTAGAAAACTGGAAGTGGTGGTGTAGCTCAAAGGGATAGAGCGCTAGCCTTGAGCAAAAGAGCTCGTGGACAGCCCCTAGGCTGCAAGTTCAAGCCCCCTGATGGGCAAAAAAAACTTTTAAAAAAGAACATTTTTAGAGTCTAGAGTCATTGATTTAAAAAAAAAAATCTGTTATGCCATGATTTCACAGGGAACATGTTCCCAGAGTGCAGGTATTTTCTACCAGGGTCTCACAATATGCTTCCCTGAGCAGAACAGGCTACTATTGCATCCAACCCAGATTCCTCTTAAGCTTCCTTCTTTTTCTGATTAATTTTCCTTCAGACATTTCAGAAAACTATCTCAGCTATCAGAGTGCTTATTAATAAGCTCAATCTATGCATTATTTCTCTTGTTAAGACTCTTGCCCCTTAACCTGCTTGTTCATACACTGCCAATGGCATGCTGGGTAACACTGTAGTCTTGAATATAACCATGGGAGTGACATTTGTGAGGTCCTTTTCAACAGTACCAATTCCTTTGATGTCTGCAAAGACACTTCTTTTGAACAACCTCATTTTCTAAAAGGTCTTATATATATATATATATATATATATATATATATATATATATATATATATATATATATATATTGGGGACCTCTCTCCTTTCTCTCTTTATTTTGGCAAATTGCTGTAAGATGCAAGTTCTGTGCAGTTGCCTTATTATTTTTTATTTTTTTTGGTCTTTTATAACTTTTTTTTTCTGGAGCTGAGGACCGAACTCAGGGTCTTGCACTTGCCAGGCAGGCGCTCTTCCACTGAGCTAAACCCCAAGACCCAGATGCAAGTTCTGATCAAAAGGCTGCTATGTTCTTAGCAACATCTGTCTCAGTGTAGCTAGCCCTTCTCAGCTCAGCCTTGCTTGTCTTCCTTCCCCCTTTGAGCATAAAGCCCTGGAGCCCAGCACCCAGGCTCTGTTTACCTTCGTTTCTTCTGCTTGGCCTAGGCTAGGGACTGGCACAAAGTCCATGCTTGGCCCTTGCTGACGCTCCTCACCTTTCTGCTCTGGATTTTTGTATGCAGGCCTGTCTTGGCCCTGTGGCTGATGTGACATACAATTAGAAACATTAGAGCCAGCGTAAAGGCTGACTCCTGAAGGTTCTGGGCTGTTTCCCCAGGACTGGCAAAGTGCCTGCCATGCAATCAGCTCCCAGTAAATATGGGGTAAATGAATGAGTGAATGAATGAACAAATACAGTTGCTGTTCAGGTTATCATTGCTGTTCAAGTGTGCTTGGCTAAGCTTATTTTATCCTCCCTGTAGTCTATCTGGTGAAGGACAGGAATGGGTCCATCTCCTTGTGCTCTCTATCCCCTTCCTCCATCCCCGATTTCCCATTGTCTTGCTTTGACACCTTGTGGCCTCATCTTGTACCAGAGTGTTGCCTAGAACTTTCCAACTACTGCGATATTCCATGGCTATACACTTAACTTTTTCATCTATCATTCTGTGCCCATTTCCTGTCTGTAGCTGTGCGCCTTCCTAGATATCGTCTCATCCCAAGTATCTCTCTATTCCTCTGGTGTTTGGTAAACATAGAAAAGTTGAATTAATGTTTGTCTTCTATTACTAGGTAACTCAAGAGAAACTCTGATCCTTTTTACAAAACTGAAACCTGGTGCCTTCTGCCATAATGCTTGTGTTGTTCTAATAACACCACAGAAGAAGACCACACATGGATTACTAGTCAGGCATGGGCATTGCTGTTATTCTTTAAAACATGAATATTTTCCTACAGTATTGAATTCATTTAGCAGTGCTTATATCTTGCTTAGTTTGGGGACAAAAGTCAATTCATACAATTTGCTCTGTTAATGGTGGATAATCAACTACCTATTCATATGGTTATAATTATATTATACATCAACATTACAATGAATATATAAGTATATTTATAAGGGGCTAGGAAAGGGATGGAGTTACATAAACAGATTGATATTCTCAGGGAGGAAGTAGAAGGCACATTTGTCTAGTTAGAAATATAAGTTTACCATTAACTCAATGTTTTATTGCTATTCATGCTATGCAGTTTAACAGGCAGTGCGTGGGTAGCAGAATCCTACAAGGAACTGTTTGTCTTTGAATTCCAGGAAGTCAGATACTGAAGGGAGGAAGGCATGTGCATATCTAGGGAGATTACAGGTACTAAATACTAGTAATTGAATGTTTGAAGGATTTGCTCACTCATGTAACTCTGCCAGGCCCCTGACCATAGATAGGCCGTGGTAGGTCTTCTTGCTGGCATAGGTACCAGCTCTCTTAGTATATGAGTCTCACTGTCAGCACACCTCGCTAGGAGAGCTGAGAGATGGGGCTGCTGCTTCTCCTGAGGCTCTGAGTTAAAATATTGCCTGTCTTCAGTCGAATTATTCGACTTTTTTTGGGGGGGGGTCCGGTCTTGGGGCATGAACTCTGGGCCTGGGCGCTGTCCCTCATCTCTTCAGCTCAAGGCTAGCACTCTTCTTCCACTTGAGCCACAGCGCCACTTCCGGCTTCTTTTTTTCTGCTTATGTGGTGCTGAGGAATCGAACCCAGGGCCTCATGCATGCAAGGCAAGCACTCTACCACTGAGCCACCTTCCCAGCCTCACCAGACATTTATTATAAGCTGTGTATTTCTGACAAGAGGCTGTGGTTAAAAACAAAGCTGCATATTTTATTTCAGGTGAATAAACGATGAACTGCCTCATGAAGCAGAAACAGGAACATTCTGGTCCATGCTGGACAAGAATGGCACCGCCTTCTAGTCTTTGCCTCCTTCTTTTCAGTGCACTGGGGGTCTTTGCACTTGACCACTTCATGAAAGGTCAGAAGAACAGCACACTTATTTTCACGAAGGAAAACACCATTCGGAACTGCAGCTGCCCTGCAGACATCCAGGACTGTGACTACAGTCTGGCCAATCTGATATGCAGCTGCAAAACCATCCTGCCTTCTGCAGCAGAGCAAACCAGCTACAGTGGCCATCTGACCATCTGGTTCACCGACACATCAGCACTGGGCCGCCTCTTGAACTTCACACTGGTTCAGGACCTGAAGCTTTCTCTGTGCAGCTCCCACACCCTCCCCACTGAGTACCTGGCAGTGTGTGGGTTGAGGAGGCTTCGCATCAACACTGAGGCCAAGCATCCCTTCGCAGAGCAGAGCCTGCTCATCCACAGTGGAGGAAATGGCCGCTCCAAAGAGACACCCGAGTTGTTACACAAAGGCTGGCAAACGTGCATGTTTATTTCATTCCTAGATATGGCTCTTTTCAACAGAGACTCATCTTTAAAATCATACAGTGTTGAAAACATTTCCAGCATTGCCAATGACTTCCCTGACTTTTTTTACTTTAAGACCTTCCCAATGCCAAGCAACAGAAGCTATGTTGTTACGGTCATTTACTAATGTTATACCTGTGTCTCACTGCCTGGAACTTTGATAAACGATGGATTCTTCAAATAAAAAAAATCTGGGAATAAGGCCATGAGATAGGTATATCTACCTCTAACTGTGTCTTTTCCCTCAGCCCACTTACAAATAACTACTTCTCTTTGCTCTATGCTCAACCTTAGGAACTATTTTGAAGAAAAAATTAATAGGAAGCAAGAACGAATGATTTATTCTTGAACTATATCTTAAAAGCCAGCTACAGGCTAGGTCTTTACAATTTGCAGCTCATGCAGAGATGTCAGATCAGGAGGGCTTTAGAAAGCAGCATTCACATCAGGGATTGCTTACTAGAATTCAGTAGAGACATGAAATCTAAGAAAGATATCTTCTTTCAAAATACAGTAGTTCTGGTTAGCTATGGGGAATCCATTCCAAGACCCCAAAGGATTCCTGAAATAGCAGATAATACTGAACCCTACTTATACTGTTTATTCTTGTACTTTCAGACTTGTAATGCAATTTAATTTATAAAGTGGGTATATTAAGAGAGCAACAGAAAATAACATACTAAAATAAATTTGTGGGAGTATGCTCACTTGGTCTTACTTAAAAATATCTATTATACTGTATTCGCCCTTCTTCGTCCTATAGTTATGTAAAGTGACAGCACCATAACAAAAGCATCTTATGATTTCTGTTTGGCATAAATTGCCAGCATTGCTACTTTGTGCTTATTATTAAGGCCCTTATAAAGTAGAGGTGTCTTGAATATAAGCAATGCCATTCTGCAACAATCAATCTGACAACTCAGACAGTGATTCATGAGTAAATAGTGTACATGGTATAGATATGATAGACAAACTGATGGCTCCTGTCCAGGTGGAATGCTGCATAAGACTGAATTCATCAGGGCTGGGAAGGTGGCTCAGTGGTAGAGTGCTTGCCTTACATGCATGAGGCCCTGGGTTCGAATCCTCAGCACCACATAAGCAGAAAAAGCCGGAAGTGGCTCTGTGGCTCAAGTGGTAGAGCACTAGCCTTGAGCTGAAGAGCTGAGGGACAGCGCTCAGAGTTCAGGCCCCTTGACTGAAAAAAAAAAAAAATTAAAAATCTATGAATTGTCTGTGAGACTAGCTCTCCAAAATAACCGGCATAAACCAGGCTGGAAGTGTGACACAAATGGTAGAGTCCCAGATAAACAAGCACAAGGCCCTGAGCTCAAAATCTAGTAAGGCCAAACATACAACAACAACAAAAGAAACATTTGCTCTATCTCAAACTTTTCTTGGAGCACTGCCAAGCTCCAGGGAAAGTTTTCTTCTAGTGATTCTCTTTCATCTCCTCCTTTTTCACTGCATCTTGTATCTTTGTTCCCTATCATCCAGTTCCTCTTTATCTCACCTCCTTGTCCTCTTCCCTGGGGTTCTCTTTTTCCTTTCTTCACAAATCAGAACTTAAGATTAATACCAACAGAATTTATTCACTTAAATTAGGGAATGACCTGGGAGTCTAAAAATCACTTGTAAAGTTAATGTACTCAAATTACTGATGTATAACAAAGGAACTTTTACTGCTCTTTCCATTTGGAAGTATAAGATTGGAAGGTTAACCAAATGACATCATGCGTGTTGATCAAAAGCAATTAAAGCAAACTTTCTGTTAAAAATTTGAGTTTATTCACCACTATACAAAGCAAATTTCCTCTCGTGGAGACTCAACTTCAGTTAAGAGGAATGTAAGGATTACATGGTGTGGTGCAGCACACTACCTCAGCAGTAAGGCTTGTCTAGCACTCATGACCTGGGTCCCATCCGACACCACAAGAATCTATGACAATTGTGGTACACATGTCTACACTCAGAGTGCAATAATGCTGAAACACTATGGCGTCTTGTGAAATAGCTTTATTGTGAAATATCAGGAGGTCACAGGAGATCGCAGTCTTCACTTTTTCATCTTCACCTTCACACAGGATAACTGAAAATAACCTGGAATTTCTACATTTGCTTAATTGGTGGGGGATTTGGCCATTCAGACTAATTAGCATGAGTCCATAATGTCAGCATTTAAATTAGGCCAAAATGAAAACCAAAGGATGAATTTTAATAGAAAAAAATGTAATGACCTCATTATTGACATTGTACTGCAGAGATATCATTAAAGAGTCAGGGGAAAAAAGACAAAGAAGGGGAAAAAAGGAGAAAGCCAGAGAGAGAAAAGTAAAAACAATATATATATATATGTATATAGTCATTAGTTATTGGAAATATAACAAAGTGAATTTGAGTGGATGCTAATTAATAATGTATACAACTATATTTACTTTACATTTGGTAACTTTTTATAGTTCCAAAGTTCTTTTACAGAGTAGAAAGGGTTATGAGACAGAAAACCACAGAGGACAGAGCATATAAGTTCATAGGAAATGGAATACAGTGTACAAGCTAATGAATCAACCTTTGATCGGAAGAAAACTTTCATGAGTGGAGACAAGAAGGAGGAAGGTATATGCAAGTAAGTTTGTAAGTTTAGTTCTCCTCTAGATTTCTATCTTCTCAGCGAATAATTATGTAGTTACAAGTTGGGCAGGGTAGTACACATCTGTAATCCCAGCACTTGGGAAACTGAGATGGGAAGATCTCAAGTTTTAGCCAACCTGGGATATATAGTGAATATCAAGCCTTGGCTACATAGTGAGACCCAGTCTCATAAAGAATTATCTGCTTACTCATTGGGTATAACATGCAAGTCTTTGAGAAGAGATACAGCAGTTATATAAGCATCACCTCTCCTGGTATGGAAAGTTAAATTTAGCAAGAAGACATACAGAACACTGGACAGATAGAGTTATATCTGAAGTAGCTTACTCTGTGTGTCTTGTCTTGTGTTTAGACGTTTTAAAGCATTTAGTGTTGTTTTATTGGGTTGATGGAGGAGGAATTGATGGGAAAGGAGCCTTGTGGTCACAGATAACACAAAGTGTGTTTATTCCTCTTAGATATCTCAGGGCTGGGGATGTGGCTTGGTAGTAGAAAGCTAATGCACAGGGTTCTATCATCACACTGGCTAGGGAAAAAGAAATTTCCTTCCTTCTCTTTACTGGTCTTTATTTATTTTTTGGGTCCGGTCGTGGGGCCTGAACTCTGGGCCTGGGCACTGTCCCTCAGCTCTTCAGCTCAAGGCTAGCACTCTACCACTTGAGCCACAGTGCCACTTCCGGCTTTTATTCTTTTTGCTTATGTGGTGCTGAGGAATCGAACCCAGGGCCTCATGCATGCAAGGCAAGCGCTCTACCACTGAGCCAACTTCCCAGCCCTCTTTACTGGTCTTTTAAAGAGTCTAGGCAATCCTTGGGTCAGTCCTGTACAATTTGTACTTTTCTATCATGTATATCTGTGTTCTGTACAATTTCAAATGTGTTATCTCTAATTGGTTCATATATTATCATCTAATGGATTAGGATTCTTTCTACAGCTAGTTGTACCTAAACTTGTGTGTGTACATGCACATGTACATGTGTGTGTGTGTGTGCGCGCGCGCGCGTGTGTGTATTTTATGCTACTGTATTAGGCTTAAGAGGGGTTTTCTCCAAGATTTTTTGTTTTTCTATATTTTACTAGTGGCTCAGGTTGGATGCTTTACTTTTGTATTACTTGATGTTTGGGGTATTTGTGAGACAAGATCTTGCTATATAGTTCAGGTCTTAAACTTTGCATTCTTCTGCCTCCGCCTCTTGGGATTACAGGCACATGTACCACCACATCTAGCTATATTTCTGCAAAGTCTTGTTTACGTTGTTGTTCTGTTTTTATTTTTTGTTTTTAGGAGTAGAATACAGGGCTTTGTGTTTGCTAGATAAGTGCTCTGCCACTTCAGCCATGCCCCCCAGCCTAATTTTTGTAAGTGCAAACTTAATTTAAAGGTCTACATTATTCTGAGCTTCCTGTTAGCTATAAACCATATAATTTATGTGAAATATCAACTATGATCAATTTCTAGAGTTTGCAGATAATGTATAATGAATGTTTTTTGTTTGTTTTTGCTTTTGTTGGTTATGGGGTTTGAACTCTGGGCTGGGCACTGTCCCTGAGTTCTTCAGTTCAAGGCTAGCATTCTGCCACTTGAGCCAAAGTGCCACTTCCTGTTTTCTGAATGGTTTATTGGAGATAGGAGTCTCGCGGTCTTTTCCTACCTGGGCTGGCTTTGAACCATGATCCTCAGATCTTAGCCTCCTAAGTAGCTAGGATTATAGGCGTGAGCCACTGGTGCCTGACAATGAATGCATTTTTTTTATTTTTAGGTTTAGATAACTATCCATTAATTCTCAAGTAGTTAAAGATTTCTTTTTTAAATTAGGAAAGGTTGCTCAATTTCTTGGATTGGTTTATCATTTAGCTTTTCTTCTGGTTGGAGAATTTGACTGTAAAATCTTTATTATGGAGAATTTTTTTCAGTTAAAACAATTGTTTCCAGACTAATGATTGATAGTTATAAATGTTCCACAGAAGAAATAGATTATTTAGTCTCTGGAGAGGATAAAATTCTCTATCTACCAATCTACATTTCAGTTCACTGATTATACTGTTAAAATCTTACATAATCTTACATAACTTTTGGCCAATTCATCTGTGTGAATCAGAACAAGGCATATTACAATATTCCACCAAGAAGAAATACATGCTGAAAATACTTCATGTCTATTTAAATTAATATTTATGAATTTAACACAAGACAGGAAAACTTTATTAATCAGGAATAGACGATGAGAAGGCCATAGTCCCTCTCAGCAATGGCTGAGTTGTGCTAGGTGAGTCCAATAAAGAATAAGAAAAAAGAGAATTGAAGATGTTGCAGGAGTGTGACTGTGATCTTGTCCCATGAAGTCCAACACACTGCAGATTGACAGGGCTGGAGGAAGCTTCCCAGGCAGGAGTGGTACAGTCACTGGGAAGACTCCCATAACTGAAGATCCTCAGTAACATGGGGAAGGAAAGAGGCAAAATTACAGCAAGTGGCTGAAGTGAATTAGTAGATAGGGTTATTAAAGGTGATGTAGGGCCATAAAATTATAAGGAAGCTGGGACTATAACCTAGCTACCAAGATCTCCTAGGACCAGTATACACAGATGTACACACAAACATGCAAAATAATATCCACTGGAATACCGAAGTCACTAAGAGTAAATGAGGGAGAGAATAATTCTCAAACAATTCTGGAAGGAGATGCATCAAAAATTAGTATTAATAAGATTATAGGCAATTTTTATTTTCTTCTTTGTATCATTCTGTATTTTCTAAATTTCTAAGATGTGTGAACAGTACTTTCATATTATTATTATTATTATTTTTCCGGTCGTGGGGCCTGAACTCTGGGCCTGGGCGCTGTCCCTCAGCTCTTCAGCTCAAGGCTAGCGCTCTACCTCTTGAGCCACAGGGCCACTTCCGGCTTTTTTCTTTTTGCTTATGTGGTGCTGAGGAATCGAACCCAGGGCCTCATGCATGCAAGGCAAGTGCTCTACCACTGAGCCACCTTCCCAGCCCCTGAACAGTACTTTCATAAGTAGGAAGAGGTTAGTTTTTAATATTTGAGATTATTAGAAACTTATTTTTTAATAAACTCAAATTCATTTCATTTTCTCTACAGTTATTCTATAATCTTACTATAAATTTACTTTAACTTGGCTGCCTTCTAGTAAAACTAAGCAATATAGAAGAAATATTTGTTACTTTTTTATATTGAGAAAGGATGTTAATAACTCTGTTATTTTTGATAACACCCACTTTTGTTTTCCTCCAGGAGAAGCAGACATGTATAAACGACACTGATAAGTAGAAAGGATACATGGCAGACCTATGGCTTAAGTGTAGAACACCTACCTAGCAAGTGGAAGGCCTGCAATTCCAACCCCAGGGAAGGAAGGAAGGAAGGAAGGAAGGAAGGAAGGAAGGAAGGAAGGAAGGAAGGAAGGAAGGAAGGGAGGGAGGGAGGGAGGGAGCGAAGGAGGGAGGGAGGGGGAAGAGAGGAGGAAGGGAGGGGAGAAGAGAAGAAAGGGCAGGGACAAGAGAGAGGGAAGGATATATGCCTATACATTTCTTAGATATATTTAAAGTGTTCATGGGATTGTAACCTAAATATTTTATGAGTACTATAGTATCCTTGATTACTTTGTTTTACACAACACTAGAAAGTATAAGATACTGCTAGGTGCTGGTGGCTCATGCCTGTAATCCTAGCTACTCAGGAGGCTAAGTTCTGAAGATCACAGTTCAAAGCCAGCCCAAGCAGGAAAGTCCATGAGACTAACCACCAAAAAAGTTGGAAGTGGATCTGTGGCTCAAGTGGTAGAGTGCTAGGACGAAGCAAAAGAAGTTCAGGGACAGGGCCTTGGCCCTGAGTTCAAGCTCTAGGACTGGCACAGAAGGAAAGAAAGAAAGGAAGAAAGAGAGAGAGAGAGAGAGAGAGAGAGAGAGAGAGAGAGAGAGAGAAAGAAAGAAAGGAAGGGAAAGAGAAAAAAGAGAGAAAAGAAAGAAAGAACGAGAGAAAGAAAGAAAATATAAGATACTGAATTGTATACAAGTTCAACTGTTAATTGAAACTTAAAACATGACATATTTTAAGAAAAATTTATAAGGGAGTCACTCTGGAGTACTTGTTAATCATCTAGCAGGAAATGTTCTGTTTCAATCCTAGAAAGCCTTACACATTTTCTAGTGATTATGATACTTAAATGGCCATTGGCATGTATGGCCAAAACTTTCTTCTAAATAGTAATTTTTTAAAAAAAGAACAAAGCCAGGTGTTGGTGGCTCACACCTGTAAGCCTAGCTACTCAGGAGGCTGAGATCTGAGGATCACAGTACAAAGCCAG
The DNA here is from genome assembly GCF_019054845.1 of Dipodomys spectabilis. Classification (NCBI taxonomy): domain Eukaryota; kingdom Metazoa; phylum Chordata; class Mammalia; order Rodentia; family Heteromyidae; genus Dipodomys; species Dipodomys spectabilis. Next base: position 1,175,302 of record NW_024870784.1, on the reverse strand, counting down.
CCAGGGCAGGAAAGTCCATGAGACTCTTATCTCCAATAAACCACAAGAAAACCAGAAGTGGCACTATGGTTTAAATGGTAGAGTGCTAGCCTTGAGCTGAAGAGCTGAAGAACAGTGCCCAGGCTGAGTTCAAACCCACGACCACCACCACCACCAACAACAACAAAAAGGAAAAAAAGGGGGAAAAAAAGAGAACAAAACCTCTGGATATCTAAAATCTGGACTGAGTCAATGTAATGGTGTGATAGAAAGATGACCTCACTGAATTAGAACCAATGTTAAAGTTAAGTGGTTTGAAGTGGATGATTTTGTAAAAGGTTTTGGGAATTGAACATGGGGCCTCAGACATGCTATGCACATGCTCTGCCACTGACCTACACTACCAACCTAGAAATATCCTGACATTTTTAACTACTAGCAGTCACATGCTGTGGATGGAGGTTCATGTCTCTATTTGTAGTTACTTTGAGTTACCTACATAGTTGAGAAAGAGAAAAGTCTCTCATTTTTTACTTGAGTGAAAACTAGCAAACTTACCAATTGCATAATTGCCGAGATGAAATTAATAATAGCTGGATGTCAGTGATCTAGCTACTCTAAAGGCTGAGATCTGGAAGATCACCATTTGAGGGACGTGTGGCAGAAAAGTTCACTACATTTCATCTCCAAAATAACCAGCAAAAAGCTGAGATAGAGATGTGGTTCAAATAGTAGAGTAACAGCTTGGAAAATGCAAGGCTGAAACCTTAGTACTACAAAGTGAACAATAATATAAAAGTAACTTGTTAGAATTCTTTTTTCCTAAAAAGTTTTAGGCCCTAGGTTTTTTATTTTCAAGTTGACTAGCACAAATTAATTGTAAAAAGGAGTTTCAGTGTGGTATCTATATGCATATAATGTACTTTGTAATGTACCTCATCTATATTACTCGTATGTGTGTGTGTGTGTGTGTGTGTGTGTGTGTGTGTGTGTGCATGCACACCAGTCCTGGGGCTTGAACTCAGGGGCTGGGTGCCATCTCTGAGCCTTTTGGTTCAAAGCTAGTGCTTTACCAGTTGAACCAGTTTTACCTTTGGTGTTTTGGCTTTGAACCTCTGATCCTCAGATCTCAGCCTCCTGAGTAGCTATGTTTACAGGTAAGAGCCACTGGTGTCCAGATATATATTTCTTAATTATCCTTCCTTCCCTCTTTTTAGGTTATTTTCTTTATGCTACTTTCAAATAATATACTTCTATAATATCATCCTCATCATCTACTTTCCCCCATTTTCTACCTGCTGCCCCTCATTAACAGTTCCTTCTTCACAACTGTGCCAAATTATGTATTTCTAGGTCTAGACTCTGCATATGAGTATTCAACATTTGTCTTCCTGAGTTTGGTTTACCTTGCTTAGCACAATGTTGTCCACTTCCATCGATTTCCCTTAAATGACATACTGTCATTCTTCTTTGTGGTTGAACACTCCATTGTTATATGAATCATATTTTATGTAGCCATCAGTTGTTATATATAGTTTATATATATATATATATATATATATCATCAGTTGGTGGGCAGGCACCTAGGCTGGTTCCATATCTTGGCTACTGTAGTGCAGCCATAAACATGAATGTGCAGGTATCCCTTTTGTATGTTGATTTACACTTCTTTGGATATATGCCGAAAAGTTGTATCATGAAATTGTATGGTAGTTCTCTTTTTAGTTTCTTGAAAATCTCCACACTGATTTGTGGCTACATAATTTTTATTCCTACCAACAGGGTATAAAGTCCCTTCCCCCTGCCATCCTCACCAATATTTCTTGTCACTTTTCTTGATAATTTCTTGATGATTCTCTTTGGCTGAGATGGAATCTGTGTTCTTTGATTTTCATTTCCTTTATGGCCAAGGATAATGAATACACATTTATGTCCATCACAAATTTATTAATCATTTGTACTTCTTTTGAGAACTGTCTGTCCCATTCATTTGCCCATTTATTAATTGAATTACTTGTTCTTTGAGCTTTTTATACAGGTCCTAGGGTTGTGGTTTTCCCACCCCGCTCCCCAAGGTTCGAATTCCCAACTTCACATTCTCACTAGATTTTTTTGCTCAATGGTTGGCACTCTACCACTTAAGCTACACCTCTACTTTCAGCACTTTGTTGGGAGATCAGAGTCTCTTAGTGGGAGGTAAGGATGAGTTTTTCAAATTTCTCTGTCCATAGCGGCTTTGAACCATGATTCTTAAAGCTCAGTCTCTTGAGTGTGAGCTATTAGCACTAGTAGTCCCCTAGGGGTTTTAATGGAAATAAACTTGGGCCATTTTAAGCAAATGCATATGCATTCCAAAATAAAATAGCATTAGCAACAACAACAAAAACCAAAATGAAATTTGTTGTAAGTATTCATTGGGTATCTAAGATGAGTACAGTTCAGCCTCTTGGATAGTCAAGAGCAAGGACCTAGAAAGGTCAGAGAATCTAATCTGGTACTCTCTCCTCTTCTGCTCTCCCCCACACCAGCTTCCTTCTCTCTTGCTACAGTGACTAGTTTTCTTGGGTTCAGAGTTGTTATGACTTTTCTTGGTTTCTGAGTTAAGGCTTTTTTTAAAAAAATAGCTTTTGAGTATACTATAGTCCCAGCATTGTCTGTTTCAAGTGGGAAATCTGATTGATCAAAGGTGGTTGAGTCATACAAATGTAATCACCTTGTTTCAGTATAGACAATGTAACCAGCCTTTCAGCCTTCTGGTTTCCAGTGCTTTCTCTTTAGATGAGGTAGCTCTTACAGGCAGAGGGGAGGTGTTAGTTCTTTAAAGAATTAATCTGACCCAATAACTTATAACAAATACATTGAGGTCAATTGAGAATAAAGGGATCCAGTCTGTAAAAAATATTTACATCAAATAGGATAGAACATCTGTCATCAGAAAAACAATGTCCAATATCATTCAGCTAACAAATATTTAGTGAGTGCCTCCAGAAACATAAAAATCTCCTCTACTATTATTTGAAAAAGTAAATAGATTTTTCTTATCTTACCACTAAAGAGCAAGAAAATGAGAATATCCAAGTAAAGGACCATTTTTTTCTTCCCCAAAATGAGCCTTTGGCAACTTTATTTTGAATGCATTGTCCTTGCTGTCTTCATTTGGCAGTTAAGGGCAAATTTTCGGAAGTTCATAGACATGACATTTGGTAGTCTTGACTACAGGATCTAAGGCTGACTCAGCAAACAACATTGACCTGCTTAGTTTGTCTGAATTTATGAGTTAATAAATCCATGTGAAGCACTAGTAAGTAGGAGACAGCCTGGAAATTATTGCTTAGAAATATGACTCTAAGAAGAACTTTTTGACTCAAACCGGAGTTGATGTGACAGTTCTCTATAAACTGTCTTTATTTTCCCAGAATACTAGAAACACTCCAAGACTAAGTAGAAAACATATACAACATTATTAACCAAATTAATTTAATACTCAAAGCACAGGGGGTACTTTATCAAATGATTGCTTTCTGATTGTATAGCAGCTGATAAGCAATTAAAGCAGCTATTCAGTTTCAGAAATTTAATTCCTATAAAGTCTGTTATGTCCAGTAGAAGGAATTCTGCCTTTCTCAGGAGGCAAAGTAACTTTTAAACTTTAACTTCTCCCTTTAACTATCTGAAAAGATAGACTGTCAAAGCTGTAAATATATTGTCTTTGAATATTTTGGCGCATTAATAAAATGATAGATAGTCTTCCCTTATACATACTTGATTAACACTTTTACAATGGGGAAGGAGTGTCTTTTTTTTTTTAATAAGTTTCAGGCTGATGTTGTAAAATGTTCTGCTTCTGGGACTTATCTCAGCTACCTCTACCCTAATCATTTTACTGCAAATCTGTTTCTTGGCCAAGGTGTCTGAGGGCTGAGAAGGCGCAATTTGAGCCTTTTGTTATTGAAAATAGGAGTTCAATTTCCTCAGTGAAACATTTGGTTGTAATCTGAGCCTACACTAATGCTTAACGGTCAGAATATGAGAACTGAGAGTAATGTGAGTAGAATGGAAGGAAGTCTCCCATTAACTGGAGATTGAAAATGTTGGAGGATGCTCTTGGCTTCAAATCTGGGTGCTAGGTGGGAAGATTTCAAATTGAATCAAAGTAAACTACAACAAAGAATCACATTATATAAAGGAATGATGTGGGAGGCTTTGGGATGCTCCGCTCCAACACAAAATTTAAATTTCAGTGACACTTTGAAGGGCAAGTGTATACAAACATTTATGTTTTATAGTAGAGGCATAAATTATACCACTTCTATAAAGTCCAATTTAGAATTAGCAAGATAAAAAATACATGCATTGGGATTCAGCAATACCAATTTTAGTACAACCTGCAGTTATGATAACATTTCACAGTAGCATTGATGATGAGAGTGTAGGGGAAGGAAGAATTTCTATCCTCTGATGGTTTGACAATTGAGTCTATGAAATAAACTGACAACAGATTAAGAGGAGGGAAAAAATTTTAATTATGGTGTAAAATGCCCAGATATGCCACATCCAAAACAAACAAACAGGTGTGTGTGTGTGATGTACTCCAGTTGGTATACCACCAGTCTCTTCTCCTAAGATACCATTAATTTCTGTTTGATGAGACTCTGGGAAGGGGATTTATGACAACCGAGTTCTCTTTTGTGGGACTCTACTGTTTCTCTTTTGTGGGACTCTATCTTTAACACTATAAACTCCAGAGAAAGTTGCCTAGCAAGGTAAGGTGCTGTGGAAGAAAGACAAGGAAGCAGGAGGGTTAGAGACCTTAGTTCTCCTTTAGTTCAAAGGACTCAACAACACAAAACCTCACAGTTTGAGATATCTTTTTCCACCCCAGCATTCGCAGAGAGCAGAAATAATCTGAACATCAAATGTTATAAAACTGGTTAAGGGGCTGGGAAGGAGTGCTTGCCTTGCATGCATGAGGCTCTGGGTTTTATTCCTCAGCACCATGTAAGCAGAAAAAGCTGGAAGTGGTGTTGTGGCTCAAGTGGTAGAGCGCTAGCCTTGAGCGGAAGCTTAGCTAAGGGACAGCTCCCAGGTCCAGAGTTCAGGCCCCAAGATTGACCAAAAAAAAAAAAAAAGAACTGGTTAAGTGAGACAAGGCTTTAAAGGGTGGATACAGAACATTCTCCAATTCATGTTAGACTAAAGGTACAGTTTACATACCACTTGTATAAAAAAAAGGAATTAAATTAAAACAGGAATGTTTGCTTTTATGAGAAGCTGTTAAAACTGCCACACAGGAGGGGTCCTTTTCTCACTATTTTGAGTGTTTTTTGTATTTTGAATCATGAAAGGAATTCACAAACACAAGTAGACGCCAGAAGGATAAACTTGCTTGAAGTCTGACGATGCAAAGGAGAAAGCCTGTGAGCTCAGCCTCATAGGCCATCACCCTAAGGCCTTGACAAATAAGATTGTCCCTTTGTGACACAAGCCTGAAAACTGTCAAAACATGTCCAAACCCCGCCCCCCATTTCCCTTCACTAAGTTTCAGCGAACAGTAAGTCACAGAAATTGCTAGCAAATTTGTCATCGTTTCCAAAACACTAAAGCACTTTTCTCAGAACGCGGGGGGGGGGGGGGAAGCAAGGGGATGGGGGCGCGCAGAAAGGGGAGACATCACCCCAGATTAACAAGGCTTCTACCGTCTCTGACCGAGCCCGGGGGCCACAAAGCCGTAGGAATACAAAGTATCAATGGGGTTACTGAGAATCACCCCAGTGACACCTCACGTCGTAGTTTTAGGGAAACACACTTTCTCCCTCCATACCTGGCTTCCCTTTCTGGCTCCGCCTCTCCCCGCTCCGGCCCAGCCCAGTCCTTGGCGGGAGGTTGGCTCGTTGACCCCCGCGCGAAAGTGCGGAAGACGTAATGCAGCCAGATCTTCGGAAAGGACACGGTACACTCTGTCCTCCCATCTCTATGATCCTCTTTGTGACCAGCTTAGGAGCCCAAGCGTTCGGTGCCAATAGTCCTCCTGGCCGACAGAGAGCGATGCAAAAATTGACTTGACAGGTGCAGGGCGCGCTCTCTCCACCTATTGAGGGAGCTTGTGAGCACGGGCGCATGCGCTCTCGGTGGTGCGCGGCGGAAAGAAGGGGCGGGGGCGAGGAGCGGAGATTCGACCTGGCCTGAGCTCCCGAGAGCGCGCGTGCGCAGTCGCGTGCTCAGGGCTGCCGGGACTCCGTGCGGGATCTGGGGTGAGGCCGCTGTGCGGGGCCGCGGGGATGTTCCGAAAAGCCCGGCGAGTGAACGTGCGCAAGCGGAACGACTCGGAGGAAGAGGAGCGGGAGCGCGAGGAGGAGCAGGAGCCACCACCGTTGCTGCCACCGCCGGCTACCGGCGAAGACCCGGGCCCTGGAGGTGGCGACCGGGCCCCCGGGAGCGATTCGCTGCTGGGCCCGGGGCCGCCGCCGCCGCCGCCGCCGCCGTCGTCCTCCACGCTCACCCCTGGCCTCGGGGCTGAGGCCGGGGGAGGCTTCCCCGGAGGCTCGGAGCCTGGCAACGGGCTGAAGCCGCGCAAGAGGCCTCGCGAGAACAAAGAGGTGCCCAGGGCCAGCCTGCTGAGCTTCCAGGACGAGGAGGAAGGTAACCGCCGCGCCCGAAAGCCCCGCACCCGCACCCCAGGACCCCTCCCCGGCGAGGGCGCTCCCACCCCGGAACCGATGGGGCCCCTGCCCGCCCCGGCGCTGGCGGATCCTTCCCCGCCTCCGGCCTTCTGCTGTGACTGAGGTTGCGTTCCCGCGCTGCCCGCATGGGCAGCCTTAACAATCGCCTCCTCCTCCTCCTCTGCCTCTTCTTCCTCCGCTTCCTCCTCCCCCTCCCCCGCCCCCTCCTCCGCCCCCTCCTCCTCCTCCTCTTCCTCTTCTTCCTCCTACACCCCCCACCCCCCACCCCCGTCTTGTGCATTTTCTACGGGCTTGGGGCTGGAGCTATTCCATGATCATTCTGGGTTGAAGTGGAAATTCAGTGCTCCCTATCTTGCCTCCATCCTGCTGGGATGTTTTGGAGAGAAATTTATTTATTTATTTATTTAACTTATGTTTGGTGCCGGCCTCGAGGCTTGAACTCGGTCTGGACGCAGTCCCTGAGCTTTCGTATCACTTGAGCCACAAGTCCACTTCCAGCTTTCTGGAGGTTAACATTGGAGATGAAAGTCTCAGGAACGTTATTCCTCGGGCTGGCTTTGAGGGCTGGCCACCCTCAGATCGCAGCCTCCTTAGTAGGTAGGGTTAACAGGCATGGGCCACCGGTGCCCGGCGAAAGTTCTGTCTGCTGACATAATCACAGAGCCCTACTTGCAGGCCACGGTGCCTGAGCCTCGTTGGCATCCTTGACCAGGAAAGGCCGGATTTGAGAACAGGAGAGAACTTGGTCCGGCCAAGAAGTCTAGATTTGCAGCTCCGCTTCTAAGTGACCTTGGGACAGTTCCTTATGCTCCCCGAGGCTGTTTTCCCAAAGAAGCAAATAGGGGTAGCAAATGTCTGCTTTGGCCTTGGCATTTGGAACGGTGAAATAGGGTGAGGCAGTTTCTATAATCTACAGCATGCCAGACTAGTCAACTGCAGGAGATTGAAATTTCTGGTCTCAACCAAATGAGCTTTAAAATATGTTTACTTCCCGACCAATTGAATGTATGTAAACCAATCCCATGTTAAAAAAAAATTAGGAAGTTGTGCATCTCTGAATTAAGATGCTTCTCTATGTCTAGTAAGGTTAGGCAGTTTATATTTGGCTTTTACAAGTTAATTTTGTTTGAGAGGGGTAAAACCAGTTTTTGTCTTTGACACATGCACTATTTAGTGAAGGGCTATGCGCTTGACTTTCAAATTTTAAAATGGAAGAGGATGGATAAGTCACTAAAAGTTATTTTTGTGGTGATAGAATCTAGTCTTGAAATAACTGTCAGTTGGTGATAGATGTAGACTTACACAGACTTGTCAACACCAATGATTTTTCAGTATATCGTTTCAGATTCCTCAATAATTGGATTTTTGTATGTGTGTGTTGAACTTGGGGCCTTAGCATTCTTCCTTAGTTTTATCATTTCAAGGCAAGAGCTTTACCACTTGAGCCATAGTTCCGCTTCTGGCTTTTTGGTGGTAATTGAAGATAAGAGTCTCATGGACTTTCCTGCCCAGGCCAGCTTTGAGCTGCAGTGCTAAGATGTCAGCCTCCAAAATAGTTAGGATTGCAGGTGGAATCAGTGGTTCTGGGCTAAATAGAAACATTGTAAATTTGTTATTGTGTTTTTCCTCCTGAGATGGAAGGTTTAAGGCAAACAGTAAGTTTTTGTGAAATTACATAGGTTACAACTTAAAAATCTTGAAGTTTCACTATTGCATATTAACTTATGAAGTTGAAACTCAAACTTGAGTCTATGGTAAGGTTAAAGTAACTTCAAGTTATGGTGTGTAAGTGTTATGTCTTTATATAGTACATATGTACATATAGTACATATAGTACATATGTACATGTAGAATTTTAAGAAGGAACCATTCTGAGAATGGTTGCTACAGATTTCATTTAATTTTCTTTTTAAGAAAATGAAGAGGTTTTCAAAGTGAAGAAATCAAGTTACAGCAAAAAGATAGTAAAGTTGCTCAAGAAAGAATACAAAGAAGATCTTGAAAAATCAAAGATTAAGACAGAACTGAACTCATCAGCGGACAGTAAGTACTAATCTGATTCTTTAAATGATAAAATGACACCTTTCTCAGTGATTTGAGAAGTTACTGTGAATTGGTTCAAGTGTCTACTTTGAATAGCAGTATATACAGTTTAGTTAGTGCTCAGATACTTTTGTATGCCTCTTAAGACACAGAATGTTGCTGCTGGATTCCTGCTGGTTTATACACTGCTCCCATACAGAGATAGTTTCTCATTTTAACCTGAGGCAGGTATATTCCTGTTTGAAAAGATACATAGATTCATAAAGATGAGTTTTCAACCCCTTTGGTTTTATTTCTATTTGTGTTGGTCATTTTGGCACTCATCAGCCTTATGAGACAGATTCATTATACTGATATCCCTCTCTCCAAAAATTAAACCAACCAGCCTCCTTCCCCCTTTTCTCTCCTAGATTTCTCTTTCTTCCCCATTCCCCCTCCCCTTTTGCTAGAGGTAGACACTCTACCTCTGGCCTGTATACCCTTAGCCCCTGAGTTTAAGACTTTTAAGCAATTGTTTTGTCCTTAGGAAAGTAGACTCATTATAATACGCTAAGGTCTGAATTATTAGGCAAATGATTGAAAGAAATCTTTGTGTTTTATAGAGTTAAAAATAGAATTAATTTCTAGGTTCTTACAGGCTTAATATGAACCAGAATGCTCTATCTACAATTTACTTGTGGAGACAAAATCATGTGACTATGTAACATCAGTATTGAGTAAAATATCCAATGACTGGTCCAAAGGGTGACCATAGTTTTGTTTTCAGAAGAGGACTGTTCTGTAGATAAGCAGGGTATCAAGTTGGATTTTGATAGCTAGACTTCCAGAAAATAGAAGGAAAGTACGTACATGTCATCAAAGATTAGAATGACAGAAGTGTTTAGGGAAAGAGCAAGTACATTTGCCAGGACAGAATAGATGAATTTTGAACAAAGTAGTTTAAAGGTTCAGTATGCATGATACACTGTTGGCAGATTGTGAAGGATATTTAGTATGTAGTAAGGGGTTTAGAGTTGGTACTGCCAAAATGAAACTTCCACTTAGTGTTAACATGAAGCATGGATTGGAATGGGGAGAGATTGGAGGCCTAAAGCAATTTAAACTTTAGGGCCATTTTTAAGCCATTAATATTGGGCTATAAAGGTCTCACTTGAGCAAGACTGAGTCTTTTCTTACTCTGGGAAATTGTGAATGAGTTAAAAGTTATTACTGAGTGCAGGAGAAGAAAAAGATAGAAAAAGATCATTTGAGAAACATTCCAAAGGAAAATTGATAGAATTAATATATGCTTTTGCCGTATTTTGAAAGAAGCAGCCAAGTTTGAGTTTATTTTAATTACCTTTTTTTTTTTTTTTTTACAAATTCAGATGATCAGCCTCTGGACAAAGCAGGGCGCATTAAGGATGCAAGTCAAGAAGATGGAGTTCTCATCAGTGAGCATGGGGAAGATGAAATGGATATGGAGAGTGAGAAGGAGGAAGAAAAGCCCAAGGCTGGCGGGGCATTTTCAAATGCATTATCTTCTTTGAATGTTCTTCGTCCAGGTGTGTACCTGCAAGCATTTCTCGAATTAAATTAAGCCCTCAAAGATGGGTTACCTTTTTGGCAGTACTGGTTTTCTGTCGGTCGTGGGGCCTAAACTCTGGGCCTGGGTGCTGTCCCTCAGCTCTGCAGCTCAAGGCTAGCACTCTGCCACTTGAGCCACAGTGCCACTTCCCGCTTTTTCTGCTTATGAGGTGCTGAGGAATCGAACCCAAGGCCTCATGCATGCAAGGCAAGCACTCTACCACTGAGCCACCTTCCCAGCCCCAGTACTGGGGTTTGAACCCAGGGCCTCACATGGCAGTCACTATTGCTGAACTTGAGCTTCCATCCTGTTCTTAGTTTTTTGTTTCCATATTTTAAAATACTGTTATTATAAGGGTGATGTGCAGAGCGTTTACAGTTATATAAGTTAGGTAATGAGTATATATATTTCATTTTGGACAATGTCAGCCCTTCCCTTACTCTCTCCCAGCTTTTTTTTCCTGTCCCTACCCACAAGTTATGTAGTTCATTTTCAACATAGTGTCTAGTGGGTACCACTGCTGCATTTGTTCACCCTGTGTCTCTTCATTACTGTGTACATCCTTACCCTCCTAAAGACAGATAGTGCATTAGTTATTTTTAAGATTAAGTATTCTTTCCTTTCCTGCTTTAGACTTCCCCTTTTGGTGGTTTGATAGGCGCATGCTATCATACCCAGCTTTCTGCTTTTCTACTTAGGCTTGCCTGGAACTTCGATCTTTTGTCTCAGCCTCCTACCTATCTAGGATGATAGGTGTTTGCTACTGCACCGACTTCTTGGTTGAGGAATGGAGAGAATTCTCACAATCTTTGTTTTGCCAGGGCTTGCCCTGAACCCCGATCCTTCTGACATTAGTCTCCCAAATATCTAAGATTATGTGTATAACTCACAGGTGCCCAGGGGATGGGCTGTCTTTAAAAGTGATTATTCAGAAAAACATTGACTAGGTAATCCTTTGTATTATGACATCTTTGAAGATAGGGTGTTTCTACTTGCAAATATAGAAAATGTGAAAAGTAGATGTTTTCTAGCTTTCTTAAGACAGGTTTTATTTATAGACAGGCAATTGTGTAATTAAAGCAAATAACCTTCAGTATATGTTAATTTATCCTAAAATATTTTTATGTATTTCATTAGAAAACATTGAGCATTTAATAGCCAAGTGACATGTAAAAGAAGTATCAATGTAACATTTAGAAATGCCTACTTTGGAATAGGAACTTGCTACAAATTATATACATACCTCCCTAGTGGCTTTCAAATTGTTATAGTCCTTATAGAAAGTCATTTTACAATAGGAATAGATTTCTAGATGCTCCTACCCTTGATTTTGTAATTCCATATCATGGCTTAATTGCAATATCATTGCAGAAGGTAAAAGGGGGAAAAAAAATCTCCCAGGAAGAGAAATACTTCATAAATAACATAATATTTACTTAGTGTTACAATAGCAGTTAGATCAATAGCAAAGGATTAATTCTTGCTGTAGGTTAAAAAGTAAATTACTTTGATTATATGGTTGATTATGCTTTTATCTGTTTAGTGCAGACTGCTAAATCCTTAAAAATTATGTGTATGTAGAACAACATGAAGAAAAACTTAATGGATTAATATAAAAAGCAATTAGCCACAAAAGTACATATTCAGTATACTTACATGTGAGCTATAAAAAATGCTTGCAAGAGAAATGCACTATAAATCAAGTACTTATTTGGAGTCATGAGATTGTGGGTACCATTTTTATATATCAGTTTTCCAGTTTACAAATACTTAATTATTTTTATTTCTTAAAAATATAAAACTAATAAAAGTACTTTGGTTTCCTGCCAATCTATATTTTTAAAATGAAAAAAAAAATCAGGTGATTATAGATAAGGTTTGGGACAAGGTACCAGTAGTGAACATTACTACATTACTGTGGCTGAGTGCTGGTGGGCATGATAGTCCTAGTTCTCAGTAGACTGAGATCTGAGAATAGCGGTTCATAGCCAGCCTGTGCAGGAAAGTCCATGAAACTTTACTTCCAGTGAACCACCAAAAAAACCCAGAAATGGAGCTATGGCTCAAATGGTAAAGTGTTAGACTTGAGCACAAAAGCTCAGGGACAGTGTCCAGGTCCTGAGTTAAAGACCGAGTAACAAGCTGGGTGCCCATGGCTAGCGCCCATAATCCTAACTATTCAGGAGGTGAGATTTTAGGATCACGATTCAAAGCCAGCCTAGGCAGGAAAGTCTGTCAGACTCTTGTCTCAACCAGAAAACTGGAAGTGGAGCTGTGACTCAAAAGTGGTAGAGTATTTGCTTAGAGCACAAAAGCTCAGGGACAGTGCCCAGACCCTGACTGAGTTCAAGTCCCATGACTGACCAAAAAAAAAAAAAACCTCCAAATGACACTCAATACCAGCAAAAAAAAAAAAATTACTGTAACAAGCCTATATTAGGTTATGTTATTCACATGTTCAGAAAAACAACTTTATACACATAGTATTGTCATATTTTATAATTAATCATTTGTTTACAGGAGAAATTCCAGATGCAGCGTTTATACATGCTGCAAGAAAAAAACGTCAAATGGCCCGGGAACTAGGGGATTTCACTCCTCATGATAATGAGTCAGGTAAAAGCCGTCTTGTCCGAGAAGATGAGAATGATGCCAGCGATGATGAAGATGATGATGAGAAACGCCGTATAGTTTTTTCTGTGAAAGAAAAGTCACAAAGACAAAAAATTGCCGAGGAAATAGGTAACTTGATATTGCTGGATAGTAGTAATCCCACTGTACCATTGCATTGCTTTTAATTGCGATTTGATTTGTTACTTGAAAATTTTGAAAACTGTAGCATAATTGTGATAATATTTAAACACTTGTGGCTAGAATTGTATTACTCTGCATGTGTGTGTGTGTGTGTGTGTGTGTGTATTAATATTTATAAGAGACAGGTGGTTTTGTTCTTCCCTTTGTAGGGCTGATATCAAGCTTACAGAAATTAATAATCCAATCTAATATTTTATCAATTAGCTACCCAGGTGTATTGTGATTATGGCAGACAATGTCAGCAGTATTGAACGAGAGATACCGTAGTAGATATTTTGGTCAGACTGAGTTACAAATAGAAATAATAATAATAATAGCTTAATTCTTGTGACTAGGATAGTATCTCTTTTCTTCTGCTATTTGGGTATTACATAATTAATTTCCTGTGTGCTCCTGGCTCAGGGATTGAGGGGAGTGATGATGATGCTTTAGTCACTGGAGAACAAGATGAAGAGCTCAGCCGCTGGGAACAGGAGCAGATAAGAAAAGGAATTAATATTCCTCAGGTAAAAAGAGTTATACATTTAAAAATAGGTTAAGGGCTGGGATGGTGGCTAAGTGGTAGAGAGCTTGGTTAGCATGCATAAAGCCCTGGGTTTGATTCCTCAGTACCCCATGCACAGAAAAAGCCGGAAGTAGCGCTGTGGCTCAAGTGGTATAACATTAGTCATGAGTGAAAAGAAGCTCAGGGACAGTGCCCATGCCCTGAATTGAAGCCCCATGACTGGCAAAAAAAAAAAAAGGGTTAAAAGGCTTTTTGTCCTCTTGTTAAAATGAAAACTTAGTTCATGTTGAATGTTTGTCATTCCTCCAAATAGCATAGTCCAGAAAACTACATGAGCCATTTTAAATTAGCTTGCTTTTACAGTCAGAAAAATGAGAGAATTTTCAATTTCTTAGATTAGTAGTCCATTAGCTAGGGGCATCAGTCACACCTGCAAACGTTAGAGTCAGAAACTCTAAACATTGTGCCTGTCAATCTGATGAAGAAGCCCTGTAGGTGACTATGATACACAGTAAAATATGAGAACCACTGCTTTAGATGAATGTATTCTTTTCTAGATACCTTATTTTTTTCTGACAAAATTTATTTTGAAGAAAATGGGTTTTGTAGGAACATACAATCTTAGAAAAATGAAAAGTACTCCCTAAATACTAAGAACAATTTTTTTATAGAAGATAGTGAATAAAATTGCGTAGTGAACACTTTAAAAAATTGTTCTTTTTTATACTAATAGTGTTTTAAGCCAGAATTTGCATGTGTTTGGATGGTGTTAAGAAAGTAATATAGCCAAGCACTAGTGATTCACACCTGTAATACCTAGCTACTCTGGAGGTTGAGATCTGAGTATCATGGTTCAAAGCCAGCCCAGGCAGAAAAGTCCATAAGACTCTTATCTCCAATAAGTTACTCAGAAAAAGCTGTAAGTGGCACTGTGGCTCAGGTGGTTGAGCACTAGCCTTGAGCACAAAGAGGCTCAGGAACAGTGCCCAGGCCCTGAGTTCAAGCTCCAGGACCAGCAAAACAAGAGAGAGAGAGAGAGAGAGAGAGAGAGAGAAAACAAAAACAAAAAAACAGTGTAAGAAAAGTCTTGGACTAGATATCAGGATGCTTAGGTTGTAATCTGTAGATTGTCCATTCTCTGACCTTGGCAAACTCTCCTTAGCCTCTTCCACTGATAAAATGATGGCCCAGGATTATTTTTATGTCCCTTCTACTTCTGAACTGAAACTTACTAGAAATGAATTTAGTGATTCCATCAAATCACATTCTTCTACTCTTACTTTTAGTTGTCTTCTAAGAATTGTACCGTTACTAATTTTAATTACATAGTATTTGAGAAATGGTTATTGTTTTTATCATTACCCCTAATGATGTTTTGTTCTTTTTAAAAGTTCACCCATTTGTTTTCTATATATCCATTTTTTTCTAGGTTCAAGCAAGTCAGCCCACAGAAGTGAATATGTACTACCAGAACACGTACCAGACAATGCCTTATGGTTCATCCTATGGCATACCATATAGTTATACGACTTATGGATCATCAGATGCTAAATCTCAAAAATCAGATAACACAGTCCCTTTCAAAACTCCCAGTAATGAGATGACTCCCGTTACTATTGATTTGGTAAAGAAACAGCTTAAAGACAGGTAGGGCAGATCAACTTCTTAAAGACCTGTCTAGCTTTCTGTTCCCTCAGGCAACTTGTAGTCTGGGGTAGCAGATACAGAATATCGGCAAAGAAGATTCACTGGCCCGCCTTCCAGAGCTAAACAGAAGATGCCATCACACTTTCTTCTTGGATTACTTCTATGGAAGCCTCGAAAGTTTAGGAAAAAAAATGCCACTCCATGGTCATGTTGAAGACAGTTTGAATTTGCACCTCTTGGACTCCAAAAGTGTAGTCAAGATATGGGGGGAAAAGCAAGACAGTACAATTTTGGCTAGCACACCAAATAACTGCATATTAAGTCTGAAAACTGCCTCTTTTTTTTTTTTTTTTGAGAAAGAGCAGTGCAGATGAAAAGATGCCATTCCAAGTGTCTTTATGTTCTAACAGTGGAACTAAATGCATTATAATAATAATTGCAAGAGTCCCGACAGCATAGACTTTTGGATGTAAATGTTATATTTATCCTTTTGTGTTCTTAAGGTTGGATTCCATGAAAGAATTGCACAAAACAAATCGACAGCAGCATGAGAAACACCTGCAAAGCCGAGTGGACTCTACGAGGGCTATTGAAAGATTAGAAGGGTCTTCTGGGGGTATTGGTGAACGGTATAAATTTTTGCAAGAAATGCGAGGGTATGTCCAAGACTTGCTTGAGTGTTTCAGTGAAAAGGTAAGAATGCAAAAATATTAATCTCTTTGAATAAGGCAATAATGAGGAGGTCTAGCAGGCCTTGTGTAGACCATTCTGTAATTCTCAATATCTATGAATTCAACCTTAGAAGTGGTGAAAAATGCTTCATTTTCTTTGCTTCATTAGTGACATTCTTTCTTGGGGTAGTACAGTTCTATAGAAAACAGAAAATGAGAGTACTTCAGGGGACATTCTACTGAGACTTTGGCAAGTCTTAATTTCAGTATAATGGTAGATTATAGGCCTTTGCTGAATTGCTAATACGAGACTCACGATAGAAATATTCATTTTTATACTTCAGTTGTAAGCTTAATTTTAAACTATTCCTACAAGCCTAAATATATGATTGTTAGTAGTGTAATAAATACACAGTTAGATTTCAGTAGTTTTTGTTTTTTACCCAAAGTACCTGATTGCCATTGTTCTTCATTTTCATTTAAATAAGCCATGTGTCTTTGTTCATCGCAGAAACTATTAAGCATTTCTTTTGAGGTCTCATTTCTTTCAAATTCATTATTTAGTATCATAATTAGCACTTTTTTGCATTCTATTTACCATTTGTTTACATTTTTAAAAATTAGCTGCATGCAGCTAACTTCTCAGATGATTTCTCAGTTGATGTTTCTTTAGGACAAATGTACTATTTGCACTAGGCCTATAAGCATTGTGGACTCCACAGGCTTTAAAAAAAAATGAAAAATAATGGTCCTTAAATGGCTTACCATTTAACTTTGGATCAGAAGGCACATTTCTCTTATCATTGACTAGGATTAGCATAGAAACTACAAACTTACAGTATGGTCAAATGGGTATTTTAACTTTAGATTGTCTCTGCCTATTGTTAGGTATTGTAAAACTAAATGGTAGTAAAAGAACTTGTCTTTCTGGTGGATTTTGATGGTTTTCCAGTCAGTGTGTGGTTGCATGCTGGATGACAATGTTACCCTTTCCTCTCCGTTGTATTTATCAATATTTTGTTGTATTTATCGATGTTTTATTCTATTGCCTGGTTTCTAGAAAGGCAACTGCAGTCTAAGCTATGACATTCCTTGTGGCGGAACAGTTGCTGGGGAGTTGGGAGGAAAGAATGAGCTTGACTGTGTTCTCAGGGCAGGGGCTGGAGTCAGGACTGGAAGTGGGAGGTATGTGTCAGAGCTGGCTAGAGAAAGGATCTTGGTCCAAAATGATACTTTGTGAGATTTGTTCCTAGGAATTGCTGCTTTTGAAGTATCTTGGCCTTTGCTTTGGAATTTACTTGAATAAACATATACTCCAAACTGTATACACAATGCTAAAAAATAATTGACAGTATAGTAAGCTAGACCATACCATTCTTGAATTAAAAACAAGGATAGGACACTTAGTTTCCAGTGCTGAATTAGTAGTGTGCTTTATCTCTCCTTGATTATTCTGTTTCTAGACAAGTCATGATTGTGCTAATCATGACTATTCGTGAAGATCTGTAGTGATTACATTTTAATTAAAAGGGTAGATAATAATGTGTTTTAAAGATGTTTTATTTTAACATCTTCATATGCATTAAATTGTGTTAAAGATGTGCTGAGGACTGATCCAGTCATCTTAAAAATATATGGAATAAGAAAGTATTTAGAAACAATTGAATAGATTTGAATATTTGATTTCGTTGCTATACTAAAAAACTACTCTTTCAGACTTCTCTTTTCTTAGAAATGGTTAAATTTAGGTTTTAAAGTACTTGTTAAGCATTTGTTTTGTTTCTCTTGTCATCTTTCTGGTGTTCTTTACCTGAGATTTGGCCCAAACGTAATAATTATATTGATAGTTTTGAGTCTGGAAAGGGTAAAATAATTTGTCGTGGTGCAGACTCTTGAGATAAGTCACTATTGCCAGGTACTTCAGTGAGAGTTAAAAATGAGTTTGAAATATTTCTTTGAACTTTTCTCTAGGCTTTGTTAAAAAGCAACCCAACTAACTAAAAAGAATAGTTGCATGACCAGAATCTTAACTACACATTGGATAATTAAAATTCTCTCTGATGCCAGCTCAACTGTGTCGCTCTTACAATTAGAGAAATGTAAATGTCCAAGACTGAAAGAATGCATCTTACATCTGTTTGTCTTTAGTCTGTCTGGCTTAAAGAAAAGAGTACGGGAAAAGGTGGGAGATGGAGAAATGGTCACCCTAGGGCAGTAATTGCTTTAAAGAAAATCAGATTACATTAAAATTTAATAGTAGAATCTCTAGACTGAGTTGTTTAGGATAACTATGGCAGATTTGGGGACATTGTTGCCCATGGTGTGGCAAAGAAAAACAAAATGACTCCATTACTTCAATCTTTTGCAATGGAATCATACACGTATATGTAAAATTGATTTTATTATAGACATCTTTGTATTCCACCTGCCTTTTTTTTTTTTTTTTTTTTTTTATTTCTGTTTGCAGTCTGTTCAGTTCAGGAAGCTGCTATAACACTTGGTGCCAGTGTTCCCAAACTCTAAATAATGTGTTTTCCTTTGCACTAACCATCGGGAAACTAGAATTTCTGGTTTCCTCAGGTATGTTTAGTGGTTGTTAGTGTTTGTGAAAGTTTCATAGCATTTGGTTATATTATAAGATCTTTATAAACTAAGCTTTCTGTTTTTTAAAAAAAATTGGATCTTGTTCTATAAACTTTTGTATTCTGTATGAATCAAGTATATTTTTACTTTACAATAAAAGAATTTGCAGTAAAATTTACAATATGGAAAAAATTAAGCATTTGATAGGAAGAGAAGAACTTGCTAAGTTAGAGATGTATTGATTTCTGGTAGATTAGTGATAGATAGAACTTTTTTAGCCCTATTCCTCAGTTGGTCTACGGGTTAGTGATAGAACTTTTTTAGCCCTATTCCTCAGTTGGTCTACATAGAAAATACATAATGTGCAAAATTATATAATAAATTGTTATAGGCTACTTGGTATATCTCAATGGCAGATCACTTTAAATGTCCAAAGCTGTACAGGTAGCAGACTCTTGTTCTTAGCTGTTGTGGGTTGGTTGATTGCTTGGCATTGAATAGTGATAATGGTTTTTGTAGATCATGTTGCTGGAAAATTAAAAACATGCATTTGTAAGATTTCCAAGTTACTTAAATATTCTCTAAAGATAAAGCACTAAAATTTTCGGCATTTCTTTACTTGCTGTCTTAATACTTATGTATTAAATTTCTTAACGAAACCTTTGCTCCAACAACTAGGCAATAGACATAGTAGCTCTGTATGTGGATTTGAAGAAGAGTGATGCTTCCTATTCATTGCAGAACTGAACTGCTCTCATGTTCTGTTAGGAATTCATGATTATTTTGCCCATAGAGAGGGGGCTTTTACAGAAATCCGGAAATAATATGGAACCCTCAAATAAAAAGCACCTAAGGAGTTTGGTGTTACGGAGTGTGTTGTATTTTTACAGGTGCCACTGATTAATGAACTTGAATCAGCAATACATCAGCTGTACAAACAGCGAGCTTCTCGCCTTGTCCAAAGACGACAAGATGATATTAAAGATGAATCTTCGGAGTTTTCAAGCCATTCAAGTCAGTCCATCTTGAAGGTTTTTATTTTTCATTAAACAACCTTGTTTACTTAGTGCAGTCTAATTGAAAATTAGAAATCTCAGGGAACTTTTTTAAACAAGTCTCCTTGTTGTGTCAGGTAGAGCTACAGACTATAACAGCATGTATTTGAATTGTGATAAGAAAATGTGGCTTCACAGAGGAGCTAAAAATATGCACCAATGCTCTTCTCAGTCTTACTGTCCTTTGCACATATTTTTTCATTCTTTTGTGCAACATAGAATATCTTATCAGTGTTTCATCTTAAAATTACTATCTGCTTGGCTCTAGCTGATTTTTTCCTATCATTTCATTATGTTCATAACCCAGGTACAAGTGATGCTTTCAATCACGATAAAAGATTTTGAATTTAGAGACTGGAAAGATTTATGGGGAGGGTGATAAAAGAAGTATTATGTAACCAGTAATAACCTCAGATTACAGGAGTTTACTAACCCTTTGGGATAAAGCCAAAGTCAAGGTGTTGTGTTTTTTGTTTTTTTTTTTAACATTCCTGTTTGTATTTGTATTTTTTAAAGTCAGTGAATGCCTGCAGCTCTTGTAATTTTGTGTAAAAGTATAGAAATTAAATTTAGAGTCCTACACGACATGTATTATAAAAAATCAAAATTATTTAAAACTCTTCAAGTTAGTTTAGCTGAGATTCTTTAACTAGTTGCTTTTATAAATCTTTTAGTTTAATTTTTTTCTATGGCCTTCCACGTTCTTGGGCTTTACTGGGGACTTTCCTAATGTGGGTTCCCGTGTTTTCTTTTGTTATTTCTTTGCTCCTGGGTTAGCAGTCTCAAATGTGCTACCCTGAGATATACTAATTTAAAATGCAGATTTTCTGGTCTTGTCCTTAGAGGTGCTTACTGGTCTTCCATGTCCAGGAATCTGCATGTTAAACCACCATACCATGTGGTTCAAGCCCAAAAGAGCTGAATGGTACTCCTAGCACACTGCTTTGCCATACAAGGTGCCTTCAGTCAGATTCTAGGTTCCTGAGAAAGCATCCTGCCTTGTGTCTGATGGGTTTTGGAGAAGCAGAAAGAGGCCGTCATATGGCCTGCATTGCTGAGGCAGGCTCGCCACACGCAGGCAGACTCAGCAATGCTGAGCCATATAAATGGTCTTGACCTGTTTTTGCTGTACAAGTTCAAATAGAATTACTGGCATTGGACACCTAAATGACTAATGCATCCCTCCCAGACCACTTTTGATCCAGACAGAACCAGATTTCTGGGGCAGATTACAGGTAACCGCTATATAATGAAGGGAAATACTTTTCTTTTAAGTTAAATGGTTTGTGTGAGCTGTGCATCTCACTTAGGTAACTTCTCTTATCTATCATCTACTTTTCATATTGTGGAACTTGAAGTAAGAGTTAAATGATGCATGTTAATTAGACTGAAATTTGGAAAGGGTAGAAAGATTGTAGAAAAGTGAAAAATACTTCCTGGGACAAATAGACACTAATTGCAACAGATTTGAGGACAAGTACATGGGAAATTGAAGAATCAATTGATTAATCATTCTTTCAAAAAGAAAGAATACATACTGTTTTGTGGAATGGGAACTTTTTTGTACAACTACTTAGAGATAATAAAAAAACTAAAACAAAAAAAAAGAATACTTAGCAATTGACTTAGAAGCACTTACCTGCATTTACTGTGCATATTTCTTACAGAAATGAAGGACACTTGCTACTTATGATTGATATTGTCTTTCCTAGCTAGTGAACTCTGGAACATTCATCCTTTCTAAGTGAGCTATTCTAAAATGAGAGTTTTTGAAAATCTTAAAAAAGTCACCTTTTAAAAATAGTTAAGGTCTAGAATGTTGGGAATCAGTGAAATGGAGAGCTGATTTTTAGTTTTGTTTTTCCTGTTGCTGATTATAGTGACGAATCTATTAGGTTGGAAAAAATATTAGTAGCCTTAAGTGGCTGCTTTTCATTTTGCTATCTCCAATTCCTTGGGTTATTTTCTGGCAAAGAATATCAGGTCCCCAATTAAAGATCTTGAGGCCCTAACTTGTGGAGATCCCAGTAAAATAGGATTTTACTAGGTAATCTGATAGAGATTAATATTTTTGTGGGTTGGGGAAATAGTACTGTGATTTGACCTCAGGGCCTCATGTTTCTAGGCAGGCACTCTACCACTCAAACCATCCCCCTAGAAGAAATGATGTTTCTTTCAGACAACTCCTACCTGTGTATACAGGGCTTCCATTTTTGCTCTTGTATGTAAACAGGAAATTAACCTTTACTAGATGGCCAGCATCAGCAATGGGACAAAAGGAACTGAGAAAAGAGACAATGTAAGAAAACTAAAGCTACATGACAGCCTCAGGGAGATAATAATAGTATCTTCATACAGAACACAAGTATAAGGATGCCATAAGGAGGAATATTGTAAAAACATGACCACTTTGTGGAAACTGAAAATACGGTATTTGGTATACAAATTAAATAGGAAAATCAAACCCAGAAAATTCCCCTGGTTTCCAAAAGAATAGATAAAGGAGATGGAAAACAGGTGGAAATAAAGAAAGACCAGGTTATTGTGCTGTGAAAGAAACAGGGTTTGAGAGGTGTGGTTAGCTACTCAAGATTTTCAGTTTGCAATGTTGCCAAGTTCTACGAATAGTTGATAATACATAAATTCCTACAAAGCAGAACAAAACGTTATTCTTAGTCTTTCTTCCTGTTTCTTTGTTGTCATTTCATGTTATTCTATATGTGATGTCTTAAGTTCTTTTCTCTTAAAAATGTAATCTATTTTCCTTTTACACAGGTAATTTAGAATTTTAATTTGGTCATCATGAGAGCATAAGCTAGTCATTTATTTAGATGTAATAGTAGCCCAGTTAGTTGCATTTTTGTAGGGTTGTTGGACTCTTAAAATTTTTCTACTTATTTTTATGGGAGTCCAGAATGATGCTAAGATTTTTATCTGAACTAAAAACCTGTCCGATTTCCCACTTATTGCAGAATCAACCTGCTGAGATTAGCAAGCAGTCTATCATAATGGCTTGTTCTGTGCAAACTCTTTCCTCAGGGTTGTTGAAGGAAGGCTTTTAATTTTAACTGTTGTTATTTTACAGATAAAGCTCTGATGGCACCAAATCTTGATTCCTTTGGGCGAGATCGGGCACTGTATCAAGAGCATGCAAAACGTCGGATTGCAGAGCGAGAGGCCAGGAGGTAGTTCTCAAATGATTTTGTGTCTTCATTAGGGAATGGAACAGTGTCTTTTATTATCTAACTTGAGAATTGGATTTGTTCTCAAGAACTCGTCGAAGACAAGCCAGAGAGCAAACCGGGAAGATGGCAGATCACCTTGAAGGCCTTTCCAGTGATGATGAAGAAACGTCTACAGATATTACTAATTTCAATCTGGAGAAAGGTTAGGCTTTCATTTGGAAATAGCACTCATCATTTGGTTTCTGTGTTGGCTGTGTTTTATATTTTTTTTCCTGTTTGGTTTTATCATGAAACGTTCAGAATTTTCCAAACTTGGCTTCTACCCAAGGTTTATTTGGTTTCAGCTTTTAATATAGAATACATGACTACTAACATGTATTTTATATTCACACCTATTATTATTAAATTTTTTATTTTTTGTTCACACCTCAGCTTGAACTCAGAGCTTGGACACTGTCCCTTAGATTTTTTAGCTTAAGGGCTGGTACTCTACCACTTAAGTTACAGCTGTACTTCCAGCTTTGTGGTGGTGAACTGGAGAAGAGTCTCTTTGTCTGCCTTGACTGGCTTCAGATTATGATTCTCATATTTCAGCCTCCTGAGAGACTAGGATTATAGGCATGAGCTATCTGCACCTGGCTCCCTATTATTTTTGTTTGATTAAGCCTATACTTCGTAAGAGACACATACACTTTTAAAGGAATATCCTATATTCTGATTTATCTTTTTCCTGATCATATCGTTTTAACTTGTTATTCCATTTTTCTTTTCTTTAGCATTGGAGTTTGAACAGGCTTGGTGCTTGTTGGACAGGTGCTCTACTACTTAAATCATGCACCCAGTCCTTTTTTGCTTTAGGATATTAGGGGTTGGATCTCAAGTTTTTGTGTGGACCGGCCTGGACTACGATTCTTTTCTCTATGCCCCCTGTGTAGATGGGATGACAGACATAAACCACTATGCCCTGCTGATGCAATGGAGGCCTCACTTTCTGGCCTAGAATTTTGTTTATCCTGATCTCCAGTTCCCATGAAGCAAAGATGATAGGCATGAGCCACCATGCTTCTCTAATTATTTTGTTTTGCTTAAGTACTTTTCTTCAAGACAATTTATTCTGAAGGTTTGATTAGAGTCAGTAACTACTACTACTACCACTACTATTGCTACATCTTCTCTCTCCCCTCTACCTCCTCCCTCATCTACTCATTTTCCTCTTTCATTCTGAATGCTATTTCTACTGCATAATAATCACAGGGCAAGTGTTAAAGATTGTCCAAGTATTAGGAGGATTAAGATTGTTCTTACAGTTGAAGTTGTTGAGATTTTTATCTCTCCACAGAAAACATTTTTTATCAAGGTATCTAGGGCATCACATTACTTACTCCAAAAGAATCTTTCACTTACAGGTTCTTAGCATCTAGTCACCTGGTATTTGACTAGCAGTTAGTATAATTACTGGCAGTTACTATAATAGTGTTGAAAGACATGATGCAATTGTGTAGTGACATTTGAGCTGTGGTGTTGAAGGATATGTATTATGTAACAAAACCTTGGTAATTGAAAATTATATATATTGAAAAAAATGTTAAACCTATAAAGATCTTGAAAAACAAAGACTACCTCAACAAATTGAAACTTCTTATGTTTATCTTTTATTCAAACTAATTAGTAAGCTAGTCCTTTGTTAGTGAGATTACCTTGTTGATATTCAAGCCTCAAAGTAAATAATGGAAATGTTGGAAGTTTTTTTTCTACTTCATACTAACCATGGTTCTCTGGGGTTTTTGTCTCAGATCGCATTTCAAAAGAGTCCAGCAAGATCTTTGAAGATGTCCTTGAGAGTTTCTACTCAATTGACTGTATTAAATCACAATTTGAAGCATGGCGTTCAAAATACTACATGTCCTACAAGGATGCTTACATTGGTCTTTGTTTGCCAAAGTTGTTCAATCCACTCATCAGACTTCAGCTCCTCACTTGGACTCCTCTTGAGGTGGGTTGTCATCACTGAAAGCAATATAGTCTTGTGTCTGGATAAGTTTACTCTCATGGATTTATATGTAGAGTTAAGTAATTTTAAAAAATTATTATCTTTAAGTAGTTGTTTAAAAGATTACTGTTCATCATGTCAGTGTACAAGTACAATTCATCTTGATACCACCCTTTTCATCATTCTCTTTCAACCTCTATAGCTGAAGTATTTTTTAAGGGAGACAGGCTATAATTAATTTGAAGTGACTATATTTGGCAATAGTCTTTAGTTTCATCCTTTCCTCAGAAGCTTTTTTTTAAAGCTTAAGTTACATGTAGTGATACTAGACTAATGAACAAGAATAATGACAAGTTAGTCCTTGGATCCTAGGGAAACCTAGAACTTAAGGGAAAGCACAATGGGGCAAGTATGAATGAGAATTTGAACTAAGCCAGTGGTAACCGAAGTTAAGAGGGAGAGACAAATGCCACTTTTTTTTTTTTTTTTTGGTCAGTCGTGGGGCCTGAACTCTGGGCCTGGGTGCTGTCCCTCAGCTCTTCAGCTCAAGGCTAGCACTGTACCACTTGAGCCACAGCACCACGTCCTGCTTTTCTGCTTATGTGGTGTTAAGGAATCGAACCCAGGGCCTCATGCATGTGAGTCAAGCACTCTACCACTGAGCTATCTTCCCAGCCTCGACAAATGCCACTTGAGGTGGACTTAAATAGGCTCCATTGGGATCATATATGGGAGAAGGGTAGAACTGACTATTTTAGAACTAGTGATGGTGTTTATGGTAGGTCTTGGAAATTACTCACATAAGGGATTGGTAATGGCCAGGTCAAATAAGTAACTATAAGGAAAGATTACTTAGGATGAATTCTGGAATTAACTGAAACAGTTATAAGCTCTGGGAGCCATTTAGCTCAGGACTCCTGCTACTCTTTGCTAGACTTGGTGGAGGTTCAATGCAAGTATGTCTCTGAAGATGCCCATCAGAAGCGTAGTTGCATTTGGAGGTCTTTTTTTTTTTTCTTTTCCTATACTCCTTCCTCTGTTCCACAGCTTCTAGCTGCCTTAGCCTCCTTGAACTCTCTCTTTTTTTTTTCTTTTTTTTTGCCAGTCCTGATGCTTAAACTCAGGGCCTGGGCATTGTCCCTGAGCTTCTTTTTGCTCAAGATTAGTACTCTACCATTTGAGCCACAGAGCCACTTCCAGCTTTTTCTGTTTATGTGGTACTGAGGAATTGAACCCAGGGCTTCATGCATGCTATGCAAGCACTCTGCCACTAATCTACATTCCCAGCTCTTGAACTCCCATTTCTGTCTCTTCAACTTGGCAAGACTACTGTACTCTCCCCAACCCTGCTCTTGACCAGGCACACACCTCATCAGTGTTTTCTTTCAGGGATTGGCCCTGTGTTCTCTCTGGTTCTTCTGTGCTCATCTGGAGACAGATGTTTCCTATACTTGGTAGTTCTTACTTGTTTACAACCAAAGTCAAATCAAGTTTCTATTTCTTTTAACATGGCAGAAGGCAGAAATAGCCATTACTTAAAATGTTTGAAGAACATTTTTAATATGTTACAGGCAAAATGTCGTGACTTTGAGAACATGTTGTGGTTTGAATCTTTGCTATTTTATGGTTGTGAAGAACGAGAGCAAGAAAAAGATGATGTAGACGTTGCTCTGCTACCTACCATTGTGGAGAAGGTGATTCTTCCTAAACTAACAGGTAAACATGGGAACCGTTTCCCAAACCTGTTTCTGAAAGTTTTTAATCTGATCCATATTATATGAGAGCTGTACCATAGTAAGTGGTAGTGATCACAGATGGCCAAAGGTGAGAGAACTCTTCTTGAGGCTTGAAGATCACCTCTGGTGGGCCTAGAGTAGGGGGCAGTACTTGATCCATAGGTGAGTGTTATGAGATCCCCAGTGTTAGGTTTTTAAAAAGAGGTAGCCGAGTAAGAACAGCACCAGCACACACGTGGTATTCAGGTAAGGGGTAGGTTTATTCAGTAGACCTGCTGGGACCAGGCAAGGTTGGTACTCCACGTGGCTAGGAAAGGCCTAGGAAAGAGAGAGAGCTGGGAAAGAGAGAGAGGAAAGAGAGAAAAGAGCTAGAAAAGAGCAGAGAGCAGAGAGGGTTAGAAAAGAGCAGCGAGAGAGGTAGCCGAGTAAGAACAGCAGCACTCACGTGGTATTCAGGTAAGAGGTAGGTTTATTCGGTAGACCTGCTGGGACCAGGCAAGGTTGGCACTCCACGTGGCTGGAAAAGGCCTGGGAATGAGAGAGAGCTGGGAAAGAGAGAGAGGAGAGAGAGAAAAGAGCTAGAAAAGAGCAGAGAGAGCTAGAAAAGAGCAGCAAGAGAGGGCCTCTGGGCCTGGGCGAAGGCCTTATCTAGGGTATGGGCCGAGAAAGGTGTGGCCACATCAAATTCAGATGTGACCTCAGCGGATGCAGATGTGACCTCTTCCAGGTGTCCCAGTTGCCTAGGTAACACAGGTACTGGGTGGAGACTTTGCTGCGAGGAGGGTGGAGTCTGCTAGCCATCCAGGAGCCGACCTTACACCCAGCACTGCCCAAAGACTGAGAGGGAGATAGGTGGGAACATATTGATTATCAGTGTTCTTCCATTTTTTTCAAAGCAATTAGGAATTGTTGGTATAGGACTCAATTTTAAATATTAAAAACGGATTTTGAATTTCTTAGTAATTCTAGGTGCTGAGATGACATCTTTTGAAATACAGAAATGTCTGCATGCTTATTTGCATTAAGCAGCATACATAAGAGGAATGCCAATTACTTCTGCATATCTCTGACCCTCCTAGTTCCCAGAGAATTGAACAAGGAAGGCTAAAGCTTGTGTAGAGACAGGAACAGTTAGTCAAGATTGCATTTAGAGAGCTACTTGGCATCAGAATAAGTAAACTGCAATTTATTTCTGTATTTCAACATAATCCTTTTTTTTAAAATAGTGATAGCTGAAAATATGTGGGACCCATTTTCTACAACACAGACTTCAAGAATGGTTGGAATTACGCTAAAATTAATAAGTGGCTATCCTTCAGTAGTGAATGCAGAAAACAAAAACACCCAGGTAATTTTTAATTCCCCTCTTTGGGAAGCTTTCTTCTTCTTCTTCTTCTTCTTCTTCTTCATTTAGACATGAATGGGAGTGGTGAGAACAAATGGTTTATTCTAAATCAGCCAGAAATCGGATTTTCACACTGGGATAACCTGGGTCTCGAAAACACAAAGGTGGAGGGGCTGGGAAGGTGGCTCAGTGGTAGAGCGCTTGCCTTGCGTGCCTTAGGCCCTGGGTTCGATTCCTCAGTACCACATAAGCAAAAAGAAAAAAGCGCTATGGCTCAAGTGGTAGAGCGCTAGCCTTGAGCTGAAGAGCTGAGGGACAGCGCCCCGGCCCAGAGTTCAGGCCCCACGACCGGACCCAAAAAAAAAAGAAAACACAAAGGTGGAGATGCTGAAGTGGAAAGAAGATGTTATTAGTCAGCAAACTGTTTTTGTGCTGCTTCTCGCTACTTTACCCCTACTTCCACTCTCATCAAGTGTCCCTTTAAAAACTATTTTGGGGGAAAAAGAAAACTATAAAACTACTAAGATAGTTAAATTTTTTTAGTGTTTTTACATTCAAATAAATTAATAAATTAAATAAATGGACTAAATAAATGAAAACTATTCTTTTATAACCAACTTCTGTTTCTAATTATGCTTTTTATTTAGTTGTACAAAAGGGTTTCAGTTCAAATCAGATAAGTACAATGCATATTGGTCAATATCTCTTTATAACTAATTTCTCAACTTAAAATTGCTATTCTCCCTCAGTGAACATTCCTAAGAGCTTAATAGGGAATTTTCACTAACCTGATTTTGAGAAGCAGCAAATTATATGTAGGATCCTGAATCTTTATTAGTAGATTTAGGGGATTGAAAGATGTGTAAATGGCTTTTTTTGTTTAGTAATTGTTGGAGGAATCACCTTATAGAGCTTTTATGTGTCAAAATTACTAAAAGTTATTAGAATATATGATCTACTTCTAATTTTTTAGGTATACCTAAAGGCACTTTTATTGAGAATGAGAAGAACTTTAGATGATGATGTATTCATGCCCTTATATCCCAAAAAGTAAGTAATTTGTGAGAACATTAAACATGATACTCTTCATTCTCTTTTAGAGCAGGCTTGTCAAATTCTAGAAACTAAAGATAGCTTGACAATTTCACCTTTGTAAACCATTAATCCAGAGCCTACCTCAGTGGGGAAATTGTTCCCTTTACCAGAATAAAGTAATTCGTGATGTTGGTTCTGCATCCATATTTTGAAATAAATTTATATTATGTTTTATGTTTTTGAGATTTCACATTGTATTTCAGACTGAACCCAGTCATCTCCCCAAGTTGTCAGGCTTACAAACTGGCTTTCTGTTGCCTTTTTTATTTTTGGTGCCAGTCCTGGAGCTTGGATTCAGGACCTAGGCTCTGTCCTTGAGCTTCATTTTGCTCAAGACTAAGACTGTAGCACTTGAGCCACTGTTCCACTTCCTGCATCACACAGACTTTCCTGCCCAGGCTGGTTTTTAACCTGTTTTCACTTCCTACATTGTTGAGATGACAGTTGTCTACCACCATGCCCAGCTGTTACTGGGTTGATAATATATTCTCATGAACTATTTTGTCCACACTGGCATCAGATCTTAAACTTCCTAATCTCTGCCTCCAGACTAGCTAGAATTTATAGGTTTGAATCTCTATATCTGGCCCCTACTTTGTTCCTTTATTGACCTGTTTTATTGTAGAAATTGTGTTTATAAAAATTATATGGCATGTATAAACTATTTGGTCATGATGTGTTTCTGTTTTTTAATTTAGTGTCTTAGAAAATAAAAATTCTGGGCCTTACTTGTTTTTTCAACGACAGTTTTGGTCTTCAGTTAAGGTATGTATCAGTAGGCTAAAAGATTTTAGCTTTTGTTTGGAAAGGATTTTTATTAACTATTATGAACAGAAGCTCTACTTTACAAATTAATTTTATTTCAGAAGTTCACTTGGGTTTGATTTCCATAATACAAAATGAATTCAGTTTCAAATTAAGGCTCAAGCTACCCAGTAAGCTGCCTAACTAAGGTATAACTAATTTATTCAGCTCATGGAGTACCAGAACTTCTGCTGAATGTCAGGGATATGTCACTATAGCTTTCATGGAGTTTACAGTTCAACATAATAGATGACAAACAGGTAATCGCAGATGTGCTGAGTTATAAAGGGGGATTTGCAGTTGTAATTTACAGCCGCTGCCAAGAACTTCAAGATTTCTGCTCAGGGGATCCTCTGCTACCCTGAGGAATTAAATAGAATTTGGCTCTGAGGTGATGGAGAGCAGGCCACGCTAGGAAGACTTGAAAAAAAAATGTATAGGATAGTTCGAGTTTGGGAAGCGGTCAGGAGTCCATGAGCTTATATGAAAGGTTGATCTTTTTCCTAAAAATTTTAGGAAGCCACCATACTGATTTTTCTTCCTTCCTTCTCTTTTCTCCAACCCCCTCTCCCATCTTTGTCTCTCTCTTTCCTTACCTTTCTCTCCCTCATTCCCTCTTTCCTCCTTTCTTTTTCCTTTCCTCCTTCCCCCTTCTTTCCTTTTGCTGTGTAGTTATGTGAGTTCTCATGAGAGAATATAATGATTATATTCATGTCGTTGCTTCCAAAATGAAAGGCATGTTACACTTGCAATGTCCCCAGAAATTCCTTGTATAGTCAACCCTACATCTTATTGCTGGCCATCTCCCAATCTGTTTATGTCTTCTGGTTTTCTTTGCAAGAATGTCTTATCAATGGAATTGTAGACCATTTTGAGTCCTAACATAATGCATTTGAGACTCAATCTATTATGAGCACTATCAGTAGTTCACAGCTTTTTATTGCTGAGTAATATTCTACTATAAGGTGGATGAATATACCTGAGTTGTGTTTTTCTATTGTGTTGTTTGCTCTCTATTCCGTAGTTGAAGGAAATTTGGATTGCTTCCATCTTGGGGTAATTCTGAATATAGCTGCTACAGGGATTTCTGAGTTGATAGGTTTTCATTTCACTTGAGTGAAGTAGGCAAGGCTGTTTTCCAGAGTGGCTGAGGCTGGGCCATTCTGCCTTTTCCCCTACCATGTGAACATTCTTGTCCTGCTTTCTCTCCCATATAGGATATTGCCAGACTTGTGGAGCCTATTTTATTGTGCTTCTTTGCCATCTGTCTTTTCAGATTTTTTGCTCACGTATTAAATTGTACTGTTTTACATTGAGCTTTGAGTTCTAGGGAGAAGTCTTTTGTCAGAGGTTGTTTACTTTTGTGGGTTTTTTTAAATGTGTAATGTTTCTTGTAACAAGCATTCCATGTATAGAAGACTTTTATTTTGATAATGTCTGATTTATCACCTTATGCTGTTAAAAGTTGTACTTGAGATGCTGTACCTAAGAAATCAGTATTCACTAAGGTTTTAGTTTTACCCATAGTTCTATGTTGTTTTTTTTTTTTTTTCTTTTTCTTTTTCTTTTTTTTATTGTGAAAATACTGTACAGAGGAGTTACAATTACATGGGCAAGATAATAAGTACATTTCTTTTTTTTTTTTTTTAATTTAATTTTATTTTATTTGAGAACATACTGTACAGAGGGGTTACAATTACATGGGCAGGATAATGCATACATTTCTTACCAAGCATTGCAGCCTCCTCCTTTGTTTACCCTTTACCTCCCTTCCCAGCCTCCCCTCTCCCCCCCCCCCCCCCCCCCGCCCAATCCTTCCCCTCCTCCCCCCCCCCTACACCGACATTGTAAAGCTCATTTTTGATATGACATTTTGTACTTCTCATTGTTGCAACAGGTCCACCTGAATCCTTAAACGACTTGTTTGTCCCCATCTCCTCCACAAGTTATACTGACATCAAATATAGTGAAAGTGGGGGTTACACTGTGGGGGAGGGACATACAAAGCAACAAAGAAATAATCTTATAAATGCGTTAGAAACACATGCATGAAAGAAACAAAAACATTAAAATACATATTTAAGGGTTCGTTTTCCTAACATCACATTATCTGACCTTTTCCGCTTGACTCATACATATACTAGATATTGCAAATAAGGGAAACCATGGGACCTATGTTTCTTTGGGCCTGGCTTACTTCACTTAATATAATTTTTTCCAAGCCTTTCCATGTCCTAACAAATGGGGAAATGTCATTCTTTCTGATTGAGGCATAGAATTCCATTGTGTATATATACCACATTTTCTTGATCCATTCATCTACTGAGGGGTATCTGGGTTGGTTCCATATCTTAGCTATGGTAAATAATGCTGCAATAAACATAGTTGTGCTGGTAGCTTTAGTGTGGTCTTGTTTGTAAACATTTGGGTAAATGTCCAAAAGTGGGATTGCTGGGTCATAGGGGAGTTCTATGTGAAGTCTTTTGAGGAACCTCCATACTGCTTTCCAAAGTGGTTGAACAAGTTTACATTCCCACCAACAATGAAGTAAGGTTCCTTTCTGTCCACATCCCCTCCAGCATCTGTTGTTGTTAGAGTTCTTGATTTTTACCGTTCTAACTGGAGTGAGGTGATAGCTCAATGTTGTTTTGATTTGCATTTCTTTTATGGCTAGGGATGTTGAACATTTCTTCATGTGTCTATTGGCCATCCTTCTTTCTTCTTCAGAGAAGTTTCTCTTTAAGTCTTTCGCCCACTTATTTATTGGGCAGTTGTTTCTTTGAGGATTTGTTGTTGGGGGGTTTAATTTTTTGAGTTCCAAGTATATTTTAGATATGAGACCCTTGTCCGTTGTATGGCTAGTAAAGATCTTCTCCCAATCTGTGGGCTTTCTATTGATCTTGCTAGCTATGTCCTCTGCCATGCAGAAGCTCTGCAACTTTATGCAATCCCATTTGTCCAACCTTTCTTTGATTTGTTGTGTTTCCGGGTCTCTATTCAGAAAATTTCGGCCTGAGCCAAGGAGACCTAGGGTTTCTCCTATTCCATCCTGTAATGTTTTCAGAGTGTCTGCTTTGACTTCGAGGTCTTTGATCCATTTGGAGTTGATTCTGGTGCAGGGTGATATATAAGGATCTAGCTTTAGTTTCCTACATGTAGTTAACCAATTTTGCCAGCACCATTTACTGAAGAGGCTGTCTTTCTTCCATTGTATTGTTTTAGCTCCCTTATCGAAGATTAGATGGCTATAGGTCTGTAGGTTCATTTCTGGGTTTTCAATTCTATTCCATTGGTCCTGAGGTCTGTTCTTATGCCAATACCAAGCTGTTTTGATTACTATGGCTTTATAGTAGAGTTTGAAATTTGGTATTGATATTCCTCCAGCAGTGTTCTTTCCGTTGAGGAGCGTTTTTGCTATTCGGGGTCTTTTATTGTTCCATATGAATTTTTGGATTGCCTCTTCTATTTCCTTGAAGAATGAGGGTGGAATTTTGATAGGTATTGCGTTGAATTTGTAGATAGCCTTGGGAAGTATTGCCATTTTCACGATGTTAATCTTTCCAATCCAGGAGCATGGGAGGTTTTGCCATTTTTTAAGTTCTGTGTTGATTTCCTTTTTCAAGATTTTAAAGTTTTCATCATAGAGGTCCTTCACTTCTTTAGTTAAGTTAATTCCTAGGTATTTTATTTTTTGTGGGGCTATTACAAATGGAGTTGCTTTCCTAATTTCAGCCACACTTTTCTCATTGTTGGCATACAGAAAAGCCATTGATTTTTGGGGGTTAATTTTATAACCTGCTACTTTGCCAAAGTTTTGAATCAGCTTGAGTAATTTGGGAGTGGAGTCTATGGGATTCTTTAAATACAAGATCATGTCATCTGCAAAGAGGGAGAGTTTTATTTCTTCTTTCCCTATTTGGATCCCCTTTATGTCTGCATCTTGTCTTACTGCTGTAGCTAGGCATTCTAATACTAGATTGAAGAGAAGTGGAGAGAGTGGGCATCCTTGTCTTGTTCCTGAGTTAAGAGGAAACGGCTTTAGTTTTTCACCATTGAGTATAATGCTGGCTGTAGGTTTGTCATATACAGCCTTTATTGTATTGAGGAATGTTCCATGGATTCCTAATTTTTCCAAAACCTTCATCATAAAGGGGTGTTGGATCTTGTCGAATACTTTTTCTTCGTCTATTGAGATAACCATGTGGTTCTTATTCTTGCTCCTGTTGATGTGCTGAATAATATTAATTGATTTGCGTATATTGAACCAGCTTTGCATCCCTGAAATGAATCCTGTTTGATCGTGGTGTATGATTTTTTGGATGAATTGTTGAAGTCGATTGGCCAAAATTTTGTTGAGAAGTTTTGCATCAATGTTCATCAAAGAAATGGGTCTATAGTTCTCTTTCTTTGATGAGTCCCTGCCTGGTTTTGGGATGAGGGTTATGATGGCTTCATAGAATGTGTTCGGTAATGAGCTTTCTCTTTCAATTTCATTGAAGAGTTGGAGGAGAATTGGTGTGAGCTCTGCTTTGAAGGCCTTGTAAAATTCCGCTGTGAAACCATCTGGTCCTGGACTTTTCTTAGCTGGGAGGTCTCTTATTGCTGTTTCTATTTCAATGCTTGATATGGGCCTGTTAAGATAGTTTAACTCATCTTGGTTTAGTTTTGGCATGTCAATATTTGCTAGGAAGAGGTCCATTTCTGTCAAGTTCTCAAACTTATTAGCATAAAGTTTTGAGAAGTATTCCCTTATAATGTTCTGAATCTTGGTTGTTTCCGTGGTGATGTTTCCATTCTCATCTCTGAGTTTATTAATTTGGGTGTGTTCTCTTCTTTTTCTGATAAGATTTGCTGAGGGTCTGTCAATTTTGTTAAGTTTTTCAAAGAACCAACTCTTTGTTTTGTTGATTCTTTCTATAGTTTTTTTGGATTCTAATTCATTTAATTCTGATTTAATTTTGATTATTTCTTTCCGTCTACTGGATTGGGGTTTATCTTGCTGCTCTTTTTCAAGGAGGTTTAGATGTGTCATTAAATTGTCAGTTTCAGATCTCTCCAATTTGTTGATGTAGGAGCTCAGAGCTATAAACTTGCCTCTGAGTACTACCTTTGCTGTGTCCCAGAGGAGCTGATATTTTGTGTGTTCATTTTTGTTGAATAGCATGAACATTTGAATTTCCTTTCTAATCTCTTCCATGACCCACTCATGATTCAGCAGTGTGCTGTTCAGCCTCCATGTGATACCGGACTTTCTTTGGTGGCTTTTGGTGTTGAGTTCTAATTTTATTCAGTTCTATATTGTTTTGATTTAGTTTTTATTGTGGGTGTGAGGCTTGTTTTAAAGTTCCTTTGTACCGGCACCATTTGTGATAGAGATTGTCCTTTCTTGAATTGCTTTTATACTTTCATTGAAAATTGGCCATATATGTGAGGGTGTCGGAACGTTTTTAGCATGGAGGAACATAAATTGCTATTTTTATTATTTTGTTTTTTGGAAGGACTGGTATTTGGATTCAAGGCCTCATATATGCAAAGGCAGGTGTTCTTTCGTTGCCTCCTGAGTAGCTCGGGTTAGTGTGAGCTACGGTACCTGCTCCGCATTTTATTAAGCTCTACATACATTTATCATTGTTTTTTTTTTTTTGTGCTTGTGTTTTTCTTTTAGTGGCAACTAGGTGTAAAATTAGCCCCTATACATTCTAGAGAAGCAATGTACCACTGAACCAGCCCTTCAGCCTTATTATTTTTAAGATTATTTTGCCTACTATTTATTTTCTGTGTATCAAGCACTGTGCCACAACCTTTGAATATGTCATCTGTTTGAATCTTTCGTGTGGCTCTAAGGTATCTGTATTGCTCTCACACAGTGGACAAGACAGCGAGGCACAGAATAATCTGCCCAGAATCAGTATATAGTCGTAGAGCTGGGAACCAGCGTAGGCCAGTAGGTTTCTTGAGGGCTTCTCTCAACAGGGTTCTATAAGAGGATACAAAAAATCCCAAGACCTCTACTGAGTATAATGATTGACTTGTTATACACCAAGGATGGTGTTATATTTTCTTGGGATATATTAAGGTCTTAGGGAAAATTTAATAAAGTCATGCAAATCATTTTGTGTCAGATTATTTCTGTCATGGAACCCTGCTTGAGACAGGTTGCTGCAGAACTCACACTCATAAACACTGGAATAGCTTCAGGATGCATGAAGAGATAGCAGTGTTATAGATTAGTTGAGTGTCAGTGGGAACTAGAGAGGCAGAGGTGGAATCAGTTAACTAGAGGGAGAGACCAAGAACTACCTACAGGTTTGTGGCCTTAGAAGCAGTAGTTCTCATTTTACTAAGTTGAGAAATAAGTGGGGAGCTAGAAATTCTCGTGGTGGGATGAGATATGACTTCCATTTTATCTGATTAGTTTTTGTTTTACAGTATTGAACTTGAGTAACTTGAATTATCCAGGGAACATAACTGAGCCCTAGCTTGTAGTATGCAGTGTTACAGTCAGAAAAAGACAATCCTCCCGCCCCCCACCCCTGGCTTCTTTGCATGAGTGTGTGTGTGTGTGTGTGTGTGTGTGTGTGTGTGTGTGTGTGTGTGTGTGTATGTGTGTCTGTCTGTCTGTCTGTCTGTCTGTCTATCTGTGTCTTGTCTGTGTGTGTCTGGACATTGGATTAGCTTAGGTATAATTTTAAACTTAAAAATCAGCATTGAAAGAATCAGCAAGGAATCAGCATTGCCCAAGTAATACTTTCTGCACTGATAGAAAATGTTTCATATGTGTCCTGAACAATACAGTGGCCACTAGCTATGTGTGGTTACTTAAATCTTAGCTAATTAAAATTCAAGTGCTTACTAATAGTTTGGGAAAACATCAACTGTATGTCATGTTTTACTTTGTAATTAAATGCACTTTGTGCCTGATTTAACATTGTTTCTTATTTTCTTTTTCTTCCTAGCTATTGGGAAATTTTCTTCAGTGGTATGGCATTTTTTCAAATAAAACACTACAGGAGTTATCAATAGATGGTTTATTAAATAGATACATCCTTATGGCCTTTCAGAATTCAGAATATGGAGATGACAGCATCAAAAAAGCCCAAAATGTGAGTTAAATGACCTGTGTTCTAGTATTTAAAGTACCTGGATTAAATGTATTGTTTTCTTAGTTTGTGAAGGGGAATGAGAACGGTATAAATTCCCTTTAGTTATTGGGTATGATGTGAGGAAGACTATGTGTTGACCCTCCATGTAGTCCCAATCCCCTCCTTGTTACATGACAGTCTATAAATGTATATGTACATGCCTGTTTATATCTATTTTTGTAGGTATTAGCAAAACTATACTGAATAAATGTAACTTTGAGCAATGATTAATAACTTCTATTTAAATAATATCATTTTCTACTTATGTAAGGCACACTATTTGATAAAATACACCCCTCCCGCCCTTTTTTGGTGGTGGTACTGGAGTTGGAATTCAGAGTTTCATATGTGCTAGCTAGGTACTCTCTAGCACTTGCAAAAGACATTTTGAAACAAACAAAATTAACAAAAGTTTGCAAGTAGCACTGCACTATTTTTCCCTTTGAAAAATCAGTGTATCAGATACTATCCCCTAACACCTAATACATTTATGTATATCTTACACAAATAATTGATATTAGGCTACATGATTAGGATGTCATCATAACATCAGGAAAATGAACATTTATGTGTTATTTGTTCCTAATCCTTTGGAAAACTTTCCAGTGGACATTTGTCACTATGTCAGAACATCTTTCACTGACAAAAGAAATACCCTAATCATGTATTGCATTTAATTAGCATAGTTTTTTTTTAATGCAGAAGTTTTTCGGCCTTCCTTTGACCTTGTTAACCTTGATATTTCTGAACATATTTCTGAACATGATAGGCCAGTGATCTTATAGAATGTCCTTTTTTCTGATAGTTTCTTGATTAGATTCAAATTCTGTGCCTTTGGCAGAAATTGTTGCAGATTTTCCTTGTAGAGTTCACTCTGTAAACTTAGGAAGTGTTCACTCATTTTGAGAGAGGGGGGTGTTTCTTCTTTCTGGTGTGAGCTGTTCTATTTCATTATGTACGTGCTTTGTTCTAGCCCTGGAATCAGGCATTGCTCGAGTGACCCCTTGACTCTTGTAGTGGTGAGCCTTCTCTACCTATTTGATCACCCATGCCAGGCAGACCTGTCCCACGAGAGAATAAGTCTCACCCTTAAGCTTTGGCTCTGCCACAGTCCCCTATTTACCTTACTAAGAAGGCCCTTACCCTGGACTATACCTCTGGGATGGATGCTCTAACCATATTGAGGGCAGCTTGACTTACCACCTGTGTGGAAGTCACTAAGTTGTGGACATTTGTGCGTGTGGTTTTGTACCAAAAGCTTCTCATGAAGGATAATTCAATTTGCTCAGGGTATCCTAGAAGACTGACCAGTCAAGCCATTGATTGTTCATTTTATGTCCCTAATTTATTTAAATACCAGACAAAGTTTTAAAAATTTTGCTTTGTAATATTAATATGTTTAAAAAATCCCTTCAGAATAATTATTATAGTTTAATGGTAAGTCTGTAAGTACATTATCTCTAGTATACATATTCAGCTTATAGACATGTTTCTTTACTGTGTTTTAACTATTTTATTTTACGTCTTTCTTCTACATAGGTAATAAATTGTTTCCCCAAACAGTGGTTCATAAATCTGAAAGGAGAAAGAACTATTTCTCAGTTAGAAAACTTTTGCCGATACCTTGTACATTTAGCAGATACAATTTACAGGAATAGCATTGGATGCTCTGATGTGGAAAAAAGAAATGCAAGGTGATGTTTTTATAACTTATTGGAATAGTGATGTTGAGTTTCTTTAGTTTTCAGTTTTACTGTTATTTAAACATTTTAAGTGGAGTTATTTTCAGTTAAATTATACATTCACTTAGTATTATGAGACTAAAAGCCTACAAGTAGGGCTGGGAAGGTGGCTCAATGGTAGAGTGCTTGCCTTGCAAGCATGAGGCCCTGGGTTCAATTCCTCAGCACCACATAAGCAGAAAAAGCCAGAAGTGGCATTGTGGCTCAAGTGGTAGAGCACTAGCCTTGAGCTGAAGGTGCTGAGGGACAGCACCCAGGCTGAGTTCAGGCCCCACGACCGACCCCAAAAAAAAAAAAAAAAGCCTACAAGTAGAGTCTTTTTTTTCTTCTTTTTGTTGTTCTTTTTGTAACTGTACGGGGGATTGAAGTCTGGGCCCTCTATTTTGCAAAGCAGAGGCTCTATTTCTTAAGCCATGCCTCCAGACTGGTAGGATCTTGCCTACCTCAAAAATTGTGATCCTCTAACTTATGCTTTTGCATATGTTATCCTTAAGGATAACAGGCATATGTGACAGCACAGGTACCCAGCTCTTGGGCTTCTGCTGTAGCTGGGATAATAAATGGGCACATACCATTTTGCTGAGCGGTGTCTTGTGAACTTTTTCCCAGACTGGCCTTAAAACTGCGAAACATTTCCATCCCCTCAAGGAGCTAGTAGGATTATAGGCTTGAGGCACTGGGCCCAGACATTTTAGGAGTTTTAATGTCTTTCCAATGAATGTTAAAATCATGTTGATTAGGGAAGGATATATACAGCAAGGACCAGCTCTCTGGAATGAGTAAACTATTGGGTTTTTTTTGTGTCTCTTTAGTAAAGAATTGGAGCAATCACAGGATCTTAGGATAAAATAAATTTTGGTCCTTAGAGCTTCATTATATAGCTATAGCCTGGAAAATATGGCCATGTATCCCAGCATGTTAGGATGTGGAGGCAGGAGGATCTGCAGTTTCAGGCAAGCCTGATCTAACTACCTTGTGAGACCCAACTTCCGAGCTTTTCTGCTCCGTGTTAAGGTTTCTTTGTGTATTTCATGGAGCAAAAGTTATCTAATGAGTTTTCTTTGGGAATACCTATTATGTCTGATTTTTATCCAAATTGCTAGGAAGGTGTGTGAGTCATTTTCCTTTCTCTGGGCATTGATGTGAATGCCTGTGTAATTGTGGGATAAATGTCTAACATAAATATTATTAGTACTATTAACTTATTAACTATGATTAATTAAAATTAACTTAGATAATAATTACTAGTATGGTTTAAAAGAATTTCCTTATTAAATTTTGATTTCATATATTCTTAATGTGTTTGTTTTGGTCTGATCACATTAGAAAAGAAAACTTGTGACAAATTGTTAATGAAAGAACCATGTAGCAAGATAACTTGTTTTTTCATGACAAAATTAAAACAGGGCAGATGGATAGTAATGGTACTAGATAAGTGGTAATGATAAATTCTGAGACATATAATGTTGGTTTATATTTTTATTTTGTGTATTTTGGTATCAGTTATTTGTTGTTTTTCTCTGTGTTTTTTTCCTATCACTTTTTAAACTGATTTACATAAACTTAGCAATTTTTTTTTTTTTTTTGTGGTTAACTTTCAACAAACAGTATTGGCTTCTCTATAGAGCTTCAGCCACTATTTAAACACCTGCTGTATATTATACAGAGAGTGGTTCCCTGTGGGTTCCAAAGTTTTACAGATTTTAAACTCTCCCTAAAAGATATTACTAAGACTTAATAGAGTAATGAGAAAAGTGGTTCAGCCTTTAACCAGAGTCATTCTTCAAGAGGGCTTCCTGAATCCAGCAGCATCAGTACCATCTGAGAGTTGTTCGAAATAGATTCTTAGGCTCCACTGACTGAATCATAACTGCATTGTGCTAGGTGATCTGTGTTCACCAATCCTTTAGTTAATTCAGATGTTGCCAAACTTGAGTTTTTCATCATTAGGTAGGGTGACTTCCAGCTAGGGTGCAAAGGAAAGCCAAATTCTGCTTTGTTTAGTGAATGTCTTAGAATGGAAAC
This sequence comes from Dipodomys spectabilis, assembly GCF_019054845.1. Classification (NCBI taxonomy): domain Eukaryota; kingdom Metazoa; phylum Chordata; class Mammalia; order Rodentia; family Heteromyidae; genus Dipodomys; species Dipodomys spectabilis. Next base: position 1,134,694 of record NW_024870784.1, on the reverse strand, counting down.
TCTGCAGGATCTGGGTGCACTTGTGGTAAAAGACACATAGACAGGCTGGGAAGGTGGCTCAGTGGTAGAGCGCTTGCCTTGCATGCTCGAGGCCCTGGGTTCGATTCCTCAGCACCACATAAGCAAAAAGAAAAAAGCCGGAAGTGGAGCTGTGGCTCAAGTGGTAGAGCGCTAGCCTTGAGCTGAAGAGCTGAGGGACAGCACCCAGGCCCAGAGTTCAGGCCCCACGACCGGACCCAAAAAAAAAAGGCACATAGACATATTTTATGTTGCAGCTATACAAGAGCTGGAACTCTGAGTTGGGAAGAAAAGGGAGATGGATCTATGATGGAGTTTAAAGAGTGATCATTTGCTTTGCAGATATTGATGAATGTCATTCATATAAAATTGTTTTGGTTTCATGTCTCTGGGCCAGTTATTTAAACATTTACATGTTTTATGTGGATAAATACCAGATTTTTTAAAACATTCTTTAAGTTGCATGTATGCTATATGTATCTTTATTGCCCATTCTTAAAAAATGTATAATTAGAAAAATTGATTTGAAGAATATTTTCAACTGTATTAATGGTATACTACATTTTTTTTTCTTTTAGGGAAAACATAAAACAGATAGTAAAACTTCTTGCCAGTGTTCATGCCTTGGATCATGCTACATCTGTTGCAAGTGATCACAATGTAAAGGAATTTAAGTCATTGGTTGAAGGAAAATAGATCTGTGAGACTGGAAAGCTTATTTGCTTTTAATATCATTCCTAGTGTATAAATTTTGTAAATATGTAAAGTTTCTTAAATTGTAAAATACTAATTCTCATTTTAATACAAAAATCCATTATATTCAATACTGTGTCCTTAAATGCAGTTTCTTCAGAATGAAAGGAATTCAGATTATTTCTAGGAGTCTATGAATGTTTTCCTTACTGCCTGTCATACTTTGTTTACAAAAGTATTTTGTATGGTCATTCAAATTTACCCTCTCATTTAACTGTCCTCTATAAACGATGTGTGCAGTGTAAATTATGTAATTATGCATATATATACATATATATATTTATACCACCATGGACCTTCACACTGGAAATGTGTGGTGTTTTTCTACAGAGGAAGCCTTTAACAGCAGAAAATGATCCAGTAGCAAATTGTCTTAGAAAAATTTTGTTGCAACAAAAGGGCTGGCAAGTGACTAAATAAATGTTCATCTCCGTGGTTAGCCTTGCTGTCACTCTAGCTGTGCTGCCTTAAATTGAGAGTTTAGTTATGGACTTAGTCATTGAGTGAATGTTGACCTTTCTTCATTGAATCATCACTGTAGGCAATTGTGGGTTTAATGTGAACTCAAAATAATATATGCAATATAGATTCAGGTGGAACATAGAATTTTCATAAGCCCACAACCTAACTGCATGGTTTAAACTGACTGTCCTGTCTCATACATTTTTATTTTTTTACTCCCTGCCAAGATTACAGATACATGCATTTGAATTTTAGTAGTCTTATCATATTTTAAATCCCACATATGTGAGTTATATATGCAATAAAGAATACGCCTTGCTGATTAGCCACACACAGGCAATTTAATATCCATGGTCTTCTATAATGTTTATACCACGTTGTAAATAGTCAGAGAACTTGTTTTAAAGTTTATGCTTTCTGATTCTGTGATTTTCAAAAGAGGAACTTTTTGGAAATTAAGGACTATTGTTTGATAATTATACATGTAATTAAGCTTTAGCCAAGCATTAAATTAATTTTTAAGTATATTCTCTGTTGTACTTTGCTGGTGACTAATTTTAGAGCATTTCATATAACCCTAATATAGTGAGAAACTGTGAAGTGTTTTATGTGTGCCCTTGACCAATGCAAATAGTATTTAGAAGTGTCATACACTATATCAACTTTTATCTTTTTCATAAAAAGCTAAATCCATGCTCTTCATTTTGGATGAGTTTTAGACTTCAGAATTAAAGTCAGAACACTTGATCATCATCAGTGGAATAAAACAAATACGCATATGTATTCAGGCCTTACACAATGTTTCCAAACCAAATAGACCATTGCTCTTCTTCTGTTTAAGAATTCTTCCAGAAAGTAAACTCACGCTTTTAGCATATGAAATTCATTGAGTTTCTTGGGTTTCAAGATTGAACACTGCAGTAGGATTTTGATGCAAGGTGAATTTAGGATAAGACTATATAAAAGAAGTGGTCTTCATATCTCAGTCAGGCAATTTTCATTCCTAAACTAATGGCTAAAGGACATTATTTCTTAAGAACGGAAATCCCCATTTGCTATAATGAACTACTGCAAATTGATTTGGTGGCTTAAAACAGCAGAAATTAGTTCAGAGTTCTAGGGGCTGAAAATTGCTTATCTGGAAATTATTTATTTTTGTCAGTTTTGAGGCTTGAACTTGGCCTGTGCACTGTCCTTGAGTTGTCTCTCTGCCACTTTGAGCCACAGCTCTACTTCCAGTTTGGTTAATTGGAGTCTCTTTCTTGCCTGAGCTGGCCTTAAACCTCAATCCTCAGATCTTGGTCTCTTCAGCAGCTAGGACTATAGACATGAGCCACCAGCACCTGGCTTCAAATTGTTCTGATGGCTGCTGATGTCCTGGGTTTTTGTCATATTACTCCAGTCTCTGCATCTGTCTTCACACATCACCGTTCCCTGAGTGTCTTAATTTTTCTCTACCTCTATCAGGATTACATTTAGAATCTACCTGGATAATGAGAATAATCTCAAGATCTTGAATCCAGCATATCTGCAAAGTGTTTTTTTCTTCCAAAATTGCCATTCATATGCTTGAAACATTAGAATATGGAATTTTTGAGGGGGAGTGGTATTGCTTTTTAGGTTATCACCAGCCTCTCTCAGTTGCCCAAAGTCAAGAGAGTGTTAAACTCTCACTAGGAAGTTTACATGCCACTTAACCTGTATTTTGTCACCCTAAAGACACTTCCAAGTTGGTCTAGTTGTTTTCAAGTGCTGTAACTAAAGCAGTGTATAGGAAATTTGCACAGGAAAAAAATATGTAAGTACCTTATACTTTTAAAACCCTGCACGTATTATTTAGTGACAAATTATCTGTTCTGAGAGGATATGGCAAAGCTACGCATCTCTAGGAATGGGTTCTGCTACTCCAGGTTTAACTGGAAAACAGCAATTACAACACAAGGTTTAGGTGTTGGGTTGTTTTTTTTTTTGTAATTGTACAACGGTTTCAATTTAATTTTTCTTAATGGCTGAGTAAGATTACTCAATTTTTTAAATAAAAGTGATGTACAGAGGAGTTACAGTTACGTAAGTTGGATTAAGTGTACATTTGTTTTTGGACAATGTCACCCCTTCCCTCACTTCCAGTATAAGTTTTGACTTTAGTACAAAAGTTTTTATTTTAGTACAAAATCAGAAGGAACCAGGAATAGGCAGAACATTGTTTAGAAAGAGCTTAGTGTTCATGGGTCCCCATCTTAAGAAAGGAAGGGTTTCTGGTGCTGGTGCAGCTTCACAATGACTGACGTGAAGTCTTCTTGGGTTTGGGGTTAAAGGCCTTTTAAGTGTTAGATTGTTCCTTCATGACAATTGAAATAAGTTTTACAAAAAGGTATCTTCCAAGTGATATGCACAATTCACTAAAGTCTTGCCTGAATCTTTTTTTTTTGTATGTACCAGGGTTATAAAAGGCACTGAACTTGAAAATTGTAATTAAGAAAAATTCCATTCTCACTTAACTCCAATTTAGGTTTCTCCTCTTCCCTCCTCCCTCCCCGCCCCAAGTATGCATTCTGCAAATGAAACAGATTGTTTTGGAAAGGAAAATGTGTACAGCCAGAGTCCAGTAGACTAATATTTAGTTTAGTACTAAGGCTGTTGTGGGTAATCACTACAAAGAGCAAAAAGATTTTCTAGGGAGATGAGACAGCCAGATGAGAATGAGATGAAAATCTCTAATTGTCAGAACTAAATCTATGTTTGATTTCCCCTTTTTTGACCTGTAAGTGGTGTCTTGCCTAACATATTTTAGCTAATTTAGTATCCTGAAAACAGCTCCCCTAAAATGGAGAAATGTCACATGACAGAGCCCAGAGGAGGAAATGGTATTGTGCAACATAATGAATTTAAAATCTGCTTTTGCTGATAAAATAATACCAAGAAGGGGAAGTGGTTTAAAAAAATGGTAAAGGCAAGTGGAAATATTTTTGGTGTGCTGGGTTCTTCGGGTTTGCAATGGAACCTGAGGATGTCTGAAATGCAAACCATATATGCAGGCATGATCTGCTGAGGGACGCAGATGAAGACTTGAGGCCTTTTAAATCCCGTGGTTGGCGGGTACTACTCGCCCTCCAGTGACCCGGGTGTGTTTTAGCTCTGCTCTGGGGTCCTGGTCGGCGGTTCCCTTCTCCTGGGCAGGTACAGCCGACCCCAGAACAGGTAGAGAAGAGAACATTTCCAAAGTAGGCCCCCGTGTTCATGCCGCTTCCCCGCAGGGCGCCGCGGGCGGGAGCCACCATGGACAGCTCTCCAGGCGCCGCGCGGTGGGCGCGGGCGCACACGGTCCGGCCTGGGCGGCCGCGGGGGCGGCGAGGGGTGGTCCCGCGGCCCAAGTCGGGCACGACACCACACTCAGCCCCCACAGCTCTTCCCGGGAGTCCCTCCCCAGCGCCCACGGGGAGCCCCGAAGAGCCCACGTGAGGGGCCAGATCCTCCCTCTCCCGGCATTCCCGGCAGTGACACCGGCGTGTGCGATCCGAGCAGCGGGCCACACTCGAGCCAAGGTCGCCGCAGGTGGGGGCGCGGCCTCAGTGGGTGTCTCGCGCCCGCCCGCGGGGCGGCCGGGCGAGGTGGGGGCCGCTCCGGACGCCCCGCCCTTTCCCCCGCAAGGGGCGGTCCTTCCGCCCCCGGCCGCAGCGCAATGCGGAAGAGATGGGCCTGCTGGGGCGGAAGTGACGTTTCGGGCGACTCCGGCGGCTGCGGGAGGAGGAGGAGGAGGAGCCGGAGGAAGAGGTGAGGTAGCCGGCGGGGGGGCGGGGAGCAGCCGCCGCGGGGCCAGACCCACCGGCGGCGCGGACGGGAGGACGCGCTCCCTGGTCGTCTCCGCGGGGACCGGTGAGGGGCGGCTGCGGGCAGCCCGGCGGGGGCTGAGGGGCGGCGGGGGGGGCGCGGGCCGTGGCGGCGGGCTGAGGCTGTGGTGACAGCGCCCGGCAGCCTGCGGGCGGGCAGGAGCCCCTTCAGGCCGGCCGGCGGGACATCCCTTCAGGCGCGTGATGGAGGCGACGGGCTGCCCGGCATCCCCGTGCCCTCTGGGCGGAGCCGCTTGCCTCGGCGGGCAGCCTCTCGGGAACCCCGGCTCCGCGGTCGAGCCGGCGCCCGGAATCGTGACTCCTCCGCGGTGGCCCTTCCCGCGGACGGGCTCCGCTGGCCGCGGTGGCCCCGGGCTGGGCGGGGGCCGGCGTCGCTTCCCGGCCCCGGAGAGCCCGCGCTGTGGGATAATCCTTTCCCTCTCGGGCCCCCTAAGGAGCTTTTCCACCCACCTGGTTCACCTTCCCCCCCCCCCCCCCCCCACCGCTAAGGCTCCGCTGGAACTTTCCCAGTCATTTCCCTTCAAGCCTTGAGACACATCTTGAAAGCTGGAAGCGGCTGACCAACCCCGAAGGAAAACACGCTCAAAAAAAAAAATCTTGCCTTTCGGCAGACATAAATGGGAAACTCATCTTCACCAAACCTGAACTTGCAGTGTTACCCCTGTTTTGTCCTCCTCTGAGAATTTACTAGTTTTCCTTTTTTTTTCTTTTTTCCCCGCGGTGGTGGTGGACGATTTACCTTTTGGAATAAACCATTCACCCCGACCTTCCTCTCCCTTCATTCTCCCTTCCCCACCCCACCCCCCATCCAAACCTAGCAGGGAGGGGATCTCTGCGTGCCTTGCCATCTCCGCAATTTCATTTGCTTTGCTTTGCATGCTTTTCACAGGGTTTCCTCTGAAGAAAGGAGAATGGCGTTCAGCAAAGGATTTCGGATCTATCACAAATTGGATCCTCCACCTTTCAGCGTCATAGTGGAAACGAGGCATAAGGAAGACTGTCTCATGTTTGAGTCCGGGGCTGTGGCTCTCCTCTGTAAGTCATGTTATAGCTCAACTATCCTGGCCTCTTGATTTGAAACTTAGATTCAGCAGATTTCGGGGGGTGAGAGGGAAATGGGGGGGGAAGGAAAGACTGATAATGCGCTCACTGAATTTCATGATATCTTAATTTCCTGTAAACTTCCTGTTGGAAGGTGCAGATTTCAGATACAGGACTGACTTTTCCCCTCTGCTTGGGGTGCTTCCAAAAGTGTGTGGTTTTCCAAAGAAATATTGTTGCAATTATGTCATATCCCACAAACCCATAAACTACCTTGCTTGGCCTTTTAACCATAGTGAATAAAAATAGTATCTAATATCGTTGGAGTTTCTTATGTTTAATTCTTGCATTTTTATTAATAGAATTTTAAATTCTAGAATTTCAAGTGCAATTTGATTTCAGATTACTTACTGCTTGGCAAAAAAAGAGGTTTGGGTTATTCTGTGGCAGATGGCTGAAATTAAAAATAAGATTAATTTGAATATTATGTTTGTTCTTAATATAATATAGAGGCAAAACCCCATGTTAGATGTTGTTTGAAATATGATAGCATATTTTTAGCAGTTTTCTAGTGATGACTACCTGTTCTTTATCTTTGCTGTTTATTTCCTAACATTTAAAAAATTAAAAATAGTATAAATAAAAATTAAAAATAAATAATAGTATAAACTCAGTTGTTCCAAGGGTTTTATTTGTATTTAAGTAAACCTAAAAATACCATGTTACATTATTAATCTGTAGTACATACTTTTTCATGCTACAAATGTACTTCTTATACTAAAAAATTCTTCAGTAGAAAATGGGTGTGGAGGTATGGTTAACTATGTGAAACAGTCTCAGCTGCTTATTAATCTTACCCAAATTAATGTTCCTTGTCTTTTTAAAAAAATATATTATTTTTTAAGACATGATCCCCTCTGTAGCCCAAGCTAACTCCAAATTCATAATTCCCTTACCTCATCCTCATGAGGGATTGTAAGTGTATACCGTCATGCTCCACTCTTATCTGTCTTTAAAATTGTGCTTACTCATAATTGAAAGGGTAAATCATATTTTTATTACAAAGTGTGTATTTCCTATACTTTTAGGATTTTTCCTATACTTTACCCCAAGGTCAGGAAACCTAAGAATAATCATTCTAAAAATCCACTACAGTCATCGTTATGCCAAATAATGATTTAGAAAAGAGTCCAAAGCATCCATCTTGGTATTATTTTTCATTTTAAGGAGGAAGAATATTAAAGCATTATCTTAATTATTTTATTTATTTTCAAGGCTGGGGACCCAATCTAAGACATCATACATGCTAGGCAAGCACTTTACCTCTAATCTTTATTCCCAGTTCTTAACTATTTGTCTTTATTATTTGAAGCTAAATAATTCAGTACAAAGTTGCAATGTTGCTTTTCTCTCTAAATGGATATATAATTTCTTTCATACTATGTAAACTGAAGATTTAAGGTACATTTCATGCTCTTAAATTTAATTTTTAACTGATAAAAGCATAAAATGGTATTTGTGAGGTAATGTGATATTTCAAAATATTTACTAATATACATTATATAATGGTTAAATTAGACATTTATTTATGATGAAAATATACAAAATCCTTTCCTTTAACTTTATGGAGTATACACAACATTATTGTGTTTATAGGCACTGTACTGTGGAAAAGTAAAATATTGATATTTAATCCCTAACAACCTTTTTTTTTCATATGAACAATTTGCCTTATAAAATGAGCTTGGCGGGGCTGGGAAGTTAGCTCAGTGGTAGAGCGCTTGCCTTGCATGCATGAGGCCCTGGGTTCGATTCCTTAGCGCCACATAAGCAAAAAGAAAAAAGCCAGAAGTGGCGTTGTGGCTCAAGTGTTAGAGCGCTAGCCTTGAGCTGAAGAGCTGAGGGACAGTGCCTAGGCCCAGAGTTCAGACCCCACGACCAGACTCCCCCCCCCAAAAAAAAAATAAAAATAAAATAAAATGAGCTTGGCACCTAATGTGATTGTTGACAAATGTAATTCCAGTACTCAGGAAGCTGAGGCAGGAGGATCATGAATCTAGCCAGCCTGGGATAGATTCCAAGCTTGAAACAGAACTTGAAACTTAAATCAGTCATAGTGATTTAACTTCATCAGTGAGCCAATAGTTTTCAGCCTTTGCAGTACATTATAAACCACCTGAAGAGTTTTTATGAGTAATGGTATCTAGCTCTGACTCTAATGTAATTAAATTAGACGGACAATTTCTGAACAAATCTTATATAGACCTTATTGTATTAGATAATGGAATCATTCTTTCGTAGATTTTACCTAAACTAGCATTTTTCTAGAATTTTAATGTTCTTGTCTATAATTGAGCTAGGTTCCTATTAGACAAGAGATAGTAGTCCCATGGCATCTAACTATGTTTTCATATCACATGAAATTATATTTAGTTTCTGTATCTGAATGCTTGGCTACTTGAAGGAGAAAGTCTTGAGAACTCCAGAACTTATCCCTCCTTACTGTCCTGGTAATACTTGTATTTCTTTTTCTTTTCTTTTCTTTTTTTTTTTTTTTTTTTGGGTGGGTCATGGGGCTTGAATTCTGGGCCTGGGTGTTGTCCCTGAACTCATCAGTTCAAGGCAAGCACTCTTCCACTTGAACCACTTCCAGTTTTCTGGTGGTTAATTGGCTGACTTTGAACCGAGATCCTCAGATCTTAGCCTCCTGAGTAGAAAGGATTACAGTCATGAGCCACTAGCACCTAGCTATTTCTGATTCTCAATATGTTTTACTTATACTTGAACAACAAATAGTTATTAAATAATTTATGTTAGGAGGAAAGACTAAACTTAGATTTTGAGGTTGATAAACATGCAGTGTTTGGAAATATGGTATTCTCCCTCCTCTCCTGCCCTCTTCTTCCCTCCCCTTTCTTTTGCCCCTCCCTTCCCTTTTGTTTTCAAGCAATCCTACGTGCTTGCTTGTGTGTGTGCATGTATGCGTGTGCGTGTGTGTATGTGTGTGTGTATTGTTTGAGATTGACCCCCAACTCACACATGCAGAGAAGTACTATACCACTGAGCTGTGTCCTAGTACAATTTAATTTTACTTTTTTGGTGGGGGGAGTAGTATTGGGGTTTGAAACTCTGGACCTCATGTTTGTGAGACAGGTGATTCACCACTTGAACCATGCTCTAGTCCTTAGTTATTTTTTACATATAATGTATGCACTTTATGTTTGCTTCTGTATATAAATACATTGGATTTTGTTCAAAAAGGTAATCAAGCATTATATCCTCATAACATTTATTGTTTCTTTTTGGTGCAGTATTCTAAATCCCCTTTTCAAACGAGTTGAATACAGTGTAAACAGATGTAACAGTAAAATTCCCCCTGCCCCATAACTGATTAAAAACCAATAAATTTTCTTTAATTTGAAAAAGTACCCTTATCTGACCAGGTTGAAATATATGATACATTATTGTTGACTGTAGTCATTACTACTGTGCAATAGAGCAGTTCCTTCTATCTAACTGATGAATTTTTACACCTGACCAAACTCAAGTAAGTCCCAAATCACCCCCACCTTATCTTCCCTCTTGTAGCCAACATTCTGCTTTTGTGAGATTGAGCTTTTCAGGTTACACACATATGTGACATCATTTAGTTTTTCTGTGCCTAGTTTATTTCACTTCATGTAGTTTCTCTAGGTCCATCTATAGATTTAATCTTTTATGCCTATACTCCTGCTGCTTGGAAGGCTAAAGTGGATGAATCACTAGAGCCCATGAGTTTGAGACCAGTTTGGGCAAAATAGGTGGTTCTGGGTCTTGAACTCCGGGCTTGAGCACTGTCCCTGAGCTTTTTTGCTCAAGGCTAGTGCTGTCTATCATTTGAGCCACAGCTCCACTTTTGGTTTCCTTTCTTTCCTTTTCCCTCTCCTTTCCACCTTTTTTCCCTTTCCTTCCCCCTTTTCTTTCTTTTACCCTTTCCTTTTTCCTTTCCCTTTTCCCTTTCCTTTCCTTTTTTTTTGGGGGGGGGGGGGAGGAAGTAGTTAATAGGAAATAAGAGTCTCAGCCTTTCCTGCCCAGAATAGCTTTCAACTTTTATCCTCAGATCTCAAGTTCTTTGAGTAGCTAGGATTATAGTGAATCACTGGCTCTAGGGCAAGAAAGCAAAGGAAAGCAAAGCAAAGATGAAAGGCAAGGCGAAAAGAAGGAAGGAAAGAGAAAGAGAGGAAGGGAGGGAGGGAGGGAAAGTTACTATTTCTTTTTTTTATTATTATTATTGTTGTTATTGTGAAAATACCATACAGAGGGGTTACAATTACATGAGCAAGATAGTGAGTAGAAAGTTACTGGGCTGGGAAGGTGGCTCAGTGGTAGAGCGCTTTCCTTGCATGCATGAGGCCTTGGGTTCGATTCCTCAGCACCACATAAGCAAAAAGAAAAAAGCTGGAAGTGGCGCTGTGGCTCAAGTGGTAGAGCGCTAGCCTTGAGCTGAAGAGCTGAGGGACAGCTCCCAGGCCCAGAGTTCAGGCCCCACAACTGGACCCCCGACCCCCCCCCCCCCCAAAAAAAAAAAATTACTATTCTTTAAAAGGAGAATAACTTAATTTCTTTTGTTAGCTATTTTTTTTTCTGTTAGCTATTTTAAATCCTGTTCTCAAACATTCTTATGCTTAGATAATACGTTTGTAGTATATTCATTTTCAAAAGTTATCAGTTAAAAAACCACAGAGTGCCAGTGGCTCATTCCTGTAATTCTAACTACTCAGAATGTTGCAGTCCAGAAGCTCAAAGTTCGATGTCACCAGTGCAGTAAAGTCCTTGAGACTCTATCTCTGAATAACCAGCAAAAGGTTTGGGTAGAAGCATGGTTCAATATTAGAGCACCAGCTGAACAAGTGAGCAAAGTACAAGGCCTTGAGTTCAGACTCCAATAATGGCAGTACATATCCAAATAAATAAAACAAAAAAGGAAGAAAATTATTAGTCCAACAAAAGGTCAGTTAGATTGAAATTTGGAGAGATTGGTGTTTGTGGAGTAATGATTCAGTGTAGCAGTTGGGCTCTACGCCTGTACTACCTTAGGCCGGAATAGTAGCAAGTGTTATAATCAGTAGTAATTTGTAACTGTTACCTGTCAGCTTAGTGTTCCTTATGGCATGAAACAATACCTGCCAGACTTACATGCATTAAATTCCAAAAACAGTTTCATTATTATGCAGCCCACCTTGTGCTCCAGTAGATCCACTTCGCAAGTATATCCTAAATAGAAGATGAGGGAAAGAGATGGTCATCACATGGGAATAGGATGATGATTCTAAAAAAAGGAGTTGTAGTTTTCTTAATTCAGAGATGGGGTTGGAGACTATGGCTCGGTGGTGGTGTGCTTACCTAGCATAGGTGAGGCCCTGTGTTCGGTTCATGGCAGTGCAAAAACAAGAATAAAAGATAAGTTTGTAGGGTAATGATATAAATTGCTAATAAAATTAAATTAAAGCTTTTGCTCTTTCAATAATACACGCTAATATAGTGATAAGGAGGAATTGCTTTTGTCTTTCTAGATAGTAATGTTTTTAAGCTTTCCAAGTAGCATAATTTGGGTTACTCAGGACTCAAATAATGCATTAGATAGCAAGGCCATATTACTTCACTCTAGACCTGGTTTTATTCCACATTGTCCATCTGAGTTTTCTTGTCTTAAATTTTTCTGTATTATGGAAATGTGAGTCATAAAACTAATGAGAGTACTTCACAGAATGTGAATTATCCTGTCTTTATGAAACTGCATAGTAGAGGGAAGTAATAGTAATGAAAAAACAGTTTATTTGCAGTAAGCTTACTCTGCCATTTGAAGTAGTAAGCCAAATGTATCTAAACTTTATTTTTCATGCCTTATTTTCTCATTATAGATTTATTATAACACCTTAAGCCACAAGCAATAGCTAATGGTCCTATTAATTAAATAGGGCCAAACAATAAGTATGTGAGTCTCAACTACATAACATGTTGAAGAAAATAATGAAAATAAATTGAAATAATTTTTTTCATAAACAGTTGTTTACTAGTGGGTTATATGTGCCGATTAGGACCTACCCAGCTTTTCAAGTGGTATCATTTCTTGTTCTACATGATTTTTGTATGGCATTTCCTGTCTGTCATTGCTCTCAATCCACACACACACACACACACACACACACACACACACACACACACACACACACACACACACACACACACACACACACACACACACACACAACCTAGCTTCACAAAATGGGTTATCAGAGGAATATACTACCCTCTTTAAACAATGAACTACCTCAAGCCAATAGTTCGGCAGGTACACACACACACACGCGCACACACAAACACACACACACACACACACACACACACACACACACACACACACAACCTAGCTTCACAAAATGGGTTATCAGAGGAATGTACTACCCTCTTTAAACAATGAACTACCTCAAGCCAATAGTTCGGCAGGTCCAACATATGTTGAGAATCTCTGTGTTTTTTTGAATTAAAGCATTGTGTAGCATCTCTCCTGGGAGTTTGCTATGGCATCTCAATGTACAGTTTAGGGGCTGTGGCATATATCATGCTTTATTTCATTCACTTCTGTACATTATGCCTTTACATATGTTTTACAAGCATGGAAACATAGTTCTTCTCTTTGCCTTTTGAAAAATTGTAATTATTATTGATGCTGTTGTGAAGGTGGTGGGAAGGGAATAATGAGTAAAAGAAAAGGAAAATCATTTAAGGAGAGAAAGAAAATTAAAGACAGAAAAACAGTCAAGAGTGAAACTAAGTCTAGGTAGATAGCTCAGTGGTAGAGTGCTTGGCCTTGCATACAGGAGGCCCTGGGTTCGATTCCTCAGCACCACATAAGCAGAAAAAGCCAGAAGTGGTGCTGTGGCTCACGTGATAGAGCATTAGCCTTGAGCTGAAGAGCTGAGGGAGAGTGCCCAGGCCCAGAGTTCAGACCCCGTGACCAACAACAAAAAAAGAAGAATGAGACTAGTAGTCATTTTCTAATGAGGAAATTAATAAACTTGTGGTGTGGCCTATAAATTATTAACATGTTAATAGAGAGGACATAGGGTTTAATTTAAAGTTTGATCATTAAACACAGTTTCTTTTCTGAGACAAGTTAAATGTCAGGTTGTAGAACTTGTAGATGCCAAGTGTAGTAGGTGGTTATGACAAGTAGTATTCATAGTTTACTTTTATTTTTTTTTAATGGCCAAGTACTGTCTGTCAGTATGCTTGACCTTTAGATAAGTTACAGTGTCCTCTTTTTTTAAGAAACACTTGCGGGGCTGGGAAGGTGGCTCAGTGGTAGAGCGCTTCCTTTGCATGCCTGAGGCCCTGGGTTCGATTCCCCAGCACCACATAAGCAAAAAGAAAAAAGCCAGAAGTGGCTCAAGGCTAGAGTGCTAACCTTGAGCTGAAGAGCTGAGGGACAGCGCCCAGGCCCAGAGTTCAGACCCCACGACCAGACCCAAAAAAACAAAAACAAAAAACCACTTGCAAATTGAGGGAAGAAGTGACTTTTTGAAATTGTCTTTTTAGCACTGAAATGATGAAATTCAGACTTGTTATAGATCCCTTTATATTAAGGTTGTAAAATTTCACTTTCTTTTTTTTTTAATTTTTTATTGTAAAGATACTATACAGAGGGTTACAGTTACATGAGTAAGGTAATGAGTACACTTCCTATTGAGCATTGTTACCCCTCCATTGTTTTTCTCCTACTGTCCCTTCCCTCCCTACCTTCTCCGAGGTTCTTTTTTTTTTTAATTGTGATTAAGTGATTACATAATTTCCCAAATTTCACCGTGTTGTGGCATAATGATGCTCATTTAAAGTCACAAGCTCATTCTAACTCACTTTCTTTTTATATAGTTTTATGATGTACAAATTTAATAGAGAAGTAAACAGCTTTTTTTTTTTTTGGGGGGGGGGAGGGGGTCTGGTTGTGGGGCCTGAACTCTGGGCCTGGGTGCTGTGCTGTCCCTCAGCTCTTCAGCTCAAGGCTAGCGCTCTACCACTTGAGCCACAGCACCACTTCCTGCTTTTTTTCTTTTTGCTTATGTGGTGCTGAGGAATCAAACCCAGGGCCTCAGGCATGTAAGGCAAGCGCTCTACCACTGAGCCACCTTCCCAGCCCAGTAAACAGCTTAGTATCAAGTCATAAAAAAGAAATTAAGCCCACTCTTCAGCTAGACCAGTAGCAAGATTAGCCTAGCAATATAAGAACAAAACAGCACTTTGGAACAATGTAATTCCTAAGGGCTTTAAATTACCTTGTTTGACTCTGCTATGAACAAATGAAAAGAAAGGCTTCTTTGCCTGTAAACCGTGAAACCTCATTAGTGAAATCCTGTCTCAGGACAATCAGATCTTCTAATTTGTCCTATAAAATAAAACTAGCCCAGAAGTGTAACAGGATTTTTGCTTCTGACCATGATGAAGTAGTAGGAACTAGATTTCTCCACTCACCTTGAACAACAAAAAAATGGATAAATTATATAAAATGATTTTTAGATGCAGAACAATGGGCAGCCCTTGAGCAGATCCCTGAGAGAAGGAAACAAGTAAGGTGGGCTTTACAATGTGCCTTTACTGCCTAGAGAGTTTCCAGGCCACTGCAGCAGAGGATGTGTCAAAGGAAACTTGACATACTCCCTGAGTTGAGGCAGAGTTAAGGAATGTGGTGGCCAGGGTCTACAAGCCAGAAAGGAAATAGCCAACTAGAGAACTCCAGACTGACCAATGTCAGTTGTGGAAAGATATCCAAAGAGAAGGAAAGAATCACCAGAAAGGATCAGGGAGAAAAGGGTCTAGAGTTTACAAGGCTAAGCATGCATGCCATCACTGAGCTACATTCTCAGCCCTTTCAGAAATTTTGTTTATTTTGAGACAGAGTTTCATAATTTGTCTAGGCTAGCCTCAAACTTTATCATCTTCCTGCCTCTGTCCCCCTCCTATAAAGCTAGGCTTATAGGAATGTTACCACCACACCTGTCTGGTTTTTTTTGCATTTGCATTTGCATGGTTATACAATGCTTGCCTTTCCAATCCCTTAAGAAAATGCCAAGGTCTGCCTCTGTGTGTGTGTGTGTGTGTGTGTGTGTGTGTGTGTGTGTGTGTGTAAGTGTATGTTACTGGTGATTGAACTCAGATCTTGTGCTTGAGAAGGTATTCTGTACCACTTGAGCCATATCTCTGGCCCCTTTTTGCATTGGTTATTTTCACGTTAGCATCTCACTTTATTCCTGGACTGGCCTGGACTGTGATCCTCCTACTTGTGCTTCTCTGTGTCACTGAGGGTGACAGTGTATGCCACAGCAACCAGCCATTATGCTTTCTTATAGCTGGGATAAAAGGTGTTCAGCCATTGATAGAGATGGGATTCTTGTGATTTCTTTTTCCCTTACACCTTGGTCTTACACCTGTTGGTCTCTGCCTTGCTGTAGGATTATGGGCTTCAGCTACCACATCCAGCTGGGTACTGTTTTTATTCCTAGAACCTTGCCTTGGTCCTGGTACACAGTAGGCCTTTACTAAGTACTTGTTTGCATGAATGAAAGGCTATTTGTTGGCAAAACTGGAATGTGTAGTTTACATAGAATACTAGCTTGGATAGCTTATTGTCAGCTGAATTTTAATAATTTCAAAAGAAAAATTTTTTCCTTTGAAAGTAATTTTCATTTTATGTATGATGAGTGGAAACAGGCCTTGTTGCTAGCTAGTTGAGTATATAATCTGGAATGACTCATGTAATCTTTTCTTCTGAAAATGAGAAGCTTGGACTTACATCGTCTAACATCCTCTGCATTGGTGGTTCTGTAACCAAAGTGTTGTCTAAATGCAAATGAGCTGACCACAAATTGCCATGCATGCAACCACAGGCAAATTGTGATTCTAGGAGCAGCATTCTAATTTGCAATATCACCTTCATATTCTTCCTGACATTCTTTCTTCTTGTTCTTCTCCTCTTCTCCCCTCCTCTCTCAACACCTCACTTCTCCCATTCACTCTACTCATTTTCTCTCCCCTCTTCTCTTCTTTTTCATCAGGATTTTGCTATGTAAAAACCTAACCTGATCTGGAACTGAATATCACCCATGCTGGCTTCAAAAGCACAATCTTGATTCAGTCTCTAATGATGGAATTTCAGGCTTGTACTTCCATATCCAGCACGTATTTGATGTTCTGTAGCTTCTTTATCAACTGGAAAAAAGGGCAGTCTAGTCCTAGGCTGGAAGACTTGAACCATCACAGACTCTCAGTATTGTATAGTAGAACCTTCATTAGGTAGCCTCGTTATTTAGTTTGAATTACTGTAATTCATCAGGAGTTAGGGAAATTAAAGTCAAGTAACTTTTCAGTAATATTCTTCTTGGGTAATACATTAATTTTGTTTCTTTCTTGTTCAGATGGTGGATGTGGCAATGCAGGTCTGATTTACCAGTCACAACTGTTCACACATCTTTAAAAAAGACTTATAGTTCATCAAATTAAAGAAAGTCATAGGACCAGGCACTGGTGGCTCATGCCACCTTAAGGTTTGGAGTCAGCCCAGGCAGACAAATCCTTAGAGTCTTATCTTCAGTTAATAAATAGAAGAGAATTATTGACAGCAAAAAGACAAAACTAGAGGTGTGGCTCAAGTGGTAGATCGCTAGCTGTGAGCAAAAAAACAAGCAAGACTATGAGGCCCTGAAGTCAAGCCCCCCAGTACTTGCACAAAAAAGATTTAAAAAGGCATGTTTTCATCTGAATTTCTGTAGTCTCATTTTAGCACTTCATTATTAGGCTTAAATTCTAATTTGAGAATGGAGAATGAATAATGACAATCTTATCATTATAGGACAAAGTTCTATATAAGTAAGCTACACAGAAAAAAAAGGTGTGTCTGTCCTCCCGAGTATAATAGAGAGATATTGATATGTTGTTAAGAAATAGTAAAATAGAGGATGATTGACATGTTGACTTTTGGTAGAGAATAATTAATTATGCTGTTGACAGTTTCAGTGGTAGGCCTCGCACATGCTAGGCAAGTGCTATAGCCCCAGTTTCACTTGAAGAGGTTGTTGTAGTGTAGGAATAGTCTACCTCTCTAGCTTCTATTTTCGTAATTTCTTTACCTTAAGTGAGAAGAGCTAGGAAGTGGTGCTATGGCTCAAAGTGGTTGAGTGCTAGCCTTGAGCAATAAAAAAGCTCAGGGACAGCATCCAAGACCACTATCACCACCACCACCACCACCAACAACAACAACAAAAGAAAAAGGAAAGAAAGAACAGCTGTAGGTTAGGCCTAACTTCAATCACCAGTTCATTCAAATAAAAGAACTTGATGCTGGGCATTGGTGGCTCACGACTGTAATAATCCTAACTACTTAAGAGACTGAGATCTGAGGATTGTGACTCAAAGCTAGCTTAGGCAGGAAAGTCTGTGAGACTCTTATCTCCAATTAACAAACAAAAAAGCTAAAAATGGACTGTGATTCAAGTGGTAGAGCATTTAGCCTTACACAAAAGCTCAGGGACAACACTCAGACCCTGAGTTTAAGCCTCAGGACTAGCACACACAACAAAGAACTTGGAAAGTAGGCACAGAACTAAAATAATAAATGAATTATCATAATTAAGTTATAAGATATTGCTGCCACATGATTCAATGTAGCTTTACATTTTTCTTAACCTATTCTGTGATGCTGAGCAAAGGATGATACGCTTACTGTTTTCTAAAGATAGTTTTGAAGAGTTTCAACAGAATAGAATATTAAAATTGTCCTATTTAATTATTCAGTATAAATGTAAATAAAACATTTATGAAAGAATATAGTAATATTTACCATTTCTTGTACCTCCATAAAGGAATTGTCAGGTCCTCACTTTTCACAATTTGTTAGGTATTTTTTTGATGAATATTTCATACCCTTGCAGAGAACAGGCTATGGGACCATTTTAAGTTAAAGTTGTAAGATTTACTTTTCTTTACAGGTTTATGAAACTTGGCTAATACATCACTATAGGGTAATTGGATTTGGAAAGTATTTCTCTGACCATTTGTAAGTTTAGTATCTTCTGACTATAATACTCACTAGCTATTATCATCTTTCACATTTTCTTCTTTTCTTCCTGAATTTATTCAATGTGCCAATGAATGTTGTTAGAATGTTTTTTAACATATTTATTTTCTAGAAGAGTCAAATATACATAAAAATAATATGGTACAATGGAGCACAGGTATCTGTGACCCAGCTTCAACTACTATGAATTCATGGACAGTTAATGTATCACCATCTACTCCGTGTATGTATGCATGCATGCCTGTGCATGTGTGTGGTGTAGTGTGGTGTGCACATAGAGCTTCTCCCTTGGTTTTTTCTCTCTGGGCCCACATTTTACTACTTGAACCAAGCCTCTTGTCTAGCTTTTTTGCTGGTTATTTGGAGATGGAGTCTCAAAGATCTTTCTGCCTGAGCTAACTTAACACCTCAATCTTCAGATGTAAACCTCCTAGTAGGTAGGATTACAGGTATGAATACCATGCCTGGCTCTATGCACTTTTTTGGGTTTTTTTGGTGCTCTGCCTCCCATTTATTTTGTAATAAATTGTAGACACCACAAATTTTTCAGAATTAGTTATTGTCATCATACACCCTCTTTGCCTCCTCTTTTTTTTTTCTTCTTTTTTAATAGGATTGAACTCAGAGCCATACTCATTGTGACAAGCACTCTAGTACAGGTCTGTATCCCCAGGTCTTCAGCATATATTTCTAAAAGATAGCTTCTTTTTTATGTTGACTTTTTGTTGTTTTTTGTTTGTTTGTTTTTTGAGACAGGATCTCATTGTGTATTCCGGACTGACCTGGAGCTATGTTGCTCAATCTGGCCTTGAATGCACGATACCCCTGCCTCAGCCAACCAAGTGCTGGAATTGCAGGTGTGCACCACCATTCCTGGCATTTGTTGTTTTTTTAATAGCCATAACATCTGTCATTATCACATCTGAAATATTAACAGTAGTTTTCTTTATATCAAATATCTAACTTACGTTCAAATCACTGATTTCTCATATTTTTGTGAAAATAAATGTTGGTGGTACTTACTTGTAAATTGTTCTGTGATCTTATTTATAGCCTATGTTCTCTAGTAGTCAGAAGCCTTCAACTGATTAGTGCTTATGATGTGAGGACATGTTTAAGTAGAGATTTATACTTAAGATGATTTTGTGTTCTTAGTAAACACTTTCAATTTAAAACAAAGAACATTTTTGAGACATGAGTAAAAGATAGTGTTAACTGCTGAGAAAATACTTTCCCCATCAAAATAAGCTATCATGGGATTTAGTGATTACTTTCCTTGGTGTATGATAGTCTTTTTAGAAGCCAGGATTTGCTTTACCTTATATGCTTAAGCACATGAAGAGATGTGGTGAAAAGATGTAGGCCCCTTTACCTTAGCTGAACTGCTGAAGATCACTCATTATTGGCTCTGTCCTGTAACAATGGCCTTCTTAAGCATTTGTGTCTGCTTATGGTTAGGTTAGAAATCAGTAACTTCTGAAAAGAAAGGTTTGTTTTTCCTAGCAGCTTGTTTACTTAATAGCCATCATGAAAGGAGGGAAAAGAAAATGGAACTTCTCAAAAAGTAGTTTATTATTCTCTTTGAAAACACAGTGAACACCTTCAAAGACTTCAGTAAGCAAGGAAGTGACTGAATTTTATCAACAGAACTTTGATTTCCACTCATTCTTTCATATTGTTTTCTCTGAGCTCTTCATACACCCTGCCATTTTATAAACTCCACTTGTTTAAATCTTGACTGGCAATCATTTAACAATGGCTGTTTTATCCTTCCCACTCAACACAAACACATGTGAAAATTTCCAGAGCTCCCTGTGAGAAATAAATATAAACTCCATTAATAAAATAGTAGGATTTTTTTCACTGGTAGGGCAAAAGTGTCAGTAAGTTTTGTCTGGTGGGTGAACACTGTAATAGTTGTGTTGTTCAAGTCTGTTACGTTGGTATTTTGAGATATGAAGAAATGAAACCTAGTTTCTATTGTTAGTAGTACACAAGTGGCTGTATTGTACATTAGAGGCTGCCAACTAGTGATGAGGGAAAATTCTAGGAAGTAGCATTTTTGTTAGCGATTTAAGGATGAGTAACATTTGAGAATCCAGAGATGACTAAAGGTTATCCAGACGGAAAGAACGCTAAGAATAGGAGAGGAGATGGAAGAAAACAGAATATGTATAAGGGACAACAAATTATTCATTTTGTCTGAAATAAAAGCTATGAAGGGAAAAAGATAGAAATGAATTGTCACAGTGCTTCATCTAAAAGTTATACACCTTTTTTTTTTTTAAATAATGTAATAGGCTTTCTTGTTTTAAATACTTTCTTGGCAGAAGATTCCTTAATTACTTTATAGAATTAAAAATTAAATTAATCAGAGAACTAGAATTGTAATATAATTAGTCTTATCTCTCTTCTGTCATCTATTTTTATATATTTTAGTGTCTATGTAGAAATCTTTTTCCCCATTTAAAAAATGATGAATGTGATAGTTTATGCCTATAATCTCAGCACTAATTGTTAGAGTAAATTAGAAAACTGGTACAAAGAACAAAGAAAAGGTTTATTGCCAATAAAAGGACTGGCAAGACCCCTTCTCACAAAAGAGAAGTGCCCACTAATGTCTCAAGTGACTTTAATTTGGGAATCTTGCTGCCTTATATGGTTGTAGCTACCCCAAAGGAGTGCCCTCTCAGGTTAGGGGGTAGAGGCTAATCATTTACTACCTTTTTACTAAATGGGCCTAGGGAAAGAGCATGCTAAGCCATGAGAGAGGAGGCTATTGGACTAATACTAGGGAAGCTAAGGCAGAGAATGGAGAGTTCCAGGCCAGCCTGGGCTACATAGTAACAACCTACCTAATATATATATATATATATATATACATATATATATATATATATATATATATGAGGAGAGCTGGGCACTAGTGGCTCAGGCCTGTAATCCTAGCTTCTCAGGAGGCTGAAATTTGAGGATCTATCTGCCTATCTATCTATATATGAAAGGAAATAATGTTAGAATAGAACAAGTGGACAAGAAAAGTACAGTCAGGAGGGAAAAGAGAAGTATCTAGTGATCTTAATACAATTGAGTTTACCAGTTGCATCATTATAGGTCTAGGTCAAGCCTCCTTTATGTGGCAGTGAGGCAGCCAGTGTTCTGGCTGCTGTTTAAGTAAGCAGAAGGGCTCTCAGAAAGCCACTGAGGAGGAAAGAAAAAGGGAAGAAAGGAGGAGATGGACAGACTTCCTCTTCAAGGATAGGAGTCCTCTTGGGTAACTCCATCTCAGGTTTCATTACCATTTGTATCTCTGACTCTGCTCAGTGTTACTTGGAGTCCCTCTGTAGTAATGATTAAAGCCTATTCTGATCTGTTGAAGTCTCTTGACTTCTTACTTTTCTTTACCCATTTGATCTTTCATAACATATAATATTGTAGAAGTTGATCATATAAATGCCATTGAGGGATAAATGCTTCTCAATTTAGGGATGTGAAACAATTTAAAACATTCTGAAGAGTTGAAGTTTAGAATTTTTTTTTCTGAACTACCTGACAATAGGTTGCTGATACTGGTACCTTATTACACCCAAGACATGTATTTCCTAGAAAGATATTCTTGTGCATAAATGTGATATAGCTATCATAAAATTAATACTGATCAGTATTACTGATTCTCAGACTCCCAAGTTTGACCAGCTGTTCCAACAATAATAAAAAAGACCCAGTTTAGTATGTCTTAATCTCAGTCTAGAAAAAGTCTTTATCTTTGATACTTTGAGACTCTGATGTGGCCAGTTACTTTGTGAAATTCACTCGCTTTGTGTGACATTTGTGGTGGCTCCTCATGCTTAAATTGAGGTGGTACATCTTTGGCAGGGATTGTCAGAAGTGGTGCTGTGTTTTTGCTGCACCCACTCAATCACATGCACTTTAAACTATTCTGTTACTGTTAGTGTTCTTCCTCATTATTTGAGTATGTCAGGTGTGGTGTTGCTTTTTTTTTTTGGTCAGTCATAAAAAGGCTCTATCCCTGAGTTCTTTTGTTAAGGGAAGTACTTTACCACTTTGAGCCACAGCACCACTTCTGGTTTTCTGGTGGTTAATTGGAGATAAGAATCTCACAGAAATTTCCTGCCTAGGCTGGCTTTGAACTGTGATACTCAGATCTCAGACTCCTGAGTAACTAGGATTACAAATGTTAGCCACCAGCACCTCACATTGCACATTTATACCTTTATAATTAAGTTCTTTGAGGTACTTTGAGACTGCACAAATATCCCTTCCATTAGACTTTGAATTCATGAGATTTTTCAGGGGTTAATAACATTTTTCTTAGATTTCTCCAATATAAATCTCTTTAGTTTGGCTGTTAAGTTTTTCATTGAATAATTTCCTTCTGACACAAGAATATTTCAGGCTCATCTTGTTCCTGCCCATGTCTTATATTGCAGCCATTTTTTCCAAGGTGGTCTGGTCTAGTGCCTTTTAGTGGAAGAAATCAAGATCTGGCATGTTCGTTGCTATTGTATTGGTGTTTATTCCAGATCTTGTCAGTGGATAGGGCAGAGAACATATATGTATGTCTATATCAACTATAATTATATATATATTTTATAATTAAATACATTTTATGTATATATGTAATATATTGTATATATATTAACTGTCTTTTCTGTCTAGAAAACCAAGTTCAAACTAATAACTTTTGTTCTAGTTCACACCATGATGTCCATACTCATTTTCCATCTGTCCATATTCTCTTCTCTAACAATGAGAATCCTGGCTCCCATTATCCTTGACTATTCCTGAAGGACTTGCCTCTCCCCTCTTGGCCCAATCTTTTTTTTTTTTTTAAATTGTGAAAATACTGTACAGAGGGGTTACAATTACTTGGGCAAGGTAATGAGTACATTTCTTATCAAGCATTGTTGCCTCCTCCTCTGTTTTCCCTTCCCATCTCCCTCCCTCCCCACACACACATCCAGGCCCAATCTTTTTATATATATAGATGGAATTTGCAGGATTGACTCCCACCTTGTTCCCCCAGGTCAAGCAAAGCACCAGGTGTGTGCTCAAGTGCTTGTCTGCAGGAAGCTCATTCCAAGCTTGGCCCCCAGGGGACAATATTCCCTCACCGATGGTGGAGCATTCCACTTTGGGCCTGGCCAAGGACTTTGCCCTGGGCCCCAAGAGACCATAAAGGATTGACCCCACTATCCATACAGACCCCAGGCAAAATCTCAGGTATGTGTGAACTGGTTTGAAGTGCAGGCAGGGCAATCCACCTAAGCCCAGCTGTACACATCCCATTGTGGGCCCAACTGAAAAGCCCCCACCTTCCTTGACATAGTGGCTTTTCATTAACCTCTGCCTCCTTGCTTGACCTCCTATAAAAACCCAGCTCCTGTCCCAACTCTTTGGCACAACCTCCAAACCTGCAGGAATGTCTGTACTCCTCACTGTTCCTCAATAAACAGTCCTCACCTGTTGATGATTGAGTCAGACCTATTCCTTTTCCATCCTCCTCCATTTTCCTAACAGACCATAACCCATTTTTAAAATCTGCTTCCTTGTTAAGCCTTACATACGCCCACCCCAAAATCCAGTCCCTGGCACAATCTCCAAACCTATAGGAAGGTCTGTGCCCCTTGCTGGCAATAAACAGTCCTTACCTATTGATGATCAAGTCTGGCCTATTCCTTTTCCCTTCTCCTCCATTTTTCTAACACTTCCTCTCTATGTAACTGCTATTGTTGCCATTGCAGCTCCTCTACTATGCGTGGCTGCTAGATAACATTCGTATGTTCCTAGGCTCTGTCAGCCTACATTGAACCTGCCTCCACACAGTCCCAAATCTGGAAGTAAATATGGATGAGTAAGAAAACACCTGTAGTCCTTTAGATTAAAAAGAAAACTAGAAAGCATGAGAAGGGTCTGGAGCTAAAAGTTCAGCTCTGCCTTTTAAATTTGTTCATCAACTCATGGATCGTATAATTATGGAACCCCTCTGAGTGCTAGGTTACTGGGATACTGTGGGATCTTGACAAAGTCCTTTCTCTCATGAAACTGCCTTAACTGTACCTGTAATTTAGGTTTAGATAAGTTTGTGACAAATTGGAAACCTCTCTACCTTGTTTCCTCATATGTCAAGTGTAGATACTAGTAATTTTGCTCCTTGGATTGCTATGAAATTGAAGAATCCATGTAGCCTTCTAGCTTAGTGATACCATAAAAAAAAATCACAGAAATAATATACAAGTATGTTACATGAAACACCAGTTTATTTTTTAATATTTTGAGGAGAAGCCAAAATTTTCTGGCAAGGAAAATCACATCTTACCTACTCAGAATTTTTTCCTTTCCTTCTGCCTACTTTTATCTAAGAATATGAACATTTAAAGTGTGCCTTATCTATTGACTCTCAGAATATAATACAAAACATCAAAAAACTAATCATCATGGCATTTACTTGCATATTTGAATTGAATGACAGTTTAATAGGTGGACTTACATTACACCTGAGAGCCATGGTATATTATTCATGTATTTGGCACTAATGAGAAGGTAAATATTATTATGTATTGTTAAAAGAGACTATTTTGTTGCTGGTATTTTAAGTTATACAAAGAATTGTGCTGTTTTATAGTAATTTTCTTAATTTTTTTTTTTGTTGTTGTTGTTGGTTGTGGGGCTTGAACTTAGGGCCTAGATGCTGTCCCTGAACTCTTCAGCTCAAGACAAGCGCTCTACCACTTGAGCCACAGCTCTGCTTCTGGTTTTCTAGTGGTTTTTATTGGAGATAACAGTCTCACAGACTTTTCCTGCCCAGACTGGCTTTGAACCGCAATCCTCAGATCTCAGCCTCCTGAGCAGCTAGGATTATAGGCGTGAGCCACCAGCTCCTGAATTAAATTTTTTTTTAAACTTTTTAACTTTTCAACATTTTTAATTCTTGCTAACTGCTGATATGTAAACTTGAATTATTTCTGCTAAAAGTACTATTTAAGTGGTAGCATTTAAAAATAGATACCTTATCCAGCTGTTCACCAGTGGCTCACGCCTGTAATCTGAGCTACTCAGGAGGCGGAGATCTAAGGATCACAGTTCAAAGCCAGTCCAGAAAGGAAAGTCAGTGAGACTCTTATCTCCAGTTCACCAGAAAACCAGAAGTGGTGCTGGGACTCAAGTGGCGCTGGGACTCAACCTTGAGTTGAGCTGAGATATAGCACCAGGCTCAGAGTTCAAACCCCACAACCAACGTCCCCTCCCCCCGCAAAAAATTCACACACATATAGACGTTATCTAAAAAAATGAAATGTACTTATAAACTGACTTATATATACCTTAATATACCTACACACCTTAATAATAACAATAAAATTATATTAAAAATACACAGATCATATAACCTGTAAAAGTCTAGAATATTTGTCTAGGAAGTCCTATCTTCTGTCATGAGAGATATATAATGAATACTAAATTTCTAAATACTTGCTTTTATGTACATTTTCCTCCTTTTTGTTTCTCTTCCCTCTTCCAGTGCTAGGGATAGAAATCAGGGTTTCCCAAGTACTAGACAAGCACTCAGCATGGAGCTACTCCTCCACACAGCACTCTTTTTGTTGTTGTTGTTGTTGGTTGTGGAACTTGAACTCTAGGCCTGGGTGCTGTCCCTGAGCTCTTTAGCTCAAGGCTAGCCCTATACCACTTGAGCCATAGCGCCACTTCCAATACACAGCACTTTTAATGGCAACATTCAGAGAAGAAATTCAATATAAATATAAAATTTATATTGCAAAGTTTTGTGTTTGTATTGAATATTAGGAATAACTTCTTTAATCACACAATGTAATTATACTAGGACCCTCAGGGATGTGGACTAAGTATAAATCCCCATAACTTTAACAGTTCGGTAAAGTCTTTAAAGTCTTCAATTTCATGCTGGTTAAATAGAGGCCCACAGTAAATTCTAAGCATATTAGAAAATGTGACAGTATTAATTAATTGAGGGATCTAGTCACTTTGTCTTACTTAGCCTGTGCTACCCCCACAAGCTGAGTCATCAGAGCACAAGTCATTAGAAGGCAGTTGTGAGGTTACCAGAAAGGAAGTTATAAGAGCGATGGCTTGAAAAAGGTGAAGCAGATAGGGAAACATGGTACTCACAACTCTGGAGAAGAGTTTACAAAGAGATTTCTACGTGGCAAAGCACTGTTAGCCAGGATGGTGGGGCATGCCTACAATCCTAGCACTTGGGAGTCTGTAGCAGGTGTATCATGAGTTTAAGGCAAGTCTAGGCTATGTACTGAGAAAACTGTCTTTAAATAACATTTAGAAATTTTCTTTGAAATTTAGATTCTTAGCTCCTTAGAATCTGATGTTTCAGATAATTTTTCTTGATCTGTATTTCTTTTTTTTTTGTAGCATTGGCAGAAAAAGAGGCAATCAAAGGTACATACTCCAAAGTGCTGGATGCATATGGACTCCTAGGTGTTTTACGGTTAAATCTTGGTAAGTTTGTTACATAATCTAATTAATCCGTTTTTTTTTTCATTTCTGCCTTTGTAATTCCAAAGATTTGAGCGAGACTACTTATGTATCACTTCAGACTATGTTTGAGCTCTAAGTGTAGTACACATATATGCATAGATGTATTTTTTTAGAAATAATTTTTCTAAATTGAGATTACGTGATTACATAAATTTCACATATTTCACAGTATTGTGATAGTCAAAATAGTTAAAGTCACAAACACATTCGAACCTTCAATTGTTATTAAAGTTTGTGAATTCTATGAGCTTTGACACACAATACACTTATTTCTTCCACATCAGTGATACTTAACATTTCTTTCCTTTTGCTTAATGTAAGCTGTTCCCTTCCCTGTGATTCCTTCCTTCCCATTGCTGTCTTTGGGTTGTTTAGTTCATTTCATCTATGTCCAGTGCAGCTGATTGTCCCCTCTGTTGTAAGTGTAGTATACCTTTTAAACATTTTTTAAGAAAATTAAAAAATTGAGTATTAATTTTTAACATTAAAAACTAGTCTAATTAATTAGACTAATATGATAAAATGTTTGTGTCCCAGAAGACAGTGCTGCATTCTGAAGCTCATATGATTTCATGTTCCAGAGCTGATGTCCTTTTGAACACATTAAGAGTGCTTAATGCTTCAGTGCGTTTTGGGAAAAGGTGCCTTCATGGGAATAACACTGATCTCCTTGGTATATAGTGGAGAACACATCTGTTTTGAATTCATGTCTCATCCTGAGCCCATGTCTGTCACTTAATGTCACCACTATGGGCTTCAGAGAATTGTATTTGTGATTTCAGTTTGTCTTTTTTTTTTTTTTTTTGTCATGGGGCTTGAACTCTGGGCCTGGGTACTGGGTACTGTCCCTCAGCTCTTCAACTCAAGGCAAGCGCTCTACCACTTGAGTCACAGTGCCACTTCTGGTTTTCTGGTGATTTATTGGAGATAAGAGGCTCATGGAATTTCCTGCATGCACTGCCAATCCTCAGATCTCAGCCTCCTGAGTAGCTAGGATTAACTAAATGTTTTTACTGGCATTTTAGTGGGGGAGAGAGAGAGAGAGAGAGAGAGAGAGAGAGAGAGAGAGAGTGTGTGTGTGTGTGTGTGTGTGTGTGTGTGTGTGTGTGTGTGTGTGATGGGGTTTGAACTTTGGGCCTGAGCTCTTCAGCTCAAGGCTAGCACTCTTCAACTTGAGCCACAGCACCACTTCTGGCTTTTTCTGTTTATACAGTTCTGATTAATCGAACCCAGGACTTCATGCATGCTAGGCAAGCTCTCTACTACTAGGCCACATTCCCAGCCCGCCATTTCTGCTTATGTTAAAGTACTTTACTGCTGGCTTTCAAATACATACTTATTTCATAGGATTTGATATAATTAAATGAAAAAAAAAAGATTACTAGCCAGGCATGGAGCCATATATTTATAACCTTAGCCCTTGGGAAGTGGAGACAGGAATGATGCATTATATAGTGTAATTGTCTCAACTCCAATCCTCCCCCAAAAAATGTTACTTACATCAAATTG
The DNA here is from genome assembly GCF_019054845.1 of Dipodomys spectabilis. Lineage (NCBI taxonomy): Eukaryota > Metazoa > Chordata > Mammalia > Rodentia > Heteromyidae > Dipodomys > Dipodomys spectabilis. The sequence goes on along the minus strand of NW_024870784.1, from coordinate 1,106,407 downwards.
CTTTTTAAAATGGTTATTAAGGATTTATTGTCCATATAGCATCAGCAGCTCATTTATTTATGCCATTTTTTCAACTATACCATTTACAGAGAACTTCAATATTGGTTATTTTATCCCAACTTCTAGCCATCTTTAGGGAAAGTGGTACAAGCAAAACACATTTTTTGATTAAATGTTTATAGCTCCAAGTTAAGTATTGTTTTGTGAATGTGAATTTATCCTGTTAATGTTTAGATACACAAAATGTTTTTTGGTTTGTTTTGTGCCAATTTTGGCACTGTCCCAGAGCTCTTTTGCTCTTTTGCCCAGGCTAGAGTTCTACCACTTGAGTCACAGCTTTACTTCTGCATTTGTGGGTAGTTAATTGGAGATAGTAGTCTCATGAACTTCCTGCCTGGGCTGACTTCAAACCGCCATCCTTAGATCTCTTCCTTGGAGTAGCTAGGATTACAGGAGTGAGCCACCATGCCTCGCTTCAAAATGTATTTTAACACGTATTTTTTTTACAACTTAAAAAAGCCTAGTTGTGAATTTCAGTATATCCATGATAAATTGAAATTGTTATACTGTCAAATTTAAAAGATGGAAACAAAAGAAAGTCAGATTAGCTTGAAAATATTGAAAATTTTCAGCCACTTTTCAATTAAAAAATCTTTGTTTTTTGCAGGTGATACCATGTTACATTATCTTGTCCTAGTCACTGGATGTATGTCTGTTGGAAAAATTCAAGAGTCTGAAGTTTTTCGAGTTACTTCCACTGAATTTATATCACTTCGAGTTGATGCTTCAGATGAGGATCGCATTTCAGAAGTACGAAAAGTTTTGAATTCAGGAAACTTTTATTTTGCATGGTCTGCATCTGGAGTCAGTTTAGATCTGAGTCTTAATGCACACCGTAGCATGCAAGAACATACAACTGACAATAGGTTTTTCTGGTGAGTCCAAATTTCATTGTTGCCCTTTTAATCATGTGCTATGAGTAGATTGGTGACTTTAGGGCATGATACATCCAGCCATTACTATTTCCAGAGATAACAAGAGGTGGACATTGCCCCTCTTTTCTCTTTCCAATTCTTCAGCAGATCAGCCATTATTGGCTTGGAATCTAACATGAAATCCATTTATTCTGATAAATTTCATTTCAAAAATATGATTTAAGATTCAGGAATTATTTATAATGAAATTGTGTTATCACAATGATAACACAATACTGTTTATCATTCTTAGTTTTCATTCTTGTCTCGTATTATCACCATCCTAAACCAACATTCCCTCTTAAATTTTGAGATGGTAAGTAGATTTTCTTTTTTGCAATGTCAGGAATTAAACCCAGAACCTTGAGTCATAGTAGGCAAATACTCTCCCATTGAGCTGCTCCCCAGACTTAGTATACAACAGACTGTAAAGAAATAGTATACTGAGGGGTTGGGAAGGTGGCTCAGTGGTAGAGCGCTTGCCTTGCATGCCTGAGGCCCTGGGCTTGATTCCTCAGTGCCACATAAGCAAAAAGATAAAAGCCGGAAGTGGCGCTGTGGCTCAAGTGGTAGAGTGCTAGCCTTGAGCTGAAGAGCTGAGGGACAGTGCCCAGGCCCAGAGTTCAGGCCCCACAACCAGACCCCCCCCCCCAAAAAAAAAATAGTATACTGGAACAAAGTACTACAGTAAATAAAGCTTATGTAGATACTGTGATACATTACTTGATAATGCATCACTGTGCTGTATTATAAATAGGCATAAAATGGTGAGATCACATGAGAATATAATTAGTATTCTTTATGATAGCATACTGGGTTGCTTGTGTAGTGACTTTGTCTACAGCCATCATCTTTGGTGCCTTTTCTCTTTAATGTCAGGTATAAATTATATCTCACTGTATTTCACTGTATTAACATATATTGTAAAACCAGTGTTCCCGCTCTCTGTTCCCTCCATAGTTGAGATTCAAGGCTTTAACCTGTGTATTTTCTCTCCCTATTTCTTTCATCATAATTTGTATGGTTCTTGAGTAGTGTGCATTTATGTTTGACACATTTGCCCTGTTTATTGCAGGATGCAAAGTCAACAACAATCTTAAAAGACAAAACTAAGCTCTAGTTATGCTTCATAATTTACATGGAAGTCTTGGCCCAGAGGAATGACATAGGGGAACAGAGAGGGCAGAATGAGCTAAAGCTGTAGAACATGATCAGAGATTTGGGCTCAGTAAAGGAGGAAACAATGATGGGATAGAAGACCTTGTTTGAAATATAAAAGATAATAGAGGAGATGAGTGAACATGAACATGAAGCTCTTTAGCTCATAGAACCTAGTAGTGATGGAATGTATTTTTGTCTAGCATTCAGAAATAGGCTTTCCAAAGTTGACCTGTGTCAACTCAGTGCCTTTTCTAATAGAAGATACTAACGTCCTTTGAAAGGACTTCAACATTGCAGCCATGCATTGGGCACTGTACTCACCTTTTGATTCCCTGATCATTCTTATCCTCAGTTCCTTAGTCTGGAGAGAAAAGCTTTTCTGCCAAAGTAGAAATCTATACAGATGCAGTTTCATTTGCCAAGGTTAACCAATAAGAGTAATTCATTCATACTTTCATTCAATTAAGGGTAGATCATAGAGAGCCTAAGGGGTTTGTCCAGTAGGAGATAGATTGAACAAAAGGATGATGAGTACACGGAAGGTGAATTTTGCTTTTTCATTTTTTGTTATTTTACTAAGGACTGGAAAACTTGTTTCAATTTACATAAGAAAATGAAAGATTTTAGAATTTATACACTTGTAACAATCTAAATCCTTTTTAGGATACAGTATATTTTATAGCTAAAGTATCAAATACTTGAAAATTGAATGGAAAGTTGAAGCTGCCATTAGTCAGCAGCTGTGAAGACATTCATAGAATTGAAACAACAACACATTTTTGTTAATAAAGGAAACTGAACCTGGGTACCAGTGGCTTATGCCTGTAATACAAGCTACTCAGGAGGTTGAGATCTGAGGACTGCAGTTCAAAGCCAGCGCAGGCAGGAAAGTCTGTGAGACTCTTAAGTCCATCAAAGCTACCAAAAAAGCCATTGGTGGAGCTATGACTCAAGTGGTAGAGTGCTAGCCTTGAACAAAAGAAGCTTTGGGACAGAGCCTAGGCCCTGAGTTCAAACCCCAGGATTAGCACCAATAAAAAAAAGAAAAAAAGATATAACAGAAATGAGACACAGTGCTAAAACTACACATATACACACAAAGATTCTTTAATGCTGACAATGCATCATGTAACTTAAGAACACTGATCTCTTTTTATAGCCTTATCTTCAGATAATTAACATAGAAAATATAAATCAATTGATTAGTATTTGTTGCCTTTTAATTAACTTTAAATTAATGTTCTAAATTAATGTTTTAAATTTTTTACTTTGTTACTTAGGACTTAATAACTCAATACAGTTATTTCTTTTTCCCTTAGGAACCAATCTTTGCATTTGCATCTTAAACACTATGGTGTGAATTGTGATGACTGGTTATTACGCCTCATGTGTGGGGGAGTAGAAATCAGAACAATTTATGCTGCTCACAAACAGGCAAAGGCTTGCCTCATTTCAAGATTAAGCTGTGAACGAGCTGGAACTAGGTTTAATGTCCGGGGAACAAATGACGATGGTCATGTTGCCAATTTTGTAGAAACAGAGCAGGTATATAATGTTGTATATTGCTTATTCATGAATTATTGGAGCATAGAAAACACAAGAATTTCAGAATTTTACTTGATTGAGAACACATTTTGATATATTGTTGACTTATAATGACCATAAGTATGTATTGGCCTTACGGTTTCCCTAAAACTAAATCATTTAGTATGACTGTTATGATAGGTGACAAGATATGACATAGTCAGTGAGCTTCATTTGAAAGTGAATTTCAAAGTCCTTAATTATAGAGTTATATAACCTTAAAAGTATTTTTTGTGTGGAATTAAATCTAATTCTTAGTGAGATATGTGGACTCCTTAAAAATGAAAATTTATGGGTTTTTGGTTATGAAACTATATAAGTATAATTTCCAACTCAGGTTTTCCACATAGGTTTTGAGAAATATGAAACTCAGGAAAATGAATTAAATAAAATATAAAATATATATGTATAAAATATGAAAATGTAAAAAGTTCTCTTTTAAGAGTTGTGATTGTTATTCTTATATTTTTATTAGTTAATATTATTATTAACTGAAAAACAATTACATTTTTATTGACCTATTTTGGATACCTTGATGAGGACCATTTGTATATGAGAAATATGTCATAAAATGTACTAGTCTACAATAGATTTTAGTAAGTTTGTTATTCTAAAATAGAGGTAACTGCTTTTTCCTTTGGAAGTGTTCTATCTATGTATCTATATACTTACTTTTTGTAGGTTGTATACTTAGATGACTCTGTTTCTTCATTCATACAAATCCGCGGATCTGTTCCATTGTTCTGGGAGCAACCAGGATTGCAAGTATGTTGTTTAATAGTTACTTATTAGTTTCTTTACTTGGAAATAAACTATATTCTTAGGATTCTCAAGATATTTGATTAGCTAATTGATCATTCTATTTCATGTAATAATATCTAGATTCACAAATGAGGTTTTTTTACAAGCTTAAGTTTTTTTCCTTGAATGCTCTTTCAAAATGTGTCACTTCCAGGCTGGGAAGGTGGCTCAGTGGTAGAGCTCTTGCCTTGCATGCAAAGTGGCGCTGTGGCTCAAGTGGTAGAGCAGCTAGCCTTGAGCTGAAGAGCTGAGGAACAGCGCCCAGGCCCAGAGTTCAGGTCCCACAACCGGACCCCCCCCCAAAAAAAATGTGTCACTCACTTTTGTCTCATTATAATGAGATACCCAAGGCTACTCAACTTTATAAAGGAAGGAAATTTATTCTGGTTCACAGTTCTGAAGGCTGAAGGCAAAGATTTAGCATCCCCTTTTAGTTTGACCTCTGGTGAGAATGTAATGCTGGATGTATTGTGACCTTAGAAGGATGGAAGTGATGTTGGCGGAGAGACCAGTTCTTTTTTTTTTTTTTTTTTTTTTTGGTGAAAATACCATAGAGAGGGGTTATAATTACATGGGCAAGGTAATGAATGCATTCCTTATCAAGCATTGTTGCCTCCTACTTTGTTTCCCCTTACCATCTCTCCTACCCCCCCCCCCCAAAGTTGTAAAGTTTGTTTTCAACATAACATCTTGTACATCTCATTGTTGCAATGGGTCTACCTGTATCCCTATTTAAACAATTTGTTTTTTTCCCTTCCCCTCCACAAATTATACCAACATCAAATACAGTGAAAACAGGGGCTATACCGTGGGGGAGGGACATACAAAGCAACAAAGAAACATTTATAATTATGTTAGAAACAATAGCCAGAAAGAAAAAACATTTGAATCCTTATCTTGAGGTTCATTTCGTGAACATCAACTTATCTGACCATTTCTGCTTGTCTCCGACATATGCTGGTTATTGCAAATAAGGGAAACCATGGGACCTTTGTCCCTGGGCCTGACTTACTTCACTTAATATAATTTATTCCACGTCTTTCCATTTCCTAACAAATGGGGTAATGCTATAATTTCCGATGGAGGTATAGAATTCCATTGTGTATATATACCACATTTTCTTGATCCATTCGTCTACTGAGGGGCATCTGGGTTGAAAAACGATGGTTAGATGCCACGAAGTAGGTGGCAGTACCTTAACTGTAAGCATGTTGTCAGGCCCAAGGCCTTTTCCATCCTTGTCAAGTCGAGTGCTAACTTTCTCTCCTTTCATACAACACAGACCAGATCTTGAAACAGGAAGCCACAGAGAGATTCAGGAGTCCAGACGTAGGCTTTTCTAACAATTCACTCCCTTAAGATCCCAGACCAGGAAACCAGAATTCCCTTCTGAGGGCAGCTTTCCCACTGACCTAAACACCTCTTGACAGTTCCATACCTTCTCCCAGCTCAGTAAAATATATATTACATAAAACATATAATAAAATGGGATTTTTAATTCAAATTTTCTCTGGATTTGGGATTTTTTTGTTTTTTTATTGAATGTTTTTCTGTCCCTTTAGTTTGCACCTCTTTTTCTATGTCCGTGATTCTTAGGTTTGATCTCTAAATAGTCCTAGAGGTTTTTCATGTTCCACTTGTACTTTTTTTTCTACTTATTTGACTGTTCTTCCACCATGTACATCTGCCATGTCCTTGCCAGTCCATTCATTTGAAGAGGTTTTCCAGTGTTTTGACTTAATAGCTTTTCATTTCCTGAATTTGAGTTTGATTCTTCTTTAAGATTTCTCTGTCTTTATTAAATTCCTTTTTCATACCCTTTGTTCTTATTTCATTCACGTGTGTATTTGTCGCCAATGTGGAGTTCTTTTAGTTGTTGATTTTTATTGTCTTCTAATTCATTCAGTCTTTTTACACATGTTCTCTTTATTTTATTGATCATTCTTATAGTCAAGCTTTTGAGTTGGGCTTTCTTTCTTTTTGATTATCCTTATCTGTTATTGTGAGCCACTGAAAGCCCCAGTTCCTGCACAGTTCCTCCATTTGTACCCCAGGGGCAGCAGATGGACTACCCATGAAGTATCCTCATAATGTACCTGATAATGGGGGAAACAGACAATTTAGTTCTGCACTAGTGGAGCACAAAGGGACTTAAGTGATCTGCCTGTAGGAATCAGCTCTTTCACATCTTGCCCTGCAGTCTGTCATCCTGTGGGAAGTCTAAGGCTGGAGGGATGGGGTATCATGGGAGCTCTGAAACTCTTAGCCCTGCCTGCAGGAAGCCCCCAGAATCACTGGTTGCTGAGTGGTTTACTAGCTATAGAGCTTAGGCACTGTTTCTGTTATAATCCTCAGGCATTGGTTCTTGCTCTAGCCAGGGAGAGTGGATAGCATCTAGGTGATTTATTGCCTGAGTCACTGCTACTGCTTTAAATTCTGGGCTTACCTGTATCCAAGCCTTTTCCTTATCCTAGCTGTTTCTTTGAGTGTCTCCAGAGTGCTTAGCAAATTGCAAGCAGCTTGCATGCAGTTAATGTAACCTGATAACTCAGGTACCTGGAATGAAGCAGGAGATCCTTACTCAGACACTGCATTTTTGCACTCTCCAGTCTAAAACAAGCAAAAGGTTATCTTGTCCTATGCCTGTCATACTAAAGCATTCAGTGTCCCACCAAGTCCCCACCTTGGGATTTAAGGTTTGCAAGAGTTTTGGAATTATCATATAGCTAGATCTGACAGTGTATGGAGGAGGCACCAGGCATCCTTGTAGTGGAGGCTTCAGCTTTTCCTTGCTAGGGATGCTAGGTTTCTTAATGAATGAGATAGTACTTTTGGCGCTCTCTCTCTCTCTCTCTCTCTCTCTCTCTCTCTCTCTCTCTCTCTCTCTCTCTCTCTCTCTCTCTCTCTCTCTCTCTCTCTCTCTCTCTGTGTGTGTGTGTGATAGAATTTGAACTTAGTACTTCACACTTTAGAGGATACTGTTGGACAGAGTACCACTTGAGCCATTCCTCTAGCCTGATAATATTAATTCAGTCTTGAAACCAAAAAGCACTTTGAATTTTGTTTTCTATTCTTTTTGTTTTTTGTCTTTGTCAAACTGCCTTGAGTGATATGGCAACTCTTCTACACCCTCTTTAAAGTCATTTTGTTGACAGGTTAGCATGAATATATTCTAGAGAACTGTGATCCCAAAACTTCAAAGAGAGAAAGAGGAGGGAGCGGGAGGAAGGGAGGTTTAAAATGAAGTTCTCACTTTGAAACTGGGATTTTAGGTCCAAAGTCTCTGAGTCTCAAAATAGATCTAGCCACTTGCCCTATATGCCAAAGAAAAAGACATGGCAAAGGGCAGAGAAATACTTACTACATGGCAGCCAGGGGAAAAGAACACTTTAATACATCTTTAGCTGTCTTGAGGTACAGACATTGACTTCAAGTTAAGTAGAGAAAATTGGGGGCAGGGTCTGTGATAAATATGCATAGATAAAATAGTAAAATAGTCCTTAAATCACAGGTATGGCCTGGTTGACCATTAGCTTAGTCTTTGCCCTTGTCCTTCAAGCAGTTCCAGAGAAGTTAATACTTTATTACTGGGACAGAAGAGGAACAAGGTGGTCTCCTGAACTTTTGACTGTGTACTTTAAAATATAGAAGACATTCTTGTTGAAGGGGCAATTTGCCTTCCCCACAAGATTATCATTGAATCTAGTCTTTGTCCTGCAAACAAGGTGATTGCAAAATTGACTATAACAGAGAATAGTTCAGATCAAAGGGCACACATTCAAAGGACCCAGCAGAAGCTTTCTTTTTTACAATCTCACCTTTTTATTCTTGTATCTATTATGTCTTTCTCAAAACTACTTACCTCTGCCACCATCGTATGTGAGAAGAGAAAATGTATCCATACACACTAGTAAATATTTCCCACCTTGTTTATTTCACTTAATTAAAATTTTCTAATTCTGCCAACTGTGCTGTAACTGTAGTTGTGTGACTGTGAGGCTGACTTGGTAAGTCTGCTTGGTCAGGAAGGGGGGATGGTAGTTTAAACTCACTGGAGTTTTGATGATGGAAGAGGTGACTAGGAAAAAAAAACACATGGACACTAAAAGAGTAGGAATTTAGTGAGGAGACAGAAATTTCATTTGAGCTAAAAAATTTCATTTTTTAGAATTAGTAGTGTAACTCTAGAGGACTAGTTACATCTATTAATTTACATAGGGCATGTATTTTGAGCATAAGGTCATAATATATATCAAAACACTCAAGGATTGTTTTTTATTTTTGTCAGTCATGGGGCCTAAACTCTGGGCCTGGGTGCTGCCCCTTAGCTCCTCAGCTCAAGGCTAGCACCCTACCACTTTAGCCATAGTGCCACTTCCGGCTTTTTCTGCTTATGTGGTGCTGAGGAATGGAACCCAGGGCCTCATGCAGGTAAGGCAAGCATTCTACCACTGAGCCAGTTTCCCAGCCCTTCAAAGATTTTTAATCCAAAAATTACTGTTTTCAAATATTTTGGTACTGCATGTTCAGCAAATGAGTTGTTACGTATTTTAAGCAATAATATTTCTTCTGGTATGATTAAATGTATTTTATATGTTAAGGTGGGATCTCATCGTGTTCGTATGTCAAGGGGATTTGAAGCCAATGCACCTGCTTTTGACAGGTAAAAGCTGATTAATTATATGTAGTGCTGTAACATTTGTCATTGCTAAGCAGTTTACTTAGTTATATTCATTTATTCATTTTAACTTTGTTCATCGAAGTAAAATTCCTAGAAGACCATGATTCCTAGACTGAGGGCAGTAATGCTCTAAATGTGGGTACCTTGTTCACGATGCTAGACTCTAGCCACGTGTGGCTACTGAGTGCTTGAAATGTGATTGATCTAATTGAAATGTGCTGTAATTATCTACACTGGGATTCAAAGATTTGGTGCATAACTACATAAAATAAAAAAATAGAAAACCTCAATATTTTTCCATATTGATTTTATGTTGAATGATAGTTTAGATGTTTTGAATTAAGGTATATATAGTTTTCCTTTTTGCTTTTTTGGTTTGGTTTTGCTTTTTTTTAATCTTAAAATTTTAAATGATAGATAAGGCTTATTTTATATTTATATAACATTTCTATGTACAGTATTCTCCTCTTAGCCTATTGGTTACCTGAAACTATATATATTAGTGCATGTGTGTGTGTGTATGTATTTATGTATATATGCTGAGTTTTTTCTTAAAGGGATACACCTAAGCTAAAAGTTTGATAAATTAGGCACAGTAAAATATTAACTACAAAAATCTATTAACACTTTTGGATTGTTGTAATGATATATTATAACAAAAGTTTTATGAATGTGGTTTCTCTCTTTTGAAAGACTCAAGACGGATATTAGTATTTTTAGAACTGTGACTGACCTCAGTAACCAAAATAATAGAAAACAAGACCATAGATAGGGAATATTGTGCCTTGAAGCTGGAGAGAAAAACACCTCTTTCTTACATGGGGCCTATTTTTCAAAAGCAAGATCTAGTAAGGAAGTTGCGCTAAATACTCTTGGAGTATGTGATAAACTTGCATGGAAAGGTCAGCCCCTTCTGCCCCCACTGCCTGAGCAGCCAGTGAGGCCTGTTCTCTGCTTTGTCTGGAGCTGGCCTCAGAGTGAGAAGGGAGCTAGGTGACTCCAGAGCTCCTTCCAAAATGGGAGTTTCTGTGTCAGTGAGTCAGAGCAGAAATCGTATTTTCTGAATTTTTATAAATTCAGAGATTTGAGAACATGCAGAGTGGACTTGTGCCCAATTTAACCAATTTTATCAGTTTAAAATACTGCTACCTAGGTACTATTTAACAATGGGGGTATGTGTGTATACACATTTAAATAAAAGGCTTATCATTTAACATATGCTTATTTCCTTTTCTCAATAGGCATTTTAGAACACTTAAGAATTTATATGGAAAACAAATAATAGTAAATTTGCTTGGATCTAAGGAAGGTGAACATATGCTAAGTAAAGCTTTCCAGGTAGGTATGGTCATTTTTTCCTCCATTCTGGCTTATAGTTACCTAGAAAGATACTTTAAAATAATTCAATGGTCAGTGTCCTGGGAAATAAGTCATTTCATAGAAAAAAGTTTGATCCTTTAATTCTTGGAGGCAGTTAGGGATCAGTTTAGTCTAGTGCTGCTGAAATATGAATTATGGAAAGGTTTCCAGACATTGACTCTGGGTTCTTATTTGCTTACTTAATTTTGTAGAGAAGCAGACAAATACTCTTTCCCCCAGCATTCACTTACAATTGTAGAGAAATACGAGGCAGATTCCTCCTTTGCCCTGCCTGCTTCCTAGAAGCTAGAGCAATGATTTTAAACATATGGAATGGTAAACAGCACCCTTTGTGTACATGTAAAGCTAACCTGTCTCAATGAGAAAAACTTGAGAATTTCAAGAAAAAATGCAAAGAAATGACTGAATTCTAAAAACCCTTTAATTTTTTTTTTTCTCTCGACCATGGGGCACTGTCCCTCAGCTCTTCAGCTGAAGGCTAGCTCTCTACCACTTGAGCCACAGCACCACTTCCAGCTTTTTCTGCTTATGTGGTGTTGAGGAATTGAACCCAGGGCCTCTTGCATGCACAGCAAGCACCCTACCACTGAGCCACCTTTCTAGCCCCCTTTAATATTTATCTAGTTAATAATGGAGCAACATATATTACCTTGTTATAAAAGGCAAATGAAATGGCTCATAAATATTTACTGAGGTTTAGTGTCATAGTCTAAACATAACTTAGTATTTAGCTATTTTGACCCTATAAAATAAGTATACTTACTAAACAGAGTATACTTTTAAAGAATGACATTTATGCCGGGCGCTGGTGGCTCATGCCTGTAATCCTAGCTACTCAGGAGGCTGAGATCTGAGGATCGAGGTTCAAAGCCAGCCCGGGCAGGAGAGACCATGAGACTCTCATCTCCAATAAAGCACCAGAAAACCAGAAGTGGCACTGTAGCTCAAGTGGTAGAGCGTTCACCTTGAACTGAAGAGCTGAGGGACAGTGCCCAGGCCCAGAGTTCAAGCCCCACGACCGACCAAAAAAAAAAAAGAATGACATTTATTTGCAAATGTATATATATATATGTACATTTGTACATTTATGTATGTATGCACATCTATATATGTATGTGTGTACTGGATTAATTGGAAATGTGTATATGTGTATTCTTATGTATATGTATGCATGTGTATTGGATGGAAGTATAAAAAGAAATCATTTACTTATTTTCAGCAGTCCTGTAGTTGAACTCAGTGCCAGGGCCTTTTACTTTCTAGGCAGGTACTCCAACATGCCCTTAGTTCCTTTTGTTTTTCATTTATTGTCCACACTAGAAAATGAGTTTTTGCCTAGAGCCATTCTCGGATTACAATTACTGTATCAGTACTCCCCATGTAACTAGGATAATAGGCATGTAATATTGTGCCCCACTTGTTCGTTGAGATGAGGATCTTGCAAATTTTTTGTCCAGAGTACTCTTGAACCTTATCCTCAGTCTATCCTAAGTAGTTAGCACTTTAGGCATGCACAACCATGTCTAGTGAAATGAGTTTTTTAATACCTGATAATCTTTATTTGGCAGGATATTTACTTTAGGACTCATTAATAGGTATGAACAATGGCTAAATTTGTGTTTTAAAAATAAAATACTGGTGATTGGAATATTCCATTTTGTAAACCAGATGAAAACACTATATAGCTTTCTTAATGTTAATTACATGGATTGGTTTCTCATGGATAGTGCATAATGTTTTGAAAAACAGATGTCATCATCAGGTATCAATAAGCAGTTTTCTATTTTACTACCAGTGTCATTTTGGGGGATTAGTATAAGTTCCAGGTGCCAAGATGAGGCTTTATTTTAAAATGTAAGTTTCTATTTATAACATAACAGTAAGATCATATTTAGTTAACATTTAGATGAACATTTGTCATTTTACTTTCAGAGTCATTTGAAGGCTTCTGAACATGTTTCTGATATCCACATGGTGAATTTTGACTATCATCAAATGGTTAAAGGAGGAAAGGCAGAAAAATTACATAGTATTTTTAAACCTCAAGTCCAGAAGTTTCTAGATTATGGGTTTTTCTATTTCAATGGAAGTGAAGTTCAAAGGTTTGTTAATTCTCATTTCTCTGCCCCTTTAAATTGTAATTTTGCTTTAATTCAACAATCATTCCTACTGAACAATTAAATTTTCTGTTTTTATGTCTAGGCTTATAATTTGAAAGTATCTTTATACTTGATATTAGGCTTGGTTTTTTTTCTCTAGAATATACCAAATAAGAATATTAAATTTCAGTAATGAACATACATGGGACTGCAGTATACTGTGTGCTATCTGTGAAATTATCTATGAAATTATCCCACTTCCCTTTTTGAATAGTATAACACTTATTGACCTCAGTAAACATTACTAAGTGCAAACTGAAGAAGAAGGCATTGCCTGTTCTCTGTCTCACTGTAATTTAAATTTCCAATTGTTGCAGATGAAACTAAAGGGAAAAGTAGAAAGAAAGGCTTAAGTTTGAAATAATAGGTTCAAGTACATTTTTATGAACAAAATGCTTTTTAATTTTTTCAATTTGTGTATTTCATTTTGTATCAGTGTTAGCAATTTTATAGGACAGTAAATAAAATAGAAGATTTTTAGGTTTTTAAATACTTGTCTTATGTCTCCAGTGAACCTGTTATTAACCTGAACATATATTTAGCTTCTAAGGGCCTAGTTAAAAATAAGTATGTGATAGATGTGTGATAAAGAATACATGGCAAAACATTAAGTGATAAAGAATCTAGGTGGTGAATATATGGATGTTCACAGCATAATTTACCCTTGTTGTATCTTGAAAGTTGTGGTAGCCAAAAGTTAGAGGGGAAAAGTAGTGCCAAATTCTCAGTCATTCTGTTTTTGTTTTTGTTTTATGCAAATTAGCCTTGTAACTTTATTGAACTTGTTACAGATGCCAGAGTGGTACAGTGAGAACTAACTGCTTGGATTGTCTTGATAGAACCAATAGCGTACAGGCATTCCTTGGCTTAGAGGTAAAAAATAAGTTATAATATATGTGCCTTACCGTATATGCCCCTTTGAGTGTTTTGGTAATAATTGTGATTTTTCTGTTTTGTCTTTTAAGATGTTATTTTAGGATAGGTAGGGTCCATTGTCTCATGCAGTTTTGTAGGATTATACTTTTGACAGTAACAAATTGATTTAAAAGTCCAGCATTTTTAAACCAGTAGCTACAAGATAAAAAACCAGCAAGAGATGGAAATGACATGATGAAAATGAAAGTACCTGAGATTCAACTTTATATAAAGGTCTTGTTTCAAAGTTTTTCTTCTTTACCATGTACCTATTAAAATCAGTCTAATATAGACAGTCTGAACCATTTGACCACAGCATCTCTCAATGCTGAGCTTTCCCATGTCTTCCCTGTTATGCAAGATAGGATCATAAGTCTATGGTAGATCTTCATTTAATTCCATAAGATCTTTGTTGGTTGTGAAGTACTGTAAAAAGAAGAATAATGAGTAACTTTTTTTCCTTTAGTTAGTGAACTTAAATTAAGCATTTATCTTGCTCTCCAGCTTAACATCTTTTCTATCTCAAAAGTGAAATACTATGTATAAAATGTACTTTTTATGTAACTAAATAAATTTTACTTATGGCTTTTCATTATGATTAATTTAGAAAATGTAAATGGATGAAAAGTAGAAAAAAGGAGAAAATAGAAAAAGTAGAGCTTTTACCGGCTCAATTTTGTTTCAATTTGTGGTTTTAAGTGACCTAGTACATTTGCATGGATTCAGCATAAGCTTATTTTAAATTTATAGCTGAAAATAAAGCAGATGTTATTTGTCAGGATGTGTCTTAGCTGACTCTGTACTACTGGTAGAGAGTCTATGCTATTCCTAGCATAGTAATAGGCAATCAAACTAATAATGAGGCAAGGTTGGTTTTGTCCACTTCCTTGAAGAAGGAATAATAAAGGAGGTCCTGGGGGCTTATTTTGTTTAATTCTCTATGCTAACAAAGAACAACTATAGTATAAATCTCTAGGTAATAAGTGTATGTAGAATTTTTTGTATTCTTATGTATTCTGTGATTTTTCTGTAATGATGGATAATTGCATATTTCACAGAAAAAAAAAAAAAGAAACCAGAAATGGGAAGGAGTTAAGTAAAAGTGTAATAGAGTGGGCACCCACTCTACTACAACCACCTCAGGAGGCTGAGGTCTGAGGATCTCAGTTCAAAGCCAGCCTGGGCAGGAAAGTCCATGAGACTCTTATTTCTGACTAATCACCAAAAAAACTAAAAGTAGAGCTGTGGCTTGTGGTAGAGCACCAAAGATTGAGCAGAAAGATTCAGGGACAGCGCCCAAGCCCAGAGTTCAAGCCTCAGACCAGTATACCCACAAAAAAATTCAGGACACAAAAAGTATTATTGAATTCTAAGTAAGGGAAACAGATGGGGTAAGGATTGTGCAATGCTTTGAATGCTAGAATTCACAGAGTAGAGATTAGTAACTGTTTTGAATGCTTTTATTGATATCCGAGATGGTAAAAAATGATAGCTCAAAAGTCCTCAAACTCTTTGCATATTGGTTCTCCTCTTACATGCAGCTCTCTTTTATTTACATTACCACTATAGATTTTACATCTTAAAAGCTGTCTTAACTTTAGTGAGCTATATTATTAAATTTTATTTTACTTGACATCGATTATGCAACATTACAAATGCAAAAGAAAAAATTAAACTTATTTATTCACATGTATTTAGCTATTTTTCTTTGTTCTAGTGCATGCTGTTGCTTAATTAGATCCTCTGATTTAGAGGATACTGTACGATTTACTTTATTTTATTTTTGCTGGTAGTGGGGTTTGAACTTAGGGCCTTGCATTCTTGCTCACAGCTGGCACTCTACCATTGGAGCCACACTTCTACTTTTGGCTTTTTGCTGGCTAATTGGAGATAAACGTCTCAAGCACCTCAATCTCAACCTCGATCCTCCTGAGTAGGTAGGATTATAAGTGTGAGCCAACAATGCCTGGCTCCGTAAGATTGGTTTTAACATTTAATCAGAAAGAAATTCTTATTTATACGAGTAAAAAGTTATTTGTAGTTTTTTCAGATGCTTTACATTGAAGTGGGTGAGAGGTAACAGATCAATAAACTGTTGCTGTTTTCAAAGTTTAAATTTTCAATTTGATTATAGTAGTTTTTGAAAGTTATAATGTATTATTACATTTATAAATGTTTCTCGTTTGTTGCTTTAGATGCTAGCTAAACAGCTGGAAGCTCTTGGCTTAGCTGAAAAGCCTCAACTGGTGACTCGATTTCAAGAGGTTTTCAGGTCCATGTGGTCTGTGAATGGTGACTCAATCAGTAAGATATATGCAGGAACTGGAGCTCTTGAAGGGAAGGCTAAGGTACATCTAGACCTATCATAACATTATCAAAGTTCTTTTTTTTTATTCTCTAAAGAATGCTTTAAGATTGTCTTTTTAAAAAAACAGATAAACTTTTCAAGTTAAATATCTAGTTTAGAATTGTGTCATTTTTGCTTTTTTACCTTCTTTGATACTTTCTTCTGCAAAGGTATTATAGATTAAATGTAATGCAGATGTTTTGTTAGGTATGACATATATAGTCATGTAGCAAGACACTGTATATTTGTGTGTATATGTTGATTATTTCTCATTGTTTTCTGTTGTATCTTTTAGTTTTAAGTTGTTTATAGTCATTAATATGCTTTTCTTTTACCATAATTGTAATAAAATGTTCTGTATCATTTGGCTTTGTGTCTAACGCAGTGGATCAGTGCTTGCTGCTTAATAGGTGTGTGGCAGATGCCCTAGATATCATTGGATGAAGTTGTGACACCTTAGTCTTTTCATTTCTTTGTGGAGAAGTGGTCACCAAATAGTAAAGAAAATAGTGGCCTTTGATTTGGTTTTTTGGTTGTGGGACTTGAACTCAGGCCTGGGTGCTGTCCCTGAGCTCTTTTGCCCAAGATGCTAGATGGAAAGGTCTAGACATCAACAATCTATTCAGTAACTATGAACCCAGGATTAGTAGGGATTAATTGTATCTTTTACTTATTTTATTTTGAAAAGGAGGCTATCAAACTGTATCAAAGTATGAGCTATTTAATTATAATTCCAAGTCTCACCATTATTTCTTAATTGCTGGTATTATCTGTAGACTACCTTCCCCTCTGCTAATTGTCCTTTCTATGGGATTTTGGAACAGCATTTGGGATTTTTAAAAATTATTATTATTTTATAAACTTTAATATTATTTAACTTTTTAATCGATCCCAGCCTCACTTGAATTTATTAACAGCCTAAAATCTATACAGTTCCTCAAATTATTTCAGGAATACAAACGAGAAATTTAGCACCACCACCACCACCACCCCCTTTATAGTTATCATTTAGCTTCTTCAGCCTAGCAGCTGAAACTCTGTAAAGACACCATTTTTTATCTCCAAGGTTTCTTTCAGTTTCCAGATCCCCCTGTTTTTCTGCATCTCATGGCATGCCCTGCCTCCACCCAGAGGGATTGGCCTTATGTGAAATGCTTTTTGTTCAGCTCATCATTTGTGTTGATTTTTATTTTATTTATTTAATTTTTAAATTATTAAATGATTTTTATTTAGGTTAAATGATTACATAAATTTCACAAATTTCACAGTATTGTGATATAGTAATACTTAAAGTCACAAACGCATTTTAACCTTCAAAAGGCAAATTGTCATTATCATGGTTTATAATGTTTGTGAATTCTGTGAGCTTTGACAATACCAACTATTTCTTCCATATTGGGTGATACATACATTTCTTTTCTTTTGCTTAATGTAAGCTATTCCCTCTTCTCTCCCATCCACTCCCTCTGTGTTGATTTTTATATGTATTTAGGTTTTAAATACTGCCTGCCTTTTAAAACCTAAAATTGTTAAATTTTCATTTGTTCTTTTAAAATAAAAAATATAACTCTTACTATTAAAAGCTGATTCTCTACAATTATAGCTTAAATTATTCTTTTATATTCTTCTGCCTTTTTGTTTCTACCATGACTATGACAATATATGTAGAGGTTACATATATTTTCAGTAGTCTTTTAGCTTTAACATAATATATTGATATGAAAATCTTTATAAAGTATGCTACTCTGAATTGAGCTCAAATCTAACATCTTAACTGCTCTTTCTTTTCCTTTCTCTGGATTCCTTTTGATTAATTGCCTGATAATGTGAATGGTGAGTGTTTTTTCAGTAATGTCTTTTTGTATAATGTCCTAGGGAAGGAAATAATATTTTAATGCCAGATTATGATGGCAGTTAGTGGCACTTAGGAAAATTGCCTCTTCATTCTGCAAAAAAAAATTCTCTTAAGTACTATCATTTCTTTCAGAAATAATATTTACAAAACTTGAAATTTGTAAGCTAAAGTTATTTTTTAAAGGCAAGAGTGTTTTATTGACAATAATATATAAGATTTAAAAAATGCTTTTTGCGACAACTCAATACCTACATGAAATATGTGCTCACCAGAAGTTACAGTAAATTCACTCTAGGAATAAATATAATTATTTATTAACTTTTTAAAATGCTAATCCTTCAATAAAAGATTCAGTTTCATTTTTAGTAGTAATTATTTTCTACTATCAAAGTAATTTGCAAGCCAGGTGCCAGTGGCTCACGCCTATAATCCTACTACTCAGGAGGCTGAGATCTAAGGATCATGGTTCAAAGCAAGCCCGGGCAGGAAGCACTTGCCTTGAGCTGAAAAGCTCAGGGACAGAGTCCAGGCCCAGAGTTCAAGCCCCAGGACTGACCAAAAAAAAGTAATTTGCAGTTTTTCTCAGTGTACATATTTAATATGTCATCCTTAAGTTCTGTCTCTCCTACTATGTGAAAAGAACTTTCTTTCTTTTAAATTAATACATTTCTGTGACTTGATTATAGACAAGTTTAAACACTTACTGCCCTACATATCACTGTATGAGGTTGAGGCACCTTAGACTTTTCATTTGTTTGTGGAGAAGTGGTCATCAAATAGTAAAGAAAATAGTGGCCTTTTGTTTGTTTCATTTTGTTTTGTTTTTTTAGTTGTGGGACTTCAACTCAGGCCTGGGCAATGTCCCTGAGCTCTTTTGCTCAAGGCTAGCATTCTATACTTTGAGCTGCCACAGTATGCCTCTTCCCATTTGGGGGTGGCTAATTTGAGATAAGAGTCTCACCAAGACTTTTTTGCCTGGGTTGGCTTTGAACTGTAATCCAAAGATCTCAGCCTCCTGAATAGCTAGAACTACAGGGGTAGACCACTAATAGTGGTATTTTAATATACTGGTTATGCATTCAAAATATAATGATCAGGTCCTTTTTATACTGACATTATATAAACCAACTGAATGTTCCAAAATGACTATTGAGTTAAATTAATGATATTTAGAATGAAAGCCCATACTACTTTTCCCTCAACAGGCTGGAAAGTTAAAAGATGGTGCGCGTTCTGTCACCAGAACAATTCAGAATAATTTCTTTGACAGCTCCAAGCAAGAGGCCATTGATGTTTTGCTCCTGGGCAATACTCTAAATAGTGATTTAGCTGACAAAGCTCGGGCACTTTTGACTACTGGAAGTTTGCGTGGTATGCATAATTATTTTACATTATAATTATTTTACTTATGCTATTTTTATTTTTTCATAAAGTCCAACAAGTAAGTGTAAACTTGTTTATACAATTAATTGTAGTTGATTAAAGTAGTTTTGGAAAGAATTTCTATACAGGTGAATTTTAAAAATTCTCCAAAAGAAGTTTGCCTCATTTGTTTATATTAATCAATGGTATTCTTTAGCCATACACTTGCTATTTTTTTCTCTAGATTATTTATACTTAGATATTATGATAGAGGGATTAAGATTTAACTATTACTAACTTTATCCAAGGCAGAATTTCCTATATATGCAGCTGACTCTTAATAACATTCAACAATTTAATTGTATTTTTAAATGTTCTATTGAAAAAAACCCTTAACTATAGTTATTTTTCTGAAATAACAATAAAAGTTTCTTTAATGTAGTCTTTTAATAGTTACTGTTTGAGTGTTTAAATCATATTAGTGATTTAAAATAGTGCTTACTAATTGCTATTACCAGTTTTGATATTAAATATAAATATATAGCTTTCAAGATAACTTTTTATTTTTTATTGTAATCTTCTACTAAAATCAGAAGAATTTGAACTTATGTCAAGAAGCATATAATAATATTATTATGGGAAAACTTGGCATTCATTGTAGACAATTTATTAGACTTCCTTTCCCCACCCAGTTTATTGAAATATAATTGACAAAATTAGACTTTCTTAGTTCCACTTCTTTTCCATTATTATTTTATAGCACTGTGAACTTTTTTTTTCCTGTTCCCCTAAATGAAACCCTCAGTTGCTCCCCAGAAGAAAATTGTTCCTACATTGAGAAATGCCCTGTCGGGTAATTACTTGAGTAGGTAGATGATCATGGGCTCTTTCAGAATTCCACATGGCTTGCTGAAGGTAGCCCATTACAACCAGCTCCTCAGGGATGTAAGGGGAACTGGGGCCTCGCCAAACTCTTAAAACAAAAAAGAAAATCTCATCTTAGCTACTACTTTCAACTTCAGGCTTTCTTCCTGGCTTCTAAAACTGTAGAGATTGACTGATTTGTGTTTTGTCACCTCTTTCCACCTATGCCTACTTTGATGTGGAGGCATTATTAAGCAACAATTGAAAGTAAGTGGTTGAAGGAAAGAAGAGAAACAAAGAACCTGAGTTATTCCCAAATTTGAGCATCAAGTTTTCAGTTTCCTGCACACTTTACTATATGTAACATATGCCTTTTAAAAAGTAGTCAGCTGGACTTGGTGGTTCATGCCTATAGTGCCAGGAGGCTGAAGCAAGATGAGTTTGAGGCCAGTCTCTGCTGAATATCAAGATACCATCTTTAAAAAGAAGCAAAATCAGTTCTGCTAAAACACTTGTTTTGAAACTGTAAATTTGTTCCAACATGGGTGATATATAAGGGAATGATTTGAGTATGATGCCAAATTTGCATGAGGTTATGTGTGATTTCATTGGCAAGCAACATTAGGTAAATGCAGAAAACTGTCCAACAGATCCAAAATGGGTACAAGCATATAAAATGCATGTACACATAAGCACAGACCTTAGATGTCTTTCCTACCCCAGTTCACTATGTGTGTTATGAGCCATACCCATCCAAACCTGATGTTTCAGCTTTCCATCCATTTTCCAATAGCCCTTCTTCCATTATTCCCAGTTAAACCATTCTGGTGCCCATTTCTCCAAGCCAACTTCATGTTTTTTTCAAGATGAAGTGCCTTATAAGTATTCATGCATTTTATAACAACTTAACATGCATGGTACTATGCTGATTTTATTTTTGGTGTGTCACTGTCAAGTTTCAACCCCATTTTTCCCATAAGCCCCATGGCTATGGGAATTTATAGCAGTTTTGCATAGTGCAGTGATATTTTTAGAATGTGTATATCTTGTCATAGCTAAACTGTATGTCTTAATAGGTGAGTCTCAGAAGTACTAAAAGGTACATCATAAGATCACACTCTCCATATCTTCAGTGTCTTTCAGCCTTTTACATTTTCACACTCATAGTCTCAGTCAAACACATGTGCCAGAACACCCACATATACACAGGAGCAGCTGAAAGAGCAAGGGTATAACCTTCTGATTGTGAAATGGTGAGTATCACCCAGTCACATAGGATTTCCTTAGCTTCAGAGGGTTTCTATCAGTCATTGGTATTTTGGTTGTAATTCTTGGTGGGTCTATAACCAACAGAAAGGAATCAGGTCATCAGATTGACTTCAACTGAGGCCATCTCATAATGTTTTGTCATTATGCTCTAGATTTGAACTGTAACTTGTTTTACTAATGATTCTTTGTTTTCTTCTTGATGCATCCGTAGTTTCTGAGCAGACATTACAGTCAGGTACAGTATAGAAAATAAGAAAATAAAAAGTCCTTTCTTTGTGTTACACAAAGATAGATGCTTTGAAACTTTCTCATTTTTCCTCAGAATCTAACAGGGTTAATTGCTATTTTAATTTGGCAAAAAAAAAATTAAGTTTTTGCAACTTATTTCATTCAGAAAGGAATATACAATATTTTTGTTTTGCATCAAAAGCTTAGTTCTAATTTAAGATAATTCAGCTAGTTTTAATTTTACTTTTGTATCTCAAACAAGCATTATTAGTGTTAATACCTTATTATAAGGCTATTGGAAAAAAAATCAGATGTGACTACTGGATTAATTTGAGTACTGTCTCGAGCCAGCTCCGGTGGCTCACACCTGTAATCCTAGCTACTCAGGAGGCTGAGATCTGAGGATAGTAGTTCAAAGCCAGCCTGGGCAGGAAAGTCCATGAGACTTTATCTCCAATAAACAGAAAACCATAAGTGGCGCTGTGGCTCAAGCCGTAGAGCGCAGGGACTGCGCCCAAGCCCCACAACCGACCAAAAAAAAAAAAAAAAAGGAGTACTGTCTCTGTGCCATTTATGAATACTTAAATCTGTAATGCCCATGAAGTATTTGAGAAGGCCTTATCTCATTCTTTTACATCGTAGATGACCAGTTTCCTGTAGCTGCAGACTTAGACTTAAATGTGACCTGAATCTTGTAATTTTAAACTTCACCAATATTGCCAACAAAGGCAGAATAATTATATATAATAGTTATTATCTTTCTTCACTACTTATTCATCGGGCTCTTTCTTGGACTAGATTGATGATCTAGCTTTAAAGATAAATCTATGACAAATAAAAAAATAAAAAGAAGGAAAACTTGCCAGAAACTTAGCTGAGTTTCTCCCGTTCTTAAGATTTGGCATTAATTGATAATTTTGCCTAGTTATTGATCTAAAGCTTTTGAGAAGCTGGGTGGTTATTGCTTGAGAAAGGTGGAAAGGAATTACTAATGTTTTGAAGTTATGTAATGAACACAGCTTTCTGAAATTAGGCTGTATTTAGAGATGAACATGTTTTGTGGGCACAAATTCATATCTTTAAGCACTATCAGGCAGTTGTTATGAACAAAGTAGGTTTATATTTTTTGCCTTCTAATTTCATTGAAAGACTGATTTGACTTTACTGATTTAAAAGTAGGAAACTTTTGTTCACACTTTTTATTGTCCTCTGAATATTTTAAGCCATGTGTTCATTAAAAGTCTGTTTCCATGATAGTAACATGATAATGACTTTAATTATAAAGACCAGTGATAAGCCAGGAGCCAGTGGATCAGTGCTGTAATCCTAGCTATTTAAGAGGCTGAGATAGGAGGATCATGGTTTAAGCCAGCCCAGATAGGGAAGGCCTAGAGTCTCTTATCTCCAGTTAACCACAAAAAATTCAGAAGTGGAGCTGTGGCTCAAGTGGTAGAGTAGCAATCTTGAGCAAAAAAATCTCAGGAACAGTGCCCAGGCCCTGAGTTTAAGCCCCAGGAAGAACACCAAGCAAAAAAATAAATAAACAAAAATTTTAAAAAGACCAATGATAAACTATAGTAATAAAACTGAGGTTTTTCTAATTATAGTTAATCCTATCAACAAAAAGTGATGGGCAAATAATCTACTTTGATTACCACCTAGTAGAAAATAATCATATCAGATAGTAAGAGGGTTAAGAATCTGCATGCATGGGCTGGGAAGGTGGCTCAGTGGTAGAGTGCTTGCCTTGCATGCATGAGGCCCCGGGTTCAATTACTCAGCACCACATAAGCAGAAAAAGCCAGAAGTAGTGTTTGTGGCCCAAGTGGTAGAGGACTAGCCTTGAGCTAAAGAGCTCAGGGACAGCGCCCTGGCCCAGAGTTCAGGCCCTACAACTGGCAAAAAAAAAAAAAAAAAAAAAATCTGCATGCTTGCTCTTGGAACCACTGGGGAAATGACTATCATCCAAATCCACAGTTCCTGTAGGTAGTCCACAAATCAAAATTATCTTCAAAATAGTGACATGTCATTTACCTTTTCCACTCTTTTCCTCTGGAGACTATTGGTATTATAAAGTAATACCAGAATAAAATATGATACATGATAGGAGGTTAAAATAGTTTTGATTTAATTTTCTTCTTATCAGTTAACTTGAAATTAATTTTGTCTTTAACCTGAATTCCTGTTAAGGTTCTATTCGCCTCTGTCCTTGAGCCTCTGATCTCAAGGCTAGTGCTCTACCACTTAAGCCACAATGTCACTTCCATTTTGACTAGTTTATTCGAGTTAAGAGTCTCAAGGGCTTTCCTGGCTTTGAGCAGTGATCCTCAGATCTCAGCCTCCTAAGGAACTAGGATTACAGTTGTGAGCCACTGGCTCACTTATAAGTGCCAAGAATTTAAGGCAAATAGAATATGGCTTAGAAGGCAGAAAGATATGTGGCAAACAAAAAAGGCAGGAGAGAGACTGAGAATTCAAAATGCATGAACATTATTTAATAGTTATGTATTGAGGACTTTCTGTCCTAGGCACTCTTTGTTACTGGAAATGGGGCATTTCTACCTTCAGAGAGCTTCTCATGAAAAGAATGGTTACAGGATAGATGAGTATTAATTACTTGAAATTTCTGTAACCAATAGTAATGCAGATTTGTTTTTCACATTTTGGAATATTTTCAGAGATTTTACTTCTGAGCATCTCTAATCTGATAGTTTGATAATCAAATTTTTGAGCATTGTGTTGGCACTCAAAAAATGTTGTTTCAGATTTTCAGATTTTAGGTTAGAGATAGTAGTCTGTAATTGTAAATACAGTAGCAAAAATTAGCAGGGAGGGGCAGAGAATAGAAGATTAAGGGCAGGGAGAAATTTTAAATGAAATAGAAAGGGAAGGCCTCACTTAAAGGTAAAGATCCAGGGTTTGGGAAGGTGGCTCAGTGGTAGAGCGCTTGCCTTGCATGCATGAGGCCCTGGGTTCGATTCCTCAGCACCACATAAGCAAAAAAGAAAAAAGCCGGAAGTGGCACTGTGGCTCAAGTGGTAGAATGCTAACCTTGAGCTGAAGAGCTGAGGGACAATGCCCAGGCCCAGAGTTCAGGCCCCACAACCGGACTCCCCTCCCCCCCCCAAAAAAGTAAAGATCCAAAGGAGATGAATGAAGAGTGTTACATACTATGAGAGCAACCCAGTGCAGTGTGTTCTGTGGTAGGAACAGGCTGTGATCTCTTTTTAAACAAAAAACAAGACAACAGGGAGGACAGTAACTAGGTGGAACACACAGATGAGGGCAAAATGGCAAGATCTTAGGTATGACCTGTTAACAATGTTTAAGGACTCTGGCTTCTACCTGAGTGAGATGAGAAGCATTTAGTAGCAATTTCACTTTCAGACATTTCATTTTCTTCCTCAGTGTGTGTGTGTGTGTGTGTGTGTGTGTGTACATATATACATACATATATACACACATACACATATGAGGCTAAATAAATAAATATATGTATATATATATGTGTGTATTTTGGGGGGGGGGGTCAGGGATCCATTATTCATCAAGACCACCTGTTAGTAGTAAAGATTGTAAATGTACTTGTTAAATGTTTTTGCTTGGGAAAAAAATAAATTTTTTATTTATATTTATTTTAAATAAAAGTTGAATGAAAGTCAGTTGCTATATTCCTAAAAATGTATGGGTTTTGTTTTGTACATCATAAAATGGCATACCATTTCACTGAAACAGAACTGTTTGTTCTGCATGTATACTGCATTAAATATGTAATTTTTTTACATTGCTATATATATAATTTTGTGGCCTGTTTTAAAAACCTGTGTTGGCTAGGTGCCTCATTCTGGGCTTTGCACTCAAGACTGGTCTTTTTTTTCTTGTGCCTGTGCATGTATCTTGTTTGTGCTTGTGATGATGTTCTTTATTATAACTCTCAGTTATAAAGATCAACTTCTATAAATGGTTTAATGTCACTAAAATTCTGTTGTGTCTTGTTTTTGATTAGCATCTTCAAAAGTACTAAAGAGCATGTGTGAGAACTTCTACAAGTATTCAAAGCCCAAGAAAATTCGAGTATGTGTTGGAACCTGGAATGTGAATGGTGGAAAGCAGTTTCGCAGCATAGCTTTTAAAAATCAGACACTCACGGACTGGCTTCTTGATGCACCCAAGTTAGCTGGCATCCAAGAATTTCAAGGTTGGCTTTTCATAATATGGGTTTAACTAAATTCTGACTGACTGTGGAACAAGTACTTCATAATATGCATTAATTTATTAAAGACACTTAGGCTTCTTTTATATCTTTAAAGCCAACATTTCTATACATTAAACCCATTAAAAGCTTTATCTCTTTTTTTATTCCTAGTTCTCTTTTTTTTTCAATAATAGTGAAAAAAATCTTAGATGATTTTTAGAGTTAAGAAAAAATATGTGGATATATTTTCACTGTATTTGATGTTGGTATATTTGGGGAGTGGAAGGGAATAAACAAATTGTTTAAATAGAGATACAGGTGGACCAATTGCAACAATGAGATGTACAAGACGCTATGTCGAAAAACAAACTTTACAATTTAGGGTGGGGAGGGAGTGTAGTTGTAGAGATGGGAAGGAAGGGATGGTAGGGGAAAAACAAAGGAGGCGGCCACAATGCTTGATAAGAAATGTACTCATTACCTTGCTCATGTAATTGTAACCCCTCTTTACAGTATTTTCACAATAAAAAAACTTATTAAAAGAAAAAAAAATATGTGGGCTGGGAGTGTGCTTAGTGGTAGAGTACTTGCCTAGCATGCACGAAGCCCTAGGTTGGATTCCTCAGTTACCACATAAACAGAAAAATCCAGAAGTGGTTCTGTGGCTCAAGTGGTAGAATGCTAGCCTTGAGCAAAAGAAGCTCAGGGACAGTGCCCCAGTGCCCAAGCCCTGAGTTTAAGCCCCAGGACTATCACAAAAAGGAAAATATATGTAAGGCAGCCAAACATGCAAGAGAAACTGATTTTGTTTTGTTCTTTTCAGTGGACACAAACCAATTATTTTGTAATTGAAAACTGGAATTTTATTTTCAATTCTAGTTTGTCCCATTTTTCAGGGTGGGTCTTATAATATTTATTGGCACTTTATAACTTAACAGTACTTGTTTATCCTATCAAAAAGCTGTTATTAGGCATAGACAAACATTAAGCCAAGGATATTTTCCTTATGATCTTGATTAGATTCTAGAATTTATGACCATCTTCTTAAGACTTTTTATTATGTATTAGGTGAAGTGTAGAAAATAAAATTAGATACACATTCTTTTTTAGTATTCTTTTTTCTTTTGCCGGTATGTGGGCTTGAGACATAAAGCCTCATGCTCCTTGGGCTTTTTTTCTCATGGCTAGTGCTCTGCCATTTAAAGCCATGCCTCCACACAGCCCTTTTGTTGGCTAATTGGAGATAGAGTCTCACAGACTTCTGTATGTCCTGGCTTCCTTCACACCATGTTCCTCCAGGTTTCAGCTACCTCAGTAGCTTAAGTTGCAGATGTAAGCCACACCTGGTGTTTTAGTTGTTTTTAATCAGTTGAATTTTTCTGAGATTTTCCCACATTAAAGTGGGAAAATTAAAGAGTGACTTTCACTTACATTATCCAAACTAGAAGTAATAAAAGTAGTAGTAATAACAAGATAGCTATTCCTATAATTCTAAGTACTTTACATATGTTTATTTAATCAAAACAGTAAATGTGTTACAGTGATGGATTTACAATTTGGCAGTAGAGGAATGTAGACACAAAGGGAAGTAACATTCTCAGTCATATAGTCAATAGTGTCAGTGACACAGAATGTGAACGCAGGTAATCTGAATCCAAAGTCTCTGTATCATGCTGCATTTTATGTAAGAACTTGAGCAAGTTGTTTGGGTTCTCCAAAGCCTCAATGCAAAAAATTGTTTCATTAGATGATAATTAAATGAGACAGCAAAGGTTTGAGCCTTGTACATAATGACAATCAATATATATTTTGTATTTCTCAGATTAGTCTATAGTATTTGCTCAGTCATTCTAGCTATTTGTCATTATTTCCCAGTTCTTAGAACCTATAAAATATGCTGGCCTACTTTATCTGGAGCACCTTTTGTTCTTTTTAGTCCTTTTCAGTTATGAAAGGACGAATAGCTAGGAATAAAGTGATGTGTCATATATAACCCTCAATTATCTTCTCGTTTTCTTGGGTTTCTTCCAACCAGGAAATAACAAAAAAGAAATTTTTGAAAGATCAAGTTTGGATGTGAAAAATGCTTCTCAAGTGTCTTCAATTTCAATAGATTCCTAGTTTCTTTATTCTTTGTTCCTGTTCTGAATAGTTCCTTTACCTTTCCAATGATCTTGATTTTCCAATTCTGATTAATTTTATCCTTAGAGAAGTGTCTTATTTCTCTGCTATCAGTGGTCCAAACTTTAGCAAGAGTTCCTTCTAAATGATTCCTGGTTTAGGGATCTTTAAGAATAACAGTCTTCAGACAAAAGATGTAATTCAAATGCTTGGTAAGCATGCAGCCTTGAGTTCAGACCACATAAATATAAATAAGTATAAATAAATAAATATTAATCTTAATCAAGTTATAAAGATCTTTTAGCAGACATTGAATTTAAAGCAATATTATGTGAATCATGAGTTTTTACTTTTTAATATGAATTTGGTTAAGCTTAAAAACAAAAATGAGCCAGGCCTGGTGGTACATAACTCTAATCCCAATACTCAGAAGGTAAAGGAAGGAGAGCTTGAGGTTTAGCCTGGACTACATAGTCAGATTTGTCTCAAACAAGCATACAAACAACAATCCCTAAGAATTTTATGAGATCCTGTTCTGTGTTGTGTTACACTAGGTGGGTTGCCATTTGAATAAGGCTATATTTAAAGGTATTTCTTGGATGCTTAATTGTAGACAAAAGAAGTAAGCCAACTGATATATTTGCAATTGGTTTTGAAGAAATGGTAGAGCTGAATGCTGGAAACATTGTGAATGCAAGGTAAGCTAACCAGGTAGTGACACTGGAAAATTGTGCTGTGAGGAACAAGGCAGACAGGGTAGCTTAATGAATTGTTATGAGAATACGTTAAGATAATAGATGGAAAAGTGCTTTTTAAACTGTAAATAGCAGTTCTCAAACTTTTTGGTTGGAAGATCTCTGCACATTTAAATGTATTCAGAATTTATTAATGTTGGTTATATCTCTTGACTTTATTATATTAGAAATAAATAAAACTAAAAATCTGTGAACATTTATTTTTAAAAAGCAGTCATAGGTCCATTACAGTTAGCATGACTTTTAAAAAAAAATGACACTTCCAAGAAGAATAAAGGGAAAAAAGGCAATAACATTTGCGGAGTCGAAATGTACTTAATGTTGAGCTTAAGACAGAGGGATTCTTACATGCATTTGCACTGCAGTATTTTGCAGTGTGTTGTTTTGAAATGTGTTAACAAAAATTTTAAAAATTAGTTAGAGAAGCAAATATTTTAACTTTTTAAGATAATTTCTTCTCTAATACATACCAAAACTCAACAAATGAGTGTCCTAATTGTTCATTTCAAAGGAATCTGAAACTATATATGTTTCACACCTCATCTCTACTAAAATTCATTGATTTTTTTTAATCTTGCATGATTTTGTAACATCATGTATGGGTTATTTAGAAAAGTTCACTATATGTACTGACAATCTACAAGATTGACTCTAGAATCTAATCCTCATATTGGCTATTAGCTGAAGAGCTGAGGGACAGCACCCAGGCCCAGAGTTCAGGCCTCATGACCAACAAAAAAAAAAAGTTCTGTCTAGACAAACTACAGCTTACTTACAATTGCCTATGCAATGGTAAAATTAGAAAATCAACATTTTGCAGTTATTAGTAAAATAATAGATTTGAGCAATGATTGTTAATTATATTAGAAGGGTTAATCGGGGAACTTTGGAGTATGGCAGACTTACTGAATGATAATAGCCTCTCCCTGTGATTCTAGGGGAAGTACACAGCACCAGCTGAGAGGTTGTTTTTTTTTTTTTTTTTTGCCAAAATAAACATTGAACTTAAGCTAAATATCTTTCTTAATCAAGTTTCTACGTCAGTCAGTTTAAACGAGTATCAGTCATAGAGCGATAAAATACCAGGAAGACACATCAACCAAATCCGGATTATTGAACATCAAGGGCAAATGTCCTGGTTTTCTTTAACAACAACAATAGCACTAAAACAGGTTTACAAGGAGGATTGAGAGACTAATAAGACTGAGAGAGATTCAAGAGCCTTGACAAACTAACTGTGTTATATCGGCCATGTTTGGCCCATTTTAGAGAACCGAACCAAGTATTGCAGGACATTTTGTAGATAATTTTGGAAGTTTCAATATTAACTCAGTTTTAGATGATATTAATGTTTAACTGTGATGATGGCCTTGTAGTTAGGTAAAAATTAAAATGTCCTGTTGTAGCCATGTGTAGTGGCTCAATGAGAGGATTGAAAATTTGAGGCCTGTGTAGGCAAAGAAGTTCAAGAGACTTCATCTCAGCTAATGGTTGGGAGTAGTAGTGTGTGCCTGTTATCTCAGCTATAAAGGAGGTATAATATCTGGATACTGTGACACCTGTTACCCTAGCGATTCAGGGAAAAAAAAAGTAGGAAGATCACAGCCCAGGTTGCAATATGGAGTAAGAACCCTACTTCAAAAATAACCAAAGAAGGGGCTGGGAAGATGGCTCAGTGGTAGAGTGCTTGCCTTGGATGCATGAGGCCCTGGGTTCAATTCCTCAGCACCACATAAGCAGAAAAAGCTGGAAGTGGAGCCGTGGCACAAGTGGTAGAGCACTAACCTTGAGCTAAAGAGCTGAGGGACGGCGACCAGGCCCAGAGTTCAGGCCCTGCCACCAGCCAAACACACACACACACAATAACCAATGGAAAAAATTGGGTTGGAGTCATAGCTCAGTGGTAGAATGCCTGCCTAGCAATCTGGAAGCTCTGAATTGAGCTGCTAGTGCAAGTGTCCCCACACCTGCCAAAAGTATCCTGTTTGTATTGGAGCTGCATACTGAAGTATTTATGAATGAAATAGCCTGTGTCTTAGATATAACCTGAAATATTCCAGCTTTTACCAAAAACAAAAGATGGGGGAAGTAGTGAGAAAAAGAGTAGAATTAAACATTGGGTAGTTTACAGTTACCTTGTTTTTGTATATCTCTCTTTTAAAAAAGTGTGTGTGTGTGTGTGTGTGTGTGTGTGTGTGTGTACCAGAGGGCTTGAACTCAGGGCCTTATGCTTTTGCTTATGGCTTGTGCTGTAACACACACAAAATGCTTCCATTCCAGCATTTTGTTTTTTGCTTATTAACTGGATCTAATAGTTCAATGGACTTTTTCTGCCTAGGCTGGCATTGAATCTCTGTCCTTAGATCTCAGCCTCTGTATTAGCTGGAATTACAGGTGTGAGTCAATGGCTCCCAGTTTCCAGAATATTGTTTTCAAGACATTCATTGTAAGTCAGGAAAAAGAGAAAAATGAGGGGAGAGGTTTCCTCTAGAGGTACATGAATGATCCTGAATACCTTTAAAAAAGCAATGAGTAAAGCTTACCATTAGCCTCCTGTGTTATTCCTAAATCAGCTTATACTTACTTTGTAAAGAAGTCATAGATTAGATTTTAAAATGTTGTTTCATTTTGCTAAATTCGGAGGTTTTCTTATTATGGGAAACAAAAAAGCCTGCATAAAAATGTATGTATATTAAAAAATTTAGATTAAAAGCATAATATCTTCTTCTGTACAAAAGGAAAGGTATTCATTACCTGACTTATATAACTGATATCCCTCTGTACATTACCTTTATAATAACAATAAAGTTTTTTCTAAATACAGTATCTTCTTAGCCAGGCGTGGTGACTCATGCCTGTAATCCTAGCTACTCAGGAGGCTGAGACCTGAGGATCATGGTTCAAAGCCAGCCTGGGCAGGAAAGGCTGAGAGACTCTTATCTCCAATAAGCCATCAGAAAACCAGAAGTGGTGCTGTGGCTCAAGTGGTAGAGTGTTAGCCTTGAGCTGAAGAGCTGAGGGACAGTGCCCAGGCCCAGAGTTCAAGCCCCACAACCGACAAAGCAAATAAATAAATAAATACAATATCTTCTTAAAGATTCCTTTTTTTAATACTTTTGTAGCACAACAAATCAGAAGCTCTGGGCAGTAGAGCTTCAGAAGACAATCTCCCGAGACAACAAGTATGTGCTGCTGGCTTCTGAGCAGTTGGTGGGCGTCTGCCTATTTGTTTTTATCAGACCGCAGCATGCTCCTTTTATCAGGTCAGTAAACCAAACATGCTCCTATGAGAAAAAGGTAGAGAAACACTTGTCAAAGTTGTGTTTTCAATTCAAGAGTCACTAATAGCTTCACTGTAGTATTTTACAGAGTTTTCCTCAAAATACCACATGATGATGAAGTTATATCATTATATATAATCATGTAATTTCCTGTTCACCGAACTCATCTCCCCTTTAAAATTCTTTGTTTCAAAGGGATGTTGCAGTTGATACTGTGAAGACTGGGATGGGAGGTGCAACTGGAAATAAGGGAGCAGTTGCAATCCGCATGCTTTTCCATACCACCAGTCTTTGCTTTGTCTGTAGCCACTTTGCTGCAGGGCAGTCACAAGTCAAAGAACGAAATGAAGATTTTGTAGAAATAGCACGAAAATTGAGTTTTCCCATGGTGAGCTTCTTCAACTTGTAGTTTTGTTTTTGTTTTAACAGTATTGGGGCTTAAGGTGAGGCAAGGGTTTCCTTTGAAAGTATATACCTCTCCATGACTATTTGTTTTTAGTAACCTTGCTATGCAGATCTCTATCATGTTAACCTTGCTTCTAGCCCTTTTCTGCTTAGGTTGCAGGGTTTTGAGTTGTTGCCTGGGACCATGGTCAGACAGCAATTATTTGTTATCTAATTTTTTGCAAGGACTAGGTTGAAACTACTTTCCTCCAGATCTCCCATCTCCTGAGTAGCTAGGATTATAAGCATGAGCCATTGCGTTTGGCCCTTGCTGTTTGTTCTTGAAGAAGCTTTGAATTGTATTTTAATTTACCCCAAATATCCATGTCAGGGTTTTTGAAATTTTAAGATAGTTCTTAGAACATCAGCAATATTCACTATTATGTATGTTGCTACTGTTGGGGTAAAGAAAGAGGGCTTGGATGGAAGCAAGCTTATCTGAGGCAAAGAAATAATGTAAAACCTTTTTTCATTTGATTGCTTTGAATTTAAAATTCCATCTCAATGCTTATAGGGAAGGATGCTGTTTTCTCATGACTATGTATTTTGGTGTGGTGATTTCAACTATCGAATTGATCTCCCTAATGAAGAAGTTAAAGAGCTCATACGACAGCAAAATTGGGATTCTCTCATAGCAGGCGATCAACTTATCAATCAGAAAAATGCTGGACAGGTATATACAAACTTGAGAAGATACTTGCATTAAGTAGGAGATTTTTTAGTTATGAAACATGCTTTCCTTAAGCATTATTTTTAAATTTATTGAAACCATTTACTTAAAAACACATGTGTATACAGAATTACATTTCCTAAAAGAAAGAGGGAGAGAGATGGGCTGGGAAGTTGGCTCATGGTAGAGCGCTTGCCTTGCATGCCTGAGGTCCTGGGTTTGATTCCTCAGCACCACATAAACAAAAAGAAAAAAGCCGGAAGTGGCGCTGTGGCTCAAGTGGTAGAGCGCTTGCCTTGAGCTGAAGAGCTGAGGGACAGCGCTCAGGCCCAGAGTTCAGGCCCCACGACTGGACCCAAAAAAAAAAAAAAAAAAAAGAGGGAGAGAGAGAAGGAAGAAAAAGGAAGGGGAAAAGGAAAGAAAAGAGAAATAAATAATTCTTCCCTTAGGGAAGAATTCTCAGTCTATAAGGTATTCTTTCAAAGGGCTGGGAAAGTGGCTCAGTGGTAGAGCCCTTGCCTTGCATGCATGAGGCCCTGGATTCAATTCCTCAGCACCACATAAGCAAAAAGAAAAAAGCCAGAAGTGGCACTGTGGCTCAAGTAGTAGAGCACTAGCCTTGAGCTGAAGAGCTGAGGGACAATGCCCAGGCCCAGAGTTCGGGCCCCACAACCGGACCCTTCCCCCCCCCCCCCAAAAAAAAAAAAGATATTCTTTCAGATAGGAAATGGAAAGATATACTATTGTGGGGAAGAGGAAAGTAATTTAGCATCTTAGAGACCATTTGGTATAGTGTTTGGGGATTATCAGACTTGAATTCTTGTACTCTAAGCACTGCTTAATATTGCTAGGTCTCTGCTCCTCATTGACATTGAAGAATATGACATTAGGCTAGATGATTTTGGAAATATCATACAGTTCCAAATGTGCTGTAGAGATGAAGTTGGGGGTTTCCATTTTTAAAGCTTTGATCCATTCTGAGTTTATTAAATGGATAAAAATTTGTCTGAGAATATCCAGCATGTAATAAACATCTCATGAATGGCTGTGAATAAAAACAAATTATGCACTCTGAAATTATTTTATGTATATTTCAGATTTTTAGAGGATTTTTAGAGGGGAAAGTAACCTTTGCTCCGACCTATAAGTATGACTTGTTTTCTGATGACTATGACACCAGTGAGAAATGCCGCACCCCTGCGTGGACAGACCGAGTCCTCTGGAGAAGGAGGAAGTGGCCTTTTGATAGATCAGGTTAGAAATGGGCTTTTATTTTATATAGATGAATTAGTGAGAATGTTATGAGGAAACACAGAATGAAATAATTTCCTAAGAAAGTTTATCTAGAACAATATAGAAAATTCAAATATAGAAGACACTCTATAAACATTAATTTTTAAGTCTCTTTTAAGTGACATAATTTCATATAAAAAGAAGCAAGGAAATATTTTTATGAAATTTCTGAGTGCTAATTCAGTTTTTTTAAATAAATAATGCTTATTCAATGTATTTATGGAACACTAGTGAACTATATATGAAACACTTTTAGCGAGAATGTGTCTAATGTTCCTGACTGTTAAAAATGTAGCTGAGCCAGGTGCCAGTGGCTCACACTTGTAATCCTAGCTACTCAGGAGGCTGAGATTTGAGGATTGCAGTTCAAAGCCAGCCAGGGCAGGAAAGTCCGTGAGACCCTTATCTCCAATAAACCACTAGAAAACCAGAAGTGGTGCTGTAGCTCAAGCGGTAGAGCACTCGCCTTGAGCTGAGAGTGCAAGGACAGCGCCCAAGCCCAGAGTTTTAAGCCCCATGACCGACCAAAAAAAAAAAATAATAATAATTATCTGACATTCTAGCCAGCCTAGATAGCAGGAGCTAATGTGAGGAAGGCAGCACCTCCCTGTTCAGTGTGATCTGACTGCTCGTGTTTTCTTTTCTTCTATTATACAGCTGAAGATTTAGATCTTCTAAATGCCAGTTTTCAAGATGAAAGCAAAATCCTTTACACATGGACTCCTGGTACTTTGCTGCACTATGGAAGAGCCGAGCTGAAGACTTCTGACCATAGGTTTAAACAACTTCAATATTTTTAATGGCCTCTGAAGTTTGTTTGAAATACACCCTTTTTGAAACATTTCTAATACATTTATCTATCTTTATACTTTAAGGCCTGTTATTGCCCTGATTGATATAGATATATTTGAAGTTGAAGCTGAAGAGAGACAAAATATTTATAAAGAAGTAATTGCAGTTCAGGGTCCACCAGATGGTACAGTATTGGTCTCCATCAAAAGTTCTTTACAAGAAAATAATTTTTTTGATGATGCTTTGATTGATGAACTTCTGCGTCAATTTGCAAATTTTGGTGAAGTAATACTTATAAGGTGAGTAAAGTATTTATCCACCAGCAGTTCATGATTCATATACAATAGTGTTTCTGTAGTACAAATCACCTAATTTAGTGTTTGAATAATATTTTAGGATTGCTGTCTTTATAAAACCATAAGATGTAAGCCAGGCGCTGGTGGCCCACGCCTGTAATTCTAGCTACTCAGGAGGCTGAGATCTGAGGATAGCAGTTCAAAGCCAGCCCGGGCAGGAAAGTCCATGAGACTCCTATCTCAAATAAACCATCAGAAAACTGGGAGTGGCACTGTGGCTCAAGCAGTAGAGCGCTCACCTTGAGCTGAAGAGCTGAGGGATAGCGCCCAAGCCCAGAGTTCAAGCCCCAGGACTGCAAAAAAAAAAAAAGGTGTTATTCAAAGAGCATAAATTTTGAAACTCAATTCTCTACTTTAAAACTTGAATTATGACACTTTTAGATAAACACTTAAAGATAAACTATATACAAATAAGGGATGGCTTCTGGTGATTCCTGTACAATGGAACATGTAACAAATCCTGTAACGAAGTGAAATGTGACCAATAATTTTATTGTTTTAAGAGCAGATATAAGTAAAGTGAATGTACCTGGTGGCACACACCTGGAAACCCAGCTGGGATCCCAGGATGCTGAGATCCTGAGTTTAAAGGCAGCTTGGGCTACATAGCAAGAACACTGTCTCACATACATACATTCATTCATACATACATACATACATACAGTGGAGTGAATATTTTTTTTTCTCCCTCAGTTTAATTTCCAAACAATACAGATATGATGAATAGTCAGGAATCATCTTTTGATCTTGGCTTCACTTGTTGACTTAACTATCGGCCTTTTGCAGAACTAGATGCCATTTCCCTCATTTTAAAAGTGCTCTCTTCCATATGTATAGCAATTCTGAGAGATTGAATGTGTATGTGTGTTTGAATTCCCATAGAGAAGAAATACTATTGAATTTTTTGTGTTATTTCCTTTTTAAAGTATGTTTTATAGATGTTTTGGTGAGCAAATTTATATACAGGTGTTGTGGAACAGCAAGGAACCTGAAGACATGACTTTTACTTGTAAGCTAGTTAGGAAGTCAACAGAATGGCTTCCTCGGATCTAAGCTACACAGCTCACAAAATTAAGATAGTGTGGTTTCTGTAAAGTAGAAAGCATGCCTAAAACCTCTCAGGTCCTTCTAGAAAAGAAAGGAACAAATGTAGAGCAGATTGTTTTTAGACTGCCTTTAAATCTTTTGACAGTAATTTTTCTTAAACCTTTAAAAAAGGAACAAAACAAAGTGTCTTAAAATGTCAAGACTCTAGCAAGTACACAGTGAAATCTCTCAGGTTTACAGATGACCATAAGCTTTGCCAAGTACAGAAATGCCAGACCATGAAAAGCAGCTGGTGGACTGTATGAGTGGGCAGCAGAGTAGCAGTGTCTTCACGGAAAATGTGAAATATTACACTCAGCTAGAAAGACTCCAAATTGTATATGGGATGCCAGGCTGATACAGAAGACAAACTGTCTTTATAATCCATTGGTTCTTCCTGTTTGAACATTGGAGCCAAAGCTTTTCCCAAAATGTTTGTCACTACTAGGAAAAAGTAGTAGAAAGAAACTAAGGCATTACTCTGATCTACAAACCACAGGTTGTCTTTGTACCTAGAATAGTCTCGTTGTTACACCTGACAAAAGCCAAGTTTGGAGGAGGTGGGGAACAAGGAAAAAACTTTTATAGTCAGCAGCAAGGCTAAATTACCACATTAGAATCTAGAGTGGCTAAAGTCTGTAAACTCCTTGGTATTTAAATAAAAGATTTCCTGGAAATGTAGATGGGCTAAATTCAGATACATATACTAAGAGGAAAGACTAAAAGTGAATGTAGGCAGGAAGAAAACAGTTTTCAAAAGGACTTATATAAATTCGTGGATGTAAGAATAAGAATCCTTTATTAAAATTAGAAATGTGAACCAGGAGCTGTCATCTCATGCTTGTAAATCTAGCGATTCAGAAGACAGAGATCCAAAGCCAGCTAAGGCAGAACTGGGAATCCTACTACAGATCAACTAGCAAAAAGCAAGGCTAGAGGTGTGGCTAAAATGGTAGAGTACCAGCTGAGCAAGCAAAGCACAAGGTCCTGAGGTCAAATTGTAGATACAGGGGGAAAAAAATCTTAGAAATGTATAAGGAGCACTTTCCAAATTACGGATAGGATCCATGATATTAGCCTTGTCCTAGGACTATGACCATTTGATGAGTCCAAATTAGAAACTTAATCCCTAAAATCCCAGCCTGTGCACCAAATATGTTACCAGAAAATTTAGGGCAGCTAAACAATCTCAATTCTTGAATTTGGCAGGAGGATTTAGGTAAGACCTAATCATAAGTAAAGGTGATAAAATAGTTTATTATAAGAAAAATAGGACAGAAAAAGAGAATGTGACATATAGATGTCATGTGGAAGACAGTAGCTTAATGCTATGCTGTCTTGTCCACCTCCTTTTTATACAAATTGGCCTCGATGGGCTTCCTTTTCATTTCCTATAAGGTTGTGACACCAAATTTTATCTTTATTCTTTAAAATTTTTTACTTTTAGGGCTGGGAAGATGGCAGTGGTAGAGCACTTGCCTTGCATGCATGAGGCCCTGGGTTTGATTCCTAAGCACCACATAAACAAAAACCCGGAAGTGGCACTGTGGCTCAAGTGGTGAGTGCTAGCCTTGAGATGAAGAGCTGAGGGACAGTGCCCAGACACAGACTTCAGGCCCTATGGCCAACCAAAAAAAAATTTTTTTTTTTAATCTTATAAAGTTATCTTTAAGTGGCCAGGAGCTGGTGGTTCATGCCTGTAATCCTAGCTACTCAGGAGGCTGAGATCTGAAGATCAGGGTTCAAACCCAGCCCTGGCAAGAAAGTCATGAGAATCTTAGTCTCCAATTAACCACCAGAAAACCAGAAGTGGCACTGTGGCTCAAGTGGTAGAGCTCTCGCCTTGAGCTAAAGAGCTCAAGGGCAGCACTCAGGCACAGAGTTCAAGCCCCATGACTGACCAAAAAATAAAAAAGGTATAGAGGGTTATAATTCAACATGTCAGTATATAAGTATAATGTATATTGATCAGTGTCACCGATTCCATCAATCTCTCCAGTTCTTCCAACCCTGGCCCCCTCCCCTCAGGTTCCACATTCACATATGTACGTTGAATACTATGACAGAAAAGGCAGTTCTAAGAGGAAAGTTTATAGCTATCAGTACCTAAAGCAACAAACTAGATCGCAAGCTAATACCCCAACAATGTACTCCTAGCTCTTAGAAAAATAAGAACAAGCCAAAGGATTAGTTCAGAAATAAATGAACTAGAGACTTTGAAACCTGTGCAAAGGGGGGTGGGGGGAGATTGGGTGGGGGAGGGAGGCTGGGAAGGGATGTGAAGGGTAAACAAAGGAGGAGGCTGCAATGCTTGATAAGAAATGTACTCATTATCTTGCCCATTTAATTGTAACCCCTCTGTACAGTATGTTCACAAGAAATTAAAAAAAATAAAACAAATTTAAAAAAACCTGTGCAAAAAATGAACAAAACAAAAAATCCATTCTTTCAAAAGATAAAACAAAGCTATTATGCCGTTAGCCTTTCTGACCAAAAGTAGAAGATAAATTACTCAAAATTAGGAATGAAAAAGAGGATATTATAACAAATACAAGTGAAATCCAGAACATGTATTATAAGGGAATGCTTTGCAAACCTTTTACTCTTAACAAACTGGAAAGTCTGGCGGAAATGGATGTGTTTGTAGATAACCTTAAAGTGCCAAAATTGAGTCAGGTAACAAGTAATAAAATTGAAATATCAATTTTTAAAAATCTCCCAATCCTGATAGATTCACAGCAGAATTCTATTAAGACCTTTAAAGAAAAACACCAATACTCAAACTTTTCTATTTTTTCCTCATTATTTTGTCATTATTTTTTTTTAATCCCTGTCCCCATTTGTTGTTAGGCAGTTTTTGGTTTATCAGCTTATTCTGCCCTAGTCCATAAATGCAGAAACTACCTGCTCCTATCATTTTTCTTTCTGTTGTAGCTACTTGCCCCCATCTTGTTACTACTAGCAAAGTGTGTTTAACTTGCCATAGGCCATGAATTCCCTGACCATCTTGCTATCACTTCTCCATTCTTTTGTCCTTGCCCAGCATGTCCTTCTATGTCCCTGTCCCTTTTGTAGCCCTGTGTCCCCATTTTCTTATCAGATTTTGGCTTATCAGCTTATGCCATCTTTAAAGGTGCAAAGATGGCAATTCCCTGCCAGGTTTTCTACTAGCCCTTGTATCAAAACCATGAAGACTTTGGTACCACTGTCAAAGAACATGACATTTGGAGTAGTAGAGACTAATATAGGCTAATATCAGCCATTTTTGGTGTGTGTGTATGTATGTGTGTGTGTATGTGTGTGTCTCAGACAGAGGCAGAGAGACCCAAGAACATGTTTTTCTCTGTAGAGTATGTATTGTGTATCTTCGGTAGTTCAACCTACAATATGTTGCTTTGAATGCAACTGAATATTATTTTATTATTTTATGCATATTACATATCTGTGGCCATCCTCTTCAGAATTTGTTCCAATGTGCTTTTTTTTTTTTTGGTCATGGGGCTTGAACTCTAGGCCTGGGCGCTGTCCTTCAGCTCAAGGCAAGCTCTCTACCACTTGAGCCACAGCGCTACTTTTGGTTTTCTGGTGGTTTATTGGAAATAAGAGTCTCACAGACTTTGCTGGGAGGGCTGGCTTTGAACCGTGATCCTTAGATTTCAGCCTCCTGAGTAGCTAGGATTACAGGTGTGAGCTACCAGCGCCTGGCCCAATGTTGTTTTATTTTTGTCTCTATTTCCTGTGGAGGTTTTTTATTTCAGAAATACAAGTTTAGAGTCAAAGCAAAGACCACTGAAGACCCTGGAGAGTAAAAACATATCAGTGAATAAAGACAAGGACCTCAACCTTGTTCTTTCATTTTCATTGACACTCCATACCATGTGTTTTGCTCAAAGGAAGTGTGCTTCAGGGAAATCATGAGGCAATGGAAATGCATGGAACTTGATTGTGGAGTCAGGAGGCTTGGCTCCTAGCCCTAGAGCTTACTGTCCTATAAGGACATGTTGAACAGGGTTGTTCTCCCTGGCTATTTTGTTAAATGTAACAGTTAAAAGATACAGGAGTAGTGCTGTTTGTAGATAACTTCCATAACAAACAGAATAGCACCCTCTCCTGGTTATATCAGCCCTACGGCTGGCCTCCATCTTCTGTTCCACTGCCTGGCCTCTGTGAGGCCATAGGCATTGGACAAATTATGTCTATGGGGTTAATAATGGTGTTGTGTATTGCTTTTTTCTTTCCTAAAGATTTGTAGAAGATAAAATGTGGGTTACCTTTTTGGAAGGAAGCTCTGCCTTAAGTGTTCTAAGCCTAAATGGCAAAGAGGTAAGGAAGACTTGTTGATTCTAAGCCATTCAGAAACTGTTTGAAGATTATATATTATATACATGCCTCAAGATTATCTAAATGTGTTTTCAGTTAGGGGAGATAAAAGGCTTTATAATAAAGGTTATTCCATTTTTTAAAAATTCAGACCAGTTTTATGATTACCTAGGGGTAGTTTAGTCCTCCCCAGAGATTAATATCATACAAACAGAAAAGAAATAGTTATTTTATCATTATAGTTTATGATATGAGATGTTTTAAGTGTTGAATTAAGGATAGATATTCTGGCTTATCTATATAAAAAACTTTCTATTGAATAAAGAAAATGGTTTTTTAAAAAAAAACAAGGAAAGAGGTTGCTCTTCATTCCTAGGAATTTATTTTGTTGGCTTGTTTCTTGGTACCAAATTATCTTTTCCAAGCATATAATAATTCCACTGAGGCATTTGAGAAGTTTGGGGGGAATGTATAATTCTTTTTTCATTTTTAAGTTTAATTATGTAAGTTATGGGGTTTGAACTCGGCCTAGGTACTCAGGTCCCTGAGCTCTTTTGCTCAAAGCTAGCAATCTACCACTTTTTTTTTCCAGTTTACTTTATTGTTTTATTGGGGTGTTTTTGTTTTTGTTTTTTGTTGGTTGTGGGACTCGAACTCTGGGCTTGAGCGCTGTCCCTGTTCTCTTCAGCTCAAGGCGAGCACTCTGCCACTTGAGCCACAGCACCACTTCCGGGTTTCTGGTGACTTAGTGGAAATAAGAGTCTCATGGCCTTTCCTGCCTGGGGATGGCTTTGAACTGTGATCCTCAGATCAGCCTCCTGAGTAGCTAGGATTACAGGTGTGTGAACCACCGGCGCCCAGCTTTTATTGTTGTTTTAGAGGTGATATACAGGGGAGGTTGCCTTTACATACATCTGGGAATAAGTACATTTCCTTTCACATAGTGTCATCTGTTCCCTCATTCTCTCCCATTTCCTCGCTCCCATCTCCACCCATGAGTTCACTTTCATCAATGCCCTGTGCAACCAGTACACTCCACTGCTGTACTTTTTCACCCTTTCATTTTAGAAGTTTTTTGTTTTTTGTAATGGAATCATTGATGGCCTGGAATAGTTTACTTCTATGAAGTGCTGTATCTATCATTTTTCTGAGTCTATTTTTTTCCAAACTCTTTTAGACAGTGTTTCTAATTTCTAAGTATATGCTCCATTATAGAATACAGTCATTAAAATTGGATACCTGTTGCCAAATTGCTCTTTAGAAATGTTTTATTATATCATTCCTATCTTAAGGTTTTGATTACGAATTGATTCTCTTTTTTTTTTTATTTTATTTGTAGATCTTATATTCTACTTTACTAGTGGTCTGTTTCTCTAGTTTATTGTTTATTTTTCAGTTTTTTGTTGTTCTTAATGTTTGTCAGTGCTGGGGATCAAATCCTCGGGCCTGCGTATTCTAGGCAGATGTTCTATCATTGAGCAGATCCCCAGCCCCAGCCTATTTTCACACTAGGGTATTCATCCTATGAAATTCCTCTTATGCTATGGTATTAATTCTATCTCATGAAATCTTTCCCCAATTTGTCTTATAACTCTACTGTGTTTTAACTTTATGAAGATAACTAAACTTTCAATTTAATTCTAGTCTTTCTCTCCTAGCATTTCTTCATCTCATCATGATGTAAATATTAAAGAACCCCTCTCAACTTGACATTCTTTGACAACTTTCTTTTCTCCCGAAAGTGTCCCTTTTTGTCTTACCTTGATAATTTTCTTTGTTTTGTTTTTCCCCTTTTCTACTCTGTCCATCACCCTCAAATCTAGTCACTTATGCTACACTCTTAGGAAGAGATCCCTCTTGGCTCCCTTAAAAGGCTTTTAAAACTCTTTAACAGTATTTTTGTGGAAAGTAGAAAATAATGTTTAATCAGTCCTTTCAAGAAATACATACTTCTAAGCCTCTAGTACTAGTGCCTTTGCTAATATCATTACTTCAGCCCTAAGTCTGAGGGTCAATAACAGTTCTTTCCCCTCTGAAGATAATATGGAAAGGTATATAGCATAAGAAGTACAGAGAGAAGATGAAAAACTCTCTGAACTTTTCATTACTACCATCCCAGTTTCTTCTTTATAGGTGACTCTGATCTGATCTCTGCCAAGTAAGTGTTACTAAACAATTTGCATCTTAAATAGGTATATGGTAATGTGAGCTTAAAGATGATTATTAGTACTCTGGTGAAAATAAGAGTTTTCTTAACTTTAAGAAGTACTAAATGGCTTGCAAAACATGTCTAAATTGTAAAACCAAATCGATTTTATACGTTGTTTAGTTTAGCTGTTTATACCATTGCATAGTATAGCATACAAAAATAGCTTTCATGTTGATGAATTTAATTTTATATCTCTTT
The DNA here is from genome assembly GCF_019054845.1 of Dipodomys spectabilis. NCBI lineage: Eukaryota > Metazoa > Chordata > Mammalia > Rodentia > Heteromyidae > Dipodomys > Dipodomys spectabilis. The sequence continues at coordinate 1,063,107 of NW_024870784.1, read as the reverse complement.
TGTCCCATTAGTTATTGAATCGGATTGTAACCATTACTTTAAAAAGTCCAGACTGGATAAAAAATTTGGAGGAAGAAATGAGCTTAGAGAAAATTAGTGTCACATTGCCTACATCAACAAGCTCTACTCTACTCGGTGAAGATGCAGAGGTTGCAGCAGATTTTGACATGGAAGGTTTGCTTGTTTAATCTACTTATTTTTGTAGTACTAGAGTTGTTTCCTTCATATCACTAAGGTCTTATCATAAAGTTTACCTTTCTCTTCTTGAGATATATGTATCAGTATTAAGACTTATTTTGCTTATATTTAAGACTTTGTAATGTATCTGCCATTCATATGTTAGTAACAGCAGAAATTAGATCATAATAATTACTACAAAAGATACGTTTCAGCCGGGTGCTGGTGGCTCACGCCTGTAATCCTAGCTACTCAGGAGGCTGAGATCTGAGGATTGCGGTTCAAAGCCAGCCTGGGCAGGAGAGATTGTGAGACTCCTATCTCCAATAAACCACCAGAAAACCGGAAGTGGCACTGTAGCTCAAGTGGTAGAGCGCTCGCCTTGAGCTGCAGAGCTGAGGGACAGCGCCCAGGCCCAGAGTTCAAGCCCCATGACCAACAAAAAAAAATATATATATATATGTTTCAAAGTAATTTAAAAAGGCTCAGTGTGTTGTTTCAAGATGCATTTTACTCTGGGCTGGGAAGGTGGCACAGTGGTAGAATGCTTACCTTGCATGCATAAAGCCCTGGGTTCGATCCCTTAGCACCACATAAGCAGAAAGTGGTGTAGAGCGCTAGCCTTGAGCTGAAGAGCTGTGGGACAGTGCCCAAGCCCAGAGTTCAGGCCCCACGACCTACCAAAAAAAAAAAATAGAAGATGCATTGTACTTAAAAACAGATAGGTTGAATTGTAATTCCTTCGTGCAACTACTTAAAGATAATAAAAATATAATTTAAAAAAAGAAAGCTTGAGTGTGGAGAGGAACATATATATAGATATTTGAAGCTGGATTCATCTATAAAAATTAACCATTTGAAGCTTACAAATTTGTATAGATTATTAAATATCCTAGTTTCCTAAACATGATTTTAAAATGTATTTGTTTTCTAATGCAATATGCTATACCTAAGTGGCTGGGCATATTAAATGGTAGAGTGTATGTTTAAGCATGTATCCTGGGTTCAATCCCCAGCAGTCCTCTAAAAATGTATACCTTAGTTTATAAAATGACAGATTCTCACATTGTGATGGCCCATTTAGGTAGTTAGCACATATAAGAGGTAAACATCTTACAAGGTTTTCTCCAGTTTTCACATTCTTTAGTCACATAACATGTGTAGTACCTCTTATGTGCCATGTACATACCAAGTACTGGAAATTGAATAGTTGTGGCCCTTGCCCTTCTGTAACTCACAGTGTATTGGGAATTATACATAATAATATAAATAAACTATAATAAAGTGACATTGAAGTGAAAGTGGAAGATGCTATGGTAGCTCATGGAAGAGTTGAGCAAATTTCAGTTTCAAAGGAATTGAAATGTAGTTAAAAACCTGAAGAGTAAGGGAGAATTGAATTAAAGAGGGCAGAGAGGAATGACTGGGAGAAAGCATGTATATGAGTATTAGAGGAAGAAAGATGTACATTGATTATGCAAGTGTATTTGGGAGGGAGGTTAAGATGCAATTGTAGGATGGAAAACAGTTCTTTTTAACCTATTGGATTTAAGATGTCTGTGGGGTCAGTTGATCCAGATGTCATGTATGTCTGATACTCAGAAGAAAAGAGTCTTGATTCACAAGGTAGGTATAAGCATTTTTTTTTTTGGACAATAGAATCATGTAGAGACCAGAGAAATTAAATGAATATGGAGAAATAGAGTTCAAGGATAGACAGAAGAAGAAAGTACCATGAGAAAGAAACAATTAGAAATGTCCTTGCGCCAAGAGAAATTTGTGGCATAAATAAATCAAGGAAAGTCCAGTCTTAAATACCATTTCCTTCATGGGGAACTAGAAATATTTTAAATCTCCATTTCTCCCAACTTTCTCCTGTTATACCAAAATAAACCATTGCAAATTTTTCAAAAAAAAAAAAAAATCAAGGAAAGAAGGAAAAAAAGTATAACCAAGAAGTAGTCTGTGATATCTTGTAGTTAGAGAAATGAGGAGAGGAGAGAACAGAAACCTGTCTTTCTGATTTAGTAATAGAGGAAAGCTGTTGGTGACCTTTCTAAGACTAATTTCAGCTGTGTGATAAAGTCATGTGATATCTCTCCAATTTCAGTGTTGTGATAACAAACACTTGGTGTTTATGGATGGAAGGTGGAGAAATGGAGAGTGTCAACAGACAGCTCTCTAAGCAAGTTGGATAAGATTGGGGGGAGTGGGGGTTGGGGGGAGTCACTCCTAAGAGACTGGGAATCCAGAGATGGTTGTTTTTAAGTGGGAAAAGCCAGAGAATGCTCAGTGTGGATGGGGAAGTCCTGGGAGAAGAGAGAAAGCTTATAATATTGAGGAAGGTCAGGGCAGAATTATAGCATAGTCACTGAAAAAAGTAGAGTGGGCCCATTTGTTCTAGCTACCTAGTGCTGAACATGTGATTCACTGCAGCTGAGAAGCAGATTTTTGAGAAAGTTCTCTTCACAGTGGTTTAAATACTGAAGTCTGCAGAAGTAAATAGGGCAATGTAGGATTTCATGAGAGCTGAGAAGCTTCATAAATCTCCTGAAGAGAAGTATGAGAGAGAATCAACCAGGAAATCATGGAATTGCAAAAAGAAACCAAAAACCATAAATTAAATGTGACTGTGACCATCAGGACTGTGGTTTTGTTCAGCGTCATATAAGCAGGCAAAAATACAGTGAAGCAAAGATTCAGTAGTGGGATTGGTGGTGGGTAGGATTTTATCAAGCAGCAGAGGTGGAAGAAACATGAATTAAGGAAATGACTGAATGCAGAACTGTAAAGCCTGAGACCAAAAGAAAGAAAAATTAAATAGGGTTGAAATGGGAAGGATCAAGTCCTGGGTTTCATTAAAGGCTAAAGGAAAATGAGTAAACTCATGGAAGAAAACTTTCAAGGATACAGATTGAAGTTCTCCAGTTTAGTATCTTGAAGAACAGTTGCCAGTAAGGACCAAACCAAAGCCATTAGGTTATTGAACAGGTTGTCTATGTGGACTTCAATGTTACACAGAAAGAAGGCAAGACATATTCACCTCATATTCTCTACTTGGTCCTAATAAATGGTTTACAGGTACTAGAAGGATAGAGTTTGGAAATTTCTGTGACAAGAAGCACAGAGAATACAGTATGAACTCCTAGTGGTATAGCTTTGAAGAAAGAAAAGTTGTTGAAGGGGTGGAAGATTAATGTTCTGGAATTGGAATCTGATTGCAAAGGGCTTCTGACCCTAGCCCGAGGCAGTAAGTAGCAAGGAAAGAAACCTCGGGAGATAATCAGTATTCAGTTAAAGCCAGAAAAGTCTGTGTTGGGTGAGGAATATAAAGGAGAGACTCCTGGCTAACGGTGTGTGGCTGGCCAAGAACTTGTTTACCATAAGCCAGACATGGATAGAGCACAACTTGACAGGTTTAGAGGGAGAAGAGTGATCAGCTTGAGTGCACTACCTACCCAAAAAATAGTGAAAGACCTTGTAATCAAGCTAGCTCAGAGCCAAGTTGCTCTGGTGTTACATAGCTTTTTATTTTCTGTTTTATACTTACAAATCTCATGCATGCCTACATTTTATCCATGTGAGTTAGCAGTGTCCTTATGTTTGATTTGTGTATTTTAACATTTTAAATCCGAAAGTGAAAAAGAAAATTCCAAACTGTAACCTTGCCTTTCCTTAGGTGATGTCGATGACTACAGTGCCGAAGTGGAGGAGCTTCTTCCTCAGCACCTGCAGCCATCCTCAAGTTCTGGTCTTGGCACTTCTCCAAGCTCTTCACCAAGGACCAGTCCCTGCCAGTCACCTACAATTCCAGAGGGTCTTGTGCCTTCCCTTCCAGTCAGACCCAGTCGGGCACCATCAAGAACTCCTGGGCCCCCAAGTTCCCAGAGTACGTGTTTTCCTCAGAAGTTCTCTGTGTAATTTTTTCTGGCCAGTGTGTTTATTTTAGAGACTCTTCGTTGTTTAAGTTTTGTCCCATATGCTGAGAGTCCTGCACACAAAAGAGAAGAATTTGTAGATAATATACTCTGAGTAAACAGAAACTCATTGTCATTGATGCCACTAGATGAAAACAGTTCTCAATCTGTTTTCTAAATGGTTAGAGCTGTCTGTATCTTAAAATTGGTGATTTTCTGTTATATGGTTATAATCCATAACTATTTGAATTTTTCTTTACTGACCAGCACACTACACATGGTTTAAGTCAAACAGTACTTTGTTCCTTCTTAATAGGGCCAGTAAGTTAGATTTCAGCATTTGGGCCTAAGTAAGAAATCCACATATAGGTAGCATCATTATGATTATGGTACCAAAGTATAGTTTAATAGTAGGCTGTTTAGTTCTTCGCACTGAAAATAGATGCCATTTCTCATGTACAAACTTTTGAAGTTAGTAAAGTGGAACATGTATTGTACATATATATGAAGTACATTCCAAACAACCAGCACCCACTTGGAGCCTCATCTTTCCTACTATACTTCTTTAGGTTCTCCTGTTGACACTCAACCAGTAACTCAACTGCAGCAGAAAGATTCTTCCCAGACTTTAGAGCCCAAGAGGCCACCTCCACCCCGCCCAGTTGCTCCTCCTTCACGTCCCGCACCCCCACAGAGACCACCACCGCCTTCAGGTAACCATCCACTGTCCATATCTGCTAGATTTAGAATTCTCCATTTTATTTAAAAATAAAAATACTTTAAAATGTTTTCATATCATTTTGACTACTTCAGCTTTTCTCAAAAGACATGATAGGTCTCAACAGCACCAGTAAAGTATGTTTACCAAATAGATTAATTTTTACAGACCTGTCTTCTTACCAGTGCACAAGAATAGTTTGTTTGGTTGTGCTAATTTGATGTAGTTAAACCTAGTTTGATGTACCAACTTGTACATTTACCAACTGGTAAAACTAGGTTTAATTTTTCGAATCCTCATTTCTAGCTTCATAAAATCATTAAAAATTTGCTAATTGCTATAAAATTTATTAGAAAAGTACACACTTCTCCCACTGTTTAATATAAAATTGTATATATTGAGATGTTTGTTTTGAAATATAGTATTGTTTCTTCAGTTATTAAGATTATATGCATCAACTTTCTATGTTACTACTCATAATTCCTAATGATATTTGACAGTATGAATAATATAGATCTTGACATTTTACTTCTTCATTTAATGTCATTTCCTTTCTGCTGCATATTTTCTTATGAACTATAAGGGTCTAGGAGTCCTGCACCTGCTAGAAAAGAATTTGGAGGTAACCATTTTCATTTGCTATCATGTGTGAATGCTGACTCATGAATGTTTTGGAGTTTAATCCCTATAACCTAGAAGCACTTAAGGTTTGTTAGATAAAAGCCAAGAGGAATAACATGTATGCATTAAATTAAGAATAGCTCCAAGCTTCTCTTGCATTGCTGTTAAGTACAAGATTAGTGCTCAGCTGGATACCCATGGCTCACACCTGTAATCTCAGCTACTCGGGAGGCTATGATCTGAGGTTTATAATTTGAAGCCAGCCTGCACAGGAAAGTCTGGACAAGCTTATCTCCAATAAACTTTCAAAAAAAAGTTGGAAGGGCTCAAGTAACTAGTAGAGAGCACTAGCCTTTGCAAACAAAAAGCTCAAAACAGTGCCCAGGCCCTGCCTGAGTATTCAAGCCCTGGGACAGCCATGGACACACACACACACACACACACACACACACACACACACACACACACACACACACACACACACACACACACACACACACACACACACACACACACACACACACACACACACACACACACACACACACACACACACACACACACACACACACACACACACACACACACACCTGAAATTATCTGTCAACTTTAAATATATGTGGAACTTTGCTTCCAAATGTAGTCAATTGAGTATAAAGAATTAATTCCCAAATGTCATGTTCATTAATTCCCAAATGTCATGTTCATTTCAAAGAGGGTTCTGGTGCAATAGATACTGAACATTTCCCAAGTATTTGATTAGTGATGTCCTAGTACAATCCTTTTCCAGTGGAAAAAGTTTGTGGGTTAACAAGCTTTCCTAGAAATACAATTTAAACTCAGAGTAATTATTTAAGATGTAGTTGTTATTTCCATTTAGTATAACATTACTAAATCCTTCCTCATTTGTTTATGTAAGAACTATATGATTTTTCTTTATTTCAATGAGGAAATTTTTATTCACAAATGCAGTCAATTTGTTTAAGGTATGGTTTGATTGATACAAAAACTTAGCTCAGTTGGAAGAGTGGGTATATTTGATAAGTTGATTCAGTCTAGTTTCTGAGAATTAGAACTGCAAACCCAGTGTTAATATTACTGAGATCCACTGTCCATTCAAAGTTGGTCTGTTTTTATTCTAGCTGCCTTATGATATTTCTAGTCAGTTCAAGTTCATTTATTACAGAACAACTTCTCTTATGTGGAGATTTTGACAACTTTGTATAAATTATTTCAGCAGGCCAGCTTCCATAAAGAACTATTGGATGGTAATTTTTCCATTGACCTACAAAAACATTTATTTTTCTAATTTCAGACTCTTTCATTTGTGTTTTCATGATAAAATGATTCTCATCATCTGCTTCTACAACTTGTAGAAAAATGTACCTCACTAGCATCCCAGAAGCTTTTAGAAATCTCTTAATTTAAAAAAAAAAAAAAAAAATGCTTCTCTGCCAGGCACTGGTGGCTCACGCCTATATAATCCTAGCTACTCAAGAGGCTGAGATCCAAGGATCTTGGTTCAAAGCCAGTCTGGACAGAAAAGCCCGGGAGACACTTATCTCCAATAAAGTTCTCAAGAAAGTGGCACTGTGGCTCATGTGGTAGAGGACTAGCCTTGAGCAAAAAAAAGCTCAGGGACAGTGACTAGGCCCAGAGTTTTAGCCCCAGGACTAGCAAAAGAAAAATTAAAAAAGCTTCTCTTCAGAACTCTTTTGTAGACAGCTGTTTTCAACATATTTTATTCAATAAGCAATATTTCCTCTAAGATAGTGAGCTTGAGAAAAATCATGATACTACACTTAAAGTTTAAAAATATGTATATAGACCAAAAACTAATAGACCTACACAATCTTACAGAAATTTAAAATCAGATTGAAACTTCATTAATTATTCATTTTGACTTAAATAATGGGGCTTGTGTCAGTGATTTAACTATAGATAGAAGGAATGAGCTCAGAAGACAAAGGCTTTCATTAACAAATATTTAAGTTCCCAGTGGATAGTAATTTCGGGTACAGAAAAAAAGTACTCAACCCATTCCTACTCTTTGACTTGGAGAAAAGGAGGACTTAGGTTCAAACTCAACATCTAATGTCACTTTGGCTTGCATTGATTATCTTCAAAGAGATTTAAAGCAATAAAAGAGCCTCTGTACAAAAGTAATTGTGCCTGCCTTTCATCCTATGCTGTGGGCTCTGAACAATATACAGCTTTTGTTCTTTCTCTAAAAAGGTATTGGAACCCCTCCCAGTCCTGGGGTAGCTAGGAGAGAGATGGAAGGTAACAAGATTTTTGCATTCTAGAAAGAGTTCTCTCATTCTATAATGTTGGACCTCGTCAGTGTTTAGTATACTAAAACTTCTGGTAGTAACCTTCTCCTCCTCTTCATGTATACCTTGTTTTTAACTTTCATTCTTTGTTGTTTGTATATCCACTTAACTTCCCTGAGATTCCTGTTGTTTCGACTCTTGTTTCATACATGTTTAATATATACTGAGGCTGTGAAGTTTCTGTTTAAAGAAGAATGTCTTCGAGGTTTTTTTTTTTTTTTTCAGAATAAGTCAAATGTTTTGAAATGTTCTTGACTAAAGTTTTAAAAATTGGTAATTAAAGCCTGGCACCAGTGGCTCACTCAGGAGGCTGAGATCTGAGGATGCCAGTTTCAAGCCTGCCTTTGCAGAAAAGTCCCCATTGAGACTCTTATCTCCAACCACTAAAAAACTGCAAGTGGTACTGTGTCTCAAGTGTGAGAGTGTTGCCATTGAGCACAAAGAGGCTCAGGGACAGCACTCAGGCCCTGAGTTCAAGTGCCACAACTGACCCCCCCCAAAAAAAAATTAGTAATTAAGATTAAATCTATTAAAGTTGAAGAATGTAGTATTTTGTGGGTGATTTTATACATAGGCGTTTCTAGATTAAGTTCCTTTAAAAGTCCTTAAGACTAGAAGCCATTTGTTAATATTAGTTATTAAGAGACTAGTATATTTCATGTAACAATTGTTTGTGAATTTCTTTTCTAAAAGGAAAGTCAAGAAGATAATCCTTGTTTGTCAATTATTTGGTTGTCTCACAAAAGTAATTTTTGTTTCATCCTTCAGCTACATTTCTAATGCATTTGAACCATTTCTTCCATAAGGCAGATAGGTATATGATAATAAGTATACCTGTCTTCTATCTCAATCATAGAATTTTATAGAAGTCCAAAAGATCTCAACAAAAGATACTTTATCTGCAAGGATGCATAGACAATGAAGCCCTAAAATAGTGCTACTAATATCTACTTACAAAACTTAGAAACACACACAGACTGTGGCTCCTGAGCCGCTTGTCTGAGTAGCACCAGCTACTGTGGTCACGTCTTGTAACTGTTCACACAGTTGACCATGTTGTCAAGGTTCATAGATAGACACCGTGTCCCTGTGTGTCCCTGTGAGTAAGGTGCCAGCTTAAGGGCTGCACTTGTCTCCCATAATATGGTGTCTCTAATACTAGTTTTTTTTCTGTTTTGGAATATTTTACTCAGGACAATTAATACCCTTCATTCTTATCTAATGCTAATTACTCCAACCCATGCCCTCATTTTTAGTGTAATAAAATAAAACAGTCAAATGATGGTATGTAATGTTTTATTGTTACTTGTGAATAATTTTTTTTTCTTCCTACTTCAAAGCACCCAAAAGCCCTGGAACTACACGGAAAGATACCATAGGTAAAATGTAGTTATTTACCTTGAAAACTGGACCACCAAATAGACAATTGGACTAGAAATATATGGTTCTTGTTTTATTATTTTTTTTAGCACTTAAATATTTGTCTTTGTTCCAGGACGCAATCAGCCCTCGCCTCAAGCAGGACTTGCAGGCCCAGGTCCTGCTGTATATGGGGCAGCCCGGCCGGTAGGTAGCACTGATGGGGCAAGGACTATAGACTGTGTTCTAGGTCTGAATTTGCAGCTAGTGAATCTGTTACTTTGTTGTTGTTGGGTTTTTTTGGATCTGGTCATGGGGCCTGAACTCTGGGCCTGGGCACTGTCCCTCAGCTCTTCAGCTCAAGGCTAGCGCTCTACCACTTGAGCCACAGCGCCACTTCCGGCTTTTTTCTTTTTGCTTATGTGGTGCTGAGAAATCAAACCCAGGGCCTCTGGCATGCAAGGCAAGCGCGCTACCATTGAGCCACCTTTCCAGCCCTGAATCTGTTACTTTGGAGAAATTATAAGACCCTTCCTAGCCTAATTTTCCTAAACTCTAAAATGAGAGAACTGACAATACATAAGATTCCTTTTAATTCCTTATGTCTGTAGAATATATATGAAGATCTCTATGGCCCAGTCTATTTATTTTAAAAAGGAGAAATTGCCATATACTAACTCCAATACTACCACACTTCCCATAGAACTATTTTCCACTATTTCATTTAATAGTGAAACCGGGGGAGGAAAGTCAGCGTTTTTATGAGGCTAAAAGTTCCTATTTTGCTTAAAATAAGTATCATTTAGAATCCTAGTTTCCTATGAAAATAGAAAAGATTGGGGCTGGGAAGGTGGCTCAATGGTAGAGTGCTTGCCTTGTATGCATGAGGCTCTGGGTTCGATTCCTTAGCACCACATAAACAGAAAAAGCCAGAAGTGGTGCTGTGGCTCAAGCAGTAGATCACTTGCCTTGAGCTGAAGAGCTGAGGGACAGCGCCCAAGCCTAGAGTTCAAGTCCACGACCGGCAAAAAAAAGAAAATAGAAAAGATTTTCACCAAAATGTCCCCTAATGTGTTTAATTTGGAATATTGAGTTAGTTATTTAGGGGTTTTACTTACAATTAAAAAAAAATCATATGGTGTCATTTTTCTGAAGTTTTAGTTCAGTATCTCCTATCTTCTCACATACTTTAACTACCTATCTCTTCATGAAGGCATTGCACATGGTCAACAGCTTCAGCCCTGAATACAGCTAGTTAGACAATAGGATAATAGAATGTCTGAGGTGTGGTAGCTCAAGCCAATAATCCTAACTACTTGTGTGGGAAAGATTAAGAGATTCCAGTTTGAGGCCAGTTGGGTAAAAAATGGGCAAGATTCCATCTCAGCTGCGTGCAGTGGTCTGGATTGTAGCCCAGGCTGGTCCTGGGCATAAAGCAAAACACCAAATAGTGAACGTGTAATGCACCGTTTTCTCATGCCTGTAATAACTAGCTAGTCAGGAGACTGAGATCTGAGAATCATGGTTTGAAGCCAAGCTTTCCACAAAGAAAGCTGGAAATGGATGTGTGACTCAAGTGATAGAGCACTAATAGTCTTGAACAAAAGAGCTCAGGAAGAGCATCTAGGCTCTGAATTCAAGTTCCAGGACTGGCACACATAAATACACACAAAAATAATCAATACAAAAAGGGGGACTCAAGTGGTAAAGTGCCTACTTAGCAAACACAAAGCCTGAATTCAATCCTCATTACCACCAATAATAATATTATCTGCAGAATAATTGGAAGATAAAATAAAACTGCCTAAACATTGTTTAATATTGCCTGGTACATAGTCAATAGTCAAAATAAAAAGGAAGATTTTAAAACTTACTGTTCTGTGGCTACTAATAAAACAATTAAATGAAAATCTTAGTGAAATGACAATTAAAGTGCAAGATGGAAAATAACACCAAAGAGGAGATTAAGTGAGATGTAGAAGCAAATCACGGAATCTTACCTGCTGAAAATAAATAAATGTCTCATGTGTTGTATTTCTCACCCATAGATAATTCCGCCCAGGGCTGGAGTGATCAGTGCCCCTCAGAGCCAGGCTCGGGCATCTGCTGGAAGACTGACTCCTGAAAACCAAAGCAAAGCAACAGACGTATCAAAAGGTAGATACTCTATTAGAAATACCACTTGTGTTCTGTTTGTTTGTTTCCTTTCACTTTGGTTTTGTTTTCCCTTCTACCGTCTCCCAACTTCCCTACCTCTTCCAATAGGGACAGACTTTCTTCTTTATGCTACTAAAAACTAGGTATTTGTTGGGTAGAATAAAAAACAACTGAAATGTCATCAAACTTTTCACTGAAGGAAAAAAAAAAAACCAATGGTTTTCTCAAGCACAGCTAATGTGTGACTGTTACTGGTGTTATTTAGGTTCAGCTGTTCTTCCAGAACCACTGAGGCCACAGGCTGCTTCTCCGCTGCAGCCTTCTCTGCCTCCACCTACTCAAAAGTTGCAGGAACCTCTTGTTCCCATGGCAGCACCTATGCCTCAGTCTGGCCCCCAGCTAAATTTGGAAACCCCACCACAGCCCCCACCTCGGAGCAGGTCATCCCATAGCTTGCCTTCAGAATCTTCGCCACAGCTGCAAGTAAGTCTTACTACTAAACAAGATATTATCTTTGATACATATGGTTTGGGACTTTAAACACTTGCCATAATTCTTAGCATTTAGTGCATAATAAGTGAGTGCTTTGGCTATTTGGGGGACGTTAGGAATTTATTTCTAACATGTTACTTACATAAAAAAATTTCTGATCCTCCATCAAAGTTCTTTCCTGCATTTTTAGATGGCTTCCCATGTTAATGTATGTATTTGCTTTTATAATGCATAATTTGCTTTAGATGATAGTAAGTAGATAACACTAATTTAGTTTTCTTAATGCTCACAATAATAAATGATTTTGGAGAAGGTCAGATCAAATCAGTCTTGGTTTGTTCGAACACTGGCATGGTGGTTAATTTTCATGAATAGGGAATAATTCTTCAGTTCTTATTGCAATTAGTAGCTCTTTTCTATTCACTGGGGCTCATGCAATATCTCAAACAGATGCAGTCATTGCTTCATCATTAGAAATAGTGTGGGCTTGCAGAAGTAGGCTCATTCACCAAAGTAAAAAAACACAAGACATCAAATCATCACATTGGTGTTAGTGCCATTGCCTGAGCTCTTATTCTCATATTAAAAACACTTGTGTATATATGTGCATATGTGTCTGCACACATATGCATGTTTTATACAGAGATAATTGAGTACATTAAATTGTATTATTTGGATGTTATTTCATTTAGTTTTGCCCAATACATTTAAGTAAAGTTGGTATAATGAAATTTAATAGCTACATTTTTTTATCTTGCTTTCTTTATCTTTAGTTTGTTGTCTTTAACTTGAAAATGTCATCAAGGCCAAAGAAATATGTTTTAAAACTCTGCTTTTAAAGTTAGAAAAGCCTTTTAATTCAGAAAACTGAGAGTGCTGAAGAAAATAATGTAGAAACTCCTCAAAAAATAAATATCTGCCAAAATACAGAAATACTGCATATTGGATATCCGTAACCTATTCTGAACGTGCTCAGGAGTATTAATGATTCTCTATTTCTGTCATTTTCCAGGAAGAGTAAAAAAGTAAAGTCAATAAAATGTTAAAAACAAAAAAAAAAGAAATACTGCATATTGGCATTGTCTCTTACGTATGTTCATAAGTAATAGTTTGCATTTGTTTTTATAAATTTGTGGGTATGACAAGCTATTTGGCAGGAGCTATGTTTCCTAATGTTTTAACACAAAACATAAATGCTAAAGTAAATAAGAATACTGTTAGCTGTTGACACTCATTTGGATGTTGGTCACATTTGTAAAAGGTGAAAAATTTAAGCTGATTAACACTGTATTCTTTGTGCTTTTAGTTCAGAAAATTGAAGGTGCTGAAGGTATTTAATAATGATAGAAACCTTCAAAGAATAATTACCCATTACTCTTTTCCTTCTGACATTCACTTTTAGTTAACCTTGAATATTTTTTTCATTTTTTTGCAATGTATTCTATTTTAAAAAATGTAATTGGAGGGCAAAATAACTTTGAAACTAGCCACTGTCGGTTACTGTTTCACTGACGGACACTAGTTACAAAGTAGAAGTGCATCTTCCTTCCTAGTACTCTGTAATGGTTTACATGTCTCTTAATCAATTTGGAAGCAAATACAGTGCTGTACATTCAGAAAAGCAAGCTGTCTACAAAGATTGCCCTTTTCAGTAAAGGACAATCTGTAGTGCAGAAGGGACAGGTCAATGATTGCCAAACATCATTTTCCCTTGTTCTGATATCTGGTTTTTCTTGAAATGAGGATAGTAATTTGGTGACTGACAGTATTTGCCTTGTGTGGCCTGGTAGATAATATTCACCAAAAATGACTGAGGTGAACTAACTACAAGAGTAAAGCTGTATTATGTTTTAAATACATACACATAGCCCAGCTTTGCTCTATTAATGTTCTTTGATTCTCTAAATCTATATATAAATGAATCTTTTAATGATTGTATATGCTCTACAAAGCATAAATATGCTTCACTTGCTGGTCTCACTTCCAAGCATCTTAGTCATCTGATTATGAGCTAAGATCTAGGAAATTCAACAGAGAAAGACAGAAGTCATACCTAAACTATTAATATGATAGTTGACAGTGAAAGAGAAGACCACATAGAAAATCTCAGCATTTTAGCATTTAAAGGACAATGCAGCTACCTTGCACATCTTAGAGCTGATGTACTAGATTCCAAAATCATTAAAAATAATTAGTGGTATCAATCTTATGCTAAGAGAGATATAGCTCCATCATGGAACACAAAGCTCTGGAATATACCTTACGCACTGTTACTGTTGTTGTTTTAAAGAATCTCAGTCTCATGTTTAGTAGGCAATTAGTTCTAAAGTACGTTTGTATATAAGGATAGCATTTTTCTAAATTGTCACAGTTGGTTTTGCTATTTGAAAATAAGAGGGGCTGGGAAGGTGGCTCAGTGGTAGAGCGCGTGCCTTGCATGCATGAGGCCCTGGGTTCGATTCCTTAGCACCACATAAGCAAAAAGAAAAAAGCCAGAAGTGGCGCTATGGCTCAAGTGGTAGAGCTCTAGCCTTGAGCTGAAGAGCTGAGGGACAGCGCCCAGGCCCAGAGTTCAGGCCCCACAACTGGACCTCCTCCCCCCCCCCCCCCCCAAAAAAAAAACAAAAACACCAGGTGCTGGTGGCTCATGCCTATAATCCTAGCTACTCAAGAGGCTGATATCTGAGGATTACAGTTCAAAGCAAGGAAAGTCTGTGAAACTCTTATCTCCAATTAACCACCAGAAAATGTGGCTCAAAGTGTTGAAGCACTAGCAAAAGAGAGAGCAGAACAGAAAAGCAGGTGGGTGGGGGAAGGAAAGGGCGGGAGGGGGAGGAGGGAAGGGAGTGAGGGAGGAGAGGAGAAAGTATTAGAATATTTTTGGAAGATTTACCCACAAGTTTCTTGAGAATACTAGGTATTTAAAATACTTTTTATAGAAAGGTTATTTTGTTTTAAATGCTAAATATAAGATAGCCTCTTATTTTGTACCTTTTAACTTACAATTGTGGTGTGAACTAATCAAAATATCTTCTTCAGAAATTTTGAATAAAAACATATCTGAATCATGACCATTTTGTTAAAATAAATATTAATTTCAGTGCAAAATGATGATATTTTGTATGTTTTCTCTATTATTGATGCCCAGAGGTTATCCTAAGGCTGTCTTAGGTTCTTGGGCTGCCATCCAAATGGCTTAGATAATAGGAACTTAGTTCTCACCGTTGTGAAGGCTTCAAGTCCAAGATCAGGATGCTACTGTTAGCCACACAGTTCCATGCCCTTCCCTCAGTGTATGTGCTTAGAAAAGGGGGGGAGGGGTGGCGGTAAGCAAACGTGCAGCCTCGTGCAGCCTCTCGGCTATCTGCTCTCATGAGGTCACTAATCCTATCATTGGTGCCCAATCTTATGAGTTCTTCTAACTACTTCCCAAGACATCTCCCTCCATGAACTCTAGAGGGTTAGGGTTTCAGTATATGATATTTTTGTGGGGCTGGAGCATGGAGTGATCAGTCCATAACAGGCTGCTTAAACTATTTTTAGAGCTCTGACAATTTTTTTGCAATGACAAAATTCTGAGCTGTTTAGAATAATCAATCTCAGACAGACTTAAATTTGGATCCTAATTCGACAGAATTACAAGGAATCAGCATTGTCTTTTGAACTTATGCTATAACCTGCAAATATTGCCGTTCCTAGATTCTATATGTAACATAGAGCTAAAAGTATTTTGATGACTCAATTGCTAGGATTGCTGGTTGGTTTCAAATTATCTTCCTAACTTTTTCCTTTGATTCTGTGTTCCCTTTCTCAAAGCAGGAGCAACCATCAGGGTAACAGGTATTCGACTATTTATCAATCTTACATGTGCTTTTCATCTGTCTTCTTAGCACATTAGATGTATGAATCATTTGCTTCATACATCTAAAGTTTCACTCATATTTAAAACCACTTGTTTACATTAATTAAATTCTATTATCATACCATAAAACCTGCTTTTTCTTTTCTTAGTATTTGGGTTTTTAGAAGCCATTTTAGTTGTTCTTGTTAATGCTTTACTCTTTTTTTTGCTTCTTTTTTTTGCAATGAAAATTTAACAAAACTAAAAAGTATAACTTCAAGAAGGTAAGCTTTGGAAATATGGAAGCTTGTTTAGCAAAAACAAATTCATTCTTTAACAATACTATAGTAATATAAACCCAAAATTCAATATTTTTTCTTAGCTTTCTTTTGTGATATATTCTTTTCAAAAAGTTTTGTATATCTTGCCCATGTAATTGTAACCCCTCTATACAGTATTTTCACAATTAAAAAAAAAGTTTTGTAACTACTAGCAAGGTTCTTTTCAGTAAGAAAGAACTATGACTTAGAAAGATAAAAATATTATAACAAGATTAAAGATTCTTCCAACACCTTTCTCTGTAAAATATCACCAATTTTAATGTCTCTCAAATCCTGCTTAGATTATAAATTAATTTAATGAATGATGGTATGGTTTTCTTTGTAATTTCAAGTACAGTTGGAAAAAGTGATCCTGCTTCTATATAACGTATTTTAGAATAAAAATTTTTCTTACATATGAAATTAAAGATTCTTAAATAGCATTTATTTTTGGCAAGCACCCATAATTCTAAGCTATGCAAAAATAAGATTTCCTTTCCCCATAATGTTATGAATCTATTTCCCATCAGAGGATTTGATCCTAAACCCAATAAAATTTTTCTATTTTTGTTAATATTAATCATAATAATTCATAGATTATTGGTAACATAGGTTGGTATAATTTTATGACTGTAATAAATTTTCCTTTGAGCCCATTTCCATATAGGAATCTACTTACCTTAATACATTTATACTAGTGTAGACTCATGACCTTTTATTTTCATATAAATTGTCAATGGTGTTTGAAGACAAATATACTTGTTTATTCAATTACAAACTGTCCTTTGAATAAATCAAATACCTGAAAGTCATTCACAAGATTATCCATACTGTTTTCTAAGTATTATTAAGCACTAAGTGTTTCATAGTATACAGTCATATAGGAACTACTGCTATATTTTCCCAATATATATAATGAGAGTCATTATTTCGCTATAGCAGTTATCTAAATTTACTTTGGGTAATGATCTGTTTTGTTGCATTGTAGATCTTGAGCTGAAATTCTCCCTTCCCTATCTTTTCCAATGTGGATATTTTCTTTCTTTCAAGCTGGCATAGCTGAATTATATAGGGCTTTAAAAAAAATAATAATGAGCCGGGCGCTGGTGGCTCACGCCTGTAATCCTAGCTACTCAGGAGGCTGAGATCTAAGGATCTCAGTTCAAAGCCAGCCCGAGCAGGAGAGACCGTGAGACTCCTATCTCCAATAAACCACCAGAAAACCGGAAGTGGCGCTATGGCTTAAGTGGTAGAGCGCTAGCCTTGAGCTGAAGAGCTGAGGGACAGCGCCCAGGCCCAGAGTTCAGGCCCCACAGCCGACAAAAAAAAAATAATAATAATAATGTTTATTTGCTCCAAAGGACAGGATTATTGTTCATTTCCCCATCAGGAGGCCCCATGGCCTCCTAACAGCACTTTATGTACTAAGCAAGGTTTTCATGGTCCTAAAGTCATTCTGAACCCTTTCTTGCTGGTATCAGCTCATGGGCAACACTCTATGGGGTACAGCTTCATTTGGTCTTAGAAATAATACATCAAGGGGCTGGAAAGGTGGCTCAGTGGTAGAGCGCTTGCCTTGCATGCCTGAGGCCCTGGGTTCGATTCCTCAGCACCATTTAAGCAAAAAGAAAAAGCCGGAAGTGGCGCTGTGGCTCAAGTGGTAGAGCGCTAGCCTTGAGCTGAAGAACTGAGGGACAGCGCCCAGGCCCAGAGTTCAGGCCCCACGACTGGACCCAAAAAAAAAAAGAAGAAGAAGAAATAATACATCAAATGGAAGCAAAATCCCCTCTCTACTGCTTGAAACAATCATTTTATTTCTTTAGAATAGTATACCTGTTTTGTCTGACAAGATGAGAAAGATCAAGTTATATAGTTATTCACAGTTTATTCTACAAAAGAGAACTTAAATTACAAGGTAAAAAAACTTTGAAATTTTTCCAAATAGAAAAGATACCATCTACAGCTTATGAATATAGCTATGTTAATAAATTGGCATTTATAAATGTTTATTTTTATAATAATTTAATATGACAATATGCTTTTAAAAAACAAAGAACAACCTTACCATTCTCATAGATTGGTGTTGGAAGTTTATTATACAGATTGAGCATAAGATCTGAATATGTTTCTTAAGTTCATGTTAAAATTTGAATAAATTTGTTAGTTTTGAATAATTGTGTTCCTTACTATTTTAAAACTCACACAAATGAGTAGGGAGCTGGTGGCTCACACCTGTAATCCTAGCTACTCAGGAGGCTGAGCTCTGAGGATTGTGATTCAAAGCCAACCCAAGCAGAAAAGTCTGTGAGACTCTGATCTCCAGTAACCACCAAAAAACTGGAAGTAGTGCTGTGGCTCAAGTGGTAGAGTGTTAGCCTTTAGCTGAAGAGCGGAGGGACAGCGCCTAGGCCCAGAGTTCAAGCTCCACAATCAGCCAAACATATGCGCACGCGCACACACACACACACACACACACACACACACACACACCACACACACAAAAAAAATTGTTATTTCTTTAGGATTAAAAAAAAACTGGATTTAATAAAAGGGATTTATTTATTAAGGGATTTTTAAAGAATAAAACTTTAGTGCCGGGCACCAGTGGCTCATGCCTGTAATCCTAGCTACTCAGGAGGCTGAGATCTAAGGATCACAGTTCAAAGCCAGCCTGGGCAGGAAAGTCCGTGAGACTCTTACCTCCAATGTACCACTAGAAAACCGGAAGTAGTGCTGTGGCTCAAGTGGTAGAGTGCTCGCCTTGAGCTGAAGAGCACAGGGACAGCGCCCAAGCCCAGAGTTCAAGCCCCACGACCGACAAAAAAAAAAAAAAACTTTAGTTATTTTATCCTACAAGAGTTACAATTTTCAGAACAGTACTTTATAATTTCCAGATTTGTATAGCTGTCCAAGAAAGGGCAGAAAGATTGAGACAGGAGGAAGAGAGGATATTAATAATATGAACTGATGATTCACTGCTCTTAAATATTTTTCAGGTAAAAACAAATGGAGTCTCTGGTGTCAAACAAGAGCCACTATTCAAGAGTGACCCATTTGAAGATCTGTCATTTAATCTGCTTGCTGTATCACAGGCTCAGCTACCTGTTCTAACCCCAGACCCTGATAGGTTAATTCAATTGCCTTCTGCAACACAAAGCATTGTTAACACTTTGAGTTCTGTAAGTTGCATGCCAACCATGCCTCCAATTCCAGCCAGGAGTAAATCACAGGAAAGTATTCAGAGTGCTCCAAATCCATTTATTGCTAGCTTGACAAGCACAAACCCCTTCACTGATAGGACTACTGCTCCGGGAAATCCATTTAGAGCCCAGTCTCAAGAATCAGAGACAACCTCATGGTTCTCCAAAGAAGAGTCTAATACAAATAGTCCTTTTCCTCCGCTCATGCCTCTTGGTCAAAATGTAAGTAGGCCTTCATGTTCCCATGATGGTTTTAAGGACAGTTTTGATCCACAGGGCCCGTCTGCAGTACAAGCAGGCAACCCAAAAGGATGGGTAACCTTTGAGGAAGAGGACGACTTTGGTGTGAAAAGGAAGTCAAAGTCATCTTGCTCCAGTTTCCTGGGAAATCCACCAGATTCATTTGATGATGACTGGAACAAAGGAACAAGTGTGTCTTTCTGTGTGTTGCCAGCCAGGAGACCACCTCCACCACCTGTCCCCCTGCTCCCGCCTGGCACCAACCCTCCAGCAGATCCTGTCACAGCCTTGACATCTAAGACGTCTCCCACAATAGACTTTACAGAAAGATAATGCGGTATGGCAGAAAGAAGGTTTTGTGGTCCTTTTGTTTTTTAGTTTGAGCAAGATAAAGAGCCAAATGAATTGGGCATTAGATATTCATTATGTGCAATAAGTCATTGTAAAGTGCACTGATATCTTCATAAAGTACCACTATTTTATGTGTACAAAGTTGGAATATGTGTATATTAGAAATAAGGAAAGATGCTTCTTGTTATAGTGACTGGAGTTATGGTGTGTTTCTCTTCAGATGAATAGGAGACAGGAGTAGCCATAAAAAGTGTTTTTAAAAGATAGTCCTTATCAGAAATTCCTTTTCAGTCTTTGAAAAATCACAAAAAGGCCACATGTCTACCTGGTATTACTGTCAGCTTTTTTATTATTGGTATTAACAATTGGTATTAATGATTATTTACCAAAGAGCTGCCACAGTTATAATGAAACTGTTTTCAAAGGCATTGCTTAAACAAAAAGCTATATGTATATATACACAAATATTCATAAAAAAGATCAAATTTTACCTAAAAGTTCTTTTTAAAAAGTCCTTTCAATATCTCATTACCAAAAAGATGGATACCAGTGATTTGGACATTTAATTAATTTTGTTTTCCAAACTATAGTAATCTCACTATGGAACCAGAATGTTGTACTATTCAAAAACCCAGCCCTTCTCAAATACACCTGCCCTTGTTATCTTCTGTTCTAGCACCTCTATGTACTTTTTCTCCAGGAGGAGGTTCTTGCAGCTGGCAGAAGCATGTCAGTTTTCTCCATTTGGACAGATACTCTGGCCCTCCTCACAGTAGTATGGCCCATGTAGAGAAGATTCACACCATGGAACCCAATGAGAAACAGCAGTGCATTGACGTTTATGTTGCACAGTTCCCTTCCATGCTTTTCTTTTTGCTGCTTTTTCTCTGAAACTTTGCTTTTAGCAGGGAAAGCAGTGCTTTGAGTTGGGAACATAGCCATTGTATGTTCTCTCCCACTTAAGAGGCCACTTAACACATCTATGATGCTGCTTTAAGTTTTTAGAGGCTATACCTCAAATTAGCTGTGGATTTTATCTCCTGCACTGCCAATATGCGACTGATCCTGCTTTTATTAATTTTATGAAGACATACAAAGAATTTTTACCGAATGTAGTATTTTGATATCATTAAGTAAACCAATCACAAAACTCCTTAAACAGTAGTTGTTGTCATTCTAAGTTAAAATTATCTCTACTCGTTAATATTTAATTAACATTCCTTTTCTATAAAAAGTTATGTATATCCACCGAAATTCCTATATCCACATTTAACCTTTAAAGTTGTATATTAGGGCAATATAAAAATATATATTAAAGAAAAGAGTCCATGGCTAAGAACATTAAAGTATAAAAAGCACAGAAAACTGCATTGCACTCCCAACCTAAAGCAGGTCTATTAAGAAAAAGCACTTTTCTAAATGCTCAAGTGTTATCAAAATACTATATTTATAGATACAATTCTGTCAACAGCCAGGAATTGCTGTTAGAAATAACTTGTGAGTTTTATATTGTGTTCTTTGGGGTTCTAACCATTTCAGCTGTAGTATGTTTTAAACAGCAGTATTACTATAAGCAGTGTGCTTCAAAATGTGAATTAACTTGTTGAAACTGTGGCTTTAACATCTTATGTGATTAGTGTGTTTTCTCTCCATTAGCAGAAAAATTCATTGTTAGCTAACTTCAGTAGTACAAGTTACAGTTCTGTGAGCAGTGTCTCCTATTGGATATAAACTACTATCTTAAAATACGCATAGCAGTAGCAGCTTAGCCTTTGTCAGGAAAATTATATTTGGTAAGTTGCTAAAAATGCACAGTTATGGAAGTTAGAAGTATGCTGCCATTAACTAGCCAGTATTCTGTGTATTATTAAATACTTACTAGTTCTATTCAAAGCAGAGCAGAAATTAGACACTAAGAATCTGTGATTTTTTTTTGTTCTCTAGTAGATTGCTGTTTATATGTATGTAAGAATTTTACTGCTTATGTGGCATATAATATTTATAACTATATACTTTATAGAAGTACAGTATTAAAGTCAGTGGTATACAGACATTCTGTACATATCCTGTGAAATGTGCTGTCATATGAAATAAATATACCTGTCTTTATGATATAGACTGCTTTGTTTTAAAAGAGATTTTTCGTATCCTTTTTTCTTTTACTTTACAAACATAAGTTACATTTGGGGAAAATAGGTTAGCTTTTGTTGCTGAATCAGGTGTTTTTAAAGCAATTATTTTCATCTTCAAAGAGAAAGAAGGCATCACTGGAAATTACTAATTGCCATTATAAAACTTCTGCTTTTACTCCATAAGACATGCCTTTCCTCATTCAGTCTTGTTGGCTTCAAAATAATACATGAGGCATGAATGAGGTTTTTCTGACTTAAGAAATACCTGGGGGTGGGGCATAGGGGTATTAAGACATGACTAGCCTGGCTAAAAAGACCCAAAGGCAGAAACTAGGGTTAGTAGTGGGTTACAGGGGTAAGCCACTGGCACCCAGCTTGAGTATTAGGTTTTTAAAAGGCATTTTTCAAGCTAGGTGTTGGCAGCTCATGCCTGTAGTTCCAGCTACTCAGGAAGCTGAGATTGAAGGATCACAGTTTGAAGCCAGCCTGGACAAGAAAGTCTGTGAGACTCGTCTCTAATTAACTACCAAAAAATAAAAGAAGTCCAAAGTTGAGCTGTAGCTCAAGTAGTAGAGCACTAGCCTTGGGCAAAAAAGCTCCTAAGGACTGGCACCAAATAAATAAGTAAACAAATGACATTTTTAAGATTAGTAATAGATTTACATGAAATCGTGGGAAATAATACTGAGGGAGCTTTGTATTCTTTACCTAGCTCCTAGTGGGAAGATCTACAAAATTATAATACTTTAGTACAACCAGAATACTTAACAATGTAAGAACATTTCTATCAGCACAGGAGCTTTCATTTTGCTCTTGTTCGTATTCCCTCCACTATTCCATCCCCTGCCCCTCCATTTCTTCTCCTTCCATTCCATCTTTCCTGTACTCTGCAAACCACTAATCTGTTGTCCATTTCTATATTTTTTCATGTCAGGAATGTCATGTGAATGGATTCAAGTGGTATATATTTTGAAATTTGCATTTTTCAATTAGTATAATTCTTTGTAAACATCTAGGTTGTACATGCTATCATTTGTTGTTGATTGCTGAGTATTATTCCATGGTCTGGACATACTACAGTTCATTTAACCATTCATTTACAGCAGGACATCTGGATAGTTAACGGTTTGAGGCTATTGAAAATAATCTACTGCGGATTTAGTTTTCATTTCTCCAGAATAGATACCATGAGTGTAATTGCTTGGTTATGTGTGGCATGCTTCAGTTTTTATAGAGCTACAAAAAGAAAAAGAAAAAACCTGCCATTTTACATTCCTGTGAGCAACATGCTATTGATTGTTTTTCCACACTTTGTTCTCATTTGATTTAGCCCTACTGTTTATATTTCTTTGTGGTTTTAATCTATCTCTCTGGTAGCTAATGATATTGAACATCTTTTCAAGTGATTATTGGCTTTCTTGTATCATCTTCGATGTAAGGGCTGCCCTTTTTTGCTCATTTTCTGGTTGGTTGGAGGTGTTTTGTTTTGTTTTTGTTGGTCGTGGGACTTGAACTCTGGGCCTGGGCGCTGTCCCTCAGCTCTTCAGCTCAAGGCAAGCTCTCTACCACTTGAGCTACAGTGCCACTTCCAGTTTTCTGGTGATTTTATTGGAGATAAGAGTCTCACAGACTTCCCTGCACAGGCTGGCTTTGAACCTCCATCCTCAGATCTCAGCCTCCTGAATAGCTAGGATTACAGGTGTCAGCCCCTGGCGCCTGACTGGTTGGAGGTATTTTTCTGTTGAGTTTTCAAGATTCTCTGTATACTCAAGATGATCTTTGGTGGGCATGAAGCTTGCAACTGTTTCTCCAGTCTAACTGTATTTAGTCTTTGCACAGAATCTGCAGGGAGTTCTGGACACTATGTAAGTGTGATTGGCATATGATAACCATAAAAGAAACTGATACATAAGAAAAATAACTCATCAAGGATGAGCAAGTACAAAAAAAAATAATTTACTACTGGTATATCAACTCCAGAAAACAAGTTAAATTTAAGAGTGTCAGGTTGTTTATAAGAAATTGGGCTTCTAGACAATTTAGTCCATGTCTTGAGTATGAGATGTGGTGCTTATAATGGTATTAGAAATAAACTAAATGTCAGTGGGAATGGAGTGTTATATCTGTACAGTGGAATAATATACAGCAAGAACAAATGAATGAAAATAGTATATTCTCATTGGGAGCTATAAATTAAAATATGCGAAAGTTTTTTTTTTGATCAGTCCTGTGGCTTGAACTCTGGGCTTGGGCACTGTCCCTCAGCTCTTCAGCTCAAGGCTAAGCGCTCTACCACTTGAGCCACAGCGCCACCTCCGGTTTTCTAGTGGTTTATTGGAGATAAGAGTCTGGCTTTGAACCGCGATCCTCAGATCTCAGCCTCCTGTGTTGCTAGGATTACAGGTGGAGCCACCGGCACCCGGCTAAACAATATGTTCTTTAGGGATACATATATGTGCCAGTGGCATAAAAACTTGCAGTGGAACAGTAAAAACCCAAATCCAGAACACACATTGCCTCTAGGAAGAGATGAAGGGGACAGGCTGACACAGAAGCTTTGTGTAATGTGTTAGCTCTTTAAACAAAGTTATCTGCAGAGTAAAAGTTTCTCCTTTTTCTTCTTGGCTGCCACGTATTCTGCAGCCACCCTAAGTTATCCATCATTATCCACTCCAGGAAGATCCTCATTGATGGATTGCTTGACTAGAAGCAAATGGCCACCAGATGCCTTTCATCCAAGTAGGCTACCTACCTAAAATACTCAAGGGCAAATCAGCCATCAGGCACACACACTGCGCCTCATCTTTGTCTTCGAATTCAGAGCACACTTGGCTGACAGGATTCTGCCCGGTTGTGGCCTGAGCCTTGGACGGGCTGTTCTAGGAAGCAGCCAACAATGCGTGGCCCCTGAGCTCTGTGTTGGTCAAAACTCCTGTTTGTGTGCATTTTGAAGCCCAGTAGTTAGTGTCATTTGGGGGAGCTGTTAGAACTTAGGGTAACATTCTGGGAGGGGAGGAATTCGTACCAAATTCTGACAGGGGATCTGAGAAAGAAAGAATTCGTTTCAAAGCTAATCCATAATCATCCTGGTTAATTTTCTTTACACCTCTATTTGCATTCGCCTTGTCCACTTATTTTTGTTTCCACTTTGACATAGTTAAAGCGGGAGAAGCAGCGCCAGGCCCCGCAGGCGTTGGGGTAAGAACGCGTGGGACACACGCAGACTGCTTGTTCGGTCGCCTAGCCTCCCGGGAGACAGGTCCCAGCCGGAAGTACCTGCCAGCCGTTCCCGGAAATGGAGGCTGCGGGCTCCCCCCGGTCGGAAGTACCAAGGAACCACATTCCCGGAAGTGGAGGTTGCAAAGGGCAGAAAGGCTGTGACCGGAAGCGGCGGAAGCGGGCTGCCCGCGGTGCCTACCACCCCCACGCCTTGCTGCCTAGCAACCTCATCTCCCGCCCGTCTCCCAGGCGAGTCGGGCGGGCGGCCACGCTCCCCTGCAGCGGCTGGTGCGGTGTTGGTTGCCAGGACAACAGCTACCTCCGGCTCGGCCTGCGGCAGCGGCCCGCTCGGGCCGCGCGGAGTGCTTCTCGGGCGTGGACGGCCGGGCCTTCCCAGTCCTGCTTTCCCGCCCGCGAGCCGGAGGCCTTTTACACCAAGGGTTTGACTGTTGCTCCTAGCAACCGCCGCTTCCGGGAGCGAGAGCGGCCCCCTTCCGGTCGCCGCGGGCGCCGTCGCGCCGGAGTTCCGCCTCCCGGCAGCGGTTAGGCGGCTGCGCTGCGGCCGCTCGGGCTGCGGGCCTCGGGGCCTGCGGGTCGCGTTCCCGCCGCGCCGGCGCCTCCGCGGCCGCGATGGTGCTGCTGCACGTCAAGAGAGGCGACGAGAGCCAGTTCCTGCTGCAGGCCCCCGGGAGCACCGAGCTGGGGGAGCTCACCGTGCGGGTGGCCCAGGTCTACAATGGGCGGCTCAAGGTGCAGCGGCTCTGCTCGGGTGAGCCGCGGCCGGGCGGGGCGGGGCAAGGGTGGGAGGCAGGTGCGTGATGTGCCTTGGAGGGAAATGGTCCAGCCGAACTGGAGAAGGTGGGACGCGGTGGCACCCTCCGCCCCCCCCGTCCCCTCCCCGTCCCCTGTACCCCCCCGCCCCGGCCCCATCGGGAGGTGAGCAGCGGCGGAGGCCACGGGTGTCTGGAGCCAGGATAGCCAGGATCTGGGGTGTTAAGTAAGCGGTTATGGACCGAGGCAGGCTGCTGAGAGACCAGGCCGACGGAGAGATGCGGTGGGACGAAGGAAGTGTGAGGGGTGCGTGGGTTTACCAGCGGGGCCTGGTTGGCTCCCGTTAAGGCTTGGGAGCGAAAGCAGTTTGGGACGGCGAGCCTGTGGCTTCAGGACCGTGCCTTCACCAGTGAGGAGTCGAGAGAAAGCCTTGATGTTGTTTGTCTGTCTCCTTGGAAACACAGGCCCAGCCCTGCGGGCACAGTGCCACCTCCTCTGGGTGCTCTGCAGGGGGGAGTGGGCGTCACGTGACTGGAACACCTGAGATGGGACCAGGGAATTGAACGTTTGGGGGTTTTTTTTCCTTTCTCATTTTAATTAATCTTAATATAAATAAGACCACATGGACAGTAGCTAGTACATTGGACAGCACAGCTGTAGAGATTAACACGGTTCTCCAGGTGTGGCCTAGAGTAGTAAATGTTTCTCTGAGTACCTATGGGTAGATAAGAACTATGTAAAATAATATGTATTATTTTAATACATACTGTTTTATATGTTGGTTATAATACATATCTTTAATACAATATACACTTAATATGCATTTTATATATAATCCAGATAATAAAATAGCTGTATAAGACTAGAGTATGTTTATTTAGGCTTTATCAAGATATAAATAGCACTGGCACCAGTGGTTCACACCTGTAATCCTAGCTACTCAGGAGACTGAGATAGGAGGATCTTGGTTGGAAGCCAGCCCTGTCCTTGAGACCCCTCTCCAGTTATCCAGCATATAGTTAGTGCTACATAAGTGTTAAGTAACAGCCTTGTAGGCGGTACCCCAAGGCTCAGGAGCTTGCATTACTGTGGGTCAAAGGTGTTGTGATGATGATTATACTATCTAACTTTACCTTGTTTTTAAGAAATGGAAGAATTAGCAGAACATGGCACATTTCTCCCTCCCAATATGCAAGGATTGACTGATGAGCAGATTGAAGAACTGAAATTAAAGGATGAATGGGGTGAAAAATGCATACCCAGTGGGGGTGCAGTCATTAAGAAAGATGACATTGGACGGCGAAATGGGCAAGGTAATTCATCCTGGGAGACTGAAATCTGAGGATCACAATTTGAAACCACCCTGGGCATACAAATCCAAGAGACTCTTAATTCCTATTCGCCAGAAAGCCAGAAGTGAAGCAAGGGCTTAAGTGGTTGAGTGCTAGTCTTGAACACAAAAATTAGGGACAGTGGCTCACCCTATGTTCAAGCCGTAAGTATTGCTGGGGAGGTAGGGGGGTGGATATTATATGGTTTGAACTTGTCCCATTTTCCCTAGATTTGCGTACTCTGTCTCCATTATTTTTGTCGCTTCTCATTCAGTGCACCATTTTTGTTTATAATTTTCCCCACCTAGGGATGGGCAGATTATTGGCCATATTTAAAAACAGGTGTTCCCTATTTTTAAAATAATGGAAAGCAGACAGAACTATCTGTGGCTGCTTTTGTGGCCTGCAGAGCCTACAGTATGTTTAGTCTCTCATGCTTTGCCGGCAAAGCTTGCTCACCCTGTCTACAGAGTGGTATGTAGCTTAGTTGTGTGTAGTCGTTGCCAAGTTGAATTTGGCATAGCTCACTGTCGGGCTGAGACCTTTACCCAACTTCCCCAGCTTTGCTTCACTATTCCTTCACCTCAGACCCCAACTGCATGCTCAACATTTCATGGGCAGAAGGGCTCCAGAATTCTGCTTTTAACAAAGCTATGTGTTGCCGGCTGAGTCTCTCTCTCTCTCATTTTTATAGCTCCAAATGAAAAGATGAAGCAGGTTCTAAAGAAGACTATAGAAGAGGCCAAAGCAATAATATCTAAGGTAAGCTTTATTACCATGATGCTCTAAAACTGCCCTTTGAAATATAAACTCTTCGTGAAGGCTTTTAGAATTACCTGTTGGCCAGCTTTGGCTTTTGCTCTTCTCCCTTTTTTCCTTCCTTCCTTCTTTGTTTCCTTTCCTTTTTTTTTTTTTTTCTTTTTCCTTTCAGAAGCAAAGGAAACAAGCATGTTTAGAATGGACCCCCAGCTTTTCTTTTATATTGTTAGGACAGCTTTTGATTCCTCCTATTTCTTACCTGGTGAATAAGTGTTTTGTTTTTATTTTGGGGGTTGGTTTTTTGTTTCTGCTTTTGATTTGATGCTGGTCCTGGGCTTGAATTCAAAGCCTGGGCACTCTCCTCAACTCCATGGATAAGTGTTTTTGTTGGCTTGCATAAGTGTAGGTTATTGTAAAATACAAACATGACTTGATTTTTTTTCTTTGCCTTTTTGAGGAATTTAAAAAAGCAAATTATAATTAGTATTATGGTTTTAAAGTACCCTTGTAGATAAACTTGATTGACAGAGTATATATTTCATATGTTTGCTTATTATAGTCATCTTCAGTATTTAAATAAAATCTATTTCATAGGTAAACATAATAGTACTATTGATATGCAGATATATGCATGTAAAGGAAGTTATCTTTTTTTTATTCACTACTGAGGTTTGAACTTAGGGTGCACCAGTGCTGAGTCATGACTCCAGTTCTTTTTTACACTAGTTACTTTTGAGACATGGTCTTGTTCCTACTGAAGGACTGCTTACCTTTGAGGCTGCAATGAAAGGGGCATGCCACCACACCCAGATTCTTCCATTGCAATGAAGTCCCCTGGCCTAGAACCTGGCCTAGTCCTTTTTTTTTCAGCCTCCTGCATCGTTAAGATGGCAAGGTGAATGCTTACTTTTTTGTTCCCAAAGCAAATTACCGGAAGTTGGGAAGCTTATAAAGAAAAGAGGTTTGTTTTGCTCACATATCTGGAGTTTCAAAGTACAAGATTTAGTGGATCAATCTATTTGGCCTTTGGAAAGAACCCCCCAAGACTGTGTCACAGCACATAAACGAATGTGCCAAAAGGGCTATTCAGGTAGGCTGACACCAAGCGTGCCAGCACCTGCTCTTCTCTGCCTCTAAGCTCCCTGCCTCCATCTCCACCTTTCCCTTCCTTCTGTCTGAAACCCCCGAAGGATCCATCCTCTCCTGTCTGTGCCGCTGGCTGTGGGGCTCTCTTCTCCACACTGCATTCCTCTCTGCTGCAGCTCACAGTCTGTGCATGATTCAGACCACCATTGGCTCAGCTCTGAAGTCGACTTGGGAAGCAAGAACTGTGGTTGTGTTTGTTGGGCTGGCAGGATCTGGCGAGAGTCTTTCACCACATCTTAGTCCAAACCAAGCGTGTGGTGGTTCATTCCTGTCATCTGAGCTCTGGGAAGGCTGAGGCAAAAGGATCATAAGGTCAAGGTCATCCTGGAATATAGGGAGACCTTGACACAAAACCCCAAAAGTAATCATTTGACTAGCCTGTTGGAAGGACCTGGGCTCAATCCCCATCATTGCAAAATAACAACAACAATAATAATAAAAAAATAAATGCAATGATTTGATGAGTATTGATAATGATGTTTTCTTCAATTTCAGAAACAAGTGGAAGCTGGCGTCTGTGTTACCATGGAGATGGTGAAAGATGCCTTGGACCAGCTTCGGGGTGCAGTGATGATCGTGTATCCCATGGGGCTGCCACCACACGATCCCATCCGGATGGAGTTTGAAAACAAAGAAGATCTGTCAGGAACTCAGGTATGTGGTCCTTCAGCACCCTTGGGGTCCCATGTTCCCCCCTGCTGCTCACATTGACCATCCTTTTAAGGATACTGCTATCCAGCCTTGCTCTGCCACACTTCAAAGCAGAGTTCCAGGTTCTGAGCTAGGGCAAGGGCCCTAGCAAGAAGCCCTGCGCACTTGAAGGCCAGTGGGAATGTTTGGGAGGGATGCTGACCAGCAGGGGTAAACGAACACATTCCACGTTCTTTGGCTGCTGGGAAACCAGAAACTTCCCTCATGCCAATTTCTCCCTGAGTGTGCTGACTCCTCTGCATGGCATAGTGTGCAGTAACTAACCCATGCCGCGTGTTAGTTTTTCCTCTGGTTTTCCTATAATCCCTGGTCTTTGGCCAGCATCTGTCTCTAAGTCACCATGAGCTGGGGATTATGCAGCAGCAGCAAACAGCAGCCAGCCAGTCCTTGGTGCCATTGCTTACAAACCCAGGGAGCCTGTGCTCTGTGTCTGTGGCCCTCACACCATCTCCTAAGGACCCTGTTCCGTTCTAGATGAGGATGCCCAGGACCTCAGACCTCCTCCTTCCCAGAGCAAATCGTTCACTGAGTCAGGCCTCAGGATTCGGTTGAAACAGGGGCAGTACTGAAGGCAGCAAAGACTTGAGCAGGGATGGGGGACAGAGGGAGGCACGCTGGGAGGACAGGGCAAGTCTCCACTGGGTTCCTCCAGCAGCCCTGCTCTGCGCCATTCCCTGTGACTGTGTGATTACCCCAGGCAGCGCTGAACGTCATCGAAGAGTCCCAGGCGCAGCTGTGGTGGGCAGCCAAAGAGCTCAGAAGAAGCAAGAAGCTTTCCGATTACGTGGGGAAAAACGAGAAAACCAAAATCATTGTCAAGATTCAGCAAGTACGTTGTTTTGCTTAACGGGTCGGTATTTGTCATTTATCTTCAAACTAATGAAAGTTTACAGTAAATCTGAATTTACAGTAAATCTGCTTGTGCAAATACTTTAGTTCTTTTGGCTCAGGCCTAATGTTAAAATATCTTTTATGCACATGACACAATTGGAAGAAATAGAGCAAAATCAGGAGCTAGGAACCCATGGCTCACATCTGCAATCCTAGCTACTCAAGAAGCTGAAATCTGGTGAATCACATTTTGAGGCTAGCCTGGACCAAAAAGTCTATGTGACTATCTCCAAAAAAGTGGTCTAGGGCATGGACCCAACTGGTAGAGCACCAACTGAGCAAGTGCAAGGTCCTGAGATCAAACCTCGGTACTGGAGGAGAAAGTTCACAGGGGCACAAGTATATAAAATGCAACCCCTGGCATCAGCAAGTACAGAACCTGTGCACGTGGGTCCTGATGAAGCCAGGATGCCCCTTGATCAAGTTTAGGTCATCAGACATGGATGGCCCACCCATC
Source organism: Dipodomys spectabilis (assembly GCF_019054845.1). Classification (NCBI taxonomy): domain Eukaryota; kingdom Metazoa; phylum Chordata; class Mammalia; order Rodentia; family Heteromyidae; genus Dipodomys; species Dipodomys spectabilis. The sequence goes on along the minus strand of NW_024870784.1, from coordinate 1,031,964 downwards.
AGCAGTTGTGAGAGGCAGTCATGAAAGATTCTCCCTAACTTGCTGAACTGTCACTGCAAGCAGAATGCCTCAGAGCACAGTTTGCTTTGCTCTTGTCTTTCAGAGGGGTCAAGGAGCACCGGCCCGAGAACCCATTATTAGCAGCGAGGAGCAGAAGCAGCTGATGCTTTATTATCACAGAAGACAGGAGGAGCTCAAGGTAGCTGTGGGCAGCAGTGGGGAATCTTGAGACCCTGGGATGTTGGGAAAGGAGCCTTTCCATCCAGGAAGTCCAGACCTTAGACGCTGGAAGCGTGATGGGGAGGGAGCTTGCCCAGGGCTTCTTCCTTTCATCTGGACGTACAAAACTCTAGTTGAAAATACCATCCTGAGGCAAACCTGCTTATTTGCAGAAACTGGAAGAGAATGAAGACGACTCCTGTTTGAACTCGCCATGGGCAGATAACACTGCTTTGAAAAGACATTTCCATGGGGTGAAAGACATAAAGTGGAGACCCAGGTGAAGCTCAGTGGTCAGCAAGACTCCAAAACTACCAGCTCGCCTTGCTATACGAGGTTGCAATTTCTATTTTCCTACTTTTCTCTTGGTTTGAAATTGTAAAATGACAGTTGTTTAAGGTTTTAGAACTTAATAAATACATTCTCAAAAGCAAATGTGTAAATTATTTTTTGTCTCAAGACATCTGTGTATCTCAAGGTTTTCTAGGGTAAAGTATTACAGAGGTAATTACCACCTTTCTTTTTCTTCTTGAGTCCTTTCTTTAATAACTAATGACAGCTGTGTGAAGGAAATCTCCAAGTACCATTTCCTCCGACACTAGTGTGACACACAGAACCTGACCATCAGTGACCACTAGAGGCCGCCAGCCACATATTTGTCCTACACAGTCCATGCTATCTATGGGAGCTGAGTTCTGTCTGGCTTGAGTCCTCTTCCTGCTTTTCTGTGCCCCAAACCCCCAGCACTAAATGTTCAGACACAGCCGCTCATCAGATTATAAGGGCACAGTCCATAACGAGGACCCTGGAGCCTACTCTGCCTGCTGCACTATGTGGGAATTTACTTATCTATCCTCTGATTCATCCAAGGTCACACAGAGGACTTCCCAGGAAGTCACCATAGCATCAGATCTCAGCCTACCAGCGACAGACTATTGATCAGCTTAAGTGTGTGGTCTTTGCATTATGTTTTTCTATTGGTTGGTTGAAATAGGGTCTCACTAACTTTTTGCCTGGACTGCCATCAAGTATCAATCCTCCAGACCTCTACCTCCTGAGTAGCTGGATTACAGGCATGACCTGCTGGATCTGGCCACCTCAAGATCCTTGATTTAATCACATCTGCAGAGAACTTTTTTCCTACATGAGATAATGGAAGCTGACATCTTTGGGTGGACACCATTTCGCCTATGATATAGTGACATTGCCATAGCAAGCGATTGGAAACATCTGCAGTGCTTGGATGGGGGACCAGATGAATGAGTTATTAAACATTTATTCAACAGAGCCTGCTGCAGCCACCTACGGCCCAACGTCAGGACACATGCACTGGCTTCTGAGAGACAATCAGGGTAGGAAACTGATTTTTGTTGGTTTGCTTGCTTGGTTGATTGGCTTTTGGGGTTTTGACGGTACTGAAGCTTGAACTCAGCACCTTATGTTTGCTCTGCTGATGCTCAACCACTCAAGTCTGCCTCCAGCCCTTCTTGTATTACTTATTTGGGTCTCCCTTTGGGCCCAGGCCAGCTTGGACTGCAGTCCTACTACTTAGGCTTCCCCATGTCATCTGAGGATGACAGATAGGGGCCAACTCACCATGCCACTGTGCTTTCCCCGTAATTGGGATGATAGGCACACACCACCATGCCCAGCCTTTGGTTGAGGTGTAGTCTCTTGAATTCTTTTTCACCTGGGCTGACCTTGAACCTTAACTGATCTCTACCTCCCAAGGAGCTAGGAATACAGACTTGAGCCAGGATGACTTGTTTATGATTGCCTACTTTAAAAGAAATATCTGCATAGATGCAAATGTACTTACACAAAGAGGCACCTCACTAAAGAAGTTATGCAAGTGAAAATATGTGTAATGAACCAATAACTAAGTAAGATCAAATAAGTCACACCTTTCTCTAGTGTCTCCAGGTCCTGGCAGGAAGGACCAAATGAGCCTGGGGGAGGAAGAAAGGCCTGTCTGTTTCTGGAGCTCTCCAGCCTGCCGTTGGCTTTGTGAGTGTCAGTTGTGGCTGGCGCTGTCTCAGTAGGAGCGATAAGGGCTGGAATTTGAAGGTGTTGATAGATCCCCTCACCCCACCCTTTATGAGAACACACACCTCCAGGGGCTGCCATTGGGAGCAGCCAAAGCATAATCAACTGACAGCTGTGCTTAAGATGTTAAATGACACCATGGCACCGCAGACACCCCACTGGCTCACTGGGAGAAGGTGCAGCGGGAGGCTGTGGTCGCCGTGAGCTCCAGCAGGAGGACCCTTGGTGGCCTTTCTCTCCCATCACACTCTTGGGGGCACAAGCATGTCACTGCACCCAGCCTAGTTCAATGGCCAGATGCAGACAAAGCCATTTTCGGAGACTGACAAAGTATATTTTATATCCGCACACTTGACTTTCAAGACCTCCAATGAGTTTTATTGAAAGAAATGTTCACCTTTGAGCTTCATCCAAGTATGTAAGGGTTTAGTCCCAAGAGTTTTTTTCTCTCTTTAAAAGAATATTAAAAGTGACTGAAAAGAAGGATTTAGAATGAATGGCTATTATTCAATGTGTCTTACAAAGTGGAAAGGAGAAAATGCTATAATATTTCACAGGGAAGCGGATTTGAGGAAAATGAGATTTAGAACCAGTGACTGTTCATGGTGACATGAGACTAGTGTCCTCTTAGGTCTCAGTCTTCAACCTGGACGTCAGAGGCAAGGGAAGAACGAGGGTGACACCTTGCAGCCTGTCCCAGTGGCCAGTCCCCAGACTATGCACAGAATGTCCTGTGTTGAACAGAATCCCCTCTGTGCGAGATGGCTGGTCACGCCACCAGACGTGCTCACAGAATCCCACCCAACCGGCCAGGGGACCATATTTCCCAGGCCACCAGCTTCTTGTGCCATCTTGGTCATGCCTTGTATACAGAGTTCCTTATGCAGGTACTATGAGGCCTTTCGAAATGACATCCTGCTTCCCTTACAAACGCAGCTCCCTGGGGCACCTGTCCTGTTCAGCTCTCAGAGCTGATAGTGGAGGCCCGGGCTGGCTGAGACTTGTGACAATCAAAGGTGTCTCAGATTAGCCCCAGAAGGTGACTCAGGCAGCTATGGGTAAACACAGCCACTTGTCCGATTAGGAACTTCCAGAAGGCAAAAGCTTTGCTTTCTTTGTATTTCCAGTGCCTGGGCTTTTTCCTGATTACAAATGGCTCTTAATAAGTAGTCTAGACTGGAGATTGCTATCATGGTAAAAATACAGATGGGGTATGCATGTATGTGTGACATGGTTGTGTACCTATGTGTGACACCACATTTGTGCATATATTCACCTTTGTGAAGGCATGTGAGTGGACATGCATGGGCATCCATTCTACTTATTTCCCATGGCTACTAGAAGTCATTACCACAAAGTAGATGGTATAAAAAGCAGCAATTCACCTTCTCCCAGCTTTGTGGGAGAAAGATGCGGGGGAGATGCTCTGGGAGTGCCTCAGGCACAGATGGCTGAGAGCCACCCAAAGAGTGGGCCACCAAAAAGTCAGAGGTGTGACATTGAGGTGTGGGTATGACGTTGCTCTCTTGGAACCATCTGGGGGTTGCAGGGGAGCGGAGGGGAGGGGGCGTGTCCTGCAGTCCATACCTGTCTTGTCACATGGCCTCATGTGTCTGGGTCTCTGTATATGCCATTGGACTTAGAGCCCCAGATGACTTCTTCTTAAGTCATTGTATCTGCTAAGACTCTTGTGTCCAACTAAGGTCACATTCTGAGATTCTGGGTGGAGGAGGGGTGCTTTCCATTCTGCCATAGAATTACTGCAACAGAAACCATAAGCAGTATCTTTCCAAGAGGACCAAGAGAAGGACTATGGGCTGCCTGGTAGCGTGAGGGTGGCTGTCTCTTTTTCATTATCTAATGTCGGTGTCCAAGGCCAGAATGTAAACTTGTAATCAGGAGCAACATCTTTTGGTTCTTGTATTAGTGGTTTTAGTACAGTGCATGGCACAGAGTGAACGTGGAGGAGATTGGATGGAAGGATGGATGGATGGATGGATGGATGGATGGATGGATGGATGGATGGATGGATGGATGGATGGATGGACGGACAGACGGACGGACAGACGGATGGACGGATGGATGGATGGATGGATGGATGGATGGACAGACGGACGGATGGACAGACGGACGGATGGATAGGTGGGTAAACAAAATACAGATGGACATAGACAGCAGATGAAGGGAAAGGAAGAGATCATACCTATTGAGGGTCTAGGGAAGAAGGACCAGAGCCATTTGTGGAGTTGGGATCTTGTGACAGAATCTTCCAAAGTTGGTCATGACTGTGTCTGTTATCAGTTTTAATCCACCTGGAAGTAATCTCTGAGCCCCAGCGGGAGGCAGGTGTGGGAGCAGAGAGGATTTGCCCCGACAGCCAGCAGTGCCCAGCCTTACCACTGCCAAGACCCCTTTTATTAGTTTCCCTCGGGCTCACAGATTCTATGGTTTGAAAGTGTTTTGTTTTCGTTAACTGAAGATAGCTGTAATTCCTGGTGACCCTTCTCATCAGCATGAATTGGGTAGAGATAATTCCAGCAGAAAGCAAAGTAGCTGGATACTCTGATCAGAAGTTATAGGCAGGTATTGAGGCCCCTTGTGGGAACTCCATTCAACTGCTCTTTGCTCCCTAGCTCTAGGAGCAGGGACCAGGGCCCTTCACAGGGGTTGATAATGCCTGGCCTTTTCTGCTCTCTGCCTATGGGAAACCTAGGATTTAGTTGGAATAGATACCTTCTGTATTAGTGGAGGGGGGTGGGGGGGCAAGGGAGGAGAGAAAAAGACGGAAGAAGAAAGGGAGAGAGAGGGAAAGAGAAAGAAAAAGACAGAAGGTAAAATGCTATAAGGGATGAGATGAGAGAAAAACCTTTGTTGTGTTTGGTAGTCTCTAAGTTCTGTGTGTGTGTGTGTGTGTGTGTGTGTGTGTGTGCGTGTGTGTGTGGTAAGTTCTGTGTGTGTGTGTGTGTGTGGTAAGTTCTGTGTGTGTGTGTGTGTGTGTGGTAAGTTCTGTGTGTGTGTGTGTGTGTGGTAAGTTCTGTGTGTGTGTGTGTGTGTGTGGTAAGTTCTGTGTGTGTGTGTGTGTGTGTGTGGTAAGTTCTGTGTGTGTGTGTGTGTGTGTGTGTGGTAAGTTCTGTGTGTGTGTGTGTGTGTGTGTGTGTGGTAAGTTCTGTGTGTGTGTGTGTGTGTGTGGTAAGTTTGTGTGTGTGTGTGGTAAGTTCTGTGTGTGTGTGTGTGTGTGTGTGTGGTAAGTTCTGTGTGTGTGTGTGTGTGTGGTAAGTTCTGTGTGTGTGTGTGTGGTAAGTTCTGTGTGTGTGTGTGTGTGTGTGTGGTAAGTTCTGTGTGTGTGTGTGTGTGTGTGTGTGTGTGGTAAGTTCTGTGTGTGTGTGTGTGTGTGGTAAGTTCTGTGTGTGTGTGTGTGTGTGTGTAAGTTCTGTGTGTGTGTGTGTGTGGTAAGTTCTGTGTGTGTGTGTGTGTGTGTGTGTGGTAAGTTCTGTGTGTGTGTGTGTGTGTGTGTGTGTGTGTGGTAAGTTTGTGTGTGTGTGTGTGTGTGTGTGTGGTAAGTTCTGTGTGTGTGTGTATGTATGTGGTAAGTTCTGTGTGTGTGTGTGTGTGTGTGTGGTAAGTTCTGTGTGTGTGTGTGTGTGTGTGTGTGTGTGTGGTAAGTTCTGTGTGTGTGTGTGTGTGTGTGTGTGTGTGTGTGTGTGTGTCACTACAGGGGGCTGAGCTCTGGGCCTCCTGCTCTCACCTGGCTCTTTCACTCAAAACTGGTACTCTGGCATTTGTGCCACACTTCCACTTGCTCTAAGTTATTTGCAAGACAAATTAGTCAAGTTTGCAAGACAAACATTTTTTTTTATTTTCTTCTTCTTAGTAGAACCATGATCTGGTCAGACTATATAGGGCTGAATTCCACTTGGCTTAATTTTGCAGGAGGAGTTGGTGCAGAACCATGAGATCTGGCAGCTTATCCCAGTGGGGTGTGTCCACCATGGACTCAGTCCATGGATGCCCACATGTCTGGGAGAGAAGCAAAGTGATCATTAGAAAATAGCTACAAACCCAAAGGAATGTAAGCTTGGTACTCCACAGAGACACCTGCAGAGCCATCTTTTTTTTTTTTTTGGCAGTCCTGGGGCTTGAATTCAGGGCCTGGACTCTGTCCCTGAGTCTCTCTGTGCTCAAGGCTAGTGCTCTATCACTTGAGCCACAGCATCACTTCTGGCTTTTTCTGTGTATATGGTACTGAGGAATCAAACCCACGGTTTCATGCATGGTAGGCAAACACTCTACCACTAAGCCACATTCTCAGCCCTGCACACCCATCTTTGTAGCAGCACCATTCACAATAGACCAGGCAAAGTACCCAGCAACCAATGAATGACTAAAGAAAAGCTGGAAAGTATGCACAATGGAACATTATTCAGTAATAACGAAGAATAAAATTAGCATTAGGGCCAGTGGCTCCGGACTATAATGCTAGCTACTCAGAAGGCTGAGATCTGAGGATTGCGGTTCAAAGGCAGCCCAGGCAGAGACTCTTATCTCCAGTAGACCACCAGAAAACTGGAAGTGGTGCTGTGGCTCAAGTGGTAGAGCACTTGCCTTGAGCTGAAGAGCTGAGGGACAGCACCCAGGCCCAGAGTTCAAGCCCCACTACAGATGGGGGAAAAAAAGAATAATATAGATGGGAAAACACACTACCTATGTATGCATGTTTGCATGTAAATACCACAATAAAGCTCCTTTGTAAACTAAGTAATGCTAATTTTACAGAACAAAAGAAAATGTAGGCACAGGTGTGGTGGGGCTCCAGAGAAGAATCGATGGTGAGGCAAAGTGTAAGCAGGGGGGTCCCCACGGACCGTCTCCAGAGCGCTTCGTGAGGAGCTCCAGGACCTTTTTCCTAGTGAAATCACTGCTTCCCTCCAAAAGCACAAAACCCCATCTGAAAATCACTGCAGGGTGTCCTGAGGGCAGATGGAGGAAGGCTTCCAAGAAAACAGCTGTCCATTGCTGTAAGGACAAGGTGGCCTGGACCCCGTGACCTGCAGTGGCCTGGAGTGACAGGAGATTTACTGTCCCGACCCGCAGGACTTCAACGAGGGCGGTGAACCTAAGCGAGAAGGAATGAAGGGACAAGAGACACGAAGAAGGACAGCAAGACAAGGATTCTGATCAAGCTGCCAATTTTTATTTTTCACACAAGGGTATTTATATGCTTGGACTTAGGGCGTGGTGCAAAGGTGGTCGTTAGTAGATTTAGGGCGGGGTGAAAAGGTGGTCTTTAGTAGCTGCAGGGTGTTTAAGGCATGGTGAAAAGGTGGGATTCTGTAAACTCAGGCTCAGCTTGTTCCAGTGAGATAGTTAAGCCTATCAAGTTTGAGAGACTTAACTTTTGGCTCCCGACATCTCCCCCTTTCTTATTTAGAAAATTGACCATCAATTGTTGGCTGTTCTTTTTAAGGGGGTGACAGAGGCTCTGTTCCTCTAAGGGCCCAGGGTTTTTCTCCGCTCCGAGCAAGAGTTCTCACTCGGGGAGGGGAATTTTACAGGCCTTGGCATGTTTTTTGAGGAGACGGCTTGTGGGTATGCATGCCAACCGTCATGCACCAGAGCTTGCCACTCAGGGGTCTTGGGTTTGGGGATCTCGCGGATCCATCCCCCTGCAGTCTTACCTGCACCCTTGATTTGAGCATTTTTTCTTCCTCCCATAGGTGCATCCTCCCCCAAGCGGAGGGGCCTATAGGAGGAGGGGCGAACCTATCCCTTATGGCAAGGGCGCAATAGGTCTTGCTCGTTGAATGGTCAGGAGTTATGAATAAGGAGAAGGGTTTTCTAAACAAGAAAAAAAGGAGGGCTGTTTCCCACTGGAACAAGCTCATGGCAAAACATTAATTAAAAGCCTGGGGTCAATCCTAGATCTCAATGCTGCAGTCTGCCATATCAAGGCGATGGTGATGAACCTGTATGGGCTTAGAAACCAAAGATTAATCTGTTATTTAATAAATTCAAACAGGACGGTCCATGTCTGGAGTTCTAGCTGCATCTGCAAGAGAAAAGGCATCATCCTCGGGGGAAAGGCTTCCCCTGGGTTGTAGTAAGCCATTAACCTGTTTTATCAAGCATTCTGGCAGCCACCTTGGGGCCGCTTGTTCTTGATCTAAAATACAGGCTGAACCTCACCCCTAGATAAGAACAGGATCTGGGCCCTTCCATTTGCCTGTAAGGGGGTCTCGCCACATGACAGGCGGGCGGGCAGAACTGGAAGATGGGTGCCAATGCCTGTCAGCTGCCGAGTGGCCTTCATTGTCCAGAGTTAGAAAATTAAGGGCGAACAATGTATGACTAAGGCGATCCCTAGGAGTGGAAAATGAAAAGGCAGAGGCTTTGAGGCGAGTAAGCCAGGTTTTTAGGGTGTGGTGGGCTCGTTCTACAATGCCCTGACCTTGGGGGTTATAGGGAATCCCAGTAGTATGACAAATTTGAAAAATAGCACAAAACTGTTTAAACTTGGCACTGGTATAGGCTGGGCCATTGTCTGTCTTTATGTGGGCTGGTTTTCCCATTACAGAAAAGGCTAGAACAAGGTGAGAGAGAACATCTTTGGCAGTTTCTCCTGAGTGTGGTGAAGCAAAAACAAACCCGCTAAATGTGTCTATGGAGACATGTATATATCTTGTTTTTCCAAATTCAGGAAAATGGGTAACATCCATTTGCCAGATTTGATTGGGTAGCAGTCCACGGGGGTTAACACCCAGGTGTGGTACAGGAAGGGAGACAACACAGGCAGGGCATGCCTTCACTATCTCCCGTGCTATTTACAAAGCAACCGAAGACTCTGGGAGTTTAGATGGTGGAGATTATGTAATTCTGTAGCCTTTTGGACAGACCCAACAAAAACCGGAAAAATGGAACGAGTGGCCGCATCAGCTTGAGCGTTACCCTGTGTAAGAGGGCCAGGGAGATCAGAATGTCCCAGAGTGTCCCAGAAAAAACGGATGTTTCCTGGCCTGAATTAGCTGTTGAAGCTGAGTAAATAAAAATGCCGCATTGGAAGAAGTTTTAATAGCGGGTGAAATTTCTAGCAAGGTAACAGAATGAGCAATGTAAGCACTATCTGTATAAATATTAATAGGCTTATCAAAAAACGTCATAAAAACCTGTGTTATAGCAAATAACTCCACAAGCTGGGCTGATTGGTAAGGGGCATCAAAGGTGGTCGTATGGTTGTTAACAACAAAAGCCGCACGGCCATTGCTTGAGCCATCTGTAAAAACAGTGAGGGCTTGAGGAATGGGAGCCTTTTGAGTAACCTTGGGAAAAACAAATGGATGTAGCTGGGCGAAGTGTAAAAGAGGATCATTGGGGAGATGATTGTCAATTAGTCCTAAAAGTCCTGACAGGGCAATGTCCCATTCATCCCCAGTCTGAAGTAAAAATTGAGTCTGGTCTTTGGTGTATGGAATTAAAATGGTATCAGGGTCCTTGCTGAAATATTGTCGAGAGAGCAAGCGACCTTTGATAATGATAGAGGCTACCTGGGCAGGGTAAACAGCAATAACCTTGGGGGATGTGGTGGGTAAATGGACCCAAAGCAGGGGACTGCCCTTATTATTGGAGTGGGGAATCTGTTGCCAAACAATCCTGTGGGTGTATGAGGGGTATGTAAAATAATTAAGACCAGAGGAAGATTATAGGAAATCTGTGTAACAAACTGCTGGGCAATGGCCTCAGTAACTTGGGTTAAAGCATTTCGTGCATTGGGAGTAAGCTTGCGAGGAGAGGAGGGGTCAGAATCCCCTTTTAAAATCTCATTAAGAGGCAAAAGCACGCTGGTGGGCAACCTTAGGTATGGCCTAAGCCATTGAATATCTCCAAGCAGCTTTTGAAAATCATTAAGGCTGTGAAGACGGTCTAAACGAAGTTGAATTTGAGGAACCCGAATTTGATTATTTTGGAGTTCTAGACCCAAATAAGTATAGGGATCCTGTGTTTGAACTCTATCGGGGGCAACCTGTAGTCCCAGGGCAGTAAGGGCTTTATAAAGGTCTAAATAGCAGTTTCTAAGTTCGTGGGTGTCAGGTGCAGCAAGCAACAAGTCATCCATATAATGCAATATATAGACGCGCTGCCATCGTTTTCTCACAGGGTCCACTGCCTGGGCAACATATTTTTGACAAAGGCTAGGGCTATTAGCCATACCTTGGGGGAGTACCTTCCATTGAAATCTTTGCATGGGGCCTTGAAAGTTAATGCGAGGAAGGCTAAAGGCAAAATAGGGTCTGTCCTCAGGATGTAGGGGAATGGTAAAAAAACAATCTTTTAAATCAATAACCATTATGTAATAGTCCCTGGGAATAGCCACCGGTGTGGGAATGCCTGGCTGTAGTGCTCCCATTGGGCGCATAGCTTTATTAACAGCACCTAGATCTTGTAAAAGGCGCCATTTGCCTGATTTTTTCTTTATAACAAAAAATAGGAGTATTCCATGGTGAAGTAGATGGCTCTATATGGCCTGCCACCAACTGTTCCTGTACTAACATGGAGGCTGCCTCCAATTTTTCTTGGGTAAGGGGCCACTGATCCACCCACACAGGGGTTTGGGATTCCCAAATGATTTTATCTGCATGGGGCACAGGAGGGTCAGGGGCCGATACTAAAAATCCGAATACCCAAACCCATGTTTATCTGTTTTTTGGGTAGCTTGGATGGGCTCAATGATTCCTTCTCCTGATTTTCCAAGACCCGTACCAGGGACAAAATCCATACGGAGCATTTGATGTGTAACCACAGAATTGGGACTAGCAAGGATAACTTTCATCTGGGTCAAGATATCCCGACCCCATAGGTTAACAGGGAGGTCAGGAACAACAAAAGGAGTAACAGTTCCCTTATTGCCCTCTTTGTCAGTCCAATTAAGAACCCTGGAGCTAGCCGGGCGCTGGTGGCTCACGCCTGTAATCCTAGCTACTCAGGAGGCTGAGATCTGAGGATCCCGGTTCAAAGCCAGCCCGGGCAGGAAAGACCGTGAGACTCCTATCTCCAATAAACCACCAGAAAACCGGAAGTGGCGCTGTAGCTCAAGCGGTAGAGCGCTCGCCTTGAGCTGAAGAGCTGAGGGTCCGCGCCCAGGCCCAGAGTTCAAGCCCCACGACCAACAAAAAAAAAAAAAAAAAAAAGAACCCTGGAGCTTACCAAAGGGCTTTTTGACTGCCCTATGCCTTTAAGGTCAGTTAGGGACGAGGTAAGGGGCCAACTTGGTGGCCAATATTTTTGGGAAATAATTGTAGCATCTGCACCAGTATCCAAAATTCCCTGAAACTCCTTTCCTTCAATTCGCAGAGTGAGGGTGGGTCTTTTTTGAGTGATAGACTGAACCCAATACGCATCAGAAGACCCCAAAGAAGCAGTTCCTCGCAGTGTAGTCTGAGCAGTGGAAGAACCCCCTGAATTTAATGGGAGCAGTACCAATTGTGCAAGCCTAGTTCCAGCTGGAATAGCTGCAATCCCATTAATGGCCGTGGCCAAAATTTTTATTTCTCCTGTATAATCATTATCAATAATACCAGGAAAAACTTGGACACCTTGTAAGGTAGCAGAGGCTCTTCCAAGAATAAGGGCACACATATGAGACGGAGGGGGTCCCAGGGTCCCAGTGGCTATTATTTGAGGTCCTTGTACAGAGTCTAGTACTGTGTCGGTGGCAGCACAGAGGTCCAGTCCTGCACTGCCTGGAGTTGCCCGCTGGAGGGAGGCAATTGTGGAGAGAGGTGGGGGGCTTGTGTAGGACTGGGAGTTTGGGAGGGGACAAACCCTATCACCCCTGGGCTTGTCTTGGGGATGGTCGGGGCCAGGGGCTGGCCCCGAGGGAAGTTTCCCGAAAAAACGAGAGAAAATGGGCTGTCCAAGGGCATTTGTTTTGGATCTACATTTGTTGGCCCAATGACGGCCCTTACCACATTTGGGACAAAGAGTGGCAGGGAGTGGTCTACCTGTAGCTTGGGAGGGCATTGCCCCTTGGCTTTGTTTGCTGAAGGGACATTCACGTGCAAAGTGACCAGGTTGTTTACAATTAAAGCAAGTATGCGAGCTGGGGACTGAACCTTGAAATGCCTTGGTAAAGGCAGCACCTATGGCGAGCCCCATGGTGTGAGCGGTTCCTACTCCAGCACAAAGCCTGACGAACTCAGAGAGGTCACCCTTGTTTTTATGTGGTCGGAGGACATCTTGACATGCAGGGTTAGCATTTTCAAAGGCAAGATGTTTAACAAAGGCACTTTCACTTTCACTTGGCCCAAGAAGCCTTTCTGCAGCCAAGTTAAGCCGCGAGACAAAGTCACTGTAGGGTTCCTCTGGCCCCTGTCTAACCTTTGCCAGGGAAGTAGTAGCCGATCCCTTTTGAGGGAGACACTTCCAAGCATAAAGGCCAGCGTTTTGAATTTGTGCCAAAAGTCCAGTAGGAAAGCGTGCCTGTTTAGCATTGGTATCAAAGGGCGCAATACCCAAAAGTTTAGTATAGGTCCAGGTTTTTGAAGATGTTTTAGCCAAATTTTTTTGCGCGGTCTCTCTACATTGTTCCTTAAAGTCCGCATTCCATAAAACAAAATCACCCCCACTAAGGGTGGCACGGGCCAGGAACTTCCAATCATTAGGGGTGAGCCAGCGCGCACTTTGGTTTTCTAACAAGGCTAACGTATAAGGGGCAGTCGGGCCATATTGGGCACATGCATTTTTAAGCTTTTCAACAAACCGGAGGCTAAGCCTCTTATACTCTTGTTGGCCTTTTCCCTGGGTGGGTTGTTCCTCTTCATCCCCAGTATCCTGCTCTTCATCCTCCTTTTCCTCCTCTTCTGATTCGTCCTCCTCACCCTCTGAGGTCCTATCTGTCTGGCTCCGAGTTACTGGAAAGGCGAGAACTGATTGATGGCCTGATCTAACCTTAATTTTATCAGGCGTTTTTGGCGTATCGGCCAAGGCCAGTATGCGGAGTTCATAATCAAGGGACCGCAGTTCTTTTAAAAGTTGAAGGTGTTCTCGCCTATGTTGAAGAGTCTCGCGTAAAGGTGCCAGATTAGGTAAAGGGGGGGGAGAAAAAACATCTGGATCAGGAGGGGCAGTGGGCCCTTGAAGGGCCGGCCACAAAAGGAAGGGATTTTCAGTAAATTGACCAGCAGTTATATCTAATACAACTGATGGGCAAGCCGCGGGGGGGGGGGGGGGGGGGGGTGCGAGAGGCATTTTGGAGAACCTCCTCTCCTGTTTTTACAAGTTTTAAAATTCCACTATCAAATAGAGAACATTTTAAAACTTCATTAATCAAATTCCAATAGGAAAAGGCCATAGCAGGAACCTTTTCTGAACCAAAGATTTCATAATAATCTTTTAAACAATCTCCTACTCTTTGCCATCTTTTTGCATCTATGATTCCTACAAGTCCTCTATGAATTAGAAAAATAATTCTAAATCCTTTTTCTTAACCCATGTTCCCCATGTCTTGAAGGCCTCCTTGAGGTCTGACAGAAATAGATCATGTGACGATATTGCTTGTCCCATAGTGGGTCACTCACCATGCGCCGTCCCCACTCTCCTCCTGGATCTGTCTCTCGGCGGGGTCTGTCGAGGCGATCTCGCGATCTCGGACTGTACTTGGCCAAGTTTTCCTGGAGGACGGCGTTCCTTCCTCAGTCAGAGGCTCGTGCCCCACGTTGGGCGCCAGTTGTCCCGACCCGCAGGACTTCAACCAGGGCAGTGAACCTAAGCGAGAAGGAATGAAGGGACAAGAGACACGAAGAAGGACAGCAAGACAAGGATTCTGATCAAGCTGCCAATTTTTATTTTTCACACAAGGGTATTTATATGCTTGGACTTAGGGCATGGTGCAAAGGTGGTCGTTAGTAGATTTAGGGCGGGGTGAAAAGGTGGTCTTTAGTAGCTGCAGGGTGTTTACTTTAAGGCATGGTGAAAAGGTGGGATTCTGTAAACTCAGGCTCAGCTTGTTCCAGTGAGATAGTTAAGCCTATCAAGTTTGAGAGACTTAACTTTTGGCTCCCAACAATTTACCCTGGGCAGATGTGGCCAAGAAAACAGCACCCGTACCTCCCTGGGCCTAGTCTGGGGCTCAAGTTACACCTGGGGAAGGAAGGGCACACTGCCAGCATCCCTCATCCCTCATCCACAGCTCAGCCCTACCTTGGACAGGCTCCCCCAGGGGAGAGGGGAAGGAGGGGCTGGGACTCCCTGGGTTTCCCAGGCTGAGAGTCTGTCTCTGGGAGTGCCGTCACCCTCACACTAGCTTCTTGCAGGGCCAAGGTGACCTCATGGGAGGAGCAAGTGGGGAAGACCAGAGGCTGCCATCTGCCCTTTGGCCCCTGGGCAGTGGAAAGAGAATGTCCTCAGGGGACCCCACACATATACACACACACACACACAATTCATGATGCTAGGCTGAGCTGCACAGCTCTGCAGGCAAGTACTGACTGCATTTGGAACTCAGCCTGCAGAAGTTCAGGCTTTAGGGCACTGTGGAACAATGGAGATGGAATAATGAAGCAATCTCAGGCTAGCAGCCCCAGGATGCCAGTAGCAACACGTGAAATTGTTTGTAGATCTGCCAGAACTCTAACCCAGAGATTTAGTGAGGAAAAAAAAAAAAAAATCAGCTAAAAGCCCTGCAGGGAGGGCGCTCACCAGCCACAGCCACTCACCAGCTAGCCCGTGATAGTGTCAAGCAAGATCTGTGGATTCTATTTTACAGCTCTCCACTTAGCATTTAATTAAGACCTCAAGAAGTTTCCTGTCATAGGTACGTGGAGATCTACCTCATTTAAAGTACAGAGAACAGCATGCATTCAGATGTGTTGGAATTCTTTCCAGGACCTTTTCAATAAGTTATCTCCAGATAACTAGGTGCCAGATACTAACTAACATGGCCAGCCCGTGGCACCCCACCTCGTTTTCCCAGGGTCCGGTGGCTTCTGCGACCAGAGGTCAAGGTCTAAGGAAGGAAGTTTGGGGGCTCAGGGCCACTGACCAGGCTTGCAAATTCCTTACAGATTAGTAACGCGATTTCTTCCTACTTCATTGTTTGCCAAGGGAAAGAGCAGTTCCCTTCTTCTCCTCTGGTGAGGTAATGACATTATTTCACCCGGGCCTCTAATTGGAGCTCCATCCCTTCTCCAGGAGCAAACGGGGCCTTTTCCAGGTCAGCTCCCGGCCCAGTCCCCTTTCCTCTCCCCTTCATCTTTCCCAGGCTGGATCTCGGCTGTGCAACAATAGAAATGCCAAGCTCTATTTTTCTTTTCTTTGAAAGCATTTGAACCACAGAATCATGAGCTTGGAACTGAGAAAGCGTGGAGGGGGTTCATGTGTACCCCCCGAAATCGGAAGTGACCAGCTTTCCTCTCTTTGTTCTACTGGGTGGCGAAGTGCATGATATCACAGGCAGTTTGCTTAAACGCAGGAAGGCAACATTTGTACCCCAAGATAAATTCACAATTATATTTTCTGGAGAATGATGTGAAAGAAACATAATTAGGCCATGAGAAATCTTCAAGTAAAGAAGTAAAGATTGGGAACCTTTCAAAACAGGATTCTGCTGCAAAAGATCCCTTAGCATCCATTTGAATGGTGATATTAACCACATTTTACACTGGACTCAGCTCCAACACTAGCTTACAAAGACCCAATTTCTGTTTCCCCCACAGAAATAAGCGATAATTTGGTTGGTTTTCAAGTGGCCAATATTAACTGGGTAGTGGTAAACAGCCTTTTTAATTAAAAAAATAAAATAAAAAAAGTTGGGGCCTGCATGATGATGCATGCTGGTAATCCCAGTACTTGGGAGGAAGGCTGAGGCTGGAGGATCTCAAGTTCAAAGCCAACTTGGGCTACCCTGTGAGACCCTATCTCAAAAAATAAATTATTTTGGCCAGGCATAGTCGTTCATGTCTGTAAACTCAGCTGTTGGGGGGGGTGGGGAGGATGAAGGTAGGAAGATTGTGGTTCTAAGGAAAAGAAAAGCCCACTTTTCTTGGAAACTCTAGGAGAAAAACACATTAGAAGCAAAAGGGCTGGTGGGTATGGTTCCAGTTGTAGGGTGCTAGCCTGTCACAAGTTCAAGGTCCAGAGTTAAATCCCTAGTACCACCTCCCCCTAAACACCCAGACTTTTTTTTTAACTTGTACATAAAAACATGAAAATTGTCCAGATGAATGGAGTGGGTGCCACGTGACATTTCAAATATTAGAGACATTGTATAATGTTTAAACCAGGTCACATACATCTATCTCTTGAAACATTTTTTTTTCTTTCTTTTGGTCACGCAGCCTGAACTCTGGGCCTGGGTGCTGTCCCTCAGCTCTTCAGCTCAAGGCTAGCGCTCTACCACTTGAGCCACAGCACCACTTCTGACTTTTTTCTGCTTATGTGGTGCTGAGGAATTGAACCCAGGGCCTCATGCATGCAAGGCAAGCACTCTACCACTGAGCCACCTTCCCAGCCCCAACATCTATTTATTTTTTATTTTTATTTTTAGTTGGTCATGGGGCTTGAACTCTGGGCCTGGGCCTGGACACTGTCCCTCAGCTCTTCAGCTCAAGGCAAGTGTTCTACCACTTGAACCACGGCACCACTTCTGGTTTTCTGGTGGTTTATTGGAGATAAGAGAGATAAGAGTCTCATGGACTTTCCTGCCCAGGCTGGCTTTGAACTCCGATCCTCAGATCTCAGCCTCCTGAGTAGCTAGGATTATAAGCATGAGCCCCTGGAACCCGGCTCAAAAATCTATTCTTTATGGCGAAAATGGGACAGGTCCAAATTCTAGGAGTCCCAAAGTAGGTTCACATCCGGCCACTCATGCCCAGAAACCAAATAAAGAGCCACGGTAAAGGGCAGAGGAGGGAGATTTACTACACAGCAGCCATGGGAAGACCTGCTTCAGGTCACCTCGAGCCTTCCCTGGAAAAAGGTATGCATAATTCCAGGTAGGGCCTGCCTGTGGCCGGGGAGGAGGCTGAGGTGCGGAGCCTGCAGGGGAAGGAAGTGGGGGCTGGAGGCGTGGCCCAGCCAGCCAGGCCCTGGAAGCGGATGGGCTGTGGGCTGGGGAGGAAGGAGGCTCTTTGGCTTGTGTAGGTTCTCACAGCTTTCTCAGGGGACTCGGGAAAGGAAGGTGACAGCAGTGGCCGGCTACTAGCCACAGCGGGTGTTGCAAAGCAGAAAGGAGTGGATGGGGCGTGTGGCTGGGGCAGGTCAGGGAACATGACACCAGAGGCTGTACAGGGGGCCGTACCACCTTGGGACTGTACAAGGCCAGGAGCTGGGCCTGATGGGGACACACGCACAATGGTGAGCAGAGCCTGGGATATTTATGCCTGACGTGCCCTTGGTCAGAGCGAGCCGAGAGCAGAGATGCCTGCTTTATTTTGTCACCATGAATTGGACAGCTGACTCTGACTTCATGCCCAAGAGAACCGTCCAAGATACTGAGCCCTGGAGATGCGATTGGGAGGAGCCGACTTTGAAATGATTATTTTATTATTGTTGCTGTTGTTATTACAAGGAGGAGGGGTAGTATTTTGTGGCGCTGGGGGTTGAACTCAGGGTCTCATATAATTTGAGGCAAGTGTGATACGACTGAACTATAGCCCAAGTCCTATTCATGGGTTGAAGTTTAGATTTGAACGATCTTTGGAAGGGAAAGGGGAGGCACAGAACTGGAGGAACAAAGGGTGAACAAATGCAGCAGTAATATTTGCTAGACTACGTTGAAAATAAACATACAACTTGTGGGTGGTGAGGGGAGGGAGAAACTGGGGGGAAAACAAAGGAAGGGGGTGACAAAAAAATTCACTCATTACCTGATTTGGGAAATGGTAACCCTTCTGTAATCTCCTTTATAACAATAATTAAAATATTTAAAGATTTAAATAGCCGGGAGAGGCTAGTGCTCCTTGCTAGCTAGTCCACATGGCGGTGTCTGTGAGGGGACACTGGCTCCTTGGTTCTCCCCACAGGAGGAGGATCCTGTTGATTGGAAATTCCTGAAAAGGAAGCGTGGTCCCACGTGATTGGCTACTTCCTGGGTCACAGCGGCCTGCCTCCCACAGTGAGGCCTCCCACTCCACCCCCGCCATGTGTTCTGGTGATACCTTTGTGTTGTCCAAGTGCCTGCATACAGGCTACTTGATCCAGTCGCAGCCCATGGCAGGCAGGGGGGTGCTTTCCCTCAGGGGAGGAAATCACTGAAGAAAATTTAAATGTTCCACTTATTATGTTTAAAGCACTGTGGCCCTGAGCACCACCCACCACAGATCTGATTACTCTGTGAGTTTACAGCTGAGGAAACTGAGGCACAGGGGGGCCACCCCAACACCAAGCCGGGGCCGAGGCAACACAGGAGCCAGGGGAGCAGAGCAAACCAACAGACAAAGAGACCCAGAGCGCAGTGTGGCTGGCACCAGTGTTGCAGGGGTCGGGGTGGGGGCAGGGTGAGGTAGAGGCTCAGGGTGGGGTGCTTTTGGGGGCTATGTGGGTTTGTGGGAACAACAGTTTCCTCTGCTACAAAATCAGGTAGAAAGCTGGCTGCTTGTATTTCATGCCTGTAATCCTAGCTGCTCAGGAGGCTGAGATCTGAGGATCATGGTTCAGAGCCAGCCCAGGCAGGAAAGTCTGTGAGACTCTTATCTCCAATAACCCACTCCGAAAACCTGGACTGGCATAGTGGCTCAAGTGGTAGAGCGCTCACCTTAAGCTGAAGAGCTGAGGGCCCAGTGCCCAGGCCCAGAGTTCAAGCCCCATAACTGACAAAAAAAAAAAAAAAAAGCAGGTAGGAGGCTGATGCCATGATTTGCATATGGTTTGTCACTCAAAATTCACCTGGTAAAGAACCAGTCTGCAGGACATTGTTGAGAAGTGAAGAGCCGTTTACCCTGGTGAACAGAAGATCAATGTAGTTCCCTTGAGAGTGGGTTAGTTAGTATGCGAGCTGGTAGTCATAAAGGGAGTTTGGCTTCCTCTGCTTTCTCTTGCTTCCTATATCAAATCTGATCTCTTTGGTAAGGGCCTGCTTACCCTTCCACTCTGTATCATGCGATGAACAGAACTCAGTGGTGAAGCAGGTGCCAGCACTATGTTCTTGGACCTCCAGAACTATGAACCAAGAAAAACTTCCATGGGTTATACATTTCTCAGCCCCTAGTGTTTTGTTATAGCAATGAAAAACAGCTGAAGACACTCACTTGCTCAGCTCCCTGACCTGCCTGGGAAGTCTCAGCTCTAGGCTTTGGTTTCCCCAGGGGAACTGGAGCAGGAAGCTACCAGATACTCTTGGAGAAGGGCCGAGTAGCTTGGGGGGAGGCTCTTGTGGGTACGCCTTTGATCTCACAGCAGCGGTAATGCAGACCCCCAGGGATGGACACAGACTTCGCCCACTGTGTGCCTTCAGGGTTGGCAGCAGGAGTGGGTTATTGCAAAATGCTCTCCAGAGAAATGCCAATGGACACGTGGTGCTCCTCTGCTCTGCAGAAGACAGCAAGAGAGCCATTCCCAGCCACCCTGCAGCCTCTGGGCCAGGAGTGTCCTGCCTGGGACAGGAGGGCAGCCACCGGCATGGCGCACTGCTCCATTGGTGGATTTACAGTGAGGCTGCTGCACGGAGCCTGGCCTGGTCCCTGGATGAGTCCACACAGCGGCCCCAGAGCCCAGAAGTCCTGCAGGTCAGCGCTGGCAATGAGAAACCACGTAGTGACGTGTGCAAACTGCCCAGCAATGGCTGACATCCAGGACCCCACAGCATGGGTGTGGCAGGGACTCTGCTGGCCAGAGATGCTCATGGCCATCAAGAAGCCTGGGCAGATTTCCACCTGGGAGCTCCCTCCCAGCCCGTGATGGTCCAGAGGCAGAAACTCATCCAAAGCTTGTTTCCTCATTTGCTTCCTGGGCTTGGTGCCCATCCAAACACAATCCCAGCAGGATCCTCCGCTCTTCCTCGAGAAGAACATGGCATTCTTCAGCGGGGCTCCGCAAATGCAAATTAATAACTCGCTGTGTTTGTACAGGCCAAAGACTGACCCTTGTCTTGGCAGGCCTGTCTTTTAGCTGCCGCTGCAAGGGTCCTAAGGGGAATTGTGTGTGTGTGTGTGTGTGTGTGTGTGTGTGTGTGTGTGTGTAGCAGACACAGATAAGAGGACATTATAGAATTCCAGAGAAGGTTTGTGAGATCAGTGTAGATACAGCTTTCTCCAACAGATAAGTGGACAGCCTCTTTCACTGTGTTTTCTCCAGCTCCAAGAAGAAAGGCATTAGCCAGGCCTGGTGGCTGCAATCCCAGCTGCTTGAGAGGCAGAGATGGGGAAGATCATGGCTTGAGGCCAGCCTGGGCAAAAAGTCCATGCGCCCCTCCCCCAGCTCTGCTATCAGGTGGTAGTGTTGATTAAGTGTTATTTGAGGTTCTCCAGGCCGCAAACAAAGACCTGAGTGAAATGCTGTACGGGTGGTGAGGGAAGTGCAGGTTTGTTGAAGTGAAGCTGGGCGCAGGCGGCTCACGCCTGTCATCCTAGCTACTCAGGAGGCTGAGATCTGAGGATTGTGGTTCAAAGCCAGCCCAGGCAGGAACCACCAGAAAACCAGAAGTGGCAGTGTGGCTCAAGCGGTAGAGTGCTAGCCTTGAGCTAAAGAGCTGAGAGACAGCGCCCAGGCCCAGAGTGCAAGCCCATGACCAAAAAAAAAAAAAAAAAGTAAAGAGCAGAAAGTGGGAATACACTCCACCTTGGGGGAGCAGGCCTGAGCAAGAGCACCCCACGTTCCCGAGGAATGGTGTCTGAGACAATCTAAGGTTTCTGTGGGCTGAGGGAACGCTGAAGGGTCTCTCACGAGAGGGGCCGTCATGAAAGACAGTGTTGAGTGGCGGGTGGCAGGTGGTGGTTTTCCTATTACACTCATCCATTCTCATAATGCATTCTGTTGTCATGATATTAATGCTGTGCCGTGCATAAACATGAGGCTTTAATAGAGGTCTCTCCTGGGAGTTGACTGAAGACAGCCAAGTGCTGCGCAGTGCTGTGCACGTGCATTTGAGAGGAATTTTATTTTGCTGAGCAACTATCCTTGTTATCAGAGTATGACGCCACGTGTCTGGCGCACAGTGCATTTATCAGTACTTTTTGACAGTCATGAGGTGTAGGAGGCATCGTGGGCCGTTCTTTAGGCCAGAGTATATTGATGGGTTGGTATTACAAGTGGTCAGGGTAACCACAGACTGTTTTATCTTCCTGCCTCATCTCAAGTAATAAAAGTTGGGCACTGTGGTGTGTGCCTGCCATCCCAGCTACATGAAAAACATAGGTCTTTATGCCAGGTGGGTCCAGGCGTAAAGACAAGACTCTATCTCAAAAAAAGTACCCAGGGTAGCTAGGTGCTAATGGCTCATAGTTTAGAATCCTACCTACTCAAGAGGTTGAGATCTGAGGATCATGGTTTGAAGCCAGCCTGGACAGACAAATCCATGAGATGCACATCTCTAATGAACCAGCAAATAGCCAGACCTGGGGGAGTGGCTCAGCACCAAGTGTGAGTAGAAAAAACTTGAGCAGAAGACCCTGAGTTCAAGCTCCAGCATCTGCAACAAATAAATCACCACACACACACACACACACACACACACACACACACACACACACACACACACACACACACACACACACACACACACACACACGATGGAGATTCCAGCAAGTGGTACAGCACTTACCTAGCAAGTAAAAAAGAGAAGAGGAGGAGGAGAGATGGACAGTACTTATTTTCTCACAAGAGAAGGCTACTTGGGAATTGAAAACAAAGACTTCTATCATCAGTCTGCTGCCTCTCTGGAATTGGGCGGAGATGGAATACCTCAAGAGTTAAAGAAACGAAAGGAGTAATATCAGGAATGAAGATGGCTTGTGGTCAGGATGTGGTGGTGTTCATCTGTAATCTGCACTCATGTGATCAGCATAGTGAGACCATAAAAGAAAAATTTATGAAGACTCACTCAAGAGCGCATGCTTGGGGTCCTGAGTGTCAGTCTGGTTTTTTTGGTGTGCTTATAGTAGATCTTTGTCTCCCATTGGTCTGTGGTTTCCAGGAGCCCCTCCTCCTAGAAAAACCTGGGATCCTCTGGACCCACAGACTTCCATGCTGTATTGAGGATGCTTGATTCATTTTTCCCATAACGCCATGTGACTTCCTCTGGAGTCAGGTCACCTTTCACCAAATCTCAAATTTTTCCTTTATGCTCAAATTAGGCCCCTCTGCTTTTACTTTGCTTTGTGTGTGTGTGGGGGGGGGCACTATTTGTTTTTGCAGGAGCAATTTTCACAATACCCTCAGCAGATGACACCAATTAAACCCAGTGGCCAGGAGTCTGGGACAGAGTGGCTGCTTCTCCTTGTCCACTGAGCTCTGGAATTCATGCATGCAGATTTTTTTTTGGGGGGGGGGGTCGGTCGTGGGGCCTGAACTCTGGGCCTGGGCGCTGTCCCTCAGCTCTTCAGCTCAAGGCTAGTGCTCTACCATGTAAGCCACAGCGCCACTTCCGGCTTTTTTGTTTTTGCTTATGTGGTGCTGAGGAATCGAACCCAGGGCCTCAGGCACGCAAGGCAAGCGCTCTACCACTGAGCCACCTTCCCAGCCCCGATGCAGATTTTTTTTTTTTAATTTACTTCTATTTTTTTTTTTTTTGCGGGGTTTGGGGGGAGGTGCTGAATTCAGGGGCTGCACACTGTCTCTGAGCTTTTTTTTTTTTGCTCAAAGCTAACACTCCACCATTTGATCCATAGTTCCGCTAACAGCTTTTTGCTGGTTATTTGGAGATAAAAGTCTTACCCACTGTCCTGCTTTGGCTGGCTTTGAACCGTGATCCTCAGAGCTCAGTCTCCTGAGATCTGTAATCCTAGCTTGGATTATAAGCGTAAGCCCCTGGCATCTGACAAACACATGCAGATTTTAAAAGGTTTGTTTTTGACATTTCCTTGGATTGTTTTTGGTTGGACTGCACTTGGAATAATTGTTCAGCTACAGCGAGCCGCTTGTCCCTGCGATTCTGCTTAAGCACCTGTGGGGTGGGTAGCGGCTGTATGAGCTTGGAGTGAGGATTTAAATGACCTCCACACAAGCAGCCGGGACAGTTCATAGGAAGTAGGGCTGTAACTATGGACAGGACAGGGAACATGTGCACATAAACTCCAAGTAAGGAGAGACCACAAAGACTTCTTCCCTCCTCATTTATTCTGGGATGTGCCGTAAACATCTGGAGAGGCGCCGTGGACAGCCTTCCGCCTCCACCAGTCCTGGGTGACACGACAGATTCTCCTTCATAGAAGGTACAAGGAAATCAAAGCCCAAGGAACGTGTGTGGACGCTCCCCTCTCAGATGCCACTGAGTTTCAGTAGAACTGGCCCATGTGTCTTGGAAGCGAGGCGTCCAGGCCGCTGTTCATCCAGATTTCCTGGATGATTTGCTCCCTGCGCTCGATCCTTTCCGCCAGCTCGGCGGCCTCGATGGAGCTGTAGGCTGGATAGGAAGTTCGACGAAGGCCCGTCAGCTCCCGGGGAAAGTCAGAGTCAGAGGAGTGCTCCTGCTCCTCGTCCTCCTCGCTGTCCTCCTCCGCCTCGTCGCTGCCCAGCACCAGGTGCTCCCTCCCCTGCCGCAGCTCCCGCCAGTCTTTGGCGCAGGACACTCTGATGACCAGTGCGCACAGCGTGAGGACCAGGCCCACGCAGACGCTGGACACGAACAGCAAGGCGGCTCTCTCCGGATGAGCTGAGGGAGGAAGAGGACAGGTCAGGAGGTGGAGCTACTGTTCCTCTTTCCCACTCCACATCCTGCCCAGTCCTGGGCAGCATAGGTGGACCAGCCACACCTAATGGATCTCTTCCCCAGAGAAGAACAAGTTTTCGAGAATGGCTGATATCTGGACTCATCTGAGAGGTTACGTGGAAGGGGACTCACGGGTCTCCCCTGAGTTTTAAACCAGACCTACCGTTCACGCGTGCCTCAGTTTCTTTTTTGTTTGTTTGTTTGTTTTGTTTGTTTTTTGGGTCCGGTCGTGGGGCCTGAACTCTGGGCTTGGGCGCTGTTCCTCAGCTCTTCAGCTCAAGGCTAGAGCTCTACCACTTGAGCCACAGCGTCACTTCCAGATTTTTTTCTTTTTGCTTATGTGGTGCCGAGGACTCGAACCCAGGGCCTCAGGCATGCAAGGCAAGCGCTCTACCACTGAGCCATCTTCCCAGACCCTCAGTTTCTTATCTGGACAAAGAGCTAGCAATGCCTTGCTGTTATAGAGTCCTTCTGACGAAATGGGCTCATTTCAGAATAGCTCTTAGAGTGCCCACATCCACACAGGAAATCCCGTTCAACTACCACCTATCAGCTGTCAGTAGCAGTGATTAGTTTTTGTATCTTGTATAGACAGAGCTTAAGTATTTGTGTGGTGGGTGCTATCAAAACTTAATGCCTTTCTTTTTTGGGGCTTAAGAAATAACAAATTCCATTCATTTTTCTTGTCTCCACAAAGATCCTCTAAATATAGTGATAGAAAATTTAAATACAAGCCTGGTACTGGAGGTTCATGCCTGTGATCTTACCTAATCAGGAGGCTGAGATCTGAGCATTGCAGTTCAAAGCCAACTGGGCCAGGAAAGTCTGTGAAACTCTTATCTCCAATTAACCACCAGAAAACTGGAAGTGGAGCTGTGGCTCAAAGTGATGGAGCACTAGCCTTGAGCAAAAAATCCTCAGAGACAGTGCCCAAGCCCAGAGTTCAAGCCCCATGACTGACAATAAAATTAATTACATACTAATACATACTGGGTGCCTTGGGACCTCATTTACTTAACTTTCACACTAGCCTGGGGGGCGGGGAGGAGGAGAGAGACTTTTATTCTGTCCCTGTTTCTCCTTCATGTCGTGGAGACTCCTTGGGATCTTGGCATCTCCATCCTGGGAGAGAAGGACCCATAAACTCCCTCCTGTTAGGAACCAAGAGTTGACAGACCTCCCACAAATGAGCAGACAAGTCTGCTCCTTTTAGGCTTGATGGACCATATAGTCTTGGTTGCAAATATCCAGCTCTGCTCTTAGAGTACAAAAGCATTCATTGATGGTGTAGAAAACGCAAGGCACTACCGTGTCCCAATAAAACTTTATTCATAAATTTGGCCCCCAGACAATAGTTTGCCAATACCCTAATATAGATGTTCAAGGCCAGACACAGAGGGGAAGCTGTTTCCTGGAGGTTGGTGGCCTGCTCAGGCAAGCCAGGACTAGAACCCAGACCTTGATCAGGGAGCTAGCTCCCGGTGGGGCACACATGGTCCCTAGGACATTTTCCCAGAACACCCTAACTGAACAAAGGCTCCTTAGCCACTCCCTTTATCCTAGCAAATAATGAAGACTTGTCTTCACGGCCACTCAACTTCCCCAGAGGCCCAGGCGGACTTTCAAACACTAGGGCAGTGGAGGAATGCAGTCCACTGAGAGATGAAACTGGGACGCCTTAGCTTCTTGGAAGTGGAAACCTGCCCAGTCCACTTTCTTCCCGAGCATGCGTTCAAGCCATCAGCCATCTCTGAATTTTCTCAACTTCAAAGCCCTGACAGCATCATCCCCTCCTTCTCTTGAAGACACCCATGCTCTCTGGATCCCCGCTGAAGCCCAGCCATGTCTACAGTGGTATTGGTAAAATGGTGGCGTTTGCATGGAGTCAAGGTGTATGGAGGATTGCTCAGATAGAGGTACATAGGCTGCAGAGGATGGGAAAGGCTCATCGCCCCTCACAGCAGTCACGGACTGGCGATAGAGAGACACTTTGGTACTTGGGGTGAAATTATTAGTCACATACAAAATATACGTAGACTCCGACCCAACATTTCTCGTTCTCCCCTGCCTGCAGATCAGGCCTCACTGTTGCCTTCTGCTTTGGTTGGGGTTCGAGTCTCCCCCATGGTGTCTTGTGTGGAAATATTAAGTGAGTGAAGCCTACATCGAGCCATGGGTGGAGCCCCTAGTGTAGCTTTGTGAGTAGAAGCAGGAGGGCCTATGCACACACACACACACACACACACACACACACACACACACCAGTCACAGGCTGTCACTGTGTATACTCTGTACTGCTTGGGACTCTGCCAACAAGTAGGCCAAACAAAAATCTCTTCCTTTATCATCCACCCAGTCTGTGATGGGCCCCTGGTAGTAGATAATGGACTGAGACCTCCTCCTTCTCTTCCGTTCCTCTTCCTCCTCCCCGCTTCCAGTCCCTTCACACACCAAATCTTTGAGCCTCTCTCCCCTGCAGTCCACCCATTCTGTGGTGCCTGCTACAGAATTTCAAGTGAGCCACCACCCAGCTCCTCCTCCTCCTTGGAAAACAGAACTCTTGAGCCCTGTTGGTAGTGATGGACTACTGTGGATAAGGAAGTGGATCCAAACTGAGAATGGCTAGTTCCAGGAAGAAGGAATTCCAGCCCAGTGCAGCCTCTAGGAACAGTGAGACACCTCTACTGTCCAAGCAGTGGTGCAGTGCGGGCCGGGCAGGGTCAAGTTCAAGTTCAAGGCCTGATTCAGCCACACAACAGACTTGCTATGGTGACTCTTTTCTTGTTTGTGTGTGTGTCCTGTGTGTGTGGAGGGGGGGGGCTTGAACTCAAGATCTGACTCTTAGCTTTTTCACTCAAAGATGGCACTCAACCAATTGAGCTGTAACTCCACTTCCAGCTTTTGGGGGGTTAAGTGGAGATAAGTGTCTCTCAGATTTGTTTTCCCAGGCTGGCTTCTAACCTCGATCCTCAGATCTCAGCATCCTGAGTAGCTAGGATTACAGATGTGAGCCCTGGGCTTCTGGGTCCATTTATTTCCTTTTCAGGATTTTTAGATTAATGGAATTAAATTAGTCATAACCCTTAGGACACAACACATTCTACTGATTGGCCCTTCTTTGTCTCTATTTATTTAATCCCTTTTGTTCTCTGAATATGTTTCCTACAGGGACTGCCAGCCTTGGTGACAGCCTGTGTCTGGTTGTGTCTCCCAGCCTCCTCCACCAGGGGGCATCTATCACATGGTGGTCACTACTACTACCTTGCTCACTCGGCTGGTGCTCTGCCACTTGAGCTATGACTCCAGTCCCTTTTTTGTCAGTCATGGGGCTTGCACTCTGTGGCCTGGGTGCTGTCCCTCAGCTCTTTAGCTCAGGGCTAGCGCTCTACCACTTGAGCCATAGCACCACTTCTGGTTTTCTGGTGGTTAACTGGAGATAAGAGTCTCACTTTCCTGCCTGGGCTGGCTTTGAACTGTGATCCTCAGATCTCAGCCTCCTGAGCAGGAAGGGTTACAGGAGTGAGCCACCAGCGCCCAGTGTTCCAGTCCCTTTGTATGCACTGGCTATTTTTAAGGAAGGGTCTTGCTGTATACCTCACTGGCCTGGGCCGTGATCCTTTGACTTACGCTACCCTGTGTCACTGGGGATGATACGCACCTGCCACTGTGCCCACTGGCGAAGAGAGAATCTCATGAACTTCTTTTACCCCTATACTGTCTTCAAACTGTGATCCTTCAATCTCTACCTCCAAAGTAGCTGGGATTACAGGCTTGAGGTACTGGGCCCAGCTGTGCTAGACCTTTTACTTACTTATTTTTCACAGTACTCGGGGCTTTGTGCTCACTAGGCTGGCACTGTACCAACTAGCCACAACTCCAGCTCAGCTTTCTGCCAGTTAATTGGAGATGAAGTCTCACAGATTTTTCTGCCCAGAGTAGTCAAACTATGATTCTCCAGGTCTCAGCTGAGTAGTTATAATATCAGGCAGGGGTTTACTCATGCTTGGCTTGCTTTATTTTTTAAATCAATTCTTGCATTTTTGCCTGAGCAACCTGAACCATGATCCTCCTTCTAATTACACAACTAGAGTAGGTGGGATGATAGGTGTATATCACCACATTTGGCTAATAATTGATTAATCTGGGGTATACAGTGGCTACTGCATGACTGGCAGCTTGTATTTTCCCTTTCATAAGGTAACTTTTGGACCTAGTGAATTTATCTGAAAAAATTATAGAAAATGATGAACTCTGCTGCTTCATCTTTTCTGCCAGCAAATGCTCCATAACTTCCTCTCTCAACCCCTTCATTTTCTCCATCTTTTGGGGGGAGGGGTCTGGTCGTGGGGCCTGAATTCTGGGCCTGGGCACTGTCCCTCAGCTCTTCAGCTCAAAGCTAGCACTCGACCACTTGAGCCACAGCGCCACTTCCAGCTTTTTTTCTTTTTGCTTATGTGGTGCTGAGGAATCGAACCCAGGGCCTCATGCATGCAAGGCAAGTGCTCTACCACTGAGCCACCTTCCCAGCCACCATTTTTTTTTGGGTTGTTCATGGGGCCTGAACTCTGGGTGCTGTCCCTCAGCAATTCAGCTCAAGGCTAGCACTCTACCACTTGAGCCACAGCGCCACTTCTGGCCTTTTCTGCTTATGTGGTGCTGAGGAATCGGACCCAGGGCCTCTTGCATGCAAGGCAAGCGCTCTACCACTGAGCCACCTTCCCAGCCCCTCTTCGCCATCTTTTCAAGAGCATACATTCAATCACATCATTGCCTGACTCACAACACAAATTGTCTCCCACTTCTCATCAGCTCAAAGTCGCCACCACAGCCAAGGAAGCTTGCAGCGCCCAGCCTGTCACCTTGCCAAGTTCAGCTCTGGGCCTGGGCACTGTCCCTCAGCTCTTCAGTCACAGCTCTGACTCACAGCTCTCTCACACTGCGTTTCCATTCTGTGTGGGTGTCCCAGGGTTTCCTGCCTTGGCATTCTTGCACATATCCTTCCTTTGGTCTCCCTCCCTCCTTCCCTCCTCTCCCTCCCTTCACTCTTCATCCTTCCCTAACCTCGGGTGGGGCATCATGGGCGGAAGCACCAGGCCTGGTGCACTGTGGCTGAGCTCCACACCATGGGCTGAGCTCCAAACCCATGGGAATGAGGCTTCCAGTTCACCCAAATCAACCACTTGAAGTCGCGTGAACCCTGGATGGGGTCCATGGAACTTTAGGGATGAGCTGGCCTAACCCCAGATGCTGTAGCCCACTCACCCATCCAAAGCTACCATTGGCTGGAATGCTGTGCCCAGGCTTTATATCAAAAGCGCTTCATCAGCCGGGCGCTGGTGGCTCACGCCTGTAATCCTAGCTACTCAGGAGGCTGAGATCTGAGGATCACAGTCTGAAGCTAGTCCAGTCAGAAAAGCCCATAAAGGGGCTGGGAAGGTGGCTCAGTGGTAGAGTGCTTGCCTTGTGTGCACGAGGCCCTGGGTTCAATTCCTTAGCACCATATAAGCAAAAAGAAAAAAGCCGGAAGTGGCGCTGTGGCTCAAGTGGTAGAGTGCTAGCCTTGAGCTGAAGAGCTGAGGGACAGCGCCCAGGCCCAGAGTTCAGGCCCATAACTGGACCCAAACAAAAAAGAAAAAAAAAAAAAGAAAAGCCCATAGACTTTGATCTCCAATTAACCACCAAAAGGCCCAAAGTGGATCTGTGGCTCAAAGGGTAGAGCACCAGCCTTGAGCAAAAGGGCTCAGAGATGACACTCAGGCTTCAAGTTCAAGTCCGGGACTGGCACTGACACATACACATGCACACACACATTCACTTCATCGATCTTCTGGAACCTGTTGGACTCCTTTAGGCGTTTGTGACCCCTTTTCTATTACATACTCTGAAAAGATCAAGCTATTCTTCTTGCTGGGGCTGAATAGAAACTTCTTGCTATATTTTATTATTACTATTCCAAACTTCGCCTCTAAATTTAGCTCATCATCACAGACTAAGACCGTGAACTGCTTTCTCCTTATCATCCTCAGCGCACTCTTGAGAGCCTTTAAGGCCCCTTTGGCTCTTTAGATCCTGGGCTGCGGCCAGGACAAGCTCTGGCTCAAATCTGCTTCTGTCCAGATCAGGCACCAGGAGCTATGGCTTGGGTCCTGCTTCCTGGGGCTTTGCCACCATCAAGAGGAGCCGGACAGCAAGCAGCCTGGCTGCTCCTAATGAGGGAAATACAAAGTGTCCCCAGCCTAGTGTGACAGCACACAGGCAGGTGACAGTAACTTCCTGTCACAGAACTGAAGGTTGGAGGCCACACCTATGTGACAAGGTGTAATGTCTGTCCTGCCCAGCGGGGAATGGCATCACTGTGACTTTGGGACGTGGGATTAAACTTTCCATCATGGTTTGTCTGCTACCCTAGAGTTGCTTTTAGGTGAAACAGGACCTGCCAGCTCGGGAGACATATTGGGCCACAAAAGGTATGAGGGCAAATACACCACCAGATGCCAATTAAACACTAATTAGATGGGCGGGAGGGGTCACACTTAGAGGCCTGACTGTCTCAATAAATATGTCCCTTAAACACAATCTTCCAGGGAGCAGTGGCTCATGCTGAGCCGGCTAGCACATTGCCTTCCTAAAATGCACACCCGCTCACGCACACACTCACATGGACACAATCACGTATGCACACACAGATGCGTATACGCATACCCTTCCCTAGGTTGGGAAAAAAACCACCTAACAGATCCCTGAGGAGAAGCCGCCACAGCAACTTCTTATGTCTGTTCTACCAACTGTCCTGCTCCCCAGCACCAGGCCCTGGCTTCCTGTCCACTGTCCCCACGGGTACGGGACCACACCAACGTGGGAATGCCCTTCAGGGCTCCCTCAGTCATTTGGCTGGTCTGGACTAGACCTGGACTAGTCATGCTTTTGGTTCCCAGCTGCTCCCACTTGTGGCTTCTCTGCAGATCACACCCCACAAGGGAGCCGAGGCTGGTCACCTCTGTCTGGCAGCGACAAGGATGGCATTCAGCTGTCTGGTGCTTGCTGCTGATCCACTGACTGCTTAGGTTGAGCTGACTTGTTCTGTCTGACACCACTGCAAGTGACATTGCTGCTTCTCCCTGTTATTACTTCTGTCTGCAGGAACCTCAGGGGTCTCTCTCTCCAAGGGGCTCTGCAGGGATTTTGAAAATATGGGACTCTCTCTGTCTCTTTCTTTATTTCTTTTGTCAGTTGTGGGGCTTGAACTCAGGACCTGGGCACTGTCTCTGAGCCTCTCTATGCTCAAGCTTAGTGTTCTACCACTTGAGCCACAGCGCCACTTCCAGTTTTTGAGCGGTTAATTGGAGATAAGTCTCATGAGGAGTTTTCGGCCTGGCTGGCTTTCCACCGGGATTCTCAGATCTCAACCTCCTGAGCAGTTAGGATTACAGGTGTGAGCCGCTGACACCTTTACTTCTTAACCTTGACATTTATCAGGAACAACAAAACATACAAATGCGAGCATGGTTATAAAACAACAATGAAACCAAAATCAAACAGCACATGACAAACTCACAGGAGAAATACTGATGTGGAAATGGTTCAACCACAGAATGACAGGGCAAAACTCTGTGTCCTAGACTGAGACATCCTCTTAAGACTTTATTTCCCTCTGAGGAAGGCTTACCCAGGTGGCCCCAGCTCCCTTAAGCCTTAAGTAATACTGTTACTTATTATATTACTGTGTTTTTCACCAAAGGTCCCTGGGAAGTTTTCATCTCTGCTAGGGTTTGTATGAGAGTCCCTCTGAAGGTCTGTATGGAAGAGTTTGGTCCTCAAGGTGGCAGTATTGGGAGATGCTGTTTACCTTCAAGAGGTGGGGCTTTGTGGGAGGTCTTTAGGTCATTGGGGACATGCTTTTGAGGGGAATTGTGTATGGGACCCTGGTGTGCTCTCTGCCTCGGTTTAAAATGTGACTGGCTGTGTGACAGGTGCATCTGCCATGATATGCCACCTTTACTTGAGACTTAAAACAATGGGGACTTAAACTTCAGGAACCAAGAGCTCAAATCCCCTCTATTTTGTAAGTAGCCTCTGTCAGGTCTGTAAGTGGCAGTGATGGGAAGCTAACACAGCCTTGAGCAGGCAGGCCAGCGGGCACTGTTGAAACTTGCAGTGAACATTCCAAAGGTACAACATGTGTTGGCATAGTCAGAAAAGGTGGCAAGGAAAAATTGTTGCCTGCTCCCTGAAGAAGACCTGCAGCACGGCAAGGCCTGATGCCAGCCTTCGCTCTGCCAGTTCAGGAAGGTGGAGCCTGATCCTTGCAGGGAAGGTTAACAAGGAAAACCTTGGCAACCATGAGAAGGAACACTTGTGACTGTGGCTCTGGCTTCTTGGAGGAGAGGGTGTGACAACCCGTTTTGTGTACTAAGTGATCTGGCTTCTTTTTCTTAAATGAGGGGTAAAATATAATCACACGTCCTTCTGAAAATCTGGACCTGGGAAATGCATTCCTACTTGCCAAGGGGATGAAAATACCTGTGGAGCTCAACCTTAAGTAGTGTGGTGTTAGGTCTGTGGGTTTCTTCGTGGTTGCCAGGTTGCAGATACACTTGAATTCAGTCTCCTGTGTGTCTGTATCTTGTGTTTCTGGGATGCTTCAGTTGGCAGGTCAAGCCAAAGATCATTTTTCTTTAGCTATCTGAGTGTTGCAATTGAATGGGTGCACTTGTCTTGATGGATACATTAGTACTCCAGGAAACTTCGATTTATTGACCTACCTCTAATGTAAGCAAATGCTGCCAAAGAGTTGCTAACAATAATTCCATCTTTCGGCAGAACCCTCGATCCACTGGGGTTAAAGTTGATATCTATTTCATTAAAAAAAAAAAAAAGCAAAAGCAATTCATCAGCATTGTTCACAGCACGCCCAATCGAAAACACCCTCTGTTCCCTTCCCTGACTGCCAATCATTAAGAGTCATGGCCATGAAACACATGGGTTTCTGACTAAATCATGGAAGACTAAGCCAGGAAGAGCGCTTCATAAGCAGTCCCTACAAACTGAATGATAAGAAGGATTAGAAATATTTGAAGTCTTGGGCTGGGAAGGTGGCTCAGTGGTAGAGTGCTTGTCTTGCATACATGAGGCCCTGGGTTCGATTCCTCAGCACCACATAAGCAGAAAAAGCTGGAAGTGGCGCTGTGGCTCAAGTGGTAGAGTGCTAGCCTTGAACTGAAGAGCTGAGGGACAGCGCCCAGGCCCAGAGTTCAGGCCCCACAGCCAAAAAACAATTTCAAGTCTTGACTCCAACTTCAGGTGGGCCTAACTGTCCCATCCCAAAGCCAGGGGCGTTTGTCTGTCCTCTCAGAGGCTTGGGAAATAGTATCTCACTTTGCTACAGAGCTGATGTCAGTTCTGTGAGCGAGAGATGAGACAGATCTTGGGTTATGGAGTGGGGCTGTGTATGTCTGCTTTTTGAATATGATGAAAAAAATGATCTAGTGTCTAATGCTGGTAACCTGTCTCGATGGAGCATAGAAATGGCACTAGGCAGGTCAGGGGCTGGGGTCTCCTACGAATGTCAGGGCTGAAGTCTCTTGGGAACATGTCACAGAGCTCTCAGGCCCTGACTACAGGGGGGCCAGAATATTCAGGGGCTCATGTGGGAGCCCAGTCAGAAAGAGAAGTGAGACGGAGTCACAGGGTCTGGTAGAAAGCCAGGGTTATTCCGTAGGTCTCTCTAAGCGTTGGACTGGAGATGATTTCTATTTTTCGCTGTTTTCCTGTGGTTTTTGTATCAACTATATATATAGGTAAAGTATGGAATCAGCGCTCTGAATCTCAGGGTTGCACATCTGTTGGTTCAATCAGCTATAGATCAAAAATCCTGAGAAAAAGAATGTGCTGTATTGAACATGTACAGACTCGTCTCTGTGCTGTCATTCCCTAAACAATACATATGAAGGCTACGGTACACATGACATTGGACTGGGGCTTATAAGCCTCCTAGGGATAATCTCTAAGTATACAGAAATACATGTGCGGGCTTTGTGCAAATCTTATACCATTTAATAAAAGGAACTTGAGCATCAAATGAATTTAGTATGTGTGGGGGGTCTGGAGCCATTCTCCCACAGACACAGAGGGATTGCTTTACTTAAATTGTATAATGCGCGGGCAGACTTCATAAATATAACGACAGTAACACGAGATGAAGCTCTTACTGCCCACAGCTTACCATCTTAAGTGATCTGTTGGGTCTCTACATTTTCTATCAGAAGCTCCATGGAGCTGAATTTACATTTTAGATCTGAGAAGAAAGTCAACATGGCCGTTCCTTCCCCTTCTATCTACGATAGTCAGGCGGAACTGACTGGAAGCAGTGCCACAGGCAGGGGCCATACAGGCCCGACCTGGCTCTGGTCCACACAGGTTACTGCCAGGATCATCTCTGCAACAAGCTCCCTGTATGGCCCAGGATCCCAATTTATTTCTGAGCAGATCTCTTGTTGAGACTGGTGTTTTGCTTTTAACAAGTGAAAGAAGAATGGCGAGTGAATTTATTCTGCTTAGGATTCTTTTTCTTTTGTGCTAGTACTGGGGTTTGAACTCAGGGCATCTCTTCATTTGCCTTTTTTTTTTCCTCAGGACTGGTGCTTTACCACTTGAACCACACTTTTACTTCTGACTTTTTGCTGGTTATTTAGAAATAAAAGTCTCACAGACTTTCCTGCTCATAATAATTTCAATCTGCAGTCTTCAGAGCTCAGCCTTCTGAATAGCTAGATTACAGGTATGGTAAGTTACCAGTGCCTAGCTCAAGACAAAACATTGGCCACCCGTTGCAATCATTGGAAGCTTTGGCACTATCCTTACCAGATCAAGCCCCTCAAACACACCTCCTGGCCTCCCTTTTCATCCCTCCCAGCGTGTGCTGACAGCAGTCACGGGGATATTCACCTTTACTAAAGAGGAATATTGCTATTAAGCCATAACAATTACCATATTCGCCATCTTTCTGCTTCAAAGAAGGATGTAGATTAGCAATGGCTGGATCAATTGCTCGGAGGATGTGCTTGGGAACTAAAAATCAAAAAGAAATATTTTAAATACATACTTTAAAATGTTGTCATAGGGGCTGGGAAGGTGGCTCAGTGGTAGAGCGCTTGCCTTGCATGCCTGAGGCCCTGGGTTCAATTCCTCAGCACCACATAAGCAAAAAGAAAAAAGCCAGAAGTGGCACTGTGGTTCAAGTGGTAGAGCACTAGCCTTGAGCTGAAGAGCTGAGGGACAGCACCCAGGCCCAGAGTTCAGGCCCCATGACCGGACCCAAAAAAAAAAAAAAAATGTTGTCATAGTTCATGAATGTTGGCAGCGCAATGTAAATACAATTAGAAAGCATGTTTTACCATTTTTTCATATTGCTTACTGGTCATCAGCCACCCGCGTCCCTCCCTCCCCCCTCCCCCCCCCCCGCCACATACCCCAATAATTCATGGCCATTAGCAAATGACCAAGAAATTTTAGGCCCTTTTTTTTTTTTTTGGGTCCGGTCGTGGGGCCTGAACTCTGGGCCTGAGCACTGTCCCTCAGCTCTTCAGCTCAAGGCTAGTGCTCTACCACTTGAGCCACAGCACCACTTCCGGCTTTTTTCTTTTTGCTTATGTGGTGCTGAGGAATCGAACCCAGGGCCTCAGGCATGCAAGGCAAGCGCTCTACCACTGAGCCACCTTCCCAGCCCCTTTTTTTTTCTTTTTTGGTCAATCATGGGACTTGAACTCTGGGCCTAGGCACTGTCCCTCAGCTTTTCAGCTCAAGGCGAACACTCTACCACTTGAGCCACTGCTCTACTTCCGGTCTTCTGAGTGGTTTATTGGAGATAAGAGTCTCATGGACTTTCCTGATTGGGCTGGCTTTGAACTATGATCCTTAGATCTCAGCCTCCTAAGTAGCTAGGATTCAGCATGAGCCTGGCTAGGCCCATTTTTATAATATTTAAAAAATCATGGGAAATAATATGTGATATATCCATCCATTGGAATACAATTTAATAAGCAAAAGAATTAAATAATGATACATGTGAAAGGGCAGCTCTCAAAATTTACCATTGTTAACATGTGGGAGAATCCAATAAAAAAAACCAATTTTAGGTTCTCACAGTCCCTCCTACCATGCTGTGTCATGGCATTTCTACTGCATTGTTTAGGGGAAAGTCTGTACACGTCCCAAGGAGCCAGGCAGAAAAGATGACTGCATGATTCCATTTGTACAAATATCCAAGAGAGGTAAATCTAGAGAAAGCAATTATATCAGTGGTTCCCTGGGATCAGAGGTAGGAGTAAAAATGGGTGCAAGTAACTTTGAGGGGGTCAAGGAAATGTTTTCAAACTGGAGTGTGGTAATGGTCGCGTAGCCCTAAGTTTACCGCAAACCAGTAAAATTTGCTGACTTACAAAATGGTGACATTAAGGTATAGAAAGAACACAGCGATAAAGCTGCATGAACGTGGGACATGAGCTTCCTGAGCCACAGTAAGCAAATGACCATGACCCACTCCAAACCACCTCTGATCCCTTCCCAGCTCCTCCTCTGCCTCCCTCCGGAGCTCTCTGCCTCTTCCATAATATACCTAAAAAATTCTAGAAGTGAGATGTTAACAGGATGCACTAAATGTGAGGAAAGAGGACAGATGCGAGGCAGACAGGTGGGAGTCTTGGCAGTGGTGAACGTTTCTGACACACTGACCCTAAGAGTAAGCGATTGATTGTCAAGATCCCAGGCAGAGCAGTAGACAAAAGATCACAACGAAAACAGGGCAAAGCATGAGTTCTGAAGGCCAAGCGCACTGCCTGCTTCAGGCTGAGAGGAAAACTGCAGTTTAAAATTTAAAAAAAACTTATTTTTGTTAGAACAGGAGCTTGAACTCAAATCCTCATGCTATTGCTGGACTTTTTCACTCAAAGGTTGGCACTCTACCATTTGAGCCACACCTCCACTTCTGGATTTTGGTTGTTAATTGGAATTAGAAGTCTCATGGACTTTCCTGTCTGGGGCTGGCTTTGAACAGTGATCCTCAGATCTCAGCCTCACTGAAGAGCTAGGATTACAGGTGTGAGCTACCAGTGCCTGGCAGAAACTTCAGTCTGGTTGAAATCTGGGAGAATCGATGACAGGAAGCAGACAGGAAGCTAACACAAATGGTACACAACACACTGCACTGCTTTAGAAAAGCTCCTGAGGCATCTCTACAGCAAGAAAACCTCATTTGTATCCCAAGTGCTGAATGAAAGCCAGAAATGTCCCAGGATTTCCAACCAGACACCTTTCCTAAACTGTGACCCCTTTGTCCAGGAGGCCTTCGTGGCCTTGGTGCCAGGTGAAGATGCCCGAGGAATATGCCCTGGATACTAAGGACCACTGGTCCTAGCAGCATGATCGTGCCAGACTGGAGCTGCGGCAGACATGAAACATTCCCTATTAGATAACTTCTTCTTTCTGGGTCCCAAGAACAATGTCCCTGGTTACCTGGCCACAGCAAACCTGGACGTATCATCTCTCTCTGCCAAGACTGCTACTTCTCTCTCTCCGCACTTGCACAATTCTAGGCATATATTAAAAACCCTATTTTGTGTATTTCAATGGGCAAATTGTATGGCCTGTGAACTATATCTCAATAAAATCTGTAACAAAGAAGACTAGAGAGATAGCCAGAAGAGAAAAGGTATCAGGTTCTCTAGAGTTCCTTGCTTTCTTTTTGCTTTTGTACTCATTAAAACACAAGGCAATGTAATCCATCGCACCTTGCAAAAGAAAAAATAATTAACCACTTATTTCTCATTTGCTTTTTTTTTTTTGTAACTAGGGCTTGAACTCAGTACCAAGATGTTCTCACTTAGCTTTTTCTGCTCAGGGCTGGCACTCCACCTCTTGAGCCACACTTCCACTTCTGGTTTTTTGGGGGTTTTTTTGCTGGTTAATTGGAGATATGAGTCTCATGGGCTTTCTTTCCCTTGCTGGCACCAAACCTTGATCCTCACATCTCAGCCTCCAGAGTAGCTAAGATCACAGACATGAGTCACTAATGCTGGGCTCACTCTTTGCTTTTAAGTAGCTTTAAGAAATTAAAATCGAAACAAAGACACTGGAAAAACAAAGTAGTTCTGTCATGTAGACATTTTTAATTGTCCTGTAGGTATGCAGATAAAATAGCTGTTGGCAGCAGAGCTAGCTAGTTGTTTTGGGCCCACAAATGGTGCTGGAAGGTTAAATTGGAGCCAAACAATACGACTGTGAACTTGCATGACTCGCCAATAAATTTCAGAGCTTCCTAAGAGCCCAGATTAAAATCACCGGTTCTCAGACAACTCAACTGTATCCCTATTTCCTTGCTCTAGCCCCGCCCTCCACACGCACTGCCAATCTGATTGCTAGAAGCACACACTCTTAAAACAAATTTTGACCAGAGAAAATTCTGTTGTTTATCTGATATGAATGTCATAAACAAGGAAAAAGGGACAGCAAAGGGAGGCAGGAGGGCCTAGGCTGGGGAGGAACCTGGGGAGCAGAATGCACCCCCAGAGAGGCTGTGTCTTTATGAGCTTATGGCAGGTTTATTTATTCTTACCGCATGCATAGGTGACGGTGAGGTATTTCTTCACTCCCGGCAGACAGGGGCTTCCAAAGTGGTAATTGTTGACAAGGATTGTGCACCTCTGCTTCCCGTAGCACCTTCTGGATAGGACTTGCAGAGCCGAATAAGACAAGCAGTCTGGAAGGAAAGAATAAGAACTTCGGGCTGTGTTCAATGCTTGGCCACCAGTTACCTTATGGAACTCCTTAGAAATAAAGACACTGACATGCATTTCAAGTCAAGCCAAGCTAGTTCCTCTGTTTTATCTTCCATTTCATTGGCGCACCCAGGATGGCAGCACCTGCTTCGTGCTCATGCCCACAAATCCTGAGCGTGGCTCCAGGCTCTGTGGCTGGCAGCTTGAAAATCTGATATATTTTTGATTCAAGGGCTCAGAGTTTTGCTTTGCAACTTAGGTGACTTCTCTGCATACAGAACAAAAAAACATAATGTGGAGAACACGGAATAAAATTCCTCTCGTTTTTATTTCAATGAATGTTTTAACTAACCACTGGTTGAGGTATTGGCTTGTGAGGCTCGTTCCACGCCACATGAACATGAGAGCCCGTGAGGAGCTACCTCCTCTTATTCATCATCTAATTTCCAGTGTTTGGGCACTTTAATACCCAAATAAATAACTTGGGAATGAACGAGTGAATGAATGAAATCAATCACTAAGCAGCGCAGGCAGGAAAGTCTGTGACAGTCTTACCTCTAATTAACCTCCCCCCCCCCAAAATGGAACCTATACATAATGGAATTTTACATATCCATTAGAAACAATAAAATTATGTCATTTGCTGGGATAGAAATGGATAGAACTAGAAGAAATCATAGTGAGAGAAGCCAAGCTCATAGAGGCAAATGACAAATGTTCTCTCTGATATGCAGAAATTAGATCTAAAATATACTAGAATATGAGTAATTATACAGGATTCTAGACACTCACACACAGTGAGACCAAAAGCGGATACTACATGCCTCTTTAATTTATATAAAATAAGAAATGTCAAAATGAACTAAAAAAAAAAAAAGCTGGAAGTGGAGCTGTAGTTCTAGTGGTAGCACATTAGTTTGAGCAAAAAAAAAAAACCCAAACCCTCAAGGATAGCACCCAGGTTGTGAGTTCAAGTCCCAGGAGCAATGTGCACATGTGTGTGTGTGTGTGTGCGCACACACACACACACACACACACACAGAAATGAACCACTAAACACAAGGCCATGTTTTCAGCACCTTGATACAATGCCATGATAATTAGTATTATTGGTGGCATCCAAAAAAAGAAATTTACTCATTATCTGACTTCTGGAATGGCAACCCCTCTGTACAACACCTTAATGCTAACAATAAAATTACATTAAAAAATTAGTATTATTTGGAACAAGTATTACTATGGTGAGATGTCCCCACAAAAGTCCATGTGTTAGGAACGTAACCCTTAACGTCATGTTATTATTATTGGGAAGCAATTGAGATTAGATAAAATCACAAGGGTGGGGCCTCAGGATGAAGTTGAAGTCTTTAAATAAAAGGAAGAGAAGCAAGCTATCCTCTAGCTCTGCCTCACCCCATGGTGCTGGTATGATGCCTTCGGCCTTAGCCTCCAGAACCAGGAGCAAATAAGCCTCTATCCTTATAAATTATCTGCTCTTGGGTATGTTATTATAGAAATAGACCAGACATTAAGTCTATATTAAGTAGAGTAAGATATTTGTGGAGGATGAGGTGCTGTGCTATGTACTATCAGAAAAAAAAAACCAGAATGAAGACATCATCTTGTGTTAGGCAGGATACGCAGTTGTGAGGGTCAGCTTGACTGGAATGAGAAGCGCCTGGAACTGGGAGATTAGTGAACCACACTTTGGTCAGGGAGTTTCCAGAGACTGAATTTGCTGTGGGAGGAAGATCCTCACTGAATGTGGGCAGCACCGAACCACAGGGTAGGGGCCTAGATGGAAGAAGATGAGGAAAAGGAGGAAGTTTCTCCCTCTGCTTCCTGGCCACCATGAGATGAACTGCTCTGCCCACCCTCCCACATTTTTTTTTTTTTTTGTCAATCGTGGGGCCTGCACTCTGGGCCTGGGCGCTGTCCCTCAGCTCTTCAGCTCAAGGCTAGCGCTCTACCACTTGAGCCACAGTGCCACTTCCAGTTTTCTGTGGTTAGTTGGAGCTAAGAGTCTCACAGACTTTCCTGCCTGTCTGGGCTGGCTTTGAACCGTGGTCCTCAGACCTCAGCCTCCTGAGTAGCGAGGATTATAGGTGTGAGCCACCGGCTCTTGGCCTACACCACATCTTTCTCACCCAGATCAACTAAGGACCTCAGACATCATGAACAAAAATTAAATTTTCCTGCATTTGTTGGTGACAGGTATTCTGTCATTGACAAAAAAAAAAAAAAAAGCTGGGTGCTGGTGGCTCACATCTGTAATCCTGGCTACTCAGGAGCCTGAGATCTGAGGATCATGGTTCCAAGCCAGCCCAGGCAGGAAAGACAGTGAAACTCTTATCTCCAATAAACCACTCAGAAAACCGCAAGGGGTGCTGTGGCTCAAGTGGTAGAGCGCTAGCCTTGAAGAGGGACAGTGCTCAGGCCCAGAGTTCAAGCCCCATGACCAAAAAAAAAAAAAAAAATCTGAGTAACAGCAATGGAGCCATGAGAGACCGGGTGTAGTAATGGACCAGAGTTAAATAAATGTCAGGAAGCAGTAGGCCAGACAAGAGGACCTAAGGTCAAGGATCAGAGGGATCATTGAGGACTTGAGTGTTCCAGACAGGCTTTTAGAGGACGGGGCCTTGGACACAGAATATAAAGTGAATTGGGTAGAGGTAGACAAGGAAGAAGCATGAACGTGAGGAGAATGTCCAGGAGAACTTGAGTCGGAAGACAGGGAGCAAACTGGGGTAGGATAGAGACTTTGGGGAAAAGACTGAAGTACTTGGATAACTTTTAGTCTAAATTCTATGCTTTTTCTGGCCTTGAGAAGTGAAAACAAGCAAACATGGTGTGAAGAAAGCAGATCAGATCTAAATGTAAACGCCTGAAACTGGGATATAACAAGGAGACATAGAAGGAAACTCACAGGAAGAGGCGGTAGGTATTTTGAATCCTGGGGATGAGGTAGGATTTTAGTCACTATGGGTTTCAAGGTGCTTGTTTGTGAGCTAATGCCTTAAAGACTACAAAAATAAAATACATAATTAAAAAAAGAGTACAAAATAAACTTTCTTAAAACTTAAAATTCATGTCGAGCTGGAAGGTTTGTCAGCAGGGAATGGCTGAGGGGCAAGTTTGAGAGAAATGTAAAATGTCCCATAAACATTATATAAAATTATTCTTTTGTGGGGCTGGGAAAGTGGCTCAGTGGTAGAGCACTTGCCTTGCATGCATGAGGCCCTGGGTTCAATTTCTCAGCACCACATAAGCAAAAAGAAAAAAGCTGGAAGTGGTGCTGTGGCTCAAATGGTAGAGCACTAGCCTTGAGCTGAAGAGCTGAGGGACAGGGCCCAGGCTCAGAGTTCAGGCCCCACAACCGGACCCCCCAAAATAAATAAATAAATATAAAATAAAATACTAAAAAAAAAAAATTATTCTTTTGTGAAACTTAACTATCCCAGAAACCACGAAAAGGTTATCTAGGAGTAAAGTTACGGTCCTTGGATTGTTCCTGGAATGGACAATTGCTCCATAAGCTGCCTGCGTGGGAAAAAGTAACAGTAAGAATTACAAAATTTATCTTACATCTGATGTTGTAAAACACTTTTCTGTCCAAAATAAACACAGGTTTCTATTTTGAACACACAGGTGAGCTGGGTGTGGTGGCTCACTCGTGTAACCTCCAGCTACTTGAGAAGCAAAGGGAAAGGATTGTAGTTTGGAGCCAGCCTGGGCAAAGTTGTTAGCAAGACTTTCAGCTCAAATAAGTTGTGTGTAGTGGCTCATTACAGTCAATCCAACTACAAGGGATCAAGGTCCAGCCTGGCAAACAAATGCAACATGGTATTTGAAAAAAATTACTAAAGCTAAAAGGGCCAAGATGTGACTAAAGTGGTAGAGCTCCTGTCTAGCAAGTATAAGACCCTGAGTTCAAACCCCATATAAAGATATAAGCCAAAACTAAGGGTGAGGCTCCTCTAGTAAATAACACTATCAAGAGAAAAATACAATCTGCACTCCATCTACTTGGGAAGCAGAGGCAGGAAGATCTTGTCAAGCCAGGATAAACATAGCGAGACTCAAGTGGTAGAGCATTTGCCCACCATATCCTGCGTCCTGGGTTCAATCCCCAGTAACCACAAAACAATGACAATTAAAAATATTTGTAGATAATGGAGTTGGAGAGGCTGATCCAGGAACATTGCATGCCCAAAGTACAATGCCCTTCTACAACTAGTTAATGCTAATAAAAAAGTGCAAAAAAACCCCCCAACAACAAAAGAACCAAAACACTGTGTTGACCTTGAAGCCTTGACCTTGACCCTTCTAGCCACTTTACTATCTGCAAATGTCTTTCTCCACCATGGGATCCTGGAGACTTTCTTTTTTTGCCAGTCTTGGGGGCCTGGGCACTATCCCTGAGCTTCTTTTGCTCAAGGCTAGTGCTCTACCACTTGAGCCACAGCCCCACTTCTGGCTTTTTCTCTGTATGTGGCACTGAGGAATCGAACCCAGGGCTTCATGCATGCTAGGCAAGCACTCTACCGCTGAGCCACCTTCCCAGCCTTCCTGGAGACTTTCTATGGCACTCTTTTCTATTTCTCATTGTATTTGTGAACATTTTTTTCATATACATTATTTTTGTGAATGTGTGCCAGTATTGGGGCTTCAGCTCTTACTTAGCTTTTTTTTTGGGGGGGGGTGTCTGGTCATGGGGCCTGATCTCTGGGCCTGGGCGCTGTCCCTCAGCTCTTCAGCTCAAGGCTAGCGCTCTACCACTTGAGCCACAGCGCCATTTCCGGCTTTTATCTTTTTGCTTATGTGGTGCTGAGGAATCGAACCCAGGGCCTCAGGCATGCAAGGCAAGCGCTCTACCACTGAGCCACCTTTCCAGCCCCCTTTTCTTTTCTTTTTTGGTACTAGGGATCGAACCCAGGACATTGCACTTGCTAGGCAAGTGCTTTGTCACTGAGCTACATCCCAGCCCTACTTGGCTTTTGTCTTTTTTTTGCTCAAGGCTGGTGCTCTACCACTTGAGCCATATCTCTACTTCTTGTCTTTTGGGTCATTAATTGAAGATAAAGAGTCTCACAGACTTTGCAGCCTGGGCTGGCTTTGAACCACATTTCTCAGGTCTCATCCTCCTGAGTAGCTAGGATTATAGGCTTCCTTGTCATTTTTATTTTATTTTTAAACATTTATTATTATTATTATCTTTAAGTCGTTGTACAAAGAAGTTCCCATTCTACAACACAGTCTCTGAGTACAAGGTGTCTGACAACATTGTCCCCCATCCCTCCTAACCCATCCCTTCTCCCGCTTTTTTAAAAATTGAGGTAGGTGATTACATAAGTTTCACATATTTCACAGTATTGTGGAATAGTGACACTTAAACTCACACACACATTTTAACCTTCACAAGGCAAATTGCCATAATCATGGTCTATAAAGTTGTGAATTCTATGAGCTTTGACAATACAAGTTATG
The DNA here is from genome assembly GCF_019054845.1 of Dipodomys spectabilis. Classification (NCBI taxonomy): domain Eukaryota; kingdom Metazoa; phylum Chordata; class Mammalia; order Rodentia; family Heteromyidae; genus Dipodomys; species Dipodomys spectabilis. Next base: position 987,591 of record NW_024870784.1, on the reverse strand, counting down.
TCTTCCGCATCAGGTGATGTGTACATGCCTTGCCTTTTGCCTAGTGTAGCCGTCCCCTCTTTCCCTCTCCTTCCTCCCTTCCCGTTTCCTTGTCATTTTTACAGAGTGGTTATTATTCCCTCCCCCGTGCATTTCGTTCGTATCCTCTGCTGCTGGCAAACTGTGCTATTTACTCCCCCACAGCGCATGTGATAACAAGATACTCAACCACTTTAATTTTCGTTTTTGGCAATAGTTAAACCCCAGGACTGCAGTTAATCGCTCTGCACAGCCCGTGTTTATGTGGATAATTGGGCTGGCTGCTCCTCCGTGGCCCTGTCTTGGCAGTGGGAGCTGCCGGCCCCTCGATGCTGGCTGGAAAGTCCAGGCCTGCCCACGCGTAGCCCCGGGAAGGCCTCGCCCCGGCCCTGTTGCCCATTGTGTGCCCATTTCTCATTCTTTTCTTTATTAAGGAAACAGCAGAATCCTTGGAGCCCACCCAGAAAATGGGACTGTAGCAGGAAATGACACACGGCAGGGCACGGCCAGCCGGGGGACTTTCTGAAGCCGCACCCCTGTGCTCCATTCTTGGGAAGCCTCATCCCTTCCAACCTTCCAGGCTCCCTTCCATGGAGGAGGAGGTCAGATTCAGGGGGCACTGACTTGCTCTAAGATCTCTTGGAAGTGGCTTTGGGTGAAACATCCTCAGGATGAAGAACTCAGGTCTATCTCCGTTCAAACATACAAGGAGTCAAGTGCTCTCTTTTTTTGTTTCAAGTAGTGGAGATTGTTTTTTAATTTTTGGTCAGTCATGGGGCTTGAACACTGTCCCTCAGCTCTTCTGCTCAAGGTGAGCGCTCTACCACTTGAGCCACCGTGCCAGTTTCTGTTTTCTGGTGGTTTATTGGAGATAAGAGTCTCATGGACTTTCCTGCCTGGGCTGACTTTGAACCATGATCCTCAGATCTCCTGAGTAGCTAGGATTACAGGTGTGAGCCACCAGCAACCAGTTTTCAATAGTGGAGACTTTCAACTCAAGGCGTGACGCTTGCTAGGCAAGTTCAGTCTGGGTTTCACTGCTTATTTTTAGGCTAGGGTCCAGCTTTCCTCTCAAAGGCATGACTGAGCTCTGAGCCACCTACTTTAGGGCTTCTTGTCCTCCCTGGGGGAACAGGCATGCCACTGAACCCAGCTTCCCTCCACTTCTTTTTCTTGAACTTTTCTATCCCCATTGACCTCATTCCATGATCCTCCAGTATCAGCCTCCCTTGTTGCACATGCCACTGTGTCTGGTTATGGGTAGAAAAGGAGTTTCTTGAACTTTTCTTCCCAGCCTGGCCTCATTTCTTTCCAGGCTGGCCTTATACCATGGCCCCCTCATTCTCCGCTTCCCAAGGAACTAAGTTCGCAGGTCTGAGCCCCAAGGTCCTGGCTCAGATGGTACGGTAGAAGAGGCTCCACATGTTATGGAAAATGGAATACACATTTTGAAATCTGCAAGTGGATAGCTGGGTAAGCAAGCCCTAAGCCAGTGGGTGCTGCTTTGAGACTGGGCGGCGGGAGGGAGCTAGCTGTGGGGGCCTTGTAGAGAAAATCCAGGGCCAGTGTTAAGGATCTTTATATCCTGAGGATAAGCGCAGCTTCAGGACAGGACTTCCCATGCAACTGCAGTTGGCACAGACAGACTGCCATGCGCACCATGGACCCAGGCTGCCTCAGACCATTGTTCTTGACCTTGAGAACCAGCTGACTCTTTGCCCTTCACCCCACTGCACCAGACAGATAGAATTAATGGTCTGTGTGCAGGATGATGACCCAAGACTGGGGTGTGGTATGTGACTAACGCTCACCGCTCCAGTGCCCGCCCCACCCTGATGCACCCCAGATGGGACCCACTCAGGACACGGCGTGTGGAACCAGTGACACGGCTCTCCTCCCTCTGCCCCAGAACTCAGAGACTCTCCTGAGACTGGTGTAACCCAGCCTCGCCTCAGAATGCTCAAAAGGGTGAGTGGACTGAGGCAACCCTTTGGTTTTTCCAGGCACAGGTGCCCAGTGATGGTGATGGTGGTGATGATGATGGTAACTTGAGGGTGAGGTAGTACACACACACAAACACACACACACACACACACACACACAACAACAACAACAACAACAACCTGACTTTTCTGAGGAAAAGTGTATATATATATATATATATATATATGTATATGTATGTGCAAATATATGTATATATATATGTATGCAAAACAAAATCTAAGCAGACCTAGATGTAGATAACAAACCTCCCTTGCGTGGCCAGGGACGCACTCAGCAGTAGAGTACTTGTGAGGCATGCAGAAGGGCCTGTGGTCCATCCTTGCACCCCAAGAAAGCAAAAAGTAAAACCACAGAAAAGGTTCCTCTCTCTACTGTGCCAAGAGCTCATAAAAATTCTCAAAACCCATCACTCAGCTGAAGACCAACGAGAGGAGAAAAGCCAGAGGGATGATGTGTAAAAGGACAAACAGAATCATCATGACTCAAGGCCATTCACGATCCAAGAAAGGCAAACCGAACCAACACTGTGGGCTCGTTTTCTCCCTGGCAAACAGAACCTTCATGGAGATCAACGGGATGTCCCGATTCTGGGAAAGCCACAGTCACACCCCAGTAGTTAAAGTGTTAATTGCAACAAAAAGTTTTGGGAAAGATTCAGATGAGGCGTATGAAGAACGGTAAACATGGGCATATTCGTTTTCTGTAAAACGTTTGGGACTTTATCCCAAGAAAATAATTCAAGAGAGAGAGAGAGAGAGCACTAGCTACAGGCACAAGCTCATCATATATTATTCATAATATTTTGAAAGTCAGAATCAACAAAAGCTATTCAGCCATGAGGGAATGGTTAAATTGTGGAATGTATCTCCTTCACAAGATGGTAGGAAGAGATCAATAAACATTCATGAAGGCAGGGCTCTGGTGGCTCACAACTGTAATCCCAGCTACTCAGGAGGCTGAGATCTGAGGATCACGGTTCAAAGCCAGCCTGAGCAGGAAAGTTCGTGAAACTCTTATCTCCAATAAACCACCGGAAAACCCACAGTGGAGCTGTGGCTCAAAGTGGTAGAATGTTAGCCTTGAGCAAAAGAGCTCAAGCCCTGAGTTCAAGTCCCATGACCACCACCAACAACAATAATCTAAGAGCTAGAAACAAGTGGCTCACACCTATAATCCTAGCTACTCAGGAGGCTGAGATCTGAGCATCTCCTTTAGAATCCAACCTGGGCAGAAAAGTATGTGAGACTCATCTCCAACTAACCAGCAAAAATCCAGGAGTGAAGCTATTGCTCAAGTGGTAGAACAATACCAGCTTTGAGCAAAAAAAGACAAGCAGAGCAAGACCTTGAGTTCAAGCAACAATGTCAGCACAATAAAGAATATATGTGATAGAAAACTAAAGGAGGAAAAGAAAAAGCCAAAATGTAAATGCTATTATATAAAACATTTCTCTGCCTAGACAGCAGGCCTTGGGAAAAAAATCTAGAAAAATCAGTATCTCATTTAATGAGCAAAATTCATATCTGAATCTTTTTCTTTTTCCTGCCAGTCCTGGGGCTTGAACTCAGGGCCTGGACACTGTCTCTGAGCTTCTTTTTGCTCGAGGCTAGCACTGTACCACTTGAGCTGCAGCACCACTTCCAGCCTTTTTCTGTGTATGTGGTACTGAGGAATCGAACCCAGGGCTTCAGGCATGCTAGGCAAGCACTCTACCACTGAGCCGCATTCCCAGCCTCTGAATCCTTTTCTTGTTTCAATTCAATGTGATTATGGTGTTTGTAGAGAAGAAAAATGATGACGACGATGACGATGGTGATAGTGATGATGATGATGGTGGTGATGATAGTATTTGCTTATGTGCGAGAAGAAAGGAACACAGAGCATCCTCTCACACCAGATGTTCCAGATGCCAATCGCCGGCAAGCCCCCTGCCAGAGGCCCGTGACGAGATCTGCTCTCGACTCCCATGCGCTCCTCTGACCAGATTCAAGCTGAGCCCAGAGGAAAATGTCACAGCCCCTTCCCCTTCTTCACGGCCTTGTGGCCAAGCCACAGCCAGAGCCGGCAGTGAAGAGCCAGCTCTTACACACTGGCACTCGGAGCCCGGATGCGGCCTGTTTTGGCATGTTTTGATTGGCTCACTCAGTGTTTGAAAAGTTGGAACAATTCACCTTTTTTCTCTCTCCAGAAACCCGGATTTCCAGCGTCTCCTAAGCGGTTGGAAGCTATGAAAATACCAGGCCCCACTCCCAGCCTGCGGCCGCACCCGTGCCTCTCCAGCCGCGCTGCGGCGGCCCTGGTTCGTGAGCGCCTCACAGGGTCTGCGCAGGCGCAGGTGCGCAGAGCGCAAACACGGACGGCCTGGCTCCTCCCACACCGGGAAGAAAAGCAGTGGGAGGGACAGGGATGAGGCACTGTGCTGACAGGTGTCATGCAACCTGATTCCTTCATCTTGAGGCAGAGTCAGCCACACGGTCCGGGCCAAAGGGACAGCTTGGCAAAGGCCCGGAGGCCCGCGCTCAGAACGCCGCAGAGGTCCCGAGGGAAGGGCACAGAGACACCGAACTGCGGCTGTGTCTACACGTGTGCTGAGTGTACCGGGCGCACTGCAGGGTTGGAGTTTGGGATGTGCTCTGTTCAGTGCAAAGGAAATCCTTTCCACTCTGGAGTGAAGAAGGGAGGCAGCCCCAGGTCAGAGATGTCCTCATTGCTCAGCACACAGACCAGACTAAAGAGACAACGCTGTCCCTGGGAGCAGGAGTCAGGTGGCAGACAGGTGTGCTTGTCTGAGTGTGGTAGTGAACACCTTGAAACCCAGCTACTCACTAGAGCAAGGCAGGCAGGACTGAAAGTTTGAGGCCAGCTTAGGCCAAATGAGAGGAATCTTATTGCTAACAAAATATAGACAAAGAGGTTGGAGGGTACAGCCCTTGCCTTAGCTGATGCCCGTTCCATAGAAAGCCAGCTTCCATCCAGCTTTCTCATGGGTAAGGCGGCAGACCACCCAGGCAAGCCATTCACCCAGTACTCCTGCCAACATGGCTGAAGGAAGTTGGCTCAGAAGATCAGCCAAAATGGTTGCTTGGTGCTGCTGTCCAAAATACACACAGCCAAGTTAGATTTAGTCAGTCTGAGAAATGGCACGCCCTCCTCTATATAAGAAATGATGGTGGGGCCGGGTGGTACACGCCTGTAATCCCAGCCACATGGGAGGCTGAGATAGGATCTTGGTGTGGGGCAGGCCCCAGCCAAAAATGCCTGCCAATAAAGTTCAAAGCCTTGACTTTAAAACCCCAGTACTACCAAATAAAGAAAAACGTGGTGGTGGTGGTGGTTGTGTGTGTGTGTGTGAAGCAGAATGTGTACAGCAGAAAACAGAGCCCATATAACCCCCTGAAGCCCCTCCGGAAGAATTTCTTGCATAATGAAAGTCTCCGTTGTTTTTTGTTTTTGTCCAAGACTGAGACTCAAACTCAGTATCTGATGTTTTTGCTCATTGGCTGGTGCTCTACCAGCCATGCCTCCAAACCCTGGGTACTTTCTTTCAATGAAGCCATTTTTGCCCAAAGGAGTTAGATCAGCAAGGGTCTATTGCCCAGCTAAGATCAGAAAGCTCCCTGCCCCAGAGAATGGTATGAAAGCAGTAAGAGCATTTCCTTGGCAAAGGGTCTGGGCAAGCCAGAGTACCAAGACTCCTCCCATGACCTGGACACTGTCCCTTTACCCAAGGCTGAAGCAGGGAGGGAAGGGGAGGGGGGGAAGGAACCCATACAGCTTCTGCCTGAGTGCACTAAGGTAGTATGTGAGAGGAGGATGGAATCTAAGGAACTCAGGTCAAGGGAGCCGATGAGAGCCACTCACAGACCGTGGAGACCACCTTTGCATGTGCCCCTCTTGCTGCCCATGGAGCAGCCCAATCTCTGCAGACAAGACCCCATTCTTCCAGCAAATTCCCACCCCAGCCTGTCTTGGTGGAGAAGGTCTGCCAAGACTTTCCTCTAACAGATTTCCACCATTCTCAACAGAACAGGCTTCTCAGGATATGGTACAGGCCTGCTTTAGTCCAGTTTTAGTTACTGTAACAAAGTACCTGAGGCTGGATAATCTTATAAAGAAAAGAAGTCTCACAGTTCTGGTCCACAATCAAAAGGACCCACCTGTGAGGACAACATGGGAGCGGTGCTGTCACACACGGACACAGGGAATGTGTGCGTGTGCCGCTGCTGAATTCCCCCTTTCTCCTCTGCAAGTCACCCGTATTCAATCATGGGGTCTCCACTGGGCTACTTAGTCCTAGTCACCACCCAAAGTCCCCACTTCTAAATGCGGTAGGCGATGGCATGTCCTCAGGTGAACTCTGAGAGGACACGGGCTACTGTGTCCCACGGTGCGTGTCCTCGCGAGTCAGACACGCTGGTTCTGTCCTCAGTGCTCTTACCACCGAAGCCTGGTCCAGCGCTAAATGGGAGCGTCCGGGTTCTCATCTAAGATTCAGGCAAAGTCCTTGCGCCTGTGGCTGTAACTCAAAACTGATTTTCTGTGTCCAGGGGCAGCCATGGGGAGACATCGCTGTTAGCAATATTTTTCTTTTCTTCTTTTTTGGAGGGTGGCCAGACCTGGGCCTTGAACTCTGGGCCTGGGTGCTGTCCCTAACCTCCTTTTGCTCAAGGCTAGTGCTCCACGACCCGAGCTGCAGCTCCACTTCCAGTTTTTCTGTGATTAATCGGAGATAAGACTCTCAGGGGTTTCCTGCCTGGGCTGCCTCTGAACCGCAGTCCTCAGATCTCAACCTCCTTTGTAGCTAGGATTGCAGGCATGAGCCACTGGCTTCTGGCTTATATTTATTTTCCTTCCTCCAACCTCCCTCCCCTCCTTCCTTCCTTCTTTCCTTCTTCTTTTTTTTTTTTTTTTTGCCAGTCCTGGGGCTTGAACTCAGGACCTGGATGCTGTCTCTGAGGCTTTTTTTTTGCTCAAGGCCAGCACCCACCACTTGAGCCACAGCTCTACTTTGCCCGCCTTTCTTTCTTTCTTTCTTTCTTTCTTTCTTTCTTTCTTTCTTTCTTTCTTTCTTTCTTTCTTTCTTTCTTTCTTTCGTTCTTTCGTTCTCTCTCTCTCTCTTCCTTCTTTCCTTCACTCTCTGTCTCTGTCTCTCTCTCTTTGTTTTTGTTGTTGGTCATGGGGCTTGAACTCTGGGCCTGCTGTTCCTGAGCTCTTCAGCTCAAGGTGAGAGCTCTACCACTGGAGCCACAACACCACTTCCGGTTTCCTGGTGGTCAATTGGAGATAAAGATAAAGAGTCTCGGAGTTCAGGCATCAGTGGCTCTATGCCTGTAATCCTAGCTACTCAGGAGGCTGAGATCTGAGGATTGCAGTTCAAAGCCAGCCTGGGCAGGAAAGTCCAAAAGAGTCTTATCTCTAATAAATCACTCAGAAAACCGGAAGTGGCACTGTGGCTCAAGTGGTAGAGTGCTCGCCTTGAGCTGAAGAGCTGAGGGACAGTGCCCAGGCCCAGAGCTCAAGCCCCATGACTGACAAAAAAAATAAAATAAAAAGATGAAGAGTCTCACGGACTTTCCTGCCCAGGCTGGCTTTGAACCTCAGATCCTCAGATCTCAGCCTCCTGAGTAGCTAGGATGACAGGCATGAACCACTAGCACGGCCACTCTGGCTTTCTTTTGGTGGTTAATTAGAGATAAGAGTCTCACAGGCTTTCCTGCCCAGGCTGGCTTCCAACAGCAATCCTCAGATCTCAGCCTCCTGAGTAGCTGTTCTAATCTAGTAGCCATTCTAGTCTAAAGGGAGGACAAATGGAAATTGCAAAGAATAAGCATCCCAAAGCAAGACTGCAATCTAGCAGGGTAGACATTAAAGCCTAAAGCACTAAGCCTGGCATCTTGCTCACGCTGCAGTGTGGGGTGGGCTCCCAAGGCCTTGGCTTTGTTGGCGCAGGCTCCATGGTTACCTGCTCCCTTCCTCAGCTTTCCACCTGCTGCCGGCACCACACCTTCCGAGGGTCCCTCTGCTGCTCTCTCCCCTGGTTCCAGTGAGCATGTCCCCAGGGGGTGTTCTCTGCAGGGACTCTGACTCAGTGGCTACCTCAGCCTGGCCTCCCAGGCTTTCCTCTGAACTCTCAGGGGAAGTCACCAGGCCGCCATAACTCGTGTTCTGCATGCCTGCGAGGTCAAAACCACACGGCTGCCAAAGTCTAGTACAGGCACGAGCTGCACCAGGTCGGCTTGACTGCAGGCCTCTTTCCAATTATCCTGATGTAAAAGCAACTTGCTGATGTGTGTCCATGCTAATCTCTTCGGCAAGCTGTTTCTCCACCACGCCCTTCTATGCTTTTTTTCTTAGCTCCTTCTTTGGCCAGGCTTCGAATCGTCCAAAGCTTTCTTGAGTCTCACTGAAAATCTGACTCCAAGCAGCCAAGTACGTCCACGCGGCAGCCTGAGCGCTTTGCTGTTCTGAAAGCTCCTCCACCAGGTAGACCAGTTCTTCACTGGTTCAGTGTGGCAGTCCTTCACTGGTTCAGTGTGGCTTCCGCAAAGCCCTAGGGCATGGACACAGTACAGCCAGGTTCTCCACTCCTTACGGCAAGGACAATGGATTCCCTAGCCTGTCCTTCCTTTGAGCCCTTAGGGAATCATGGGTAATGCTGCACTCACAGTAGCAAACTCAAGACCACAGCATCGTCTCTTCTATAGGTCTCCAGCCAGCCAACCTGCACTGCAGATTTGACTTTGCTACTCCATAATCTTTTTTTTTTTTTTTAACCAGTGCTGAGTCTGGCCTGGCCCCAAGCTTCTTTTGCCCAAGGCTAGCATTCTACCACTTGAGCCACAGTGTCAAGTTTATGGTGCTGAGGAATCGAACCCAGGGCTTCATGTGTGCTAAGCAAACACTCTACCACGAAGCCACATCTCCCAGCCCACAACTCCATAATCTAGTAAACCAATTCCTTACAATCTGCCCCACTCTGCACACACCACGCACACACACACATACACACACATGCACACGCACATGCACACATGCATGCACGTGCTCACACACACTGTAATCCTCTCTGTTCTGTGCTTCTCTCTGTCTGGGCTGCTGCATTTGATGGCTGGAGCCATGGGGGTCCTGTTATGACATCATCTCTTAGCTCCCAACTGCAGACTTCTAGGCATGACTTGCTGGCTCTTCTTGCTGAGTACTGTAGATCCAGTCCAGCTTCAAGGACTTGAGATGGCTCTTCCATTCTATCAGGATGCTCATTCCAGCCCTCCCGCACTCCCTCCAAATCTGTCTGGCATGCCTGTCACTCCAGAAGATTCCCCTCTCCACAGTGCCCAGCCTTCTCCACCTCTCTTCCCTGTGGGCTTCTCTCCTTAGACTCTCGCGCACCTGACATGTGACCGTTGGTCCCCAGTCAGTGGGGGATGGGTTCCTGGCCCCTTGCAGATACCAAAATCCACATGTCCTCAAGTCCTTCGTACACGGGGGTGTGGTACTTGCAGATAACCTACACAGTCCTCTTTCTTTCTCTATCTGTCTCCCTTCCTTCCTTTCTTCTTTCCTTCTTCCCTCTCTCCCTCCCTGCCTTTCTTTCTCCTTTCCTTCCTCCCTCCCCCACCCCCCACCCCACCAGCCCCTCAGTGCTGTAGCTTGGACTCAGGGCCTTTCGGTCTTGCTGGCTCTTTGCTCAAGGCTAGTACTCTATCACTTGAGCCATGACCTTGGACTTTTTGCTAGTTAATTGGAGATAAGAAAGAGTGTCAAGGATTAGTCTGCCAAGGTTGGCTTTGAACCTCAGTCCTCAGGTCTCAGTCTCCTGAGTAGCTAGATTACGGTGTGAGCCACTAGCACCCAGCCCTCCTATGCTCTAAATCATCTCTGGATCATCTCATCTCCAGATTATTTAGAATACGTAATGCAATATAAATCCATGTACATACTAATTATTATACTGTATTGTTCAGGAAATAAAGATAAGGAGAAAAGAGTTAAGTATTGGCAGGTTGTTGTGTTTTTTTCTCCCAGCCCTGGGGCTTGAACTCAGGGTCTGGGCTCTGTCCCCGAGTCTCTCTGTGCTCAAAGCTAGCACTCTCCCCAGTTGAGCCATAGCGCCAGTTGTGTGGTACTGAGGAATCGAACCCAGGGAGGGCTTCATGCATGCCAGGCAAGCACTCTACCACTCAGCCACATTCCCAGCCCTTGGCAGTTTTTTCCCAAATATTTTCAACTTGAGACTGGCTGAGTTCCCAGAATCAGAACCCGTGATGGAGGGCGGATGAAGGGAGGGCTGACTGTGTTAGTTCTCACTTAGTTCCCTCTCATGGCCTCCTCCTGCACTGCTGGAAGGTCAGTTCCATGATTGTGCAGCTGAGAACCCGTCATGGCCGACAACAAAACCCTGTATACAGCAGGAGCCCAAGTACTCCGTCAGTCAATTATCCAGTTACTGAACGACAGAGCCAGGAATCGGGGGCAGAAGAAGGCTGACCTGGAGGGAGGCGACTCTTCCTGCCCGTGGCTTCCTCTCACGCAGGTATAGCCCTGTCATGATTCCTTCCTTTGGGAACCCAGGACGCTAATCCATGCCAACAGCACCCCAACAATAACCAAATAGGCTCACATACCGAACGGGGGGAGTGGCTGGGCCTCTGAGGAGCAGGTGTCCCTGTCCTGCGTCCTCCTACCATAGGTCGCAGAGTAGATGTTGAGAAACTTGGATTCATGGCAGTGCAGTTTCAGTTCCTGGTCTTCACACACTGTTTTGTTTTTTAATTCATCTGGGTAGAAACAAAAACAGAAGCACCATCAGCTTCCCACAGAAGGAATCCGTGAACCCCGTTCCAGCCACAGTCACTTCAGTAAGCCGAGACCTCAGGACGGCCCTGCCCACTCAGGTCCCCCCAAAACAAGTGCTGCTCCGCAGGAAGCAGGTGGCTCACCCTGTTTCGAATGGAGGGCAGGGAGGGATAGAGGACGGGACAGGCTGTTTAAGTCCTGGATGCCAACTTTTGTCACTTGTGTGTGGCTTCCTGACCAGGCAGGAAGTTTCTCTCCACATGAGGTCACAGATTGCTCAACTATGACTTTTCTCAAATGCTAGCTTGGGACTCACACAGGTGAACTGCACCCAGTAAAACAGCCCCAGCCCTCTACCTGGCACTTCCATTATGTGTTTAAACAGAGAGAAATGATATAAAAGCAAATTCCATCCTTTGCTAGGAAATGGACAGACTCAAGTGGGCAGAGAAATTTTAACAATGATTTTATTTTTAAAAATAATGTTCACTAACACTTCAGACACAGGCTTTGGATCATTTAATGCATATTATTTATAGTAATCTCCCTCTGCAATAAGAGGTTCCAGTTTTTTTTTCCTCTAAGATATAAGTCACTTGCGATCAAATCCAGTTGGAAAATATTAAGTGGAAAATTCCAGAGAGATAGACATAACTTTTATTACAGCAATTGTTACAGCCGTTCTATTTTATTATTGTGGCTGCTGATCTCTTACAGTGCCCAATGTATAAATTAAACTTCCTCATAGGTCTGTACATATTTTAAAAATCAATGCATGTTAAACATCCACTTGGGGGTCTTGGAACATGTCCCCACAGATAAAAGGGCACAGTGCAGTCTCATATTGTCTTACCACTGGATTCTATTCCAGGGCATGTGTTGTTGGAATATTTTTCCTTTTTTTAAATTCGTGTCTTTAGGTAGTTGTACAAAGGAGTTGCCATTTCACAAAGCAGTTTATGAATATGATGTATCTTGATGAGGGTCACTCATTTCAACATCTTCACCCATCCCTCCCCTTTCCGCCCCTCCCCTCATCTTCTTAATTTTGAGGCTATACATTGAATTCTTGAGAATTTATTTTTTGTGCTCCAGTACTGGGGTTTGAACTTGGGGCCTGGGCGCTGTCTCTTAACATTTTTGCTCAAGGCTAGTGCTCTACCACTTGAGCTATAGTTCCACTTCCAGCTTCCTGATGGCTAACTGGAGATATGAGTCTCAGGAACTTTCTTGCCTTTTGAATGGTGATCCTGAGCTCTCAGTCTCCTGAGTATCTAGAATTACAGATGTGGTACCCAGCTGGGAATTTTTCCAAGGTATGAAGATCTGCAAATTGTACAAATGATCTACAACCTGCATGCATGTTACTACACTGAATACTACAGCAATTATTACACACTGGTGAGCATTTCTCTACTTACACATAGCTAAACACAGAAAAAGAGACCATGGAAATACTAGTGATAGGTATTTTCAGGTGCTATATTCTTAAGGGACAACCGTCTTAGATGTGGCCTCTGATACTGACCAATATGTTGTTATGTAGTACCTGATCCTATGTATTCGACACAGCCAGAAAAGGCAAATCTTGAGAAGCAGAATATAGATTTGTGGTTTCCTGAGACAGAGGTGTGATCGAAGAGGGACAGCAAATGATCACAGGAAATCTTTCAGAAAATGGAATATTCTAGAGCTGGGCTAGAGCATGGGTACACTGGTGAGTAAATTTACTATAGTCCTAAACTGTACACTTAAAATAGGCGAATGTTATACTATACAATAACTAATATTCATCAAGCACATTCTCTCCACCAGGAGTTTCCTCTGAGTTTTCGCTGTATTAATGGATCTGATACCCAAACAGCCCTCTGGAAAGGTGTTTTCATCTCCTCTGCATATTTTGTGTTACATTTTCAAGAGCCATTTGGGCTCTGGTGGCTCATGCCTGTAATACCAGCTACTTTGGAGGCTGAGAAATGAAGTTCATGGTTTGAAGCCAGTCCTGGCAGGAAAGTCCATAAGACACTTATCTCCAATTAACCAGCAAAAAGCCAGAAGTAAAGTAGTGGCTCAGATGGTAGAACATCAGCCTTGAGTGGAAAAATTAAAAGACAGTGCTCAGGCCTTGAGTTCCAGCCCTAGTTTAAAAAACAAAAGAATAGCTTAAAATAATTTCAAAGGATGTCCAAAAAAAAAAAAAAGGAATACAAGGATGAACGCAGCTCTGTTTTTAAAATTGCCTTCTAGTTGTATGTGCTATGTTGGGCTAATATGTCAGGTGCTTTTTTTTTTTTTTTACTGTGGTTTGCAATGGAAACCATTCAAACAACCCTCACCCACATAAGCCTTCCAAAGATGTCTGAGCAATGCACTGAGTCCCACCGCAGAAGCCTGGAATCAGTGATGTTCACATTCCAAATTGAAAACACGAAAGAAAAGAACCCCCAAGTAGAAACTAAGTAGTAATATCCAAAGTATCAATTAGACTTTCTCCACCTTTTCCGTCACTTTTCAGTTCCCGAGCCTCTCTACCCAAATCGGAACAGAAGCTGGACATGGTCTCTCGCTTGTATCCTCCTAGCATCCTGGAGGCGGAAGCAGGAGGACTGACCATTCCAGGCCAGCCTCCGTGACACGGCGAGACCACGTTTCTCCTGGCTGGCAGGAGCTCCGGCCCTCGGACAGGTCGGCCAGGCCCCCTCTGTGGAAATGCCCTGGTTCACCTTGGCCTTTCACTGTCTGGCAAATGGCTAAGATTTTATCCTTATTCCCAAACCATGTTCCCAGCATCCTGCCACTGCAGACATGACTCACTGAAAAGAGTCAATCCTCTGAAAGCACAGTCAGATTTAGTGTTCTTTTTACTTGGAAAAAGAAAACAAACTTTTCCTTGGCTCAGGGTTTAAGCAGTTATGCTGAGAATCTAGTGAGAAGGTAAGGGGCCCTCTTACCACAAAGTGACCTGTTTACTTTTCCTTGGGGCTACATTGGGGTTTGGTCTCAGGGCTACAAGTTTGCTAACAGGCACTCCCTCACTCCTCCTATGCCTCTAGCCTTTTTACATTGGTTATTTTGAGATAGAGTCTTAGTTTATGCCCAGGCTGGCCCGGCCTGTGCTCTTCCTATTGTGCTTCCCAGCCATTGTGCTTCCCCCTGTAGCCGGGATAATAGGAGCATGCAACTGCACCCAGCCATTGGTTGAGATGGAGTCTCACAAGCCTTTTATGCCTAGTCTGGCCTTGAATGGCATTCCCCTAATCTCTGCCTCCCAAGTAATTAGAATTGCAGGTGTGAGCCCATGTTCTTAGCTGTTCATTTATTTCATTTCCCTCCTGGTAGATCTGCCTCTTATCAAATGATGAGAGAAGGCTAGGATGTTGTGAGCATAATAAATAGCCTGGTGTCTGCTCTGGGTCTTCAGTTAATCTTGAATTCCGATTCTATATACAGTTATTCCCTCTTAGCCACGGGGAACATCCCAGCACCTCAGTGGGTGCCTAAAACTGTGGTTATTATTGGACTATATATTATATATATAGTTATATATATGTAATGTTTTTTCTATAATGTACACACCCATTGTAAAGTCTAATTTGTGAGCTGGGCACTGGTAGCTAATCTCAGTGGGCTGAGATCTGAGGATTGCAGTTCAAAGCCAGCCCGGGCAGGAAGTCCATGAGACTCTTACCTCCAATTAATCACCAGAAAACTAGAAGTAGTGATGTGGCTCAAAGTGTTAGGGCACTAGCCTTGAGCAAAAGAGCTCAGGGACAGTGCCCAGGCTACAAGTTCAAGCCCCACAACGGACAAAAAAAAGTCTAATTTGTGATATTAACAACAGCTAATATTAAAATAGAACAGTTATAACAAGGTATGCTATAAAATTGCTAACACCAATACGTACTGTGGTGACATTGTGAGGAATGAAGTAAGACTGCTTTGAGCACAGGCCCCGGGATACTGTGACATTCCATCTGATGATCAAGGTACTACCCAGTGATCAACGGGCAGGTAGCATACTCAGCATAGAGACAGTGGGCTGGACCAAGAGATAAGTACCTTTCTGTGTGGGTCAGGGTCCTATGACAAAAAATGTTTTCATACTGCTCAGAATAGTGGAAAACCTACACTTATGAGTTACAACTGTAGAGTTAGTAGAAATTCTACTTTGAATTGTGTGTGTGTTGATTGGTTGGTTGACACTGAATTTTGGATTTTGCTTGTTCCCAGCTTAGCTAGCCATATGCAGGACCATCCTTCCTCCCGGTGTTATGTAGTGTCAGCCCCAGCTCCCAGCCAGCCATTCCATCACAAGGGGAAACATGTGCATGTGCTAATACATAGGATGTGCAGCGGGTAGGTGTGTTAAATACATTAAGTTCTGATTTGTTTTTAAATCACTATGAACCCTGGGCTGGGAAGGTGGCTCATTGGTAGAATGCTTGCCTTGTATGCATGAGGCCCTGGGTTCGATTCCTCAGCACCACATAAGCAGAAAAAGCCAGAAGTGGCGCTGTGGCTCAAGTGGTAGGGCGCTTGCCTTGAGCTGAAAAGTTCAGGGAAGCGCCCAGGCCCAGAGTTCAAGCCCCACAACCAACAACAACAACAACAAAAAAATCACTATGAACCCCAGGCTGCCTTCAAGTTCTTCATCTTCCTCTTTCAGCCTAGAAGGCTAGGATTAAATATACAGTTGTACAGTATATCCGCCATATACAATCTAAACATTGTTAATCCAACCATTGTAAGCCAGGTATAGCGTGTACACATTTGCATATCAGCAATGGCTTGGGCAGGGACTGTGATCTATCATGGTAGGAGTGTTTCATTCCTGGCACTGCTTACAATTACAGGTACATGGTGCTAGTAAGGTGCAGACAGACACTTGGTCACTAGTACCATGGTTTTAAACTCTAACGGACAAGTGTCTGCAGTGAGAACAGACCACATCCTCCCTCTAGTCACATTTTTTTAGAGGAATTATTTCCATCTGCTATTGAACCATCGCTTCCCACGACTGAGCTCTCCTCCACATATGCCCTCTGCTACGCTTCTTACACAAAACACCGTGGGCTCATTGTCTTCACAGCAGCCTGTGTGGAAAGGACATTATCTCTGTTTTACAACTGAGCTGTGCAGCCTTAGAAGGTGTCTCTCCATTGCCTGAGGTTCCACAGCAGCGCGTAGAGGCAACGGACACAAGTCCTGAACTGTCTGGGTCCAGAAAGCCCAACTCCCTGAAGTAGTAAAATTGGGGTAAGAGGCAAATATGAGACACCTTAGTGGGGGGAAAAAAGGTTCTTATCAGATTTGCTGGTAAACTAGCCTTCTCCAAAACCAACCAACCGACCCTGATTTGTAGTGTTTGCAAATTTCCTGGGTGCATAAACTCCTATCATGGTGGGTTTCATGGAACACAAGAAGAGGGACACAATTGCTCTGTAGTCCACTGAGTGGGCAGCAGTGAGCAGCACACAGGTCATACAGGAGCTGGAACTGGGAAAATAAGGGAGACGACCCTCAGGAGCAGCAGCTAGGGGATAGAAAGCCTCCCTCTGACCTCCCTAACTGCTGGGTCTCAGTCTACCGAGGAGCAGGTTATGCAGAGGCTCTGCCTCTCATCTACAAGACAGCCTCACACACAGCCCTGTGTGATCCAGCCTGAAGACAGACTCTGAGTCCTTCCTTGGCAACAAGAGCCCTGGATCCCGCTCCAGCCCTGCAGCCATGCTCCCTTCTTACTTGCTTGGCTCTAATCTCTCCTCTCCTTCACTGGCCAGATCAGACTACCCATTCCCCACAGCCACCAGATTCGGTATAGGCCGCTCTTTCCTGGTCCTGCCCGTCTCCATCTCTGAGTTCTCAACCCATCATCACTTGCTCTGCAGATCCTTGCCAAATCTTCTGCAGTAGCCAGTTCCTCCTGCATGGGGGCATTGGCCTCTGAATGGAAGACTTAGCCTTACTTGGAACCTTGCACACATTTCTGTGATTTACCAAAGAATCTCTCTCTCTCTCTCTCTCTCTGTCTCTCTCTCTGTCTCTGTCTCTCTTTCTCTCTCTCTCTCTCTCTCACACACACACACACACAGAGCTATAAGCTCTGGTTACTCTGCACAGTACTTAAACACACTGAACACGCCCGGTTGGGTATTGTAATGGTAAAAGGCCACCTCACCTTCTTGGTGCTTACATTTTCATCGTGTGCATTCACATGTGTGTGCATGTAGAAAAATTAGCACACAAGTCACCAATGAACAAGGAAAATCTCAATGGTAATACTGTACAGTCGGTATCAAATAAGTACTTTCTAAAACGAAATTTAAAAAAAACCAGACTACACTGTACAACATGCCATGATGGCGGCCTGGAGTAAACCCCAAGGCAAGCATTCCGAGGGTGGAAACGTACTCCAACTCCCGTGGGAATAAACTTAATCTAACTATGGCTCATGCCAGCATTCCCTTTGGCTTCTCTCAGGCATACCTTCCAAGTCTGCAAGAACCATGCAGTCACTGAAGACAAACCAGTCTCCCCTGATGATGGGTTAATGATAAAAACCAGTGTGTGTTAGCCACAGCAGAAGGCAACAGAGAAAAATGCAAGGATGAGATTAGAGGCCAGGCTCCAGCCTGCCTCTCTCTCCTCCAGAAGACTCTGTGCATGCAAGTGTGAGCAGTAGGCTCCCCAACATCAGAAGTGGGGGACTCTGACAGCAACTGTGTCACTGTTCCTAAAGGATAACCAAACCTCGCAAGGCGCACGCCTGTAATCCTAGCTGCACTGGAGACTGAGAGCTGAGGATCGCGACTCACAGCTAATCCAAGGAAGACTAAAAAAAAAAATTTGAGAGACTCTATCTTCTACCAACCAGCACAAAGCTGGAAGCCGTGACAGGTGTAATTCAAGTGATAGAGTGCTAGCTATGGTTGAAAAAGCTGAGCCCTGAGTTTGAGCTCCAGCATCTCTCTCTCTCTCTCTCTCTCTGACTCCCTATGTCTGTCTGTCTCTGTCTCTGTCTGTCTGTCTGACTACCTCTCCTCCCTCCCTAGCCCCACCCAATATTCAAAGCTGAATGAACACTGTGGACAAAAGGTTTTCCTCAGGAGCGTGAATGGAAACGGTTCCCAACCCGAGCACACTGCCCCCTTTGAGTTTACTTACTAGGTTTGCATTTAAAGGAGACCAGGAGGTATTTACTGCTTCCTGGACAAAGGTCAGGTCCAAAGACACGGCTATTGACCAGGAGGTGGCAGGCCCGCTGGTTCTGGCACTCATCCAGCACCTTCTAGAAGGAGGGGTAGAAAAGGAATAGGCTTGTAAACTGCATACAGTATGTGCTGGCCCCCTAGCCTGGGCTGCTCTGGACTCTGGGGAGGGAGGGTGGGCTCCCCATCTGGCCTGAGCTGTGTCACAGCTGAACTGTGTATGGGTGGGAGGGGGTGCTCTCTACCCCGCTGATCTTTCCTAAAGGAAGACCCTGATTGGGCAGAGCCAGGCCGCATCGAACAGCCAATCCAGTCAACCAGGACTGGTTGAATCTCTTGGCAGAGGCACTGCATTGCAAAGGCTTCTGGGACCTGGAAGGAGCTCAGTCCCACACCTGTGAGTATAGTCTGGAGGCAGGCATGGCAAGGACGGGCCTCAGCTTTAAAACATAGTGCTGTGAGGGTCAGAAACCAGCACCGCACCTTACAAACAGCCTCCACAGGCCCCAGGAGAGGCGCGAGTGGCAGAGGCCTCAGGCCCCTAAACTCGTTCCAGCTTATGCCCAGGCACACAACCAATGGATAAGTGTCACAGCTGATTCCCATCCTCGGATGGAATCCTGAGGGGATCCTGGAGCGCATCTCATCCCGACTCCCAAAGTAAAGGCTACGGGGCCTACGTCCTCTCTGTGGGGCAATTTCCTTAGTGGGAGATTCAATCTGTTGACCTAAAACGTTCCTTTAAATCTCTGTTTCTCTGTCTCTGTCTTTGCGCCTGCCTCTCTCTCTTTCTCTCTCTCTGTCTCTCCCTGTCTCTCTCTCTCTCTCTCTGTCTCTCGCACATGCATGTGCATGCATGCTCCCTTAATGTTTTTCCAGCTCCTGGTCAACAAATCTGTCCTGTGGACACTTCTGAACACCCTACCCCATACCACAGTAAGCCCCATTGTGGTCCTGCCGTCCTCCAGGTCCTGGTTTATAAGCTCAGAGCCTTTGGACTTGACTCTGGTAAAAAAAAAAAAAAAAAAAAAGGTGCCACACGTAGTAGGGAGAAGGCCCCCAAGAATCTACTTAATATTTCGGGAGTGAACTGAGGGGCAGACTCAGGAGCTCACCTGCTGCCATGTCCTCATGGAAGGATGCTGGCTACCCCGTGTCTCCCTGACCCTCAGAAGCCCTGCAGATGTGGATTGTCAATCAGAGTGTCTGAGGGAACCCCTTCAGTTCCCAGGAGATGTGGCTCTCAGAGGATGGCACACACAGCCCTCAGATGCCACTGGGAGCTTTTTATGACAACCTCAGAGCAGGCCCCAGAACAGGCTGTGTCTAAACTGTGATACAGAGATGCAGAGAGAAGACTTCCTGTGGACATTGGTCAACACTGCGAGGCCAGCAATGATCATCTTGGTGTACAGCCATCTGCCCCTGTCTACCTTCAGTTTTTCACTCTATTCCAGGAAGCGCTCTGCCTCAGCATCCTGTGTGATCCGAACAGCACACAAGAAATTCATTCCTGATCTCTGAATGAAAAAGCAGCATGTGGGGATGTTTCTGGAAAACCAACCTTTAGAACAACACCAGAACTGTGCTCACAAATGCTAACTTGTCAGCCTAATGGAACACTCTCTTCCCTCAGGGGTGCGTGGCTGTGACAGAGCTCCCGCATGCCAGGAGCAGCTGCTTTTCACAAAGTGGGCACTTCTGTCCTTTGGGTACCACCAACACTCTTATTGTTCACCTAGGATGGCAGCAGACAGCCTAGGTACCTGGGATGGGCGGCAGGCAGCTGGGCAAGGAATGGAGACAGACCAACAGGGCTGCTGGTCCAGGGGGACGATGTGGGGTGGGGTCCGGCACACAAAGAAACAGACTTCTCATGTCCCAAAGAAACATGTCAGCCATCTGTGTATGGAAACCACCTCAAGGGAATTCATACAAGTACATACTCTACGGGTGTGTTCACCAGCCACGTGGCTACTCTGATATGATTCTCTGACTAGAAGCAATGAACTGTGAAAATTAGAAAAAAAAAGTCTTTACATCATTGTATTATTGTTGCCTCTCCTTTTTGGCCATTAGGAAGAGTGACCCAACATTAATTCAATTTCTTGTTAGGCCTCCTAGTGAATTTAGCTCCCATCCACATTTCCCATGGCTAACAGAAACCAAGCAATTTCCATCTCAACACCTGCAATGAGAATACCTTGCAATATCTTAATGTTAGATCCTAACATCAGAAGCATTAAAGAAACAAAATCCAGGCCCAGTGGCTCACCCTGACCAACTAGTTACAAATTGTGGAGTAGCCAGAGGTGGAGGAATACAAGTTGTTTGGATAATTGAAAGCCAGCCACAGTGGCTCATGCCTGATACTCCAGCTATTCAGAGGCTGAGACCTGAGGGTCAAGGTTAGAAGCCAGCCCAAGCAGAAAAGTCCATGAGACTCTTTCTCAAATGGTAGAGCACCAAAGTTAAAGGAGAGCTTGAGGCCCTGAGTTTAAGCCCCAGTACTGGCACAAAAGAGAAAAAGCCATAAATAGCTGAAAACCATCATTAAAACTGTTTCACCTCCATTTATGCCAAATTTTTACCCAAATATGACACAACAATGAAAACAAAACAAAAGAATGACTTAAAATCCTCTCCCCCAGTTTCTGGTTCGATTCAGAAGAACAAATCCAACAGAGGCTGTTCAGAGTAGCTCCCAGCAAGAATAATGTCAGTAGCTACCAGTGGGAAAGCAAACCATTGAAAACAAAGACAGTTATTGCTATTTCCCTCACTTCTTTAGGAAGTTCCGTTTGTTTCACAGAGATACCTGTGGTTTTCTGCAAAGAATCTCTTTCTCCTAGGGTGTTTGTGGGAGCTGAGGGCCTGTAGATTGAAGGAGGGGGTGGGGGGGGTGCTGTACTTAGCTTTGCTGCAGTAAGGAGATGTCTATGAATAAATGTCTATTAATAGCAAATGGGCAAATGTAGCAAAATAGGATCATAACGTGTTATAAGGATGTCCAGAATCAGATGCTCTTACCTATTACTGGAAAAGTACAAGTTGTACCATCCCTTTGAATGGAGTAGACAACAGTTGTATGTGGTGTGTGTGTGTGTGTGTGTGTGTGTGTGTGTGTGTGTGTGATGTATACTCTAGGATTCAAGCATACCATTTTTAGTAATATACCATAGATACACCATAAAAATGATCACTGAAGCACTGCCTATAAATACAAAAATTTGAAAATATTAAAACATCCTCCAATTACAGAATGAATTTTTAAAATATGATTTATTCTTATAAAAGAACACTGTAAGTCAGGTATCACTGGCTTGTGTATGTTATCCTAGCTACTCAGGAGGCTAAGATCAGAGGACTGTGGTTCAAAGCCAAGGGTCTTTGAGACTCTTAGCCCCAACTAACCAGAAGAAAGTTGGAAGTAGGGCTGAGAAGGTGGCTCAGTGGAAGAGTGCTTGTCTTGCATGCATGAGGCCCTGGGTTCAATTCCTCAGCACCACATAAGCAAAAAGAAAAAAAGCCGGAAGTGGCGCTGTGGCTCAAATGGTAGAGCGCTAGCCTTGAGCTGAAGAGCTGAGGGACAGCGCCCAGGCCCAGAGTTCAGGCCCCACGACTGGACCTCCCGCCCCCCCCAAAAAAAGAAAGCTTGAAGTAGAGCTTTGATTCAAGTAGTAAAGCACCAGTGTGAAGCAAAAAAAGTTAAGAGACAGTGCTCACGACCCTGAATTCAAGCCCTGGTGGCAAAAAATTTTTTTAAAGTGCAACAAACTTGATAACAATTATATCCTCATCCATCAGTTTTGACAGTTTCCTGAATTATGAGTGAAGAAAGCAAGTTAGAAGGTCATAAGGAAAGTGGAGTTATATGAACACTTATCTGTATTAGACATACTTTACAAGGTAAGCTTTTAGAATCTGAATCATGTTCATTTTTAGTTCTCGAGAAAAGAAATAGGAATATTTGCTAATGATTTTCATATTTAAATAATCTTTTTGAGAAGCCAATTACAGCTCACCTGTAAGTGATGGGTGTGAATTGGACTCTCATGAAAGCCATAATCGTGACTTACACAGTCATATATAATCACTGATATAGTCACAAAGATCATGATTGTATAATCACAAATATACATGCAAGGAAAGAGAGAAAGGAAGAAGAAGGACAAGACAGAGACACAGAGAGATGGAGAGGGAGAGACGGAGAGGGAGAGATCGGATGTTGCAATAATTTCACCATCTTAACAGAGCTGCAGAAGGTAATACCTGCAAGGTGGTAGATGCCACACAGGTTAAGCTGTCTTCCCTCTGCGAGGCGGGCTTCTGAGAACTACACATTTGGTAATCTTGCCCATAAAATGCCGATTGGATACTTATCGTGGAATGTCGAGGGCACTGTAGATTCAAATGGTCCCCATCACAGGCATAGGCGGTGTGGTTTTGTAGGAGTTTGGTTAGGTAACCTAGAAGATATTCAGCCGAGTTACAGGAGAGCAGGAGGACATTGATTCCCGGGGGCAGGGACTACTGGGTCAGAAAGGCACTGGAGGTGGAGTGGGGCCCGCGGAATATGGCTTCCTACCAGCTCTGGTATGGACCAGGGCTGCACGAGCAGATGCTTGCTCCATGCCTGGCCCAGACATTTGGGGCTGGGTTGGCCCATGGTGAGACTCAGAGGGCTTTTCCCCTTCAGAAAGCTAAGGGACTGGCCAGCAGCCATAGAGCCTGTGAACACCTTTGTGAAGCCGGAAACTATTTTGAGTGGGTGTCTCTGAACATGCGGACACCTGTCCAGAGGGAGACTTATGTTCTCTGCTCCCCAAACCTTCCTAGAGCGAGCCATACATGTCCTCCTGGGAGAGGACAGGCTGGCAGGGCCCCTGCTAGGAAGAAGTTCAGGGGATGGAGGAAGGTACAATGGAGCTTTGTTGTGGACTGAATATTGTGGACTCTACTCAAGTAACCAGAGACCTTAGAATATAATTTTTTAAAAAAATAGGGTCTAGCCAGGTGCTGGTGTCTCACGCCTGTAATCCTAGCTACTCAAGAGGTTGAGATCTGAGGATCTTGGTCTAAAGCCAGCCAGGGCAAGAAGATCGGTAAGACTCTTATCTCCAATTAACCAGCAAAAAGCCAGAAGTGAAGCTGTGGTTCAACTGGTAGAGCACTCGCCTTAAGATAAAGAGCTGAGGGACAGCACCCAGGCCCAGAGTTCAAACCCCACAACCAACAACAACAACAACAAAAAAGAGGGTCATTGCAAACATAATTGACACTGGAGAAAGGAAGATCCTTAGTAGCACCTGTGTGGGGTTCCTATAGGAGAAGAGACCCTGAAGGAAGGTGGCTATATGCAGCCTGGAAGGATGCAGAATGAGAGCCTTCAAAGGATCTCAACAGACACCTTGACTTCAGATTCCTGGTCTCTAGAACCAAGACTGAATGGAGGTCTGATGTATTCAGCTACCCAGGCACAGGACCTAGCAGAGGCTCCCAATCCTGGTCTCCCAGTTCCTTCTGAAGCAAGTAGAACAGCCACGTGGGGCCTGGGCCTGAGATGCTCTGAGGATGGGCTGGCAGCCCAGGGGATGGAGGCTGTCTCTCAGAAATGCAGAAGGAAGGTTCATGCAAAATGGAGATTCCCTTCCTCCTCCTCACACCTGGGGAGGTCAGCGGCAGGCTGCTGGGAGCAGAGCCAGGGACTTTCTGCTGAGGGCCCTGTGGGTTGCCCTGGCAACCCTTAGCCTCAGAGAAGGAGGCGTCAGGAGAGGAAGGGCTGCCTTGGAAGGCCCTGATTTCCATTAGATGACCATGGTTATATTTTCTTTTTAAGGTTTCCAGCTCCTCTCAGAATCATAAGTCCTGACCCAATGTCAGTAGTTCACAACTATAACCCTAACTACTCAGGAGGCTGAGATCTGAGATCCTGCTTCAAAGCCAGCCCAGGTAGGAAAGTCTAGGAGTTGACGGGAGAGTTAACCAACAAAAAGCCAGAAGTAAAGCCATGGCTCAAGTGATAGGACCATGCCTAGAGCACAAAAAAGCTAAGGGAAAATGCCCAGATCCTGAGTTTAAATCCCAGTACCAACACAAAAAGAAAAAAAAAGAAAGAAAGAGAGAAAGAGAGAAAGAAAGAAAGAAAGAAACAAAGAAACAAAGAAAGAAACAAAGAAGGAAAGAAAGAAGAAAGGAAAACAAGTCCTGGCAAAAGACACCATTCCTATCTCCCAGGCTTCTTAGAAACTCACAGTCCAAAGGACTGAGACCATTGCCTGGTGTTTCCCATCTGTCCGGGCAGCGGGTCCTGAAGTGGGCTGTGAATGCCCTCTGGCACTAGCCCAGGCCTAGGCTCCATTTCTTCTTCCCTCTTGAAAACCATTCAAAGCCATCTTGCTAAGAGAAACGTCTAAGACGAGCAGCAGAGGGACACCAGGCAGGAGTGTTTCTTATTATGGGGGTGTGATCCCACCAGTATGAAAGTGAGTGTTGGCAAGTGACCTCTTAAAATGATCCGTTGTGAGTCCCAGCTCAAACCCAGGAAGGAATGAGGGAGCACCAGAGAGGATGAGGCTTCGGGGAGCAGAGGCCCTGCTGAGGACCAGCAGATCAGAGCAAGGCAATCACACCAACAAGCTGGACAGACAGGAGGTGTTGCCAAAGTGCTGTGAAGATAGAGAAGTTACAATCACGGGAATGTCTGAGAATAGTCATGGAGAAGACCTACGAGGTAGGGAAAGAGCTCGTCTGGAATGAGGATGGCAGGACTGCATGAAGCTGTCCCTGTACCAACAGCATCCTAGGCAGAAGGAAGTAGGTATAGTGGGAGCCTGCGCCCACATTTCCCTTGAACAAAGAGCTGCTCTCAACCCAGTGTACCTTGCAGCTACCCACTTCCCAATGGAGCCAGCCCACTGCTCCCAAAGTACTTCCTCATCAACATACCACTTTGCTTTCCTGGATGATTCAAAAGATGGGTGTCCTTAGCTTTGTCTAGCTGGCTTTGAGCTCTCCACCCTCCTGCTGGGATTACAGGTGTGCACTGCCATACTTAGTTGCATAGTTGCTTGTTAAAAAACAACTACTAGTACAGCTTTGGTGAATAGTTCTCTGAATCAAATTCTCCATCATGTTGGATGAGTCGAAATGCTTCATTTCTTAATAGTTTCAGCTAAAGTTTTTACAATCGGTGTCTATAGACAAATATTTACTAATGGAAAGAAAATAGAAGTACATACTCCTTAAAAATCAGTTCTTCACAGGGTGCTGGTGGCTCATGCCTGTAATCCGAGCTACTTAGGGTGAGATCTGAGGATTGAGGTATGAAGCCAGCCCAGGCAGGAAAGTCAGTTAGACTCTCTTACCTCTGATAAACTACTCAGAAAAGCCTACAAGCGGAGCACAAAGCTTGGGGATAGTCCCCAGGCCCCGAGTTCAAGCCCAAGGACAGGAGAAAAAAAGAGTCCTTCAAGACCAGTGTAATTTGAGACACTGTATTGACCCTGGTTAAATTGGTGGCCAGAGGTTAATTATGCAGAGGGTGTAGATTCCCCGCCAGCTCAGGGGCATGGGTGCAGCTCATGATTAACTCCAAAATACTCTCTTCCCTGGCAAAAGCCCCACTGTGGATTAACCAAAACCCCTAGAGGCCCAAAGCTGGGCATGGTAGCACACGTCTGTAATTCCAGCTACTCCAGAAGTGGAGGCAGGAGGATTGAAATCTCAAGGCCAGCTTAGACAAAGTTAGGGAGACCATACCTCAAAAAAACAAGGTGAAAAGCCTGGGGTTATAGCTACAAGGGTAGAGATATAAGAGGCCTTGGGTTTAATTGCAAGTAGTAACACATACACACACACACACACACACACACACACACACACACACAGAGTCTCCCACAGTTACAGCTACCACTAGATCCTAACAGATTTGAGGAGTTTGACAAAGATTTTTGTTTCCCTTTTTTAAGTACAGAGGAAGAATCTCTTAAAGAGTTGCAGATGTCTACAGAAAGCTAGAGCAGTCTTGGCTCTGAGATCATTATCTCCCCTCTATAGACAATGAAAACTCACTGGCATAAACTAATCCAGTGCCTAGAGAATGAGTAACAGGTGTTATACAGGGTAGTGGTGGAGGATCCATGCAAAATAAGCTTGGGGAAGTCATGTCTTGGGCTAAACCAAAGTCAACCCAGTTAGTTCCCTGCAGGAATTCTCAGAATCAGGTACACCAAAGTGTCCCGGACTCCCCCTCCCTTCCCCCCCCCACCACTTTTTAACCATGATGCATCTCAGAGTTCACGTTACATCCATTCATTCTTAGAACTGCAGGTTGAGGCCAGGGCCTTATGCTTGCTAGACACAATGTACTCATTACCTGATTTATGAGGCAGTAACACCCTGTACATTACCTTTATAATAACAATTTTTAAAAAAGTGTAGGACTCTGACACTTCTTGAGATTGGGGTCCCAGGGAAGGATCCAGTGATAGAACAGACATAGGCATCATTTATCTATCATAAACCACCTCGGTGAAAGGATCTTCACATCCATCCCAGGGGACCATGCAGAGGCTGGCAGGCACAGGAGAAAGATTATTACAAGGTTTATTAGAGGAGCCATATTTGCCCCGGAGAGGGAGCACATGGCGGCTTCCACTATCTAGCTAGCAGCAGGGTCTGGGGGTAGGAAGTGAGGTAGATGGGAGCTCAGGTGGGTCTGGGCGCAGAGAGGGAGGGGTCAACCGTGTGCAGAGAACTTCAGGGCAGGGAGGAGCTCAAGTCTGGGTGGAGCTGAGGACCCAAAGATGGGCATAATGCTTACACCCGAAACTGTAAGGACTATAAGCATTACTATTAGCCTCTTGAAGGATGCTAAGTAATGCAGTATCCTATGGGTGGAATGCAGACCAACCTAACTCTATCTAGTTAGGTCCACCCCCAGTCACTCTCTCAGCTCTGGACCACTCACAGACAAGCATACAGCCCAGAAGCTGCCCTGGGGGTCCAGAGATGTGCCTGCCAGGCTTGCAGGGAAAAGGAACTTTCCTTCCTTACTCCCTTCCTTCCTTCCTTCCTTTTCTTCCTTCCTTCCTTCCTCTTCCTTCCTCTTCCCTTCCTTTTCTTCCTTCCTTCCTTCCTTCCCTCCTTCCTTCCTTCTCCTTCCTCTCTCCCTTTCTCCCTTCTCTTTCACTCCATTCTTTCTTTCTTCCTTATCACTAAAATATGAAAGCGGTTAACAATTAGGAGAGGAGAAGCCAAAATGAGCTGCCAATTCTTTTGCTTTTGTCCCGAAGCCAGGAACTCTCCAATGAAGTCCAAGTTGTTTGAAGGCTGCGGCAGCCTGAGTCACTCTGAGCACCGGATGCAAGTACTGTCCGGTCCTCCACACGTCGAGGGCCCCTCCCACTTCTGGGAAGAAAAGGGGATTTAGTGGTTATGGTCCTTAATCCCTCCCTTCCTCCTCTTTTTAAAAAAGTAGCAGCCTCCTCCTGGAAATGCTTTAGATAAGAGAACACACCCCTCTGTCCACACATACTCAAGAGGTGTCTCTGCATGTGGGAAGGGCTTTTCCAGAAAAAGGTGTCATGACTTTCATGATTTTTAAATGTGTTTAGGGCTCTGACTCAGTGTCCTAAGGTGAAGGAAGGACCCACAGTGGTAAGTAACCCAGGCCTGGGTCCCGACACCATCAACAACTCCACCAAGAAGTGGTTACAGCAACAAGTGTGCCTCAGTGGTGGATTAAATCCTTGTCATCTCAAAAAAACAAAAAAGTGAGTTAGACCCCTAATTGGATTTTTCCTCTGGACCCAGTTGGTCCCAAGAAATTGACCTGGAAGTCAACTGTGAATAGATGTGAATTTATCAAGCCATTTCTTTGATACCGGAGGAATCCCAAGGGACACGGATGACAAGTGTAGCTATTATTGCTCCTAAGTGATGAGCACAGTTCTTGGTCCTAAAACCAGAGGAAGAGTGAAGGCCCAGAGAGTCTGGACACTGCAGAGGTAATACTTTTGGTCTGTCAGGGAGTTTTACATTTTTCAGCCCTCCCCTTGCAGTAATATGGGCCAACAGAAGATTCTGGAAAGAGGGAAGAGGTGATGTTTGCCACTTCCTCGCATGAGCATCCACTCATCCCTGGGTGCTGTTGTATGGCAGGAACGGAGGACAGGCTGAAGTCCCGGATGATGAGGAGGAACAAGAGGGTGGGAGGCCAGGTCCTAAATGAGTGCACAGAGCACCATGTCCCTCTTTTCCAGTTTCACTGGAGAATGAACAGGAAGTTTTATCTGTTATGCCACAAGATTTGGGTTTGTTTGTTTCATCAGCTGGCCTGCCCTGACTGAGACTCCTGGCCTTATGCCAACTAGTACTTGTGTTAAGTAGATCGATGGTAAGACTTTTGGGAAGTACCAGGAACTTTCACCAGAACTCTATTCTGTGTGATGTCCAATCCTCATTAGGGGAACCATTTCTCTCAGTGAAGACCTTGCTTCTGAAAAGCCACAAAGCATGTTAAATCACTAAAGAAATAACAGGGATTTGAAGTCTGATTCATCAGCCCCTGTTCATGCTCTTTACCATGAGCAAAAGTAGGAAGCCAAAGCTGACGATCTCCAAAGGAATACTAAGAAAGCGCAAATTAAGCCAGGTGCCAGTGGCTCATGACTGTAATCCCAACTACTCCCGAGGCTGAGATCTGAGAATCGAGGCTCGAAACCAGCCTGGGTTATGAGACTCTTACTCCAATTAACCATCAAAAGACTAAAGTAGAGCTGTGGCTCAAGTGGTAAGTGTGAGCCTTGAGCCAAAAAGCTCAGGGATCGCCCTCAGGAGCTGAGTTCAAGCCCCAGGACACACACACACACACACACACACACACACACACACACACACCAATATACAAATAAACCCCAAATACTGGTGAGTTTTAAGAGGAGGTAAGGATGGAGGACAAGCTAAGAGAGAGGCCAGGGCAAGGCCTGGAGAGTCTCTGTCCCAGATAAGAAATGCCAGAGAAGAAGGAGGCGGTGGTGAGAGACAGGGAGAATTCAGACTCTAGGATCTTTCTGACCAGCTCGTATGAAGACACATTTGCTATTATCACTCTAGAGCTCACTCTAGAGCTCACTCTAGAGCTCACTCTTCTCTAAAAAAGTGGTGTGTGTGTGTGTGTGTGTGTGTTGTTAATGAGGCTTGGGTATTGTCCCTTAGCTTTTTCACTCAAGGCTACAGCTATACTGTTTGAGCCACAGCTTCACTTCTGGCTTTACGTGCGGTTACTTAGAGTTCAGAACTTCACTAAGATATGGAAACAAGAAGGTTTTTGTTTTTTCTGTTTGTGGTGTATTGTTTGCAGTTATTTCTTTTTTCTTTCATTTTTTTGCTTCTGGTTTATTCCCTGTGGTCACTGTCTTTGATTTCCTCTGTTTTGTGTATAAGTTTATCTGATTTGGGGAAGGGAAGGGAAATCACAGAAACAGCTGAACGAAGGGTGAATGAATGCAACAGGGATAATCAGGAGACACTATGTTGGAAATGAACTTTACAACTTGGGGGGAGCGGGAGAAAAGAAGGAGGGGGTAACACTGTTTGAAAAGAAATGTACTTATTACCTTATATATGTAACTGCAACCTATACGTCACCTTTACAATTTAAAAAAAAAAAAAAAAAGAATTTCATGGACTTTGCCTGTCCAAACTGGCTTAGAACTGAAATCCTCAGATCTCAGCCTCCTGACATCTAGGATTATAAGTAAGCTATTTATTTTTTTACAATGACTCTATTAGGTTGTTTTAAAATCAAATAATCCTATTTACAAAAGCATAAGACAAAATAAATAATCCTATTTATAAAAGTGTAAAAAAAAATCAACTTCCCATATAGGCAGGTTATCATTTCTGAAGTATTTAAAGGAATTTCAATGTATATGGAATGAAAATATTCCCAAATGTCTCTCTACAGAAAAAAAAATAACCCTGGAAGTTGCTAACATTTGATCATAAACCTATGTTTTGAGCAAAAAATAGTTTTACAGGTTTTGAAATGCCACATGTCTCCCGGGTGCCATCTCCACCCGTAGAAAGGCTTTTTATCCATTTCTTCTGGACTTTGAATTCTTGTCTTCATGTTGGTTTTTAACAGTCACTTACCCAATTTTTCCTCATCTTGTTACTTTTTCTCTCATTACTTCTTTCCTCTCTTTCTGCACACTGGTCCATTGATTAATTGTCCCCACATATCCATGTATATTTAAGAGGACTTTTGCTGCATAGATGATACCCACATACAATCATACACCACTTGAAAACAAGAATCCATTCAGGTAATTGTGCTCCCTGGAACCCCAGCACATACTCAAGTTACTACCATAAAATGGCACAAACCCAGCTGAGGTAATGCATGTCTATAATCCCAGCACTCAAGAGGTAGGGGCAGGAGGATCTTGGGTTTGAGGTCATCCTGGGCTACCCAGCGAATTTGAATCCAGCCTAAGCAAACCAGCAAGACCTTGTCTCAAAAGGCATAACATTTGCATAGAATATGGCCAACTCACAATCCTCCTGTGTAAACTACTTCTAATATCTACTACAAGGTATGTGCTATGCAAGTAGTTATTATATTAGTTAAGAAATACATGGGAAAAACATGTTCACTCCATGTGCAAAGCTTTCCAAATATTGTCAATTTGTTGTTGTTTAAATCCAGAACTAACCTTAGATATGGAGGGATGACAGAGATGGGAGGGGTGAGCAGAAAGAGAAAAGGGGAGGGGAGGAGAAGAGAGGAATGGAGGAGAGGAGAGTGGGAGAAGGGGAGAGGGGAAGGGAGGACAGAAGAGGAGAGGAAAAAAGAGGGACTGTGAGAAGAGAGGGGGAAGGGAGGAGAAAAGAGGAGCAGAGGCAGGGAGAGGGGAAGAGAGAGGGGCGGAGAGGAGAGAACAAGAGTTAAAGTCATGGCTCATCAGCAGATGCCTGCATAGCAAGCCTGAGGCCCTGAGTTCAAATCTCAATACTGGAGAGAGAAAGAGGGGGAGGGAGGGAGGCAGGGAGGGAGAGAAAGAGAGCAAAGGAGAAGGAAATGAATCTATGAATCAATTAAAAAGTTACTCTAAAGATCACCTGCTGTTCTTGAATTATACTCCTTAAGCTTGCATTCCCTATTTGCTTCTGACCAGCTCTAGGCAGACATTCCTCAGTGTTTTTTCTATCCAAATGTTTCAAACCCTATGAAAATCAACACCTTGCTCGGTGACCAGGTACCAAACCTAGAAAGTTATTCATCAAGCACCATCTGGATTAGATTAGCATAAAAGTAACCGGATCAAACCCCTCCCCGCCTCCCCAGCATCTACACAAAACCCTTTCTCTTTTCTGTGGGATGCTGGAATCCCCCAACTCCAGAGAGCGCCACTTGGCAATGAAGCTGGATCCTGGATCCCGGTGCATTTGATAACTTAATGAAACTTCTACCAGCACTTAAAATTCAGATATGAAATCTACACTCCATCTGTTCTGCTTGGAAATGGCCAAATTAGGGGCTGTCTCCCTGAGTACAACAAAAAGCTCTCAGAAATGCGCAAGGTCACTGACCAACCTGGACGAACAGCGGAGTCAGAACCCAGACGTGGGGGCGGAAGGTGTCTCCCCCACTCACCCCCAAACAGCCTTCATCTCCTCTTTACCTCTGCCCACTTCCAGGATGTGTAGGATGATCAAGGCTGGCGTGCTAGGTTCAAGGTCCAAATTAAGACTTGAAGGCATGTATTTTTGTGCCTTATTCACTTAATTAGAAAATTATATAGTAATTTCACTGCTCATAATCATGAGACTTTTTTTTAACTTTAGAGATGATGATGATGTTTAAAGAGGAGAATTAGATTCCCTCCAAAAGCTATTTTTGAAGATGGAAAGAATTGGATGTGGGAACAGGACAGGCTGGCTGTGATCCTGACTGAACACGCTTTACTCTCTAAGCAAGTAACAAAGCCAGCATCTGGAAGTTTCCAAGGCTTGTAAGAGATATAGGTAATGTCATCCAAAGGGCCATGCTGAGGGGAGGGTGGATGAGCAGTCTGTCCTGGGACTGCCACGAGGGTCAGGCAGTACATTCCCTGATACCTTGGCATTGGGGAAGCCACCCTGCTCTGACTCATGGATTTCACATGAGCATTTTGCCCGATTCATAGTCAGTATATGTAAAGAAATACGGCGCCTGCACCGTAATTAGGTGGGGCTAATGCACCTGTAATTGATTCTTTGGCATGCTCACCCATGGCTAGTGTTCAACTGCTCCAGCGACTCGGCCTTGCGAGAGGGCCTGGGGAGCACACTGTGTTCATTCTCTTGGGGACTCTCTCTCTCCTCTTCCCCTTCCCTCCTGTGCCAGCCCAGATCTTCAACTGCCCTGGTCTTGGGCCTCCTGTTCCCTTGTGCCGCCATACTTGGTGCTGGCCATGTGGCAGGATAATTACATCTCTCCTCTATTCATCAACATCTGGGAACTTTTACTATTTTTTTTTTTGTCTTAGCTCCTGTCCATCTTTTGGATGGATAAGTTGCGACTCAGACCCCAAGTTCACCGAGTTAGTTCAGTAAGTCCTCCCTGACTGTGAGTTCTGTACTTGTAATCTTCCTAACACACCTCTGGTCTCTCTTGGCAGAGTGGTGGGAAAATTGAGTTCTGTGATGCATACGGTCCCAGGTGAGATCGGCAAAGACCCCTATAATCAAGGGTCCTTTCTGTGGGCCTACTGATTCTTGATATTTTTGTTTTGGTGGTGGTGGTGATGGTGGTGGAGGTGGTGGTGATTTTGCTGTTTAAAGTGGCCACTTAAGGCCAAACTTCAAAGTTCATGCCTGTAACCCTAGCTATTCAGGAAGTACAGATCAGGAGGAGTGTAGCTCAAGGCCACCCCAGGGAAAAAGTCAGCAATATTCCATCTCAATTCATAAGCTGATAGAGTTGCACAGACCTGGAATCACAACTATTCAGGAGGTATCAATGGAATGATTGAGATTCAGTCTAGCCAGAGCAAAAATCCTTGCTTGGAAAAATAAAACACGAACAGCTGGGGACTTGGCTCAAGTGATAGAGCACCTGCCTAGCAAATACAAAGTCCAACGTATAAACCCACAAAATCCAAATTAAAAAATAAACAAGTATGGTGTTGAAGTATCCAGTGTTTTTTTTTTTTCAAAAAGAAAGAAAGAAAAACAGTAATGTGCCTAACAGAGAATACATGTTCGAGAAGCTTCCTTCAAGCAATGTCCTAATGAACTGCACTTCTAGTCCAACCACTTCCTCAGCTGATTGTGTGCCATGTAAGTCCCTGGGGCAGAATTTCCCAATAGGAGGGACTGTGTACTACCTCCTTTCCTACTTGGTATACCTTGTTATAAGAATATGGAATGTACTCAGGGTTGAGGGGGGGAGGGGAGCGAGAGAGAGGGGAGGGGGAGCGGGAGGGGAACTGTTCAGGGAGTAGTAAAGTTAAGCTGGAAAGAAACTACCTTTCTAGGAAGTCAGGCCGCAGAGTCTGGAGGCCAGGCAGGGTGGCGGTCAGTAGAGCCGGGGGAAGGAAAGCCAGGCCTTAAAAAACCAGCTGCTCCTTCTTGATAAACTTGAAGAGGAAACAGGAAAAACTGGAGGCCACACGATAGTATTTCTAGCACTTGAAAAGCTTGGCTCCTGGAGTCGTGAGGCTCTGGATGAATGACTGGCAAATACCATCAGAGGGCCAAAGGACTGGCTTGCTCTCCCTTAGCAAGGCCTGGATTGGCCCCGACCTTAAGCATGAAAAAGCCAACGGCTTATTGCAGTTCAGCAGGTGAACGCTGTAACACAGGAAGCGTAGGGTACCTGGGGGCGGGGCTGACCAACCCTAGTCGGGAGGAAGCCTTACAGGAAGGAGGTAATAGCTAGGAAGAGCAGTGGGTGACCAGGTAAAGTGGCCCCCAGGCCCCAGGGATAGAGGGGCCAAGGCTGGGAAAGAGCTTTCCCATGTCCTGCTCAGCCGAACTGCAGCATGTGAGTTTGCACAGAGGCTGGAATAAGAATTGCTTTGCTGAGGAATCTGCCCTTGAACTTGAGGGCAGGCGGGAGCTCCAGAGGCAGGTATGAAGGGGAGTGACACTGGTCAGGAGAAGGCTTCTCATGCAAGAGACTCAGGGAGATGGAGTTCCACAAAGAAGAAAGGGGGAGGGCTCCCACTGGTCCAGCCCACGGGGGAGAGGGGAGGAGGGGCTGGCGTCAAGGTGAAGTGCATGGGTCTTGGTAGGACCTGGAGAGTCCCACAGGTCCTCACACTCCCATGAGCCTTGTGCTTAATGATCTGCTGTCATCATCTTGCTGTTCTTAATCTTTTATCTTTAAACTTGGTGATCCAAGGGAGCCATGGAGCGTGTGTGTGGACTGAAGAGACTCCTATGTATGAGTTACAGCCACTCCTGGCCACCCAGTTTCCATGGAGTGATCATGAAGCCCTGAACATGGAATCTCCAGGATTCTAGAATCCAGCTGAGTCTCAAAGCAAGCACAGGAGAAACCTTATGTCTGCGAGGGAGCTGGTGAGTTGCTGACAGGTTTTCCTGCTAAAAGCAGAATTTGCTTCCATTATAAAAAAAAGGGGGGCAAAATGGCATGCTAGGAAACAGGGTCAAAGTCAGCCATCCTGTCTCTCTTGATCCTTTTCTGTCCTGTGTAGGGGGGTCACTCACACTGTGGGTGAGGAAGGAGAATGGTTCTGTAGGGTCCTCCTGACACCCTGGTAAGCCAGGACCAGATAGCGGTAACAGAATATGCAAAAATGAAATAAAAATGGGTGAATCTGTTTCACTGTTTCAGTGAAACACACACACACACACACACACACACACACACACACTCACACACACACACACACACTCACACACACACACAATGCAAATTATATCACCTCTGTGATTTCTCAAGTTAAACACTCTTACGTTTTATTTGATAATGTGAAGATAAACAGTAGTGTCAATAACTTAAAAGGTTAATTTTTCTTTACTCCATACAGACGTTACACATGCCTGTAATTCTAGCTATTTAGGAGGCTCAGATCTGAGGATCCTAGTTCAAAGCCAGCCCAGGCAGGAAAGTCTGTGGGACTCTGATCCCCAATTAACCACCAAAAAATCCAGAAATGGAGGTGTGGCTCAAGTGGTAGAGCACTAACCTTGAGTGAAAAAGCTAAGGGACTGAGCCCAGATGCTGAGTTCAAGCCCCAGTACTGGCCCAAAAATATTTAGAACTATAACAAATGAAAAGTTTGGTTCCTTGGACCACCAAAAAAGTAAAAAGATTATTATTACTATTGTTATTATTATCATCAGCAGCAGCACCTTCATCATTATTATGGAATTGACCAAAGTGAGTTTTTATTACTTTATCTGAATTGAGTGAACTGTTTAACCTTTGTGCCACAGGTAGTGATTTATAAAATAATGGTATTAACGACATTTCTGGCAGGGCTCATGGAGAACAGTGGCCGAGCAGCTACAGTGAAGAGCGCAGACCTCTGCAGATCTGAGTTCATAGGAGGCTGCTTTAAGCAAGGTGCTACAGATCAGCTAGCTTTCCCATCACAACAGGAAGTGATTGCTTCACCCTTCTCTGCTAGGAGGAGGGTGAGGCCATCTGTTAGAGGACTCTAGGGAAGGATCAGATCCAGCTTCATTCCCAGCTTCTAGGAGCAATCGGCTTATGGCAGCTTGACTCCAATCCTCACAAGGCATTCCCTTGTTTTTGCCTCTGTGTCCAACTTTCCTCTTTGTAAGGACACTGGTCACTCTGGATCACGGCCCAACCGATGACCTCATTTTAACTTCATTACCTTTGCAGATACTCCATCTCCAAATATGGCCACATTCTTTGGCACCAAGAGTCAGAGCTCCAACAAGACTTCTCTGGGGGCAGGGGCAGGGGTTGGCAATAGTGGGGATTGAACTCACAACTTCCTGCTTGTTAGGTAGGCGCTCCACTACTTGAGTCATGTCTCCGGCTCCTTTTTGCATCAGTTATTTTCAAGGTAGAGGCCTAATGATTCTCCTACTTGTGTTTCCCCTGTAGCTGGGGATGACAGAAGTACACCATTGTGCTTCTCAGGTACGTGTGATGACAAGCATGTATCACTGCACCTAGCATGGATTCAGATGGAGGCTCAGAGTTCTTTTGCCCAGGCTGGCCTTGAACCGAAACCTTCTGGTCTCTGCCTCTTTATTAGCTAGGATTACAGCCTTATACCACCGTGCTAAGCTCCAACACCACCTTTTTGTGTAGCAAACATAATTAAATCCATAACAACTGCTCTGCCCTGCATCGGCTCTGTACACAGTCAAATGTGTTGCTCTTACCCTAAAGCACATGTTTTCTCCAAGGGTGTGTGGGAGAGGCCAGCCCCAGGCTGCCTGAGACTGGAGAGCCCCAATCTGTTGTAGCCACAGTCTCCATAACAATTGCTATCTCCCCAGCAGGTCCAGATGAAAGTAAACAGGTGAAGTAAGAAGAAGAAACAAGGAAAATGGAACGACATGTTCTGATAAGAAGCCAAAGACAACCACAGGTAGAAATATCTACACTGCAGGGAGGGAAATTGCTCATGGCCCATTCCTTCTCCATGGTCTCACAGGGGCTAGCAGGGGCCCAGTAGTGCCAGGTAGACAGAAATAAACAGAGCCCTCACAACCCTGGCCAATACATGGCTCCCTGCACCCCATGTCAAAGGAAAGCCAAGCTTTGATCACTTATTAAATAAGACAGTTTGTTTAATCTGTAGAGAGAAGGTCTCAGCCAGCAGCAAAGGAGATGCCGTCTGCTGACAAGTTCAAGTGCTCTGGGACATGGTAATAGGTACATCTAAGCTGGAGATGAGCAATAGGTGGTAAATAAGTTGGCTTACCATAAGGGCCAAGTGTGTGTCAGTCACCTTAATGGGGCTTAATCTGGAACTTATCCATTCCAGAAGGAGACAGAGATGGAGCTGAGGGGTGAGCCAAAGCTTAAGAGAAAGTTGCAATGCTTTGCTGGAAGA
Organism: Dipodomys spectabilis; assembly: GCF_019054845.1. Classification (NCBI taxonomy): domain Eukaryota; kingdom Metazoa; phylum Chordata; class Mammalia; order Rodentia; family Heteromyidae; genus Dipodomys; species Dipodomys spectabilis. The sequence continues at coordinate 950,504 of NW_024870784.1, read as the reverse complement.
CCGAAAGGGAAATGCTAGAAGTTCAACAATGGACTCTGTAGGCACAGACAGCCTTGGCCAAGCCACAGGTAAACCAAAGCTGCTTCCTTCCATTGGTCCTAACCTGAAGCCCCTTCCACACGCAGAGCTCTAGTGTCCAGAGCTGCCTTCTGTGGACCAAAGCCCCAGGTTCTGGAACCTTTCCATCATTCCCTCTTCTGATTAAAAGATTGTGTGTTCCACAATCAAGACCCTTCCAGCCTTGTAAGAAAAATGGTAAGTAATAGGACCAATTCACCAGAGTTATGCCTAGTGGTGGTTTCTTTGACTTACAAGAGGCCTGTACCCCCACTCTAACCAAATGATCAATGTTCGCTTCAGAAAGACAGGGTGAGCCAATGGCTAGTTCCACCAGACATGGGAGCTACAGACTGAGGCTCACTGAGAGCTGCCCGGGGGCTGATGGGTAGCCCTATATCACTGGCCCACTTTCAGTGATGAAATCAGGCAGAAAGGAATTTGGGTGAGTGTGGCTGGCTGATTTCTGGTATGGAAGGTGGGTCCTGTGGAGTTGGAAGGCCTCGCTGTAGTCCTCTCCCTCCACAAGGCCTGACACTGAGGAATAGGTAAGAAAGGGCTGGGGGAGTCAGAGGACACCAGTGGCCCTCCACTAACATGGAGGCAGGCTAGGGAGGCCATGCTCCGGGGCACAGAGCCACAGGCTTCTTCATGAGGTCAGCCTGACCAGTTCTGTGGAAGACTGGGCAAGAAGAGGTTATCTGACCTTGTAGTTCTCATTCAAGGTCAAGGGACACACCTGGTGGTAACTTCTTGTGTACAGTCTCAAGACAGCACAGAGAATCATGTGGGAAGGGCAGGTAACCAAAGTAGCTTTTATAAAAGACCCACTCTCGAAATACGCCATTCATCCATTGACTGAGTAGGTGAATCAACTTGTGCGGACAGAGCCCCAATCACCTCTTGAAGGTTCTACCTGCTCCCATCTCTTGACATCCCATAATGGGATTTGACTTCGTTCACTTCTCTTTTCGTCTCTTTCATATGGCTACTACAATAGTTAATGTTACATATTTGGGTTGCCTTGTATTTCTACTGGACAGTTCCATTCTAAAGTCTGCCTATTATCCTTTGGTGGACTTAACTGCCTTAGTGATAATTATATCAATGCTTAGGGGGAATTCAGAATGTGAGAGAATCAGCCCTGGGTCAACACTTTAGAGAATTTCCCTGTGGTTTTCATAACTGTAACCAGTTCTTGCTTTCCCTCCATCCACTAATGCATGGATCTAGTCAGATAATGCTTATTCCCACAGCTTGTGTGAATAATGATGATGATGATGATGATATAATAATATAATATATAATAATAATGATAATTATACTAATGTTCAACGTCCAAGACTGCAAAATTTACCAATCTATATGCCTGAATTGCAAACATTTGATTTTTTTTTTAAATAAAGCTCTCAGTTAACACCACCTAACCCTACCTGATAATTTACCCTCCCACAGGAAGAGGGAGGGTACAAAGCAAATCTTCAACATGCTCTTTGGCAATAATGAATCATAATCTAGAAGGTTCCACAAAGTTCTGGTGAAGGCTATAGTTTGGGTTAGTTTGCAGATCACAATTGCCTGCCTTCTAAGGATAATCAGGCTTGGGTTTTAGCTACAGGAGCACTGAACTGGAGCGTTCATGTGGACAGACCTCTGTCATAGTAAGCAACCTGTCATGGAGGGCTGTGCCTCTACTTGAAGCTTTTTGCTTAACTGAGCTAAGAGTCTGGGATTTGTCTGACTAGGCTGGCTTCATATGTGATTGTCAGATTTTAGCCTCCTGAGTAACTAGGATGACAGGTGTGAGCCACCTACACCCAGCTCATGATGCCTTTTTATTAGGAGGATATAAGGAAGAAGAAAAAGGACATTTCATATGTCAGAATAGAACATTAAAGCTGATCACTGGTAGCTCACACCTGTCATCTTGCTACTCAGGAAACTAAGATCTGAGGATCATTGTTTGAAGCCAGCCCAGGCAGAAAAGTCTGTGAGACTCTTATTCCCAATTAATCTGCAAAGAGCCAGAGTGAAGCTGTGGCTCAAGTGGTATAGCACAATCTTGCACACATGTGCGTGTGCACACATGCACACGCGCACGTGAATACACGCACACACACACACAAGAACATTGACATGCCGGGCACCAGTGGCTCATGCCTATAATCCTAGCTACTCAGAAGGCTGGGATCTGAGGATTGCTGTTCAAAGCCAGCCTGGGCAGGAAAGTCTGTTGGACTCTTATCTCCAATAAACCACCAGAAAACTAGATGTGGCACTGTGGCTTAAGTGGTAGAGTGCTCGCCTTGAGCTGAAGAGCTAAGGGACAGCGCTCAGGCCCAGAGTTCAAGCCCCATGACCAACATAAAAAAAGAACATTGACATTTTAAGAAGGAAGAAGGAGGATACTGCAGAATGAGAGGGGGCTGGAGTTAATGGGGTACATTGTATGTATGGAAATCTCGACTGAATCCTTCCTCCATCCCCACAACTAATGTATGCTACTTTAAAAAAAATCTTTAAAGAAAGAAAAGGGAATGAAAGAGATGCTTCAGCACCTTAATATACGCTGACTCTGACAGTCAAATTTCTACTACTCCAAAATGAGCAGGGACGAGAAAATGAGCAGCCCACCTCCCCATTGGACAGCGCGGTTACATCACCCCCTGGAAAATTCACTCTGACACAGTTCTGCCAGCCTTGCTATTTTCTTCAGTGCCAACAGCCATACAATAGACCTTTTTTTTTTTCCTTTTGGGACAAAGCTTTTAAAATGCTTAGGAATTCAGATGGACTGAGTCACAAAGTTGTACAAATACTGCACACCCGCTCCTCCTCCCTCTCTCCTGGAAACAATACTCGCTTTTCTGGGTTTGGCAGAAAGAAGGAAAGAAGTATTTTGAGCAGAGTTGTGACTTGTCTGTATGAGGGGTGGCGGAGAGCGGGCAGGATCTGGGGGGGAGGGGGTCTGTCCTGAGGCCTGGCTGCCTCTGCGTGGGGAGGTGGTGTCTTCCATTGCGAGTTGCTGTGGGACTCTCCAGCTTACAGTGAGCCCTCCAGAGGTGCTCAGCTCCGAGACTACATGAGCTCCAAGGACCCTTGTAAGTCTACAATATGCAGCAAGGAGGAAATTCACCATCACAGAAGCACCATGGGTGGTCTGTAAGCGGGCAAGCAGAGCCCAGGGGAGGTGAGCAGACCCAGGAGAGGAAGGAATCAACAGAGGAAAGGAGAAGGAAGAACTCAAGGAGATGTGGGAGGCGGAGAGGCAGATCTTAGCACAGTCCTGTGGCTTTTGTTCTCTTTTTAAAAGTCAGATCAAAAGAAATATCCTTCTTACCTGACTTATGTAACTAACCCGTCCGTGTATCACCTTTGTAATAACAATAAAATAATTAAAATTAAAAAAAGAACTTGGATCAGTTTGTCCCCCATACGTGTGACCGCCTCGCTGAGATTTTGGGACAATGGAGATGAGTTTCAGACTTCATGCCGGAGACAGCTAGCTCAAGCCTGGAACCCTCACCTCGGCAGTGGTTCAGTTTGGCATTAATGAAAGCAAAGGGTCAACCTTGACATACCAGCAGCCAAAGCCTCTTCCTCAGAAGAGAGGAGGAAGAAGGGGAAGAAATGCTGAATAAAAACCTTCCAGAAGCTGGGTGCCGGTGGCTCACACCTATAATCCTGGCTACTCAGGAGGCTAAGATCTGAGGATCGTGGTTCAAAGCCAACCAAGCCAGGAAAGGCTGTGAGATTCTTACCTTCAATAAACCATTCAGAAAACCAGAAGTGGCGCATTGGCTCAACTGGTAGAACGCTAGCCTTGAGCTGAAGAGCTGAGGGACAGTGCCCAGGCCCAAAGTTCAAGCCCCATGACCAACAGCAACAACAAAAACCTTCTGGTCCAGAGAGGGTGGAGGAGCTTCCAGCAGCTGGGTTTTCATTTTCCATGGTGTGGGGGAGAAAATGGGGAGCACTGAAGGCTCCCGTGAACAGCAGAAGGCAACCTGCATGGACAGGGAGAGCCACAAGCATATTTTGGGACGTCTATCTCAACACTAGCTTTAAAAAAGTGTTACACCACCAGGCACCATTGGCTCACACCTGTAATCCCAGCTACTCAGGAGGCAGAGATCTGAGGATTGTGTTTGAAGCTAGCCAAGGCAGGAAAGTCCATGAGACTTTTTTTTCTGGGAGGGGGGAGCGAGGTCCAGTTGTGGGGCCTGAACTCTGGGCCTGGGCGCTGTCTCTCAGCTCTTCAGCTCAAGGCTAGCACTCTACCACTTGAGCCACAGCGCCACTTCCGGCTTTTTTCTTTTTGCTTATGTGGTGCTGAGGAATCGAAACCAGGGGCTCAGGCATGCAAGGCAAGCGCTCTACCACTGAGCCACCTTCTCAGTACCTCCATGAGACTCTTACCTCCAATAAACTTCTCAGGAAAAGCCAGAAGTGGTGCTGTGGCTCAGGTGGTAGAGTGCTGCTAGCTCTTGTGTACAAAGAGGCTCAGAGATAGCCCTGGTCCTGAATTCAAGCTCCAAGATCGGCCAAAAAAAAAAGAGTTGCACGTTTGGGGCAGGGCATGATGGTTCATGCTCGAAACCCCAGCTACTCAAGAGGTGGTGGTAGATTCACTCTATGAGGCCAGCTGGGCAAAAAGGCAAGACCCTATCTCAACAACCATCTTGTTGAGATACATGGGTTGATGTCTGTAATACCAGCTACAAAGGAGGGGAGGATCCAGATCTCAATCTGACCTGGGCAAAAATGTCAAACCCCATCTGCAAAGGAAACGAAAGCAAATAAGTCTAGGTTCATAGCTCACGTGGTAGAGTATTTGCCTAGCAATTGCATGCTCCTAAATATAAAACAAATCAGTTCCATTCAACATTAATGACTTAATTAAAATGTATCCTAGTTACAGAAAGTGTAGGAAATAAAACAAGGAAAAGATGGGCAGGGGTGTCTCATGCCTGAAATCCTAGTTATTCAAGAGGCTGAGCCCTGACGATTCCTGTTTAAAGCCATCTTGGGCAAGAAAGTCCGTAAGACTCATAGCTCCAATTGACCACCAAAAAAGCCAGAAGTGAAACTGTGAGTGACAGCCTTGTGCAAAAAAGTGCTAAGGGATGGCACCCAGGCCCGAGTTCAAGCCTCACTACCGGCATTGAAAAATCAAATAAAAATCCTGAAGTCCTCAAATTAAAATCAAGACAAAGAAACCATAACACTTGGCCCTGAGAGATGAGCCAAGACTCCAAGATCTGCTTTGCTTTGCAACCCCCTCTCTCCTTCCAGACTGGAAATAGGGCTGAGTCCCTGCCTCTTCTCACCTGTTGCAGAATATTGCACATCACTAGCAATGGTGAGTCAAGTCATTCAAGTCTCAGAAAATGGAAGAAGTGTCACCAATAATGGTTCCTTATTTATAGCCAGATAGACAAAAAGGCATGTGAACATGAACCCAATGGGTTCAGTGCGTATTTTCCTTGACTAGAAAAGCACCATACCATTCTGTATTTCTTCAAGCAGATACCTCAAAGGCTGGACAAATTGGCTTTCCAGATAAGATCACACGTTCTCATTTCCACCTGTCTCCTGTCCAACAGGCAAGGGAGGGAAAAGGGCTCAATGACCTGGGACTGACACACTCTCTCTCTCTCTCTCTCTCTCTCTCTCTCTCTGTCATTCCTTGGGACAGCACAATGATTTATAATTTCTAAGCCTGAGAATTTTGGAAGCTGCCAAACATGAAGAGAGTGAAAAAAAATCTAAGCCCAGAGTAAAGAAAGGAGATGGCTGAGTAACAGTGCGCGTTTCTCAGCCTCTGAAACACTACTCTCAAAACTGTCACAAGGAAACATCATATGGTTCCTCACAGACAAAAAGGGTTATTTTATCCAGATTATTCCCCCACATTGCTAGGGAAAAGGGACTCATTTGTAATCATCAAAGGAATGCTGACAGACTTGAAATGGGATTACACTCTATTATACTCATCCGAATTAAAGATTTGTTTTGGAGATCATTCTTAGATTTCTTCCTCCCTGCTCCTCCAACCCCAAATGAGGCCATTTGTATTCACAGGACATCTGAAGCAGACATGAAATCAGACTGTTCGCAAACATACTACGCGTCACACTCAGTGGCCTGAGTTTTGAATTTTAATGTCGCCTGGTTTTTCTGTGTGTGCAAAAACTTGAGTCTCAGATTGAAACTAGCCCCGCCAAGCATCAGTTTCGTTTGCAACTTGTTAATTCAGGGAAGTTGAATGTCAGGGGCTTGAGTGATCGAGTGACTGAGGTCAGAAATGTACATAAGCAAATGCAAAAATCTGTGCATGGACAGAGTTGTCTGGAAGGTCTGTGGACATAATACGAAAACTCAGAACTGTGGTTTAGTTAGACTGATCTATATTCTGTTGCTTAATTTTCAAACTCCTCTATTGTTATTTATGTGTTCTTTTTAGTGGGTTGTGGGCCTTGAACTCAGGGCTTAGCCACTGTCCTTGAGCTCTTTTTGCTCAAGGCTAGTACTCTACCACTTTGAGCCACAGCTCTACTTCCAGTTTTCTGGTGATTGATTGAAGATCAGAGTCTCACTGACTTTGGTGCCCAGACTGGCTTTGAACCACGATGCTCATATCTCAGCCTCCTGAGTAGCTCGGATTACAAGCATGAGCCACCAGAACCCAGTTATTTATGTGTTCTTGAACCACCAAAATATGCTATTTCAGGGTAGGAGTGGTTGCCAAGTACCTGGTATCTGGTATTTGAATAGTTTCAGAATGCATTTTGTTTTTTTTCCCCCACAAATCTGCAATGTGTTGTCACCCTGGAGTTGAGCCCATCTGAAAGGCTTGAGTGCTGCCAGCTTTGTGTAAAGTTCTAGTGGAAGGGCTCGAGTGGCTCAGGAAAGTATCTAGTGATATTAGCTGTTGAAAACAGCAACAACAAAGTTATCTGAGCAAACACAATAAATAGGAAGAAAATTAAAAATGATAGGGCAAGTACTTTAGAAGTTGTATTATTTCTCTATTGTTCATTTTTTCATGCATAGACTTCGTGTTCTTCGTGAAGTACATCCCATAGTAGTTCTTTCAGCAATGGTTTGTTCATGGTAAAGTTGTTCCAATTTCACACTCATTCTTGGAAATAGTTTAGCTCCCTGTAATAGTTCTAGGCTGACATGTTTTTTCCCTCAGAACCTGAAACGTATTTCTTATCTTCTTACTCCAATGATTGTTGGACTTTGTAGATAACATTTTCTCTGGTTGTTTTTAAGACCGTCATTTTGCCACTAATATTGTACAGTTTGGACAAGATATAGCTAAAGATAATTAATTCTGTTTATTTTGTTTAAGATGCTAAAATCTGAATCTTTCATCAACTCTTGAATTAATTCTAGGATACTGTCACTTTTCCCCCTCACTCTTCTCTCCCTCTCTGAAGGGAGAGAACTTTCTACTCTGTCGTCTGTATCTTAAACATTTTCTTCTGTATTTTTCATATCTTTATTTCTTTTACTATTTCTAGGATAATTTCTCTATTTTATTTTCCAGCTGATTGTTTCTCTCTTCTGCTATATCTAATTTGTTCTTTAACCTATTTATTAAGATAATCCTATCAATAAATATATTTTGTTAGCAAATATAGTTGGTTTTGTTTCAACCATGACTGCTTTTTGTTCTTTGCTCATTTGAGAAATTCCTTTTCTTCTTCCCCTCTCTTGGGGGTGAGAAAAGTCCTTCTTACTAGACACCTGAAACAGCAGTGCTCATTCTAGGAACTATCCAAAAAGGTTAGGCAAATTGTGGTTGCTTTTTTTCTGCTCTTGCTCCTTCAATACCCTCAAGGGCCAATCACTCACACACACACACACACACACACACACACACACAGACACACACACAGACACAGACACACACAGACACACACACACACACACACACACACGCTGGCCCCCCAGCTGGTTACAGGCTTATAGGCTGCCTATAACTTCTTGGCTGGGTGGTCTTGGGTAAGTTAGCTGCCTTCTCTGGGGTTGATTGGTTATATGTAAACGAGATTGGGATCTCACAGAGTTTTGCTCCCAGAGTGAAATCAAGTAACACTGAGCTCAATTAGTTTTTACTGCCTTCCCCTCTGTTTCTCCCCAGAAACTGTTGCTAGCCTGCCTTTTCCAATACAGCCCCCAGGAGACCAGGGCCATCAATAACAGGACCACCAACCAGCTGAGACACCTCTTTGCGCTACAGAAAAGGCCTGGAGGATGTGTTTCAGCTGTAATTGTTTCCATGGAAATGGGCAAGCAGTTCTGGATGCTTTACTCTTCATCTCTCTTCCTCTGTGGCAGCTGGACAACTCCTCCAGACATTTGGTTTGTTTATCTTTACTTACAAGCTGAGTTTTCATTCTATATAATTTTTCACAGGTGAGATTTCATTCCATAATATTTTTTAAAGTGAAGATATCCTGTGCATAAAAGGATGGTGTGACTGAGCATAATAAAATGAGTGTGTGTGTGTGTGTGTGTGTGTGTGTGTGTGTGTGTGTGTGTTCACATGCATATGTGTTGGAAGGGGATGATGAGCTGGGAAAATACTGGGATCCCTGGTGCAGTCTTAGGCTGAAGGATGGAGGAAAGGTATTTTAAAAATAGACCAATGTTTTGGTACCCTGATATTGTATATACATTTATTTGAATGAGGGAAGGGAACAACAGAATGGTGAGACAAATAACCAATGCAACAGTGATATATACAAGACAATATGTTGGAAATGATCTGTACAACTTGGGGTAGGGAGGGGGGAAAGTAGGAGAAAAATGAGGGAAGGAGTAACAAGTTTAGCAAGAAATATATACCTTACTTATATAAGTATAACCCCTCTATACATCACTTTGACAATAAAAAAATCTGAAAAAATAGACCAATGTGAGTGAGGGAAGGGATGACATTGCCCAAAAGGAAATGTACTTTTTACCTGACTTACATGACTGTAATCCCTCTGTACATCACCTTTATAATAACAATAAAAATTAAATAGACCAATGTTTAGGTATATTGATGCATGCCTGTAGTCCCAGTTACTTGGGAGATGAAGTTAGGACAACCCCAGTTCTAGGCCAGCCCATACATGTGTTCAAAGTAAGCTAGTTGTGGTGGTGCATACTTGCAATCCATTCTATGCACTAGGCAGAGGTAGGAGAGCTCCCATTCAAGGCCAGTCCTGGGGTAAAAGCATGAGACCCTAACTGAAAAACAAAAACAAACTAAAAGCAAAAGGGCTGAGAGTAGAGAGAGGGTTATACATGGGTCAAGTGGTAGAGTGTTTGTCGAGCAAGAGTGAAGCTCTTAGTTCAATCCCATGTACTGCAGGATGGGGGGAGAGAGAGACAGACAGACAGACAGATACAGCCTCTGGGATAGTTAAGTATTTACATTTAGTCTCCTAAGTCATTCTATGTGCTTCTTGGGTTGTGTATTGTTGGAGATCAGAATCTACAGGTTTAATCTCCTGACAACGGAAAGCGATTTTTCTCTACAGTCAGAACCTCAGTCTCACCTTACGGCTCCCAAGACCCATTGGGTAACACCATGCTTCTATATCCTGAAATTCAACAAATTTTAACGAAATAAGGAGTTATCAGGTTTCTTGGTTGGGCTGCAAATGATTTATGTTATAATCCTAACTTCCAGTACTTTTGAATATGACTACATTTGGAGGTCTGGTCTGTTAACAGGTGCTGATGGGAAAATGAGCCCATTGGTGGGTCCTGATCTGATCTGATCTTACTGGTGTCCTCACAACTGTGAGGAACTAACGTCTGTGGTTAAAGCCACAAGGCTGGCACTCTATTACTTCAGCCACACCTTGACTTCTGGCTTTTTGACTGGAGGTAAGAGTCTCACAGACGTTCTTGCCTAGCTGGCATGAAACCATAATCACCAGATCTCAGCCTCCTGAGTAGCTGGGTTTAGTGGATCTAGGTACCCAGCACACCTAAATCAACTTCTTTAAAAAAGAAAAAAGAAACGAAAGATAAAGCAAAGAGAAAAATGAGACGACTCAGCTTGCCTTCAGAAAAGTAACAGGTAAAATCTCCCAAATGAACAAGTACAGAGGGGCCTTCACTGTCTACGAACACACTGACACTACTCTTTAAGGCAAGACAAATGTAGAAGATCCCTTCATTTAACTGTAGGGACTCCAAAACACACTCCAGCTTTTTCTAAGCTCTCATCCCCACATTTCAGCCCACTGTCTATTCTCTGGCAGAAGAAAATAAAGACACTTCTTACTTCTTTGCTTTCTTCATAAAATAATAATCTAGGTGGCACCTGTGGCTCATGCCTGTAATCCTAGCTGCTCAGGAGGCTGAGATCTGAGGTTAGAAGTCAGCCCAGGCTGGAAAATCTGAGACTTATCTCCAATTAACCACCACAAAAGGCTGAAGTGGAGGTGTGGCGCAAGTAGTCAAGCAACAATTTTGAGTGAACAAAACTAAGAGCTAGCACTTAGGCCCTGAGTTCAAGCCCCTGGTCCAACACATACACACATGAAGAGGAAGAAGTAAATAATAGTCATAAATCAATGATCAATTTTGCCATCTCAGGCCAAGTCAATTTAAGAATGCCATCCAAAGAACAGAACCCTATGCCAAGAAGGAACATGGATGGAGGGCCAAGCACATTTGAGAATAAGTTTGAGGATCTGAGGTGCTAATTTTGTAGGCACTACTCTTGCCTTCCCTGGGATGCGTTTTTAATGATGATAGCTTTCCAGTGGCCAGCTGCTGGCAGCATCTCATCTATGTGTGTGTGTGTGTGTGTGTGTGTGTGTGTGTGTGTGTGTGTATGTGTGTGTATCTATGTGTGTCTGTGTGTGTGTGTGTCTGTGTGTGTGTGTCTGTGTGTGTGTGTGTCTGTGTGTGTATCTATGTGTGTCTGTGTGTGTGTGTGTCTGTGTGTGTGTGTCTGTGTGTCTGTGTCTATGTGTCTGTGTATCTGTGTGTGTGTATCTTCAGGAGGAGAGTGAGGAGGAGTGTTTGGCGAACCTGGGTCCCAGCAAGCTTGGAAGTTATTATCTTGATGAGGCAGCCTCTCAGTTATTTATCTGATGCTGGGATCCCCCCACCCCTGGTAAAAATCCAATCAAAACAAAAAAAAAAAACCAATGATCCAGGAAAATGACACCAGCTGAGTGCCTACGCAAAGGCTTAGGAAAGAGAGAGAGAAAGGCTTTAGTAACTTTTTATAAGGCTTTAGTAAATTTTGCAAATTGTATCATTACTCTTCTAGGTGAGGCTGTCGGATCATGCCTGGGACTCTCTGACATTCTGGTACTTTCTTTCCTGTGGATTATAAATTGTATTCTTCACTGAGCAAAGACATCCCAAGTTCCCTCCATGACCACCCTTTTTTTTGGGGGGGGGGTCCGGTCGTGGGGCCTGAACTCTGGGCCTGGGCACTGTCCCTCAGCTCTTCAGCTCAAGGCTAGTGCTCTACCACTTGAGCCACAGCACCACTTCCGGCTTTTTCTGCGTACGTGGTGCTGAGGAATCGAACCCAGGGCCTCAAGCATGCAAGGCAAGCGCTCTACCACTGAGCCATCTTCCCAGCCCAATGATCACCCGTTTTTGATGTTACCCTTATTTAGGAAATAAACAAATGTCTGTATTGTCAAAACAGGCTCTCTTAGTCCTTGGCTATTACTGTAAGGCTGCGCGGGGGAGGGTCCGATATGTCTGACTAGGCCTCTGTTCTGTTTCTACACATGCAGCCAAGTTCATAAAAAGGAACAGGACTGCCTGTCCCAAGAAAGCAGACAGAACCCTTTGAGGCTTTGAGGGAATTAATGATATGATCAGAGCTAGTGCTTCAACCAACACATTCACTTGGACATTCTGACAGTCTTGGAATTTAGGAATCTCTCTCTCTCTCTCTCTCTCTCTCTCTCTCTCTCTCTCACACACACACACACACACACACACACACACACATACACACACCACCACACCACACCTATCACATTATCACATTGCTAGACGTCCCAGCTTATGTTTCAAGTCAAATTAGTCAACTTTGGGAGACTCTTGTCTTTCTTCTTGAGACCTTTCAGATGTTTCCCTGATCTCCTGCTGGGTAGAATGTGGGGTTACACTTGGGTGACTGTGTTGTGGGAGGGGCTTATCTTTGTCTCCACCCCAAAAGCTCCCTGACATTTTTCTCCCCAGTCTTCTGATCCACCAAAAGCAATTCTGCTGAAGGGAAAGATGGTTAGAGCTGACAACACCACCCCCTGCTGCTGGTCCCTGGCCTTAGAAACCCTGCCATTCCCATTTGCATGGGAAGCTGAAGGGAAAGCATTTTACCATCATATTACTGTTTCAAAGAGTTGAGCCATTTCCCTCGACTGTCGCCTCTCTGTTTGAAAGCCCTAACGTACAGTGTATAGCAGGCACTTCTAGTCTGGGGTGGTGATCTACTCTGACAAGCAACACAACTGCTTCCCTAAAGAAACAAATTCTTAAGTGTCTGTAATCTTCTCCAAACAATCTATAGTTACACAGCCATGTGCCTAAAGCAATATTTGTTCAGTTGCAATGATGTCACCAAAAAAAAAAAAAAAAAAGGCTTGTCAGCGTTTAAATCTTCCCTTAAATAATCGGAGAAGGATGGCATGGCTGGACTCAGAACTGTTCTCTATAGCTTAAATCTGAAAGCTCAAAAAGTTTCTGTAGTGGGGGGGGCGGGGGAGAGATGGGGAAGAAAGGAGGAGAGGCGGGAGAGAGAGAAGGAAGGAGAGAGGGGTTGGGAAATAGAGAGAGGGAGGGAGAGGGGGAAAGAAGAAGAGAGGGAGAGAGAGAGAGAGAGAAGGAGAGAGGGAGAGAGGGAGAAAGAGAGAGAGAGAGTCACGAGGCTTGAAAAAACTCCATTTCCCAGCACATTTAGCAGTAAGTTTTGTTCCTCTGGGTCTTGATTTTAAGGGCCAAGGTTTGCTTGCCAAATAGGCATATCTTGGCTCTCTTTGTCAGGCAGGAACATTGCCTTGATATTAAATATTCAAAGCAAAGAACCTCTGACCTAAGGGCTCCCGGCTAACAATGACATTCTCTGTAAGTAAACCAGAAACCCCACTAGGCGTCTGCTTTGCCAGTGTTCTCTGCCACAAACTAGTTAGTCTACTGCACAGCCGAGGCTGAGGAGTGACTCTATTTACCTTACCCGTACCACCATTACAGTGCAATATATATATATATATATATATATATATATATATATATATATATATATATTCCTTGCACCAAGGAGCCTTCCTGGGCGGAGCGTGGGTGGGCATGGTAGGAGATGGAAGAGTGGCACTCAGGAAAGGTCGGGCTGGGGAAGGGTCCTGACCCCCAACCTTGCCCAAAGGGGACCCCAGGTGGTTACAGCGGCAAGGATAGCAGTTAACCTCAAGCAGGTGCAACGCTAACAGAAGTATCTTTCGCCTAGAAAGTTCTTCCATCTTGAGGCGACACATCTGCCACCTTAGAAATAGCTAAGATCTTTTTTTTTTTTTTTCCAGGAGCCTAGATCGGAGTTTCCCCGAAAGAAAAGCATGAGTTTCCCCATGTGCCTTGCTTGTGGGAAAGCGGGATTGCAGGGGAAGGGGGAGACACAGGGACTTGGGGGGGGGGGGTAGTAAAGTCATACCCTTAGTGTCCTTTTGGCTTCTGTAATCTGCTCCCCATTTGTTGGGCATCTCCGGTTCCCGTGGGTCCCTTCCCTGCCTGCGGGGTGGACTTCAGGTCCGGTGTGCCCGGGGCTTAGGCTTCTCACATGGCCACTGGCGGGGCCGCACCCTTAACCCCCGTGGGTCCTAAGCCAAGGGCAACACGTGTATCTTTCAGCGCGGGGCGCGGCCCAGGACTCAGCGTGGGGCGCTTGCAGCCAAGGCACCTGGGTCAGGAGTGGGTCACCGGTGCTGGGAAACTGAGCAGCTCCACCGCACCACCACACTCAACGCACCCGACACCCTGAGGGCGCGGAGGGTCCCGGATCCCCTGCCCGCTCCCACCTACACGGAGCTGTTACGTGTGGCTCGGAGCGCGCCTCAACTTTAATCCGAGCCGCTCGAGCCCCGCCGGTCCCCCGGGCTCACTGGATGCGGGGCGGGGGGGGGGGGTGGCTGGGGTCGCCAGGACGGGGTGGGGTTCGCGCTTACCAGAGAAATCAGTGAGCGCCGCGATCTCTTTGGAGCAGACCAGGACGGTGCAGTAGAAGAGACGCAGGAGCTGCCCCGGAGGTTCTACCTGCCGGCGGAGGCCGGGATGCGGCGCGGGCTCGGGCGCGGGAGGCGGGCGCGCGTGGCCGGGTAGGAGCATGGTGCGCGGCTGGGGGGCGCGGGCTGGGGGTCGCGGAGAGAGCGGAGGACGGCGTCACATGGCGGGGCGGGGTCGTGGCCGGCGGCTTCGCTGCACCCCCCACCCCCCGTTCCCCAGGCCGTCTCCCCCCGGCTGCCGATCTTCCTGCCCGGCGCTGCCCGGGATCCCCGGCAAAGGGTAGGGGGCGGAGATGTGGGGCGGGGCGAGCAGCCCCAGGAAGGATCCGCGTCGTTTCTTCCCCGGGAGGAGGAAGAAAAAAAAAAAAAAACTCAGAAAGTGGGGGTGGGGGGGGGGGGTCCGCCTGCGTCCAAGCCCGAGACGGAAAGCGCCCCGGCCGCGCTCCTCCGTGTGCGCCACACGAGCGCCTTCCTTGCCCGCCCGGCCCTCCGGGCGGGGTGCCAGCCTCACCCGGGCCCGCGGGGCGCGAGGCCGGTGCCCGTGACGCACTTGGGAGCCAGCGCCGCCGCGGGCGCGCGTGAAGCCCGGGCGCCCCGGGCTCGGGGCGGAGCGGCGGCCCTGGGAAGTTGGGGCGCTCAACGGCTCCCCGCACCCCCGCTGCGCCGCGGGCTCCTGTCACCGAGCACGCAGCGGTCCCCATTTCACAGGATAGGAGACGGAGCCTCCCCCTCCCCCGCCCCTCACCTCCCGCGCCATCTGCCGAAGTTCTGGCCGCTTTTAGAGGGGGTCGAAGTCACTAAGCCGGGTGCGATGGCTCCGGAGCGGGGTCTTTGCGGGCTGATCGCCAGCCGCTGAGCCTTCACGGGGGTTGTGTTTCCCACCGGGGCCGCCTTTACCGACCTCTCGATTGTGGGCGCTGTTTGCCCGGTGTGGATGACCCGGGGCCGGGGCGTGGGAATCCTGTGGCTGCGCGCCAGGTGCAAGGCGCACGGGGGTCCCTGCGCCCGCAGACCCCCGGTCGGGCGGCGCCGGAGAGAGGGTGGAGGGCCCCGCGGGCAGGCGCTGGGCACAAAGCGTTCACATCACCTCGGCCCTGGGCCTGCCAAGTTCACCGCGCCTGGCGCCCAGACCTAGAGAACCAGGCCCAAGGGCGGGGCCGGGCGCGCTGCCGCCCAGGGCTGCAGGGACTCGAACTCCCCCGAGTACGGAAGGGAGGCCTGGAGAAACACACCGACCGGCTCTCCGGCCTCTCTGTGACCCCGCCCCCCCCCCCAAAGGTGAGTCACTAAGATTTGGGGCCGGTGACATTGGGTGACGTACATGGAGTGGCAGAGGCTGAACGTTGGGTTTGGGTCCTGGCACGAAGATTTTGCTATTGTTGTTTTGAGACAGTGTTTCACTCACTGTGCAGCCCAAGCTGGTTTACAACTCCTGATCTTCCTGTCTCAGCCTCCCGATCATTGAGACGACAGGTGCACACCACTGTACTAGGTTCACAGAGATATTTTTAAAAATCTACTTTAAATTAAAAAAACCTCAACCTTCACCTATGTGTGTGTGTGTGCGCGCGCGCGCGCGCGCATATATATATATCCTGGAAGTTAGGTCCTAATGTGCACTTGTTAGATGGGGGAAACGAGGGTCTGGAACAGAGAGCTATGCACTGAGAAGGGAGAAGCCAGGAGAGAAGGGAAGGGAGGGAATGGGAGTATAGAAACAGGAAAAAGTTTTAGGAGGATGCTGGGGCAGAGGGAAGAGTGTTTGGGGGCAGGGCTCCTTGGCTGTTTCTGCATGGCCCTCAGTCTTTGCCATCATCTGCTCCCTTTAAGTGGTAGAGCATTTGCCTTGCATGCTTGAGGCCCTGGGTTCGATTCCTCAGCACCACATAAGAAAAAAGCCGGAAGTGGCGCTGTAGCTCAGGTGGTAGAGTGCTAGCCTTGAGCTGAAGAGCTGAGGGACAGCACCCAGGCCCAGAGTTCAGGCCCCACGACCAGACCCCCCCCCCAAAAAAAAAGAATTCTTTTTTTTTAATTTTGCAAAAAAACTAACTCCATCCATTTTCTTCTGTGTTCCAATACCTCTGTGCTTCCAACTCAATAGGCATTTTCCTCTCAGGCTATGTACTTCTCCCTCAGTATCGTGGTAGTACCTATGGAAAGCCTGGGACTTGGTCAAAACTCATAGGGAAGAAAGACAGAAGGAAAGGGAGGTACCAGAAAGGGGAACCTTGAGCTGTCCTGTAAGGCTCATCTGAGCTCTTTCTCAGGAGGCAGTTTCCTCCTCAACTCTTTCATCTGGGATGGAATTTGAAAAAATAAAAAAAGAAGTCATATCCCAGGCTGGAAGGTGGCTCAGTGGTAGGGTGCTTGCCTTGCATGCATGAGGCCCTGGGTTCGATTCCTCAGTATCACATAAGAAGAAAAAGCCAGAAGTGGTGCTGTGGCTCACATGGTAGAGCGCTAGCCTTGAGCTGAAGAGCTGAGGGACAGCACCCAGGCCCAGAGTTCAAGGCCCATGACCAACCAAAAAAAAAAAAGTCATAGCCCCTTGGTAATATGCAAGAATGACAGCAATGTGAATTAAAGTGAATCCTGCCTCAGGAAGGGAGGGCCAGATAATAAAACATTCTCAAAATACACGCCTTCACCATCCTTTGAGATATGTACCAACCAAGAAATATCATTTGCCAATGAGCCATAAATATCATCTATCTACTTGCCACAAGATGCAAATGAGGGACCCCCTTGTTAAAGGTACTTGGTCCAAATGCTCATGTGGGAGATCCCAAGTCAAGTCACAGCTAAGTCACAAAGAGACAGCCATCCACAGAGGCATGCACTCTCCCTCTCATTTCTACCTCATTCTCTGCCTGGACACGAGTTGGCTCCTCCACCTGAATTCCTTTCTTTTCTTCCTATGTTCCAGTTGGAACACCATCTCTGACTTGTGTTTGTGAATATACCCATGGCTCCACTCTTCTACCCAGCCGCCAGCCTCTGCAAGCCTAGCGTAGTCTTTCCCTCTTCCTCTGCTTAGAAGCATCCCTATCCCCCCATACCCTCTATAATATACCTGACTTCTTAAGACCTTGGCTTTTCCTTGAATCTAACTTCTGCTCTGAGAAAAATAAGTGTAAATGACCAGGCTTGTCATTCCCACCTATATTTTCAGCTACTTGGCTGGCAGAAATAGGAGGATCAAGGTTTAATTCTATCCTGGAAAAAAAATGTTATCCAGACCCTATCTCAAATAGGTGTTGCACATTTGTAATCCAGATACGTGGGAGGTGGAAGTGGAAAGCTTGTGGTTCAAAGTGGATCTGAGGGGAGAAAAACACGCAACCAATGTGAAAAATAACTAAAGTGAAAAAGGGCTGGAGGTGTGGTTCAAGCCGTAGAGCACTCCCTAAGTGCAAGGCCCTGAGTTCAAACTCCAGAAAGAATGGCCCCACAATGTGTGTACACATAAAATATATGTTCAATCTTTTCTTTAAAAAGTATTTTTCATTGTAGTAAAATATACATATAAAAAACATGCAGTTAGGGTTCACATTGTCCAAAAAGAAATGTACTCCTTACCTGATTTATGTAACTGTAATCCCTTTGTAAAGCACCTCTATAATAACAATAAGAAATTAAAAATGTAACTCAGAGCCAGGCACTGGTGGCTCACACCTGTAATCCTAGCTGCTCAAGAGGCTGAGATCTGAGAACTGAGGTTCAAAACCAGCCCAGGCAGGAAAGTCTGTTGAAACACCTATCTCCAATAAACCAGAAAACCGGAAGTGGCACTGTGGCTCAAGTGGTAGAGCATTCACCTTGAGCTGAGGAGCTGAGGGACAGCACCCAGGCCCCACGACCAACAAAAAATTAAAAAAAAAAAAACAGCTCCATGACGCTTAGCACATTGCCTTTTTTTTTTTTTTTGTGGACTGACATCACCATCTTCCTCCAAAATCTGTCTTCAAAATTGAAACTCTACACCTTGAACAAACTCCTGCCATTCCTTCAGACCAAGAAACCACCATTCTATTTCCTGTTTCTATATACTTGACTCCTCCAGAGACCTTGTTTAAGTGGACTTACAGTATTTGTCCTTTCTTGATTGGCTTATTTTCCTTGAGATTCATTCATACTTCAGTATGTGTCAGAATTCCATCTCATCTGTGTGTGTATGTGTGTGTGTGTGTGTGTGTGTGTGTGTGTGTGTTAGTGCTTGAATTTAGGATCTGGATGTTGTCCCTTAGCCTTTTCACTCAAGGCTAGCACTCTGCCACTTGAGCCACAACTCTACTTCCAAATTTTTGATAGTTAATTGGAGATAAGTGTCTCAAGACCTTCCTATTCCCGGCTTCGAACCCCAATCCTCAGATCTCAGTCTTCTCAGTAGCTCATATTTACAGGCATGAACTATCAGTGCCTTCCTACAAATAACACTGTACAGTATCTTTCATAGTGTTCATTGTCATGGTTGTGCCACAGAAGCCCTCTAGTGACTGTAAAGGAAGGTCCCATAATGTACATGCCAATCATTTTATGCTTGGTGAGCAGGGATAAAAACTGCCCTTCTGCAAAGGTCTGGGAAGGGTGAGGGAGAGGCAGGAGGCCCAGGCCTGATGCACAGACAGGTGACTGACTACACCCAGGAGAGCCTGAGCATTAGGCATGTTTTACGTACCTCACAGAATTGCCAATAGCGCCCTCTGTAGGTGGAAATCTTAATCTTCAGCCTTAGAGATGAAGACTGGGCTAGTGAAATATTTTTTTAATTGTTTTTATTGTAGCCAAATATACCTGACATAAAACTTACATCATAAACTACTTAGGTATATAGTTCAATGATATTAAGTACATTTATGCCAGGTGCTGGTGGTTCATGTCTGTAATCCTACCTACTTAGAAGGTTGAGATCTGATGATAGTGGTTAGAAGCTAGTCCTAGTAGACAATCCATGAGACTCTTTATCTCCAATTAAACAGCAGAAAGCCAGAAAGAGTTGTGGCTGATGTGGTAAAATGTCAACCTTTAGTGAAAAAGCTAATCAAGAGCTTAAGGCACTGAGTTCAAACACCAATACTGGCACCAAAAACCAACTAACCAACCAGCCAATAAATAAGAAAGGAAGAGCTAAGGTTAAGGCTCAAGTGGTAAAGTACTTATCTAGCAAGTGTGAGTCTCTGTGTTTAATCCCCAGCATTAAAAGAAAATTTAAAAAAAAAAACACTTAAGGAAAATACAAAATAGGAAAATGATGCCCTTCTTTAAATTATGGATATAGATGTGTAAATAAAACATGAGCTACTGAGTCCAACACTGCACTTAAAAATGAGAATTATAGGGATGATTTAGTATCTTGTCTTTATGTAACTACATTAATGGATTAAAGAACAAAATCAACTATTATCTTGAGAATAAGGGCTTTGAACAAAATATTCCTTTATGATTTATTTGGGGGGGGTGGGACATAAAAGACACTGAAATATTTTCCTTCTTTTCTGTTTTGTGGAATAACTCAAATCAGGAAGCATTATCTTTCTTAAGATAGTGTTAGAATTTACTTAAAATATCTGTATTTTGGGACAGGTTTATTACATGCTGGTATGTCAGAACTCTCTACTGCTTTCTGTACCAATCTTTGGCTTTTTATCCTTTTCCAGAAATTTGTGCACATCTTTTACTTTTGAAAGTTTTGATTGAATAGTTGCTTATAATTTTTTATTAAAATGTTTTTTATCATTTAAAAATCTTATTTAAATGTTCATTTCTTCATGCTTATTTACATCTATGTTTTGGGTAATTTTATATCTTCTTAATTAATCTTGCACCAGATTTATAATATTTAATCTAAAGAAGTAGAAACAATCAGTCTCCTTGAAGGTTTGTGAATATTTCATTTTATCTCCCATTCTTTTTTGCTCAATGCTAATACTCTACTACTTTGAGCCACAGCTCCACTGGTGGTTAGTTGGATATGAGACTCACATCCCCTACAGTATAACCCCTGCTATCACTGTATTTGATGTCAGTATAATTTGTGGAGGGGAAGGGGAAAAACAAATCGTTTAAATAGGAATACAGGTGCACTCATTGCAACAATGAGATGTACAAGTCGTTACGTCGTAAACGAACTTTACAACTTTGGGGGGGGGGAGCGGGGAGGATTGGGTGGAGGGGTAGGGGAGGATGGGAAGGGGAAACAAAGGAGGAGGTTACAATGCTTGGTAAGAAATGTACTCATTATCTTGCCCATGTAATTGCAACCCCTCTGTATAGTATTTTCACAATTTAAAAAAAAAAAGAGAGACTCACAAACTTTCCTACCCTGGCTACCTTCAAACCATGATCCTCAGGTCTCAGGCTCCTGAGTAGCTAGGATTACAGGGGTGGATCACCAGTGCCCAGCTCCTCCCTTCCCCTTAATACATCCCCTTGATATTTGACCTTAATTATTTCTTTCCCTTCCTTGAGGGTTTTATTGGGGGGGGGGCTGTGGGGGCTTGAACTCTGGGCTTGGGTGCTTTCCATGAGCTCTTCAGCTCAAGGCTAGCACTTTACCACTTGAGCCACAGCACCACTTCTGGGTTTCTGGTGGTTAATTGGAGATAAGAGTCTCACAGACTTTCCTGCCCAGGCTGGCTTTCAACTGCAATTCTCAGATCTCAGCCTCTTGAGTAGCTAGAATTACAGGTGTGAGCCACCAGTGCCAGGCTGCTTGACTGTACATTTTCCAATTTCTTGATTTGAACCTTTATAATTACCTCATTTTCTATCTCAATTGCTTTCTGATACAGGTTTTGAAGCAAGAAGTTGTCCTCTAAACACTGAATCCCATAGCTTTAGTTAAGATGTTCTCTGCTGTATTCCAAGTCTCATAATTTCTCTTATGTTTTCCAAGGGTTACTTAGTGGAAATTCTATCCCTCACTCCTGATTAATGGGACATAAAAACTCTATTCTCTTATCATGATGGTCTAGTTTTATTGCTTGATGGCCAGAGAACAAGGTCTGTGTATGATGTTAATTTTTTTGGAATTTATTGAGACCTTCTTTGTGGCCTAAAATGGCCAGCTTTTATGACTCTTTCTGTTTGCTTTAAAATAACATGTATCCTTTGTTGAAAACATTAATAACACTGAAAACATTGTTACTTATTTTTTCCATATGTATTTTATATTTCTGTCTAATGATGACCATGACCATATCAGCCTAGTCTACAAAGCCAATAGCTTTGCAAATTGTCAGTTGATATTGTGATCTCTAAGCTGGGTATAGCTCTTGCTGTATTTGGTGTTCCGAACAATTACCTGCCCTCAGAGATGTCTCTGGCCTAGGCTAGGCAAGGCACTGCCAACTTCTATTTAACTGGGGGATAAGACATACTGAGTAAGTCCTGGCTGCACTTATGATCTGGGTAGTTCTGGCAAGTTTCTCACCCTCTCTTAACTCTTTGTAAAGCAAGTCAATCAAGAGTGATGGTCCTTTGCCCAAGGTCCAGACAGAAATTGAAATTAGTGCTTTTGATTCTCTCTCTCTCTCTCTTGACTCAGGGCCTTGTGCTTGCTAGGCAGGCATTCTGTTATTTGAGCCACATCCTTCCTCAGCCCCCACTTTTCTTAATATTTCTACAAAACCTCAAATCTGCCAGAGAAACTCCACATGTCTTTCTGGGCTATGATACATGATTTTTACAGGTACAATAGTCTCTCTCTACGCTGTAGACTCAGAGTCAATACCCTGTGTTTTCTACTAGAACATAAAATACCAGTAGGTAATGTTCAAAACACATCTGCTTACAAAACACAAGAAGGGATTCCCACAGACCAGAGGTTAATATGACAGAGCGTTAGTTATAAGAATCACCAAATTGCCGGGCGCTGGTGGCTCACGCCTGTAATCCTAGCTATTCAGGAGGCTGAGATCTGAGGATCTCGGTTCAAAGCCAGCCCGGGCAGGAGAGACCGTGAGACTCCTATCTCCAATAAACCACCAGAAAACCGTAAGTGGCGCTGTAGCTCAAGTGGTAGAGCGCTCACCTTGAGCTGAAGAGCTGAGGGACAGCGCCCAGGCCCAGAGTTCAAGCCCCACGGCCGACAAAAAAAAAAAAAAAGAATCACCAAATTATTCATCCAATGAGCTGGATCATGATTTATTATAAAACATATCCCAAGAACTGATGAGGTTGGGTTTATAAAAATAAACCTCTCTGTTTTTTTTTCCTTGTTCATTGTTATGTCCATGTTTTCAAGAGCATTTAATGTAGCTCATCACTCAACAACAGCTTGCACAAACACGGTATTTCCCCCGCCTCAAATTTCCAAACAGCACATCGTGTGCTGTTTACCGCCACTCCAGAGGCCGGGGGAGGAGGGAGTGGCTGGCTTTGCTGTCTCCATTTGAAGGAGAGGAATTTAGGTGCGGAGGCCTCGAGCGGTCCAGGCTTTTCACAGGGGTTCACAGCATCTGACCCCTCTTCTCCCACAAGACATCCATCCTGCCCTTCAGGAGAGGGTGAAGCGTGGAAGGGAGGTCAGCCTGGGCCACATCCTACCAGACCCTGTCTGGTTCGGGGTGTGACATAATCTGGGGGTCAGGGTCGGCCACGCAGCCCTTGGCAAAGGCTCCTGAGCGAGGGGAGCCCCCGCACCCCGAGTCATAAACCCACCGGGGCAACTGCAGGGGGCTCGAACTGGCAGATCTCCATCCGACTGCGTGACGCACAGTTCGGGTGACACCGTTAAGGGACTCTCAGGTCGAGGGCAGACCTCTGGGGGGACTCTGCCTGGCCCTCTGCGCTGGCGACCGGGCCGCCTCTGCAAGTTCCTCCACGCCTCCGGACTCGAAGCCCGCCCAGACGGGCTGCGTCCCGCCCCAGCCCGGCCCCGGTGCCGCGGCGAGTCACGTGACGGCCCTAGCGGAGCCACTCAGAGGACAGCCAGCCACCAGGGTAACCCGACACTTCCGACCCCGCCGGCCCGCCCCCATGCTTGAGTCCCGCCCCTTCCGCTGGGAACGCCTCTTCCGCCGGCCTCCCCTCCCGGGCCCCGCCTCTCCCGCGAAGCCACGCCCCTTTCTCCTCACGTGTCGGGGGCCTGGCTCGTGTCGCGAGGCTCCGCTTCCTCTCTCACCTGGTCGGAGCCCCCCCACCCCGCCATCGCAGCCATGGGGGTCCCCAAGAGGAAGACCTCCGGCGGCCGGGACGGCACGGCTTCCTCCGCGGGCGCAGCCAAGCGAGCCCGCCAGGAAGAGTTCACGGGCGTGCGCTTCAAGACTCAGCTGCGGGATCCGCAGGGCGCGGGGCCTGGTGAGTGCGGGGCGCGGGGGCCCGGGCGGGCGGCGGGAGCGTGCGGGGCCGCGTCCTGGCTGCCCGCGACCTGCAGACAGACCGACGCGGCCTGGCCTTTCGGCAGCGTTCCAGTCACTGTCAAGCCTGTTCTTAATTGTCTAGTAGCGATGTAATGGCGAGTGAAAGTCTGACGCAGCCCCTGCCGTGGCGGGTCTGACCATCCCAGTGGGGTCTCGTGGCCTGTGGGAGCCACACTTGGCTTTTGGAAGACACCAGGTTCACTGCAGTGCCTGGACTAGCTGTGGTCCAGGCTCGGTGTACGCAGTGCACATGCCACCTCATGGAGACCGACACTGGGCAGTTCTGTAGCGCAAGCAGGAACTGTCCAGCTCTTGAAAGGGAGAGCATCAACCCTGGAACTAGACAGTCTGGACTTGAGGCCTGGTTCTGACACTTGTGTTCCCAGCAAGAGCCTTACTTGTCTTGACTGGAAATGGGAAACTGGGGCCCAGGTATGTGGTGAGGACGGACTGTTGAAACCAAGCTTAACTCTTGACAATGTGTCCTTACCCTATGAGAAATCACTTCTTTGGCTGTCTTCCATCTCCTAGGTGAGGAGAGGAAAGGGAAAAGATCCAGGTGAGTAATGGCTACAGCTAGGATTGGAATCTGAGTTCTGCTAGTGGGAGTCCTCCAGATGGCTCTCATCAATCCGATGCTTGTGCATCACCTGTGTGGTACATCTGCCTGGCCGCCAAACTAACTACTGTATATCAGTGTTTACACTTTGTCCAACTTCTGGAAACTAGGCATCCATGATCAAGGCCTGGCTGGGTGCTGGTGAAGCCTTCCTTCCCAGTGGCTCCCCTCTTCAGAGAGGACGTGTCTGACATCCTTTCTCTTCTTATAAGGACACTGGTCATTTTGGTGTTGACTTCCACCTTAATCACCTCCTTAAATACCAGGTCTCCAAATACTGTCTTGTAGGAGTTAGGGCCTCAACATGTGAATTAGGGCAGAGTAGCTTCCCTGGCTGCCCACGTAAGTTGAAGAGGGTCACAAACAAAACAGGATGCAGAGTGGCCTCAATTTTCTGAGGAGATTGTCCTTGGTAACCTTTAACATAATCTGTTTCAGCTTTGGAAGCATTTGTCTCAGCTGCCAAGAAGCTACCACAAGAAGATGTGTACGATGTTGTGGAAGGGTTCATAAAGATCTCTGTGGAGTGTGTGGAAATATTCCAGCTCCTGAGTGCAGAGAAGAGGCCTGAGAGCGAAGTATGTTCCTTCCCGGCTTGACAAAGACAAGAACGATGCTGATGTGGAGATGAGCTTGATGAAATGTGATAAGAGATTTCTTAGGAAATACTAATTTCCTATGGGAAATAATGCTTTGTCCCAGTGCTAGGAATATATTCGTCTTTGCCTTCATGACCTTTGAGAGCATTATACTAGGAACAGTAACCTATTCATGTTTGATTAATGAAGTCAGGATTATAGATTTTTAATTGTGTATTTGAACAGCAAAGAATTGGGTCGATACTTGTGCCACAAACTTGACAACTTGATTGTAGCTTTTTGGTTCCAGAATGGGTGAAAATTTGGGATATTATGAACTTGTTGATCTCAAGTTTATAATTATAAAGCCTTAAATGGAGTGTCTTCAAAGCAGCGGGGCCAATCATTAGTAGAGTTTTTTTTCCCTCTCATTTTGTGTAATTGTAAGCAAACCATTTTATTTATTTATTTATTTAGTGCCTATCAGTCTCTGAACTTTTTTGTTCTACTACTTGAACCACAGCTCCACTTCTGGCTTTTTGGTGTTTAATTGGAGATATCAGTCTCACAGACTTTCCTGCCTGGGCTGGCTTTGAACCATAATTCTCAGATTCCTGAGTAGCTAGTTTTCAGACACGAGCCACTGGCACCCAACAAGAAAGCTATTTATTTGGAATCCAGAGCTTGAGTCTTGGCAAGTGGGTCTGACAGCTGTCTCCTTTTTCTACCCTTGTTACTTTGGGCTAAGAATCAGAAAAGGCCTAACTCCTCAGAATTCTGCTAAGATAAAGAGAAGCACTATGTGTGGAAGAGAAGAAGCAGGATGATTTGTGGAGTTTCTGTGTGTGTGTGTGCACGCGTGCATGCATGTGCTTGTACATGCCATTACTGGAACTCAGGGCCCCTTGTTTGGCTTTTTTGCTCAAAGCTGGCACTCTACCATTTGAGCCCTCCCACCACTTTCAGCAATTTTGCTGGTTACTTGGAGATTTATCTCATGGATTTGTCTGCCCAGGCTGATTTCAAACCTTGATCTTCAGATCTCAGCCATGTGAGTGGCTGAGATTATAGGCATGATCAATCAGTGCATGACAGTTTATGGGATTTCAATTCCATCCTTGCAGATCCAGCTAATATTTCAAGCTTTTGAGGCCATATTATTGCGGACAGCCAGTGATCTTTCCCATTTTCAAGTTGTGGGCGCCAACATTGTGAAGAAGCTCCTGAACAACCACATGAAGCTCATCTGTGAGTCCTTGTATGCCTCAGGTTACAGGTAAGCGGCCTGTCTTTGAGTGGCAAAGGACTGGCCTCTGGGTTTGAGTTGTGTTTCGCCCTCAGAGAGTGGATCAGCCCTTTGCCTTTGATCCTTAAGGAGAGTGGAGCTGATGTCAAGACCATGTCTCTGTGCTTCATGTCTCTGTGCTTCCCTCCCCTGTGGGTGACAGAGCCATTACTGACTCCTTTCCCACCACATGCACCTCCTGCTTTGGCAGTGAGTTTCCCTCACTGCCCAGGAAACAGCTCTGCATAGTGCTGCATAGCCCATTTCTTCTGCCTTGTGCTCTGCTCCCAAAGAGTGCAGGCTGTCTCAGCCTCTGGGCTGTCACCTCAGGACCCCTTCGCTGACCTCATAAGTTCAGTAGTACTTCTGTCTTTTTCTGTTCTGTTAGCCTGCTATAATTTTCTGCATATAGACAAATACCCCCATAGTTGACATAACTGTATAATTGACATAATCTGCATAGCCTGCATAGTTGTCAGAATCTCTCTGTTGGCTGTCTTCCACCACTCAAGTGCAATGGGCATGTGGCCAAGGGCTTTACCTGGCTTATAAAATGCTAACTTCTCAGTACTTGGAACAGTGCCTCCCATGGAGCAGGTGCTCAGGGAAGTCAGCCAGAACCTTACTTTGAGGACATTTCTGTGAAGTCATTCTCTGAGTCCTTCAGGCACAGGGACCGAGGGGTGATCTCAGTCACTGATGGCTTACTTGAGACATCAATATTTATCTGCCTGCAACTTAATCCTCTTCAGTTTTATTTAGTAGTTTCTTGTGTGCTTTAATAGGAAAAGAAGAAAAACAAGAGCATCTCTTTCCCTTTTTCTGGGTCATCCAACAGGGTGCACACTTCCTGATGGGTGGGTCTTGGGCAGCTACCGGTTCTGACACACTTGGTTTCCCATCCCCTTGTAGGATGGCTCGAGCCTGCCTGGACCTGCTGACAGCCATGGTCACCCAGGGTCCTGAAGCTGCCAGGGATGTCTGCAGCCATTTTGATTTGAATAAAAAACCCTTGTATGCCCTGGTGACCAAGAGAGATGCAAAGGTGAGAGGCCTGTTCTTCCCCATGACTCCCTCCTTTTTGGATACTGTAGTGGTTTGTTGCTCTGCCTGTCTTGCCTTGGTGCCTGGGCACCTGGAAAAAGGTATGCCTCCATTTCCTTCAGCCTCTGTCTATGAGGAAGGCAGGCCTCCCTTCTGACTGAAGGTGAGGACAGTGGCCCAGCAGAGCTGGAATGACTGGGACACGTGAGGATGCTTCTGGGGCTACTTAACAAGGAGGAGGTTGGCACTGTGCCTGTGGCCTGTGAGGCTGACTTAGCTCGTGAGCATCTTCTCTTTTGAGTGACTAGAATAACCTTGATATACCCATAGCTGTGAGCTTACACAGCAGCCCCATCCCCTATCCCTTCCCGTCCAATGCAGAGAATATCCTTGGAACTCTAGGCCAGTGGTGTCTTCATGGAGGGCTCTTGGTGGCCCTTTAATAGGTGACCTATGCTTCCAATTGTGATCTTGTACCAGGTAAGGGCAGAACTGTGACAAAGAGGCTGAGACTGAATGCTTGGCTTTCAAGAAAGCTGCAGAAAAGTTTTTTGGTAGCTCTAGAAGTGTTGATTGGGCTGTGGGGGAGAACACGCATCTGAGAGCCTCTTCTTACCTGCCAGATGGCCTTCTGCTGCCCTCAGTGCTGTGCATGTCCTGGCCAGAGTTCTCTTCTGTGTTCTGAGCATAGAGGAGGCACACAGGTGTCAGCCTCATGTGCTGAGGGAGATTACTGATTTAGTATAAGTCACTTCTGTAACTATGTACTTGCTCTTTCTCTTAAAATTCCTTGGAGTTCAGAGTTTCTACATTGCCAGGAGATAAGATAAAAGGGTTAACAGAATACCATGTAACTTTTGTGGTTCTCTCAGATTGGTCTGGTGTCCAGAGGTTTACAGGAATTACTGATAGGGTAGTCTCTGAGGAAAGAGAGTTCTGGTCTTAATGTCTCTTAGATACTATGCTTTATTAACATGTCAACAAATTCTGTTCAATGAGTAATGGCTCCTGACATTTAAATGCATTTCTAATAAAAAGAGTGTGTGTGTGCTGTTTGCACACTGGGGTAGATACCATGGTTCTTTGGTCTTTGCTGGCAGTAAGCCTGGTAGTGATTACTGCTAGATCCCCTCTCCATCCCCTCTTGTCTGTCCTGATCTCAGCCATCCCAGCTCTCTGAGTAAAATGGACTTCTCTACCCAGGCCACGCACAGACCAAACTACAGGGGAAAGCCCAATTCTGGCTTCTCTTCCCTACCCCTGCTGCTCAGCTGTTCACCTCAGCTCTCGGGGAGGTTATTTTTCCCTCCCTAGGATATGAAATAAAGTCAATGTCAAGTTGAAGTATATTTCACTTTCTTTTGTGTTGTAGTCTTCTGTATTAACTACTTTTAAATACTTGGTTGTAGGCAGAGGTGTCTAGATGTGAGTTTCTTTACTAAAATAAGGAAATGTCAGAAATTTGAAAAATCAGATGAGCATAAGGGACCCCGTGTCCCTGGCCCAGCATTCCTATCTCCTCTGCTCCTGGACTAGAATTCAGAATCTGATTTCACCACAACTGTCTTTGAATCTCCTTTGAGTCTTTCAGTCTCCCCTGCCTTTTTCACGCCAGTCTGTTGTGAAGATGCTGATTGCCAACAGCAGTTTGTGTGCTTGTGGGATATATTAACCTTGGGGAGGGAATTGCTAAAGCCTCCTGAAGAAAGCAGATTATGGCTGTAGTCATCCAGCCAAAGAAAGCATTGTTAGACAACTCTGCCAAAAAGTAGTTGAAAAATATGCTTTGGTCTATTTTAGAAAATGTTTTGCAGAACAAGTCATGAAGGCGTTTCCTTCCTAGGATGACAGCCGTTCCCGTGAGTGGGAATGTCCAGTGGCAGTGGGATGACCTTGAGGGATGTGCTGGAGGTGGGGAAGGAGGCCCAGATAGCTGTGTAGGAGCTTTGATAGTGGCTAGCTGTAGCATGTCTACAGAATTCATCTGTCTGGCTCCGTCATAATATAAGAATCTCAGATCCACAGTTGTTTGTAACGTAGAAAGCAAGAGTCAACAGGTGATAGTCAAGTTCCTTTTCATTTAGAGATTGATTGCTGGAGGACCCTCAGGAAGATGTAGTCCAACTCTGTTACATATCATGATAGAAAAATCTAGAATGATAGGCCAGTGTTCCAAGGTGCTGACTCCTAATACCATTACTCAGTCTCTCTCTCCTGCAAAAACAAAACAAAAGTGTCAAGAGCTGGGCACTGGTGGTTCACCTGATCTACTAGCTACTTGGGAGGCTGAGAATTGGGGCCAGACAGAGCAGAAAAGTTCACCAGACCCTGGCTGGGCTTGTTAGCATGCTTCTGTCATTCCAGCCATGATGGGAAACCTAAAGTAGATGGATCACAGTCTAGGCATGCACCTTGGTGGAAAGCAGGATGGTATCTCAGAAACAACTAGTGCAAAAAGGGCTGGAGGTATGGCAAATTTTACTCTTATCAGTGTTTATATCAAACAGCATGACAAATGAACTATACTAGGATTAGGGGAAATGCGTGTTGTGTGTATTGGAATGATGAGGCCTCTAAATAGCTAAGGAGTCAGATTACGTTAAGCTTCCCAAGGACAGAGAAAACCCTCTCAGTCTAAGATGTCAGCATCTTGAATGTCTGGGGGTTGTAGACATTTAACTGGCGAATGAGGGCTCAGGAACATGGCTGAGACCTTCTAAAATGCATCTGGTTCTTTTTTTTTTTGGACATACAAAGCAACAAAGAAATCATCTTATAAATATGTTAGAAACAATCGCTTGAAAGAAAAAAAAAATTCAAACATTGCATCTGGTTCTTAACTCCAACCAACCATCATTGTTCCTAAGCCCCACATGGTAAAGACACCCCAGATGGGGCCCGAGCACAGAGGGTGGTTTGAAGAGCTCAGTGTGTCTGGAACCATCAGCCTTGGCCTGAGAAGGTCTCACTGAAGCTTGAGTGACAACGTGGAGATGGACTCGAGTCAGACAGATGTTCAAGGCCCTGACCCAGGTGTTGAAGAGCTGGGGCTCCACAACCTTGCTTTCTCCAAAACAAGGGGAGATTGGTTAAATACCCACAGACACAAATGCTGCCAGTGTTGTCCTTGAATCTTGAAAAAACTGCAGCGCAGATCACAAGGGAGTCCTGGGAAGAATAGAAAATCTCTTCTTGTTGGACACAGAGCAGCACATTGATACAGTTAGTTCTAATTATCCAGGCCTGGTACCTACTTAGCTGTGTGACCTTGAGAGAATTTTTATAGCCTCAGTTTCCCCATTTGAAAATGAAGAGGTTAAACTTCTTCACCTCAGCTAGTTAAAAGGGAATAAATGAACTAACAGACGTTCAGGGTTGGCAGAGTTTTATATATATATATATATATATATATATATATATATATCTGCACATGTGTCAGTTCTTGAACAGTTGATAAAATGCCTTCATGACTACCTGCCTTGGCTTTCTTAGATGTAGAACAAGGATAATGAGACAGATTTGTCCTGACAACACGGGAGGGAACACTGGTCAGGTGACCCAAGTGACTGACCCAGAGTAGTAGTTAGCTGGCCTGCAGGATGACGTGGGCTGTGGTTCTGGAATTTCCAGACTGAGTTTGTAACATGAAACATCTGTGCTTTGGTTTCTGTTATGAGTTAATAACTTACGTGTAATATCTAATAAAAGCCAGACGTCACCCCATTGGCTCATCAGAAGCATCGCCAGTCTCTCCATTATCTCTGGATTTTCCAAAGCATGATGGATTGTTTTCACTGGCAAGTGAGAGGAAGGAGATGGATCTAGCTGGGGTGATCTCTAGAGCAGCTGTGAACTGAATAAAATGATGTGCTCAAGTCAGGGGAAGAAACTCCCTGTTTTCCCCCATATGTTTGTATTAGAACACGCCTTGAAAAAGAAGGAAAAATACAAGAGACTAAGGGGTAGGGAAAAGCAAAGAGCTTTCCTTAAAGAGTCAGTGCTGGTTTCAGACGTGCATTCCCTGATACCTGGGCAGGATGGGTAGGTGGGTGGCATGTGCGTGCTCCTGTCTTCCCTTCATCTCTGGGTGAGGGGCGTGTGACATGCAGATTTCCTTTGTCCTCCAGGGAGTGCATGATGTTCGGCTGGCCTACATCCAGTTTGCCCTCTCCTTCTTAATTTCGGGTGATGACAGCACCATAGGGCAAGTGCTGGAACTGAAAGGTACGTGTTCCCCTTTCTCCCTTAGGGAAGCTTGTTTGCAGTTGTTCATTAAAAACAACAACAACAAAGCCTGCAGGCTTTGCAGCTGCATGTACAAAGGCACATAGGGTAAGTGGAGAGCACTGCTTTGGGAGTGCTGCCCTATACCACTGGTCAGTTGAACAGAGGCATTCCTGAGAGGTCTGACAGGATTGCTGCAGACCCAAAGAGGCCAAGGAGGTTTTATGGCTTTTGGCTCTAGAAAGCACCCAGATTCCTTGCCCTGGTTAACTGACTTTCTTTAGTAACTGCATTGTCAAAGTTTAAAATGTTTCTGGGGCTAGTGTGTAGCCTAGTGGTAGAGAACTTAGCATTTTGTAAGACCCCAGGTTTGAGTCCCAGGACTTCTGTAAATAAAGTTGAATTTCTGTGGTTCCTTGCAGCTAGAATACAGGGATTCAAGGGAACTCCAGTTTGACCTTCTGATGACCTTGAGCAAGATGTGGGGTATAGAATTTATTAGGGCCTCTTTTGTTTTATCAAGAATCACAGTAGGATGGTAAGTGACACCATCTCACTTAGCACCAGACACTTACTCAGTAGGACCCTGGAATCGTTCACTTTCTGGGATTTGAGCTAGAAGGCTGTAGCTAGTGTGACCAGGTATGAAGCCCTTCTGTCTCCCCCAGGAAGGACACCTGGGCTCCCTCAGAACGTTCGAGTGCAGTGGCAGTCAGTCAGTGCATTGCCAGCTTGATCAGTCATGTTCTTGCCCCTCTTCCACTGTGGCAGAGTGTCAGAGGAGCGTCACTGTACCTATGGCACTGGTTCAGGATGTCCTGCCCTGGCAGAACTAGGAGTTCTTTAGTTTCCATGGATCATCTTGGTCATGTAGCCTTTACCTGAGGGATGGCGGATTCCCATTTACCATGCTAGAGCCTGTCCCAGCTTTCTTAGCAAGGGCAGTTTGGCCTTAGGCAATAAAACGATTCAGATGCTTGATTTGGCAACTCCACTTACTGCACCATTTGTTCTAAGGAACAAAAATGTGAGTAGAGGTTAGGCCAGGTTAGCTGAAGAGTGGAGCTCTCCTAGCTACCTCAGCAAGGGATGAGCTAAGCACTTGGAATGCTGGGAAAAGAGGAATGTTGTTGCTTTTTTGTGTGGGTACAGGGGCTTGAACTCAGGGCCTGGGTGCTGTCCCTTAGCTTTTTCGCTCAAGGCTAGCATCTACTGCTTGAGCCACAGTTCCACTTCAAGCTTTTTGCTGGTTAATTGGAGATAGAGTCTCCTACTCCAGCTGAACCCAGATCCTCAGGTCTCAGCCTCCTGAATAGCCAGAATTATAGGAGTGAGCCACTAGCACTCAGGGTTTACTTTGAATTTTCTCTTGATTTGCCTGTTTCTAGATTTTTCTTTTGTGGAAGTGAGGTGTGTCATTAAGCATGTATTAGATAGGTATGATTGTGATGGCTCGAGGCTTCAGACCAGTGTTTGCACAACTTCCAGCTGTGTGGCTGGCTGTTTCCTTGGTAACTAAAAAGTACGAAGAGAAAGCAAACACAAAAACCACCCACTCTGCCACCAACCAGTAAGGTGATGCCCATCATTTTAAACATGTCTCTGAGCAAACATTTCCTGGAGACTTTTGCTTTGACATGTATTAGAATTCAGTTTGCTTTATTTCTTGTAAGATAATGAAAGTAATGTGGAACTAATGGCTACTGAGTCATTAGTTCTGTCATTGTTTTACCTTTAGATATCTTTTGCATTCTTTCTCACAAAACTGGTTTTTCCTACTGTGAGCCTACAGCATTAAGACAAAATTTAAAAAACAAAAGATCCATGCCTTTGTTTGCTGTGCTACTTAAGCAGAAATGTTCTCTCTTTATTCAAATACTTCTGAGATTAATGCTTTGAAACTTTTCCTTTCAGAATTTATTCCTTGCATTTTTAGCTCAGGCATAAAAGAAGATCGCATTTCTACCATCAATATTTTATTATCCACACTGAAAACAAAGGTATGTGCTTGTTGTTCAGCATTGATGTGGTTTGTTTCCTGTCCCTGAATGGTTTAGAGAGTTCTCAGGATGCTGTTAGCAAGCCTGAGAAGACAGGAGCTTCTTAGGGGGAAGCTCAGTCTTGATGTGGCATAAAACCAGAGATTGAAGTGCTGAAGCCTTTTCATACCATAAGAGAAAAACTGTTGGTCAGCAATTACGTGGTAATCTACTATAATTAAATTTTGAGCTATATATTGCAATAAAAATTTTATTTGTGCCGGGCGCCAGTGGCTCATGCTTGTAATCCTAGCTACTCTGGAGGCTGAGATCTGAGCATCACGGTTCAAAGCCAGCCTAGGTAGGAAAGTCCATGAGACTCTTATCTCCTATAAACTACCAGAAAACCGGAAATTTGCACTGTGGCTCAAGTTATAGAGCGCTAGCCTTGAGCTGAAGAGCTAAGGGACAGTGCCCAGGCCCAGAGTTCAAGCCCCACAACTGACCCCCCCCCCCCCAAAAAAAAAAATTATTTGCACATCTAGCCAAGGGTCAATTTGTGTCATGTCGCATCTTAGAGAAATTTGAAAGTTTTCTAAAAGAATCGTCTTTAATTCAGAGAGCCCTCAAATGATAAATTTGAAAGCTCTAGGACTTTCCCAAATGAAAACCCCCATGGAAGTACCTAACAAGTTTGAAAATGCTTCACTTTAGTATTTTTTAATTTAGTTTTATTGTAAAGATGCTGTACAGAGGCGTTACAGTTACATGAGTGAGGCAGTGACTACATTCCTTGTGGAGCATTGTTCCTCCCTCCTTGGTTGTTCTCTCACTATCCCTTCCCCACCCCCCCCAAGTTGTGAAGTTTATTTCCAATATAGTGTCTTGTGGGTAACATTGTTGCAATGGGTCATCCTGTATCCTTGTTTCAGCATTTTGTTACACTTTCAGTATTTAAAGCAATGATTCTTAAAAATATCAGGATACTTTTGATTGTCATCCAGTGGAGGTACAGTTGGCCACTCACAGATTCTGGGGAATCGCCAGAATAGTGCACAACCTTATTGTGAACAACAGGACAATGGCAAAATAAGTTAGGCTCCACTTGCAGTGTACAATAGAACTGAGCCCTCCACAAAGATGTTCCAAAGGAATTTTTAATAAAGTGGAAAAAGCCTATACTACATGCATGAAGCCATGTATAAAAATAACCTCAGGCAGAAAAGGTACTTAACCATTGTATTTAGGGTATAGGTGGGGCAGAAAGGAAAAACTAGAATGGTTACTGGATATCCCTTGAGATGACTTGGGAATATTGGTGTGTTCTGTTTCTCTTCATATCTTTTTCCTCTTCCATTGACCACAATGCCATATTTTTTTCTAATTATGTAAAAAAAAGAGCTATTTTAAAATAAATTGATTCTTTGTGTTTTACTTGTTTATTGCCTGCAGGTAGTTCACAATAAAAACATCACAAAAACCCAGAAGGTGCGCTTCTTCACGGGGCAGTTGCTGAACCACATAGCTTTGCTCTACAGCTGGAAGGGGACTGCTGATGTCTTGCCAGACAATGCCGAGGATGGCAAGGTGCAGTCTCTTGGGCTTTCCTTGACCTCGTTGGTGTGTGATCCCCACAGAATCATCCTAACTCCTCACCGAGTTTGAAGACAAGACCTACTTGATCTGTTTCTCTGCTGGATGCAATGAATTTTTTAAAAATTTATTATTATTTTTTGATGGTCTTAGGGCTTAAACTGTGGCCCTGGGTGCTGTCCCTGAGCTTCTCATGCTTAAGGCTAGCACTCTGCCACTTGAGCTACAGCGCCACTTCGGCTTTTTTGAGTAGTTTATCAGAAATAAGGGTCTAATGGATTTTCCTGCCTGGGCTGGCTTCAAACCGTGATCCTCAGATCTCAACATCCTGAGTAGCTAGCATTACAGGCACCCAGCTGGCACCTAGCTTTTTAAATATTTTTTTTATACCACATTTTTAATCTTAGTCTTGAGGTTATGACAGTAAAGTTACTTTTTTTTTTTGAGAGAAAGTTGTGGTGCTATGTAGTTTCCTAAGGTTTAGGATTATCCCTCCCTCCCTTCCCCCCACCACCTTTTCTTTTGATTTCCTTTTTTGTTCTCTTTATTTTACTGATTTATTTATTTTCTTGGAGGGGTGCTGGACATTGAATTCAGGGCCTTTCCATTGCCAGTGAAGCACTACCACTTGGCTGTCCGCCTAGCCTTTCTCAGATAGAGTCTCTTCTTTTGCCCACCACCCTTAGACCTTGATCTTCCTGTGTCCACTTCCTATGTGCCACCACCTCCCTCCCCCAACTTTTTTGGTGAAAAAAAAACTAGTCCTCCCTCTGGCTAGGTCATGAATTAACTTCCCCTGCAGGGCCTGCCTCAGAGACGGTTCCTCCAGTTCTCTCTTCTGCCTCCCACTTGGCCTCTTCCTTCCGTTCTTTCTGTCTTTGGGAGTTGCAAAGCTTGTTTCTTGTACTTCAGAATCCTTATCTAGGTGACCTCATATTTCCTCCCCTACTGATGTGCATACTTGATTTTGTGATAATTCAAATGTTAAATTATTACATTATTTTTATTTTCTTTGGGGTATTCTGAACATAGACTTGGCTGTTAGAGTTTCTACTCCATTTTCCTGTTAACTTTATGATGATGTACTTCTCATAAGCCTGCTATTTTACTTTCTTTTATTATGGTGGCTTGCCTGTGTCCCTATGTTTTGAACATGTTTTTGAATGCCACTTTACCAGGAAGCTTAATGCAGGCTTAATGAAAATGTTCCCAAAGGTGGAATTGTAAATTGGAGTCATTTTCAAGCCTTTACAAACACAGGTTTAAACTTGCCCCTCTGGAGAGTCTTCTTTTATCTTGATAGATAAATGTATTTGGGGGATTTCTTTGTCTGATTTTTGGAGTGGTACCAAATGTTTGAAGTGTTTTCTGAGTCATCACTGAGCAGGTGACAATGCCTTGTTTTTATTCTGTAGTTATTACCAGGTTTGTGTGCTTGGGAAGTCACTGAATTTTCTTGACCCCTAACAGATGTTGTCTGAGGAGGCCGGGAAGGCCATGGTGAGGGAGCTCGTTCACAACTTCCTGATGGATCTTTGCTGTTCGCGCAAGCATGGCATTAGTTTTTATGATGCATCTCTAGGTACCTTTGGCAGGTAAAGTGCAACAGGTGGACACTAGTGTGCTTGTTCCTCAAAACTCGCTGTATCCCAACTGTCCAATGGGAACCAGTTAGATAATGGAATCTTGGACGTGACCTCACTCATTTTAAGGGTGTGCAGTGGGAGGTCCATAGAGTTCTATTCATTGCACAATCTTGGGAGCCAAGGCCTTAAGTCAGCAGTTTATTTATACACAGAGATAGAGAGTATTGCACTCATTCACTTAAAGGTGGTGTTGTCCACTATCTTCAGTTAGCCTCACATGCCAGCGCCTCTCAGCTTGTCTTGAGATGAATGCCACTGTAAACCCCAGTTTTGCAGAAGAGGGACATGGGCATGGAGAGGTCTAGGTACTTGCCTATAGTCACGATAGATCAATATTACATCCTCTTCAGTGACAGGCTGCCAATGAGGTAGGATGTCAGAATTGTGGTTTTGCATTGTGTTTCCAATTTTATAATTATTAATAGCATTTCATTAGTAAGGAAACAAAGTACAGGTCTAATTGTTTTAATTAAATCAATTTATTTATTGTGCCTGTCCTGGAGCTTGAACTCAGGGCCTAGGCTTAAAGAAAGCACTGGAACCACAGCTCCACTTTCTGGCTTTTTATTGCTTAATTGGAGATAAGTCTCCTGGACTTCCCTTCCTGAGTTGGCTTCAAATGGAGATCCTCAGATTTCAGCCTCCTGAGTAGCTTGGATTCCATCCATGGGCCACAAGCAGTTGGGTAATTTGCCCATTGTTTATCTAGGCAGACCACCAGCTGGCTGGGGAATAGCATGGCTCTTTTCTTTAAAAGTCAGATTGAACTCAAAGTTGGGAAGAAAACATAGTAGAAAAGTAGAAGCCGGGCGCCGGTGGCTCACGCCTGTAATCCTAGCTACTCAGGAGGCTGAGATCTGAGGATTGTGGTTCAAAGCCAGCCCAGGCAGGAAAGTCGGTGAGACTCTTAACTTCAATAAACCTCCAGAAAACCGGAAGTGGCACTGTAGCTCAAGCGGTAGAGTGCTCACCTTGAGCTGAAGAGCTGAGGGACACCGCTTCGGCCCAGAGTTCAAGCCCCACAACCAACAAAAAAAAAAAAAGGAAAAAAAGAAAGAAAATAGAGATGGGAGCTGGACAAAGTAGACTTGTCAGCCACTCAGAAGTTGGGGAGGAAATGAAGGCGCTCTAGAAGAATTCTCGAACCTATAGGCCATGCAGACACCCCAGTTGGTACCCTAGGAAGCAATTTTCTCACCACCATGTCAGTACCATGTCCCTGAGAAAGACTGCGATGCATAGTGTGTGTTGAACTTTCCCTGCTGATCTCTCTATTTCCTGTATGTCCCCAACAGAGGTGGCAACCTGACACTCTTGCACTTCCTGTTGGGTTTGAAAAGTGCTGCGGACGATGAGCTGGTGGCTGAGCTGGTAGTAAACATCTTGAAAGTGTGCCCAGACTTGCTGAACAAGTACTTCAAGGAAGTCACATTTTCCTTTCTCCCAAGAGTGAAGTCCACTTGGCTAAATAATATCAAACTGCTAAACAAGGTAGAGATCAGAGAATTTGTTACTGAGGGGGCAAGGGAAGGGGGGAAGCCCTCCCAGGCATAATGGGGGATTTTAGAGGATGTAACTTGGCTGACCTTCAGCTCAGTAGCTTGTGTTTTACTGTGCTGAGTTTAAATGTTTATTCCTTTTGAATCTGTCGAGCCAACTGACCATGGGCTGAAATTAGGAAAGTATCCATAAGACAAGTACTTAACAGATTGGATTCAAGTCATTGGAACCATTTGGAAAGCCAGAGAATGTGTTTAAGTAGATGTGGATGGGCCCACTCATCTGCCAGTGCCAGTGCAGTACATGGCCCCCATCTTTAAATGTTGGGACCAGAAGGGCTTCAGATTTCAGTGGCTTTCAGGCTTTAGAATATTTGTAGGGCATTTATTGGGTGAACAGCCCTGGTCCAAAAATCTGAAATCGAAATAATACTCCAAGATAGGACATTTTTACATGTCATGTTGGTGCCCAGAAAGCTTCAGGATTTGGATTTTCAGGTTAGGGATGCACAGCTCATACTCATTATCAGTTTGTGGCAGGAATGCCTGGCTTGGTTAAGCTTTGTCCCTGTGGTTTATGACAACCCGGTGGTAAAACTCCTGCTATTGTTTTTTGTGCCCTTGTCTGCACCAGCTTTGTGTGTGTGTGTGTGTGTGCGCGCGCGTGCACGCACACACGTGCGCTCAGGTGCTGGAGCTTGAACTCAGGCCCTTGCACTTCACTTGGCCTTTCACTCTAGGGCTGGCTGGATATTGTTTGAGCCACACTTCCACTTCTGGCTTTTTGCTGGTTCATTGGAGAAAAGTCTCAGACTTTTCTTGCACCTCAGCCTCTGGAGTAGCTAGGATTATAGGCGTGAACCACCAGCACCTGGTTTGTACCCGCTGGTATCTATGTGTTCTCTAAAGTCTATTTGAGGGTTCCAGGTGAGATGGGCACAGCGTAGCCCTCGTATGGGGAAGATGGCCCTGTCAGCACCTGTCAGCACCTTCCTGAGTGCTGCTTGTGGCACTGCCCTCCTGGGCTGGCAAGGGAAGTGTGTGGTAGTTCTAGTCTGCTCCAGCCCTCACTTGGCATCTTACTAGCTGTGTGGCCTGAGATAAGTAGCCTCACTGAAATCCAGTGTTGCCATCAATAAGCATTTTTTAATGTTCAGTGTTTCCGCTCCATCAAATTGTGAAATGATTTCCCGGAGCCTTGGATACAGCAGTGGTGGCAAGTGAGACCATTGTTGGTGTTAGCGTAGTTCTAGCTCCAAGTTTTCCAGGGGCTCTGCAGACTACATGCCAGCCTCCACCCTGCAGGTCCCTACATGCATTTGGGGTTAATCTCTCAGACCCTGTTCTTTGTGATGAGTCTGACTTCATCACTGCCATGGTTTGATTAGAACCACATCTCAGTTGGATGCTTACAATTAGCTTCTACTTTTTTACTTCACTTCTACTTCTGTTTTTTACTTTTTCCTAGATCTATGAGGCCCAGCCAGATATTTCCCGGGCACTTTGGACCAGAGAGTTCATCCCCTTGCCTCGGCTCCTAGCGATGGTGATGGTGACCACGGTGCCCCTGGTGTGCAACAAGATCATGTTCACTCAAGCATTAAATGTAAGGTGGTGCCTGGGTTGCCTTATTTCTAGAACTTTCTCCTGCTGAATCATCTGGCTGTGTGTGAAATTGCTCTGGGAATCGCAGCCTGGTATAATTGACCAAAGTCTTCAGGGAGTCTTCGAGACTTGGACTGGATTTTGGTTTGAAGTAAACCATGAGTGATGTTGGATGCTAATTGTAGTAGAAGCACAGGTGGGCTCTGGTGGGTTCTGGTGAATTCTTGCTGCTGTTCATGCAAATAGTCTGTGCCTGCTTAAGTGGTTGTGAGAGGCAGCAAAAGCTACTATTGGACTCCGTCTTCAGCAATCACTTTCCTGGCAGCTGCTGAGGCCAGCTACAGAGGTTGTCAGCTTCCCTCCTCACTCACACAGTGCAGAATCTAGCTGTCTCCTGTCACTTCCCTTCAGTGCTGCATGAAGGGCAGGAACTAGACCAGGGCTTGGGAAATCTGTCCTCAGGTACACCTGTGGGTGTCACTCTCTTTTCTTCCCAGTTGGACAGCACATCAGTGAGACACACAGCTTTATCCCTTATTTCCGTGATTTTGAAGAGAGCCTTAAAAACAATTGAGCACTGCCTGAATAAAGACGTGTGGCAAGAATCGGGTATCTACACAGCTAGGATGATGGAAGAATTCGTGCAGCTCTTCAGAGAATCCCTGAGCAAGGTGGGCATATGTCCGGGCTTGGGGTTTGCCCCACAGACCTCACTGCCCAGCACAAGAGGGGTTCAAGCCCCTTGAATACAAAAGGTGGAAGGTGAGGGTTGAAAAGGCCAGCGGGCAGTGCTGAGGATGGCGTGTTCACACTCACAGCAGTCATTGGGGAGATAGGAATTCAGACAACCCGCTCGCTCACTCTCTGTCCCATAGAAGCAGCAGGGTTCTGAATCTGGCTGGACCTAGCATCTCACCAGAGGTAAGTTTCTCCTTCCCCTCCCCCACCTGCCCCTACACACGCAGGCAAGAGGGCTGGGTGGCTGGCTCTGCTGAGAAAGGCCAGGCTCCCACAAAGACCCAAGCACCCAGAGCTTTCAAGGAGATGAGGGGTGAGTTCCCCACGGGGAGCCCTGTTTCTTCTGTCTCCCTGTCCAGCTCAGGTGCAGGTATCTTCAGAGTATATTTTTGTGATAAGCCATGTTTTTTTCACCAAATACCTTCTGAGGTATAATTTCTACCTCAGAATGGAGCTTCCAGAGGTTGTAGGTCTGCTCTCGCCCTCCCTCCTGTCTCTTACTCACTCGTATACTATACTCACATTTCCACTCCTGCTCACTTACACTCCTCCCCTTCTTGGTATCAGTTCATTTCTTCTCCTATGACTGATATTTTGTTTTTTCCCATTTAGATTTTGCCAGACTTGAACACTATTGTATGGGTCTGGCAGTCACTTAAAAAGCAGGAGATCGTACAGGATGACAAGAAAGGGAAGAAGAGAGATGACAGGACTCCAGCGGCCCAAGAGGCTGTCCAATGTGGTGAGGGCTTTGGGGGCCTCTGCTGTTGCTGGGGGCAGATGACAAGCATCCTGGGAGTTGTGATGGAGGATCCTCATGCAGTTCTTATTTTCGGCCCCTCACTTCCTGTATCTAGTATCCCATGTTGCTCACGGAAGAGAATTACAATGGAATCATAGATTTCTTTTTCTTTTTCTTTTTTTTTTTTTTGCTGATACCAGGATTTGAACTCAAGGTTTCCTGCTTACCCAGTTGGCACTTGAGTCAAACTTCTAGCCCTGCTTTTTATCTTTTGTTTATTTATTTTTGGTGCCAGTTCTGGGGCTTGAATTCAAGGCGTGGGTAATGTCCTTGAGCTTTTCTACTCGAGGCTAGTGCTTTACCACTTGAGTTACAGCTCCACTTCTGGCCTTATTTTGGTAGTTAATTGGGGATAAGAGTTTCATAGCTGGACACTGGTGGCTCATGCCTATAATCCTAGCTACTTGGGAGACTGAGATCTTAGGATCACAGATCAAAGCCAGCCTGAGCAGGAATGCCCGAGAGACTCTTATCTCCAATTAACCACCACTGTGGCACAAGTGATAGAGTGCTAGCCTTGAGCTGAAGAGCTCAAGGAACAGTGTCCAAGTCCAGAGTTCAAGCCCCACAACCAAGCCTCCTACTCCCACCCCCCCCCCAAAAAAAAAAAAGAGTCTCATAAACTTTCTGCCCAGCTGCCTTCAAACCATGACCCTCAGATTTCAACCATCTGAGCAGCTAGGATTACAGGCATGAGCCACTAGTGCCCAGCAAGCCCTGCATTTTTGCTGGCTATTTCTACACCTGCTAGCTTTGAGCCACAGTCTTTCAGATCTTAGCTTCTTGTAGATTGAGTATTTATATTAGAAATGTGTGCAGGCTTGTTAAAAGTTTTCTTTGAAGACTTAATCCTCAGGTGCCATGTGAATAGCCAGTGGGGTTGGAGCTCTTGTTTGCTCTTCCCATAGAGGTGGTCTTGAAGGTGCCCTTTATATTAAAATGTGTTGTTGGCTTGGCTTTGTGTCCTGTATCTAGATCCTGATAATCCTGAATGTTGTCCCCAGAGGGTGGAGCCTGTGGCATTCCCACTGCCCAGATAAGGATGCCAGTAGAGAAGGGGAGCCAAAACCCACCCAAGGCCATAGCAGCAAAGCAGGGCTTAAACCCAGTCCCTTTGAGTGGTCTTAACTGTTTTACCTCCTTGATACCATAAATGAGGTTGCAGAGCATCTTTCTCAAGCTTGTGTTTAGCATGAGCTGATCAGGGTGTGTCAGGTGTGGCTGAGCTGTTCCCTTGGTTAATGACAAAGGACAGGTATGTTTCCTAGTTCAGAACTGTTTTCTTTTGGTGCAGATGATGCAGAAACCATTCTTTTGAAAGCCGTCCTGCTCCAAGTTATATGCCTGTACCAAAAGGTGGTCCCCCTGGTGGTCATGCAGTACAACTTTGACTTCAGCAAGCTCCTGAAAGGTGGGTCTCAGGGACTGCATACAACATTGCTTGGTCTGCCAGTGGGGCTGGCCGACATAGGAACGTAGTACAGGAACTGAAGATTGGGAGAACTAGCATGCAATTGCCAATGTGCATGATCTACCAGCCTAGTTGATTTTATTTGGACCAATATATATTTTTAAATAGCTGAGCTTCCTTAAGTAAACATTAGGTGAATACTTAAAAGTTGGGAGCATGGAGAAAGGGTAATCCAGCAGTCCGAGTTTCTACTGTGGAAGATCTACCAACCAAGGTCCTGTGATAATTAGATAATATGTTGTTCGGTTTTTCAAGGACACAGGGCTAGTAAGTGTAGAGCAGAATAGAGCCCCGTGGACAGGACATGCCATCTATTTAGAAGTTCAGAGGCACTTCAAACATAGTTACCTTCTGTTTTACCTAAAGTTTAATTTACATCTCATAAAAGAAACATGCTTGTCTGGTCGTGGTTCCTTAATGTTGTTTGCCCAATAAAATTGGCTTTATATTTGGGCCCACAGAAGAAGACTATCTGGGAATTTATATAAGCTATTGAAATAATCCTTTTGGGGGCTGGAAAGGTGGCTCAGTGGTAGAGTGCTTACCTTGCATGCATGAAGCCCTGGGTTCGATTCCTCAGCTCCACATAAGCAGAAAAAGCTGGAAATGGTGCTGTGGCTCAAGTGGTAGAGTGCTAGCCTTGAGCTGAAGAGCTGAGGGACAGTGCCCAGGCCCAGAGTTCAGGCCCCACGACCGACAAAAAAATTAAATCCTTATCAAGAGCTGTTACTAGGTTTGTAATCATTTGCTGTTGGAACACATGAGATTTACAGAATGAGGCCATTTAAGACATAATAGCTATGTCCTTCCCAAGCAAAGGAGAACTTCTGAGACCAGGCTAGTGAATAAGATGCCAGCATCAGGCTCCATGGCCAGAGTCTGTCTACAGAGTCTGGGTAGCAAGGCCTGCACTCTACGAGCAGAACCCTTCATGCAGGGCCATGGTTGGAGGTAGTGTGGTGTAGTATGGTCAGCATGGGCATAGAAGGGCCATTTGAGCAAGTAGAATCTGGGCATTTTGTTGAAGGATTCAGTAGACTGGGGTGGGAGGAGTCAGGTGATATAGGCCTCATCTACCCTAAGTGAACAAATACAGGACACAGAACAGACTCAGTTCTTTCTTTGCCTTTCCTTTTCTGGTCCTGTAGGCCAGGGAAGCAGAGGTGAGCACCAGCCTCTGAGTGACTGTCCCTCTTTTCCTCACTTGTATCCACAGGTGTCATCTGTGAGCAGGGCCTTGGCAAGGAGGTCCCTCCCATTCTACAGCACCACATGCTAAAGGTGGCCCTGGAGCTGCCTGCTAGCAAATTTTTGTGGTTAAAGGCACAGGTAGGAAACAGAGCACTCCAGTCTTCTGCCCATAGCTAACCTACTGGACTTGCTGGCTTTTGCCTCAACACTTTTTCTTAGTATTTTAAAAGGTTTGGGGAAATAAAATATATTCCTTTCCCTCATCCTTATCCCAGAAGGACTTGAGACAGGAGTAGACAGACACCACACGAGGCTGGCAACATCACTAGCAGTGTTTGGGTAACATCTTCCAGGACTCTTGGAGAACATAATGCCAACTTATTGAGGGAGCTCAGGTGCAACGGCTGTTCACCTGGGTCTGGGGTTGCAGGTGCTGATAGCACAGTGACATGAGGAGGAAACGACCAACGAATGTTGCCTTGTTTAGGTGTGCTGCTCAGTAGCTCAGCCTGTCTTTTTCAGTGACTTCGATTTGATGTGAGATTTCCATATAGAAGCAGTAGTATGGAAATACATGTTGATATTTTCACCATGGTGCTATGTGGAAGTTGGAAGGTGTTTACCTAATGTCCCTACAGGCATTGTCTCAGCAGCCGCTCTCAGTGGTGGGTAAAGTGAGCTGAGTTGTGAGGCTTGGAAGCCTGCTGCCATGCACTTGTCTATTCGCCCAGCAAGTGTGCCCTTATTCTTATTATAGCATGTATATTGACACTAAAAGTAAAATACAGCTAATCATCACTGAAGCAATATTGAGAGGCATGTTCAA
The DNA here is from genome assembly GCF_019054845.1 of Dipodomys spectabilis. Classification (NCBI taxonomy): domain Eukaryota; kingdom Metazoa; phylum Chordata; class Mammalia; order Rodentia; family Heteromyidae; genus Dipodomys; species Dipodomys spectabilis. Next base: position 905,721 of record NW_024870784.1, on the reverse strand, counting down.
CCTGTAGGAAGGCCCCGACGCAGAAATCATAGGAGGAGAGCGGTCAGTGTTTTACTTGCTGATGAAGATGTTCATGACCAGCAGCCACGTACAGCTCAAGTCACTCACCAAACTTCTGATCATGAAGGTGAGTGCTCTCCCCGTTTCTAATGCTGAAAGCACTGCATGCCTCTTCATGACAGGAGGTTGCGTTCAGGCTGTATTAGGACTGTTGTACATTTTAATTTTATTTATTTATTTGATGGTAGTAGTGCTTGCACTTGCTAGGCAGGTGCTCTACTTGAGCCAGGCTTCCAGTCCCTTTTTGATTTAGTTAGTTTTCCAGGTGTGGTCTTACGCTTTTCACCTGAGGCTCGCCTTGGGCTGTGATCAGCCCACCTTTTGTCTCCCACCTTGGACCTAGGTATGCCTGAGCCTGTAAATATATAAAATGTCTTACGGTTTGATTTGAGATGGCTTATACTTAATTACATTCCTGAGAGGTAACGTGGTAAAGTAGTTAAAATCATGGGCTTTGAGATCTAACTTCTAGATTTGAGCCCTGGCTCTACTCCTTCCTGGGTAGCCTTGGCAAAATACTTAACTTCTTTGAACTTAGCTTTCTCATGGTGAATGGAGATAATAAAGCCTTGGGTGACAGAGAAGATGAAACAAGATGAAGCAGTAGCTTTTGATAGCTGTAATAAACACTGAACTCCACTTCATTGGGGGAAGTGTTTTAGCTCAGCCTCTTCTCTTGCTCCAGACTCTGAGCCTTTTCTGGAGGTTTTCAGGCTTTTTTCACCTCTCCTGTTACCCGTAGTATAGGTGTCCTCAAAGTCATCAGGGGAGAAGAGGACATAGGCCCTTCTTTTGGATACACGGGGCTCACTTTTCCAGGGCTACATCAGGCCTTGCTGTGGCCATAAGGAGTCTCATGCCTCATTTCTGCTGTGCCACAGATATGCTTTATGCATCACAGTTACTGTTTTTAGGGTGCAAACATGAAGGGCTGATAGATAATCTTGTTGCACTTTGTCCTTATCCCCCAAGCTACTTGAAGACAGTAGCTGTCTCAGTAGAGGCTCAAGTCCTAGATATGTACCTGACTCAGAGAGAAACTCAGCCCGCTAAATAGTAGCTGAATCTTTTCCTTTCTTACAAATTTGGGAAGTGGAAAAAAAAAGGAATTAAATTGTGACAGGACAGCAGTGATCTCTTTTCCTTGTGTCCTTTGACAGTGGGAATGTGATGTTGAAAGAACGTCCTACAGATTCACTTGGACTGCCCCCTTTGCCCTTCCTGCTCCCTGGCCTCATGTGGTCTGGTACAGCGAGAAGCCATAGAGAGCAATTCCCTTCTGACCTGTGCACCTTGTCTGTTTGCCCACAGATTCTGCGGGACACAGGTGTGTTTGAGCATACCTGGAGGGAGCTGGAGCTGTGGCTTGGGCACCTGGATAACACTGTGGAGGAGAGCCGAGAAACTGTGATCCAGTTTCTTGAACGAGTAAGCACAGGTGTCCCATGAAAGGGAATGTATGCAGGTCAATCACACTCCCTTTCTGAGTGTGGCTGAGGTATTTTTGATGTGCTAGCACCAGGAGGGCTCTTGTTCTAGCTCATGACCTGGGCCTGCTGAAGCTTAAGAATCCACTTAGCTTTAGACAGGTCTACCTTACATTCATGATGTGAAATCTCCTTTGGGAATGTGTTCTTAAATGAGTGAATAAGACAATCCTAAAAGTGATATGAACCATAACATACTAAGAAGAGACAAGATAGCTTTGGTTTTTTGTTTGTCTATGCCAGTACTGGAACTTGAACTCAGGGCCTGGTACTGTCCCTTAGCTTTTTTGCTCAAGGCTGGCACTCCATTTCTGGACTTTTTTTGGATAATTGAGAATAGAGTCTCACCAACTTTACGGCCCAGGTTGACTTTGAACCTTGATCCTCAGGTCTTAGCCTCCTGAGTATTAAGGATTACAGGTGTTAGCCAATTATACCTAAGAGATAAGTTTTAATTGTGCAACAAACACTTTTAAAATCACTTTGCAACAAAATTATCATTCTTACTAAGGACGGTTCACATTTTAGTGATGTATTGGGGCATTATTTTTTCCTCTTCACTTTAGTTACAACCATCTAAATGTTTACTACTCACCTGTTCAGGTTTTATTGACGTTGGTGGCAAATCCCTATCCATATACAGACAGAGCGTCTGACTTTGTCCAGGAAGCTAGCACGTTGCAGGCCACTGCAGGGAAGCAAGATGCAGATGACGTCAGCATTCCCATCTCCCACATTGATGGTAGGTCCTTGCCCACCTCTGCTGCTGGGTTCTAAGATTGGTCATGTGGATGCCCCATTTCTTTTTTTTTTTTTTTTTTTTGTCGGTTGTGGGGCTTGAACTCTGGGCCTGGGCACTGTCCCTCAGCTCTTCAGCTCAAGGCGAGCGCTCTACCACTTGAGCTACAGCGCCACTTATGGATTTCTGGTGGTTTATTGGAGATAGGAGTCTCACGGTCTCTCCTGCCCGGGCTGGCTTTGAACCGCGATTCTCAGATCTCAGCCTCCTGAGTAGCTAGGATTACAGGCGTGAGCCACCAGCGCCCGGCGATGCCCCATTTCTTTGTGTCAAGGCTCTGCCCACTTTGCAGGTGGATTACAGTGCACCACGTTTACCTAATGGGAAATGTGTGTAACACTTACTGTGGTTCTTTAATTAGTTTATATTTGTATTAGAGTGTGGATGTCATTGTTACATGACCACATGTGTTAGTGCTATATTCCACTCAATCTCATCCCCCTCTATTATATTCTCTGTCCCTCTTATTCCCCCAAAATAGCATTTCCCAAAGGTTTTGTTTTATTTTCATGATTGCAAAAGACATATTTGGACAGTATTCAACCTCCTTTATCTTCTGCCGGCATAACCCCTTCCACTAGTCTCTGCCCACCTACAGAGATTATTTCTCCCCATCTCACTCCACTATTGATCAGCAGCTTTCCCTGAGTTTCTTTTTTTTTGGGGTCTGGTTGTGGGGCCCGAACTCTTGGCCTGGGCGCTGTCCCTCAGCTCTTCAGCTCAAGGCTAGCGCTCTACCACTTGAGTCACAGCGCCACTTCCAGCTTTTTTCTTTTTGCTTATGTGGTGCTGAGGAATCGAACCCAGGGCCTCAGGCATGCAAGGCAAGTGCTCTACCACTGAGCCACTTCCCAGCCCCCTTTCCCTGAGTTTCTGAGTGCTACTCTCATATATACTTGTGATGTGTTAGAAAATTATTCACTCTCTTTTCCCATTTTCTCTCTTCCTCCTTAGTAGTCTCTTAGCTTGCTTGCTTACTTAGTCATTCATTTTTGTTGGTTGTGGGGTTTGAACTCAGGGCCTGGACACTGTTGCTGAGCTTTTTCTCTCAAGGCTAGCATTCTACCACTTTAAGCCACAGTGCTACTTCCAGTTTTCTGGTGGTTAGTTGGAGATAAGAGTCTCATGGATTTTCTTGCCCAGGGTGGCTTTGAACAATGATCCTCAGATCTCAGCCTCCTGAGTAGTTAGGATTATAGGTGTGAGTCTTCTGTACCCAGCTTATTTTTTTTTTTTTTTTTGCGAAGCATATACTGTGTACCAGGTCCTGTCTTAGACAGTTCACAGATCTTTTTTTTCTTAACACATGCAAACATCACAAGCATAAGGGAAAAAGATGTCATTGTCTTCCTTTACATAGCTAAGGCAACAGAGGCACAAAAGAGGTTAGTTTACTCAACTTGACAAAGCTACTACATTGTAATCATCAGGATTATTACTGTTACATTATTTGCCTGTGCTGGGATTTGAATTCAGAGCCTCACACTTGCTCACTTGCTTGCTCACAGCTTGCTCTTCACTTGAGCCATACCCCCTGCACAAGTCCTCCAGATCCCCCAAGTAGCCTAGAGTACAGACATAAGCCACTGATGCTCAGCTTAAAGTCAGTGTGCTGGTCTGTGTTTAAATGCTCTCAGAATTTGGCTTGTTTGTCTGAAGTTCTGCTTTCTCATGCAACTTGAGGAAAACACCATTTTGTCATCAATTTAATGCTGAATCTCCCAAATTTTGTCAAAGATTGTGAAGACTATACGGGCAATGTCTTCATCTGTTTAGGATGAAATTATACTTAGTTTTCTGCCTAAGAGAAGTTTATGTTGGTTCTTTGGCTGCTTTTTGTTTGCTTGCTTTCTGCTTTTTGTGACTGTACTCTTAGTTCTCCCTCCTCGTGGGTTCGCACTGAGATTCTTTAGTATCTCTTGGCTCAACTGGACTCCCCTTTCTATCTCAGATGTTCTCGACATGGTGGATGTGCTGGTGGAGGGCAGTGAAGGCTTGGACGAGGAAATTGGCTTCTTGTTAAATGAAGACATGGTCCTGCTCACATTCCCGTTCAGTGCTGTGGTCCCTGCAGCCCTGGAAGCCAGGAATAAGTTGCTCCTTGGGACAGAAAATGAAGCAGGTACTATGTGCAGTCAGGGTGTGCTGGCTGTAGCAAGTGGGTTGGACTCTTGGGTATTGGGAGGTGCAGTTCCAGGGGCTGAGAATCTAAAGCAATGAGAGGTGAGATTCCCCCCCCCACTTCAACCCCCATCCCCACCCTGTTCCCCAGAGTGGTAGCTACCCAGCCATGGAGCTCAGAGCATAGGGGCATTTCTGGAGGCTGCTAGGAAAATATTCATCTGAGAAATGACCCACTGTGTCTCCCTGTTCACTGATATGATATGGTGTCATTCATACTTTCTGAGTTTTCCAGGGATCTCAGGCTTTGTGCCATAGAAAATGTATGACCCCATGTGTCTTATAATTTATTTATAGTACATACAGGTCCATTTTCTGACCTTGTCAGAATTCAGCGAAGTCCAGGTTGCTCTTCTGGATGGTTCTCTTCTAGAAAGTGGCCCAGAGTTGTCCTGTTGATGGCTCTACCATCCTGACATTTGGCCTAGAGGGTCACTGTGGAAAGGGAAGAGAGATCTTGACTAACTTAGGCATGTGATCATACCTGATTTACAGGAGAACTTAGGTAACAGGCGGAAAAGGGGTTGATGAGCTCTGATGGGTCCTGGCAGTAGAGTCCTAGGACCCTACTTCTGGGCTTCCGGACCTAATGTCTGACCACTTGCCTTGTGTTTAATCAGATGGAGCCTGGAGGGTGTGTGTTTAATCACTTGGAGGGTAGCACCCTATCTTCCCCTGTGGGCATGAGACCTCTTGTGGAGTTGATGGGGGGTATGGCATGTATGTGGGAGGAGGTGGTGCGGTGAAGCCCAGAAGGGCACTTCCAGCCCATCCTTCCCATCCAATTTCTTTCCTCTGCAGGGAAGAGCATTGTGGCCTATCTGACAGCTGTGCTGACTGACCTCCTCCACAGCCAGAGGGACCCCCTAGCTCTGTGTCTTCTGCTCCAGGACTATGACAAGTTTGACCCTCCAGGCCCACCTTGCTGCCAGCAACTTTCCCAGTTTAATAGATACTACAGCCTCTGGATCCCCGAGCAAGCCCGGGAAGCTGGGGTGAGCTGCCTGCAGTCAGGGATCTTGCTAAGGTGCTCTTTCCATAGGCAGCTGTTTGGCGGGTGCCGTGTAGTCTATGCGGAGATTTATTAACCTGTGAGGAGCTGAGTCATCTCATTGCAGCTCAGCTGGTATGGCTGAAACCAAGGGCTCAGTGATTCCATGAAGTTCAGTGTTCCACAGTTCCCTGATAATGATACAGATAATGGTAATTGGCTGATCACTATAGCTTCAGGCGAGAAGTTACCCTCCCCTCCTTTTTTTATGTTGGTTGTGGGGCTTGAACTCTGGGCCTGGGCACTGTCCCTGAGCTCTTCAGCTCAAGGCGAGCGCTCTACCACTTGAGCCAAAGCACCACTTCTGGTTTCCTGGTGCTTAATTGGAGGTAAGAGTGTCATGGACTTTCCTGCCCGGGCTGGCTTTGAACCGTGATCTCCTAAGTAGCTAGGATTACCGGCATGAGCCACCTGGCTTCTTCTCCTTTGCCCGCCCTCCATTTTAAAAAATTTTTGTTTCAGCATTAGAGTTTAAACTCAGGGCATGGATGCTGTCCCTTAGCTTTTCACTCAACGCTGGAGCCCTAATCCTTGAGTAACAGCTCTACTTCTGGCTTTTTGCTCATTAATTAGAGATAAGAGTTTCATGGGTTTTCTGCCTGTGTTGGCTTTGCACCACAGTCCTCAGATCTTAGCCTCCTGAGTGGCCAGGTTTATAGGCATGAACAACTGGTGGTGCCCAGCTAGCTACCTTTTCCCTTACTGAGAGATCTGGGGCTGTCTTCTATGACCTCAGCATGCACTGAGCACCCGCTTGGCCATCCCACCTGCTAACACTGGCACATAAAGCAAAAAAAAAAAGATTTTCTTAGTGGGGTTCTGGCTCCAATGCCAAGTATTTCTACAAGCTGTGAGGCAGGATAGTGGAAGTTAATTTTGCTGTGGATTTTTGTGGGCATTTGAAAAAGCAAATAGTTCAGAGCCTTTGCCTGAAGAAGATAGCTACATTGATGGTGTGGTTGGTTTGTTGGGTATTCTGAAAGTATACTAAGCGTTTTGTGTATTTTAAACTGTTTAACCTGCCAAGAACTTGGAGAGGTGGGAGAAGACTCACCACTGTTCACACTTGTAGGTGCAAAGCATTCTGCCATCGATTGTGATGAGTCAGGTTTGGGGCAGGCCTGCTCCTGGAACGATGTTGCCAGCTTGCTTCCCACAGAAGCCAAGGTTATGGCCAGAAGGTGGCTTGTGTCTAGAAGTTCAGTGTCACCCTCCTAGGTGTGAAAGTCAGCCTTCTCCCTGTTGAATGTGGCACTAAGCTGGGATGAGACCTGAGATTTTGCATTTGTCATACTCTCTGGGGTAAGGTTGAGCCACACTGGTCCCAGGACCACTGTGAGACACATTGAACTTCCTGGCACATAGAGCCCCAGACCTACCAGTCTAAGATGTTGAGTGTTTGGAGTTATCAGACTATAAGCCACGTGGGGTAAGAAAGCAGTTTGAGTAGAAGAAAAGAACAATTGTTATATGAAGCACAACAGTTCCAGAAATTTTGTTCCATTCATTATTCCCCTGTTCTTTGGACAAGACACTCTGACAGGGGTGCAGGGAGACAGGAGCTGCGCTACAGGCAGTGCCTTCCCAGTTTCCTGGGACTCATCCTGGGACTCTTCCATATCTGGGGCACTGGCTCCCACATCACTGTGGGTCGCTTTCTGCCCACCACCCACTAGGTTCATTCCATCAGTACGAATGTGTTCTAGGAAGCTATATAACTGAGTTAAGTAAAATGCACCTGGCCTGGTTTTTATAGTTTGATAGGATTATCTGGTGCATGCATATATATATATATATATATATATATATATATATATATATATATATATATATATGTATGTATGTATGTATATATGTATATATATGTATATATATATGTATGTACGTATATGTGTGTGTGTGTGTGAGAGAGAGAGAGAGAGAGAAGCAGCCCACTCTTGTGCTCATCCTGCACGGTGTGCTGTCCAGTGGGCCAGATGGAGATCCCCCTTGATGTGTAATGCAGGTGTTTTACTGCATCCAGGAGACAAGCATGTTCATGATCCTGTTGACATAAACGATTCCTTCCATGCTGAGTTCATTGGCTTTCTGGGAGGTGTGTCTTCTTGCTGCTAGCAAGGCTGTGTGTGTGTGTGTGTGTGTGTGTGTGTGTGTGTGTGTGTGTGTGTGTGTGTGTGTGTGTGTGTGTGTGGTATGTCTTCTTGCTGCTAGCAAGGCTATGTGTGTGTGTGTGTGTGTTGCCTGTCCTGTCCTACCCTCTGTAGTAATTGATCTTTTCTCTTTTTTGCCATTTCTCCCAGACACTGCAGAGCTCTCTCAGCCCTGGACCCCACACTCCCCAATTAGCCCCCTGCTTCTCTAGCCTGCTGCGGGTGGCCTATGAGAACCGGACACTTGGGGAAGAATGTGTTCAGATGCAACTGCACGACGCCATCCCACACCTCACCCTGGACCGGGCCCTGTGCTCAGCCAAACAGGTGCTGCTCTACCTCAGAAGCACTGTGGAAAACTTCGGCCAGGTTAGCACTGTCCCTCCAGCCCCAAAGAAAACATAGCCTTCTCTCAGCCAGGTCCCCATACAGAGACACAATTTCTCATGGTCCCTGGGGCCATAGGGTGGGCTTGGGGCTCAGGAGCCTGGAGTTGCAGCTCTGCAACTCCCACAGTGCTGACTTTCTTCCCTGGAGAGACAGGGACCCTCTGGTGACAGTCTGGGTCTACCTCCTGGCTGGCCCTCCTTTTTTTCCTGACCTTAATTCAGGAGCTCACTGTCAAGCTTTTCCTGGTGTGCTTTATGGATCTTCAGTTGGAGTTTTGAGGCATATACCTTTGTATTTCTTCAAGTTTAGGAAGACAAGTGTCTTCTCTGAGAGATGACTTGGGGCAGTCACTTAGGAGCCACATGCACAGGTCTTGATGCCTCAGCTCACCCTCCAGTTTGCTCTGACTTGGCAGCACGTCCTGTTGTCTGTCAGTCTTCCTCCTCTGAGGCTCATGCAATTCTCCTCCTCATAGCTGGGCAGAAGTGCGGGGCCCCCGCTCCTGCAGCTCTTCCTGGATCTCCTCACACGCCTGGTTGTCCACTTGGAACACCTGGATGTCCAGAACCAGCAGAAGTGCCAGGCTGCCCAAGCTGAGACGGACCTCTTCTTGGACATGGAGTCCATGGCCTCTCTGGAGTTGGCCAATGACCAGGTACAGCTGTCCCCTCCTGCGGGCAGCATCATCACCTCCTATAAAGTCACAGATAGCGGCTTCTATTTCTGTTTTGATTTTGTTTTGGAAGTGGTGTGATTTGAGTTCAGGGTCTCATGCCACTCCAGCCCTTTTTGCTTTAGGTTATTTTTCAAATAAGGTCTGCACTTTTGTCTATGGTTGGCCTGAACTGCTGTTCTTCTACTAACGTAAGTCCTTTAGCTAAGAGTATAGGCATGTACAGTTGTGTCTGGATTGTTTACCTCTGATTTAAAGTTTAAAAAATCATACCTACAAAAGAGAAATAAACACAGAAAACTGTAGCGGGATGCTGAAGCCACCCATGATCTCCACCTGGGGTTGAGAAGGCTTCGTCTGGGCATCGTTCTCCCAGTGGCTCCTCTGGTCACCCCGCCTCTCTAGACAGCTCTCCGTGATGCCCTGAGCCTCTTGGGGGCCAGGGTGAACATTTTCCCCTGAGGGGCAGCAGGCTGGGTCGACCAGATAGGCACTGGGAGGCCTCTGTAGCTCGTGAGTGTGTGTGTGTGTGTGTGTGTGTGTGTGTGTGTGTGTGTGTGTGTGAGAGAGAGAGAGAGAGAGAGAGAGAGAAGCAGCCCACTCCTGTGCTCATCCTGCATGGTGTGCTGTCCAGTGGGCCAGATGGAGATCGCCCTTGCTGTGTAATGCAGGTGTTTTACTGCATCCAGGAGACAAGCATGTTCATGATCCTGTTGACATAAACGATTCCTTCCATGCTGTGTTCATTGGCTTTCTGGGAGGTGTGTATTCTTGCTGCTAGCAAGGCTGTGATAGGAAGGGTGATAGCAAGGCTCCTTTCCTTCCTTTAAGAATGATCCAGAGGGCTGGGAAGGTGGCTCAGTGGTAGAGCGCTTGCCTTGCATGCCTGAGGCCCTGGGTTCGATTCCTCAGCACCACATAAGCAGAAAAAGTCAGAAATGGCACTGTGGCTCAAGTGGTAAGAGCGCTAGCCTTGAGCTGAAGAGCTGAGGGACAGCGCCCAGGCCCAGAGTTCAGGCCCCACGACCAGAACTCCCCCCCCCCCCAAAAAAAAAAAAAAATGAATGATCCAGATAGGGCACCCATTCGTGTCTGGTAGAGTCATGTCAGCAAGGCTGTGCAGGACAGCTGGACCCAATCCAGCAAGGGTATTCGACTGCTTTCCAGTCAGGGCTTCACACTCAAGTCAGTTGGGCCAGAAATCATTTCATGGAGTCACTTGAAAACCCACTCTTGTCAAAGTAGAGATGGTCTTGGCTTCATTTTGGAGTTGGGAGCATTGGGCAGTGGCTTAAACCCTATCCAACTGCCCCAGAATGTGATCTGAGCTGTGACCACTCTGTCCTATTTAGGAGACACCTGTGTCTACTTAGGAGCCACCAGAAGGCAAGGCTGCCAGAGAAAGGCCAAGGTTGGACTTGCCTTAATCACGTTTTGCCATGTTTGCATCGCTCAACCCCTCCCATGAGTGACTAAGGAGAGAGTCCACTCTGGCTACCTTTATCAGAAACACACTCATGACTCTGTGTGGGCCCTGACATCTCTGTCTGGCCTTCACCGACATGGTAGGGAGGCTATGGTGGTCATGCACAGTCCTAGGGTTGTGAAGTGTTGTGAGGAGGGGAGCAGCTGGGTGCTGTGAGCCCCCTTGAGAGGGGCACTGGACACAGGTGGAGGGCAGGTGAGTTGGCAGAGCCCTGACTCACTGACAGCAGTGAACACTTCCTAGCAGCTGTGGCCCCTCCCTAGTCCTGTGCCTCTCCTGAAGTCTGTCCTGGTCCCTGTCTTTCAGACACTGGAGGAGGTGCTGGGGGCCATCCTCAGACACCCCACACTAGAGGGCTGGTTTCTAGCCCTGGAGCAGCAGTCCCTGCCTCCGCACACACTCAGCCCCATCCTCGTGAAGCTGCTGGCGGCCCACTTCAGTGCAGGGGTCCTGCAGCTACTGGTGGCGAGCGCCCCGGTCCTCCGCAGCATGGGCCAGCTGGGCCTCCTGTCCAAGTACTCAGAGGCCATCACTCGGAGTGTGTTGAGAGAGCTGCGAGCCCGCAGGACAGGTGCAGCCTCATTGCCACCTAAGACCCTGCCACAGCTGGAAGCCCTGCAGCAGCTCCACCCCTACATGGAAGGTGCACAGCTCCGAGAGGTCATCCTGGCCCTGCTGGGCCTGCCTGAGGCCCACCTGCTGGCCCAGCCACCCCCAAAGGCCCCAGGGAAAGAGAGACACCTGAGCACTCTGGGCAAGACCCTGGTGAAGCTCTTGGCTTGCAGCCCCCAGGATCAGCTGCAGAACAGTGAGCTCTTCTGGTCAGCTGAGTATGTGCGAGGCCTGGGGGCTCTGCTCCCCACGCTGGCCGTGAATGAGTTGGACTCTGCGTTCCTCCACACTCTTCAAAGAAACCCCATGCTGGCCCCCGTGGTGGCGGCCGACCTGCTTGACTACTGCGTGGCCCGGAGGACACGCGTGGCTTTGGACATTGCTAGCCTGCTCCTGCAGCAGAGCACCACCCACCTGCTGAGGTTTGAGCTGTGGTGTGGCCAGGCTGGTGTGGGACGCAGCCTGCGAGAGGACATGGATGGCTTCCTCCCCCTCATCCACGTGTACCTCCAGCACAGGACACAGGGGCCCTTTGCACGGCCGCTGGGAGGTAAGGAAGGAGCTGGCTTTGGGCCACTGGGAGTTGCAGGTGGAAGAGGCCAAGCTGGTGAACTGGGTTCACCTTGACCCTGCTGCTTCTTGGTCTGGGCTGGGCTTAGGTATGTTCCTCCTCTGGGAGTCTGAGTGGCTCTGAAGATTTAGAAGGTTAGGTACAGCACATGCCTGTCATCCGAGCTTCTGGGAGGCTGAGCTCTGGAGCTCGTGGCTCAAAAAAAAAAAGCCAGAAGTAGAATCTGTGACTCAAGTGGTAGAGCACTAGACTTGAGCAAAAAAGTTAAGGACAGCATCTAGGCCCAGTACTGGCACCAAAAGATCCCCCAAAACAAAAAACAAAACCCAAAACAATTGAGGACTAAGAAATCCCCAATAGCTTCTGTCTCTTGGAGTAATAAAGTGAGTTGTAGCCCTAGTACCCTGCCAATTCCTAGTTAACCTGAAATAGGGCAGTGAGTAGCAGTTGGGGGTGTCTGGGTTAGGGAAGTATTAGGGCTAAGTCATTTTTTGTTTTATTTTGTTTTGTTTATTCTTCTGGTCCTGGGGCTTGAACTCAGGGCCTGGGCACTGTCCCTGAGCCTCTCTGTGCTCAAGGCTAGCACTCTACCACTTGAGCCACAGCACCACTTCCAGCATTTTCTGTTTATGTGGTACCTGAGGAATCGAACCCAGGGTTTCCTGCAAGCTAGGTAAGCATTTTACCAGCAATGCACATTCCCAGCCCAAGGGCTAAGCTGTTTTTTGTCCCAGCACCGCCCCTCAAACACACCTCAGGGGTGCTAGTGAGTTAGTTTGTTGTGTCAAGGCAGTATGTGTCCAGGCTACCTGGTGGAATTCTTATCTGCCACGTTGCGTTCATCACATTTAATTCCATTTTAGTGAGTATCTCAGTATTTTTCCACTCACTACTTTGCTTCTGTCTCGTGTAACTTTGTATCAGTGGTGACAGGTGTTAAAAAAAAGTAGAACTGGATTGGGGCTTTAGCTCAGTGGAAGGGCACTTGCTTGGCAAGTACAAGGCCCTGTTCGGTCCTCAGCTCTGGGGGAAAAAAAAAGTAGACTAATCCAGCCAACAAGAGCTGTCTAGCCAGTGGCTGTACCCACCTCTCCTTAGCTACACCCCCTGTCTCATCATGCCTTTGGCAAATGATGCTTATGGGAGTACAGAACCTCAGCGCTCAGCCTTGGTAGCTTAGAGTCAAGTGGTCAGCACCACTCAGAAAGTCAGGACTCCGCGTACCGTTAGGCTGAAGAGTACTTGCCAGGCATGTTGGCCATGAATCTCCTTGGAGGAGAGATAAAAGCATCTGCCAGTTTCCTTGGTGTCGGTAGCGTTGCCATGGTGAATATCAGGCTGTTAGAGTGGCATCATTGGGTCACAGGCTACCTAATGTATAGCAGTCAGCCCCTGTGAGCTTTTTGGATCTGGCTCAGTTTTCCTTGTATGTAATGATCTCTGATTTGTGTCTGTGTCCCAGTGCCCTCCGACACCATTCCTATCTTGAGGAAGGCCCTGTGGGGACAGCTGCAGGACAGGCTTCTCAGTATGGACACACCTGCAGAGGCTGGGCTGCATCTGGAGATTCTGGCCCAGCTGGTTCCCTTTGCAAGAGCCAAAGATCTTCGTGTGCTCAGGGCCCATCTGCCCAGCTTGCTTCAGACTCCTGGCAGAAACAAGAGGTATGAAGGTGAGGGTTTCTGGGTGGCTATTCCCCTCTCGGTCTCACTTCTCCCCTTAGAATTTATGAATTTCTTAGTGAAAATGGCTTCCTTGCCATTGTACCGGTCAGCAAGATGGCATTGTTGCTATAGCTCCTCGTTCTATCCATCCTGGCTGAGGATACATCTCCGTAAGTGGTTGGCTAGGTCTGACTCCCTGAAGAGCAGTGGTGCTGAACTGGGGGTGACTTTCCCTGGGCGCAGTGTGTAACACTTTTTATTATGACGGCTGGGATGAGTGGTGTGGCTTATAGCATTTAGAGGGCGGGGGGCATGGGTGCTACTAACTCTGCAGCCCCATAGGTCATGAGTAATGAGTAGAAGGACCCTGGTCTGCACAAGTCTGGGCAGGCATATCTTTTTTCTGTGTGCTGATACTGTTGGTTCTGTGAACATTCTGGTACTTTCTTTTTTGGTGGTACTGGGATTTGAACTTAGAGTCCTCTGATTTCTAGACAGGTACTCTGCTACTTGAGCCCCTGCCCTTTTTGCTTTAGTTACTTTTCTACTAGGGTCTTATATTTTTTTCCCAATGGGGTTGGCCTTGATCACTGTCTTCTTATACTTCCTGTGTGGCTAGACCATGCCCAGATTATAAGTTGAGGTAGGGTCTCACTGCCTTTTTGCCCAAGCTGGCCTCAAGCCACAATCCTGATATCCACCTTCCAAGTAGCTTGGATACAGGTTTGAACTTCCATGCCTAACCCCTGATATATCTCTTTTTTCATAAAGAGTGGCTTCTGGAGTGGATGTTCTAGGAAACAGGCCCTGGGACATCTGTTTCATACTGGCATTTGTGATGTTGGATTACATCTTTCCTCTAAGTCTGGACTCTGGTCTCCTTTGCAGTTGGATTGTAGCAGACTCCATCTCTGCAGCTCTGGAGGAGGTAGCAGGAGAGCTGCATGCCTGGCAGAAGACCCTCCTTGAGTCCTGTGTGCAGTGGTTGCTTGCATCCTTCAGTAGTAGCCAGCCCAGTGATGACAGCACCCAGGATCAAGAGAAGCAGATGTTGCTCAGATTAAGCGAGTTGTTGGTAGGTGTTTTTGCTTATAGATCGTAGTTATGCCTTTAAGGGACAAACCAAGCTTTACAGATACACTTCTGCTGTGTGGCAGGGCAGTGTGTAGAGGCAGAGTGGCATGTGGTGGCAATTCCTGAATTGATGAGCCATTTTCATCAGAAGTAGATGCTGGATTTTTGTCACATGCTTGTTTGCATCTATTGAGATGTTATAAAAGGTCTTATTTTTTGATTAGTCTGAATTATATTGATGAGTGTTAAACCAATCTTGCATTCCTGGAATGAGCCTACTTGAGTATGATTTATTTTCCTTTTATACCTCATTGGATTGGAGCACCTAATATTTTGTTAAGAGATTTTGATTCTGTGGACGCAAGGGATATTAGCTTGTACTTTAATTTTTCTTTAATATGTTTAGGTCAGATAGCACTGACCTCATTGAATGAGTTGGGTAGCGTTTCTCTGAGTTTTAAACATTTTACTGGGTTGTCATCTGGCTTGCCATGAACAAATTTGTCTTTTGTGTTTGATGTTGCTGGGGGCATGAATTCAGGGCCTGGCGCTGTCTCTGAGCTCTTTCAAGTCTAGCCCTCTACCGCTTTGAGCTACAGTGCCACTTCCAGTTTTCTGGTATTTAATTGGAGATAAGAGTCTCATGGACTTTCCTGTCCAGGCTGGTTTTGAACCGTGATACTCACATCTCAGCCTTCTAAGTAGCTAGGATTACAGGCATGAGCCACCAGTGCCTGGCTAAATTTGTCATTCTTTATTTCTCTGTCTCCTCAGACTGAACTTAGTGTTTTTTAAAATGTGGGCTAAAGCAATTTGAACAGCTTTTGTGTTTTTTCCACATTTCTTGTACTTGGGTTCAGTAAGCTGTTTGATCTGTAGAATGGTAGTTTCATAGAATTTAGAAATACTTGGCCCTAATTCCCTTCTCAGAAGCATCCTCCTAAAATGTTCTATTGTTTTGCACAGAAATAATATCTGAAACATTTGCATGAGAATCTGAGTTGCTTCCTGGTGCATGGCATAAAGGTGCATTACTAGTCCTAGAGTCTATGGCTTGTGTTTAAACTCTGAGCCAGGTAATCCTCAGGAACATAACTCCAAGTAAAACAAACCTGAATGTAGTAAATACATTTGGAAGTCCTGGAGCAAGCTATGTGCTTGGCTATTCTAAAAAATCTTTGTAACTCATCACAGGTTTGTGAACCTAGTTACACAGAACCCAGGCTTGGGTGGACTCTGGGAAGAATGTGCCCAAGACCTAAATGTAGTGAGCTGTCAGGGCTGAGTTGTAGAGTGGTGGTGCTTAAGGCCCGGCATCCACAGGGAATGCCACCTCCCATCGTGGACAGCCTCTCCAACTTCACTAAGTGTAGCTAGCGAGGCTGGCCTCAAGCTCATAATCTCTAGGCATGTACCACCATGCTGGCTCTTACTTGTTTCCTTTTTGTTTTTGCCTTTTTTTGATAGTCTATTAGCCCAGACTAGTCTTGAACTAGACCCTCCTGCTTTAGTCTCCTAAATTCTGGGATTATAGGTGTATATACTATAATCCTGTTCTAGTCCTTTTATTAGATTTGGAATAATATGTATGGCTTCTGCTATACTTTCTGTAATCATCTACTGAGAATGACTTGCTTTTTGTTTTTCAATGCTGAGTAGTATTCTACTGCTTGGTGTCCATTGCCCTTCCCTCCAAGCCCCAGATAATCTGGAATCATTAGGAATTGTTACAAAGCTAACGAACATACCCATTATAAAGAAGAATATTAAACATTCCCCATTACCTAGAAGCTATCCTATTTATAAGGCTAAATGAATTTCCTCCCAGAGGTGTTGCTGAGAAAGACACAGAAAGAGAGAGAGAGAGAGAGAGAGAGAATGTATGCAATTGTGCTAAGCATAATTGTGTGTACTAATGGGATCATATTCTGCATATTTGTAACCTGGCTTTCTGACAGCTGGTTTTTTGTTATCCTGATACCATATTTTGAGTTTTTTCTCTCCATTCTAAGGACTGTGAACCTGTTGACGTTGGCAGGGGGCATTGATCTTGTAGGTCAGTGTATATCTTCTGGATTCATGTACATTGCCAAGCCTTGGGTGGCTTTCCAGTTTTGGCTGTGGTAAACATGAGCATGCTGAATATTTTGCATGACGCTGCGGCAGCAGAGAACTGGGATTTAAGGATGTGATGGGCAGGAAGACTGCCTCATGCTTGGGGAGGGATCCACTGCCCCAGGGGTTTCCTTCACACTGGCACTGAGGTCTCTACTGCATGGCCAGCCTGGTGCAGGCTGAGCACACTGCCATCAGCTGCTCTCCATAGTTGATACTGGTCCTCAGTTCCCAAATCTCCCCTTTGTCCCACTAGAGCCTGTGACCTGGGGGTCAGTGAGGGGACCACATGAGTAGCCTCCACTGACATTTTATTTTTTAAAGAAATTGTTACAAGGCAAATTTTATTTTTTCAGTGATAAAAATGTAAAGATGTCAAAAACAAATCTGATATAATAGGTCTAGTCATTTACAGGGTTTATAGAAAGCAATTCACAAAAGCTCATTTCAATTGCTATGTATATGCAGCTTTTATTTGAGACTTTCTTTGGGGAAAGGGTGTTATTTTGGTTGGTGCTGTTAAAGCTATGACTTAAAAAATACAAAATAAGAACAATTTTGATTAGACTATCAGTACACGTCAAGAATGTATGGGTTTTTAAAGTCAGGTCCACTCCTATCAAATTCTATTTTAATAGGATCAACCAGAATACAGTATATAGTTTGGGGCAAGAGTCAATTAGTAATTTTAAAATTAAATGATACAGAACATTAATAAATTGCAAAAGCTTTTAACCAAAAATCAGAGCTAGGGTTTTTCTCCTTCAAAAGTTGAGACATAAAATTTGTACTTTAGTTTTTTGAAGTTTAACATGAAGATCTTTTGTTCTTTCTCTTTGAAAAGACAATGAGTGAGCCACGTAATGAGAACATGTTTCAAAATGTTTTCTATTTGCTCAATGTCACTATAGGAACAAATTATAAATGAAATAATTTTAATCTTAAATAATAGAATACAATTTAGAGTACAAAACAGGGAGCATTCATTCAAGAGTGGGTAATCTATAGGAGTCTTTTGACCTATAGAGTTCATAGAGAAGACAGGAGTTAAAGGTGTCAGACATAGCAATAGCTTTCTTTCCCCCTCTCCTGTTAGATCCCATCATAGATTAGGCTTATTTCTAACATTTTACCCCGTATGTTCTTGTATAAATTGACATAAATATTGGTGATAAGTATGAAGTAAAGTACAAATACCTCAAAAACTCATTCTTAGGACAAGAGTGATATTCACGATTGTTTGGCAACAATACTTATTAGTAATTTAAATAAAGGTGGGCTGTATTTTTAGGTAAGAAACAAGTACCAGCATTTTACCAATTGGTCAGCCTTCCTCCTTAATTTTTGGTTTCCATCATGAGGGTATCTCTACATTTCTCATTAAAGCTATTAGTTCTATTACCACTCATTACCTAAATTTACAGATCTGGAGCTGCCAAGAAAACTGCTATTAGCGACTTTTGCTTTTTAGCCACTAAATATACCAACGCTCAGATTTCTTTTTTTTTTTTGCCAGTCCTAGGGCTTGAACTCAGGGCCTGGGCACTGTCCCTGAGCTCCTTTTGCTCAAGGATAGCACTCTACCACTTGAGCCACAGCGCCACTCTGGCTTTTTCTGTTTGCAGAACTGAAGAATCCAACCCAAGGCTTCATGCATGCTAGGCAAGCATACTACCACTAAGCCACATTCCCAGCCCAGAGCTCAGATTTCAACAGAACATTTTTACCTTTTTAGATGATTCACTTCATAAGGAAACATGTCAACATAAGAAAATAATGTATAAAAGACTGAACATCTCTACTTACAACTCAAATATTTCAGAGTTGTAACAATACAAACTTAAATTGAACTGATTTTAAATACTATATAATAAAACGATATTAGCTGGGTGCCAGTGGCCCATGCCTATACTCCTTGCTACTAAGGAGGCTGAGAATCACAGTTGGAAGCCAGCCTAGGCAGGAAAGTCTATAAATTATCTCCAATAAACTATCCAAAAGACACGAAGTAGAGTTGTGCTCAAATGGTACAGCACAAACCTTGAGCAAAAAATGCTCAGGGGTAGTGCTCAGGCCCTGAGTTTAAGCCTTTGGACTAGCATTAAAAAAAAAAACAAAAAAAAAAAAAACAAACAACAAAAAAAAACTATTAACAGTTTTAACTGAACTATAGATGCTTGTGCTTTACTATAAAATTAAATCTATTAGCCAAGAATCCCAGCTTCTTCCAAGATAGTTATGTGGTACTAATACATCACAGATGTAATTACAAAAGAATTCCCAGTTGTTTCTTTTTAATGTACTACTGGGTTCACAGTATGTTTAATATTACTTTGAGAATGGCTTCCGTGGAATATGTATGTAAGAACCTAGCATTAAAGCTCTTAGGGCAACAATCCAAGTTGGCAGCTGCTACAAGAGGTGTTTCTAGGAATAAAAACATATTAAAATATTTTACTTTTAGCACAAATCCATTCATACTGCTCTTACAACGAAACACATTGCTTCGCTCACACTTCTGCTGCCGGAACTAACAAACCCCCCCCACGGCACACTTGGCCACACTTTGGCCCCTTTAACTCGAGGCCCAGTCTTGGAAGCGGAAGCAGTCGCTGGCAATCTTCCACACGGTGCTGCGCGGGGTGGGCTGCGTGGTCAGCAGGAAGTTCTGGTTGAAGTAGTGTTGTCTGTTCCCATCGAACTTGACCGTGCCACTGGTCACCACCAGCACGGTGCTCTGGGCCTGGGTGGCCTGCCCGTGCACCGGCTGGCAGTCTAGCATGTTCACCTGGAACTCGCTGGTAGGCAGCATCTCAAAGAAGTTAGCGAGGTCTTCCAGCCCTGTGACAACGTTGCCATTCCATATCAAGGTGGCCTCGTCCAGGTACAGCCGGGGCAGGGCCCGGCGCCTCCTGTCCATGGTGTCGTAGTAAATACTGACAAACTCCTCAGCAGCTCTGCAAGCCTGATCGACGTAAGTCTTAAAATCCACAGACATGGCCCCGCGCAGATCCGAACCCGCAGCAGCCTCTTCCGGCCGGGGCTTCGGAACGACCGCGTCCGGAAGCAAACAGCACCGGAAGTACCGCCTTGCGCTCTTAAAAATGCCCGCCCACCGGAAGTTCCCAAGTACCAGCTTCCGCCATTCCGGCCCAGTTCCTGCCATTCATCTTAATTACTTGGCTATTTACTTCATTTGAAACAGCACTTTGCTTCTGTAAAACTGGTTCCTCAGAATCAAAGCATTCCATCTTTCCGATGCCGCGCCCCAGACACAAACTGAAATGGAAGAGCGCCATTGACTTCAGTGAAAGGCCATTGCAAATCCATTAAGTTTCTGAAATGGTAGACAGCAGACTATTTGGGAAATTTCCTTTCGCTATTTGAAGAGCATAAGCCATGTAAACGTCAGACCTATCAGCAGAAATAACAGAATAACGTATTAAAAAAAAAAAAGCCAACAAGCTGGGTATCTGGATCACGCCTCTAATCCTAACTACTCAGGAATCTGAGGACCATGGTTCAAAGCCTGCCTGGACAGGAAAGTCTGTGAGACTCTGATCTCCAATAAACCACTAGAAAGCAGGAAGTGGAGCTATGGCTCAAAATGGAGGGAGCTCTCACCTTGAGTGAAAAAAGTTCAGGGACAGTGCCTAGGCCCTGAGGTCAAGCCCCACAACCAGGTCAAGCCCCACAACTGACCAAAAAAAAAAAAGTAAAACCAAAATACCAAAAAGGTGCATGATTTTGTGGATTATTCAAAAAATGTCTTTTATATTTACTGAGTGGTTCTAACTTGAGTTTTATAGTTGGTACTTCAGGTTTTGTGTTATGAGCTGTCTTGATTGTCCTGTAAACATGAGTTGTCACATGCTCACTAGTAATGGTCTTAGGTGGTAGACTTCAGAGCTTTTGGGTAGAATCTCAAACTTAAAGCAGGAGGGCCTCGGAGCTTGGCCTCGGCAACTCTGTCATGTTTGCAGAGGGACAGGCAGACCCAGCAAGGCACTGCCTATCTGAAGGCTACAAAGCCTCTGTCTGTCAGTAATTTTTTTTCAAATTCATTGAATTACTTCATGTGTATTTCTTGCTTGCTTTATTCTAGCAGGTACTTAATGAAGTTGACCCCAGTGACTGGCAGAAATTTGTGAAGACAGGACTCAAGTAAGTTGATTTTATTTTCCCTGTGTCATTTATAAAGGTAGCAGTGTTTTTGACAGCTATGGAGCAGAGGTTACCTCATTTTTAGAGAAGATAAAGATTGTTGAAGAATATGATCCACCTATTGACACTGTCATGTTTCTGATGAGGAACAGAGGAACAGCACTATGAGAATAAGATATTTTTTAAAATACAGAAATGAAGCCAGACATGGTGGCTCAAGTCTGTAATCCTAGCCACATAGGAGGTAGAGATCAGCTGATTGCAGTTTGAGGTCAGCATGGGCATAAAAATTCATGAGTCTGGGGCTGGGAAGGTGACTCAGTGGCAGAGTGCTTGCCTTGTATGCAGGAGGCCCTGGGTTCGATTCCTTAGCACCACATAAACAGAAAAAGCTGGAAGTAGTGCTGTGGCTCAAGTGGTAGAGCGCTAGCCTTGAGCTGAAGAGCTGAGGGACAGCGCCTAAGCCCAGAGTTCAAGATCCACAACCGACAAAACACACTCACACACACAAAATTCATGAGTCTGAACAGATGTGATAGAGCATTAATATACACTGCATTAGAATCAAGAGAAAGGTTAGATAGCCAGCTTGGTGGTATATTTCAATATCTTCATAATTCTAAGGAAAAAAAAAAAACTGCTTCCTATCAAGTAAACTCCCCTTTCATTAAGCTGTTTCCTTTTGACTCCTGCCTCCCAGATTTCGCTATCAGGACCACACCTTCTTAAAGACCCTGCATGCTGCCACTCTGCTGCTGTATAGCCCAGAAAGTTCCATGCACTCAAAGCTCATCCAGCTTCCTGTGGTCCACATGATGCTGACCCAGCATTCTTTGTTTCTGCCAACACTGCTGACCTCTGAGGGAGAGAGAAATCCAGATAGTCAAGTAAAAGGTATCCCTCCCCAGATCCCCTAGTTCCATTCCTGCTTTTGTTTCCTAGTGATGTGTTCCAGAGCTTCTCCCCCTATTTGTTTTCAGATCTCAGCAGGAAGTACTCGGGGTTTGTTACTGTCAGTTCCAGAATCAGGATATAGTCCTGTGTGCGCATGTATGCATGTCAGTACTCAGACTTGAACTTAGGTCCTAGGTGCTATCCCTTAGTGTTTGTTGTTGTTGTTTTGTTTTGTTTTATCAGTTGTGGGGCTTGAACTCAGGGCTGGGTGCTGTCTCTGAGCTTTTGTGCTCAAGTCTAGAGCACTACCATTTTGAGACACAGCTCCACTTACAGTTTTTTGGTGATTAATTGGAAATAAGAGTCTTATGGACTTTTCCTGCCTGGTCTGGCTTCAAACTCTGATCCTCAGATTTCAGCCTCCTGAGTAGCTAGGATTATGGGCATAAGCCACTGGTGCCCAGCTTCCCTTAGTTTTTTTGGTCAAGGCTGGTACTCTACTCCTGAGCCACAGCTCTGTTTCTGGCTTTTGCTGGTCACTTGGAGATAAACTCACAGCCTTTCCTGCCTGGACTAGCTTTGAACTTCAGTATTCAGATCTCAGTCTTGTTAGTAGCCAAGATTACAGGTATGAGCCACCCACGCCAGGCTTGATACTCCTCTGATAAAAGGACAAAAGTAGGCCTGTTCTGAATGCCTTGTCCGAGTAGTAGAGGGGTTGGAGGGCTCCCTCCCATGTCATGCCTGAGTGGTAAAAATGCTGGGAGTTAGGGGAACTTAGGAGGTGTGTGAAAAGCAACGGTGGGTGTCAGACCTGAGAGACTATGTACATGAGTTTTCTTAGTGGCAGATTGAAGCTTAGCAAGGGAAGAGAGTTACTATTCACTTGTTGACAGAATGCTGTTGCAGAACTCTTCTAATGCGAGGCTTACTCTATGCCTCATTCAGTAAACACTTACCGCTTAGGAGTAAGTATACCTAATTCAGTAAACATTTACTTACTGCTTGGGTGGGCTGTGAGACATGTCAGAAAAGACCCCTCAAAGCCACACTGTTAAGAGACAAGTCAGTTGTTACCCAGACCATTAGAAGCCATTATGGGTCAGTCTGTAATAAACTGCTGGATTGGCCGAGTATGATGACTCATGCCTACAGCCCCAGCCACTAAGGAGGGCAAGATCAGGAAGATCACAGTTCAAGAGAGTATGAGAGAGAATTCATCTCAACAAATGAACTGAGAATAGTAGCTCATGTCTTTTATCCCAACTATGCAGGAGTTATGATAGGAGGATTGTGTCCAAGGCTGGCACTAGGCAAAAAGCATGAGACTATGAAAGACTAAGTAAAGTAGACAATGGTTGGAGGTGTGACTCAAGTTGTAGATACCTGAGTTCCAACCATAACAGCCAAAAGAATAAACTTAAAAACTATCGGAGTGAGGCCAACTGTTGTGCCAATTACTAGTGCAAATGGTAGGAAAATGTGTTCTCTATTCAGGAAGGAGTAGAAATTTTAGAGCTTTTTGGTAGTGTAATTATGGGGATGAATGTTTAGATTTTAAAATCTGGGAGTGACCTGAGCTAAGACTAGTCCCTGGCCTTGTCAAAAACATGAGAAACTGGCCACCGTAAAGTCATTAATAAAAAATTCATCCCAGTGGGGAAGGGGCTGGATGGCAGCTGGCCGTGCACATCGTTGAGATGTTCAAGGGTTCCTGGAGCATTCCCCCTTGCTTTGTTTGCTGTGTGTCCCTGCAGTGCTGATGTCTCTCTGTTTCTTCCAGAAGCACTGGTGGATCTGATGTGGGCGGTGGTGAGGCTGTGCCCCTCTGTCTGCCAGAGCAGCCATTTTGCCGTGCTTCTTGGAGCCTACGGTGCCACTCTCAGCGTCTTGGGTAAGAGTGTAAGGCCCTGTGGGTGGGGAGGGGTGAGGGAGCTGCTGGGAGGGTGCTGGCAGTATTCTGTGTGTTGAATGCACTTCGCTTCCTATAGCAACTCTCATTTGACTTCTAGACCAAAAGATTTTACTTGTCCTCCGGGCCTATGAACAGAACCACCTGAGCCTCATCGACTTCAGGTGAGTGTTGTGTATCTGGGATCACTGGTGTGGCCCCTCTCCACACAGCCAGCTCCATATCCTGTCTGGCCAGGCTGACAGAGTTTCCCAGGCTCCTGCATGTCGGTAGCCCAAGCTGCCAGGGGTGGCCTGGTTTGCACCAGAAGGACTCATCTCCCTGCTGTCTGACTGATGGGTGCTGGCTGTGGAGACCCTGCCCCCAACTCAGAGTCCCAGCTTTCTCTTGTCTGCACATGTGTCTCTCTGTCTGCCTATTTGTATGTGTATCTCTCCTGTCTGCATGTTTTGTGTTTGTCTATCCATCCTATCTGCACATTTTGTATGTGTATGGGGGCTGGGGTTGCTGCCTCTTTCCTGGGGTTTGCTCTTTCTGTTGTCCCTCCTGGGGTCCTGAGGGCCTGAGCTTTGTATCAGACCAAGCAGGAACTGACTAGCACATGTCAAGAGTTGTGTGTTCAGACAGCAAATGAACAAACTAGATCAAGAGAAAGTTCTGGGAAACTCTGAATGAAAACACTTGGTTTAAAAATGAAAGCTGTATTAGCCCCGAAGCCATTCTACCCCAGACAAAGGAAATAGACTTGTTCTTTATCTCTTTAAGAATGCTCAGGCCTTAAGGAAGTACTTGCTCTCCTTCCCCTCACTGCTTTGGGGTGGGCGTTATCACAGGAGACGCTGCTGGAGGAGGACAGTTGTGCATGTGGTTGTCTGTCATGAGATAACACACAGCACGTGGCTGCGTGGGAGCAGGGAGGGGCTTTCCTCCAGGCTGGGTCGGTGGAGCATTCAGTGAAGAGGCAGTGGGGGGAAGGAGGGTCGGGAGGAAGGAGAAGAATGAGGAAGAAGAGGGAGGCTTGAGTCATTTTCCAGGTGGAAGAAAGGTAAGCCACAGTTGTGTGAGAGTGCATGGCTCCTAAAGTAGCTAGCTAAAGGCTGTGCTGGCAGCCCTCGTTCACTCAAGACACCTGTCACTAGTGGGAGATCAGGCTTCTGCTGCTGGTCTAGCCTGGCTCTACAGCCTCACACCTCAAGTCTTGGGGATGGCTCTGGGGTTTGAACTCCGGGTCTTATACTTACCAGTACTCTGTTTGAGCCACACCCCCAAGCCATTTTTGCTTTAGTTATTTTTCAGATAGGATATTACACCTTGGCTAGTCTAGACCATGATCCCCACATTTATATTTGCCATGTAGCCGGGATGACAGGAGCACACCACTGCATCCAGCTTTCTGTGGTTTGAGATGGGATCTTATGAACTGTTTTGCCTAGCCTGACTTCAAACTGTAGTCTTCTAAATACCTACGTTCTTCATATCTGGGATTACAGGCATGAGTCACTATACCTAGCCTGAGTAATTTGCTTAATCTTTTCTGTTACTTCTTCCCATTTGCACAGGGACTGATAGTGTAACCTATGGAGTTGCATAGGCTAGATGAGTTAGTGTGCATAAAGGACTTAGAACGAAGCCAGGCATGCCATAACTAGTGTGTGGGTGTTGGCCTCTGCCATCATCGCCAGCATCCACCTCACAACCACCTGCTTCCTAAGCTGTGATCAGACACATGTACAGTGCCAGAGGAGCACTGACACAATGTGCCACCAAGGATGGATAGCTGGTACTCCTGGCGGCCCCATCAGCAGTCCACCTCCCTCCTCTGGCTCTAGGGTACTGATGTGGGGCCCAGCGGCTGTGGAGCATCACAAGACGCGCCGGAGCCTAGGCAAGTCACTGTGGCAACAGCCAAGCGTGGGAGACATCCTCCGCCTACTGGACCACGACCGCATGATGCTGACCATCCTGCACTTTCCCCAGCACCGGAGGCTGCTGCCCCCCGAGGTGCGCCCACTGCTCCTTTGCCTCTGCTGCGAGCACTCCATCTGTACCTGCAGCTTGCTTTTTCTTCTAAATTTTGTTTTGACAGTATCGGGTTATAAACTTGCTAGGCAGGTGCTCTACCTCTTGAGCCATCCTCCAGTCTAGCTTTCTGATGGCTAATTTGAGATGGATTTTCATAGACATTTTTAAACTAAGACACTTCAGGTCTCAGCCTCCTGAGTAGCTAGGATTACAGGCGTGACCTACCAGAGGCTAGTGGATAGACCATTACTTTTGATCAAGTAAAATTCCAACGTATATAGAGAAAGATTGCTCCCCTATGTTCCAGTGATTCACCCACTTCTGCTGACTCTGTTTTATCACACACCCCAGCAAAAAAAAAAAAAAGCTCATCACATTCCAAAGACCAGGTAAAACCATGTATAAGTATTAATTTTTTTGCCAAACTGTTACCACTCCTCCCCTCCCTTTTTTCTTTTCTGGTTATTTTGGAGATGGAGTCTTACTAACTTTTCTTCCCAGTCTGGTTTCAAACCATGATCCTGTGAATCTCAGCCTTCTGAGTAGGTTCACAGGTGTGAGCCACCAGTGTCTAGCTAGAACTACATTTTGCTTTATCCTCTTAATGAGTTAAAATAGTTTGCTTTCTGGTGCACATGGTTCAGTCACTTGTGCGGTTTAGTCATGCATTTTTGTTTTGGCTATTTCAGAATGCACAGGAGTCATTATATAAAGACAGAAGTGTGAAGGTGGATCTTGATGGCCTTTATGACCCCTGCTTTCTCCTCCAGCTCTTCGGGGAACTGACCAGGCCAGGTAAGCACAGCCGCCCTTGTGGGGTCTGGCTGGCTATGTGGGTCCCAGGAATCAGCATTATGGTGATTACTGAATCTTCAAAATGTTGAGTTTTTTTTGTGAGGCAGGCATGAAGGATTGAACTCAGGGCCTCAAGTTGCAGGCAAGTGCTCTACCACTTCAGCCACATCCTTCTCCCACCCCCACCCCCTGCCACATTAGCAGGTCCTGTGTGTTCTTTCTAGGGTATAGCTTGACTTAAAGGTCCGTGAGAGTCCAGAGAACTCTTCAAGTAAAGAATGTGTTGTAGGAAGTGGCGCTGTGGCTCTGAGTGGTAGAGTATTCGCCTTGAGCAAAAGAGCTCAGGAACAGCATCCAGGCCCTCCCTGAGTTCATGCCCCATAACTGGCTTCTGTGTACTGGGTACATAAAAGGCCCCTTTGTGAGGGATGTGGTGCTGGATTAAGCTTATTAGGTGCGCTGGGAAAACCTTGTCCCACCATTTACCCTGTGAAAAAACTTTTTTTTTTTGCCAGTCCTGAGGCTTGAACTTAGGGCCTGGGCATTGTCCCTGAGCTGCTTTTGCTTTGCTTAAGGCTAGCATGCTACCACTTGAGCCACAGTGCCACTTCCAGCCTTTTCTGTTTATGTGGTACTAATGAATCGAACTCAGGGCTTCATGCATGCTAAAGCACTCTACTAAGCCATATTCCCAGCCCTGCCTGTGAAAATTTTAAACTTGAAATGTTCTGTGGTATACCACACTCCTTCCAGCAAACAGACTTGCTGACAGACTTGGGCTGCCCTTTGTACTACTTTCTGAAAGGACCCAGGGGGCCTGCCTTTTCATCCACATTTCCCCAGCAGCCACCCTTCCTGCTATTGCCAGCCATCCTGGGTGGACACTGTGTGGCACCATGGATGACACTGGACCTGATTGGCAGCAGAGCAAGGGTGTTTCATACCATGATAGCAGCCAGCTAAGTTGTGCTAGTGACTGTTAGGCAGCTGGCTAATGAGGCAAGTCCTCCTCTGTGCCCAGGAAGCTCTTCTGACAGCCTTGTCAGTGCTGCCAAATCTTTTTCTCATCAAACACGACAAGAACTATCCAGCCAGCCAGACTCCAGGGATTCACACCAGTAATCTTAGCTACTCAGGAGGCTGAGATCTGAGGATCATGGTTTGAAGCCAGCCTGGGCAGAAAAGGCCATGAGATTCTTTTCTCAGTTGACTGGCAAAAAGCCAGAAGTGGAGTGTAGTTCAAGTGGTAGACGTGCTAGCCTTGAGCAAAAAAGCCAAGCAAGAGTACAAGGCCCTGAGTTCAAGCCCCAGTCATGGCACCCTCCCCCCCCCCAAAAAAAAATCCACAGTGTAAAACTATAATGTTACTACTTGAGTGAGTTATAGCAGCTCATTTAGTCCATCTCTCACAATAAAACTTTTAGGAGACAGAGACAATAATGGCTTAGAAAATACTCAGTAGTAAATCAGGAGTTTTTTTTTTTTTTTTTTCTCAAAATCTCAAATACTGCCCTTATTTTTTCTTGGTAGGGTACAGATGGTAGGAGGCCTTTTGCGAGGGACAGTAACTAGGAAATGGTCTTACAGTAGGAAAAGGAAGTGGTCCCTGTTTTCCTTGCCTTTCAGTTTGCTAGTACAGCCTTTTTCAAAGTCTTACTGGTATAAACAGGTAAAACTATTTTCAGGGTATCTCTGCCTTCGATTTGGAAAGGATTCTCAGTAGTTCAAACACTATTGATACCAAAAACTCACATTGAGGCCAAGCATTTTGGAAAGTGTAGAGGGGGAGGGGGAGGAGCTATGCCCAAACCCAACATTATCCCACAGATAGCTTTACTAGAGGATGCTCCAGGCTTCCAGTCATCTCAGGCAGAAAAAGGGAGCCTGGTACTTGCAGCAGCAGATTTCACTGCTGCTAGAAGATGCACACCAGTTCATCAGTTAGAGTGTGATATACAGAAAAATACATGGAGCCTATTTACATGGGCTCAGTTTTGGGGGGGAAACCCAGCCAGATCAGGGAGCAGAGCTTACTTAGTAGCTTCTTAGTGGGGACCATCTGCCTAGGAAGGGCCTGAGTCCTGTATTTGAACTTTCTGTAAGTGGCATTGTACAAGACTCATTTTCTGGTGTCAGACTTCCTTCAGTTCACATTCTCTCTGGGAGATTTGTCTATAGCAGTGTGCTTGTTCTTCCTACCTAGCCCAAGTATCCTGTGATCCTGCGTCAGGCCTGTGGTTAGTCTTTATGTGTGTAGTGTGTCTTCAGAAATACCAGCCCCTTGCCAAAAGGGAGAACCTGTTTTCATAGCCTTATCGCCTCCCTTCTGAGTCCTTGGCCAAGATACAGTACTTGCCAAGGCTGCTAGCAGTGACAGTGACAGATGCTTTTTCCACAGCAAGTACTTGTCCTTAGAAGAATGGGCTGAAATCTCTAGCTCATAATTTACACATGCCACCAAGCAACCAGCACCAGAAGATCCATGTACAGTTCTATGAGCCTGTGGCCCCATGACCAGGGCATTAGTGAGTACTGTCCCAGCTACTTGTCACTGCAGTTCACAGCTGGGGATGCTGTGTCAGAAGCAGCTCTAGACCAATTCTTGATACTTTAAGAACATAGTTGCCCTGCCACCGAAGCCCACCGGCCCTGGGTGCTTCTAATTTTCATCTTTTGTAATTTTCCTGGCAGGGCCATTTTGATCGGAAGTCGATTTTAGAAGGTCATATTGCTATTCATGAAGTTCTGAAAACAGACAATGGCATTTATAACTATTTTTAAATAGACTATTGTATTTTCAACAAGCCAAGGGCAGCTCTTTTCCATTAAGTACTACAAAGCCAAAACTTCCATACAGTAGCACAGTCACAAAATAGGAAGTTGAATTTTCCATGGACACATGGAAAAACGCATTTGTCTTAGAATGTCAGCAATTCCTAAAAGTGCCCAGCCAGCTAAGTGCTAGCCCTTCTCAGTGAGTGTAGTATTAGATGTTTAGACTATTCTCTCCCTTTATGTGTGTGTATTTCTTACATAGGTGTGCAGGTATCCCTTAAATTCTATTTTCCAGAAAATGTAATATTATCTTCGAAAGCTTTCAGATTTTTCCTCCCCACCACAAAGAATAGCTTGTTAGAAGGAAAGTTGAGTCCATGGCTTTTGGAACCAAAGGGTTCTCTCATGTGTGTGTATTTGTACCAGTCCTGGAGATTGGACTCTGGGCTTGAGCTCTGTTCCTGAGCTTTTGGGCTAAAGGCTAGTGTTGTACCACTTGATCCAGCTCTTTGGTGGTTAATTAGAGATAAGTGCCTCACAGCATTTCCTGGACAGGCTGGCTTTGAACCACAATCCTCAAATCTCAGCCTCTTGAGTAGGTAGGGTTATAAGCATGAGCCACCAACAGCCAGTTTTAATTTGGGTTTTGATACTAAGAGTGGGGTTCTGGGGCTGGGAAGGTGGCTCAGTAGTAGAATGCTTGCCTGTCATGCATGAGGCCCTGGGTTTGATTCCTCAGCACCACATAAGCAGAAAAAGCCAGAAGTGGTGCTGTGGCTCAAGTGGTAGAGCACTAGCCTTGAGCTGAAGAGCTGAGGGACAGTGCCCAGGCCCAGAGTTCAGGTCCCATAACCACTGGTAGGCAGTGTGTACTTGGGTTCTACTTTTTATCTGATCTGGCCATCTCTGTCTTTTAATTTGAATATATATATACATATATATGTATAATTTACATTTAATGAGATCATTGATCTGAACTCTTATCACCTTTGTTGGCCCTTAACTACAATGTGTATGTGCATGTACACAAAAATAGTTGCTTTAGGATTTATAGTATTCACTTTCAGTTTAACAGTTGGCCTTGGCCATTTCTTGTTCTCATTCCTTTATGTACACCTTGGTTTCCGTTTGGTAACATTTTCCTGATTTCATTAAGAAGTCTTGTCCTTCAGGCTGCTGGTAACCAGTTCTCTTAGCATTAGTGATTAAACTCAGGACCTGCACTTGCTAGGCAGCTGCTCTACCATATGATTTTTATTGTATGTTTAAAGATCAACAAGGGTTGCAGAGAAGATATAGGCAAATCCTGTATGAACTCAACAGTCTAGGTCTGGACTAGGACCTAGTCACACTGCTGAGTTCCCAGGCTTCAACCTCCTGTATTTTAGTGTTATTTGTACATGGAGCCCTGACTGGCAGAACAGGGAAGAGTTGGGGCTGATTCTCTGTGCCTCTGCTTCTCTTTGGCTTCTTATGTATTTAAGTGGTAAGGAAGCTGGGTGCTGGTGGTCCGCGCCTGCAATCCCAGCTACTCAGGAGGCTGAGATCTGAGGATCATGGTTCAAAGCCATCCTAAGCAAGAAAGTCCATGAGACTCTAATAAACTGCTCAGAAAAAAGCCAGAAGTGGTGATGTGGCCTCAAGTGGTAGTGGTAGATCACTAGCCTTGAGCACAAAGAAACTAAGGATAGCACTTGGACCCTGAGTTCAAGACACAGACCCGCGCCCCCCCCCCCCCAAAAAAAAAAAAAAGTAATAAAGTGACGCTGGTTGTGGCTGACCAGCATCTGATCTGACCTGTATGTGATTACTGCTGCTGAGGGCCAGGTAGGGCCAGGTACTCCTGTCCAGCATGAGCAGCAGTTAGGGGCTGCCAGGGAGAGACTGGCTTCCTTGCATCCAGCACAGTTGCTGTTGTTGATAACCGCCAGAGGACATCAAGTTCTCCAGGTTGCACAGCCATCGTGAAATCCTGCTGTGTGCCTAATGTTCTGTCTGACTTCCTATAGAATTTGTGGTGGATTGCCGAAAATTTTTGGATTCAAATGCCCTGGGGTTGACTATTGCAGCCCTCAGCAGCTATGACCCCCAGATGCGAGCTGCGGCCTACTCTGTCCTGGCAGCCTACTACTCCCATCTGGAAGGGGCTCGCTTCCGGGAGCAGTCCCAGGTGAGCAGGAAGTAGAGCGTCCTCTGAGGGTGGGGGGACCTAGTGGGCTTCTGGGAGTCAGCTCTCTACCTGGTCTGATACGGTCTGGCAGATTGCTCAGAAGCCAGCTGAAGAGCAAGTCCTTATGGGTAGACAAAATAATTCTTTAGTCCAAACTGTGGTAAAGCCACTTATTACTCCCAACACATGGGCCCACGGAGGGGACTGCACTTCTGGGACATGGTGCTGGGCTTCTCAGCCACTGGGCACAGTCCTCTCTCCTAAAAGAAAAGTCAAAAGCCAGGTGCTGGTGGCTCATACCTGTAATCCTAGCTACTTAGGAAGCTGAGATCTGAAGATTGTGGTTCAAAGCCAGTCAGGGCAGGAAAGTCCGTGAGACTCTTATCTCCAATTAACCACCAGAAAAGGGGAAGTGGCACTGTGGCTCAAGTGGTAGAGCACTAGCCTTGAGCCAAAGAGCTAAGGGACAGCCCAGGCCCAGAGTTCAAGCCCCATGACTGACAAACAAGGAAAAAGAAAAGTCAAGTGTCCCTAAGGTGACAAGCATGTTCCTCTGCGGTGGCTTTTCCTCCAGTGTCCATAGGGTGAGGGGGCAGGCATACCCAACAGTACAACTGTACATGAGACAATCACAGTTCTAAAAACACACATTGTTGTGATGTGTATGGGGGTAGGGGGTACTAGGGCTTGAACTCATACTGGGCACTGCCCCTCAGCTTTTTTGTTCAAGGCTGGTGCTCTGCCACTTGAGCCACAGCTCCACATCCAGCTTTTTGCAGGTTAATTGGAGCTAAGGGCCTCACAGATTCTCTTGCCCTGCACTGGCTTTGAAACGTAATCTTTGGATCCTGAGTAGCCAGGATTATAGATGTGAGCCACAGGTACCCAGTTCATCTTTATAATATTTTTGTTCTCTTTGTTTCTCAGCTTCTTTACCTATTGGATGTGGTCCGGAATGGTATTCGAACTCCAAACCTGAGACTCTCATTTACCTTGACTCTCTTCATTGCCAAGGCAGCACAACAGATTTTGAAACCGGGTAACCCAGAAGCTGCCTGTTAAATCTTGAAGCCAAGCAAATCTATGCCTAGGGTTGTATCCCACAGTTGTAGTCACTCACCCCTCCCTGAGAAATGACAAGGTCACGGTGGGTTGGTAAGCCACAGCTGCAAGGTGGCTTCTCCTAGACCTATCCCTGCCTCAGACCCTTCACCGTTCAGTGGGAACAGCAATGGCACCTGTGTCTCAGGGTTGCTGTGAGGTGACCCAGATCACACATGTTCACACACCCCCCCAGGCCCTCTTGGGGTTCTGGCTCAGTGAGCACCCCCGATGTGAGCTGTGATTAATCACCAGCTGAGTTGGGTGAAATGAGTCTGTGTGCTTGGGGTCCTCAGCTAGAAAGCAGATGAGTCACTGCAGGCGCCACCAGCGACTAGACAGGAATGCAGTTCTATGGGGACAGGGGCTGTCCATCTCATGCCCAGAGTACCTCCGCACGTGCCCTGCGCCGGGTCCCGGGGAGTCCTGTGAGGGCGTGGGTCAGTGACTGTCTGCCTGTGTCCTCAGAGGAGCACATGTACTGGAAGCTGAGCAAGTTCCTGCTGTCACACGAGGACCTGAATATGGACAAAGTGCCAGGTTTCTACCAGTTCTTCTACAGCTCTGACTTTGAGGTAATCCCACCAAAGTCCTTCAGGGTCTCCTAGGATTCCTGAACTAGGTCCCTCAGCTGCCATGGTCTCTGATGTTTTCCCCATGAATACATTTGCCACACAAGCAACAAGAAGGCCAGGGATTGGAACTGTTTACTCAGACTCCCGTTACTTCTCAGATCTTTAGAGTTGTGTATCAGTCTGCGTCTCAGGGCATGCTGGCATCTCCTGGTGAATCCTGGGTTAAGTGTACCCCACTTAAGCTTGGTTCAAAGTAGACCTGGTCCTTTATTCCTGACCTGAACAGGTAGGATCAAGGTGAGCTGGAGAGTTTATTAGACCATCAGAGGCCAGGCCTCTGTGTGACAGGCTGTTACCCTAGCAAACAGTGGTGTGTGCAAGGTTAGGGCATGACACACTTTAATTTAGTTAACGCCTCTTTCTCCTTTGCCTTGGTGACAGCAAAAAACTGAGCAGGAGTGGGTGTTGGGGATTCTGCGGCAGGGGATCCGAGACAAGCAATGCTACGAGCTGTGTGCCAGGCGAGGGGTCTTCCACGTTCTCCTGTCCTTCTTCAGCAGCCCGCTGTGTGACGAGGTGGCCCAGGTAAGTAGGGTCTGTGTGTTTCTTTGAGACCCAAAGGTCTATGCTCTTTCTCGTGCTTTTATTTGGACATCAGGTCCAGGTAGATTTTAAAAGATGACTGCATCAAACCTGGCTTTGAAATAAAAAAAAAATACAAGGTTTTGTTCAGGCCCGTTCTGCTGCCTGCTCGTGGCACACACCAGCTGTGTGACATCCACTATCGTTTGTCCCTGGATGGAATGGTTTTCACTGTGACCCTCTTGCTGAGACCTTGGCTGATAAGAAGGCCTCTGCTTTGCCATCACAGGGAAGGAACTAGTCAGTGATTGAAAACCCACAGAGCTGACCAGGAAGCTAAGACTCGTCTCCAGTTAACCACTAAAATTCCAGAAGTGGAGCTGTGGCTTAACTGATAGCGTGCCAGCCTTGAGCAAAAATGCTGACGGACAGCGCCCAGGCTCTGAGTTTGAGCTTCAGTACCAGCACATGCACGCATGTCCCCCCACCCCCCCAACACACACACACACTTGGCAGGAAATAAGAGTTGGATCTGCCAGGCTTCCCAGCTGTGTCCCATCACACTGAGAGCTTATGTGCATTTTCCAAGTGCACAGATTGTTAAAGGAAGAACATAGGTAGGGCCTCTGATATTTTGATGAATTCGTACCCTGGTCGACTTTTCTTTCTGATCTCATGTAAAATGTGAGGGCGCAAGAATGAATTATGATTTAGAAACACATTGGAATAAATGGGATTTGAACATGCTGTGAGAATTCAAAAGTATCCAGTGAACAATTTGGGGCAGTCCCATGTTCACGGCCCCCATTCTAGGTAATGAAATGGGACAAAATGGGGCGCAGGCAGCTCACAGCTGGGCTAGAAATGGGCCTGTGTTCTCTGCAGTGGGTGGCACGCATCTGGCCGTGTGGTGTCTTCTGCGTCTTCGCTGTGTGTAGATACCTCCTGATGGGTGAGCAGGGGCGGGGACTCCCAGGCTGCTGCTGGCTGCAAGTCTGGCTGTTCCTGGTGAGAAGGCTTGTCCTCAAGTCACTGCCCTCACACGTGGCCCAGCAGTCTTCATGCACACCACCACTTGTCACCACAGCGTGCCAGGACTTCCTAAACTCATGTCTTTGGCCAAATAAGTTTGGTTGAAGCCCTCCCACTACTCAGGGCTGTCTTTGTTTTGGGTTTTTAGAATTGGATTCTAGAAATTCTACAGAAAGCTGCTCAGATTGCCAGATCTGCCTATGAAACCATTCGGGACTACAGCCTTTTAACATGGATTTTACACATCCTTGAGAGCAAGTAAGTCACCTCAGAAATGTATCTGGCAAGAAGGTGGTGTGGTGGCAGCAGAACTCCCACAGGCCTTGGTGGCTGTGGAAATGTCCTGTCCTCTGAGACCCAAATGACTGCAGCCTCTCAACAGGAAGCTTCAGCTTCAAGAAGGCTCCTTACAAAGTCCCTGAGGTCGGTTGTGGTGTCTTCATTCTTGATAACAGGCCCAGACTGCACTGTTGAGGGCCTGGTGTGGATTCCAGATTGGAGCATGAGGCCCTTTGGAAGGGCCTGCTATACCAGTAGCAAGTGGCAGGAGGGCTCTGTCACTGGCAAATGACCACTGTAACAAGCCTAGGGCTACCCAAACCCTTAAAGGGGTGTATGTGTCTGTGTGTCTGTATGTCAGGGCTGTCCAAGCCCTTAAAGAGGTGTGTGTGTGTTGGCAGTGGGACTTGAACAGCTAGGATTACAGGTTTGAGTCACCAGTGCCCAATCTTAAAGTCTTTCTTTTAGGTTCTTCTAAAAAGAAGTAGTGTCCTAACTGTCTTGGGACACCAGACATAAGACTTGGATTTTCAGAAGGCGTGACTGGCCAGTTGTCGGTCCCTGGCTCACATTGTTTTACTGTTCTAGTTAACTATCATAAACAGGACAGCTTTTACTATCCTGGAAGGACTGAGGGCAGGCCTCTGGGCAGAAAGCAGCATGTGTACTGGTCCTATGTCAGAGCTGCTTTTGGACAATTACTCTTTTTACTCAGAGGATGTAATTTGGGGGCAGACAGAGAGTGAGCAGCAAGGGGGTTGAGGAGGCTGCCAGGCCCCCACGTGTCCCATCTGCTTCATGGTATGTCTCGCCACATCTCTCCACATCTCCACAGACAGGAGAGGTTGTGGCAGAGCTTGACGTCTACCATGCTTGGTTGCAGGTTTCTGGAGACTCAGCTTCTCTCGAATGTGATTTCCTTGCTTCGCTCGCTGTGGGTAACCAACCTGGGAGACAAGGGAGCAGAGGAGGAGAACCCACTGCTCTGCCAGCCTGGCCAGAAGCCCCGCAAGCTGCTTGCCCTGCACCTGGTCAGCGAGTTCCTCTATGTCCTCATTGCGCTCCTGAAGCACCTGAGGTGAGCCTGTCCTCCCCAGGGGTCTTCTGCTGTGCCCCTGAGACTGATGGCCAGCGCTGCTTGTGAATTCCTTTCTGTCACCTGTGGACAACCCCACAGGCAGGCTCAGAGTTGTAGACTGTGTGGACCAGGCCAGGGTGAGAGTGTCAGGTATGAGTGACCTATTTTTTATTTCCACTTTATATCTTGAGGGTGCTGAGAAATGAGCACTTTTTTTTTTGTCAGTTGTGGGGCTTAAATTCTGGACCTGGGTGCTGTCCCTGAGCTCTTTTAGCTCAAGGCTTGCGCTCTGCCACTTGAGCCACAGCGCCACTTCCAGTTTTCTGGTGGTTAATTGGAGATAAGATTCTCACAGACTTTCCTCCTGGGCTGGCTTTGAACCATAGTCCTCAGATCTCAGCCTGCTAAGTAGCTAGGATTACAGGCATGGGCCACTGGTGCCCAGTAGAAATTAGCACATTTTTATAACACCATATGTATCATACCAGGTCATTTTTAGCCAACAAGCTACCTACCTGTATGTTTTTACTTAAACCCTGACTGAAATAAAGTGAAGTTTCACAGAGCACATTTTCTATGACCTTAACTAAGACAAGGCATTCCCAAGTTGCCCCTCTGCCTCTGCTAGCCTGTGAATACTCACGTGACTTGAGCTTCCTTGTTGATTATAATCTTTTCTTTTCTTTTGTTTGTTTGTTTGTTTGTTTAGTACTGGGGCTTGAACTCAAGGCCTGGGGCTGTCCTTTGCTTTTCTTTTTTTTTTTTTTTTTTGTCGGTCATGGGGCTTGAACTCTGGGCCTGGGCGCTGTCCCTCAGTTCTTCAGCTCAAGGCGAGCGCTCTACCACTTGAGCTACAGCGCCACTTCCGGTTTTCTGGTGGTTTATTGGAGATAGGAGTCTCACGGTCTCTCCTGCCCGGGCTGGCTTTGAACCGCGATTCTCAGATCTCAGCCTCCTGAGTAGCTAGGATTACAGGCGTGAGCCACCAGCGCCCGGCTTGTCCTTTGCTTTTCATTCAAGGCTGGTGCTCTGTCCCTTGAGCCACAGTTCCACTTTCAGCTATTTGCTGGCTTATTGGACATTAGAGTCTGAGGGACTTTCCTACTGATGGTTTCATCTGCTCCTTTGGAATCAGGCTTCTGAGTTTTTCCATCATAATCCAGAGAAATGTGTCATGTGCTCTCCCTTCCAATGGGAACTGTTATAAGCTCACAAGCCAGAAGATTCCCAGCAAGATTGTGGTGCTCAGAATGAAGTTTCTTTCTCTGAGTGTACTAGGGTTTCCCCTGGGGGCCTCATGCTTGCTAGTACAGGGCTCTCCACTTGAGCCACATTGCTTTAGTAGGGTTTTGCCTTTTTCCCCCCTCTGGCCTCCTTGGACCATAATCCTCTTCCCTGTGCCTCCCAGGTGGCTGGGGTCACAGCATGTACCAATATGTCCAGAATATTGACTGAGATGGCAGTCTAGCCAGCTTTTTGCCCAAGCTGGTATCAAAACTCAGTCCTCTTGATCTTTGTCTCCTGAGTAGCTGAGATTATAGGCATGAGCTACTGTGCCCAGCCTGAGGAGGTTTAAAAAAAAAAAAAAGAAGTAAAAGTAAAAAATAATAATGAAAACTGGCACTGGTGGCTCACGCCTATAATCCTTGCTTCTCAGGAGGCTGAGATCTGAGGATAGTGTTTGAAGCTAGCCTGAACTTGGAATGTCCTTGAGACTTTTATTGCTAATAGAAGTACTCAGAAAAAGGCAGAATTGGGGCAGTGGCTCAAGTGATAGAGCACTGGTTTTGAGCTTGAGACAGTACCCCTGCCCTGAGTTCAAGCCCCAAGACCTGAAAAAATAAAAATAAAGAATAGAACGTTTTGTTTCATATTCTCCTAAATTAAGAAACTGCTCGCCTGAGGTGTTTCTTTCTTTGGTATTGTCAGAAGACAAGCCGCTCCTGTCTGAGAACTGATTGTTCCTTGAATTAATGGCTTCCCTTTTAACCTCGTGTGGGTCAGTTGTTAGTGCGTTGTACATTCCTTAGAATTCATTTCTCCCACTAGCTATCAGTTAGGCTTTGCCCATTGGTCAGTGCTGCCCTGAGGCCTTCCTGGGCCTTTTTCACTGGAGGCCACCAGTCCCGCAGTGGACAGGAAGGATCAATCCTGGAGTGGAATTCAGGGTGACTCTTGGAGCCTGACCCTTGAGCTTTTTGCCTGGCTACCCCATTTAGCCAAGGTTTCAGAGAGGTTTCTCTTCCTCTGGAATAGTGGACATGCCTCAGAGGGCTCACTTTTTCCTCTCCTGTGTCCTGGGTCCATGTTAGGTGTCTGTTGTAAGTGAAGCCTGGTTCTGGATGGCCTTGTGATGTCTACAACCACTCCAGTTCTGGGTCACCAGGACAGGGGCAACTTTCACTTAGTCTATAACACCGGCTTCCCAACAGACCCACCTTGGGCTCCGCCCACCTGACCAGCTTCTTTGGGACATTTGAGTCCGTGCTGAGGTACCGGGCCACCGTCTTGAGGGCATTTAAGGATATGGGCCGATTCACCGTGAACGAGATGGTGCTTTCCACCAAGGACGTCTTGGTCCTCTTGCACAAGTGGAGTCTCATCGAGAGAGACCTCAAGCTCCAAGAAGACCTGAGAGCAGCCATTGAGAAGTGCCAAGCCAGGGACCTGATGAGTAAGTGTCAGAACCACCGCAGCCCACCCACAGCAGCTGCCATCTCCCCTGCCTGAGCGGCGTTTCCAAAGCTCACGGGGAGGCCTGGCTTTGCCAGCAGCCCTGCTCTTAGAAGCTTTGAACTTTTAGGTTAAGGTCACTTGACCTGCCAACAGCAGGAGAGACTGACTTTGCCTCAGAGGTTTCAGTCCATGGTCACCTGCAGAAGGTCGTGCTCAGGGGAGCCGTGTAGAGCAGAGCCGTCGCCTCATAAGCACCAGGCAGACAGAAGGCAGCTTGGGGCAAGAAGCACTCCCCAGTGGCCTGCATGCTCTTCCTCCTCAGTGCCGCTTCCCAAGAACACACGAAGCGTGAACTCAGCACCTGGGCGCTGTTCATGGGTTTTTTCACCCAAGGCTGGCACTCTTCCACTTGACTCACGGCTCCACTTTTGGTGGGTTCTTTTGCTTATTAATTGGAGATGAGTCTCATGGACTTTCCTGCCTGGGCTGGCTTTGAACTGTGATCCTCAGATCTCAGCCTCCTGAGTAGTGAGGATTACAGACATAAGCCACC
The DNA here is from genome assembly GCF_019054845.1 of Dipodomys spectabilis. Classification (NCBI taxonomy): domain Eukaryota; kingdom Metazoa; phylum Chordata; class Mammalia; order Rodentia; family Heteromyidae; genus Dipodomys; species Dipodomys spectabilis. Next base: position 866,800 of record NW_024870784.1, on the reverse strand, counting down.
AGCGCCCCCGTAAGTCAGTAAGCCAGAGCCCTCTTGATCCAACCACTTCCCAGTAGATCAGCTTCTTAAACACTAATGCAGCAGGGACCAGTCCTTGAACATGGGAGCTTTGAGGGACATTTAGGATCCAAACTATAACACTAAATATCACACCATTTGCTTGTCATGGAGGTAGCTCATGACGAAAAGCTGCTTGTTTCCATATCATTTATACTATGGTGTCGAGAGAACAGACTGGACCCGGGCCTGCTGGACTCGGGCTGTAATGCTGCTGCCCACGGGTCTCTGTTGTGTGTGTATGTGTTGAGATGATGGCGGCGGGATGTGGAGGTAGGAGCTGGCTATATTGCTCAGACTTGTCTTAAATTCTGGTTTCAAGCAATCTCCTGCCTCAGCCTCCCACATACAGGAATAGTGGCAGGGGGGTTTGTGCCAGTGTTGTGAATAGCAGAGGATCTCTTGGAACAGTGCAGGGTGCCCAGGACCTAGGAGCCGCCCCTCTTTCTTTGAGGAGAACCAGTGGACATGGGAGACACAAGTCTCACTGCCTTTTTTCCCCTGCGTTTAACAGAAATGCTTAAGGATAAGAACAGGCCCGCCATGCCATCCCGAGCCAGAGGCCCTCGGCCCCGCAAGAAGAGACCTGTGGAGGCAGAAGAGATGGCCAACCCTGAGCTGGATGAATCTGGCTTGCGGACATGCAGGGACCTCGTGAGGTCCATACTGACCCACTGGGAGCCAGTGGTCCCCGGCCCCACTGAGGATCCCACAGACGGGGCTGGTCCCCAGAGTGAAGCACCAATCCCTATGTATACTGCTGTTTCCCTAGTGGTTAGCTGGGTGCTACGCTCGGTGGCCCAGTGCCCACTCAGCAGGACAGAGGCTGCCGGGCTCCTTGGCTGGCTCAAGAGCCACATTTTGCCACACCCAGTGGTGGTGGCCGACCTTCTCAAGGACAGTGCTGTGAAAAGCAGCATGTTTAAGCTGTATTGTCGCCTGTGCAGTGCTGAGGGGCTGACAGGGCCTGCGCAGGATGTGACCTGCCTGTTCAACACCGTCATGTTGCAGCTGGTGGAGGCCCAGGGCCGGGCAGAGGGCCCCTTCCACCCCGCCATGGAGGCCCTGTGCACTGCCTCTCTGAGTGGGAAGGATGAAGCCACACGAGGTACAAAAGCTCCAGAAATGTCTGGGGGAATGGGGAAGGGGAAACCTGTTCCTTAGCCTCCTCCAGTGTGGTGGGGTAGAGTGGTGGGCCTCACCATCATTCTGGTGCCTTTTGGCAACGAGTGTGAGGAAGAGGAAGTATGCCTCAATCATAGGATCATGTTATGGAAAAAGGCCCCTTGGGACCACAGAGAGTCCTTCAGGATTGCTTCCTGCAGAGCAGTACTGGGTGTTCCTTGGCCAGGCAATGTGCAAGCGAGCACACACCCATTCACACGTGCAGTCTGTGCAAGCCAGTCAGTTGGTGCTCTGAGTTGCCTGAGAAGTGCAGGGGAGAGGGAAGGAGTGAGTGGTACTGGCTTAGATGGATAGAAGAGCACTTGACTCCTTCCGTCCAGCAGGGTGAGGGATGGGGAGGGGCCGGCCAGCCAGCGGGGAAGGCGAACTCACCTGGAGCAGAGAATGACCTTCTGGTGTCTGGCCACAGCCAGGGATGGAGTGTGAGCCTGAGGGGCCTCTACCTCTTCCCCATACTGTTCGGACATTTAAATGACCTGGATGTGCTCACAGTTGGGCATGAGTGCTCAGACCAGGTAGGGACCTGACGTGCAGTCCTTTCTCCTTAAGATTTGCATACACTTATCAGAAGGCAGGTACATTTTTAAGTGAATAAAAAGATTGACATCAAAGTTAAGCAAGGCAAAGTTAGTTGGTCTTAACCGTAGACACTGCTGGGGATGCCACAGATCCCCAGGCCACTTAGCAAAGCCAGGATGCCTTGTGGGCAGGGTGAGGGCACGTCGTAACAGCCTTGTCTGTCTTCCTCAGCCTCCGCAGCCTTCCTGGTGTCTCTGTATGTGAAGGACGTCTGGCTGGAGGCCCCACGGCCAAACACCCTCTTAACCCACGTCCGCATGGTCTGTGAGACTGCAGAAGACGTGCCAGGTGGTGAGGAGGAGGCCATCATCGTTCTCTGCAAGGACCTGGCCACCTCGGCCTTAGAGGCTTGACACCCAGCTGGTGCCATTTCCCACCCTGCGGACCAGTGCCCAGGCACCAGGTTTGACAAGTTTGGCTGAGACAGCATTTTCAGAGAAGGTGTGAAATGACCAGTTCATGCATCAATTTGGTTTTTCAACAAGAAGAGTTGAAAGGACTATAACTAACTGATCAGTAAATAATAAGCTCAAGGAACCAAGTTGGACACCAGTGGCTCAGACCTGTAATCCTGTCTACTTGGGAGGATCTAAGGATCTCAGTTCACAGCCAACCTGGACAAGAAAGTCTGTGAGACTCTTACCTCCAACCAACCAGCAAATGGCCAGAAGTGGAGTTGTGGCTCAAGTAGTAGAGTATCACCCTTGAGCGAAAAAGCTAAGGGACAGCGCCTAGATGCTGAGTTCAAGCCTTAAGGCCAGCAATAAATTCTAAAATAGGACAAATAAACTCAAGGGGACTGTGTACCAAGTAGTCAGAGCTGTAAGGAATGTGGATACTTCAGGACCCCAACCCTATTCAGGGTTCAAGTAGGCAAAATCCTCTTCTCCAGTTGGTCTTCCTCCCAGGGGGATTCCTCAAGCTGTAGAATCTTGTGGGTTCTGAACAGACTCCTGACGTTAAAGCTAAAATCTAAGGGAGGAAAGTCTACCATAAAGAAGCCATAACAATATGTATGCCTCTGAATGAATTCCCACCAGTTTGCTGATTATCTTATTAAATCCAAGTGTGTTATGCTAACTCCTTAAAGTATAAAATGACCTGACTTCTGCTTTGAGAAGACAGTCTATATTATTGTTATATATCAAAGAGGGGATTTGCATTTTATAATACCTTGATAATAAATGTATAGTTTTATAAGACTTTTGTCTTTTTCTTTATGTTACTAGGCTATTTTCTTATTCCAGAGACATTATGTTTATAGGTCAGAATTTGACTTTTAAGGATCACACGCTAGTTGGGTACTGGTAGCTCACGCCTGTAATCCTAGTTACTCAAGAGACTGAGATCTGAGAATTGAGGGGCCAAGCCAGCCCAGTCTGAAAAATCTGTGAGATTCTTTTATTTCCTATTCACCTGCAAAAATCTGGAAATGGAGCTGTGGCTCAGTAGTAGAGTACCAGCCTTGAGCACAACAATGATCTTATGTTAGTAGGTATTGTCGCTGCTAACAGCACAGAATTTGATAGATGTAGGCTGGGAATGTGGCTTAGTGGTAGAGTGCTTACCTAGCAGGCATGAAGCCCTGGGTTCGATTTCTCAGTATCACGTAAATAGAAAATGCTGGAAGAGGCACTGTAGCTCAAGTGGTAGAGTGCTAGCCCTGAGCAAAAGAAACTCAGGAATAAAGCTCAGGTCCCCAGTTCAAGCCCCAGGACTGGCAAAAAAAAATTGGAGTTGAATCATACCTTCAGATTCTAGGTAGACTCACACCTATGCTGTCCCTGCAAAGGCCAAACTTCCCTTCTCCTTTTATGCTTTGTGTTGTGTGTTTATTGAGATACTCTCTTACAAGTCCCTTCTGACTAGTGTGCAGAGAGGGGGACTGAGTGACAGGGCAGGGACTGGGGCATGCAGTGTCACAGGCTCCAGCCCTCAACCATCTCCTTTGTTCTAACTCCCAAGGTACTGGGTGTGCCTACTCCTGCCACCCTCTAGCTAGACTGCCTTCAGTCATGGATCCTGGAGATGACATTGCCAGGCAGCTCTGTCCCAGTGCCCCGTGCAGCTTGTGACTTGACTCCCTTTGTCTTTCTGCAGAGCTTTCCTGGAGCTACCCAGGATGGAAACGAGTGGCCTCACAGGTGACAAGGACTTCCGTGCTGTGTTACAGCTTGGTTATTGGAGGACACATTATTACAGCAGCGTGGTCCTTTTTCTCCCTTGAGTTCTCCAGTCTTCTTCACCATCATCTTCCTTTCTATATCCCCGCCCCGACCATGGCAAAGCCATCCCTGCCTCTCACCCTGTGGAATTGTTCCATAGTCAATAGGGTAGACGTTTCATCCCACCAAGAATACAATGTACATTCAAGACTAATAAATGCAAAACGCTGAATTATAAACACAGCCTCCCTCCAGATCCACAGGTCCAAGTGTTCAACCAACTCCAGATGGAAAATACTTAAAAGAAAATATTGTATCAGTTTCAAACATGCAAACATTTTTTTTTTTATGGGTGCTAGGACTTAAACTCGGGGCTTCACATTTGTCACCTTGCTTTTTTGCTTAAGACTGGTGTTTTACCACTTGAACCACATCTCTATTTCTGGCTTGCTTTTTTTTTTTTTGCTGGTCCTGGGGGCTTGAACTTGGCCTGCATACTATTTCTAAGTCTCTTTGTGCTCAAGGCTAGCACTCTACCACTTGAGCCATAGCACCATTTCTAGCTTCTAAGTAGTTTATTGGAGATAAAAGTCTCACAAACTGTTCTGCCTGAGCTGGCTTCGAACTGTGACCCTTAGATCTCAGTTTCCTGAGTAGCTAGAATTACAGGTACCCAGCTACTTCTGACTTTCTGTTGGCTAATTGGGGATGACTGTCATGGACTTGCTTGCCCAGGCTGACTTTGAACCAGCATCCTCAGATCTCAGCCTCTTGAGTAGTTAGGATTACCGGTATGAGCCATCTGCATCTGGCACCAACTTGTTTTCTTGACATTTCTTCGACAACACAACTGTTTACCTAGCATTTATTCCATATTGCTTTCTGCAAGTAATCACAGATCCTGTGTGAACACTAGGTCTTTTTACAGAAAAGACTTGTGTGGCAGTGGACATCCTTGGAGGGTTCTAAAACATCCACATCCACATGTGGATCCTAAGGGACAACTGTGGCTTAAATATTGTGGCGGGAAAAGACAAGTTATTTTTTAAATAAACCCATCACTTCCCTACCTGAAAGCTGGTGGTGATACTTGTGGCTTTTTGGGTCCTGCAGCATGCAGCCATCTCACTCTCCTGGGCCGGGGCCGGGGCCTAAAGCTCTAGAGCTTCAGGACTGTGAGATCCCAGGTCACAGAAAGTAGCATCTAGAATGGGACACCACTCGGCCTATCGTCAGGACAGGCTGTTCACTTCTGCCACCCTCGGGCTGGAGGCAGAGATGTGATGTGGGTAAACTGGCCTGGCAGGGCAGATGCTGCCATGTCTCGAGCACTGGGTGTCCCTGGAAGATGTGTGGGAGTTTTGCGAGCATCCCCTGCATTCTAACAGGTGAGTGAGCAGAAAGTAAAGGTAAAGCTGAGTAAATACTCATTTTTAATGTATGTGTAGTTTATCTACCGACCTGTCTCAAAGTATAAGCAGGTTTAAAGCATGTGAAATAAAAGCAGCCACATCTGGAACAACTTCTCTAGGGGGCCTTGGCAAGCTTTTGCTGAAGACATGCGGCGTGTCTCCTTGTGGAGTGGTTCTTGGCGTGGTCACATTTTCTGTTACCTGTGAACAGCCTATGTCCTGGTTGGTTTGATTTCACCAGTTCATGCAGGTAAGACTGCTTTGCTGATGTCAGTTCTGTCTCCGAACTCAGCCCACCCAAGGCTTGTTTGTGACTTCAGCTGGTGCTATGCGGCCCCCCCATCCAGGACCTGTGTCCCAAGGAGAGCTGTGGGGACCACTGGAGGTGAGGCAGAGGGATTCTCCTGCTGTAGTCGCTGGCCAGCACCAGTCTCACTTAGCGGCTCCTCTGGTGTCCCCTGGGAAATGCTCCGGATACAGGAGGGGAGGTTGAGGCTGTGAGTCCATGAGCAGGTTTGGTGGTTCTGGGGATCACTCCTGTGGACCCAGGAAAGGCATTAAAGGAACTGGCTGAGGAAGAGTCCCTAGCTGAGGGCTTTCCTCTTCATCTTATGTCAGCTCTCCCCACCTTTCCAGAGCCCCCAGGGAAGGCCCAGAGAGCAGAGACCCCTGAGGAGGGTCAGCCCAGCTTGCAAAGGCGCCATTGCTGAGACAGCTGAGCGGTTTTATCATTCCCATACTCACCCATTCCCATCCACCTCCAGCCCTACATGACCTCCAACTTGCTTTCTCTCTGTCTGGATTTGATGATTCTGTACATTTCAGGGAAATGAAAGTCACAGGATGTATGGTCTTTTTTGTCTGACTTCTTTTACTTTGCATGATGTTTTGTTGTTGTTGTTTTTGTCAGTCATGGGGTTTGAACTCTGGGCCTGAGCGCTGTCCCTCAGCTCTTCAGCTCAAGGCAAGTGCTTTACCACTTGAGCTACAGCGCCACTTCCAGTTTTCTAGTGGCTTATTGGAGGTAAGAGTTTCACGGACTTTCCTGCCTGGGCTGGCTTTGAACCGTGATGCTTAGATCTCAGCCTCCTGAGTAGCTAGGATTACAGGTGTGAGCCACCGGTGCCTAGCTGTTTGAGGTTTTTAAATTTTTGTTTTATTTTTCTTTTTTCCATTTTTAGCACAATGATTTTTTTTTTTGGTCCCTTGTGGGGCTTGAACTCAGGGAGGCCTGGATGCTGTCCCTGAGCTTTCTTGCTCAAGGCTAGTGCTCTATCACTTTGAGCCACAGCACCATTTCTGGTTTTCTAGTGGATAATTGGAGATCAGAGTTTCATGGACTTTCCTGCTTGGGCTGGCTTTGAACTGCAATCCTCATATATCATCCTCCTAAGTAGCTAGGGTTACAGGTATGAGCCACTGGTGCCCAGTTTAGTACAAAGGCTTTTTTTTTTTTTTTTTTTTTTTGCCAGTCGTGGGGCTTGAACTCAGGGCCTGGGCACTGTCCCTAAGATTCTTTTGCTCAGGGCTAGCACTCTACCACTTGAACCAGCTTTTTCTGTTTATGTGGGACTGAGGAATCGATCCCAGGGCTTCATGCATGCTAGGCAAGCACTCTACCACTAAGCCACATTCCCAGCTCCTAGCACAATGTTTTTTTGGTTTATAATTATTTTTTTTTTGGTTGTGGGGCTTGAACTCTGTGCCTGGGCGCTGTTGCTGAGCTCTTCAGCTCAAGGCTAGCGCTCTACTACTTGAGCCACAGCGCCACTTCTGGTTTTCTGGTATTTAATTGGAGATAAGAGTCTCATGGACTTTCCTACTCAGTCTGGGTTTGAACCATGATCCTCAGATCTCAGCCTCCTGAGTAGCTAGGATTACAGGCGTGAGCCACCAGCGCCAGGCTTAGCACCATGTTTTTAGGCAGTCATACAACCTTAGGGAACCACCATCATATACATGGTTCTCTGGTGACAATCACGGTGTTAGATGGCACATGACTCTATGATGATGTAGCATGAATCAGTATGTCATAGTTGTTTTTAATTCCTCCTCTTCAGCATCTGAGTTGTCCAAATATTCCCTTTCCGACTCACCTTATCTGCAGGGTGCCTGGCCAGGACATGTAGAGCAGAATGAGGAAGAGGAGTACCACAAAAGCAGCCAGGCTCACCCAAAACGCAATGACGATGGAATCTGTGGGAGGAGCAGAACGGTTTCCATGTTGGCTTGATAGCAACATTAACCCAGCCCTCAGACCTCAGGGAATAGGGAGCCCCCAGCATTGCAGAACCAGAGCCATGCGTGGAGCTATTCTCTCTTCATTCAGCCTCTTAGCTGGGATTACTGGGAAGATTTTCCAGTCACAACCTTGGGAAGGAACAGGGAGACCAGGAAGTGGCTTTGGTCCAGAGCAGTTTAAGGTGTTATCTGTTGAGGGGAAATAGTGAGTGGAATTGTGTGGCTCCCCATAAATCAATGCCTGTCTGCTCTGCGGCTCAAAGGAAGAGTCCTAAGGATCAGTTTCCCTCCTTCCCTTTCTTACAGGTCAGGGAGAGGGACAGCCACCAGGACCCTTTGGAGGGCCAATGGAGCAGCCTTAGGGCCCCAAAAGAGACCTGGAGGAGGACGCATATGGTGAGGCCTTCTGTGGCCAGTGTACTCAGTAGGAGTAGGGAGGTAGAAAGAACTAGTGGCAGCTGGGCTGCTGGTGACTCACACCTATAATCCTAGTTACTCAAGAGGCTAAGATCTGGGAATGGTGGTTTGAAGACAGCCTGGGCAGAAAAGTCCACGAGACTCTTTTCTCCAATAAACTTCACAGAAAAAGTCAGAAGTGGTGCTGTGGCTCAAGTGGTAGAGTGCTAGCCTTGAGCAAAAGAAGCTCAGAGATAGAGCCCAGGCCCTGAGTACAAACCCTAGGACCAGCAAAAAAATAAAAATTAAAAAGGGCTAGTCCCTCTCTTTAAGGTACAAGGTGTCAGAAAGGACTAGCACTTTAAGTAGCCAACACTGACTGCATTTGTGCCTCCAAAGGGAACCAGAAAACACACTAAAGCTGGTCTTGGGATTCTGGATAGACGCTGACAGGTCAGGGGCTCTCTTCTCTGGGGCTTCAGATTGGGAACAAGTGGCTAGGGCTGCTCCACTACAGAGGTTTTCTTGGTGGTCACCTGTGGCTGTGAGCGCGAGGTCTCAGGCTCTTAATTCAAGTCTGCACTTAATGCAGAGCAGGTGGATGCCCTCAGGATAAGACGTCCAAGCTGGGAGAGGTTTGGCAGATGTTTGAGATTACACAAACAAGTACTTAGTAAAGCACCTTCTGCTGGCCAGGACATTGGCCTGGTCTTGTTTTAGCAAAGAAAGGTTTTGTGTTGTATCCAAACAAAAAATATACATATGAATGGGTAAAAAAATTGAACAAATGAACAACCATTCAAAGGAATAAGTGGGGGTTAGAGATTTATGAGTATCTAAGCAGAGAGGGAGGTGGCGTTCTGGGGGTGAAAATGGTACTTCAGTGCTCAGAATCCATGGCTCTTGGAGAGTCATGAGAGTATTAGCATTCTTGGATGCTCAAATCTCATATTTAACGCTGTAGTATCTGCATATAACCTACTCACATCCTCCTGTACTCTTGAAATCCTCTCGCAGTTACTTGTAACACTCAACACAGTGGGAATGCCAAGTAATAGTTGATATATTGTGTGTTGAATAAAGAAAAGAGTAAAATCTGTGCATTATGAATGCAATTTTTTTTCCAACTAATCTCTGCCCATGATTACTGAGTGCTGATTGTATTTGAGAAAAAGGTGCCATCTGTGTCCTCAGCTACAGATGGGTTGAAGCAAAAACGGGTCTTGTAAAAATTGATCTTGGGGCTGGGAATGTGGCTCAGTGGTAGAGTGCTTGCCTAGCCTGCATGAAGCCCCGGGTTCAATTCCTCAGTACCACATAAACAGAAAAAGCCAGGTGCTATGGCTCAAGTGGTAGAGCACTCTTCTTAAGCAAAAGAAGCTCAGGGACAGTGCCCAGGCCCTGAGTTCAAGCCCCAGGACTGGCAAAAAAAAAATTGATCTTGGATAAGTGAAGTGCTAGTGGTGCCCTAGGTCCTTAGGAGGCTGATTATCTGGAGCATTATGGTTTGACGCCAATCCAGGCAGAAAAGTTCAATAGACTCTATCCCCAAAATAACCAACAAAAGACTGGGGTTGGAGGCACGGTTCAGTGATAGAGCACCGGCTGGAAGGCAGAGGAGCAAAGACCCCAGGCCATATTTCCTGTCTGATCTTCCTGTTCCTCAGCTGAGAAACTGACAGTAAGTAGTTCTGGGCTCCTGAGAAGTGGAAAATGGAGTCCTTCTCTGTGTTCTAAGTTCAAGGACATCCTGTTTGTATGTATGTATGTATGTATGTATGTATGTATGTATGTATGTATGTGCTAGTGCAGGGGTTTGACTTCAAGGCTTCACACTTGCTCAGCTATTGTGCTCTTGAGCCACTCCTCCAATCTTGCTCTTCGCTAGTGAATGAGAGGAAGACTGTTTCTTGGACTTTTCAACCTAAATTGGCCTTTAACCTCAATCTTCCAGTTTTTTAGCCTCCCAAGTAGCTAGGATTACTTACAGGCGTGAGCCACCAGTCCCTACATCAAGATACCTCTAACCTTCTCAGCTTTCCTCGAATGAGAAAAGGCTCTCTCAGCACTCAGGGGTGAACCTTCAGTAAAAAAGGACAAAGCTATGATTCTTCTTCGAAGGAATATAATGATAGTGAATGTGTTGCATCGTTCCCCTCTTTCCACTCTCAGAGTTACAACTGTGTTATGACATTCAAGGTATAAGATAGTAGGTGCTTTGGGGAAATGTGGCTTGGGTTTTCTGCAGACATTAGTGCTCTTTTCTTCCCCATAAAAACTGGGAAGGGTTTCAGGTTCTTAGCGCTTAAGTTCTATTCTAAAGAAACAGCCTTGGGGCAGGGCAGCATGGAGCACACCTGTCACCGTACATTTACACTTGGGAGGCCGAGGCAGGAGGATTGTGACTTCAAGGCCAGCCATGGCTACATCGTAGTGAGATATTTTCAAACAGGAGGAGATGGAGGACCATTTTCATACACAGCAGATGTGACCCCTCCAAACTCACACTTGTCTGCTTTTCCCCATGTTCAGCAGGAAAGGAGGGGATGCCTTGCTTTGGATAAGTGAAATTTAACTTTTCTCAGACCCAAAAGACAAGCAGGAGTTATCAGTCCTTTTCTGTACTAAATTCACTATCCTCATGTTCTCTTGGGGGAAAAAAAAGACCAAGAAAATAAGTTTGTTTTTTCTTTTTTCCTCTTCTGCTGAACATTCACCCTGAGTACTCAGAACATTTTGTTCTGAGAACAAGAACTGTCATTCCTAGGTATCGGAACTGTTTTAACACCCACAGGCTTGTTTTTGTGAAAGGGAGCCCAGTCTGTGTTGACAATAGACTGATGTGTTTATGGAAAATATTCCCTAGCCCTTCCCTTCCTATTCTTTCCTCTTCCCTCTCCCCTCTTCTTCCTATCCTCCTCCTTCTTGCTCTCTTTCCCCTTTCTCCACTCCTTCCTTTTCTCCTCCTTTCTACTCTTTCTTTCCTTCCTTTCCCATTCACAATGGTGGACTATGGCCAGGCTTGGAAATACATTCCTACAATCCCAGCTACTCAGTTAGACTTGTAGTTAGAGACCAGCTCAGGCAAAAGTTAGTGAGCTCCTGTCTCAAAAACAAGCTGGGCATAGTCATTTACACTCGTAATCCTAGCTACTTTGGAGATAGAGGTAGGAGGATCGTGGTCCAAAACTGGTCCCAGGAAAAAGCACCAGAAAAGTTTCTGAACTATGAAACAGTTGAAACTGTTTTAAAAATGGTAGGGGGGGGGCTGGGAAGGTGGCTCAGTGGTAGAGCGCTTGCCTCGCATGCATGAGGCCCTGGGTTCAATTGCTCAGCACCACATAAGCAAAAAGAAAAAAGCCGGAAGTGGTGCTGTGGCTCAAGTGGTAGGGCACTAACCTTGAACTGAAGAGCTGAGGGACAGCGCCCAGGCCCAGAGTTCAGGCCCCACAACCAGACCAAAAAAAAAAAAAAATGGTAGAGGGGGGATTGGGGTGAATTTGATCAAGGTTTATAGCATAGTTGTATAGAAGTCTCACAATTAACTCTCTATGTACAAAGAATACATGCTAATAAAAACTAGTAGTAATATATAATAAAGTTCAGTGTTCAAAGAAGAAAGGAAGAAAAGGTTCTGTTATAATCTGTAGTACCAGCTCCTTGGGAGGTAGATTCAATACAATTATCTGAGCCCATGATTTTGAGGCCTTCCTGGACAATATAGTGAGATCTTATGCTTTTAAAATAAAAAAGAGCCAGGTGCCAGTGGCTCATGCCTGTAATCCTAGCTACTCAGGAGGCTAACATCTGAGGATCACGGTTCAAAGCCAGCCAGGGCAGGAAAGACTTTTCTCCAATTAACCACCAGAAAACTAGAGGTGGCACTGTGGCTCAAATGGTAGAGCACTCTCCTTGAGCTGAGGAGCTGAGGGACAGTGCCCTGGCCCAGAGTTCAAGCCCTGTGACCAACAAAAATACATACATACATACTTACATACATACATACATAAAAATAAAAAAACCTGGGCTGGTGGCTCAGGCCTGTAATCCTAGCTACCCTGGAGGCTGAGATCTGAGGGTCACTGTTCAAAGCCAGCCAGGCAGAAAAGTCTATGTGACTCTTATTTCCAATAAGGTAATTATTCAGATAAATTGCATGGATATTTACCCTTAACACACAACAGTGGAAGTTACTCAGTTTTTCCCTCCCTAAGGCCATTGTTTACAATAGCAAAATCCTAGAAGCACCCTAAATGTCCAGAGATACAAACTTCCAAAAAACCATGTTGCTATTTGCAATATCTTTGTGAAAGAACAGTGACATGAGGAAACAAGGTAGTGTTTGGTTGCTAGGGTTTGAGTACGGGGGATGATCCCCGTACTTTGGCTTTGAACCATAAAGTGAGCTCAGTCTTAGCCAGGTACTGGTGGCTCACATCTATAATCCCAGCTACTCAGGAGCTGAGATCTGAAGATCACCATTCAAAGCCAGCTTGGGTAGGAAAGTCCGTGAGGCAATTTCCTCCAATGAGCTACCAAAAAAAGCTGGAAGTGGAGTTGTGTCTCAAGTAGTATCTCCAATAAACTACCAAAACCCAAAACAAAACAATGCTCAGGGACAGTGGCCAGGCTCTATAAACTCAAGCTGTAGGACTGGCTCACGCGTGCGCACGCGCATGCGCGCGCGCACACGCGCGCGCACACACACACACACACACACACACACACACACACACACACACACGGGCAAGGAAAGAACAGGGAGAAAATGGCAGGCTAATTCACACACATTTCAAGCCGCACTCATTTATATCTGTGTGCGTCCTGGGCAGACTTGCTTGTTTGAAACATTTACTAAAACTAGAAAATGAATAAATAGAAAGCCAAGTGTGCCCAGTGGTTGCAGATAACTGGCTAGCTGGCTTGCCCCGCTCTGACTTACATTTGTTGGCTTTTAGCTTCTTCTCATCCACAGGAATGAGGTCCAAGTAGTCCAGGTAGTATTCATAGATATAGTATGGGACAGAGGCGTTGGTCCTGTTGGCCATGACTGCGGGCCTGGAAGCCAGCGTCTGGACAGCAGCTTCACATCTGGAGCTGGGCTGAGGCCCTGGAAAGAGGTTGCTCAACTGATTCCAGTAGGAATCACCCAAATGTGTCTATGGGTCTCCAGACACAAGGCCTGCCCACTTATGAGAGCTGGTTGGCTGGAAAGAAGGTCAGGGGGATGTGCCTGGCTAGTTCAGCACACGGCAGGACTTCCCAGGCTCTTCTTGATAAAACTCCAAGCCAAGCAGAGCTGACTGGCAGAAGAGTGGCCTCTCTGAGGAAGGCCAGGGGGCCAGGCACGCTGCCCAACAGAGCTAGAAAGGAAGATCACTTTGCTTTTAATACATGAGAAGTTAATAAAACCCTGCTGAAAGCTGAGTGCCCTTGGCTTACATTGAGGCAATGCTGGGTGCTATTAAGCAACCAGCAAATTCCTGGCTTAGATTCAGTATCTGAAGACAGAAGTTGAGGGATGCCGGGATGCCAGCCCTGACAGTGTAACCTTTCTTATGTACACATCACCAATGAATGACATCCAGAGCAGTCCATGGCTTCCGCTGATTACACCTCTCAGCTATTACCTAAGACCAAGCAGGCAACTTCATTTGTTCACATTGAAAAGTTGTTTATCTGGGCCAAGAGCCCACAGGACTGAGATCCTGGGAAAAAGGGCCAAGGGGCCATCTTTCATTGTGAGGAAGGTCTTCTGTCTCTAAGTTACACACTCACTCTTTTTCTAATATCTCACACACCATCAAGGGGAATATTCTGAATGCTGGAATGAGTGGGACCAAATGAAAGAAGAGCCCTGGGATTTTGCCTTTGGGAGTTAGGAGGCCAAAACACCCAGTGTCTATTTGTTTGTTTGGGATTCCCCACCCTCTTCCATAGCCCTATTTCCTAATGCTATTGGTTTAAGTCTACACTGCTGTCAATGATATGGTGACTGTCCATCTTCCCAGCTAACTTGAGCCCTGCTGATTTTGGTCAGGCCACTGGGTCAAAGTGCTGTGGGCAAGCTAGCTCTCCTTGCTCATTCAGTTGACTGGAGGGGTCGGGTGAGCCCTTGGGCTGACAAAGGGAGGAGCCAAAAGGTCCAATGGAAAGGCTAAGCCAACTCCTGTTCCCATTATACTTTGGACACCACATGAATTTGGAAAAATTTCTAGTTTTCTGTAGAACTGTAATGTCCACAATTTAGCTTCATCCCCCAGAATGTGTGTGCACAGTACACACACACACACACACACACACACACACACACACACACATCCATGTAACCATCACTCAGATGAAGATAGGAAGCATACCTAATATCTCAGACTCCTGATCAGCACCTCCACCCCAACTTAGTACCAAAGAAACTGTTATTCTGACTTCTGTCATCATAGTTTTGTCTATTTTTTTAACACAATATAAATGTAAGAATAAATACAGGGCTGGGAAGGTGGCTCAGTGGTAGAGCGCTTGCCTTGCATGCCTGAGGCCCTGGGTTCGATTCCTCAGCACCACATATGCAAAAAGAAAAAAGCCAGAACTGGCGCTGTGGCTCAAGTGGTAGAGCGCTAGCCTTGAGCTGAAGAGCTGAGGGACAGCGCCCAGGCCCAGAGTTCAGGCCCACGACCGGACCCAAAAAAAAAAGAATAAATACAACCTAGTATAAAAATCTTCTTTGTGTATGGAGCTTGAACTCAGGGCTTGGGCTCTGTCTCTGAGTTTCTTTTGCTCAAGGCTAGTACTCTCTACCACTTGAGCCACACCACCAGTTGTGGCTCTGAGCAATTTATCAGAAGTAAGTCTCACAGGCTTTTCTGCCTTGAGCTGAAGAGCTGAGGGACAGTGCCCAGGCTCAGAGGTCAGCCCCACTACTGACCCCCCCCAAAAAAAAAACTAAAAGAAAAACAAACAAACATGATCCTCAGATCTCAGCCTCCTGAGTAACTATGATTACAGGTATGAGCCACCAGTGCCCAGCTTTATAAAAATCTTTTGTATCTGGATTCTTTCAGTCAAGATGTTGCATCCTGCAGTCACTTATTATTTTTGTTTCTATACAGTATTGCATTATATAAATATCTTGCAGTTTATTGATCCAGTCTCCTATTTATTGCTGAACATATGGGTTGATTTCAGCTTGGAGTCATTATGAATAAAGCATCTGTGAACTTCTCTTTGTGTCTTCTTGGCCATAAGTGCTGATTTTCTCTTCGATATGAACTTGAAGACATAGGTCAAACATAGATTTTGCTTTAATAAATGCAGCTAACCAGTTTTGTATTCTCACAGCCAATGAATTTAGGTCAGATTTCTGTCACTACAGTACATACTTGAAACATTCAACTTAGGAAAAGGTTCTTGGCCCACATATCTGGATGTTTCAGTTTATCATTGGTAGCCCCTTGGCTTTTAGGGCTGTGGCAGAGCAAAGCTGCTTTCCTGATGGATAGAGAGGAAAAGAGAGAGGGAGCAGAGAGAGCTGGGATCCTATCATCACCTTTAAGAGCCAGCCTCCAGTGACCTACAGACCATAGACTCCACCTCTTAAAATTTCACTGGGAGCTGGTGGCTCACACCTGTAATCCTAGCTACTTAGGAGGCTGAGATCTGAGGATTGTAGTTCATAGCCAGCCCTGGTAGAAAACTCCATGAGATTCTTATCTCTAGTTAACCACCAGAAAACCAGAAGTGGCCCAGTGGCTCAAAGTGGTAGAGCACTACTAGCCTTGAACAAAGAAAAGGTCAGGGATAGTTCTCAGGCCCCAAGTTCAATCCCCCAAACCACTACAACCACCATCACCACCACCACCACCACTACCACCACCAGTAGCATCACATGGAGGATGAAGCCTCTAGCAAACACATGGGCCTTTGGGAAATACTTAAGATTCAAACCATAAAAACTGGGATTTAGCTCAGTGGCAAAGCATTTGCCTAGCAAGGGCAACATCCTGGATTCAATCCCCACTATCAAAACAGAACAGAAACAAAAATAGTTTTAAAAAAAACAAATAAAATCAAACAAGATCCAAACCATAGCAGGATATGTGGTAGATGGCCAAGGGCTACAGCCTTTCACCCTGTACTACCCCTCCCCTAGTGGTCTCTTACAAAAAATACTTAGGAGTATTTCTCCACCCCTTGAATGTGGAGTGGCCTTGTGACTTGTTCTGACTTTGAGTGGTTGACATAACCGTTTAGAATTTTGCAGGGCAGTGCCTTAGTATACAAGGCCTTGAGTTCAATTCCCAGCACTGAAAAAAAAAGTTAAGTTCCAGACCAAGGTCTTGGGAGGTCTTGCACTTTCCTTGAGCTCTGCCTAGTGACTGTGTAATAAGCAAAAGTCTGCTAGAAGACTTATGGCCAGTTAGGCAGTCAACAGCCAGCCAACCCCCAGGAGCTTAGCTGCCTTGCTGGCACACAGCTGACCTCAGGGCTGTGATTAAGCACAGTCCAAATGCAACGAACATCTAGCTGAGCCTGGCCTATGTCAGTAATCCACAGAACCATGAGATTTGGAGGTAAATGAATGGCCATTTTAGGTCACTAATATTGGGGTCATTTCTCACAGATCAAGAGGTAACATAAAATATCAGTATTCCTACTGCTCTAAATTTCCACATCTGTTGGTTTTAGTCCTTTCAATTACCAGCTATTTTTTTTTGAGTCATTTGTGGAGTTTGAACTCAGGGCCTAGATGCTGTCCCTGAGATCTTTTGCTCAAGGCTAGCACTCTACCACTTTGAGCCACAGCACCACTTCTGGTTTTCTGGTGTTTAATTGAAGAAGATTACAGGTGTGAACCATTGGAGTGCAGCTTCTGTCATATTTTTATTTTATTGTATTGTAAAGGGGATGTACAGAGGGATTACAGTTACATAAGTAAGGAAATGAGTACAATTCTTGTTGAACATTGTTACCTCTGTCATAGTTTGGTTTTTTAGTTTTTTGTTTTTGTTTTTTGCTGGTCATGGGGCCTAAACTCTGGTCCTGGGCACTGTCCCTCAGCTCTTCAGCTCAAGGCTAGGACTCTACTCCTTGAGCCATAGCGCCACTTCCGGCTTTTTCTGTTCATGTGGTGCTGAGGAATCGAACCCAGGGCCTCATGCATGCAAGACAAGCACTCTACCACTGAGCTACCTTCCCAGCCCCTCTGTCATAGTTTTAAAATTCACTTCTATACTTGATTTAACTTCTAGATACTTCTTAAAGTGCTTACAGAAAAAGAACATGCTTTGCCTACTGCTGTAACATCAGAACATGTTGATATTATCAATCAGATAAAAAGCTTCCTATGGTATTAATAAAAGAAAAACTTCATTCCTAACAATCGTAACCCAAGGCTGCAAAAAAGTCATAGTTGTATAGTATCTGTCAGTCAGTTTTATATATATAATTATGTATATTATATTATATATATTATATAGTATTATTATATAATAATATATATGATATTATTATATAATATTATATATTATATATATTATATAATATTATGAAAATGAAGTCCAGCCAAATGTGCTTTGACAATTTTGGTTAGCACAGATCCACTAGAGAAAAGATATAGTAGGGTAACTATTTAGAGGCACTGGAGAGTGACTGAAAGCTTCAGAAACGAAAGGAAAGTCAACACTGACTGAAAGGAACTACTCTTTATGAGATTTGTTTTTTCTTTTTTCCTTTCCTTTTTTTTTGTCAGTTATGGGGCTTGAACTCAGGGCCTGGGTGTTGAACTCTTTTTCTCAAGGCTAGCTCTCTACCACAGCTCAAGGTTTTCGAGTGGTTAATTGGAGAGAAGAGTCTCACAGGGATTTTTCTGCCTAAGCTAGCTTTGAGCTGCAATCCTCAGATCTCAGCCTCCTGAGTAGCCACTGGCACCTGGCTGTGAGATTTGTTTTCATATAGTGTCTTTCCTGAGTAGATACTTTGGTCATCACAGCACAAAACAGTATGACATCAAGTGGGAAACAAAGTTTTCATTGACTTGAGGAGTTAGCGGATAAAACTGGGAGCAGCAGAGTAGTTGGAAAGTAGAGGAGGAAGAGGAAAGAGGATAGAGTAGGTCCTGGTTGGTAAAAGGCCATAGAAAAGATAATAAACATTGTTCAAAGCAGGAGCAGTAGCTTCCCTAGCACATGCAAGGGCCTTAGGTGGAATTCCAACATTGCAATTTAGAAAATATTGCTCAAAGGACTGAGATTCCATGGTATAACTTCTTTGAACAATTAAACAATTTAACAAAATAAATAACAGGAAGCTAAAACATATCTTGATTAAGTAGTGGGGGCTAACGGGAGGTAGGCAGCTGAAAGCGGGATGGTGGGTGAATACAGTCACAGTACGCTATGTATATATGTAAAAACAGAAGAAGGAAAGTTGAGATGGGTGGGTATTGGATAAGTGGGAAGATGACAGAATGGGTGACAGAGAGCAAGAAATATTGCACTCATAAATGGATATGTTACATTGAAATTCCTTTGTGTATATATTTGCAGGTAGTAATATAAAAGAAAAAGCTAAAAAAAGAAAAAATAATTGATGCTGAGAGCCGTGCCCTTGCTGGTTCTATTTTTGTTACTCTCCCACTTGTTTCTCATTTCCTGTCTCTGCTCCCCAAAATTGTTCAAATCCTTGACTGAAGTAAAGAAACAAAATGAAAGGGTTACAATTGGGTTAAATCAATAAGAATACATGATGTATGAAATCAGAGATGGGAAAGGCATAAAATAAAAAAATAAAAATGCATATAAACAGTACTAGAATATAATTGACGGAATAAAGTAATTATCCATGCAGGCATATTGGTAAACTAAGATAGGACAGCTTGGTTTGCAAGTGGAGAAGGAGAATCAGAAATACAAAGTTACGATGAGAACACCCTAGCACTCATGTTGGTAGGCAAGACTGGCAGATGTGCCAAGATAGATGCTAAAATTACTAAACAATTTAGGAGAAACAACATTTGAATCATTGTAAAGGAATACCCTCCAAGTAATTTATTAATAACTTGCAGTACAAAACAATACTGTTGCTAGGTACCAGTGGCTCATGCCTATAATCCTAGCTACTCAGGAGGCTGACATCTCAGGATCATAGTTCAAAGTTAGCCCAGGCAGAAAAGTCTCCAGAAGTGGAGACATGGTGACATGGCTCACATGGTAGAATACCAGCCTTGAGCAAAACAACAACAACAACAAAAAAGGCTAAGGGAGAGTGTGAGGCCCCAAGTTCAAGCCCAAATACTGGCACAAAACAAGCAAACAAAGAACAATATTGCTTTTACGGAGTAAGAGTAGTAGTGAAGAAATCCAGGAAGAGCTACCTTAAACCACTGATTGAGAATATTATCATTGCTGGGCACTGGTAGCTCACACCTGTAATCCTAGCTACTCAGGAGACTGAGATCTGAAGATATGGTTCAAAGTCAGACTGGGCAGGAAAGTCTATGAGATTCTTATATCCAATTAACCTCCAGAAAACTGGAAGTGGTGCTGCGGCTCAAGTAGTAGAGCACTAGCCTTGAGCACAAAAGCTCAGGGACAGCACCCAGGCGCTGAGTTTAAGCCCCATGACTGACAAAAACAAAACAAAACAAAAACAACAGTTATCATCATTGAAGCTAGACACAATCCCTTGAGATAATGCACCAGACAGGACACATGTTCTCTGTGGTGTTCTTGCTAAAATACATGACCTCAGTCTACTTATGATCAGAAAAATCAAGGGACCTACTATGGCTGCCTAGTATGCTTCTTCATGAGGGTGAAGGTCAGAAAGGCAAGGAAAACAGAGGCGATGTCACAGATTGGTACAGACTAAAGAGTCATAATAACTATTGCAACATGGCATTCTGGATTGGCTTCTGGAATAGAAAAAGGACATTAATGGAAAATCTGGTGGAATCACAATAAATCTACAGTCTAATAAATATTCTACCAATATTGTTTTCTTGGTTGTACTGAAGATTGGGAAGTCTTTGCATTATTTTTAACCTTTGCTTAATGTTAAAGTTTCAAAATGCAAAGCTAAAAACAATTTCTCATCTGCCTCCTAAACGATGTAGACCTGAGGGAAGAGTGGAAGTGGGAAGTGACGAGGGACAGACTGAAAGGGGTGAGTGAAGGAGTCACCTGCTTCCTCTTTCAATAGAATATCAGCTAAGCTGGTTGCCAATGGCTCACACCTGTGATCCTAGCTATCCAGGATGCTGAGACCTGAGATTGGGATTTGAAGCCAGCCAGGACAGGAGATCCATTAGACTCTTTTTTTTTTTTTTTTTGTCGATCGTGGGGCTTGAACTCTGGGCCTGGGCACTGTCCCTCAGTTCTTCAGCTCAAGGCGAGCGCTCTACCACTTGAGCTACAGCGCCACTTCCGGTTTTCTGGTGGTTTATTGGAGATAGGAGTCTCACGATCTCTCCTGCCCGGGCTGGCTTTGAACCGCGATCCTCAGATCTTAGCCTCCTGAGTAGCTAGGATTACAGGCGTGAGCCACCAGCGCCCGGCTCCATTAGACTCTTATCTTCATTTAACCACCAAAAAGCCGGAAGTGGAGCTGTGGCTCAAGTGATAGAGCACTAGCCTTGAGAAGAAATAAAAAGGTTCAATGACAGTGCCGAGGCCCTGAATTCAAGCCTAGAATTTGAACACAGCAGAGGTAGCTTTCTGCACATGTCTATCCATGACCTGTATGCAGTAGTGTTAGTGTCAAATTCTATTCCATGAAGGTTGTAATCCATTGCATTGCTATCAGCGATGTATGAAAGTTCTTTTTTCTTTCTTTACAACAGGTATACTGTCAAACGTAGGGATTTTAGCAAATTAATAGGTGAGTTCTTGGTTTTCTTTTTTCTTTTTCTTTTTGTCAGCCATGGGGCCTGAACTCAGCCTGGGCGCTGTCCCTCAGCTCTTCAGCTCAAGGCTAGGGCTCTGCCACTTGAGCACTTGAGAGCCACCTCCAGCTTTTTTTCTGCTTATATGAGGCTGAAGAATCGAACCCAGGGCCTCACGCATGCAAGGCAAGCCTCTACCACTGAGCCACCTTCCCAGCCCCAAGCTCTTGGTTTTCAATACAGTTTAAAAACAAAAATGTAGGGCTGGAAGGTGGCTCAGTGGCAGAGCACTTGCCTTGCATGCCTGAGGCCCTGGGTTTGATTCTTCAGCACCACATAAGCAAAAAGAAAAAAAGCCGGAATTGGCGCTATGGCTCAAGTGGTAGAGCGCTAGCCTTGAGCTAAAGAGCTGAGGGACAGCGCCCAGGCCCAGAGTTCAGGCCCCACAACTGGACCCAAAAAAATAAAAATAAAAAAACAAAAATGTAGAGAATCTTTTTTTATAGTAAATCTTTATTTTTCTATTACTGTGACCCATCTTCCTACATCTTTTTTAAAATATAATTTCATTAAGGTTTTGTACATGGGATTACCAGTCCATAACTCAGAAGTAAGTACCATTCTTTTTGGACAACGTCACCCCTTCCTTTGCTTTCCCCCAGTTTTCTCCTCCTGTCCCTGTTCACAAGTTACATAGTTCATTCTCCACATAGTGTATATGGAATACTATGACCGCCTTGGTTCACCATTCTTCCCTCCATTTCTGTGCCTCTCTTTGCCTCTCCTAAAAAGCATGAGGTCTTAAATTCAGTCCCCAGTATGGCAAAATAAATAAAATATAAAAAGTTTACAGTTTAAAAGTCAGCTGTACATAGATCATGATTTAAATGGATATATAACACGAATCTGAAAACATTTGTCCTCTGACCTTCGAACTTTCTAGCTTTTGAATTCAAAAGCTGAAGAGATGTCTAATGCCACTCAGATACTCTGTGTGTGTGTGTGTGTGTGTGTGTGTGCACGTGTGTGCACGTGTGCGCGTATGCGTGTGCACATTGAGGCTTGAATTCTGGGCCTCTTGCTCTTGCTTAGTTTTTTTCACGCAAGGCTGGCATTCTACCACTTGAACCACAGTTCCACTTCCAGCTTTCTGCTGATAAACTGGAGATAAGAGTCTTACAGATTTTTCTGTTTGGGCTGGCTCTGAATTGTGATCCTCAGGTCTCAGCTTCCTGAGTAGCTAGCATTGCAGCTGTGAGCTGTCCTTTTTTTTCTATTCTTCACAACTTTTGGAATCTTAAGATTCTAAAATCTTGGAACTGGGAGAGTGGTTCAGTAGGACCCGGTTGCATCTAAAAGGCTCTGGGTCTAATCTTCAGCATCTCCCTTCCAAAAAAAAATTCAAAATCTTTCAATGTTTTACATTTTTAAGCCTTGATATAAGAGCATTTCATTTTTTTGTGCTGGGCTATCTGTGTATCATATTAATCTGAAGAGTCTTACATGTTAGTTGTGAGATACTGTATTATTTGATTATTCCTTCTCTCATTCTTTTTTTGTTTTGTTTTGTTGTTGGACATGGGCCAAGGTGCTGTCCCTGAGCTCTTTTTCTCAAGGCTAGTGCTCTACCACTTTGAGTCAAAGTGCCACTTCTGCTTTTCTGGTCATTAATTGGATTTAAGAGTCTCACAGACCTTCCTGCCCCAACTGGCTTTGAACCATGATCCTCAGGTCTCAGCCTCCTGAGTAGCTCAGATTACAGGTGTGGGCCACTGGCATCCAGCTCATTCATTCTTTCTATTTGAACCACCACAGGCACCATCCTAAACTAAAGGCTTTGGCCTTCTTTCTCCCACCTCCTACATTTCTTAGGTATTTATTCTATTTTCTGTGCCTTTGTCTTTTATGGCTGCAATGTTTCCCTAAGTTCTCTAAGAAGAATTAACTTGTAATACTTCTGGATCTCTGTGATTATGCCAGATTCCAAAGTTATAGCCCCCATTTTTCGATTAGGCTGTGTTCAGTTTGATGAACACTCTTTTGTTTAACAGGGAGTTCTATAGGTATCGAGCATCTATTCAAATGATAGCTTGAAAAGTATCCCTAACTGAAACCTTCCTCTGGTCTAGGGAATGCTTGGAAAGAAAGTGATGATAGTTAAGAATTCCTTATTGGAAGTAATTTTTCTCTTACATACTATTATAACTCCTTAGAGTTAACCTCTTCAAAAAAGTATATTTTGAGCTGGGTGCAATGGATTATACTTGTAATCTCATAGGGGAGAGACTGGAAGGTTGTGGTTTAAGGTAAGCCTAGGTGAAAAGTTAGCAAGGCCTCACCTCAACCAGGAGCTAGGTATGGTTCTGTGTCATCCTGGGAAGTGTGGCACAAGTGGGAGAGAGCCTGCTTAGAAAGTGTGAGTCCATGAGTTCAAACCCCAGTGCTACCATAACAAAATGTATTTTGAAAACTAAAGGTAGTATCTAGTGCATGTTAAGTTTCAAGTTTGGATGTATCTTAGTTATATTGCCTATCAAGTCAAGGCACTAAATAAAACATCCTGCCACCAAGGATTGTTAAGAAGCTGAAGCATAATCCTGTAATAATTGTTTCACCCCTGGAACACAGATATAAATATGATCTGTACTTTCCCACAATGCAGCTTCTTCCCCTAAGGAGAGTGCTCATCGTGGGAGATGGTCTCTGGGGCTTAGTGCACACCATGGAGGTCTCCAGGTGCCAGCTGGTTTGGGATGGCAGCCTGGGATACCATTTGGGCTCCCACACACATCTCTGTCACCTATTGGTGATCAATAGCTGGATCAAATTGTCCTCTCCTGGAGCTCCAGCTAATTGTCTCCTCTACACCCTAGAGAAGCCAGCTGCCTGCCTCCAGTGGCATGCAGCCTCATTGTCATTCTTCTGGAAAGTACAAGGAAGTGCATGCAATGAAAATCTACTTTGATTGTAATCAACAGCCATTAATTTCTGATTTTCCTCAATTGTCCGTGCACCTTTTATGAATCAATAATTTACCAAAAAAAAAAAAAAAGATCAGGATCTGGTGTGGTGGCTCACATCTGTCATTTCAGCTAGCTACTTGGAAGGCTGACATTGTGGCTGGAGGCCATCTGAGCAAAAAATCAGTGAGACCTCAATTAGCAGGGTAACTCCCACTTGTTATCTCAAGCTATATGGGAGGTGGAAATAGGAGGATCAAAATCCAGGCCAACCTGGGAAAAAATATCATGCCCTATCTGAAAAGTAACTAAACCAGAAGACCTAGGGGAGTGGTAGAAATGACAGAGCTTCAGG
Source organism: Dipodomys spectabilis (assembly GCF_019054845.1). NCBI lineage: Eukaryota > Metazoa > Chordata > Mammalia > Rodentia > Heteromyidae > Dipodomys > Dipodomys spectabilis. Next base: position 842,573 of record NW_024870784.1, on the reverse strand, counting down.
TGTGAAGCCCTGAATTCAAGCCTATTGCAAACATTTTGAAAAATACCGCCAAAATTATTCCAGCAAATTGTCATGGTCTTATTCATTTCTTCTCCCTTTCCTGTTCCTCTTTCCACTAGTTATATATTCCCTCTCCCACCGTCTCTACTTCTAGCACTAGCCAGACTAACATTTGTTATTTGCACCCAGGTTTGTTGTGTATTTGTCGGTGGTGGGTCTGAACTCTGGGCCTGGGCGCTGTCCCTACCGCTTGAGCCACAGCGCCACTGCCAGCTCTCTACCACTTCCCCAGTTTCTTTGCTTTTAAAGGTCCACTTTCCTGGAAAATGCACAGATCGCTTCTGTGCTTTATTTCTGGGGAAGAAACTTCCCAGGGCCAGGGATCACTCAGACCGGCGCTGCAAGGAAAAGGGCGTGGCATCTCGAGTGGGCAGGGCTGCTGGGAAGCCGGGAGCTGCCCGCCCTCCATCCGGGGACAGCCGTCCCGAACCCTCGGCAGTCTCCCCCCCGCCCCGCCCCGAAGGCGTCCGTGGGCCCCGCGGCCCAGGCTCGGCCGCCTCCCCCGGCTCGCCGCCGTCTGAGGGGTTTTGTGCGCATCCTCCACGTGGGTGCCGGACGCCAGCGCAGCAGCTGTTACGAACCATTGTGAAGGTCTAGGTGCGACCCACACCTTTCTCAATGACGACGCCCCTTCCACCGTAAGGGAGGGCAGCCTTTCCGGAGCTGAGGGCCCCGCTCTACCTCCCTCTATTGCCCTCCGATGGAAAGACTGACGCAGGCGCAGTGACCACCCCGCACCGCGTCTTCCCCCACCTCCCCACTCCTGTCCCCGCCCCCGCCCCGCCTACAGCCTCCCCGGCGGTGAGCATGCGCACTAGATGCCGTCTCAGTTCCCAGGCCCCGCCCCCAGACCCTTTGTCCCGCCCCTAAGACTTAAACCCCGCCCCGGCAGCCTCCCTGGCTCCGCCTCCGCGCACGCGCAGGAGGTTTTTTGTGCCCGGCAGCTGTGGAGCGCGGGAGATTTGTAGGTAATGGCGGGCGCCTGGTCTCCCGGTTGTTGCGAAGGCAGTTCGTCTTCTTCCTGCGTGTGTGACCGCCAGGGCAAGTGGAGCGAGCCCTCGCTGCTGGGCAGGCGGCTGTCCGAAGACTCGAGGCGCCACCAGCTGCTGCAGAAGTGGACGAGCATGTGGAACTCCTCCGGCGGGGACGAGTCGGAGGCGGGCGCGGAGAAGGCGTCGCGCACGGAGGCCGCGGAGGCCGCGGAGGAGGCGGCGGCGGCGGAGGAGACGGGGGCCCGGGGCCCGGGGCCCGAGGAGGAGGAGACCCCGCTGGTGTTCCTGTGCTCCGGGTGCCGGCGGCCGCTCGGCGACTCGCTGAGCTGGGTGACCTGCCAGGAAGACACCAACTGCATCCTGCTGCGCTGTCAGTCCCGGCGGGGCCGGGGTGTGCGGAGGGGGGGTGGGGAGCGGGGGGGGGTGTGTGGGGAGCGGGGGGGGGGGTGTGTGGGGAGCGGAGGGGGGGTGGGGAGCGGGGGGGGGGGTGTGGGGAGCAGGGGCGGGGGGGAAAGGGGAGGGGGCGGCCAGAGTCAGGAAACAGGAGAGGGCGCGGGGAGGGGGGGGGAATCCCATCCCCGAAAGCATCATTTAAATCAGCATAAGGAACGAGGGACCACGTATTTGGGGTGTAGCCTGGCCAGGACGCATTGCATCCCCCGGACATTAAGTAGCAGGCTGTTTATTAATAAACGGGTGACAAGCTTGATCAAGATGCATTGTGCTCAGACTGAACTTCCTGTGAACACCTACTTACAGATAATAAAAATATGGAAAAGCAAAGATTGATTTATCCCATCTTAGTGGCTTCATTAACTGATGTCCTTATAACAACCATAGAGTTATCTTGGGCTTTTTTTTTTTAAGGAGTGGAGTGGCAGGTCAGGCTTGAACTTAGGGCCTGGTTCTCTCTAGGCTCTTTTTTTTTTTTAAATTTATGTAATTAAAAAGTTAATCTTTGACTAGTTGTATAAAGGAGTTTCAATTCAACAAGTCAGTTTATCTTGATTTCTGCTGGTGCTCTACCACTGGAGCTACACCTCCACTTCTGGCTTTTTGCTGATTTATTGGGGATCAGATAGATTTTAGCAAAAAGGGACTCTCAGGTCTCAGCCTTCTGAGTAGCTATGATTCTAGGCATGTGACCCCTCTGTAGTGGCAGAACTCATTTTTTTCTAACTCTCTTAACTTTTAAAGTAAAGGTTGTATTCAGGCTTTTCCAGGGGCTTCCTAGTAGAGTGCTTGCCTAGTGTGCATGAATCCCTGGGTTCGATTCCTTGGTACCATAAAAGCAGAAAAAAACCAGAAGTGGTGCTGTGGCTCAAGTGGTAAGAGTGCTAGCCTTGAGCACAGAGAGGCTCAGGGACAGTGTCCAGGCTCTGCCCAGGATCAGCACAGCACTCCAACCCCTCCCCCCCCAACTTTTCTAAATGTTTGCATGTGTATTATATCAGATCAGGTTAATACAATGTTGTCCCTTACTTTCTAGGTGTTTCCTGTAATGTTTCTGTGGATAAGGAACAGAAATTATCCAAACGCAAAGATGAAGATGGTTGGTAAGTGGAGTAAGGAATGTTATGTTACCATTCCCAGCCAGATTACATGGGATCAGTCTTTCATGGCAGTCACATCAGTGTAAAGTCACTCATTTAAATATATCAGTTCTTCACTGGTGGTAGCCCCTTTTAGATAGTGAAATAGAGGTTCCTAAACTACTAAAGGCATATTCTGATGCTTCCTTTTGGGGGCTTTGGACCTGGTGCTGAAGAAAATTGAAAACAGAAGAAAATATTCATTATTTTAGGATTTCAGAGTCAAAAGGTGCTACCCAGCTTTCTTGTGTCATGGCACACATAGAAAATAATTACATACACAGCCTATTGGATAAGTCAGTCAGGGCAGCCTCTAGGGCCACCAACCCTGGCCTGTGAAATTCTCAGGAGTCCTGACACTTATCAGCCTGCAGGGAGCATCCTCAGTAAGACCAAATGAGATGCTCTTTTTTTTTTTTGTCGGTAGTGAGACCTGAACTCTGGTCCTGGGTGCTGTCCCTGTCCCTGAGCTAGTGCTCTACCACTTGAGCCACAGTGCCATTTCTGGCTTTTTTTTGCTTATGTGGTGCTGAGGAATCGAACCCAGGGCCTCATGCATGCAAGGCAAGCATTCTACCACTGAGCTACCTTCCCAGCCTGGATGCTTTGTCTTAGATAATTGATGCCCCAGATACAAAAATACATCTTACTAGGGTAGAAGAAATAACTTTAGGTGGTGCATACATAAGTGAAAATTGGTAATTGTAATTTTAATGTGGCAGAGGTGATAAGTAGCTGTGACAGAAATTGTGCTGTCAACATGGAAGTGATTGAAATTTGGAAAGCTCAAACTCAGCCTTAAAACATTTCTTATTTTGTGAATGAACAAGGTTGGGGATGTGAGGGTTTTGCTAAGTATTAAGGAATTAGTGCTAAGCTAGGACAGTATTTGCATGTCTCCTTCCTACCTTTGAAGTGGGCATTTCTCTCTGTTTCACTTCATTTCCTGTGTCTGTGTACCACCTGTGCTTGGATTATTTATTTATTTATTTATTGTTGGTTGTGGGGTTTGAACTCTGGGCCTGGGTGCTATCCCTGAGCTCTTAAGCTCAAGTCTAGTACTCTACCACTTGAGCCACAGCACCACTTCTGGTTTTTTGTAGTTTGTTGGAGATAAGAGTCCCATTTTCCTGCCCGGGCTGGCTTTGAACCATGATCCTCAGATCTCAGTCTCCCGAGGAGCTAGGATTATAGGTTTGAGCCACTGGCACTCGGCAGGCTTCATGTTTTTAGTCCTCCTTCCTGTGTCTTCCTGTAGCTGAACTTATAATTGAAGCACCACAGCTGGCCCTAAACTTAGTTGTTTTTTTTTTGTTGGTCGTGGATCTTGAACTCTGGGCCTGGGTGCTGTTCCTCAGCTCTTCAGCTCAAGGCTAACGCTCTACCACTTGAGCCACAGCACCACTTTGAGCTTTTTCTCAAAAAAAGTGGTAAGCACTGTACAGGCAAGCACTGTACCACTGAGCCACCTTCCCAGCCCCTAGCTTAGTTCTTTTTTATAATCTGTATTGGTAGGCTTGCAAAGGAAATTGACTCTTTCATTCGGTGGAAGGCTTGAACTCAGAACATTGTGCTTTTGCTTGGCTTTTCTACTCAAAACTGGTACTCTGCCACTTGAGCCACACCTCTACTTCTGACTTTCTGTTGGAGATGAGTGCCTCAGATTTGTCTGCTTGTGCTGTTTTGTTTTGTTTTGACCTAGGGCTTGAACTTAAGACCTGGGCACTGTCCCTGGGCTTCTTTTATTCCAGGCTAGCACTATACCAATTGAGTCACAGGTCCACTTCTGGCCTTTTCCCTCTCCTTTTAATGTGGTACTGAGGAATTGAACTCAGGGCCTCATGCATGGCAGGCGAGTACTCTATCACTAAGCCACATTCCCAGTTGGGCTGGTTTTGAACTGTGATTCTCAGATTTCAGTCTCCTAAATAGATAGGATTATAGGCATGAGTCACCAGCACTCAGTCACAATCTTAATTGTGTGTGGGGTAATGTTGCATGGAAGTTTGTCTATTCACTGTTCATAATATAAGTGGGTTTCTCTATTTGGGATTTGCTGAGATACTTTTTTTTATGTAGAAGTTTAAGAAAATCCTATAGAAGTTTAATATAAAATCATTGGCATATTTTTTACCTAATTGATTATATCAGCAGTGAAAACTTACAGCTTGCCCCACTGGTGATCCATTTTGGTCTGTATTGTATATGTCACAACGTCTTTCAGTAATGTAATCTGTAAGATGGGTCTCTTGTTTGACCAAAGGAACAGGTATTTAGTGATGGCAAGTTGTTCTCATAGCAAGGTTAATATACTTTTCAATAATCTTTTCACTACTGTGAAATTTTACTACTATAATTAATACTATAACTAAATATCTAGTAGCCATCAACTTGATACATGTTGGGACTGTAATTTTAAGTGTTTATAGAATGGTAAATTTGGATGGACCAATTCAAGGCTATGGGAGAGTGTGCATTCCAAGACAGGTTTAAAGAAGACATTGTGTATGCGTGGAGGGAGAGTGTATTCAAATGTGCGGAACTTGACCAGTTTGGAATGGGACCTGGAATCAGCTAGTTGGGGTGAAAGAAGAGAGTTAAAGAGAGGCGAGGTGAATATGATTGAGCCATTTCCTGTGCATATTTGAAAAGAGAACAATGAAACCCATTAAAATTGTCTAGAGGGGGGGCTGGTAAGGAGCAGTAATAGGGTGAACTCATCAAAGTATACGTGTGTATGGACACATTACAATGAAACCTTTGTACAGTTAATATATGCTAATAAAAAGAAAATGAGCGTGTGCAACTTGAGAAGGATCTAGAATAAAGGAACATTTGTGAAGAGAAATGATGGATGACTCATTAAGCAAAACCTTGTGAATCATCTGTGTAGGACATATCAGTAACTGATAGAAAAGTATTTGTGTCAAAATACAATTTTGTTTAAGAAAAAGGATTCTAATATTACAGAATGAACAGATCACCAGTTTATAAGAAGCAGAACATGGCAGAGCCAGCTCCGAGGACACTGGCCTATATGGCAAATCTAGTTAACGTCTGGAGGACAATAAAATGAACCTTTGGATTAGCCTTTCTTTCACCAGAAATATTCATATCTCTCCTGGACCACAGTTATTTATTTATTTTTTGGTTGGTCATCGGGCTTGAACTCGGCCTGGGTGCTGTCCCTGAGCTCTTCAGCTCAAGGCTGGTGCTCTACCACTTGAGCCACAATGCTACTTCCAGTTTTCTGGTGGTTAATTGGAGATAAGAGTCTCATGGATTTTCCTGCCTACTCTGGCTTTGAGCCATGATCCACAGATCTCAGCCTCCTGAGTAGGTAGGATTATAGGCGTGAGCCACCAGCACCTGGCTGCAGTTATTTTTGACTTCTTTTCCTTTCTACCAGCCACCCTCTAACTTTAGTGAATATGGGTTATTCAGTTGTGCTTTGTGATTGCTTCTGCACTGCAATGGCAAAGCTAATACTTACAATAGACACTAGATGGCCTAAAAGCCTAGAACGTTTATTTATTCTCTGGTTTATTGTAGTCAAAACTTGTCTGCCTCTGCCCTAGAGTGTTAATGACCTTTGGTTGGTTGTTAATGACATCAAAAGGACTTGTCTTTATGTCTTATTTTCAAATTTTAGGTACTTTTCCTTAATACCAAATAGAAAATGCCACTTCATTATTCTTTCTTCTTGTCACCCTGCCCTTCTGTCATAAGATGCCCAAGACAGTGTGGTCTGGAGATGACTGTCTGTATTTTTTTCTGGTCATGGGTGCTGTCTTTGAGCTCTTCAGCTCTAGCACTTGAGCCACAGCACCACTTGCGTTTTTCTGGTGGTTTATTGGAGATAAGAATCTCATGGACTTTCTTGCCCAGGCTGGTTTTGATCCTCAGATCTCAGCCTCCTGAGTAGTTAGGATTACAAGTGTGAGACACCGACACCCAGCTGTCTTTGTATTTTTGTTGTAAGCATTTTAGCATTTTACCCTTCTTTTCTCCTTCATATATATAATTTAACTATGGCCAGAATAACATACATTAGAACTTGAGAGTTGAGAGGCTTATGGACTTTACCCAAGTTTTTGTTGTGGTAGTTTTCTGTTTTATTAAAAAAATATAATAACAAATTGCTACTTGGTCACCTAAAGTGATGGCATTTCATTTCCTTATGATAGCATTCTGGAGACTCTGTACTGTACCGGCTGCTCCCTCAACCTTGGCTACATATACAGATGCACTCCCAAGAACCTAGATTACAAGAGGGGCTTGTTTTGTCTCAGTGTTGAAGCCATTGAAAGGTAGGTTCCATACATAAATGACTACCTCATAACAGATTTCCCAGAAAGTTCAGTTTTGTGGGGACATAGGCATGAAAACAACTGAACTATTAATACATATTTCAATTGCAAAAAAAAGTAAAGCCAGTGGAGTTGTTTTTGTTTATTTTTGACTTGATTTACTTACTACTGGGAAACTCAGACACTAAATTATAGAAGAAATTGTTTTGGAGTAAAAATATATCTAGTCGTTACTGTGTATGTATGTGCTGGTCTTGGGCTTGAACTCAGGGCCTGGGCAGCACTGTCCCTGAGCTTCTTTGACCCAATGCTAGCACTCTACCACTTGAGCCACAGTGCTACTTCTAATTTTTTCTGAGTAGTTTATTGGAGATAAGAATCATGGACTTTCCTGCCTGGGCTGGCTTCATACCATGATCCTCATCTTAGCCTCATAAGTAGCAAGGACTACAGGTGTGACCAACCAGTGTCTAGCTTATCCAGTTGTTTTAAAAAATAAAATGTGGTTAAGTAAGATTTTGTTGTTTTTATTGTTTTGCTTTTTGAGATAGTCTCATGTAACTCAAGTTGGCCTCACAATCCTGAAGACATACGCCACCACATACAGAAGGTTTTTATAAAGTAATTGTGTGGGTCAATCTACGTTTACCACCCTCTCCTATTCCCAGTTATTAGCCTCTGAGAATACTAGGAAGCATAAGAACTTCATAATGGGTTAGGACAGGAGTCCCTTTCATATTGGGAAAACTAAATTCAAACTCTAGCTGGTTCCTACTTCCTCAATCTCCCTTTTTTTGTTCATCATTTGTTTTGGCAAAATGCAAGGAAATATACTTCATTCTCCTGAGATTTCTAAGAAAATCAGTGTTGGGAAATTGCAAACAAAGACATAAAGACAGACATCGGATAAAGATTTTAATAGCCTTCTACTCCATTGGCCTTTTACAAAGGTGCTTGTGCTTTAAATACTTTCACCATGACTTGAATTTTTCATGATATTCCTTGAGAATTGCAGTTTTGCTATGATTTTGTGAAAACTACACAGATTTAATTAAAATTTTATAGTTCTCTTACACAGAAGAACGGTGGAACAAGTACTGTTCATTGTTGTAAAGTGTGGAGGTATATCTGAAGAGAGATCTCTTTGGGTTTTCATATATGAATAGACTGGTTTAGATTAAGTACAAGTATTTTAGATAGTCATGGTGGCCACCATAAAGTTGCATAACGTGATGATAAGTGTTGGAGATAATCAAGAGTTGGCCTTTGTTCATTGAATGTGTGTGGTATGAAAGGAGTTGGCATCACAGATGACTAAAGTCCCCGTGTGAAAACCCACGTTGCTGAAAAGTTTGTTAGAGCGAGGAAGCAGTAGCTTCAGGATCTTTATACTTGCCCATGGATGGAAAATTAATAGCAAAATCTGGACAAGGTGGTTTGGAGGAAAGATGTGACTTTGTGTAGGACAGACAGCTTTCTAGGCAGGTGGCCATTACCAAGCGTAGCCGCTTCATTCCTAACTTGGTGCTAGTATGTGGCATAATAGAGCTTGGTACTTGCTTAGTATTTGTTCCCATCTCCTATTTTAATCTGCCTTGTACTTCAGTTATACTTTAGGGTCCTCTGAAAAGCAAATGGTCCCAGAAGATAAAGAGCTTTTTAATCTTGAAAGCAGAGTTGAAATAGAAAAGTCTCTAAAGCAGGTAATTTTCTTTGGATTTTCTATGTATATTTACTTCCTGTTAGTGAACACAGGGTCTTCCACATAATGGCTCATGTGTCTCTGATCTTCACTTCTTTTTTTTTTTTTTGGTTAGTCGTGGGGCCTGGGCACTGTCCCTGAGCTCTTCAGCTCAAGGCTAGCACTCTACCACTTGAGCCACAGTGCCACTTCTGGCTTTTTCTGCTTATGTGGTGCCAAGGAATCGAACCCAGGGCCTCCTGCATGCAAGGCAAACACTACCACTGAGCCACCTTCCCAGCCCTTATTTCACTTCTTTTATTTTTTTTTTTTGGGGTCCAGTTGTGGGGCCTGAACTCTGGGCCTGGGCACTGTCCCTCAGCTCTTCAGCTCAAGGCTAGCACTCTACCACTTGAGCCACAGCGCCACTTCCAGCTTTTTTCTTTTTGCTTATGTGGTGCTGAGGAATCGAACCCAGGGCCTCATGCATGCAAGGCAAGCACTCTACCACTGAGCCACCTTCCCAGCCCCCTTATTTCACTTCTTACTAAACGTTGTTTTCTTTGAGGGGGAGGACAATCTATGACTGAAGCCAAAGCTGCATCAACAAAATAACAAAGACATTGCATGCCAAAATCAAAGCAGTCCTTTTAAAACAGTCAACTAGAAACTTAGCTTTGAAACTAGTATTCGTTTGGTTGCTTGGTTTAAGCAGCATTGTTGCGGAGTGTTAGCATTATCAGCAGATGGGTAAGATAGGATAGTGGTGTTTATGTAACTGTGGGTTGTAGCCTGAAAACTACTGTTAACAGAGTTACTCCTTAAAGTTTTGTTAAATACTGCACAGCTGCTGTGTAATGTATTATATTCAAAATATAACATATTTTATTTACTTGGCCATGTATACTTTTAATCACATTTGTGTTTCTTTATATTCTTTCTTGCCCACTAGATGGAAGATGTCTTGGTAGCCTTGCAAAGGAAGCTGTGGGAGGTGGAGTCAAAGCTGGCCTTTACCAGTTCTAACAGATGAGCTCTTCCTCCCATCCTGCCTCACCCACTTCTCTCTCTCTCTCTCTCTTTTCTCTCTCCCTCCCTCCCTCCTTTTTTTGTTTTTTGGCCCTTCTTAAATGAGAAGAGTTGTAAAATTATTTCTGCAGTTACATTTTATGCTAAAGAGGAATTGTCACTCATTTACATTTTAAAGCCATTTTATAATACTTGCTAGAGTCGGAATTTAGGAGTTTTTGTTTTGATAAGAGGCTGGGATGACTTTCCGAACTATCTTGTTCTCTATGTTAAAATTCACTATTTTTGACTTAAAAAAATGTCACTTTTAATACTTTGGACAATATTTGATACTGGATTGTAAGAAGATCTTAAACATTTTCGCTGCTTACTATGTGGTTCTGTCTTTGAAACGAGTGCTTACCATGCTCTGGAAAAGCTGGTCAGTTCAATTATGTGTCAGAACTATTTGAAGACTTGCACAAGAGCAAGAGATCCTCCTGCAGCCATCTGCCTCAAGGGTCTTCCCACCTCTCCAGGGAGAAGCAACAGAAGCTGATGTGGAGCCTGCCCTGTGGCTTTGCCAGCAATGCTGCAGGAGCAACAGGTGTGTGAACGGCATTTTCAGAGTCTCTCCTTGTCTCCTTGTAGCGTGGGAGCGGCATCAAGGAGTCCTATCCCATTCAAGCATTTTCAAGCCAGAGAGGTCTGTGGGCATCTGGGTCAGTGCCTAGGCCTACCATGTTTGTCCCACATGGTCCCTGTAGTTCCGGTCAAGTGAGGGGCGTTCTAATGGTTGAAGCTAGGACAGTGCCTCCTAGCATACAGTGGGAACGTCATCAAAGGAGTTCTGAGCAGAGCTTCTCTCCTAGTGTTTTCAAGGAAAGTCTCTGGGAGCAGAAACAGGGGTAACTTTTATTAGCCATGTAACATGGAGGGGCCAACCATTTGAGCCTCTTGTTTCCTTGGCTGTATTCCTTGCATCAAGGACAATGAAATCAGGACAGGAAGGGACCACAGAAAAAAAATGACAGATTCAACTTTCTGATTCAATCTAGCCAGCCTACCACTGAAAAGAAAGTAAAAGAATGCCCAAGTAAAAGGGGACATGCTAAACCACAGTGGATATAGTTCCTTTCCCAGTAAGCATATGACCATGAAGGAAATGAGAAAAAGAAAAAATTCTAGCCTTCTCACTGAAAGATATTTGCTATTAACATTTTGAAATACGTTTTTGTATGGAACTTTGAGATTATCCTGTATATAATTGCTTTCACTTAAGGTCTTTCCTTAGTGTGTTAGTTCTGAATCATTAGAAGTTGACCATCCCTACTATGAAAACCCCAAATCCGAAATGCCCCAAAAAGGGAGAAAAAAATTCAGATCCTAAACCCCAACAAAGTTTTAAGCATTTTGGACAAGGAATTCCTTAACCTGGCATCTTTCACAACCTGAGTTTTAAGGATGAGCTAAGATCAGATCCCTATATTTATAAACTTGCTTAAATGTGCGAATATGGAATGCCAGCATTTTGTTACTGAAATAAATACCTGAAATAATCAGTTTGTGCAGAGAAACACTTCCGTGGTTCAGTGTATGGAGGTTTCAGCCGGCACCGGTTGGGGCCTGTGAAGAGGCAGCGCATGGTGCCGGGTGCGTGTGGCCCACCAAGGCCTCTGTGTCCAGGTGCCAAGGAGAAGAAGAGACCAGATTCCTTCGCTCCCTTAGCGCATTGTGGTGATCTGAAGACTGCTCGCTAGGCAGAACTCCCTTTAGGTTCCTACCACCTTCCAGAGCACCACTCAGGACCAGGCCTTTAACTTGTGAGCCTTTGGGGGACATTTCAGATCCAAATTCTAGCAACTGGCACAAAATTCACGGTTTAGGGGTTTCTTTAGCAATTTTAGTTTACTCATCAAGGGGGAACACACCTCTGAGGTATGCAGGAGCTGTGGGTGAGCCGTTGGCAGCTTGCATTGGCCTTGGTGAGAAATTAGTAGGTGCTGGGGTCCCTCCGGTTCTGAGGTCATTGTTTTCAGCACATTTGTTTATTTCTAACCTCCAGATTATTTGGCTTTGAATTTAGAAGAAAAGAGATGACTTCAGTGATGTCTTCGTGTAATGCTGTAAGTCAGATGGAACACTGTGAGACTTTCAGGGAGCAGAAGCAAAATGGGCAGCGCTTGCCCGTTCGTCACCGTACTTGAACTATTGGATCTAATGCAGACACGTTCTGACTGATCATTATGATTATTTTAGTTACAACCTCTTGGGTTTTAGTTTCTAGGAAAAACATTTAGGGAAGCTGTTGTCAGTAAAGCATTAGCAGTCTTCTTAACATTTTTTTTCTCCCAATTCTGGGGCTTGAATGCAGGGCCTGGGTGCTGTCCCTGAGCCTCTCTGTGCTCAAGGCTAGTGCTCTACCACTTGAGCCCACAGGGCCTCTTCTGGCTTTCTAAAGCAATTTATTGGAAATAAAGAGTTTCACTGGAATTTTTCTGCCTTGGCTGGCTTCGAACTGTGATCCTCAGTAGTTAGGATTACAGGTGTGAGCCACTGTGTCCTGCAACATTAGCAGTCTGGATGTCTAGAAGGATTTAGAAGTTTGTGAGCTCCACACACTCCCTCACCCCATAAAATGAAGCTCCTGTGCCATTTTTGGTGAGTTCATCCATGGCCTTTGTCTTGAGATGCTTTGCCTCTCCTCCCTGCCTCTTTCTAGCTCTGCCCATAGTACCGGCTGGCGTCTCCTCTCCAGTGCCTACATGCCCTCCTCCATCTCCTTTGAGTCATGTCATTTTTCTGGGTTGGTTTAGCATACGCACTCCAGGTAGGGGAGGGCACAGAAGGGCTCATTTGCTGTTCACTGAGATGGCGGCCACCTTTGTACCCCTCGTTGCTCACATCCTCAGCCTCCGTCCACTCCGGCTCCTCTGTGGGCCTGCTCAGGTCTGCTCCTGGTGACAAAGGCACTTGCTGTGGCCCAGGTGCCGCTGAACTGCTGTCCTATTTATGAGCATACCAATGATCCATGTGTGACTGCAGCTTTAGCTTATTGGTTTCCCACTCCATCTTCTCTTGAAGGATACAAGGATTCCTAAGGTGGTCCTGCACTTGCTAGCCAGGTGTTCTACTTTCCAGATACGGTCTGCTTTTGCTCAAGCTGGCCTTGGGCCAAAATCATCCTACCAGTGCTTCCCATGTGTAATCTCAACACACCTGGCTTGTTCTTGGAGATGGTCTTACTAAAGTTTTGTCTAGGCGGGACACGTACGGATCTTTCTAGTGCTATCTTCTGAGTATTGTGGATTATAGGCATGAACCACTGGACCTGGTTCTGATTGTGATATGATGTGATTCTGCTCATGATTCTGATATGATGGAATACAGAGGTTGAATTTCCGGGGGTTTCTATCTTAGTAAAGTAATAATATAGCAAACAGATGGTATGGCCACATGTTATCTTTGTTGATTACTTGTGAATGCAAGGGGGAGACAAAGGGAAAGAGGGAGACATGGCCCTTCCTGAAGACTCTGGGGAATCAAGCCTTGCAGGAAGCAAGGCCCCTTCTTCCCCACAGCAACTACAGTGGAGACAGTGACCCAAACAGATCCGGAACAGCTGCGACTCACCCAAAAGTGATGCGAAAAGGAGACCCCCTGAGTCCCCCTGAGTGCTACATGGGGCAACAATTACCAAGACGACTCCTCTCGCCCTCGGAAGTCTGTATTTTATTCTTGTCCAGGTCTAAGCTTCAGCCTAGATGCTGTCTGAGCTCTTTTTGCTCAAGGCTAGTGCTTAGTGCTCTACCACTTGAGCCACAGCTCCAAATGGGAGATAAATTTCCTCAGATCTGTGATCCTTCCAACTTCGATCCTCAGATCTCAGCCTCTGGAGTAGCTAGGATTACAGGTGTGAGCCACCAACATTGGAGAGAAGTCTGCAACCTCCTCCCCCTCCTCCTCCTCCCCTCCCATCACAGGAAGCAGGAGGAAAAGACCTCATATAGCATAAGGTCACCAAGCCCTGGCTTCTAGCTGAGGGCTTGTATCTCCCGGCCAGTAGCTAGGAGGTTTTCCTCAGTCCCTCTAAATAAACTTTGCCTCTGCTACCACTTTTCCTACCTCATAATTATTTGGTAGAGGACAGAAAGGACCCAAGATGGACCCAAGACCCCTAGATGGTATCAAATGGGTTTAATGCGTTTGTTACCTCTACCTTGGGTGCATTTGAAAAGTTTCGTGAAACCCCAAGCAACCAGTCATCCCTGGGCATTGGTGGGACCTGGCTGGCCCAGGTGCTCTCCTGTGTACCATGCTGTAGTTCTACCATGCTGCACTTCTGCTGGCCTTTCCTGTTTCTCTGGCTCCTGCTTTTGGCCTTGTTTCGAGCTCCGTGGGTTGGCATGGCTCTGCCCCTGCCATGATGTCATTGGTCATGCTCTGCCTCACACCCGCCCTTTTCCCCATGCAGTTCACTTCCCTTCAAGCTTCTGTGTCCCTATCATTTCCTCCAGGAAGTCCTTGCTGATTTCCCAGCTAGAAGCCATCTCTATTTCCTCATTCTTGCCTTAGTGCTTTGGCTTGGTAGTCTAGATTTGTGGGAACTGTTCCTGTAGAGAATGTAGAGGATGTGGGGACCTGCTTCCCTGCTGGATGGAAGCAATTACTAGTGGCTTTTAACTGTGGAGAGCCGTGTTTCTGCCGTACTTTGGGAGAGGTCAGTTATGGTAAATGAGTCTGGAAAAAATACAAAGCTGTGAAAAATGGTGATAGCAAAATGTTCTTAATTGCTTTTAATATTTCAGAATTGACATATAAGAATAAAAAAGAAACTCTCCCCCAAATGCAGTGGTGATGTGGGGTTAGCGTGAAATGTTAATGGTGTAAATAGGAAATTACCAAATGAACGCATTTACATATGTCATTACCCACCTGTGATCATTCTACTGTCACATCAGACTCCATCTTCCTCCTCCCACACCCAGTTAAAAATACTTGGTATTAAATTTCCCTTTTCTATCGCAATACAATGACTTCTTGGGGTTTGGGGGCTGGTGGAAAAGCCACTCCTCCACCAGAAAGAAACAAGGTGTGAAATGGCCGTGGGGAGAGAAGCGCAGCAGACTGGGCATCCTAGGCCAGTGCAGACAGAGCTCACAGACCGGGCATCCTAGGCCAGTGCAGACAGCTCACAGACCGGGCATCCTAGGCCAGTGCAGACAGCTCACAGGAGGCCAGGTGGAAGTAGATGGCCTCGGGCATCCCGCTGTGATAGGCGGGCAGCACTGGAAGGCGTGGCTTTTGCAGAAGTGCAATCCACCGGGCACAGGCCGATGTCCACCGAAAGAAGGTGGTGGTGAGAGACCGTGAGGTGACTTTGTGACCCCAGAAGAGGCTCTGGGTTTGCAGAAGCCAGGCTTTTAGAGTTTGGGGTAGAAAGGTAGAGGGGTGATAGGGCTGCTGTCCGGAGATCCCTGGTCCCCAGAGAAGATACCCACATGGTGCTGCTCTGGGCCATTCCATGGGTGGTGAGGTCTTCCCTTTAGGCCCTGGCAGCTCTCGGGAGGAGCATGGCTTGGCATTGCTCATCAGAAGCACAGGCTGTTGGTAGGCCCTCTGGGGGCTTGTCTTTAATCCTAACTCATCCAGAGGATCATGGTTCAAGGCTAGCCCAGGCAAAAAGTTTAATGAGACACTGTCTCCACAAGCTGGGTGTGGTGGTTTGTACCTTGTGATCTCAGCTACTAGGGAGACATAGGAGGATTGCTGTCTCACGCTGGCCCTGGGCAAAAGATATGAGACTGAGACTATATCTCAAAAAAATTAAGGTGGTGGGCAGGAGGTATAGCTTAGGAGCACCTGCCTAGCAAGCATGAGGCCCTGAGTTCAAGGTGCAGTACCACTGAAACAGCAACGAAAGTCTTGGGCTGTTTGCCACATGGGAACTGCTTCCAGGAGACCTAAATTGGTCTCCACCACACTCCAACATGCTACATGGGCTGCCAAGCTTTTTAAAACAAGATGGTCCTTTGGGGGTACCATTCTCAATCACCCCAGTACCACGGGCGTCTTCAGCACCTCCCTCTGAGCCTGGGGACAGCAGGTAACTCACTTCCAACCTGATCCATTGCTTTCTCCTTGAACCACCACAAGAGGGCGCATCACACCACAACCAGCCCCAGGCAGTGTGGCCAGCCCCGGGGCGGCTGAGCCCTTCCCAGGAGGTTAAGTTGTCTCCTCTCAGCCTGGAGCGTCTCCTTAATTAAAAAGAAGAGTCAGGGCTCCCCACAACTCAGCCTCCCATCCGATTGCCAGCAGATCTTCAGGATTCATTCCTAAATGAATGTGGACACCCACGCTGCTGCAAGCCTGCTCCCCGAGAGACTCAAATGCTACACAGAGAGTTAATTATGGCTTCTCTTTCAGTCATTTCCTATGTCTCCGTGATGCAGGTGCATTACTAAGCCCCTTCTCCCAGTGCTTTCGGAATTCATAATGCTGGGTTTGACTGCATGGCTGGGTGTGGCCAGCTGACAGGTGTCATACTTCCATAACAGAGACACTTGGTCATCTTGTTCACACTCACAGGAGATGTCCCAGGAATCTTCCCTGGCCTGTCTTGATGGCATTAGTCCCTTGGGAGAGACTAAGAAATAACATTATTGCAAAGCAAGTCACCCAGAGTGCATTGTTTCAAAACAGTAGTTCTTTTTTTTGTTTGGGTCCAGTCGTGGGGCCTGGACTCTGGGCCTGGGCGCTGTCCCTCAGCTCTTCAGCTCAAGGCTAGCGCTGTACCACTTGAGCCACAGCGCCACTTCCAGCTTTTTTCTTTTTTCTTATGTGGTGCTGAGGAATCGAACCCAGGGCCTCAAGTATGCAAGGCAAGCGCTCTACCACTCAGCCACCTTCCCAGCCCAAAACAGTAATTCTTGAATGGAAGTAAAGGACGCCATTATAGTCAGCCTCCCCTTCTGCAAGTTCTGTCTATCCACAAATTCAAGCAACCATGGGCTGAAGATATATCTATATCTATATGTATATATGTATCTATACATATATAGTATATACACATATGTAATATATATACATATAGTATAACACATTATATATACCTATGTATATGTGTGTGTGTGCATCTGTAACAAGCAACTATAGACACCTTTCTTGTTATTTCCTAAATAGTGTATAACACCAGTTGCATCTGTATTGTATTAGGTGTTAGAAGTAATCAAAAGATGATTTAGAGTATATAGGAAGCCATCATGTAAGGGTTATGTGCAAATATGTCATTTTCTATGAGAGATTTTTTGTCTGTGCTAGTCCTGGGGTTTGAACTCAGGAACCTGTGCTCTCACTTAGCGTTTTTGCTCAGGGCTGGCGTTTGAGCCACAGCTTCACTTCTGGCTTTTTTCTGGTTAATTGGAGATGAGTCTCATGGACTTTTCTGACTGGGCTGACTTTGAACTGCCATCCTCAGATCTCATCTTCCTGAGTAGCTAGGATTACAGGCATGAGCCACTGGTGTTTAGCTCCATAAGAGATTTGAGGTCCTAAAACCAATCTCCCATGGATACTGATGATTGCTGTATATTTTATGTCATTTTATTTCGATCTGCTGAGACTTCTATAATCATGAATTGAATCATATGTGTTAATTAAGTTAGTATACTCAGCAGAAGGTGACGAAGGCAAAGACTAGGGTGAAGTCTCACCTGACTGGGCAGCCAGCAGCCTTGCTCCTCTAACTTGAGGAGGAACTCGTACCCATAGCCTCTGATCTCCCGGTCCCCTTATCCACGTGAGGAGGTTGGACTTGTCAATTCCCTCTCAAACGGACTCATTGGAAAAACAATCTAGAGTGTTTTGTTTGTTTAATCCTTCCGTTGTTTCGTTTTTGAGACTAGGTCTTGCTGTGTAGGCCAGCCTGGGATGTTTTGTCTCAGGCTATAGCGTTACTCTGCCACCTTCCCTGCTTCTTTCATTTCTTTTCATTAAATAGAGATTGGCTATGTCTAATCTGAAAACTGAAATGCTCCAGAATCTAAAACTTCCAAGGCATGAAATGACACCAGATTTGGGAAACTATACACTCAACTTTGTGATGGCTCATAGTCCAAATACTGGGACTAAAACTGTATGAAGGTATGATCAGCCTATGTGTACAGGAAATCACAGTCAATTTCATGTTTGGGGTTCCTTCCCAAGATCTCTCTCTTTCTCCATCTATATGCACCAACACACAAACATACACATACCCATATATGGAGATCTACTTTCTCTTTCTACACACACACACACATATATATTAATACACACACATACACTGTACACATTATATCCTATCCCAAAAATGTTAAAAATCATTTGAAATCTGAAACACTTTTAGTCCCAAGCATTTCACCCTGGTTGGGCTGAGGTGGAAGTCTGGCTCAGCTTGCTGCAAAGCCTCTATAATCTGATGGACATGATCAGTTCCTGCAGCTCAGAGCACAGTCCACAGAAGAGGCTTAGAATAGAAGTGCCACCCACGCTTGCTGCTTTGGCTCCACCATTAACAGTTGTAGGTGGCTGGCAGGTGGCATGTCTTGAGGATATTCTTGAATCAGCTCATGGAATTCTGAATAGAATCAAAACATGGGCACGTGAGCACTTTATTTAACAGCATCTCTGCTCAGCAAGTGTTTTACTTATCCAACTTCATTGGAGCTGGGTGTTGGTGGCTTATTCCACTAACTACTCACGAGGCTGAGATCTGAGGAACATAGCTCAAAGTCAAATGAGACAGAAAAGTCTGGGAGACTCTATCTCCAGCAAAATACATGACTGGAAACGGTAGAGTGCCAGCCATGAGCAAGAAAGCTGCATCAAAGCTCCAGATTCTCAGTTCAAACCCTAACACCCCCCCTCCTCACCCCCCGCGATACATTGGGGATTTATTTTGTTATCTATTACTTATGTTGTCTTGGGTGAGGAAACATCACTGTCTTTCTCTGGTCCTTTCACTTGCTCAAGTCCTCCTGGTCTTTGCTTCTTATCACTGTATCCCCAGTAAAGCCATAACCAGCTCAAACTTGCATTAGTCAGCATTGGTTGTCAGCCAGGGGGGCAGGACCAGCCAGGTCCTGTGATGCTGGCCCTGCGTCTCCAAGGCAACGGCGGCCGTCTTTCCCTCTGAAGGAAAACCTAGGAGGCTCCAGCCTGGGATGGCTCTTTAGAGAGCCAGTGTGTTGTGGAGGAAAATGATCTGTGAATGAAGTGTCTTTGCTTGTAGCCAGCTTTTTTTTTCTTTCTTGGTAATGACAAGTCTCATTCACATTTATTATTCTCTCTCATTCTGAACCCAGCATTTGGATGGAAATGTTTGGGATAGACAGTTCAAAGCATATTCAGAATATATACAGACATCTGAAAGCCGCAGATGATCATACAAGAATAAGAAGTAACAACCAGGCACCAGTGGCTCATACCTGTAATCCTAGCCACTTAGGAGGCTGAGAGCTGAGGATCATGGTTCAAAGCCCACCCAGGCAAGAAAGTTCATGAGACTCTTATCAGCAATTAATCACTAAAAAGCCAAAAGTGGAGGGGTGACTCAGCTTTGAACACAAAGTTAAAGGACAATACCAGATGTTGAGTTCAAGCCCCAGTACACATGCATGCACACGTGCATGCACACACACACACACACACACACACATCATAGAATCCTAATAGAAAAAATAACAAATAATTTGTCATGCAATATGGGAAAGATTACCATAAGCCAGGACACAGAGGCAGAGTGTCCTTCCCCAAACAGAAGAGCCCCTGTCTTCAATGTGTAATCATAGTACTACTATAAAATTTATCGTCCAAGCCAGGGCTGTTAGACTGGAAGAAAGAGTTTAATAATTGAGCCAGGATGACAGACATAAACACTCCATGGCCATCCTGCCTGCTCTTCGTCCTCCATAGTCTCACAGGAAGAAGTCTGAACAGATGCGTAGGCTGTGAGTGAGCTGGGAAAGCACTCGGCTCCACTGATACAGGACGATCTGGAATTGCCCTTGGAGACTAGTCTATGGATGGACACACCTCACCTCTGGTGCAGAAAAGCAGCTCCAAGGCCCGGGCAGGCCTAGGGACCTCGTCCAGTACAGGGTGAGAGAAAAGTTTTCTGCTTAGATAGCCTTCTGTTTCCTATAGTCATTCAGTGAACGTGGACATCAGTAAGCTGGCGGGAGTCTTGTGGTCCTGTGTGTAGTAAGCTGAGTGAGGATTGCAGTTCAAAGCAGCCTGAAGAAGACTCTTATCTTCAACTAACCACTAAAAAGCTGGAAGTGGAGCTGTGGCTCAATGCTAGAGGACCAGCCTTGAGCAAAAAGACTAAGGGACAGTGCCTAAGCCCCTAGTTCAAGCCCAGGTCCTGGCACATATATACAAACCACTAGGAACATTTAGTATATTTCCTTCTACACTATTTCCCATGTATTTTATTTCTACTCAGTTACTGAAAGGACAGCTTACTGTGCACGCTCTGTTTTTTCTTATTTATGGGCAGTGTTCCAGGTCAACAACTATACATTAGTCATTTTATTTGCATGACTGTATGGTATTTCATAGCATTGCATAGTTCAGTGAACTACACTCCAGGCTGTGTTTTGGACTATAAAGCATGAAACACTGACTATCTGCGAATGAGGCCTTCGTGCATATGTGATGACTGAGAGAGTTTAATGGGGTAGATGAGATTTGTCCCATCTAAGTGAGGAAGGAGGACATGCAGGTGAGGGCCGGAGGTGTGGCTCAGTGGTAAGGGCACCTGCCTAGCAAGTGCACGGCCCTGAGTTCAAACCCCAATGCTGTCACCAAAACAACAACAGAACACCCAGAATCCTGTGACTAAACCTCTCTCAAGCTTCTTATCTGGAATGTTATGGGACTTAGAGAAAACTAATGAAACTTGCCTTTTGGCATAAGTTACTGAGGGGATTAGAGAAGGCAAAGATGGGAAAAGCCATTTAAGGTATGGGAGGGGGTCTATGTTTTCCCAAACTATTTTAAGAAATTCTGATAAACACAAACTATTCTCCAAAAAAAATTTTTTTTTTTTACATTCTCTAGCAAAACTGATTTTTTTTTTTTTAAAAGGAGGCTACCAATAAGTTCTGGGTGATTTGGAAGTCAAGTTGCCTAGAAGGAAGCTTCCAGAACCAATCAGATTGTCTGCCTTCTGCACAGTCATGAACCCTAGGCAAGGGGGAGCAAATGGGTTGCAACATGGAGGTGGCAGTAACTCTCACTGTGTGATGGTGGGTGGGTGGGTGGGTGGGTAGGGATGGGGATGGTCCTCTGGCCCCTCCCCCTGCGTCTATGCACAGGGCTACTTTGAAACTCCAGTGTCATCTGAATCTGATGCTGTCCAGCCTCAGAGACAGAGGCCAGTCTGCTGTCAGAGATAAATGGTCTTTGGAAGGGGAGTCTGGGAAAATATTTTAATGAAGAATCCTGGGAATTCCAGCTGCACTTGGGAGAGAGTCTGTGGTGGGAGTGGGGTGGGAGGATGGGATGAATCTGAAAGGGACACCTTGCAGCTGGAAACCACCGGCTCCCACCTACCTGGCCCTTATCCCTAGGAAAAGCCAGGAGATGCCTGTGGACCACACAGCAGGAGCCTGGAGAATTTCCTCCTCCCAGCCCTCCAAGCCCTGGCTGGGTGCTGTGGCCCCTTGCGCGCTTCATCCCTCCTCCTCTCCCTGGAGAAGTCCTGAGAACACCTCCATTAGCGCTGAGCTGAAGGCAGATCCTGGATCAGAACAGAATGGAATGATGCACGAGGAACTGAAGGGAGCAGAGAGAGGAAAGACCAGACATGTTTCAGGGGAGATCTGGGGACCAGCAGCACCCTGTTGCACGGTAGTTATACCTTAAGTCAGATATAAATCCAGCCCCGAGAAAAATAGACAAGCCACATTTTGAGAGGTCGAATTTTGGAGTCTTTTTTGGAGCGCTGGTGGTCTGTAGGCAGCCAATTATAAAGACCTGCAGCCCTGAACAGAGCTTGTACCAAGTCCTTTTCCCCTCATCCCTCCCTGCCCCGCCGAGTTCTGGAGCGTAAACTCAGGGCTTGGGCACTGTCCCAGAGCTGCTTTTGCTGAAGGCTAGCACTCTACCACTTGAGCCACAGGGCCACTTCTGGCCTTTTCTATTTATGTGGTACTGAGGAATCGAACCTGGGGCTTTCACACATGCTAGGCAAACACTCTACCACTAAACCACATTCCCAGCCTGTGCCTAGCTTTTAAAGACGAAGGTCAGATGTTGGGTGGAGACCAAGCCTCAGCAAGGCGCTATGCATAACCACTGCACAAGGTGCAGGGCTCCCATGGGGCTAAGCATGATGTAGCTATATACTCCCAAGGCAGCCAAGCACCTGTGGCTCACGCTTGTAATCCTAGCTATTCAGGAGGCTGAGAGCTGAGAATCAGTTCAAAGCCAGCCCAGGCAGGAAAGTCCATGAAATTCTTATCTCCAATAAACCACCAGAAAACTGGAAGTGGCATTGTGGTTCAAGCTGAAAAGCTCCGGGACAGCGCCCAGGACCAGTGTTCAAGCCCCATGACCGACAAAAATAAAATAAAATTCTCAAAGCAGGCCCTCCTGGCTCTACCCATTGAGCCAGGCGTCTTCCAATCAAAGGATGGCGTATCTCACCTTTAGGCCTTGGAACTGGGTGGACAGAGCCCCATCTCCTGGCTAGGCCTCAGGATGTCCATGAAACCAACAGCCCCCAGCATCTGGCCAGATGCTGGCCTGGCTGTGACTCAGTTTCCTCATCATTTCATTACCCACTGCTCTTTATGTACATGAAATCAAATCTCTGATTTTCTCACTTCACCTGTAATGCAGGACTGTCACATTCTTTCCTCAGAGAGCCTACAGAAGAGCCTTATTCCCACTCATGAGCCCATCTAAGGTAAGAAGGAAAGTTATAAAGACAGAGATTCTTGAGTCTTGCTGAAACGTGAGGCTCACACGCTCTTCCTCCTGGAGTAGGCTCAGCACTGGAGCTCACTGATGGAACAGAGGTGCGGGTCGTTAAGCATGGCATAAGGGGTTTTTGGTGGAGGAGCACGCTGTGGAAGGGAAGGAGTGTGCCCCCGTTCTGCTAAGCTAGAGATGGACAGATGCTTGGCTTTTAAAAAAGGCTCCTCTCTGCTCTACTACAGACATTTCCTTGCAGCTATTTAAAGTTCTTTCTTGGGCTATTTTGAGTGTGAGATGCCATGCTGAGTCAGGAAATGGACCCATGCATCTCCAGCACTTTCAGAAAGGGTGCTGATGAGCTTGTGCTGCAAAGAATGTCCTAGTAAAATGGACTTTGGTTTTAGTTTCTTCTAGAGCTCAAAAAAGGAATCCGTAAAGGCTGGCTGCTGGTGGCTTATGCCTCCAGTGCTAGCTACTCTGGAGGCTAAGATCTGAGAATCTCAGTTTTAAGCCAATTGTTAGCTTCAATTATCAGCAAGAAGCTTTAAGTGAATGTGAAGTTCAAGTGGTAGAGCACCATTGAGAAATCCTAAGTTCAAGCTGTGACACAGGCATCCATGCATGTGCACATGTATGCGCACGCGCATGCTCACACACATGCTCACACACACACACACACACACACACACACACACACACACACATTGGTATATAGACTCATAAAGGCAATATCAGCAAGACAATATTATAGACCATAAACAGAAAAACAGTCTCTCAGTCTCAATGAATAGAACCTGGAAAAGGAATTCAGTTTGGAAAAATATAGATAACTTTTTGGGTTGCCTTCAAATATCAAGTATCTACTTTTGTTTGATGACCTTATCTCTGAAGTTGTTGATAAGTTATAAAGGGAGAAATGGGTTTTATTTGGGTTTATTCTCTTAGGTGGCATTGGAAGACTGAGAGGATTAAAGATGGTATTTCTGTTTTGAGCTTCTTAAACTCTGACATTCAGTGCTTTGGGGAGTGGGTAGGTGAGGGGTCCACATCAGCTTCTTAAGGCAAAACCATGGTAAAGGGCTTGGGACTAGCCAGTGTGAGGAGTGTGTGTGTGATGGGAGAGTGAACTGACCTGGCACATTTGGGTTCTTCAGCAGTCATCCTGCAACACCAAGCCACCAGCTGAATATTCCAGGAGATTTGAAATCAGTGGTACATCAGAGAGAATGCAGGGAGGCTGGGCACCAGTGGCTCACACCTGTAATCCTAGCTACTTAGAGGCTGAGTGCGGCGAACGCCTTCTCGGCCAGCGAGGAAGAACGACCACCACACCAGGAGTCTTCTCAGATCACACTTTATTGGAGAGCCTTTTAGTTGAAGGGAGAGCTTGAGCGCAAGAGAGCGAGCAAGGAAATGCAGCCGCTTATATAGGGTTTGGAACACGGGTCGCTTCAGGATTGGCTGTCTGCCTTCTACCGTCACCAGGTGCCACGGGATTGGCTCAGGATTTACAATGATGGCGCATGCGCAAAGCTAGGGACCCGCAGCCCCGCCAAGCACTTGCCTAATATGGAGTCGTTTACCTCTAAGCTGAAAGGAAGTGGGCGCCATCTTGTAATGGCGTTTGTCCCGGCTCCCTGCAGCTGAGATCTGAGAATCTTAGTTCAAAGTTAGCTCAGCCAGTAAATTACATGACTCTTATCTCCAATTAACTGGCAAAAATGTCAGCTTGGAGGTATGGCTTTGTGGCTTAAAGGGTAGGGCGTCATCTGTGATCGAAAAGCTGAGTGAGGGACTGGGAATATGGCTTAGTGGTAGAGTCCTTGCCTAGTATGCAAGAAGCCCTGGGTTCTATTCTTTAGTACCACATAAACAGCAAAAGCCAGAAGTAGTGCTGTGCTCAAGTGGTAGAGTGCAAGCTTTGAACAAAAGAAGCTCAGGGACAGTGCCAAGGCCTTAAGTTTTAGGCCCCAGGACTGGCCAAAAAAAATTAAAAAGTGCATTGTATTCATAAACTGACATGCTGAATTGTAACTCCTTTGTACAACTACTTAAAGACAAAATAAAGCCTTAGTCTTTAAATACAGTCACCTTCTGAGCGACTGCAAGTTAGGGACTCAATAGGAATCTTTCATGGCTCTCCCATCCTCAAAAATGACCCCCAGCAAGGGCATGGCCCAGAATCATCCCTCAACATGCCCACTCCACTCATGACCGTGTTCTAGTGACAGAAACGTGGCAAACAGAAGGCTTCTTTCAAATATTGATCCTCTGGCTTCTCTCTCTGCACAACTCCACCTCTCTGCATGAAGGACTTTATGCTCGTCCAAGGGAGGTGGTGCTGGGCAAGGATGGGGGGAGGGGGGCGAGGTACGGGTGAACCCGGCCCAGAGCCATGGGAAAAGGGCAGGCATGGGGGGCTCTGGTACAAGCAATTGCCTTTGTTTACCCAGTGGATCAAAAGTCACCTGTGGAAGCATTTGTCATGGGTAAATGGGGCGAGTGGGAGAGGTGAGTGGACTCAGGTCTGATTATTTCCAGCCGTGTACTGGGGCAGGGCAGCGTGCCAGAGTGAGGGTAAGTAATTTGGCCTTGGCTAGAATTACTGGGAACGGTTTTGTATGTGCTCTGAGTGGAGCATTTCCCATCATCTCTCTTTGGGCTGGGGCCAGGCATCCTCCATGAGTGACTGACTTCTTTTCATCAAAAGCAACTCATCTCCTTTTCTTCTGGAAAAAACCAATCTGGCCCTCTGAGCCCAAGTGGCACCAGAGTCTGAGACAGGTACTCTGTACCTCTCCTCGCCTCTGTACCTCTCTCTACCTCCCTTTCTCTATGCTGGCTCCAGCCCAGCCAGACACTGCTGGGGGGAAGATGGAGGCCAGGTGGGGTGGGGGTGGGTGGGAAGGCAACATGTGTCTCTGGCTGTTGACCTTGGAATTCTGAAGGTCAGTTACTTTGAGAGAGAATCTGTGAGGACTGGTGGCAGAGTGAAAGACTTAGAATAAGAGCAGGATGGAGACAAAGAGAAGGTCAACTCCATTTCTGGAACTGATGTTTCTCTAGGCTCTTCACATGGATGAACCTGAGGCTTTTGCTGACTAGATGCAAACGGTGGTTCCCTGGTCTTGAGGCTCTGTGAGTCCCGCCCTCTCCCTGCGGCCAGAATCTCAAATCACGTGAGTGATAAGACCAAAGGGAAGGAGGCCCAGTACTGCGTTTCCTAATGGAAGCTGCAGAGTTTGACAGAGGCTAATGGCACAGTCCTAGGTCTAGAGCTGGTTAGATCCAGAAGACAAGTATGGGGCCTGGTTATGTTGGCCCTGTTGTTCATCCCAACAAACGAGCGAGAGGCAGCCATCATGGTCACGCTGTAGTTTGTGCAGAAGGTTCGTGTGTGGTTGGCTTGGTCCCTGCCTGGTCACATGAAGAGGTATCCAGAACTAAAGCCAGGTGCTCAGACCACATGGGACAACTGTTTTCCCTGGTGACCTTTGCTGTTGAGATTGGCTGAGCAGGAAAACATCTCATACTTAAGTGATCAGGATGACACGTGTCATTTGGATACCAGCCTCCACCTGGGAGCAGGGGTCCCCATGATCACCCGCTTCCCGTGTCACCATCTCCCATCAGCTTCCTGACAAGGTGGTTCTTTAGGGACAAGGTCCCCTGCCATCTTCCAATCAGCTAGCTTGTCGTATGATTTTCTGAGTTGTGACACACGAATAGAGACAGGTAACCATCCTTTGAAATAGTACTTTCTATCTTGCTCCTTTGTAGGAAATCCTCTTCCCAAACATGACCCCATGCAACACCTAGGCTTCCTTTGTTGATATGGTTTATCTTTTTTTTTTTTTTTGGGTCTGGTTGTGGGGCCTGAACTCTGGGCCTGGGCACTGTCCCTCAGCTCTTCAGCTCAAGGCTAGCGCTCTACCACTTGAGCCACAGCGCCACTTCCGGCTTTTTTCATTTTGCTTATGTGGTGCTGAGGAATCAAACCCAGAGCCTCAACATGCAAGGCAAGCTTTCTACCACTGAGCCATCTTCCCAGCCCCGATAAGGTTTATCTTTATCTGGAATATTCTAGGAAGGGAATCATGGAGCTGGTAGTCCTGTGTGTCTGATTTTTCTTCAGTAGCATAAAGCTTTTGAGAAACACATGGTGTTGGAAGAATTGTTACTTTGCTCTTTTTTTTTTTTTGACCATTGAATGGGTGTATACAATTTGTTTACCTGATGATGGTCAGATTCTAGTTATTTTCTTTGTGATGAAAACTTCCAATGACTATTGTCTTATAACTTTTTTTTCTGGTACTAGAGTTTGAACTCAGAGCCTCATGCCTCATTTTTGCTAGGTAGATGTTCTACCTAGCCCTGTCTTACAAACTTTTGAATAGATATAAATTTCTCTTAGGTAGATACCTAAGAGCAAGATTGCAGGTCATGTGATAAGTTATGTTTAACTTTATAAGACATTCTTTTCCTTGCATCCTCATCAGCATTCCTTACTACTGGGTTCTTATTTTTAGCTATGTTAATAGCTGCTGCGTGGGTACCTCATGGTTATTTCCATTTGTATTTTATTAGTGACTAGTGATGAACATCTTTTCATGAACCTGCCATACATGTGTGTCTGTTCAAGTGTTTTGACTATTTCCTTACACATATTGAGTTGTTTTCTTCTGAGTTTTAGGAGCCCTTTACATATTCTAGATATAAGTCCTTTGCTATGTTACTACTACTACTATTATAATTATTACTATTATTTTGCTGGTACTGGGGTTTGAACTCAAGGCCTTGGGTTTGTTTGGCTTGTTTGCTTGCTAAGTTGGAAATCTACCTCTTGAGTCATGGCTCCAAATCAGATCTTTGCTAGTTAATTGGAGATTGAGGCTTACAGACTTTTATGCCCAGGCTAGCTTCAGATTGCAATGGACACAGAATCATGAGTGACCACTCTTACCTTACCACTGTGTGTCTCATCTTGAGGAATGGCCCTGGAATCTTGCTTAGAATTTAATTGTGTTTTCTTTGGGAGATAAAGAACTTGAAGATTTACTATAAAAATAACCACCCCAAATGATTTACCTAAGCCTGAAAGCGAACATTCAGATTATGCATGTAATCTTCAGAGTAAGGGAATTATGTTTGAAAGTCATGAAAACACAAGTGCCAGCTACATTAACCTTGAAAGCAGCATTAATGGAAAGTCACTACAGCCTCTCAAGAAACTACAGAAGCCAAATAACAACTGAGGATTTAAATATGACATTGAGAAATAGAATCATAATTTAGGAGCTTGACAGCCCTAAGCTTCAGCTTCTTTCTTCCTTAAAAATATTTTTATTAAAAAAGTATTTTTATTATCTTTAAGTAGTTGTCAAAAGGGGCTACTATTCAACAAATCATCTCATAAATAAAATGCATCTTAATAGATGTCATGCCTTTTGTCATTCTCCCCCACACCTCCTAACCCCACTCACCTCTTCAATTTTCTGTTTCATAGGATGTGCATTGACTAGCTTGACTACATTCCCCTGACTTTCCTCTTCTGCCCTCCTGCCCCTGCCACTTTCCTGGTATTCATTTTCTTGAACTGTGAGTTAGTTTTTCTAAGGAATTACGCCATTTGCATTCTCCCCTGCAAATAACATATTTTGGTTAATACATTCGAGTACACTTACATCCAACCCATATGTGTTTACTTGTGCATTTATAAATTAGTTCTGCTTCCACATATGAGAGAAACATGTGTCCTTTGTCTCTCTGGGCCTGACTTACTTCACTTCACTTACTTTTTTCCAGGTCCATCCATTTCTTTGCAAATGATGTAATCATTCTTCCCAGTGGATGAGTAGAATATATATCACATTTTATTGATCCATTTGTTCATTGAAGGACATCTGGGCTGATTGCATACCTTATCTGTGGTGAACAGTACTGCAATGAACATAGTTGTATGTGTGGCTTTACTGCACCCTGACATGAAATCTTTTGGATAAATACACCACAGTAGAATTGCTGGATTGTAGGGTGGTTCTATGTTTAGTTTTTTGAGGAATCTCCATACGGTTTTCCAGAATGATTGAACAAGTTTTCATTCTTATCAACAGTGTATTAGGGTTCCCTTTTGGCCACGTTCTTGTCAGCATCTGTTATTGATTGTATTCTGAATGGGTGAGATGGAATCTCAATGTTGTCTTGATTTTCATTTCCTTTATGGCCAGAGATGTTGAGCATTTCTTCATGTGTGTATTGGCCATTTTTACTTTTTTTTTTCTGAGAAGTCTCTCTAGCTTATTAGGAATCAACCTAACCAAGGAAATGAAGGATCTCTACAACAAAAACAATAAAACTTTGAAGAAAGAGATTGAAATAAATGTTAGGAAGCGGAAAGAACTCTAGTGTTCTTGGATTGGCAGAATTTATGTTGTGAAAATGGCAATACTGCTTAAGCTATTCTACAAATTCAATGCAAAACCCATCAAAATACCAATGTCATTCTTCACTGAGGTAGAGAAAACAATCCAAAAATTCATATGGAACCACAGAAATCCCTGAATCAAAAGATAATCCTGGGCGGGAGGAGAGGGAGGGAAAGCAATACTGGAGGTATAACAATTCTAGACTTTAAACTGTACTTCAAAGGTTTAGTAACAAAATCAGCTTGGTACTGGTACAAAAAGAGGCTTGAGGATGAATGGAATAGAAGACCCAGAAATAAACCCACAGTCCTACAGCCAGCTAATATTTGATAAGGGGATAAAAACACATAGGATGGAAAATAGAAAGCCTCTTCAACAAATGGTGTTGAGAAAATTGGATACCCACATGCAGAAAACTGAAACTGGAGGGCTGGGAATGTGGCTCAGTGGTAGAGCGCTTGCCTTGCATGCCTGAGGCCCTGGGTTCAATTCCTCAGCACCACATAAGCAAAAAAGAAAAAAAGCCGGAAGTGGCGCTGTGGCTCAAGTGGTAGAGTGCTAGCCTTGAGCTGAAGAGCTGAGGGACAGCGCCCAGGCCCAGAGTTCAGGCCCCACGACCGGATAATGAAAAATAAACTATAAAAAAAAAAAACAACCTGAAACTGGATTCCTGTTTGTCACCTTGTCCTAATATCAATTCAAAACAGATCAAAGACTGCAATGTAAGACCTGAAACCTTGAAACTACCTCAGGAAGGAGCAGGAGAAACCCTACAACTTCTTGGCACAGGCAAGAATTTTCTTTCTTTTTTTTTTTTTTGTCAGTCGTGGGGCTTGAACTCTGGGCCTGGGCATTGTCCCTGAGCTCTTCAGCTCAAGGCTAGTACTCTACCACTTGAGCCAGAGTACTACTTCTGGTTTTCTGAGTGGTTTATTGGAGATAAGAGTCTCACAGTCTTTCCTGCCTGGGCTGGCTTTGACTGGCGATCCTAAGATCTTAGCCTCCTGAGTAGCTAGGATTACAGGTATGAGCACTGGCTCCCTGCTCAGGCAGGAATTTTCTGAGTAAAGTTTCAGGGGCTCAACAAATCAAAGAATTGACAAATGGGATTGCATCAAGCTAAAGAAGTTTCTGCATGGCAAAGGACAAAGGTAACAAGCTAAAAACACAGCCTACAGACTCAGAGGGATCTTTGCCAGCTATATGTCAGTTAATGATTTAATACTGAGAACATACAAAGAGCTCAAGAAACTAAACCCTTGAAGAATCAATAACCTATCGAATACATGGGCATATGAGCTAAATAGAGTCTTCTCAGATTCTTTCTTTAAAGAAAAACTTCTAAATATTTCATCAGCATCTGCCAAGTCTCCCAGAAATGAGCTATGAGTGAGACTTCCTAAATTGTGGAGATTGTAGTTGCTGCTAGAAAAATAAACTGCAAATAAATGAATCCAGGAAAGAAAGGTTTAGATGTACTCTGTGGTAACAATTCACTGAGAGGGCATTGCTGGACAGATTTTTTTTCGAGTAAGCCATCATAAAACCCAGCAAACTTTTTAGACAGTGATGTTTGTGATTTTATATGTATGTTGTGTGTAAGTATATGTACAAAGATGAGAGCATCCATGTGGAGATATGAGTGCATATGTGCAGCAGTCAGGACAGGTGCCAACATTTATTTCATACTGAAGTCTTATTCTTTTGTTGTTGTTGTCGTTGGTCATAGGGCTTGAAGTCAGGGCACGTCTCTAAGCTCTTCAGCTCAAGGCTAGTGCTCTACCACTTTGAGCCACAGCACACTTCTGGTTTTCTGGTGGTTAATTGGAGATAAGAGTCTCACAGACTTTTCTCCCTGGGCTGGCTTTTAACTGTGATCTTCAGATCTCAGCCACCTGAGTAGTTAGGATTACAAGTGTGAGCCGCCTGGCTTTTTAAAAAAGTGTTTGGCAGTACTCAATTTTCAACTTGGGGCTTTGTGTTTGCTGGGCAGGCTTTCTATAACTTGAACCACATCCTTAGCCCCTTTTGCTCTAGTCATTTTTGAGATAATGTCTTAGTTTTATTTTCCTAGGTGAGTCTGTGAACCACTTATTTATGCTTCCCAGTATAGCTGGGATGACAGATGCATTCCATCAAGCCCAGCCTATTCTGTTGATACAGGGTCTTGTGAATTTTTTTTAATTTTTATTTTTGCCAGGGCTAGACTTGAACCACAGTTATCTGTCTCTTTGCCTCATGAATAGCTAGGACTATAACATGGGCCACCAGCACCAGTATCTTATTTAATTCTAAGAATAATTTGGTGTCCTATTATAATCATGTTACAAATGGTGGAACCAACATGGGCTACAGCCTGTGATCATGTGCTAGTTCACTATCTTAGTCCTTTTGGGTTGTTGTAACAAAATATCATAAACTGGGTATCCATAAAAAATATAAAATTATTTCTCATGGTTATGGAGGCTGGAAGTACAAGATCAAGGTAGATTTTTGTGTCTGGTGAGACCCAGTTCCTGGTTAATAGAGTGCCTTATCATGGAGTCCTTACATGGTGGAAGGTACAAACTGGTCTTTTAGCCACTTATAAGGGTGCTAATCCATTGATAAGGGCTCCATCTTGACCCAATTGCCTTCCAAATGCCCACCACACTGGGGGTTAGGAATTAACCTATGAATTTTGAGAGGACACAAATATCCCATTAGTGTTGGTTCTATTTGTCTCTAGAATTTCTCAGCTGGTGATAGTGATACACCATGATCCTCCCATGAAAGATACCTGTTTACTTTATTTCTATGCCCTCATTTCTAAGTTTTTTTTTTTTTTGCTTTTGCATTTTACTAGTCCTGGGGCTCGAACTTAGGGTCTGGGCACTGTTCCCAGACTTCTTTTGCTCAAGGATAGTGCTCTACCACTTGAGCCACACCACCACTACCAGCTTTTTCTGTTTATGAGGAATCGAACCCAGAGCTTCATGCATATTAGGCAAGCACTCTACCACGAAGCCACATTCCCAGCCCAACTGTCCTCATTTCTATGGGACCAAGAAGAACCTGGAGGCTGTGGTCCAGGAAACATGATGGGGAATAACCTAAGTGTCCTTTTCAGTCCAGCCACACTGGCTCTCCATCCTTAGGAGAATGCTCTGGGTGTACTGGGCCGATCACATGGTGCATTCTCTCCACCGAGAACCATATGCAGGCCCATGCTTCTTTGTCTAGAAGCAACCACAGTGAATGCCAAACCTGAGGGCAGATTCAAACTGAATCCATCTCCCATTCTGTTTTCTTATTGAGGCTTTTCTGGAGCCAGATTATTCCAAAAGCCTCCTGTGGCTCAGAGTCAAAGACCTCATTTCTCTTCCTAGGCAACCATCACACCCCTGGCTAGGACAGCTTCTGTCCTGACAGCCTTTCCAAAGAGTCCTATGAATAGCAGACTGAGCAGCTCAAAAAGCCTTCAGAGATGGAGACTCTTTTCCCCTCTTCAACTTTTTTTTTTTTTTAAATAGAGTCTTATTATTTTCTCAGGCTATTGAACTGCTCCTCCAGTCTCAGCCTTCTGTGTATCTGGAAATCTAGGGATACACCATAGCACCAGGCTGTCCATCTGAATCCCTCTCATCCATGTTGGGTGAAAATGAGGAGGGCTTTAGTTTCTGTACAACCTTGTCTATCAGTGTCAGTGTGCCTCTGAAGAATTTTTAGGCCAACTAGAAGATTGCATCTATGAATTGAAGATTGTACAAATGAATTTGCCTTTTTTTGGTCAGGGGGAGAGGGGGTCCTGGGGCTTGAACTCAGGGCCCGAGCGTTGTCCTTGAGCCTCTTTTTGATCAAGGGTAACACTTTACCATTTGAGCCACAGTGCCACTTTTGGCTTTTTCTGAATGGTTTATTGAAGATAAGAGTCTCGGATTTTCCTGCGCAGGCTGGCTTCAAACTATGATCCTTAGATCTCAGCTGCCTGAGTAGCTAGGATTACAGGTGTGAGCCACTGGAACCTGGCCACAAATAGTTTTAAGTTCAACAAACTCTTTCTTTTTGCTCTTGCCTCTATCCTTCTCATCAGAAAACTAATTTCTAAAAGTAGTACGACTTGATATTTAACTTCTTAAGGTGGACCTGTGTACAGGTGTAGAGAAGCTATCCCTTGGGATTGAAAATTTTGAGTTCTTTAAAATATAGTCCTGCCCCTGTTACATTATTGAAGGATTTGCATATTAAGAAAATGAAATTCATTCCTAATCTCATGGCACAGGTAGAAAATGCTGTTAATATTTTGTAATGATATCTTTTCAGTGCATATATGATTTTTTTCTCACATACCACTGAAATTGAAAAGTTGAAGCCTGATAATGGTAGCTCACACCTGTAATCCTGGATAATTCAGAGCTTGAGATCTGAGGACCTTGGTTTAAAGCTAGCCCATACAGGAAAGTCAGAGAGATTCTTATGTACAATTAATCACCCAAAAGCCAAAAGTGGAGCTGTGGCTTAAATGGTAGAGCACCAGCCAGTACCAATGGCTGCCTTTTACTGAATACTTGAAAAGCCCAGCACTCAGTAAAAGCCAGCCACTGGTACTATTACACAATGGCAAAGGGTGGCATCTTTGTAGCAAAGTTTCCACTGTGGATCCACTGACAGAAAGATATGATACTGTCCTTGTCAGTAGCAAGCAAGGCCGTGCTGAGTAACACACAACCACCTGGCAACACCATTATAGTTTATCTCTTGCTCTTGTTCCATGGCCATTTGGGCCAGTGTCATTCTGCTTTCATCGTCTGCAGTCCTGAGTCTGACAGAGTGACTTGTGTTGTGACACAGGAAAGAGATGCCAGGACCCATATACTGGCCTTTACAACTCCTTCCTAAAAGTGACAGTCACTTCTACTCACAAATCAAAGTGATTGTAGGAGGAAAAGAGAATTTGGTGGGCAGTAATACAGTCTACCAGATGTCCTGAACTGGAGTGTCTGAGGCCTGTCAGCCTCGTTTTCCTAACACATTGTTCTCCTGTGACTTCCTCCTCCTCCTCCTCCTTCTCCATTTTTAGATCGACTCATGATGCCAGAATTAAAGTCCCCTTTGTCCAGCCTCTCTTGCAGTAGGTGTGGTTATGTATTTTACATTTTGTTCAATGGATAAAGTGAGCCAAAGTGATAAATGGTCTACATCATGCTTTTTAAAAATAATGAGTATGGGGCTGGGAATGTGGCTTAGTGGTGGAGTGCTTGCCTAGCGTCCACGAAGCCCCGGGTTTGATTCCTCAGTACCATATACTCAGAAAAAGCTGCAAGTGGCGCTGTGGCTAGAGTGCTGGCCTTCAGCAAAAGCAGCTCAGGGACAGTGCCCAGGCCCTGAGTTCAAGCCCCAGGACTGGCAAAAAAAAAAAAAAAAAGAAAGAATGTACTCTCCCTCCTCTGTTTGTTTCCTCCTGCCGCTGGCTGAAAGTCTGGGATGATAGTCACCATATTGGACTCACTGGACAGTGGTGTTGCTGTAAAGATTACGAAGCATCTGGGTAGTAGGAGTCTGTACCTTTGTAAGAGTATTGAGCCACCAAGCCAGGCATTGGTGGCTCCCACTTGTAATCCTAGCTTTTTAGGAGGCTGAGATCAGAGGATCACAGTTCAAAGACAGCCTGGACAGGAAAGTCTATGAGATTCTTGTCTCTAATTAACCACCAGAATGGCGCTGTGGTGTTCCAAGTGGTAGATTGCTAGCCATGAGTAAAAGAGTTCAGGGACAGCGCTCAGGCCCAGAATTCAAGCCCTACAACTGACAAAAAGAAAAAAAGAATAAGGAAATTGAGCTACCATACCAGCATAGATTTTACCCAAGAAATAAAAAGATTTTAGATTTTAATTTTTTGGGGCCACTGTGATTTTGAGTTTCTCTTTTGTCAGTCCTACACATTTTCTGCCCAAACACTTAAAAAAACAACAACAAGAAAACTCAGCTGGCATTAAACAATAGCAGCAGAAAAAAGCCAGGTTATATTTAGTAATAAAGATGTCCAACTGTGAGATTATTCCCCGGTGCCGCTTGTAGGCATGCACTTAAGACAGCACACCTGCTTCACAAGAGCACTCTGCCAAAGAGACTGAGAGATGCCTGCCTTCTATCTGTCACAACAGCTGCTGGAAGCAAGGACCCTAACTCCTTCCCTTCATCTTTCCCCTCTGGACCCACAAACTTGATTCCTATAGAACCATGTCCAGAGACTGAGGATGTGAAGTCCAGGGGTGGATGATGGATGAATGAGTCTCTAACTTGTGTCTGAACCATCTGTGTCACCACAAGGAAATCACAGGCTGTTTGCTGTCCACACTGTACACTTGACCTTTGCTGAGACCACTGGTTAAAGATTGACGTTTCTTTTGATGCCATCGTAAATTCTCCTACATATTAGCATTATTCCTAATAGAGAGGAAGAGTAGGTTTCACTCGATATGTCATATATTGGTTATATAAAACACTTTATGTGTTATATAAGGGTACACACAGCCTGCTGTGTGGATTCTATGTTGCAAGCCTTAGTTTAGCTTTTATTTTTCTCCCTCTTTCTTTCTTTCTTTTTTTTCTGGTCCTGGGGCTTGAACTTTGGGCTGGGTGCTGTCCCTGAGCTTCTTTTGCTCAAGGCTAGCATTCTACCACTTGAGCCATAGTGCGATTTCTCAGAGACTTTGGGGTTTTGTCCTTCATTTTAGGTTCCCTTTGCATTTTCCATTATTCCTGGCAAATTGCTAATTGGTATCAGTCATTATACTCCCAGGTCTATAACTTCTTATCCCCAAGAGAATATAGAACTAATGGCCAAAGTTAAGCCATCATGGAGAATAAATTGTATGACTGATCAGAACCAAATCTGTGCGTACTCCATGTTTTCTTCTCTGTGCTTAGGTGACGAACACGTCAAGGATGCCTGAAATACTTCTGCATTCTGACAGTTTTCAGTCATTCTGATGACTCTATCATGTGTATAGCAATCTTTTTCATCAAGAAAATGGCAAAACCTCAAATTACGGTTTCCTACCGATTACAAGACAGGATTAATTTGTTATTTCTTTTGTTTTCCTCCTCCTCTCACCCTGATTACAGCACAATTAATATGCAAGCTCCTTGGTTAAAAACAACCCTTGAGGAAAATGTAGAAATGCACTTCATTTCTAAATAGGTCATTACACAGCCTAGAACCATGCTGCTCATTGAACTGGGAGAAGAGGACAGAACTCCATCACCACGGACTCCTACCTTTATTTAGAAAACAAAGAATCCACACAGGAAGGCAATTTAACTCTAACCTACTTAGAGAAACCTGTTGTTCTTTTGCAAACAGGACCTACTCCTAGAGTATAAAGTTTAAATGAGCTTAGACTACTGTCTCTTCTGGCTCTATCTTGTTTGTAAACAGAAGTAACTTCCTTGCATAGGTCAAAACTGGACAAAACAAAGAAAAATCATTATCAGGTCTTTCTATCTTCAGTTATCTTCTTCAATTTCTTTCTTATAGTTTTATTTGTAGCGGTCTTTCATATCCTTGGTTAATATTCAGATACTTTATTGTTTTTTGAGGCTTATTGTGAGTGGAATTTGTAAGGTCCGTCCCTGGATGGCAAGCAGACTCCACCCTCCTCGCAGCAAAGTCTCCACCCAGTACCTGCGTTACCTAGGCAACTGGGACACCTGGAAGAGGTCACATCTGCATCCGCTGAGGTCACATCTGAATTTGATGTGGCCACACCTTTCCCCGCCCATACCCTACATAAGGCCTAGCCCAGGCCCAGACGCTCTCTTGCTCTTCTTTTCTAGCTCTCTCTGCTCTCTCCCTGCTCTAGCTCTTTCCTCTCTCTCTTTCCCAGCCACGTGGAGTGCCAACCTTGCCTGGTCCCAGCAGGTCTACTGAATAAACCTACCCCTTACCTGAATACCACGTGCGTGATGGTGCAGTTCTTACTCACCTACCTCTTTTTAAAAACCTAACAGAATTGTTTTCCCGATTCTTTATTACCCTGCTCATTGTTCATATAGAAAAAAAATCTATGAAGTTTTAGGTGTTGATTTTATATGCTAGGATATTTCTGTTGTGATTTTTTTCCCCCAGTCCTGGGGCTTGAACTCAGGGCCTGGCACTGTCACTGAGTTTCTTTTGCTCAAGGCTAGCACTCTACCACTTGAGCCACAGTGCCATTTCCAGCTTTTTCCCCCCTGCTTATGAGGTACTGAGAAATCAAACACAGAGCTCCATGCATGCTAGGCAAGCACTGTTCCCATAAGCCACCTTCCAAGTTGTGTTTTTTTTTTTTTTTTTGGTTTGTCATGTGGCTTTAGCTAAGGGTCTGGTTTCTATGCCTGAGTGCTTTCACTCAAGGCTAGCACCATATCACTCAGAACCATAGCACTGTTTCCCTATTTTTTCTGATTTTTAATTTTTATCAGTTGTGGGGCTTGAATTCATGGCCTGGGTGCTCTTCCTTCTTTTGCTCATGGATAGCACTCTACCACTTTGAGCCATAGCTCCATATCTGTTTTTCTGGTGGTAACTGGAGATAAGAGTCTCATAAACTCCTGCCTGGGCTGGCTTTGAACTGCGATCTTCAAATCTCAGCCTTCTGAGTAGCTATGTTTACAGGTGTGAGCCACCAGCACCCAGCTCTATTATTTTTATAGCAAATTTAATTGTGATTAAGTGATTACATAAATTTCACAGTATTGTGATACTTAGTTAAAGTCACAAACACATTCTAACCTTCATGGGCCAAATTGTCTTTATCATGGTCTATAACATTTATGAGTTCTATGAGCTTTGACAATAGTTATTTCTTCCATATCGGGTGATATGTACATTTGTTTCCTTTTGCTTAGTGTAAGCTGTTCCTTCTTTCCTGCTCATTCCCTCCCTCCTATCGCTGAAATTGAGTTGCATCGTTTGTTTTGATCAAAGATTAATGCAGCTGATAGGTTCTGCTGTTGTATGTTTTTCCCTATTTCCCTCTGTTTCTGTGTCCTCCTCCTAGTTTCCCTCTGATTTACATATATATATGCACATATATGTGTGCATATATATATCATATATGTGGTCATCAGCATGGGATCATTTAGTAATGATTTGATCAGATGCAGCTCTGTTTTTAAAAATATATAATTTTATTATTATTACTAAGGTGTTTTTCAGAAGGTTGCTATTTCATTAGTCAGGTAATGAGTACATTTCTTTGGACAATGTTACCCCTTCCTTCACTTTCCCCATGTTTCTGCTCCTGTCCCTACCCACAAGTTGCACAATTAATTTTTCACATAGTGTCAACTGAATACCAGACTATGTTTATTCACCTTTCTTCACTCCCCTTGTCCCCCCTCAAAAGACAGAAAAACAAACAAACACAAAACCCCAAAGCAAAAACAAACCCCATCACCACCACTGCTGCCCCAAGGGAGCAGTGGAGTGCATCCTTCAATGCAGCGATCTCCCCGTAACCGACTGTGACTGGCCAGCATCAGGCCGAGCTCACCCCTGCCCGAGTCCTGCAGAACAAGGAAAACAATTAAGAGGCTAGAAATGTTTCCTTCCATACTTGTCGTAGGACGCTACATGGTGCTCCCAACCACTGGAATCTGTTAATTATCCTGGATGATATGAGTGGCCCATTTTATCAACATGTCCTTACAAGAGGGAGTCAAATGAATCAGGAGTCAGGCGCTGGTGCCTCACGGCTGTAATCCTAGCTACTCAGGAGGCTGAGATTTGAGGCTCACAGTTCAAAGCCAGCCTGGGGAAGGAAAATCTGTAGGACTCTTATCTCCAAACAACCACTAGAAAACCAGAAGTGGTGCTGTGGCTCAAGTGGTAGAGTGCTAGCCTTAAGCTGAAGAGCTCAGGGACAGTGCCCAGGCCCAGAGTTCAAGCCCCATGACTGACAAAAAAAAATAGAATAAGGGAGAGAGAGAGAGAGAAAGAGAGAGAGGGAGGAAAGTGCAAGTGCATTCCTCAGAACAGATCAGGAGTCATGGCCATAGCCAAGGAAAACATGTACATAACTATTTGAAGCTGGATGAAGTAAGCAAATAGGTTCTCTGGAGAGTCCAGGATGAATCAGTTCATCTGACAACTTGGCATTAGCCCATCGAGACTGATTTTGGACTTCTGACTTATTTTTTTGTTTTTGTTGTTGTTGGTCCTGGGGCTTGCACACTGTCCCTGAACACAAGGCTAGTGCTCTACCATTTTGAGCCATAGCATCACTTCCAGTTTTCAGGTAGTTAAGTGGAGATAAGAATGTCAAGGACTAGGAGCTGGGAAGGTGGCTCAGTGGTAGAGCGCTTGCCTTGCATGCTCGAGGCCCTGGGTTCGATTCCTCAGCACCACATAAGCAAAAAGAAAAAAGCCGGAAGTGACGCTGTGGCTCAAGTGATAGAGCGCTAGCCTTGAGCTGAAGAGCTGAGGGACAGCGCCCAGGCCCAGAGTTCAGGCCCCATTACCGGACCCAAAAAAAAAAAAAAAAGAATGTCAAGGACTTTCCTGTGCAGGCTGGCTTTGAACCACGATCCTCAGATCTCAGCTTCCTGAGTAGTTAGGATTATAGGCGTGGGCTACCAGTGCCCAGCTTATATTTAAATTTTCTATCACTATTATTCAGAGAATCTTTGTGGAGACAAGAAAAATGACTGGAACTTGTATTTTTTTTTTTTTTTTTTGGGTCCGGTCGTGGGCCTGAACTCTGGGGCTGGGCGCTGTCCCTCAGCTCTTCGGCTCAAGGCTAGCGCTCTACCATTTGAGCCACAGCACCACTTCTGGCTTTTTTCTTTTTGCTTATGTGGTGCTGAGGAATCGAACCCAGGGCCTCATGCATGCAAGACAAGCGCTCTACCACTGAGCCACCTTCCCAGCCCCTGGAACTTGTATTTTTTTAACCAAAGAAAAAAGGGAATTAAACCCTGATAGTATCGACCACACAAATACCTAAGCTCTGTCTATACTTGATACATAAATTAATCACTGCTACCAACAATTGATAGTTGATAATTGAGAAGACTTCCTTGTGGATGTGACAGACTTCGGAATTCTTGACCAGCTATGTTTAGAACTCTCTGTCCCTAGCAGTGCCTGACTCCACAGATGGTTATTGGACTTGACCTCCTCCATCATACAGATAGAGAAAGCTTAGAGGTCTTGAAGGACGCTGTTGTGGAGACTGGAGAAGAGTTACCAGTGTCCAAGCCTGGTGGACTCATGTCCCATGTCTTGTACCCGCATACTTGCTTCCCTGGTGGGCCCTAGGTCCCCATGGGAGGCATAACATTGAGAGTCTAACTCCTCAGCGCCTCCTTTAACAGCATCTCTATGGCTGGATGACATGTGTAGGCCTTGCAGCTGGAAGAAAACGTCTGGGGCATTTGAGGACAGGACAGAAGTAGTGAGTGGCTACAGGGAGATGTAGAAGAATGAAGGCATGATTGCCTTTTCAGGGCGCATCACTGTCCTGCCTTCTGATTGCTCTGCATTTGACACTCATCAAATCTCTCTAGGTAATCTGAGTAACAACTTTATGTAAGAGGAAGTCATCCAGTTACTCAAGGAAAAAACTGGATCTGGTTGCTTTCCTGCCTAACTTGACTGGCCACTCTCCTTCCTCCTTCCCTCAAGTTTATTTCACAGGTACCAATTCAATCAGCCATGAAATGCACCCTCACTGATGGTGGCTCAACTTAATGACTTTTTTGACTTTATGATGGCACAAAGCAATCATTCATTCAGTAGAAACTGTAGTAGGAGGTGCAGTAAATTCATGAGGCTGTGTCAACACTCCACAGTGGACTGTTGCTAAATTGTAGTCTAGATTAGGTGTGTTAATCTCCCTATGGTAGATTTATCAGGATGTAAGTCACGTCTTGTAGGTCAGGATTATCTGTAGTTTCTCCAAGGTATATCCACTGTGCTAAAGTCACGTGTATGTGAAAGCATGTGTAAATCTGGGAAGGTTTTTCAGAGGATTGAGGCAGAGAGGCCAAGGAGAGGAGCAAATAGAGTCTTATCTTTACTCTCCAAATAGTATAAAATGGTTCTCTCAAGGCAGATGGGGAAAAAATTCATGTAGTTTGGGTTATATCCTATGCACATAGTATTCTGGTCATTTTCTTTCCTGTCTACTGGTGCTATTTCAAGTTGTATTATTTGAAAGTCCATCACAGCACTAGAAGATAGTGTCTGAAGTGTAAAGAATGTGACTGGAGCGAGTGTGTATCATTCTGGATTGAGATTAAGAAGAAAGAA
This sequence comes from Dipodomys spectabilis, assembly GCF_019054845.1. NCBI lineage: Eukaryota > Metazoa > Chordata > Mammalia > Rodentia > Heteromyidae > Dipodomys > Dipodomys spectabilis. The sequence goes on along the minus strand of NW_024870784.1, from coordinate 801,259 downwards.
CAGATGTGTTATTTGGTTGAACAGTTACATATTTCCTTTTGATTTATTTCTCTAATTAAAAATCCTGCTTGCACTAAGTCATCATGGATCAAGTAGTCAAGCACTTGCCTAGAGCCTGAGTTCACAGTTATGAGAAAAAAAAAATTATGAAGGATCAGAAGGAGGAGAAGAAGGAAGCGAAGAGAAAAAAAGACAAGAAATAAGACCTGACCATTCTTAGCTTATGTTGGCTTCTGATTTGTCGGTCTGAACAAGGAGGTACAAGACCTGAGCTATATTTGGGAAGAAGATTTAGGAAAGATTATTCCCACCTCAAGTCCCAGGATTCATTTGATTAGTGTAAAGGAAGAACATCGTTCAAGTGGGAGCTGAGACTAAATCCTACACTTGTTTAGGTCAGAGGAATGCAGACTTGGAGCTACAATACATCAGCCACAGACTGCATACGAATGGGAGGTCAGCCTCAGAGGAAGGACCTACTGCTTAGTGACTCTATTAAAAATGAGAGGGTTGCTGGGAGCCTGTAATCTTAGCTATTCAGGAGGTTGAAGTCTGGAGGACCACATGGTCCTCAAAGCCAGCCTGGGCCAAAAAGTCTATAAGACTCCATCTCCAATACACCAGCAAGAAGCTGGGCTGGAGTGGTGGCTCAAGTAGTACAGAACTGGCTGAGCAAGTTTGAGACCCTGAGTTCAAACCTTGGGACTGGCACAAAAGAAAAAAAAATAGTAATACTCTTCTCCATGAGTCACAAAACTGGTAAATCAGTTATCAGTGGAAATAGATCAGCTCCTTACACATTGTTCTAAGTGGGCAGTGAATCAAATTAAATTAAATTAATTAATTCATTCATTTTTGTCGGTCATGGAGCCTGAACTCTGGGCCTGGGCACATCCCTCAGCTCTTTAGCTTAAGGCTAGTGCTCTACCGCTTGACCCACAGCACCACTTCCAGCCTTTTCTGCTTATGTGGTGCTGAGGAATCAAACCCAGGGCCTCATGCATGCAAGGCAAGCGCTCTACCACTGAGCCACCTTCCCAGCCCTGCTTCTTTTTTTTTCCCCTGCTTCTTTTTTTTTTTAAAGTTAAATAATTCCTAAGACTGATAGAGATAGATACACGTATAATGTTAATAGTATTGACAATAATAACAATGAACACCATGGTGCTTACTTAGGTGCTGGGACTTAAAAAATATTTCTGTAATTAACTCATTTAATTCTCATGATAATTCTACCAGATGACAGTATTATCATACAAGCATAGAGAGGTTAAGTGACTTGTCTGCAATCACACAGCTTAGATATGAAGCCAGCTCCAGGAGTCACCCAGCTGAGTGAGACTCTCCACTTCGGGGAAGTATCCCTGCCCAGATCCATGTGACTTGGAGCTCAATCACCTCATGTCTGCTGTGTCTCATTCCATGGCCTTGGGCTGCTACACGACTTCTCTGAGCTTTTGTGTTTCACCAGAATGGTGGGGTTGACGTTAAAATTGAAAAGAGAAAACACAATCGCATGGGCATATGGAAACCCAATGTTAACACTAGAATCCTAAGCACAATATGAGAGCCAAGGCTCCATTCCTGTCTTCCTAGGGTTCATTCAGAAACTGAGCCTCTGGGTTTGAAGCAGAAAGATCTCAGAGGTCTACTTAACCTGACAAAATCATAAGGCTAAATAAACGTTGGCAAATTGTTTTCAGAATGCTTTAACATATGCTAAGCATTTATTTTGAGAGCAGTTCTCATCTAATCCTGGGAATGTACCCACTTTGAACATGCTATGCTCTATTTTCTTTTCCAGAATTTATTAATACTTAGAGGTTGCTACTAAAAGTAACTCTTAAAGTCATACTATATAAAATGAATTTTCTTTTAGATGTCCTGCCCTATATAAGTAAAAATTAGTCTATGTAGATGGAGAGCTATGGCCAGGACTTTTCTTCAATGCAGCTACTTTTTTAGCCTAAGAACCGAATCCACTGGCAGTTGTGCCACTTCCAACCATTTTTGGATAAGAGAAGTTTTCTGGTTGCTTGGCGTTCTCTCCCATCACAGGGGATGACTGGTATGGGGTGCGAGCATGTGGCTCCGCCTACAGAGCGAGCACTTGTCAGAGCTGTGATTTATGTGCTGGCTGCCGCCTAGAAGGTTTACAGTGACATAGAAAAAGGTTCACCTTAATGTTGAGTTGTGAGGAGAAATTAGAAGGTCAAAATTTATGTAACTTTTGAATCACAGGACTTTAGATGACCTGATAAAAATTCAAGGAGATTTCTTCTCAAAAAATGCATAGCCACATGTCCTTAGAAGATTGGTAATTTTTCAAAACTGTATTTTTTGTCCTTTTTTGGTACTGGGGATCGAACCTAGGATGTTGCATTTGCTAGGTAAGCACTTTGCCACTGAGCTCCATTCCAGCCCAAATTTGTCATTTTAATGAGGGTCCTTGAATTGAGAACCAGGGTGAGAGGGGAGGGAGATGAGGGTGGGAAAAAGGAGGAAAAGAGACAGAGGAAAAGAAGAGGAGGGAGAAAAGAGGAAGAAGGAAAGAAGAGGAGGAGGAAGTGGAGGAGGAGGAGGAGAATAGAAAGAAGAAATGAAGAGGGGAAGGAGGAGGAAGAAACCCTCAGAAGACTTGGCTAATGTGACTTCTATCTTTGGACTTTTACTTTTTGCTGTCCACAGGACTACCTATCTCGTTCATAGGATCCCGAGGGGCCCTTTGTTCCAAAGTGATTAAGAATTTTGTGAACATTCAACCAACTTCAGGATCCTTCTAAGTGTGGAGCCCTGTGGGCCCCATGCTCATGAACTTGATCCTGAGCATATACGATGCAAAGAACCACAGTGGACTTTCCCTGTGAGTGGTTAAAACCATATCCTTACAATATCTGGCACTGATCGATGTTTGGTAAAGTTGGTATTTATTGTAATTTTCTTTACATTTCAAAATGAACATCATGTTTATAGTTGATAGACTGAAAAAAAAAACGAAAGTGGCTCACCCCTGTCATCCTAGCTACTCAGGAGGCTGAGATCTGAGGATCGCAATTCAAAGCCAGCTGGGGCAGGAAAGGCCATGAAACTCTTATCTCCAATAAACCACCAGAAAACTGGAAGTGGCACTGTGGCTTAAGTGGTAGGGCACTAGCCTTGAGCTGAAGAGCTGAGGGACAGCGTGTAGGTTCAGAGTTCAAGACCCACAACCAACAAAAATCAAGAAAGAAAGAAGGAAAGAGAGAGAGAAAGAAAGAGAGAGAGAGAGATAGAAAGAGAAAAAGAAAGAAAGGAAAGAGGAAGAAAGAAAGAAAGAAAGAAAGAAAGAAAGAAAGAAAGAAAGAAAGAAAGAAAGAAAAAAAGAGAGAAAGAAAAAAGAAAACACAAAACCCAGAGCCAGACTGTTTCCTGACTCCGCCAACATTGACTTTGAGCTGGAGATGGAGCGGCTACCTTAGCTGAAGACAGCTAGGGGCAGATTGCCAGAAAGCTGGGCAGACGGAGAACCTGATAAGTGACTCTCCCAGGCTATCTGTGCTAAGCTATCTGTAGTGTGCCATCTTGAAAGTCACATACTTATGACACGTGACTCCTTTAATACTTGTTAAAAATATTTTTTCTTATTTTAAGTAGTTGTACAAAGGAGTTGTCGTCATTCAACAAAACAGTTTGTGGGTGCAATGTGTCTTGACCAATGTTCCCTTTCCCCTTTAATGGACACACACACACACACACACACACACATCCAAGTATTGCATTTATGTAATATAGAGAAAGAAAGAACTTTCCAGTAACTTATGTAAAAACCTGCTTCCCTTGACTTCCTCTATGCTTCCCTCCAGGGTTTTTAACTTCCAGAAGGCTTTTCTGGGCTATACTATCATCTTTTTAGTGAGATGCCATCAATTTCATGACTGGGTATTGACTTCTTTGAAGTGGATTCTTGTTATTTGTAGAAGCCTAATACTTTCTGAACATATTTCCCTTTCCTGTATTTTCTTGTGTAATTCCCAAGATAGAGATCATGAGCGCTGTGTTCTCTGTCTCCCTTTCTGCCGGGGCAGGACTGAAGACTTAGATCTCACCACACAGATGCACCTGCTGGAGACTGTGATGTCAGAGCGAGCTTGTGAGGAGAGGAGACGTGGGGGAAGGAGGCTTCTGGCGAATTTGGTGGGCATAATTCTGCTTCGTGAGGATGAAGGGCAGAGCCTCTGTCTTACAGTGGGAGTGTCAGTCATGCCGTGTGTTGGTTGCAGTGTGGGCACTGGGCAGTAGAGACAGCGGGCCATTTGCCAATGCAGCCCCACAACATAGCTGGCCATAGTCATCTGAGATTTTGGAGTGTTTCTGTTATTCTCCAACAGCATTGTTTCCTGCTTTCACAAGCCATGGAGGAGTCTGTTGCTTGCAATGGAGCTTTGCCCTTTGCATTTTGAGAAGAAAGATATGGTTCTCTTTCCTACAATCTCCTCTCTCAATATGAGGCTAGCAGAAACTTTATCTTCTAGGTTTGCATTATTATGACCATGTAACCCAGGGCTGAGCAGAGCTGTGTATTATGTGTAATAGGATGTTAAAGTAGGAATCTTCCTCACCTCCTGTCCCTCAATTTAGGCTGAAATTCTAAGACAGGTACAGATGTATCCCACATTCCACCATGATTCAGGATGTCAGTCAGCTGGATAATTCAATAACTAGATCTGACCCTCAGCTTCTCACACAGCTCTGGTGTATAAAAAGAAGTTGTAGAAGCCTAAAGACTTAGGTATTAGGTGAATATTTTTAGAGAGAGCTTCCAGACTTCTGAGAATTCTAGCAGCAGCACCTCACCATCCACAAACACATCTCCTGGTGGTGACACCCAAGGAGTGAATGGAAAATATTTCCCTAGGGAATTGGGCTCTACTGGGTCCTCTCAGAGATAAGTCCCCAGGAGCTTGAAGGGAACTACCCGGTGGTATCACTTTTGAAATTTCCAAAGGTGAGACTGTGAATCAGGTAAGGAGTACATAAAATGGGTCATCACACAGAAAATACTTCAACTATTTAATAAAGAGTCCCATATACAAATCAAAGAACTTGTCTTAAATTCCATCAAATGTTGGCCTTTGCAGAGCATATTTAAGTAGGGACATGGGAGGAGTCATAGTGGAGTTTGTTTTCTGTGCTGGTAGGTTATTTGTGATGTCTTAGAAATCAGGAGTGATAGAACAGGGACATGACAGAGGAGGACATGTTCTTATAGGGGTGTCTCAGTAAAAGTCATTGAAGAAGGCAAGGATGGCTCAATTCTGTCAGGACTTGGAAGACTATACTAAACAATTCCAATTATTGGTTAGCTTTTGGTCACCTTCACTTCTCCTGGGTTGGTATAGGGCTATTGTTTTCAGTTGTATCTCAATTATGCCTATTAAGTAGTGGAATTACATTAATTTATATTGCTGTTTTGTGTGAGTTTTATTTTCTCCTAGTCATTGCTTTTTATTTTTTTCATTTTTTAAAAATGAAGCCTTCTAACAGTCCAGTCAGCAGTACTTGTTATTTTACAAATCTATACACATTTCTGTAATTTCCTTGATTGTTTTCCTCTTCTTGCTGACTTCCCTTCTGGGGAACCTTAAACAGGACATTGTTGCTGTCCTGCCCTTCACTTCCTTTCTTGTGCCTGTCTGTCACTAGTTTGAATATCATGGATTGGGCCTATGCCTTTCAATTTCTTAGTATAGTCCTTGTTCAAAGAATATGTACAAAAGAAAAAAATTATAGAGCTTGCTTTTGAAATATTTTTATTCTGTCTCCACACACTTGATTGATAATTTTAGCTGGGTATATATAGATTTTCAAGTTGAAATGTATTTCTTTGGGTAGATCCTTAAAGATTATGCTACCTCAGTTTTTAGTTTCCTAGAATGATGTTGAAAAATATGGTGCCATTCAAAGTTATGTAGCCTGCTCCTCCACATTCTGAAAGCTTTTAAATATTTGTCTCTGGGGTTGTGAAATGTGACGATGAGGGGTTAGAGGTGTGGCTCAGTTGGTAGAGAGTCATCCAATCAGCTAAACATCAGGTACTGAATTTGAGTCCCAGTCCTGAAACAGAAGGAAGACATTTCACAATGACATGTCAATTCATTGCAGAGTTGAGAGACAGCCAGCCTTTTCAACTGGGGATTCCAAAATGTCAACATCTGAAGGCCTTTATGTAGGTGCTCTTCAAAATCTGTAGAGAAAAGTTCATTCAATTTTTTTCTCGGAGGTTCTGAGAATGAGTGGGGCATAGTGAAGGATGGGGATCTGCTCTCATAACCCAATGATGCTCTCACACTCCCCACCCCTCCCCCGGGCCAGTTCTCAGAACACCTCACCCCCAGCTCTTTCTAAAAGTGCACATTGCCCTGGCAAAATGCTGTGATAGCTGCCAGATCTCACAACTTAAGAGCTTTCATATTTTGCTGTACTTAGTCCCTGGACCCCACACCTCCACGCTCCTTGTATCTCCAGCTCTGCTCAGTGGTACTTGCTGGCCCTCAGCAGCAATGATTAAAGTCTGACCTGATCTGTTGAGGTCTCTGTCTTCTCTCTTTTCTTTCATCCACTCATTCTTTCCCAACAATGTGGGATTTCACCACTTACAGACTTTCTTGGTTGTACATTTCCAACCTCTTTTCCCACCCACCACCTGCCTCCTTAGTTCTCTGAGTTGAGAATGTCTTTGGATCAATTTCTCTGTAGAACAAATTTCAGTATCAGGTCTAGGAGATGGGAAATTGGAGGATCAACTGTCCTGTGTACATTTTTAAACTCTACTCTTCGTTTAACCTTAAGTCTTACTGCTGCCTTTTGTTTTTTTGTGGGGCTCCTCTCCCTGGCTTTCCCATGGTTCTGTGAGAAGGGGATTAGCTCATGTGGAGATGTGGTTTACCAGTCGGCAGGAGACTCTTTCCCTGGAGCTCCGTGACTAAACGGCTTGCTTACCATTTTGCCCTTGTGGGTTCATCATATGTTTTTTTTTTTCTTTACTGAGGAAAAATTCATCAAGTTTTAGTTTAGAGGAATCACAAAGTAAACAAGTAGTCTGTTTAATTAGTTGGTACAATTGTTAAAAATATTCATCTTGTAACTTGAGAATATGAACAGGATTAGGGAAGATGGGGGGAAATGGTGGAAGGGGTGACGCTGATCAAGAAGCATTGTATTCTGGCTTGTTGAGTTAAAACCCCTTTGTATAACTGCTTAAAGGTAATAATTAAAAACTAAAGAATATTCATCCATATTATTGAAGAAATGCCCCCCTCCCTTTCCTCCTTTCCTTCCTTCCTTCCTTCCTTCCTTCCTTCCTTCCTTCCTTCCTTCCTTCCCTCTTTCCCTCCCTCCTTCCCCCTTCTTTCTTCCTCTCTCCCTCCTTTCCTCCTTTCTTCCTTCCCTCCCTCCTTTCTTCCTTCCTTCCAGCAGTTCTGGCCTTCCATTTACCAGAAAGGCACTCTACCTCTGAACCACAAACCCCAACTCTTTTTTGCTTTAATTGTTTATCCGATTTGGTTTCATGTTTTTTTTTTTTTTGTCCTAGCCAGATTAGACTTCCTAAGCTCTACCACGAGCTAGAGTTACAGGTGTGAGCCATTGCTCTCAACCCCATTCCTATTTCTGATTCATCAACTTGGAATCAGCACATCCCAAGTCATAGAAGTTAAATTTAAATGCTAGGCCAACTGCCAAATTTACCAAAACCATTTTTTTTTAGAAGTCATTTAACTGACAAACAAAAGGCAGTGTATTTGCAGTGACTTAGCCTGCCCTAGTTTATGCTGAGCCATAAAGAAGTTTGGTATGATTAGATTATGTTCGCTTCTTTTCCTTCTCAGCATAAAACTTCTGCAGTTTTCAATATTTTTTTCCCCTGGGATGAAGTCTGCTCTACTTGTTGCTCAAGTTGGTAGTATGTCTGTATGTAGGGTAAATAGGAGAAAGCAGAAACTGTTCATCTCCTATCCCAAATTCTGTCCTCTATTTCTTACCAAATTTTTGCTTAGAACAGTAATATGGCCAAGTTCAAAGCAAAATCTCCACTTCCAAGTTTCCTTTACAGGCAAAGCCTTGGATGCGCGTTCTGACTGAGAGATGGAAGTTAGTAGTTTCTAGGTGTGATCTCCTTCAGAGCAGTCTTGGACAGAGCACACTTGGCTGTAGTGACTTTGTCCTTCCCTTTATTCTTGGCCAGCCCATGGATGAGGTTGCTGGGGCTGCAGGAGAATCAGAGCCCCATGATGATGATGGTGGCTGATGGCTGATGATAGGACCAAAGGAGGTGGTGCTGGGTCTCTTGTGTTTCCCCCAGGGCAGACCCTTTCTGGATATCTCTGAGATCTTTGTTCTATAAGAAGACAAAAGCTCGAATATATTTAAAGCACTACTTAGTCACATTTTCAATTTCTTGCAACTGAAGGCAACCCACGCTGACACAGATTTCTTGTCTGTTGTGAGTCTGTGTTTGGTTTTTCTGTTCAGAGGGGGTGGTTAGCCAGCCTTCCATCTATGAAGACAGGGCAGATGCTTCTAAAGCTTCCACCCTCGTCCCTCAGGGTTCACTGTTTCTCCAATGCCAGCCTGATGTCCATCTGCCACCACCTATAACTTGTTGCGGAAGGCTTTCCTCTGGCTACCGGAACCTGTGCTGTTTTACAAAGGACACAGACTGGAGATGTCAGGTAGCTAATGTCCCTTTCTCCTGACAGCTGGGAGCATCCCTCCACCCGTGACAGTTGACGCAGCATAGCAGGTTTCCCAGATGTTGATCTGTTTTCAATGATTCTTTTACTTCTCCATAGCTGTCTGTGACAGAGATAAAAGTATTGGTGTTAGGCACGCTCTGGTGGACAGACTGATGGTGGTTGTTATAGCCAAAACAAAAGAATTAGGAGAGAGGATGCTAACACCAGGTGTCTAAGTTCACAGCTTAATAGAAGTCTTTCTAGTTCCTGATGATCTGTGTCTTTTACCATATTTAGGTTGACTTCATCCTCTGATTTGCATACCTCTGAGGTTCTCAGAAAGTAATGAAGAGTGTTCCCAGTGTACAATGACCTGATTTTGTAATATTTTTCAGAATACAGAACACACTTAAGCAATGGAACTAGATTATTTGCTGCTAAAGAAAACTCCCTGCTTTAAAGAAATCTGTCTGCTCAATTGGCAAAGCTGGGGTCAAGAAGCTAGTGAGAGCTTAGGGTTGGGATCAGTTGGACTAAAACCCTCATGTAGGCTAGAATAATCTGTGCTGTATGAAGACATATTTGTTCTCTGAGACAGGGGTCAGTAAACTATTGCCTATGAACCAATATGGGCCCAGTGCCTGTTTTTGTGAATAAAGTTTAAGTGGAATACAGTCATGATCATTTGCTTATATGATGTCTGTTGCTTTTGTGTCCCAGTGACATAACTGACTGGTTGTAACAGAGATTGTAAAACCAGGAAAGCTTAAATATTTACTATCTGGACCTTTATAGGAAAGGGGTACTGACCCTTGCATTAGGCAACTACCAAAAATATCGCCCAAATCTGCTCTGTCTTCAGTCCCAACGTTCCCCACCCCTGTCTCACCAGAAATTCCACTCTATAGTTCCAAGAATGGCACTTCCAAGACCTCAGGGTGGTTGGGAGCCAATGGGTGGGCAGGCCATTGTTAGAAGTACAGGTTCTGATCCAGGACCTCCAGGATGGGTCCAAGGCTGTGCTTCTAACAAGCTGCCTGGGCAGGCTGAGGCACGGTGAGCCCATACTTGGAGGAACAAGGTTCTAGAAGACTGGACCTTTTCTGGCCAGGACAAGCACCTGCTTATCAATATTTGGCTTGGCCAGGCGAAATTGTCCCCCTTCCAGACCTTTCTTCCTTCCTTTACACACACACACACACACACACACACACACACACACACACACACACACACACACACACACACACACACACACACACACACACACACACACACACACACACACACACACACACACACCAAGATCACAGAACTATGGAACCAGAGCCTCTCCTTTTTTAGTACAGTCTAGTCTTTTTTTTTCTGACAGGCAACTTAAAGAGTTAAAGTACTGAGAAGCCAACAACAGGAGAAAGCCAAAACTCTAATTAGTCTCCCTTTTTATATTTAGTTTGCTATTAGATAATGTGCGACACCTGTTCACTAGACAGATCTGTTTTGAATCTCTTAGATTTTACTTTCTTGGCTATGCACACTACAGACATGTTGCACTGCATGAGTAATCGACGGAAAGCCAAATAAAATAGCCCTTGCTTTGGAATTAGAAGCACAACAGGGACTAAAAACAACTGAAGGCTGATTTGGGCCAAGCACGAGGTGATGGTGGGAAAGAGCTCAGTGTCTGGAGCTCACCTCCCAGAGTTCAGGCTCAGGCTGTTTTCTTTCCTTTGACTTAAAGCTCCATTGAGCCTTTGAAACACGTTTCTTAACCCTCCCAATGAAAAGGGAGGAAGGTATAAGAAACTTTCTCTTGCAGGGCTTTTCATCAGAGAACAGGCAGGCAGTCTCTGCAGAAATGATCCACATATTTCTAATTTGGGTTTGATTATTTCATTAGTGTAAAGTCACTCCAAATATTCAGTTTTCAGCCTTAGGGATTCTGAGGCCTTTTCCCAGATGCTGCAAGTGAACCAGAAATATCAAATCCATCTTCAATCCTTTCTCTTTGGGTCCTTGGGCTTATTATCTGTTTGCCAGTGGCTGGAACTGATAGACAGATGTGGAAATTCAAATCCATAAATTATGCAAGACCCACGGATGAGCACTGAATGTCTAAATGTCATCTGCACATGGGTGGGTAGCAGACAGGCAGCAAAGCCCCACAGAGCTTCAGCAGTGAGGATAAACTCGGTAGTATGGTATGAGGATCTAACGTAGGCTAATGTCTTCGTAGGACTAACAAGAATGGTCACTGTGAAAAGATTGTTCAACATTTGATCCTTTCCCAATGTATCCAAAATGATGAACACGTCATCCCAGAACTGTTTGGTAAATTATTTTTAGTTTACAGGATTATATATTTGCCACATAGTAAACACATCAACATGTTGATTTATCCCATAGGGTAGGGTTATTTACTCGCAGTGAGTTATTTTTTTAAATCCTGCTGATCTTGGGTAAGATGATTAAGTGATAGATAGAACATTCAGTCTGTGTGTTACTGCTTTGATTCAAATGTGTGTACCACAGGCCTAAATGGTACATTCTTAGCAGAGTTTCTCTAAAGAGATAGGCCATCAGAATTTAATAATACCTATTTATTATAAGGCTTGATTCATGTACTTAAAGAGGTTCAAGAGATTCCCACATTTACACTTGGAGTCCCAGAAGTCTAAAGACCTGACAAGCAGGAAAGCAATGGAATAAGTCGTCATCGGAGTCCATGTATAAAGGTGGTAGATAACTGATGTCTCCTATTGAAGGCAGATAAGCAGTCAGTCAACAGATTGGCTTTGGCAAAGGGCAACTGGCTTCACTCAATCTGCTAATTCAAATGTGACTCTCATCCTCCCCCCCCCCCCTCCCCCCCCCCCCCCCCCGCCAAATTCACACAGAGGAATCCAGGGATGGCACATTTTGATTATCAACTTGATTGGACTGAGAAGCACCTTGGAGATTAGTCAGACACACTTTTGAGTGTGTTTCCAGAGAGGATTAACTAAGGAGAAAGACCTGCTCAGAGTAACGTGGTATCATTTCCTAGGCTAGGGACTGGATGGCATAAAAGAGGGAAAAGGAAAGAGCCTACCAATACGGGCATTCTCTATTTTCTTTTGTCTTTTTTGTTGTTGGTGGTGGTTGTGGGCCTTGAACTCTAGGCCTGGGTGCTTTCCCTCAGCTCTTCAGCTCAAGACAAGTGTTCTACCACTTGAACCACAGCACCACTTCTGGTTTTCAGGTGGTTAATTGGAGATAAGAGTCTCACAGACTTTCCTGCCTGGACTGGCTTTGAACTGTGATCCTCAGATCTCAGTCTCCTGAGTAGCTAGGATTATAGGCATGAGCCACTGGTGCCAGGCAACATTCTCTGTTTTCTTGGCCACCAAGTGGTGGCCTGCATCATCATTCCTGCCCTCTATGATGGACTGAAGCCTCTGAAACCACGAGCCAAATAAATTTCCCCTTTTAAGTTGTTCTTTCAAATATTGTGGTCAGCAACAGAAAGTAACTCACATACCTAGGTAATGTTGAACATATCTGGGCAGCCTGTAACCCAGTCAAGTTGACCCATAATGTAACTATCACGGACAGACTCACATTTTGAAGTAGCCAGTCCACTCCTCTACTCTTCCAGTTTTTTCTGGAGCACAGAGTTCATAATTAATTTTTTTGAAAAAACCTCTCATGTGCCATAATACCTTCTGTGAAGAGAGAATATCTCTCTTGAGAGCTTTGTAAGAAAGTTTCAGAAACAACATTGATTGGTCTGATTTGATTCAAATGCTCTGAAAAACACACTTAGGTTTTCAGGGAGGGACTTTTGACTGGCCAGCTTGGACACCAGACCCCAGTGTGAGGAAGATAGAGTTCTATGGGCTTGTCAATCGAAGAGGTCACTGAACTTAAACTGAGAACTTAAAATTGGTTCAACTATCCCCTCGTTGAAATAGAACACTTTCTTTAATGAGACACATAGGCCTGTGACTTCAGAATGGAGGCAGGCAGCAAGCAGAAAGTTCCTGGTTGCTAGGGAAACAGGCCTGGTCACCAGGGTCCCTGATAAGATCTGATCCACCCACAAAATAAGCCTTTCCTGCCCTGCAAAGAAAAGTCTGTGGTTAGCAAATTGCTTACCAAATGACCCTTCAAATGGCTACCACCAAGGGGAACTAATAAAGATGCTGATAACATTCCTAGGGCTGGATGAAATGCCACCATCTCAGTAACAAGGATGCATGTGTAAAGATGGAGCTCCACCTGTCAATCAACCTGCCAAAGGAAGGATGGCCCACCGGTGACCTTGACCTGAACAAAACCTCAGCTAAACAAAAATATCAGGCCTTGGCATGTATCTCACATTCATTTTGACAAACAGTTGCTATCATTTTCATAATGAATTGCTTGAAAGCATCTCTTTTTATATATAACATGTAACAAAGCAGTTTATGAATACAATAAATACATCTTAATCAGTGTTACCCCTTCAATATTCTCATCACTCTTCGACTCATCCCTTCCCTTACTTTTCTTAGCTTTGTGGTATATACAATGAGTTCTTGTCTATATTGTCTCCCCATCATTCATCTTTCCCTCTCCCGTTGGCCCCATTCCTACTCTTGGATGTACCCATTTCCTGGTGTTGATTTTGTTGGGCTTTGACCTAGTTTTTCTAAAAGATTACATTGTGTGAGCTTTCTATAGACTCTTATACTTCAGTTAATCCATTTGTAACCTTTCCAACACCTAATGTATTTATTTATAGATTTATAGGTACATTCTAGCTACCACAAATGAGGGAAACTATACACCCTTTGTTTCTCTGGGTCTGGATTTTGCCTAATATAATTTTTTCCAAGTCTTTCCATTTCCTTACCAATACTACAATATGATTCTTTCTAATAGATGAGTAAAATTGTGTATATATGGTGTATATATACCACATTTTTTTGGTCCATTCATCCATTGAGGGGCATCTGGGCTGATTCTATACTTGGCTGTGATGAATAGTGAGTACTGCAATGAACATGGTTGTGCTGATGGCTTTACTGTAACCTTGTCAATGTTCTATTGGGTAAATAACCAAGAGTGGGATTGCTGGACCATAGGAAGTTCTATGTTTAGACTTTTGAGGAACTCCATACAAGCTTACATTGCCACCAACAGTGTAGTGGCATTCCCTTTGGCCACATCTTCTCCAGCTTTGCCTTGCCTTGCCTTGCCTTTCTTTTCCTTTCCTTTCCTTTTTCCTTTCCTCTTTTTTTTTTTTTTGCATCTCTAGCCAGATGCAAAAAAACTCAGGTAGATGCTGTTCTGGCTTTCTGGGAACAAAGCCAATAGAACTCAAAATATTATGTCTATCTCCCTACTCTCTTAACACACAGTCATTATGAGCCCAGGCCCAAGGCCTTGTGAATTAATGCATTATTAAAGAAAAAAGGATATAACTATATCACAGATCAAAATCTTCCATGAAAATAGGTGCATGTTATAGCTTTTGGTGTTTTATCTTGTATATTGATTTTATTCTATTTCATTTCTATGCCATTAGAGGGCTTGATCTCAGGGCCTTGCGGTCTTGTTTGGCTTTTTCGGCCCAAGGCTGGTACTTTACCACTTGAGTTGCAGCTCCACTTCTGGCTTTTTTGACAATTAATTGGAGATAAGAGTCTCATGGACTTTCCTTCCCAGGATGACTTTGAACCACAATCCTCAGATGTCATCCTCCTGAGTAGCTGGGATTATAGATAAGAGTGAGCCACTGGATCCTAGATGAACACTCGTGTTCTTTATCTCTTCACATTTTGGAAGAATACACCTTTCCCTTCTCATGCAGCAACCTGTGCCTGTGGAAGAAACAGAGGAAAACTATATGTTCATGGGTAAACCCCATCATGGGTCCAGAAAAAGGATCAAGAAAGGAAAACATTTTAGGAGAACCAATTCCAAGTGTAAGTACTTGTGTACCTAGAGCATCAGCAAGTTCACTGTAATCTTGGGTCATTTCCAATCTGCAGACTTCTGTGTTCTTTCCTGAGGTGAAGAGAGCTTGTCATACCGTTTGCATTGCTTCCTATCCCCAAAGACACACCAATGCTTTGGAGCCTCTTAAGTGTGCTAAGGATAAATCCTTCTCCATCAAGAGTATTTCTCTAGTCTTGAGCAAAAAAGCTCAAAGGTAGCCACTGGGCTCTTAGTTCAAATCCCTGGATTGGCATACATAAATCTTAGTGTCCAGCTGTCTCTGGGGGTGAAGGAACTCCCCTTCCCCACCCTCTCATCATCTCAGAATGGCAGTTCTTAACTCAGGTGATTTTGACTCTAGAGCAACAGTGCACAATATCTGTAGATATGTTTGGTTGTCACAGTTGAGTCTAGAGAGTAAAGATGAGGGGTGTTGCTAAACAACTGAAAATCCACAGGAGATCCCCTGCCACAAAGAACGATCAGATCCCAACTATTAGTACAGTCAATGTGGAGAGGCCATTTCAGAGTCTTGCCACCAAAGGAAACATCCAACCTCTCCCAGGTTGTTTCAGGGCCATTTGCAGGAGCGCACATGCTAAAACACCACAAAAACAAAAGAAAATCACAAGAGTGACAACAAATAAAGGGACTTGTGTAAGTTGCAGTTGAGAGCAGTGTCCTCTTCAGTACATTTCTTAGAGAGAGAGAATGACTGACAAAAGGCAAAAGTGAACCAGATGCTATTCCAGCAGTAGCACCACCAGCACATGGTATGGTGTCACGGTGATGAGGTATCACAGTAATGGAGTATCATGGACATGGGGTGTTCCTCTACCTCATCTGTGATATGAAGGTTCTCAGAATCAAAATGGGGTCACTTATGTCAAACTGACAAAATGGAGGCGGCAAAGATGGGAGGCCATGAAAGAGGACTCTGATCCATGATTTGCCTGATAATGGGAACTAGCAAAGGATTTGTCCTGAACCTCAGCTTGTGACCTGAAGTCACACAGGACACACAGCAAGTTGCCTGACTCACGGGCTCTGCTAATAAACCAGAGTCAACTCCTGCGTGGGTCCTTAGAACCAGGATTCTCTCTGTTTCAAAACAGCTTTGAGCACTTGTCCTTTTTTATCTTTAAATGCTTTTTTTCCCCCTCACCTTTCCAGGTGAATCTATGCCTTGTGATAGCCTCTCCATCCTAGATTGTAGTCCCTGTCATTTCCCTAACAAATTCGATGTTTCCAAGAGCCAAACTGTCTTCTCTGTCTCTCTCTGCCTCTGTCTTCTCCCTTTGTCTCTGTCTCCCTTTGTCTCTGTCTCTCTCCCCTCCTCTGTCCTACATCTTTCTCACTCTCTACTTACTATCTATCGCTATTCCTTCCTTCCTTGCTTCCTTCCTTCCTTCCTTCCTTCCTTCCTTCTTTCCTCCATTCCTTCCTTTCCTCTCACTTTCCCTCTCCCTTTCTCTGCCTCCAACCCTCCCTCTTTCCTTCCCTTTTTCTTTTTTCTTTCCTTTCTTTCTTTGTTTCTTTCTTATCTAATCTATCATCTATTTGATCAATCATACATCTTATCTGTCATCTATCTAACATCCATTTATTCTATCTATCTGTCTCTCTCTCTCTCTCTCATCTACTTACTATCCATTACCAGTCTATCGTGTTGAGAAATTGTTTGAACTCGGGTAAAATGGAACAAGATTGTTTTTTTCTTGTGAGTTGCTATTACCATTATCCGTACAGAATCTAACCATAGATTTCTACTTCTAATTTGCTGTGGCTGGAAGTCTCCACCAACACAGACCTCTGCCTGGGAACACTTTAGGATTTGGGGGATCTTTTCTCCCCACAGTCAAGGACAGAACCACCCTTAGGGAGCAGCACATGGAGCCCAGGGCCTGGCTCTCCCTGACTCTGGCAGCGCAGGGGCACAGTTGGTGAGGGATTGCCTCTGCTCATGAAAAAGAAAAGCCCCAAATCGGAGGCAGATTTTAGCAGAGGGACCTTTGCTGTCTTCCCTCATTTTTCATTATTGTGAATCTGCTGACCCTCTGAGTTTTCTCAGATGCCCTGGGCAGCCTTTGATGTTGATTTTAATCTGACTTAATCAGGCCAACAGGCGATGAGGACAAGGGTCAGAGCAGAAGCAGCCCAAGCACAGCTGTGTGTGGCGTCTCTTGCCTAGCTCCCAAGAGAGCTCTGGTAAAGGCCCCTGGAGCATCCTAGGTGGGCTGTGTGGGAGTCTGCTTCTCCCTTCTGGGGTTAAAAGCATCAGGTTTTATTCAGGGGAGTTAGATGTTTGAACACTTGCTCTTTGAGTACTTTTCCTATGCTGGGTACAATCAAGAATGAGACGTTGTTCCCGTGAATTGTGAGCTGAATTTGATCAAATTACTTTATGTATTTATATATATATATATATATTTTTTTTTGTGTGGGTCATGGGGCTTGAACTCTGGGCACTGTCCCTCAGCTCTTCAGCTCAAAGCGAGCGCTCTACCACTTGAGCTACAGCGCCACTTCCAATTTTCTGGTGGTTTATTGGAGATAGGAGTTTCACGGTCTCTTCTGCCCGGGCTGGCTTTGAACCGTGATCCTCAGATCTCAGCCTCCTGAGTAGCTAGGATTACAGGCGTGAGCCACCAGCGCCCGGCTTAAAAAAAAAAAAAAAATATATATATATATATATATATATATATTGTTTTTTTTTTTTTTTTTTTGTCGGTCGTGGGGCTTGAACTCTGGGCCTGGGCGCTGTCCCTCAGCTCTTCAGCTCAAGGCGAGCGCTCTACCACTTGAGCTACAGCGCCACTTCCTTTATGTATTTATATACTTTACAGTATGTACATATCACAATGAATCTATCACAATGAAATTTATACAGTTAATGTGTGCTAACACAAATAATAATTTAAAAATTACCAGAATCAATGTATGGTATACACACGTAGATGTACCTGATGAAAGAGAAATTGAGCCAGAGCTTTACCTGATGAGTGAGGCTGAACTCAGATTCTGAATCAAAATATAATCTGCCTGACTCATCTTCTCTACTAGCCTTTTGGTTTGTTTTCCAGGGAACCTCTGTGCCTTGGGATCGGAGGCCCATGTGGGGAAGATGTTTATGCAACACACAGCTCTATTTTGAAGTTCTAATAGCACTGGTGATAACAGATGGACATTGAGGTACCCAGAGGGCAGAGGAAGTGATATTCACTAATGCAGACTTTCTAGGTCAAGCTAAACTTTCATAGGTCTAAAGATGATTGAAAACTCTTTCCATGGCTTCTCTGCCTCTTCAGCACCCACACATTGGGAAGCTAAAGTTGTCACATAGTCACACGCCATCTGCCCCTTTGTCTCTTTTGTCATATTTTGTGGTTGGTGGACTTGACAAGAGCTACCGGAGTTGAGCCATCTTCCCAGAGAGTGTGCTATCACTATGGAAGTACAGAGGGCCTAGGAAATTACATTAAGGATGGGACACAAACCTTGTTGAGTATTTTAAAAAATTTATTTATTTTTGTCAGGGGCCTGAACTCTGGGCCTGGGCACTGTCCCTCAGCTCTTCAGCTCAATGCTAAAACTCTACCCCTAGAGCCCCAGTGCCATTTCTGCTCATGTGGTGCTGAGGAATCGTACCCAGGGCCTCATGTATGCAAGGCAAGCACTCTATTTTTTATAGCTGAGAATTGCAAGCTTCCATGAACCCCCAGAAATTGTCTGCAAAGTGTTGTGGGTAGGCAGATATGTAAATTGGTATGTGTGTGGGGGGGTGTAGATCTATGTATTTCATCCCTTCTTCAGGATTTTTATTATTGGTACTCATCACCAACTCTCAACACAGAAACGAAGATAGGGCTCCAGCTGATGACTGGACCTTGTCCAGTGATCTTTTTCTTCCTCAGTAGAACAGTGATAAGTGTTAAAGCTCCCAGGAGTGGTTATACAAATACTGTGGCCTGCAACTGGCACGATCATGCTACAAGCAGGGAACCAGGGGCGTGAGAAAAAGAAATAGCGAGACGGGGGTGGGGGAGAGATGCTATTGCAGCTGCTGATCGCATTTCACCAAAGGAAGAAGACAGAGATGATGCACGAACAAGAGTGGAGAAAAATCGCTTCTACTCTCTCGTGACTGCTTGAGGGCTACGGGAAAACCTTTGTGTTCTCAGGGGTTTGTGTTTTCCTGTAATTTTCAGAGATTGCCAGTGGGTCTTCAGGCCTTTGTAGACTTACATTTCTGATGTCAAGGGGAGAATAAAAGGAAAAATGAAGAACATTCAGTTAGTAGCTATTTGTTGGATAACTTCCTGGGAGTTTGAAGAGGATAAAACACGGTTCCACATAGCTGAGACCAATGGGAAGGAAAAACAAAACACACACACAAACAGAGCTAAGAATGGTGTGGAAGGGCCATGATAGAACCGGACAGAGGAGTTTCCAGGAAGCCCAGTCAACGGCACTTCACTCCACTTGAGTGATAAAAGAGTTCTGCCTGCAAGTGACAGTATGTCTCGCAGTATGTCTTAATGGATGAAGGTGAGTCAAGTCAACTGAGTTTGGGATGTGAAAGACAGAGAAGAATGGCTGAGGAAGCAGAAAGAGAAACAGCAAAGCACGGAACCAAGATCATGGTGGTGGATACAGAGGCAGGCAGGGGACTTCCAGACACAGGTAGGAGGTGGTCAGAGGCCAGGTTATGAAGGACCTGGAAGTCCTCTTCTGTGTCACTTCTGAGTCCTGTGCACATGGATCTATGTGTTTTTCCAACCTTCCATGAGGCTAGAGAGGGGGAGGGTACACTGGAAAATGCTGCCATGACTGTAATGAGGTATTATTAGAGACAGAGATAGCCCAATCAGATAGATATTACCAGAGATACCCCAATCACACAGAAATGCAACCTGGAGATAGTTCTCCTTCCTTGCTTGGATGTGTCTTGGGCTTTGATCCTTTGAGGAGAAATTGACATCTATTGGTTTGGTGGTCTTTGTTGGGAGACAATGTCCAAGTCTTCTCAAGTTCGAACATCTCTGAACAGCCTTTTATCACATTGCCTTTTCAAGAATGTCCAATAGGCAGCTTTGGAAGATGGCGTCTTCCTCTAGGACGAAGAGCAGATATGTCTACTGTTCACCGTAACAGATGTAGGCTTCTTCTCTTGTGTAATTCTGGGCATGCCAGTGGCCCCTGGCCTTGGTCTCGCTCTAGTAGTTGGCTTGGAGAGGCGACACAAAAGCTGACATTCTTTTACTAGTATTTTTGTTAGTAATCTGGTCCTCTGTCTCTGACCCAGGTAGCTCATGTCTTCTGGAAGCATCTAGGAAAGTATGGCTGGTTGTCTTAATCAGTTTGGGCTGCCATAGATTGGGTGGCTTAAAAAATCAGATACTTAGCTGGGTCCTGGTGGCTCATGCCTGTAATCCTAGCTACTCAGGACGCTGAGATCTGAGGGTCACAGCTGGAAGCTAGCCTGAGCAGAAAAGTCCAATAGACTCATCTCCAAATAACCACTAAAAAAGATGAAACTCAATCTGTGGCTCATCTGGTAGTATATTAGCCCCCAAGCAAAAAGCAATGACCCAGCACCCAGTCCCTGAGTTGAAGCCCCAGTGCCAAGCCTCCCCCCCCCCCAACACACATCAGACACTTATTTATCACAGTTCTGGAAGCTGGAGGGCTGTATTTCTGACTTTAAGCCATCTTGCTACATCCTCCCATTATGGGACATAAATTCTCAATGGAAAGGCAGTGATCTCTTTCAGGGCCCTTACCTATATGACCTCATCTAAACTTAATTGCCACCCCCCCCCCCACCTTCCAAATGCCAACATACTGGGAGTTAGGGCTTCACCACATACATTCTAGGGACACATTTAGTCCATTCATGCCAGTTAACTTTTTCATGTAAAAGGGTAAAACTTTAGACCCTTGACAGTGGTAGCCTTTCATAGTCCTTCCTAGAATCCTCTTGGGATAGAAATGACCTCCTCACCTCTGATTCCATAGACTTTTATGCATATTTGTATTCCAACTATGTTCAGGATGGAGATTTATTACACAAGGGTTTCCTCATCTGATCTGTCAGCTTGATCCATAAAGGGATCTTTAGTCTTAGTTTTATGTCCCCACAGCATGCTGTATTATGAGCACACAGCGGAAGATGCTCCATGACTGCACATTGGGCCTAACCGCAGTAGAGGCTGTATGTATTAGTTCTGAACAGAGGTGGATTTCCCTGACTGGATTCGTGCACATGAATCCCAAACACACCACCACCTGCTCCCACCACCCTCCTTTCGCTTTTTCTACAGATGTTCGTGCTGAATCGCTGCTAACCCAGCCTGCCGCTGTGGTAGCCCTTGGATGGGTTTGAAAACGACACTGGCAAAAGTCAAATGTTCCACGTTCAAGCCCCAGGAAAATAAAAATAAGTAAATAAGAATGCAACAGCAGATGGCCTGAAAGGACAGAGCTGGAGTTGAGGATTAACTGGCTGGTAATAAAAGCTGTCATTACAGAGTGTCATCGTTGGCAGGGTTATTTATTAGCTCTTCCCTTTAGATACCAAATGTCAAATGTGTTAATGTGCAGAAATCAAGACTTCCTTCCCCAGCTGCTCTGGTGTCAGGCTGCCAGCTTCATTGTCTTCTGAACAGGACCTGCCAGGAGTTTAGCATTCATATGTCATGTTATGCATACCATATTGCACTTAAAAAAGGCCAGATGAGGCGAGCTCATTCTAATCACCAGCCTGCCAATCATCCTGCTGTATTGGGCACAAAACTGCTTTCTCTCAACTCTCTCCTCTCACTTGGAGAAAGGACTCTGCCACAGCCTCAACCACAAGACACCAACGGATGGTTTATTTCACCAACCACTGCCTGGGATCAGAGCTGATACCCTCTCTGCGCCCATTGTAGGCTGAGGGAGCTGCAGAAATATTTTGCTTATGGGTGTGGTCCTTTAAAGACTCATTGCTCTTTTTTTTTTAATTTAATTTAATTTTATTTGTGAACATACTGTACAGAGGGGTTACAATTACATGAGCAGGATAATGCGTACATTTCTTACCAAGCATTGCAAGACTCATTGCTCTTAATCTCTCTCTCTCTTTCTCTCTCCCTCCTTCTCACTCTGTTTATCTTTTATCTACAGCTAAAAGTTTAATTTCAAGTGATAAAATACATAAATACGTACAGTGTTTAGCTGTCCGGGGAGTGTGAAAGCCATCCACCTTTGGTAGAATTTGCATTTAAAATCTGGACTTTCAATCCAGCCCCAGGCAAAAGCAGGAGACCCTACCTGAAAAAATAAACGAGAGCAAGCTGGAAAAGCAGCAGAGTCCTGAGTTTAATCCCCAATAGTACCAACATTTTTTAAAAATTTCCATCTTTTCCTAGGCTAATGGCATTTCCTAGGTGTGATGTTCCCTCATGTTGCTGTCCACAGCAGTCACTGCTGCTCCCCGACAGTGTGTGATGACAAGGGGACCCCACTGACATTCTCCAGTGCGCTGAGCCACTAAGCGACGCTGTGCAGTTTGTTAGGGGCATTAAATTATTCTCGACATCTGCTAGGTTTACCAGGATGTTACCAAATTATTAGCTGAGGACATCTGTATTACATAATCGAGAAACGAATGAACATGACCCTAATATCAGAGTTCAGAAATGGTTCCCATTGCTAGTAAGTCAACTGAGCTACAAGAGTCTCCTTCACACTGACTTTTACATTGCAATCCTAGGGAGTCCCAAAGAGCTTAAGGTTGTTCAGAAGCCTATAAGCTCATGAGAAGCAAGATGTTAACTATGTCCTGTCTTCTATTTTGCTCATTACTCAAGGTCGTTATTTGGTACAGAATAGGTGTATTGTCAGAGAAAAGAGTCTCTAAAGAATCTCCTAAGTCATCATGACAATTCCTCCATTTTTTTCAGGAGTAGTTTTTGTCCAGGGTCATAGTGAAAGTGCAGAAGTTACCCGGAAGCTACAATTTGAATGGCCACAGCGTCCAGGATGGAGATGACACAGGAAGCTAAAGGTGGCATTCAGGTCCTCTCTCAGCACTTCCCTTGAGCGAAACCCTGGACAGCTGTGTGTCAGCGGCAGTCACTCAACCTGGTAGAGAATGTGGGTAAGACTGAGTTTATACAGAGAACTTGGAGTCCAAGTAGGGTATCCGAAGGAACTGGAGCATAGAAGAGAAAGGATTGTGTAAGGTGAAGGGGGCGGGATTACTATAAAGAGTGGGTAGCTGACACTTGCCGTGGGTGTCATGTCAGATGAGGAGGGCTTAGAAACCATTAAGCGTGGGCTAGGAAGGTGGCTCAGTGGTAGAGTGCTTGCCTTGCATGCTCAAGGCCCTGGGTTCGATTCCTCAGCACCACATAAGCAAAAAGAAAAAAGCCGGAAGTGGTGCTGTGGCTCAAGTGGTAGAGTGCTAGCCTTGAGCTGAAGAGCTGAGGGACAGTGCCCAGGCCCAGAGTTTAGGCCCCACGACCGGAAAAAAAAAAAGAAAAAGAAAAAAAAATTAATAAAGAAACCATTAAGTGTGTATAGGGATAGTTGTGGTGACCTTTTCACAGTGAATAGACAAACAGGGCATTGTAGCATATGCTTTTAGTATATGGGAGGCCGAGGCAGGAATATCTTAAGTTTGAAGCCAGTTGAGCTGCATAGTTAGACATTATCTAAAAAACTAAGGAGAGACAGAGACAGAGACAGACAGACAGACACAGAGAGACAGAGAGAGTATGAGAGAGAGAGAGAGAGAGAGAGAGAGAGACAGAGAGGATTAAAGGAAGATTCCAAATATCTGATTTCCTATCGAGAATGCCACAGAACCTAGGTCTGGCATTTTCTAGTTAGCCTGGTGGCGGAATTATAAGTGAGTAAGAAGATGGCATTTGGGCATCTTATTTGTCATTTCCTCCTTTGTTCTCTCAGTGTGGAAACAAGATCCCAGTTGGTTAGCTTCCCCTGCCGATGCCTTGGAGAATGTTCTTCCTCCCCGTCTCGCTCTGTGAGTAGGCATGTTTGGAAGGCAATCTTCGAGTCTGCAGAGTTTCTTGAACTGGGATGATAAACCGGTAGGATTCCAGACTGCCATGTGGCAGCTGTAATGCTGGAGGCTCTCTGAGGTTGCGTGCGCTCTTCTATTTGAGCCACAGGTCCACTTCAGCTTGTTAATGGGTAATTGAAGATCAGAGACGCAGAGACTTTCCTACCCAGGCTGGCTTTGAAACATGCATGATCCTCAGATCTCAGCCTCCTGAGTAGTTAGAATTATACCCATGAACCCCAGTGCCCAGCCTCAAGTGGCCATTTCAATGCAGCTGTTTGATGAGGGTGAGGAAGAAGGTAAGACTGGCTGACTATAGACCACAAGGTGGTTCGGAGATCAAGTCCCAAACACTGATGCTCACATCTCTTAAACATGACCTCTTTAAGGATTATGGGTTTCCTGTCTAAACGTCTTTGATGCGCTCTGATCTTATGGTGCTCTCTCTTTCTGGGAGCTTTGAGTGTCAGTTTTCCTCCACAGAAGATCCACTGGGTTTATCAAGGACAACAAAGAGTAATTCAGATGCTTATCTCCATAAATGGATTTTGAAATATGACATCAAGTGAATTGTGTAATTGCGATGGAGCAAAAAATAGTATTTTCACCAAGCGCTTATGGCTCACTCCTGTAATCCTAGCTACGCAGGAGGCTGAGATCCAAGGATCGTGATTCAAAGCTAGCCAGGGCAGAAAAGTCTGTAAGACTCTTACTTTCTTAACCACCAGAGAAACAGAAGTGGTGCTGTGGCTTAAAGTGGTAGAGCACTAGCCCTGAGGAAAAAAAAGAGAGCTCAGAGTTCAAGCCCCATGACTGACCAAAACGAACAAACAAATTCAGCTGCCCGCAGTGGCTCACACCTTTTATAATAGACATTAGTAAGTCTGAGATCAGGAGGATCACAGTTCAATGCCAACCTGGGCAAAAGGTTTTCAAGTCTCCTTCTCAAGCACACAACATAGTGTTTGCCTGACAATGTGATGGGACTGTAGTTCTTGGGCAGCATAAAGAAAAAAAATTTCACAAACCATCTCCTCCTACATTTCAACAAGAGAAGGTGGGCATGGTGGCATGCACCTGTCATCCCAGCTGTGGTGGGAAGCATGTGATCCATATATAGTCCTGGACAAAAAGCAAGATGGGCTGGAGGCGAGGTTCAGCAGTAAAGTGCCTGCCTAGCAAATGTGAAGTCCTGAGATCAAACCCAAGGACTGCCAACAAATATTATTTTGCATTTAAAACAGTGTTCCATTGGTTTATTTCTTTCTGAAATTCCTTCACTGGCTCTGAAAATCAGACTCTGAAGAGAAGAATCAAAGTGATGGCCCCCAAGGAGATTGCTTTGGAAAGGGACATGTCTCACTCAGATTAGATGACTCAAATGGTTATTAAAAGTCACTGTTGCGAGTTGACACTAATAGTACAGGGCTGGGAATGTGGCTTAGTGGTAGAGTGCTTGTCTAGCATGCATGAAGCCTTGGGTTTGAAACCTCAGCACCACATGAACAAAACAATAAATTTATTTAAAAAATGAAAAGAGAAACCATTAAAGATATTAGCACATAGTACAGTTATTGCATGTGGAAAAAGAGGTGTAAATTCATTATAGCTTGGGTAAATTTTTCATGGTTTCAGTGTTCACTACTGACAAAAGAAATTATATGTAATTAAGCAGTCGTATTACTTAATTTTCTGTGTGCCATATTATTGTTAGTCTTAGCAAGGATTTATTTTAGTATATCAGAAATATAAAACGAGAAATAAGGAAGGAGAAAGAAATGTTTCCTGCTCCCCATGCAGAAAATGAGAGTTACGACTCCAATGAAATATTACCAAAACTTGTCATAGTACTAAAATATAGCAGTGGTTGTCTGGCTCATGGTGTCTGTATACACACTGACCCTTTCTAGAGACAAATGTAGCCATTGTGTTAGTGTCAATATGAGAGGTCATGACATTCATTTATAATGTTGATGATGTCTGACTTTGGTTCAGTGGGCTGAAAAGTTGGCACAAGTGAGTTCATGTGTGTAGGCAAAGGATTAAAGCAGATTCCCCCTCCTGAATCCAAGGTAACTTTTTACGATCCCTTATTCTTTAAACTTTTACTTTCATACAGAATCAGCTTTTGTGCTGATAAACCTTTCAAAAATATGTGTTTTGTGGTTGTTGTTTTTCCCGAGACTGGGAGACCAACTTGGTACCTACAGTTTTCATTCACTGGCTGGTGCTCTACCACCTGAGCCACACCTCTACCCCAAAATGTGAGTTTTTGATGATAAACTCATACCCCAGAGAAATCTGAGCTGGAGAGTTTTCTCACCATTTGACAATTCAGGAACATTTTGTAGTAAATCTTTTAATACAGTAAAAAGGTCTACTAAAATGTACATCTTTGCCAACTCTTTTCTCTTTCAAAAGTATAGTGTATGAAAATACACTACTAGGACATGCAAATACAAGTCTTTATGTAACACTCGTTTTATTTTTCTTGGAGGTGGAGGGCAAGGATTGCTGTGACCATATGTTAAATCTTTGTTTTGAGAGCTACCAGTTTTCCAAAATGACCGACCTATTAGATAGTCCCGTGTGCATCGCATGAGAAATGAGTCTTCATACCCTTGCCCACCCTTAGTATGTTCCTAGTGAGTGTGAAGTGGTATCTTCTGAGTTGTTGTTGTTGTTGTTGTTGTTGTTTTTGGTGCCAATACTGTGTCTTGAACTCAGGGCCTGAGTACTATTCCTGAGCTTTTGTGCTCAAGGCTACTGCTCTACCATTTTAAGCCATAGCTTCACTTCCATTTTTCAGGTGGTTAATTGAAGATAAAATCCTCACAGACTTTACTTCCCAGGCTGGCTTCGAATCATGATCCTCAGATCTCAGCCTCCTGAGTAACTAGCTAAGATTAGAGGCATGAGCCTCCAGTGCCAAGCTTCCTGGGGATTTTTTTTTTTTTTTTTTTGCCAATCTTGGGGCTTGAACTCAAGGCCTGGGCACTGCCCCTGAGCCTTTCTGTGCTCAAGGCTAGCACATTATCACTTGAGCCACAGTGCCACTTCTGACTTTTTCTGTGTATGTGAATCGAACTCAGGGCTGCATGCATGCTAGGCAAGCACTCTACCACTGAGCCACCTTCCCAGCCCTTCCTGTGGATTTTGACTTGAATTTTCCTAATGACTACGGGGGTAAGCGTCCTTTCATAGACTGATTCCTTCCTATTAACTGTCTTTTCTTTTTTCTTACTGGTGTTCTCTGAAACACAGAAGTTTCTAGTCTTCACTGTCTAATTGATATATATATATATATATTCCCCCTTCTTTTGCTTCTGTGTTGATGTCAGGTCTAAGAAATCATCATCCAACCCAAGGTTATAAAGGTTGTCCCCGATGTTTGTCTCTTCATAGTTTTAGCTCCTGCATTTGGGGGCTATCCATTGTGCATAAGTTTGGCTGTGGTGTGAAGGGAGTCTAACTTCAGTGGGAATCCGGTCTTTGTGTGGTTATCTTGTCATCCCAGCACCATTTGTTGAAAGGACAATTTTCCCACTGAGTTTCCTTGGACTGGTCAAAGATAAATTACCACAGACATGAATGTTCATTTTTGTTAGTCCTTTTCTTTTTGTGCTGGTCCTGGGGCTTGAACTCAGAGCATGGTTTCTATCTCTGAACTTTTTTACTCAAGGCTAACATGCTACCACTTGAGCCATGGCTGCACTTCTGGTTTTGGGGGTTTTTTGGGGGGAAGTTAACTGGAGATAAAATTATGATGACTTTCCTGCCCAGGCTAGCATTGAACCACAATCCTCAGATCTCAGGCTCCTGGGTAGCTAGGATTACAGGGTAAGCCACCAGCCCTGGCTGGTGGCTCTCAATTCTGTTCCTTTGGTATATTTATTTATCTTTAGTGTACATATTTAAGGTATACAACATAATGTTTTAATATTTATATATAGTGAAGTGGTTATGGCAGTAAGTTAACATATAGTCTCCCATACTTTGTGTATATGTGTGTGTGATAAGAACATTCCTATATACAGTACAATGACTAAAGTCCTTATGTGGTGTGTTAGATCGCTCTGGACAAAACTACAAGCAAAAAGAGGTTGTCATGGCTCGGGGTGGAGCTCAGTGACAAAGCACTTGACTAATATATGCAGGTCATCGGGTTCAATCCATACCACTAAAAAAGAGGGGGGAAAACCCCAAGACCCAACAGCTCTGCTTCGGACATCTAGGTTTTAACCTAGAAATGTTTTTAAATCTAGAAATGCTCCGTCACTCAACTTTCCATGTATTCATTAGTGACCAAAAAAAGTCCTAGTGAAGCAACAGATAGAGCATCTTCTGATCATGCAAAATGGTAAGGAGGGAACAATCCAGGAAGCAAGGGTTCCAATGGCTTTGCAAGTCATATCCAAACATATCCATGGGGTGAATGAAGTTGCTCCCTGTCCTCCCTCCCCCCCCTGCCAAGGAAGGAGCCTGTACTCCTCTTGGCTTCTGTGACAAAAGGAGGACAAAGCAGTCACTTATTGGATGATTATGTACAAAGGAGTTACAAGTCCATAGCTTTGTCCTAGGTGGACCTGATGAACTTCAGGCTCTGGATTTCTCTTAGAGCTGATGTAAGATGCATCTGCCACTACTGTAAGCCTTCTGCTTGCACTAGTGGTTTTCTTTAGTCATGGACGAGAACTAGAAGGGGTGGTGGAAGACGTGAGTTTTAAGATACAGGAGGATTCAGCAGGAGAACTGGGTAATTTGCTTGTAAATAGATCTGTAGCTCAGGGCAGTGTCTATCTAGTAGAATAGCAAAGTGGAAATTTGGCAAACGTGATCATTAATTATCTAATTTGGCTGTTTATTCCCATCAAGTTAGTTGGTTAACTGGCAGCATTCCACGCCACTTTGAATTGCTCAGGGGCAGCAGAAGGAAAGAGGATTAAATCACGCATCTGATTCTTTTATACACAGCTGAGGAAAATGTCTTGGTAGAATAGGAATTTGACCTTTAAGGTAGTTTATGATGAGTTTTTTTTTTTTTTTTTTCTGTATTTTGTTTTCAAGATGACAGAAGAGGCTCAGCTGGATTTCTGGCCCATTAACTCACTTGGATACTGAGATTAAGCCAATTTTTCACTCCCAAGTCCCTGACATTATTTGTTTGTGGCTTCAACAAGATGCATTTCATAGCCACATAGAAAACTCCTAGAGAAGTGGGCCATGTGCCCTGGGCCTGAAAGAAGGAGTATGGAGGCAGCATTGAGTTCACTGCTGGAATTTTACGTCCCGATGTGGAAAATTATGATAACCTCTTTCAGTCCATCTATCCATCCATTTATTATTGAACATGTGCAACAGATATAAAGTTGAACAATGTAAGGGATCCTTGCCTAGAGGAGTCTTTGTCTGGGTAAAGAGTTGGACCTAGAAATGAACCATATACTGTGCTTTAGTCGTTGGGATAATAGAAGCATACAGTGTGAGCATTAGGCGTAGATGGGGGAAGAAGAGGAGGTCTGCTCAGGTGGACCATGGAGAGCTAGATTTGGAATGGGGAGTTGGAACCAATGGATGACCTGTCAATAAAACCCTTTGAAAAGTGTCTGAGCGGGACAGCAGCTCATAGGAGGAGCCGCAAAGCAGCGAGCCCTCTCGGGGCCACCAGGTGCCTGTAGCAGCCGGAGACTGAGGTGCGAGCAGTAAGGTGAGAGCTAAGGGTGCAGAAGGCAGGCAGAATCTACTCGGCACTGCGAGGGAGCCTGTGGAGAGCTCTAAAGGGAGACTTATGTGGCCACTTTGTTGCTGTCGTGCTTGTGAGATGAGCAGAATCGCTAGAGGCAGCTGTGGTTGCTTCACATCGCACTGTGTAGGCCTGAAAAATGTTCCAGGTACCTCAGAACCACAAGAAAATGCCTCTGTGCAGTTTGTTGACAGAATGAGAACAGGTATGTATGAATCAGCATCTAGAATTTGCCATCATAACTGCAGTGGAGGTGAACGCGTGCGCACTGAAGGTTTCTGAGTCAAGTCTTAGGCTCCGAGTCCCGCCTTACTAAAGATACCAGCAGTGTCTTTTGACATTTTTTAACCTTTCCCAAACCCACATTCTGACTAGGAAAACATCTCCTTACTAGGAAAACATCTACATTCATTAAGAAACTTCTTTTTCTCAGCACAAGAGCTAAGAATGTCAAAGAAACACATGAGGAAACACTCATCATCCCTGGTCATAAAGGAAATGCAAATCAGAACAACTGTGAGATTCCTTCTCACCGCAGTCAGATTGGCCAACATTGTGAATTTGAGCAAGAACAAATGTTGGCAGGGATGCGGGGGAGAAAGGAACCCTACTGCACTGCTGGTGGGAATGTAAGCTAGTACAACCACTCTAGAGAGCAGGCTGGAGTTTCCTCAGGACACTAAATCTAGATCTTCCCTTCCATCCAGCCATACCACTCCTGAGCATTTACCCCAAACATCGCAAACCAGGATACCGTAAAGACACTTGTACATCCATGTTCATTGCTGCATTATTCACAACAGCTAAGTTATAGAAACAACTCAGATGCACTACAATAGATGAGCGGGTCCAAAAAATGTAGGCACAGTCATTAGAAATAATAATATTATGTCATTTGCAGGGAAATGGATGGACCTAAAACAAATCTATTGAGGTAAGCCAAGCTCAGAGAGACAAATGGCGAATGTTTTCTCTCGTGTGTGGAAGCTAGATCTAATGTATACTGGATCATGGTAAATTATACAGAACTCTAGACATTCATGTACAGTGAAACCAAAGGAGGATATTCTTAGGAGAGGAACACAAAGGTACAATGCCTGTGTGTCTCTGATCATATAAAATAATATTTATTGACCTAAACTTCAGGAAATAGAAATGGTTTTTTTCCTTTGTTGCTGCTTTTGCCTTCTTTTCTTTTTGTCTTGTGTATCTGTCTTGAGGAGGGTAAGAGAGGGCATAGAAATGGCAGGACAAAGGGTGAACAAATGCAGCAGTGGTACTCACTGGACATTATGTTGAAAATGAACTATACAACTTGTGGGTGGGGACTAGAGGGAAAAGCAGGGACAGAACAAGGGAAGGAGTGATATTGTCCAAAAAGAAATGTATTCATTAGCTGACTTATGTAACTGTAGCCCTCTGTATATCACCTTTATAATAACAATAAAAATGAAGAAACTTCCTTCCAGCTACTCAGGAGGCAGAGAAGGGATGATTGTGGTTTGAGACTGGCTTGGGTAAATGCTCAAGACCCTACAAGACTATAAAAATAAAAAAAGGACTGGGAATGTGGCTCACTTGAGGCCCTAAGTTCAATCTTTAGTATTATTTCTCCCCAAAATAATGAAAACCAGAAAAGAAAGGAAATTCTGATTGCAGCCTTGCGTCAAACACAATAATCTAGGGCATTATACTTTATCAAGCTGGCATTCCCACGCATCTCATTCAAACATTGCTTCCAAATAAGGAAACTAGAGAAATAATGCATTTACATAACGTGATGCACAACTATTCTTGGATATCGATAACATGCAATCTTTCTCTCTCCCCCAAGGAGGACACATATCATTCCACTTACCAATACTTGGTTCATTTCTCTTCTAGCTGAGTCCTTTTTGGAAAAGATTTGTAACAACAATAGTCTCCCTTTCTTCAAATGCTCATGGCTGGTATTTATTGCTTGTTGCTTTCCCCTTTCCCCCTTTCTTTTCCTTTTTTTGTTCTGGTAACCAGAGCTTGAACTTGAACTTGAACTTTCTCAGCGTTTTTGTTCATGGCTGGCACTCATCACTAGAGCCATGCCTCTAGTCCAGTATTTTGCTGGTTAATGACTGATGAAGTCTGGAAGACTTTTGTGCCTGGGCTGGTTTTGAACAGAGTTCCTCTGGCTCTCAGTCTTCTGAGTAGCTAGGACTGTAGGTGTGTGCCCCTAAAGCCTGACTATTGCTTTTGTCTTCCATGAACCAGTTCACATCTCTCTGTTCTTATCAGGCACAGGAGGTGGACAAGACTCTGCTTCTCAGCCCATGGGGAGATCAGATCATCATTCTTGAATGGTTTAGGTGCTGTTAGCCATTCTGCCTGAATCGGGTTGCTATAGTTCCCCATTAACTTTTTTTTTTGTTTTGTTTTTTTTGGGGGGGGTCAGTTGTGGGGCCTGAACTCTGGGCGCTGTCCCTCAGCTCTTTAGCTCAAGGCTAGTGCTCTACCACTGAGCCACAGCACCACTTCCGGCTTTTTTCTGCTTATGTGGTACTGAGGAATCGAACCCAGGGCCTCATGCTTGCAAGGCAAGCACTCTACCACTGAGCCAACTTCCTAGCCCATTCCCCATTAACTTTTTGTTGTTGTTGTTGTTGTTTTTTTTCTAATTTTGAGACAAGGTCTTATTATGTAGTCCCGATTAGCCTTCAACTCAAGATCTTTCCTCCTTAGATTCCCGTGTGCTGGGATTACAGACATACACCACTGTTAACTTTTGTCATAGCACACAGGAGTACTGAGAGGTGGCACAGAGGATCTCCTGTTCAGGCTTCCTGTCTACTGCCCTCGTGGACAGCAGCCCTGTGGTTTCCACTGGCCTGGGGGAGCCCAGTCTCAGCTTCCAGGTCATCAGCGCTGTTGTTACCTCCTAGAAGCCAGAACCTCAAGACAAGCAAAATCCAAGATTACAGGGACAAGAAGTACAACCTTAGCAGTTGAATTATTAAAGTAAGAGTAAGAGAAATCACATTCTTTCTACCCTTGATTCCCATGCTATTGAGAGAAGCAGCACCATAGGCAGGGCTGGAGCTCTGTTACATTCAGGAGCCCATATATGGTTCTACCCAAGCTGGCATTGCAACTGAGTCTAGACACCGTGCCCCCCCCTCCCCCATCGATGTTTCAGGCTGGCTGCTTCAGGATGATTGGTAGGTGAGGGTGTTCTGTGAGTCCAAGTACAGTTTTGCACTTCATGTGCTAAAATGAGCTCCCCTGTCAGAAGCAAGGCTGAATGTAATACCAGGGCACTAAATGAAGCACTTTGAGTCTAGACATGATGGATTTAATGGAAACACTGCAGGCAAGAAAGACAAATGCATAGACAGACTAAATATTTATTTTTGTTGGGATCCATGAGCTATCTATCCAGTCATAATGGAAGAGATAGAATGTGACAGACATACCCTACTAATAAATGGTAATATACCAGGACTCACTGATGTTCTCTGAGGTTAGCTGGGCACTGATATCATCCTTAGCTTTGGCGTTGATAGCTCAGCCCATGCTGCTGAGCCCACACAGATCATCATGTCTACTTGGCTCAGGAGCTCATTAGTGAAGGACCAGGGGCTGGATCTCAAAAACTTGGCTGACACCAATAGAGTAGATAGCCTACTAAGGTTAGCGGCCTACTATGATATCCCAGGTATGTTTGCTTTTGTACTTGCATTTATGTGACACATAGATACCTTTATAACGTCTCCCTTCAGAGAGGTATATATACATACCTCTCTCCCAGATCTTCTGGTCATTAATTTTTCAAGTATGCCTCTTAACAAGTGTCTGAGACTCTGGTTAATCTATTCCCCATTGCCCATAAACCAGTATAAGTCCTTATCTCTGGTCAGTTGAGCTTCTTCAATCTGTGAATTTAGGTCTTTCACAAAATTTGGGAAATGTTTCTCTATTATTTATTAAAATGATTTTTTTTCATGTTCCAATCTCTCTCATTTCTTCTTCTAAAACTTTCATTACATGGATGTTAGGCCTTTATTAAACAGGTTCCTAAGACTTGGTCAATTATTTATTTCCCTTTGTTTTTTAGGTTGAATAAGTTTTGTGGATTCTGTCTTCAGGTTCATTAACTCTTTCCTGAGTCATTTCCATTCTGCTGCCAAGCATAGATAGTGAGTTTTAAATACCAGAAAATATGCTTTTTAATTTTAGAATTTCTATGTGGATCTTATTTGTGGTTCTCTGGAAGTGGTCCTGTGTTCTCATTCATTGTAATCATATCCTATCTTAATGAATGAATGTGGCTCAAGAGCTACTTTGGAATGCAAACATGCTAACTTTATCATTTGAGTTTGCTGTTTGAGACTGTGTGAATTTTGTTGGCTCTTCACATATGAAGTGGTTTTAAAAATTTAAAAATCCTGGGTTTTGTAAAGTTTACCTTGTGAAATTCGAGATCTTGTTTTATTCTCTCACGGACAGCATATTTTGGCATTCTTTGTTTTAGCATCACATTAACATGGTTGAACTCAAACTACAAACTCAGCCTGAACATTCCCAAACCCCGTTTTCCGTCTGAGGATAGCTCTTTTAATTGCAAGGTGATCACTTTCAATGGGGGGGAGGTTCTCTTCTGTAAGTTTCTTAAAGTAGTAACAGGGCAGGGTTTTGTTCTATATATAGCTGAATATGACACTTGTGGACCTGCCATGCTAGCAAATGTGCGAATGAACTAATGAACTATGTAATTCAGGAAACATCTACCAAATCAGGAAATTTTACTAAGATATGGTATCCAGGAAAGAAAAGACAGGAGTCTTATGGGTCTGTCAACTTCTACCCTCCATGCTTTGATGACATTTTTACTTGTCAGTCTACTACCAAGAATCTAGGTTCAGTCATGTTTCACCTTTAATACTTGTACCCTCATGTGTTATTTACTGCAAAGTACATTGGGTCCTAAAAGAGAAGAGAGAAATAGTTCAACTGTACTTTAGCTACATTTCCATAATGTAGAATTAATTCAAGATGTATAAATTTCAATTACAATCCAAGACTGCAATTCATCTGTTCAATATACATTTGAGCTCCTAATATTGTTGCAGATGCAATGTTCTAGAAATATCAGAATTAATCATCAGTGTTCCTGCCCTCAAGGAGTGAGAGACACAGAGGGCTAGCCATTTAACTACATATTTGTAGGTTTAACAAATAGTTATTGAGCAGAACTACTTTGTTCTGGGAACTCTGCATGAAATCCAAGGATACAGTAATAAGAAGATGGACAAATTTTCTGCTGTCAGTGTTTTTCTGGAAAATATTAACTCCAGGGGAGTTTTTCTACATGCAATCATTTAAGCACTACCCTCACACTCCCTCCTTCTTTCTCTCCCTTCTTCCCTCTCTCCTTTCCTTTCTCCCTCCTTTGCTTCCTCCCTTCCTCCCTCCTTTCTTTCTTTCTTTCTTTCTGTTTTCCTTCCTTCCTTCCTTCCTTTCCCTTTCTCTTTCTTTTTTCTTTGACTTATACGACATGTGCTGTTAACTCATATTTCATTTAAGTCTCAAGCTTCAAAAGCTTAAATAAAATTAAAATTGAAAGGAAAAATTATATCATCGCTTGGGTATACTACTTAGACTTTTCAGATACACATTAAAATAAATATGTAATTAACAAACTGGCAAAACATCAAGCGGTAAATGTCCCTCACTGACAAACATTGATTTAAATGTGTTAAACATTTAAAGAAGAGGTATTTATAAAGTGCAAAAAATACCGTGAGAATATACAAGGAGTTGTTAATCCTGCTTGGTGTTTATAAGGAAGGCTCTGCTGAAGATCTTGTTGGGAATGACGGGATCCCCTTTGTGGTGTACCTTTTGTAGTAGGCAGAGTGATGTCTCCCAACAAAGATGCCTACGTCCTGAAGACCAGGTTACATTTTATAGTAAAGAGGAATTAAGGATACAGATGGAATTAAAGTTGCCAATCCATTATACGTAAAGATATGCTGAACTATCTGAGTGGGCCCAATGTAATCACAAGCCTCCTTAAAAGCAGAAGAGGAAGTCAGGGAAATGGTGACAGGCTCTGTAGATGGAGGATGGGACCTTGGAAAGCCTGTGGCCTCTAGAAGTTGGAAAGGTCAAGGAAGTCAGTTCTCCTAAAAGCCTATAAGATGTTACACAGCACTGTTGATGCCTTGACCATAGTTCAGTTAGAGCCCTGTTTCACCACAGAGCTGATGGCGATAAATTTGTGTTGGGGATATAGTAAAGTGCTTTCCTAGCATGCTCAAGCCCTGTGTTCTATCGCCAGCTCTTCAAAACACAATGACAGGGGCTGGGAAGGTGGCTCAGTGGTAGAGTGCTTGCCTTGCATGCATGAGGCCCTGAGTTTGATTCCTCAGCACCACATAACCAGAAAAACAAAAGCCGGAAGTGGTGCTATGGCTCAAGTGGTAGAGTGCTAGCCTTGAGCTGAAGAGCTGAGGGACAGCACTCAGGCCCAGAGTTCAGGCCCATGACTGGACCCCCCCCCCCCCAAAAAAAAAAAAAAAGAAACACAATGGTAATAACAGTACTAATAATAATGTACTACTACTACTAATAATAATAATAATAATTCTGTGCTATTTTAAGCCACCAAGTCTGTAATAACTTGTTACAGCAGCCAAAGGAAGCTATTAAGCCTTTTCAATACCAGGTACACATCAGGCACTGGTAGACAATTAACCAAATGGAAGGAGGACAAGCAACCATCATGTTCCTTGAGACATAGTTAGTGTTTGCTGAAAGAGAGAAAAAGATTGTATCTTTTCTTCCAGGCTCATCACAGATTTGCAAGAGAAAAGCATAACAAACTTATTTAACTAAAGTTTCATTTGACTCAGGAACATTCAGATATGAGGAACTCTGTGTGTGTGTGTGTGTGTGTGTGTGTGTGTTTAAAACTTAGGTTTGATGAAGAATGGGCTGCTGGGTAGAAATATAAGCAGACAGGAGGGGAGTTGAACCCAATGAAATCAAACTGGGGGGAAGGAACTAGCAAGGCCCAATGTCCTGTCTGTGTACCACTTCTGGGTATAGAGCAAGACCCCTGTCACAGAAGGAGATTAGGACACTTTCAAGAAAGAAGGCCAGAGTTCTTTGATAACCAGATCTCGCATTGCAAGGTGTGAAAAGGTTAGAAGGTGATCTTTCTGCTCCTGCTATTTTCTCAATTCCCAGGGTGCTATATTTTGGGGTCCCAAGCTCTGAGTCCACACTGCCATCGCACTTGGCATGGAATTGTTGGGAGTGCATGTTGGATGAAGGCTCTCTTTGTACTGCACAATGAAACCTGGACCAAGTCCCAGACATGAACTGAGAAAGGGCTTTCAAGATGGGGAGTTGGCTGAGCGGAGATCGGCCCGTTCCTGGTGTGTTTAGTGAAATGTGTTCTCATCTAGTAGAAGGCGGTGTGCTGGAGGAGGGGGACAGCATGAATCCGAGGTGGTGACAGAGAACAGAGCCTGTGGGGCCTTGTGGGGCCTTGCCAAGGAGGTGGGGTTTGGGTCACGAGGCCACAGGGAGTCACACATCCATCGCCTCTGTGTGGCATGAAATGCGATACTCCCTGGCTTTCCTGTGGGCTCGTTTCTTTCATTCTTCATAGAATCCTCTGGATTCTTGGGTTTCTGGAAACAGGATCCTTGCCATTCGTGCAGATGTTTGGGAGCAGGCCTGACTTCTTGGGCTTGGGTTCTTAGCCAGGGTCAAGTGCTGCCCTTTGGAAATGGCCAGACAGAGGCCTGAAGCAGCCAGATGGCTTGCAGGCCTCTGTCTCGCTGCCTTCCTGCAGGAGCTGAGGAGCCTTCAGGGTCCCCAGCAACAACTCCAGGCCCCATCTGTATGCAAATAGGATCACAGAGAGACATTGGGAAGCCTGGGTCCGGGTGTGAGGGCTTAGCTCTGGAGTCATTGCTTCCTCTCTTTTCCTGTGCATTTTCAAGACAGCTTATTTTCCTTTCTTAAAGTTACGGTGGAATAAAAGGACAGTAATGAGTTCCAGATGCTTTTATTTTGCTCCTTCTATAATTGGAAACAAAAATATAGCATGGCTTTTAAATTGAAAGTGCCAGAGAGGGGTGATGCTTTTAGCTCTGGGGTTTTAACCATAATTTAGAGCTCAGCGTGGGGCTGTGGCTATGGTCACCCCAGCTAGCTGGCGCAAGCTGCTCCCTGCAGACCGGCCCAAGGCTTTATCTCCGAGCCCCAATGAGCTTCAGCAGTGAGGCCTATTTTCAGAAACGCAAATACAAGGAACTCAAATGCACAAAGCAGATTTGGGCAGCCTCGTATTCAAAGGATGTTTGTCATACAGGCCTACACACATCGTTAATCTCCAAGGAAGGGGACAGAGATGCATTCTAAGCATGGAGGTCTAAGAGAAGACAAATTAAAAAGTCAAGAGTCCAGAATCTTGAGGCATTAAAAAAAAAATCTGAGGGCGAAAGATGCTTGAATTTCCACAGGCCCATCAGTCCATGTTCAACATCAGGAAAACTTAAGACCCATGAGAGGAAGACATGATTTATAGTCCTGTTTAGAACTGGATGTCTCTTGGTAGGTTGGACAAAGAGAATTTTCTAAACCTATAAGGAGCAGATAGTTATTCCATTTAGACTGAAAACGTTAAGCCTCTCTTGGAGTCCTTCATTCTTCCTCTTGGCTAATGGTAGTTATGCAATGGAATGGTGGGGAAAGCAGGATTCAGGTTAGGCGTGGGAAAGCACTTGGCCCCCACCAAAAAGACACCAATTACAGATTACATTTCCTCCCACATTTAAGGCATAGTCGATCCCAGACCCCAGTGTAATAGCAGGCCAGGAAGGAAAGATAAAACTAAACGGCCACTCAATCCTTAGATAGTTTACACAGTACACCATCACACAGAGATTCTGAACCCCAGAACAGAAATTTAAGACTAGTTTCTTTTGTTTACTGAAAAAGAAGTACAGTCAACCCTCCATGTCTGTGGCTTCCTCATGAGTGGATTCAACCAACAGTAGATGGAAGATATTGAGCTATTTTAGTGGTACTAAATTTTGAATTCTAGACTTCCTGTTTGCTAGATAGGTACTCTATCACTTGAACCACACCCTCGGTCCTTAGTTATTTTTGGTAGTATATTGTGCTTTTTTCTTTTTCTTTTTTTTTTTTGGGGGGGGGGGGTCCGGTCATGGGGCCTGAACTCTGGGCCTGGAAATTGTCCCTCAGCTCTTCAGCTCAAGGCTAGCACTCTACCACTTGAGCCATAGTGCCACTTCTGGCTTTTATCTTTTTGCTTATGTGGTGCTGAGGAATCGAACCCAGGGCCTCACGCATGTAAGGCAAGCACTCTACCACTGAGCCACCTTCCCAGACCCTGCTTTGTTAGCCAGGAATAGCCTAACCTTTGTCTTCTTACCTGTGCCCCTCATATAGCTGGGATTATAGGTGTGCCCCATTGTGCCTGGCTTATTGGTTGCAATAGGAAACGTCTTGTCCACTTTTTTGGTTTGCCTGGGCTGGTCTTTGAACTATGATTCTCCTGATTTCTGCCTCTTTAGTAGCTTGGGTTATAGGCAAGTGCCACCAGATCCAGCCCAAATGGAAAATGTCTTAAAATGGCCTGTGCACACAGCATGTACAGACCAGTTTCCCTGTTATTATTCCCTAAACAGTACAAAGCAACTATTAGCATAACATTTGCATTCTACCAGGTGGCATAAGGAATCTAGAGAGGAGTAAAGGGTAAGGGAGATGGGCATATGTTATGAGCAGATCTGATCCCATTTTATTTATTTTTTATATATCAGTTATTTTCAGGAACTCATTCTACACCAGACATATGTGTTTCATTAATACAATGAAACAACACCCTTAATCGGAAAGTCTGATTACATTTGACATGAACGGAAGATCTTAAAAACTCTTTCAGAAAGACATCAGAGCATGTGTGCACAGAAAAGCAGGCAGCTGTTGCTGAATCTCCAGTGGAAATTAAGTCACACGCCTGTACACGCTGCCCTAGCACCATGCCATTGTATACGAGGAACCTGAGCTTCTGCAGGTTTACTACCTGTGCCGGGTCCTGGGCCCAACTTTTTGCCTGAGGGATGATGGGAGCTCCAGTTCTCCTTTGATGCCAAAACTCTTCAATCATCTTAACAAGCAGTAGTGACTGACTGACTTGTTCCCACGGCCTGTTCCTCCTTTTCCCTTGATATTTTCCTCTTGCGCTATGCAATCAGTCCTCCACATGTTGAACAGCCATCACGGAGCACCTGCTGGGAAGTATTCACTTTCAAAGCTCCTAGTCTTCTCCTTTAGACCTTGAGGAACAATCTCTCAGTGCCTTCTAAGGCTAGACTCCTGCCTGCACCTAAGACATCAGTGTCTCTGGAGTTTGAGTCTCCTGGGATCTGAATGCATGGGGCTCTGAGAAGCCTCGCTGGCATGTGTTAGATGACTCAGGGTCTTCGGGTCACATGGAGAGCTGGCCCCTGTGAGGGAGTCTTCTATGTGCTGCGGGGCTGCAGTCCATGGGTTGTCTGCCCTTGGGTTTCAAGTCTAATGGGATAACAAGGAAGGCTGAAACCAAAGACGTGGTCTCCCTTCCTGGGATGGCTTCCATCCCCAGTCTAACCCTTTCCTCAGCTAGTCCATTTGTTTAGAAGGCAGCTCTGCGTTCTTTTTTCCCTCCTCTAGAAGGTCCGGAGCTATTTTCTGCCCATCTCCTCTGTCCTCTGCTTCAGTGAATTTTGAATCGTGGAGATGGCATCTCATGATGTCACTTACAAACACTGTCAACCCTATGACAGGCTTAAAACCTAGTTTATTCTCAAATGTTACTCTTTTTGCTGCTGTTGTAAATAGAGCTGTTTGCCTTAGTTCCTTTTCAATTGGTTTGTTGTGATCTATAGAAACACAACTGATTTTGGTATGTTGATTACTTATCCTAGAACTTTAATAAATTCATTTATTAGTGCTTTCCAAAAACCCTGCAGGAAATGGGGAGGAAAACTTCTCCTAGTGCAGGAGAAAGCAATGTTTGAGATATTCTCGGCTCAGCTTCTTCTAAATGCCTAGAGCTTAGCCTTGTTTCCCTACTTTTCCATTTGGTCGGTGTCTCTATTGAGCAGGATGGGCTCCCTCCCCTCGGGAGATGAGCAGATTGGTCCAAGCAAAGGGCACATGCTTTCCAGAATGTCTAGATTCGTGTGTGTGTGTGTGTGTTTTCACGCATGCTCCCATATGCTCACGCATATATATGTATGCTAGTCTTAGTGCTTAAACTCAGGGCCTGGGTGCTGCTATCCCTGAGGTTTTTCACTCAAGGCTGGTGCTCTACCATCTGAGCCACAGCTCCACTTTTGGCTTTTTGTTGGTGGTTAATTGGAAATAAGAGTCTCCTAGACTTTCCTGCCTGGGCTGCCTTGGAACTGTGATCCTCAGGTCTCAGCCTCCCGACTAGCTAGGATCATAGGTGTGAGCTATTGGCGCTCAGCTTTCAGTCCATCTTTGCTGGTTCTCGCAGCCAGTGGACCATCTCAGTATATCAGCCTCCCTGGAAGTCCCGACCCCTACAACTTCCAGAGCGGTGGAGGGCCCTGCACTCAGGCAGAGCCCCAGAGAGAGGGGGCCCAAGTTCTCAGCAGAGAGAACCCATCAGCCTCATGGCTCCCCGGGGAAGAACGAGGGAGGGAGAGGCCAGGAGGGTTCTTTCAGTAAGGGTGCTGACCCCACTCTCCGTGCTCAATCTATCTGGCTGCCTGCTTTGTAAAATTAGGTGTTCGGGGCTGGGGATCTGGCTTAGTGGTAATTGCTTGCCTAGCATGCGTGAGGCTCTGGGTTCAATTCCTCGGTGCCACATAAATACAATTTTTAAAAAAGTAAAATTACCAGAACATAGCTACGTGTGTTCACGCATGCATTGTCTGACGCTGCCCTCAGGCTCCAATAGCACTGGAGTTAATCTCACCAGGAAATGAGAACAAACAAGAAATCTGGCACTTTACAGAAAATGTTTATGTCCCATCTCTGAAGGATACCTTTCCATGCCAGGTGCTGTTGGCTCATGCCTGTAATCCTAGTTTCCAAGGACGCTGAGATCCAGAGGACTGCAGTTGGACACCAGCCTGGGAACAGCTTGGATTACAGGTATGTGCTACTACGCCCAGCCCCCTTCTCCTCTTTTTTGGGTTGAATTTTCCTTCCTGCTTAGTGCCTTATAAAAGATATTGTGATGCTGTTTTGGGTCTATCTAGATAATCCAGAATCAATAATTATACCTACAAAAACATCTTTTTTCTTTCCCCCCAAATAAGGTCTCACCCACAGGTCCAAGGATTAGGTTCTAGACATAGTACTAGGGGAGTCTTGGGTCCCACCACAGGGGATAGAAGATGATTAGACTTGATCCGGCAGGAGAGGTCTCAGAGGCCACTGAAGTTTACAGAGCTGTAGATGATAGATTCCAGTTGGGTTGTGAGGGACGGGAATTCACCTTCCTGTGCCCCCCTCGCCCTCAGCCCCCAAAGACCATTTCCACTGTGTGGGCGACAGCCGGGTTCTTCAAGCTGCTCACAGCTGACAGGTCATGAGAAAGGAGCCAGACCCAAGAACTCACATTAGCTGCACAACGTTGCTCCAAGCCATCAAGTTTCCAAGTTTTCCAAACAGCCTCAGTTTCCCAGTTTAGGAAAGGATATATGTCATTGTTTTTCAAGGGAGTGACTAGTGTTGTTTTTCTTGCCATTCTCCCTGTGTCTGGAGACATTAGTGTTGATTTAGAACATCACTGTAACTTACCAAGAAAGACTGTTGCAAAGATTGTCTTATCTCAAGGATTATTGTATTGTATAGTATTTTTTTTTTTTTTTTGGGTCCAGTCATGGGGCCTGAACTCTGGGCCTGGGCACTGTCCCTCAGCTCTTCAGCTCAAGGCTAGCGCTCTACCACTTGAGCCACAGTGCCACTTCCAGCTTTTTTCTTTTTGCTTATGTGGTGCTGAGGAATCAAACCCAGGGCCTCTGGCATGCAAGGCAAGCGCTCTACCACTGAGCCACCTTCCCAGCCCCTAGTATAGTATTTTTTTGTTGGTTGTGGGGCTTGAACTCAGGACCTGGGTGCTAATCCCTGAGCTTTTATACTCAAGGGTAGAGCTCTACCACATTGAGCCACAGCTCTATTTATGGTTTTCTGATAGTTACTAGGTTACTCCCGGGCTGGCTTCAAACCCTGATCCTTAGGTCTCAACATCCAGAGTAGCTAGGATTACAGGTGTGCGCCTCCAGTGCCTAGATCAAGGGATCAAGGGTTATTATTATTTTTTTGCGGGGGGTGGAGGGTAGGGGAGGATGCTGGTCCTGGGGCTTGAACTCAGGGCCTGGGCACAGTCCTTGAGCCTTTTTGCTCAAGGCTAGCACTCTTCCATTTAAGCCATACCTCCACTTCTGACTTTTTTGGTGATTGAGAGTCTCACAGACGTTTCTGCCTGGTCTGGTTTTGAACATTGATCCTCAGATCTCAGCCTCTTGAGTAGCAAGGATTACAGGTGTGAGCCACCGGTGCCTGGCATCAGCTCTATCTTAAAAGAGTCTTGGAAACTAGTCCATTGTGTCAAGGACTGTAGAATGTCATTGCAAGGCATAGCTTTCTAAAATAATATTAATAATAAACAAAAGCCAGCAGCATAGCAAGCATAGAGGCTTGGCCCACAAATGGTCTTCTATTTTTAGGATCTGGCTTCTTTTCTTCTTAGGCAACAACTCTAATCCCAGTTGCTCTTCTGTGGTCTAATGTCAATGGGCATCTCAAAGCTCTGAGCAGCCCTTGGAAATGTCAAGACTCACCAGTGGTGCTATTTATGAGGGAGAACTGAACTGGTGCACGTTTCTTCTGCTTTTGGCAAAGGGTGAAAGTAAGGAACTTTCTCCTGAGTGGGCCTCTCTGGCGATCCATCCTGGCGGCAAGGCCAACCCTGGGTGCACGTGCATAGCATATGTCAGTCTTGCCTTTGAATCTGGAGTATGAATCATAGCCTGGCTCTGCTGGGGGAGATTTGAGATCGTGCTGTTCCTCCGGCTTGGAAAACAGTCTTTGGTTTTCAGGAAGGAGGTGATAGACATTTTTCTCAGTCATATGTGAGCAGTGAAGGCAGTTAGTACCCCACTGTGAGGACTTAGAGAAACAGCCCAAAAGGTGGTCATTGGATGACTTCTCCTCCCGGGGGAACACCCCTGTCACTTTCCTTTAGACAACGATGCCGGGAATCTCTTGAGAGGATGAGGTCATTTGTTCAATCAGCAAACGTGTTTGCAAGTCCCCGGGATATTAAAAACTCCAGCCAGAACTGAGGAGACACTGGGGGGTGCCCAGGCTCCAGGAGGAATAGGGGTGCACAGAGCATTTGCTTCTTATAAAGTGTGCTACTCCTAGCTCCTCAAAAATCAGCATTCCGGCAGCACACTGAGTTCTGATGTCCAAGTTCAAGTACCACTGTGGTGCTTTCATTATCGTGTGTACCAAGGTCTCTCGTTCTTTGTGGGTTACAATTTGGGAACTCCAAGAGTTTCCTAGGGGTTTGGAATGATTGGGATATTTGGACTGGTCTGAGTACGGCATCTTCTGGAATTTTATTTGTCCAGGGGCCCTCCAAGTGTGAGCTCAATTCCTTGGGGTTGAACTCTGCTGGAGTTCTTGGGGTCTTTGAGGTGCTTTGAGCAGGACCTGCTCCTGTAGTCTGAGGGTTTATGAGGCATGGGAGCCTTGGGCACTGGGAACAAGAAAAAGAAAAAGAAAAAAAAAAGAAGCCAGGTGCCGGTGGCTCACGCCTATAATCCTAGCTACTCAGAAGGCTGAGA
Source organism: Dipodomys spectabilis (assembly GCF_019054845.1). Classification (NCBI taxonomy): domain Eukaryota; kingdom Metazoa; phylum Chordata; class Mammalia; order Rodentia; family Heteromyidae; genus Dipodomys; species Dipodomys spectabilis. Next base: position 756,886 of record NW_024870784.1, on the reverse strand, counting down.
TCTGAGGGTTGTGGTTCAAAGCCAGCCCCTGGGCAAGAAAGTCCATGAGATTCTTATCTCCAATAAACCACCAGAAAACTGGAAATGGCACTGTAGCTTGTGGTAGAGCATAGCCTTGAGCTGAAGAGCTGAGGGACAGCGCCTAGGCCCAGAGTTCAAGCCCCATGACTGACCAAAAAAAAAAAAAAAAAAGGAGGGAGTTGGTCTGAGCTAAGGAGAAGGGGGGAGATCTCAGAGGGACCCATCAGGGATAGTTCCCCTCTCTGGGCCTGAAATCCATGGGGCTGGTGAGTTGCCCCTGCCCCCAGCCAATTAACCAATAAAGAAAGGGAGGGTTGGGCAGGGGCAGTCGCCACGCCTCTGGGTCTGATACTGAAGCCAGCACAGTGGACAGGGTTTAAAGGGTGGAGGAGGAAACAGGGAGAGCGCCTTCCTGGCTTTCAGTGACAATTTCACTCCCTGCATTTAGGTTACAAACATGAAAGGCCACATGGAAACGAACTGCCATACTGAAGATATGCTAGCTGGGGAATGTGGCATGGATAGAAGTGGAGGAGGAAGCTAATAGGATGGCAAGGAGCCGCAGGACATCCTTGCTACCCAGGGACCCTGCGCACACTGGACTGTGAGGCAGGAAGGGATTCACTGGCTGTGATAAGGGAAAGGGAGCCTTGGAACCACTGGTATCTGCTGCTGAAGGAACCTCGTGCACACAGTTGTGTTTTGTTTTTATGTCAGTACTTGAACTCAGGGTCTGTGCATCACTGTTTTTTAGCTTTTTTGCTCAAGGCTGGCACTCTATTACTTGAATGGTACCTCTACTTCTAGCTTAAAAAAATTCAAATTGTTATTATAAAGGTGATGTACAGAGGGGTTACAGTTACATAAGTCGGGTAGAGTACTTTTCTTTTTGGAAGAAATGTCACCCCTTCCCTCGCTCTCTCCCAGTTTTCCCCTCCCATTCCCACCCACAAGTTGTATAGTTCATTTCCACATGGTATCTGGTCTACCACTGCTGCACTTCTGTGCCTTCCCTTACCCTCCCAAAGACAGATAAACAAAGACAAAAAGGAAAGGAAACAAAAACAGAAACAAATAAAAAAAACCTCATTTCCATTTCCTAGAGTTCATTTTGATAAATATTATCTTCTATGCTCAGAGGCACAGAAGCATTGTGCCTTTGTGCTCCTCTCCTAAGAGTATCCTCCTTTGGTCGCACCATGTGTGAGTTCCTAGAGTCTTGTATAATTTATCGTGTCCTCCAGTATTGTAGACCTAGCTTCCACAGATTCCTCTGGCTTTTTGCTGGTTAATTAGAGATAAGAGTCTCACTGACTTTTCTATCAGGGCTGGCTTTGAATCTAGATCCTCAGATCTCAGTGCTCTGAGTAGCTAGAATTACAGGCATGAGCTGCCCATGTCTGGCTACACAAAGTTTTAGAACCCAACCCCTCCATGTCTTACTAGCATTGTTCTCGTCCTTCCCCCCTCCCCCCCCCCACCCCGCCACAGCCCCCTCCACCTTGATCCCCTTGATCCCCCTTGATCCCCTCTTCCTTAGCAACCAAACTTACTGAAGACAGGGAGAGAGAAAGAGAGGGAGAGAGGGGGAGAGGTCTTACGAAAAAGCACCATGAGCTGAGAAGTTCCATGCTAGGCAGGGGTAACACGGTGGACAGGTCTTGGGGGAGGTAGAAGAGGCCGGCTCTGTATCCCTTTGTACCCCCAAATCCCCACAGGACCCTCCTCACCAAAGTCATTTTACTCTTTTCAGCTCTATCTCAACAATGGCATTATCTTTCAAGCTCCCATGGAATGTGCTGGAACATGCCAAGCAGACTGAAAGAAGCTAGATGGTCCTAAAAGCAGAGGCCAGGTGTGATTAGGACTCTCGCCACTTTCCCCATGATGATACCTTCCAGAACAGTAGTTCTCCATGGATATTCCTTTCTCTGACTTCTTTTTCTAGAACCCAGGGAAGGCACAGAGTAGCTAAGAGCCTGGGGATGGCCCTGCCCTGTGGTAGACTGAGGCTGTCTGACCTCACCCTTCCTCTTGAGCAGGGGATCTTCCCCGGTCCAGCAGGGGACCGGGTACCATTTGTAGCCTGGACTGTTCAGCCAGGAATGCAGGTGACAGGAGGTGAGATCCTGCCTGTGTTCACAGCTTCCCATAAGACGCCCACATTTGTTTAAGACCGGAAGTGGTCCATTCTGTCCACGGAGAAGAAATTAACCATCCAAATAGAAAGGGAAGGCACGTGGAGGCCATCTCTCCCACTTCACTTATGTTATTTATTAGAAGTGCAGCGCGTAGGTCTATTCTTAGCTCTTTTTAAACAAATGCCCACTATTGGCTTCATGTGAAATTAGCTTCAGTGAGGAGGTCTGAGTGCCTTGCTCTGCCTTTTCAAGACTCCTCCTCCTGGAAGAGTCTAATAATCCTTCTTTATTTTTTTCTTGATTTTTCGTTTTCTTTTGTTTTTTGTCTTACTAAATAACCCAGGCTGGTCTCAAAATCATGATGCTCCTGCTGCTGGGATTACAGGCATTTACCACCATGCCTGGCTCTAGTATAATCCTTCTTTGGAAGCAAGTCTTTCATCCTCAAGGGAAGAGCCAAATTGGGGAAATGGAGCAGGTTTCCAATTTTGGCATGTAAGCTTTAGCAAGTCTTTTTCTTCTCCCAGAGCTTCAGCTCTTTCATTTGTATAATGGTTGAAGCTGACTCTACTAGCAGTGTGACCTAGGGCTAGTGACCTTACCTCCCTGGGCCTTAGATCTATGATCAGTGGCCCCTTTCTCTGGGTTGTTGCTAATATGAACGGAGTTGCTATATGTGAAGTGGTTAGCACAGTGCCTGGAACATCACTAGCACAATGTGGAGGTTTGCTCTTAGGACAATGATAGGCTATTGTGCCAGGCTCAATGCCTGGCAAGCTCTTCCCCCAACCCCTCTGCTTCCCTTGGCCAAAGCCATGGAAACAACCTCAGATGTACTTCAAGGCATTTTCTTCCTGTGGTTTCTGCATTGTCCCTAAACCATGGGTGTCTGCATTGAGTTGAACTTTATTCTCCAGCCAGGTTTTCCGTAGCAGCTCACTCAACATTTCTCTAAAACAGCCCAGTGGACATAACAGTAGGCAACAAAAATGGCTGGGCCTAGGTTCTGTCCCTGAGTTTCTTTTTGTTCAAGGCTAGTTGGTCTATCACTTGAGCCACAGCTCCACTTCTGCCTCTTTTAGTAGTTAATTGGAGGTTGGAGTCTCATGGACTTTCTTGCCTGAGCTGGCTTTGAACCACAATCCTCAGATCTCAGGTTTGCTATGGACAAATAGTGGGTAACATAACCTCACAAAGTAGATGCCCCACACATAATAGGTTAAATAATAACCACTTAATTGTTGTTGTTTGCCTCTACCAGTTAATGACTGGCTCATCTGCTTTCATATTATGTGACTTCCCCAAAGGGGATGGATGAGGGGAACTGAGGAGGCTCATGGCTCTTGTCTTCCTGGTATCCTTTGTGAGTCCTTCAGTTGATGACAATCTGTTACTGATCATCTGGGAATTCAAGGGATGGAATGACAAGTGTACCATTATCCATTTGCTCACAGTGAATGGATGGCTCCTCTGATGTCACTTGGGCTCAGTGTGCACCTGAAGCAGCTGACTTTGACCAGGCTCTAGAATTGAATTCAAAGATGGGTGTCATTTTAGTCATCTAAGAATCCCAGGTTCAGGCTAAAGTAAGTTACAGTGTCTGGATGGCCTTGATGTCAGGAGACACTCAACCTTGGACCACAGCAGCCACTTGGAGAATGCAAATGATCTTAGTTCTTTCGTGCAGCTTGAAGAGAATAACATAAAAATGAGTGGTTCCCACAGCAGCCACAGAAAAGAGATTTCTGTCAGCTCTAGAGATCAGCTTTCTTTTCATAAGGACTGTCTCCCCATGTGTGGAAGGGCCAGAAATCTGTGGGCCCTCTGTACAAGGGCACTGGTCTGTTCATGAAGGCTCTGCACTCATAACCTAATCACCTCCAGAGCCCATCTCCGGGGATCATGGTACTGGGTGTTAGGTTGCAGCATTGGATTTTGAAGAGGACACAGACATGGAGTTCACCGTGCCCTCTTGCTTCTCTCTTGCTGTGGTTTGGGGTTGGAAAATAATAAGAACCTGGTTGGGGGAGCAAACACAACCATTCTTTCTTTTCCTCATGGTTTTTGTTCTTGTTTTTATTGTTTTTTTTTTTAATACCATGCATTAGTTGTACAACTGCATACGATGTGTCCCTTCAGCCTCACTCCTTCATCACTCTCCCTTATGCATCTTCCTCCTCCCTTCTTAAAATAATTTCCAACAGGTTTCTTTGTTCTGTTTTTATAGGCACATATGAAGGTAATTTACTTTAATAATAATGGAGAAAAATACTTTATTTCAGTTCTCTTGGAATGTAACCAGTACAGTCTTTTGGGGTATATTTGGAACATCCATCAAAAGCACCTCAAATCTTTATAGCCTTTGACCTAGTGATTCATCTAGACATATAAGGAATTATTCAGATGATTAGGAATATTCTCATCACTATATCAAAAATAGTGAAAATACAAAAAAAATACTGAAAACTCAGAAGCCATATGAATGCCCCACCATCATCAACATAATCTATAGACATCCATAAAATGAAATGCTATACAGGTATTTCAAAGTATTTTTAAGATTTTAAGTGACATGTAAAATGTTTCAGAATATACATATAGTATAATTTAAATTATATCAGAAAAAGAAAAGAACTTGTACTTATTGGTGGTGGGCTACATTCTCTATTTAGATTCTGTTTTATCAGGAGCTGAATGTTTTCCCCCTCAGGACCTTGAATTCTCTGTCAGCTCAAGACTGGCAGTCATCCATCCTTGTGAGCCCTTCATCTCTGTAACATTTGCCATTATTACTGTGACCAACACTGACTTTGGTCCTCTTTGCTCTAAGCTGTCTGTATGTATCCCTTATCCTGATTGGTGCTTCCATATCGTCGTCGTCATCATCATCATCATCATCATCATCATCATCATCATCATCATCTACATTTATATACATTTCATTCAATCCCTCCTATCTGTTGATTCTAACAGCTTCTTCATGTCTACTGCATGTTAGTTGCTGTTTCATACAGGGAATAACACAACCCAATAAGCTGTAATCTTTGTCCTCATGAAGACAGGCCAGTAAACAAATGATTTTTTTAAAAATCCCAGCAAATACAATAAAGGGTAAGAGAAGAGCCTAGAGTGGAAGCAATGACTATAAATTGTGAAATGTTCTAAGATGCTGTTACAACAAATTATGCTGGGACAACTAGGCCATTACCTGGGGCTTACAAATATTTCAGTTCCACATCACTTACATTTTGACTATAACTGGATTTGACTTGTGTTTAGTGGCTCTATTTCCTCAGGGTTGAAAAGAGGCCACATCTTTCAGGAAATGGGCTAGACAGCAAGCAAACTTTCCTCTCGCTGAACCACTTCTAGAAATGAAGACCATCACATGCTACAGGCTATAACTGGATTTCTTATAGCTTGGTTGGCAGGCCAAGTTGTTAGAGTAATGGAGTTTTAAGAAATGCAATCTGTATTTCTATTAAAGTTATACATGGATCCAGTTTAAAAAACTAAACAGCATTTAAATTCATATCAAAATAACAGTCCCCTAAACCAAATCCCCTAGCATCTACTTTCTCTTCCACTGAGGCAAACACTTCTGCTGGGTTTCGACTGCTCCCTTCAAAACTCATCTTGATATTTTGTGGCAACTGTATTAAGTTTTCCACAAGGTCTCACCTTAATCTACCCTGAGACCTTCCCACAGGATGGATGAAGGCTGTCATCACAAGAGTGTGTTAGTTATTATGAGTTTGGGTTGTTTTCTCAGCTTCTTCTATCCTTACCCTGAGAAGCCCTCTATCATGCTATGATGCAGCAGGAAAGCCCACATCAATGACCTGCACCTTGACATGGGACTTTCCAGCCTCCTGAAGTATAAAAACTAAATTTCTTTCCTTTTTGGATGATCAAGTCTGTGATAACCTGTTACAGCAGCAGAAAAATGGAGTAACACCTCTTCAAAATCTTTTAAGATTTAACCTTGTATTTCTAACTCTACTGTTATTTATCAGTTTTTCAGCTTTGGATTTTTTCATTTCCTACTTCCTTCCCCAATGTTCACCTATATGTCCTTTGCCTTCCTAATACCTAACTATATGACAATATTTAGTCAACAGCACTTAGAGCTATGTTATTTTGACTGTGTAAATTTCAATATCATCAGAACCATGCATAGTTAACCATGATTATCTTTGCCTTCTCATACAGTTATTTTTCCTAGAATTAAGAAGTGCCTCATTTTTCTACTTGCTTGTCTCTACACTTACCATGAATTCATTTTCTCTGCCAGAGCTTAAATGCCTTTGAATAGCAGTCTGTGAAATTCCTTTTTTTATCTTTTGTCCTCAGAAAGATTCCAGCAATGAATACCACTTTTCCTCTACTTACCTTAGGAAGATTTCTGGAGTTGGGGGGTGTGATTCAAGTGGTAGGGATCTGCCTAGCAAGTGCAAAGCTCAAAGTTTAATTTCGAGTATGAAGAAGAACAGGGAGAAGGAGATGGAAAGGAGAAAGAGATGAAAAGGAGGAGGAAGTAGAAAACTAGGAGGAGGAGGAAGAAGAAGAGAAGTAGAATTAGGAAGAAGAGAAATAATAGGAAGAGGAGGAAGCAGAAAAGAAGGGATAGTAAGATTATCTCAGTGAGGAACCCTAAATCACAGTTTTTGTTTCCTTAATTACATATCATCTTTATTTCCTTGTTTGAGTGGAGCTATTAACAGGTGGGGTCCATAAATGTCTGCTAATAACTATTTTTTTCCTTCACACTTGGTTGCTAGTTTGGCTAGGTATAAAATTTTACTTTAAAGATCATTTGCTTCATAGTTGCACATGTTTCCAGATTCCATTATTGCTATTGAGAAGTTCGATGCCATTCTGATTCTAAATCTTCTATGTATGGCCTCCCCCACATTTGGAGATGTTAGAAAGGTGTCCACGGTCTGTTTTCCTAATCTTTACCACAGTTGGCTTTGCTATGAGTCTCTTGTCCTTCTTCATGCATGACACTCAGAAAGTCCTTCTGATCTAGAGACAAACATCTTCAGTGGTGGAATTTTTACTGTATTTGTTCTATATTGTTATCTTTCCATTCTGTGTTTTGTGTTCTTACTTTTTATAAGTCCCATTATTCAACGTTAATATTTCCAAACCAACACAGAGGTCTAAGGATCTTCTCTCTCCTTTTGTCACATTCATTTTTGATTCCCTGGGTGATCTCTTCCACTTTTGGTTTTCTATTTTTTCTATGAAATTTAAAAATATTTCCAATGTTATGCTTTAAGTTTATAAGAGCGCTATCAGTTTTTATGTGCTTTACAAATATCTCACCTCTTTTTACATGTCAACTTTTTTTTTTTTTTTGTCAGTCATTGGGGCTGACCTCTGGGCCTGGGTGTTGTCCCTAAGCTCTTCAGCTCAAGGCTAGCACTCTACCACTTGAGCCACAGTGCCATTTCCAGCTTTTTTCTTCTTATGTAGTGCTGAGGAATCGAACTCAGGGCCTCATGCATGTGAGGCAAGCACTCTACCACTGAGCCAACTTTCCAGCCCCATGTCAGCTTTTTGCTTCACAAGAACTTTGCGTCTTCCTGAGGAGAACTTTAAAAAGTTATGTTTTAAACTTTTTTCTTGTTCTTATCATTCTCTCTCTTTTGGGTTCCTCTATTTGCCAGAAGTTGCTCCTCAAATGGCTGTCCATTTTCATCATGTGTGTGGCACATGGGATTGCTTTAGGACAATGATGTGTTTGGAAGGGGATGGATACAGTATTGTACAGCATTGTACAGCTTTAAAAACCTCCGAATTGTTCAGTTGTAAATGGTTACTTTTGTCTTGTTTGAATGCTGCTTCAATAAAAATGATCTTAATAGTGTGGAACAAACCCACATCGAGATCAGAGTCATGCTGCATAGAGGCAGACCTGGACCCAGCGAGATTGGCCCAGATCCTTGTCATTTCACTGAGGAAATCCAAGAGTCAGAACCTTTGAGTCTTTCCCACTGCACAGCACAGCTGCCCAATGAGGAATTGTGTTCTCACTCGCTGCCTGGGTTGGAATGTAAGTCTGGATTTCAGTTTTCTGATTGTCTCCTAACCTCCCTGTTCAGAGTGTGGCATCTCACTCCACCCTGATATCCTTGTAGGCAAAGGCACCTTGGTTCAATCTCTTTAGAGAGCAAACTGTCCTGCAGTTTCTAGCAGAGGTAAAGGGTACAGTCTCTGTACTACACAGATGTGGAAGTTCCAGGTAAAGGAGGATGCTGTTTCTTCATTTTGCCCAGATGAGGTCCAGATTAGTAAAAATGTCATCATCACACTGCCCAGACCTAGGGAAGATGGAGATCTTCTTTGTGAAGATCTTTTTAAAAAAAATTACCCATATCCCAAACTGTATTATGTTTTTGGATCTCCACATCTGAAACTCTAAAACTACTTTCTTCTTCATGCTCAGCCCTCCAGTCCTTTACCCCTTGACACTTAGGTTTCTTTACTTTGATGATCAGGTTTTCAATAATAATAATTATTATTATTTCCCAAGTACCAAAATTCCCTCTTCTGTGAGATTGATACTCAAAGTCTGATCCCTGAAGGAGAATAGTGTACTGACATGGGTAGATGCTAGACTTAGGGCTGAAGTCAGGAAGAGCCTTAGTATCCAGGTCTTCTCTCTGCCTCTCCCTTCACTATGAATATGAATGCATGACAGAATCCCTCTGTCTCCTGATTTGTATTTCCCCATGTGTGAACATTTTGAAGAAGGGGTCATTCTAGTCCACAAATCTAGTGCCTGGGCAGAAGCCATTGAGAGATCAAGTGTCAGCTCCTTTGGGAGTAGAGAATTACTGGGAGTTTCTTTGAAGCCTCATGTGGCTATTTAATCCTGCCTGTACCTTTGGACCAACATTTTCAATCAAAGGTAGAAAGCACATTCAAAGTAAGTGAATACTTGAAACACAAGTTAATCTCTAGGGCACAGAGCTATTGAATAAAGCAGGTGACTAGAATTCAGACTGATGGCTGAAATTGATATGCTTTAAATTTTCATGCTTAAGGGATGGCTGAGTTTCCCCTTCAGCCTCTCACTCTGTGACCCTTCTCCATCCCAGGGCTGGCTCTGGCTCTAGTGGGTTCATGTGAACCTATAAACTCCAGTTGAAAACCAGAGTGTTTGTAGACTCCCAGTGCTTTAGAAAAATCAAGACCAGCCAAGGGAACAAAACAACTTTCAATATTCAAAAGAAGTTGGTGCACATGGCACCAACTATGGAGGCGCTCAGGTCTCTTTTGCTCTTTTTATGAAGCCACTAATAGCATCTGGGGCCCCACCCTCATGGCCTAATCTAAGTCTAATTACTTACCAATGCTCCCCCCCTCCAAATTCCATCAACATATGAATTTGGGGATTAAATTTCCAACATTCAAAGCGCATTACCCATGTTTATCTTCCAAGTGGAAAGGTTGAACTACATAGCCCAGAGTGAAGCCTTGGAGGCTGCTCAGGGGAGGACTCAGGTAATACATTTCTACCAGCTCTGAGTGGCCTGGGACTCTGGGCTCAACACTCTGACTGAGCTCACTGACTGATGGAGAATAAGGGGATGATGACTGGGCACTAATCTTCCTGTTTGGAGCCATTTCCTGTCTGCTCATTTCTTCTATGAGATTCTAATTTCTGCTTAGTTCATTTTTCCTTTTTTCTCTCTGAAATGATGTCTCAGGTCCTGCACATCTGGTTTAATGGAGGAGGGCTTAGGGAGTAACAATGTTGAGAAAGAAACTCAGATCAGATCCTACAGTTGAATTGTTCCATACATCCCACCAAAGCTCCAAGGTTCGGGTCTGATATATTTTCAGTGCTCTGAAAGGTGAACGAGAAAGCAGTTTCCTTTGATGTGTTCAATTGAGTCTGCCTTTTTGCCATCCTTGTTTAGGATCATGAGCTTATCATTATTATTATTTCTTTTTTTTTTTTTGGTCGCTCGTGGGGCTTGAACTCTGGGCCTGGACACTGTCCCTGAGCTCTTCAGCTCAAAGTGAGTGCTCTGCCACTTGGACCACAGTACCACTTTCAGTTTTCTGGTGTTTAATTGGAGGTAAGAGTCTCACAGACTGTCTTCCCAGGCTGGCTTTGAACTGTGATCCTCAGATCACGGCCTCCTGAATAGCTAGGATTACAGGCATGAGCTGCTGGCACTTGGCTTATTAGTTTTAAAGAAGTGTGTTTTTAAACAGACCTATACTCAGAAGGGTCCTTGAATGTCTGTCAAAAGTGATACAAGATCCTGAGTCCAGGGAAGAAATAAAAATCTGGCTGGAGTCTCTGGGGAAAGATCACAGGGTTTCCTGAGGCCTCATGGCCAGGTGAGGAAGCACCTGGGAGGCTAGAAGGTGAGCATGTTTTTCCCAACTAATTTCCTGTGCAAGTTTGAGCCATTACTGTCTTCTTCATTATTTCCTTATGTGCAGAATCTGAAAGCACAGACCAAGTGAAGAGATAGATTTTTATGACCACTGAGGTTAAAGAAGAAATGTTTGGTGGTATGTTAGACCGGACTGAAATATGGTAAAATTAACCAGACAGTCCATTGTGAAAGTGGCTCATAAAAATTTTGGTGTCTTGGTCTCTCTGCTTGCTCACTTGCTTCCAACCAGGCTGGAAGATATTTAAAATCGCTGTTTTATATTTGAATGATTCCTTTGCTGTTTGTCATATTGGCCTGTGACATGGCTGTCAGGAATACTATTAGAACTTAGAACCCAGTGAGATGTAGTGAGTCACCTGGCTGGCAATCGATTCAGTGTCCCCTTCACCCAGGTCTCCTGACTTTCAAACTCACATCTTGTTTTTCTCTGGGTGTAGGAGCAAGGTGTAGCTCTAGCTTTAAGAACTCATGGAGTAGTCGCTAGGGTCAGGTCTGAATGGGTATGAGAGGGGTAGGGGTTTTTCCAGTGGGCTCCTATTTCCTAGCCCAGGATACAGGGGCTGTTTAACCCACTAAGGCAGGAAGATGTCTTCTTATGTAACAGCCGCTGTGTTTCTCAAGAAGAACACTATGCTCACAGCGTCGCAGCTTTGAAAGGTATACCGGGAATGGGCTGTTGGATATTTTGGGCCAGATCTGTACCAAGGGAAATAATCGGAGTGATTTGGAGGAGCTTTTTTAAGCCCATCCAACCTTGTGCTGAGTTTGTGCGTCATCAGAGACGTCACTTGCTTCTCAGAGGCTCTCTGTCTCTCTCACCACACCAGCAGGCCTCAAGCTCGTTAGCTACTGGGCCAAACCGGGAGCTAAAGAACCCTTGGCAGGGATCACATGAATTGAAAATGAGCCAAGGCCTTTTACTATTAAGCCAGCATGCTAAAAATAACAATACAGAAAAGAGAGGCAGAGGAAGGGATGGGGAATGGCTGATCAGTGAGTACTAAGATACAGTTAGACAGGAACAAGAAGCTTCTGGGTACTGTTACACAATATGGTGACTATAGATAGGAGTTCTTGTGCAGGCATTTTTTGTTACTGTGATAAAATACCTGAGTCCAATCAATTTAAAAGTAGAAAAGCTGATTTTGCCTCACAGTTTCAGAGGTTTCAGTCCATGGCCTTGGCTCTGTTGCTTCCAGGGTCTGATGGGGAGAATGTGGTAGAGCAAAGCAAATGGAGAACAGAAGGAGAGGGGAGAAAGGGAGAGAGAGAGAAAGAGAGAGAAGAGGGGGGAGAGTCTGGGAACAGGATACTTTCTCCGAAGGCATGTCCTTATGACTTACATTTTCCAACAAGGCCACCTTCTACTATTCATTCAGCTACAAACTCTCAGTATGTTTACTCGTTGGCACTGTTAGCACTTTGCAATCCAGTCTTCTCTCAATAGCACCACTCTCTGGGGACCAAGCCCTCATACACGAGCCTTTGGATAAGGACACTTCATATGCACATGATGCCTATTATGGACTGTCCATTTCACAAAGCTCCCAGAAAGAATAGCAAAAGAGTCATCCATAAAACAATGGCAAATGGGGGCTGGGAAGGTGGATCAGTGGTAGAGCGCTTGCCTTGCATGCCTGAGGCCTTGGGTTCAATTCCTCAGCACCACATAAGCAAAAAGAAAAAAGCTGGAAGTGGCGCTGTGGCTCAAGTGGTAGACCACTAGCCTTAAGCTGAAGAGCTGAGGGACAGCGCCCAGGCCCAGAGTTCAGGCCCCACAACCAGACTCCCCCCCCCCCAAAAAAAAATGGCAAATGCTTGATGCAATCAAAACACTCATTAAATGATAAATAAGTGATCAAAATATGGTCTGTTCATAAAGTGGAATTCTATTTGACAATAAAAAGTAATGAAGTGCTTATATATTCTGCACCATGGATAAATCTCAAACACATTATGTGACATGAAAGGAACCAGTCAGCAAAAGCCATATATTGCATAATTTGTAGGAGTCTAAGTATAGAAGTACAGAATAAGAAAATCCATAGAGACACAAATGAGATTAAGAGTGGCTAGGTGAGGAGGGGAAGTTTAGGGGAGTAGTCATTGATGAATAGGAGTTTCTTTTGAGGGTGACAAAAGTATTCTAAAATTGAGATAGTGGTTACACAATTCTGATTATGCAAAAACAAAAACATTGAACTGACTGAATACTGTTCCTGGGGGAATTGTATGTAACTATATCAATAAAGCTGTTACAAAAATAATTTGCCCGTTTTAAACATTTTTATTGAAAAAAGGGAAACTACTTCTTATTCAGAATGACAGCCTAGTACAGTGCTTGACCCATGAGTGTACCTAGGCCTCCACTGGCTCCCTTCTCCCATCCCCTGCCTTGCCCAGCAGTGACAAGACTTAACCCAGCCAATAAGGACTCTTGTCCTCCTGGACATTCCATCAAAAATGGAGAGACTAGTACTTGCAGAAAGTTCTGGCAATGACAGTGATGATGAGTATTGGTTTGGCTAGTCATGAAAGAAGAGTCAGAGATGTAAGACTTCCTCCTCCTCCTCCTCCTCCTCCTCCTCCTCCTCCTCCTCCTCCATCGTCTTCTTCTTCGTCTTCGTCTTCTTCTTCGTCTTCGTCTTCTTCGTCTTCTTTTTCTTCTTCCCCGTCGTGGGGCCTGAACTCTGGGCCTGGGCGCTGTCCCTCAGCTCTTCAGCTCAAGACTAGCACTCTACCACTTGAGCCACAGTGCCACTTCCGGCTTTTTCTGCTTATGTGGTGCTGAGGAATTGAACCCAGGGCCTCATGCATGCAAGGCAAGCACTCTACCATTGAGCCACCTTCCCAGCCACTCTTCCTTCCTCCCTCCCTCCCTCCCTCCCTCCCTCCTTCCCTCCCTCCCTCCCTTCCTTCCTTCCTTCCTTCCTTCCTTCCTTCCTTCCTTCCTTCCTTCCTTTCCTTCCTTCTTTCTTTTTCTTTCTTTCTTTTTTCCTCCCTTCCTCCTTCCCTCCCTCCCTCCCTCCTAACCTACCTCCTTCTCTCCCTCTCTCCTTCCCTCCCTCCCTTCCTCCCTCCCTCCCTCCCTCCCTCCCTTCCTTTCCCTTCCTTCCTTCCTTCCTTCTTTCCTTCCTTCCTCCCTCCCTCCCTCCCTGCCTGCTTTGCTTCTTTCCTTCCTCTTTTGTTTGTTTCTTTTATTTTCTTGCTCCAGTCCTGGGGCTTGAACCAGGGCCTGGGCTGTCCCTGACCTTCTTTTACTCAAAGCTAGTGTTCTATGACTTGAGCCAAAGTGCCACTTCTAGTTTTTTTTTGTTTCTGTTTTTGTTTTTTTTCTGAGTGGTTCATTGGAGATAAGGAATTTTCTGACCTGGCTAGCTTTGAACCACAATCCTCAGATCTCAGCCTCCTAAGTAGCTAGGATTACAGGTGCGAGCCACCAACATCCAGCTCTGATCCTCCAGGTCTTTCTGAGAAGCACATAAAGCAACTCCCCAACTATCCTTCTAGATTGAAGGGAGCTGGGCCACTGCAATGGTCTGGATGCAGACTCATGCTGAAGCTTAGTTCTCGATGTCTTGAAAGGTTAAGGGATCTTTAAGAGGTGGAGCCTAGGCGGTTAGGTCATGTCTTCTCTAGTGAAGGGAAGGCTGGTGCATGCTGCACTTAGAGAGTGGGCTAGAGCTACCAAGAGCAGATTCCTTTGTTAAGAGAGTAGGGGGTTAGGAAAGAGCAAGTAAGCCTGACCTCACCCCTGCTCTGTTGCTGCCACACCTGCTTCTCTGTCTTCCAAGTGCTCCTGTCCACATTGAGCACCACAAGGACCTCACTGGAGCTAAGTTGATGCCAGCCCTAAGTCTGAACCTGTCAGTTAAGTAAACATATTTTCTTTATAAGGCATCTAGACTCAGGTATTCTGTTACAGTCATACAAAATAGTCTAAGACAGACATCTAGTCACCAATTGCTCTACCCACTGGCTGGGAATTGCTTCTGGGATGTTAGCTCCCCCACATTTCCATGCTTCACTTGGATGGGAACCAAAGGCAGCTCCCACAAGGCCCTGCAGCTCGAAGCACTGAGCTGTGTACAGCACACTTGAGGGGGTGGGTGCTCACAGAGATGGTCCCACCACGCGACAACTGTGGAGATTTATTATAGGCACCACAGGCATCTGTCAGGACAGGCAACTTCGGCTCATAAGAGCAATTCAATGTCTATGGCTAGAGCTTTTTAAAATGGAGTAAACCAGAGCAAATTTTTCAAATGTGTTTTCATTTGAAAACTTTAGTTTGCTGAGGGTTTATGTTGTTGCATAGTAAAAGTGTCTTAGTGTGCAGGAAGGTATTGGTTACCCTTGAATGAACTGGAGCAACCTTTCCATTCTTCCAGAAACCACGCTCAGTGTAAGGTGAGTCTTCAGCCTATAGCAGAGTGAAGGTGTTGAGTCCTGAAGAAAACAGGATGCAGTACAGATGAAGGAGACTTGGACTCTAGTCTTGTTTCTGGTTTTCAGGAAGAATTTGAAATGTGATCTAGGACTAGTTACCTCAAAGAGTCCTGGTTCCAGTCAAGGTTCTTTACAGAAATGAACCAGAAGGATGGATTGGTAGGCAAGAAGCGTGACATTGAGAGATAGGTAGGTAGATGATAGATAGATAGATAGATAGATAGATAGATAGATAGATAGATAGATAGATAGATAGATAGATAGATAGATAGATAGATAGAAAGAAGATGAATGTGTGAATAGCTCAACTTTCATACACATGGGTTCCACAACCATGGATTCAAACAAATGTGGAGATACATAGAATATAAAATATCCATTACACATGTATATATGTATATACATAATATACATATATTATGTATATACAAAATGTATGTATATTATATATACATATAAATATTATATATTAATATATAATGGATATATACATGCCCTGAGCATTTTTGCTTAAGGCTAGTGCATTACTACTTGAGCCACAGCTCCACTTTTGGCTTTTTGGTGCTTAATTGGAGATAAGTGTCTCAGGGACTTTCTTGCCCTAGCTGGCTTTGAACTCAGCTTCCTGAGTAGCTAGAAACACAGGTGTGAGCCACTGGTGCCCGGCTCAAAAATATTTTTAAAAGGCCTATTCTGAGCATGTAGATACTATTTTCTTACCATGATTTCCCCCAAAATACAGGTATCTGAGAAGGGACCTTGAACAAACAGATCCTCCACAGATACATATTTAATGTGCATATAAACACCTCTAGATATAGCTACTAGCTAGCTAGCTAGATGACAGATAGATTTAAGGGACTAGAACATGCAGTTAGTTTTGGAAGGCTAGGGGTTGTCTAGTGTCAAATCTGTAGCACAGACCAGCAGGCTAGACAATTTGGACTGGCTCTTTATATAACAGTTTTAAGGCAGAATTTCTTGTTTTCTAGAAAACATTGTGTTTTCTCTTAAGCTCTTCAAGAGTTTGGATAAAGGCCTCCATCAACGCCAAGAATCCTCTCCATTATTTAAAATCAAGTGATCATAGATGTCAGCCACATTTACAAAATACCTTCACAGCCACACCTACCTTAGCATTTAATGAAATCACTGGGTCCCGAGTCCAGCCAAGCTGACACATAAGACCACCACCAGGGATGAGGATGAGGGCAGCTCTGGTTCTTCAGTTCTTGAGTGTGAGCTGCTTTCCAGAGAATCTTAAAGCCACATAGGTCATAAGAAATGGAGTTTGAAGCCTGAGCACTCTATTCTGTTCCTCAGATTCTGGGTGTGACTCCAGGCATGACCCTCATTTTACAGGTGGACAGATTCAGCACAGAGAGATTACTAAGAGAGCATCTTGGATTCCTCCAAGCCTAGGACGGAAGCCTATGGTGAATGGTTCATGTTGTCTTGTTCAAGGGGGGCTGGTGGTATTTTTACTTGACAGGCAAGTTTCATGGAAAGGTATGGAGAGGGTGAGTCCTGCCGGACACAGCCTGCTGGCGGGAGGATTTCCCCAGAGGAAAGGGGGATAGCAGCTGTTCAGGAAATTCTTCAGACCCAGATGCATGCCTGTATGGGCCCCTCCAGCTCCTCACAGGGAGACCAAAGGGTGGCAGTAGGAGGTAGCTTCATGTAGGACCTTCCTGTGTGGAGGCCTGCATTTCTTCAGTGGATGGTAGGGCAGGCTGTAACTGAGAATGTACAGAACTGGCCTCTCTCCCAGCCCACCCTGCTCTTCTAACCATTGGAACATGGCAGGGACTAGGTTCAACAAAAACTTTCCATCGTCATGTGGGTTATCATCTTGGTTTAACAAAGCTTAAGTAAGCTTATGTCAGTCTCTCCTCTGTGGCTTAGAAGGGGTCAGTGTAAACTCCATTCGATCATTTTTCTATACTGGGGATCTGTTTGAAATTTTACTTGAGGAAAACACATTTCAGGGGCTGGGAAGGTGGCTCAGTGGTAGAGTGCTTGCCTTGCATACATGAGACCCTGGGTCCAATTCCTCAGCACCACATAAGCAGAAAAAGTTGGAAGTGGTGCTCAAGTGGTAGAGCGCTAGCCTTGAGCTGAAGAGCTGAGGGACAGCACCCAGGCCCAGAGTTCAGGGCCCATGACCAGCAAAAGAACAAACAAACAAACCAACAAACAAAAGAACACATTCCATTGCATTAAGAAATGTGGAAACTGTCATTGAGGCCACCAGGAACCCATTTCAGATGGTAGACTTAGGTGTGACGGACTCTAACGACCAAACTCGGAGTGTCAACCTTTAAATAACAGAGTCTCTACAGAATAATGCTCATTTTATTTAGTTTTTTTTTTAAAGGATAGGGTATGGTGTTATCTTTTCTCAGATTAGCCTCGAATTGCTATCCTTCTGCCTTTGTTTTTTGAGTAGCTGGGATTACAGGCATGATCTACTACCTCTAGCAAAAGTAACACCGTATGTGTGTGTGTTTAATCATGTTTTTTAGCATCAATTAATTGCACAAGGAGGTATCATTTGATGTCCATATATGCTACAGTGCGCCATGATCAGAAGCACCCCCTCTACCACTCCCTGCCCAACTTCCAGCTCAACCAGCTCCATTCATGTACGCAAAATATTTTAATTATAGTCACCCTCCGTCACCCTCCCCATTAGCCTTTTCTTCTATTAGTATTCATTTCTTAAATAGGACTTGTTTTATATTCTTGTCCTTCATTAGTTTTTATACTGTATGCTACTTGTTCAAAGTGGATTCACTAAGATATTTCCCACCTGCACTTACTGCATGTTGATCAGATTGAACCCCTCCTTTACTCTCACTTTCCTCAGACCCACTACCCTCTAGTATTCAACAGCTTTTGAGTTTCATTTTGCTATCTACATTCATTCACAGATGCGATTATTTCGTTCACCTCTAACATTTTCCCCATTTCTAATCTCCAAGTCTCACAATTATGATCATGTCAGATGTATGATCTATAATATACATATATATGCGATATATAATATATATGAAATCCTTTGTGTATTTATGTGTACGTTTATCTTTTAGGACTAGCATCCACATGAAAAAGAACATGCAATCTTCATCCTTGTCAATCTGGCTTACTTCACGTTTCATCCATTTCCCTGCAAACATCATAGTTTTATTCTTTTTTTGTCAATGTTATGTATATATCACATTTACTTAATTCACTTAATAGTTGTAGGACATCTGGACTGCTTCATAGCTCTATCGTGAGTAGTGTTGAAATGAACTGGGTATGCAAGGACCTGAAGTGTATTCTGAGATTCCTTCAGATAAATAACCAAGAGTGGCATTACTAGATTATGGGACAGTTCCATCTTTTGTTTTTGTTGTTGTTGTTTTGAGGAATCTCCATACTGATTTCCATAGAGGGTGCATTCCCACCAACAGTGTATAAAGGGTCCTTTTACTTTGCATCTTTGCCAGCATTTGTTGTGTTCTTGATGATGGCCATTTTGACTGGCCAGGGGTGTTGAGCCATTTATTCATGTGTTTACTGGTCATTTTTATTTCTTCTTCTGAGAGTGTCTTTCAGATTATTGTCATATTTGTTCATTGGATTGTTGATACTTTATTTTTTTAACTCCAAAAGGACATTTTTAAAGGCAAATGTGGAGCATTACATCTGCTATTTTGAAACAATAGGTCACCAGGATTGAAAACAAAAGTATTTGAAGATTTGGTACCTGTCCAAAATAGAGCAGTCAAGAAGTGGAGTTCTGG
Source organism: Dipodomys spectabilis (assembly GCF_019054845.1). Lineage (NCBI taxonomy): Eukaryota > Metazoa > Chordata > Mammalia > Rodentia > Heteromyidae > Dipodomys > Dipodomys spectabilis. Next base: position 738,058 of record NW_024870784.1, on the reverse strand, counting down.
CTCAAGTGGTAGAATGCTAGCCTTGAGCTGAAGAGCTCAGAGACAGCGCCTAGGCCCAGGGTTCAAACCCCACAATAGACAAAAAAAAAAACAAAACAAAACAAAAAAACAACAACAACAAAAAAAAAACCAACACCAAAATAGAGCAGTCAGCTATTGGACAGACATCCTTGCAGACAAGTGTGTTGGTAGTGGTGTCTGATGCCTATGTGTTTGGGGCTTCTCTCCCCCTCCTTCACAGCCTCCTGGATTCATCTTATGCTTTGTTAGAACTTTGTGCAAGCAACTCCATTTTGGTTCTAACTGCTTTTACTAGACAATCCTCCAAAGGGCTTTTTTTCAAATACTTTTATTTATAGTCTCCTATATGAGAGTTGGAATCAAATGTTCCTGTAAACAGCCAGATATTATAGACAAGAAGCAGTGTATATGACAGAAAGCAAAATGCATTGGACTTGGAAGAAGTTCAGATGGGTCCCAGGAGCCCAGTCTAACTGGCCTTTGTCAGAAGAGAGATTCGCTTAGAGCACAAGGTGAGTTTGAGGTCCCAAAACAGCAGAAGCAAGAGTCAACTGAAGCCTCATCCTGTTTTCCAGAGAATGAATAGTGAGCCTGCCCTTTCCAGCAGACCTAGCAAATACTTGTAAAGCTTGGAAGTCTGGTTTTCCATCGAGTGGCTAACAATTTCCCAAGGTGCTAGTTTCACACCCAGAGAGCAAAAATGTGAAGTCCAGAATGCAACCTACAGTTTAGATGCAGAAAAGCCCTGTTTCTCAGACAAATCTCCTTCTACCTCTAGTTTCTCATAATTAAAATGAAAAGATGTTTCTCAGCCCCCAGAAGGACAATAAACACCCTCTGACATGGAAAAGGGCTGGTGTGATGTTGACTTTTTGTTGGATTTTTAAAAATATTTATGCTCATGGGAAAGAGTCATTAGCCACACTGGGGTCATATGTATTCAGAAAAGTTATTGTAGTGTTTCTGGCCAACAGAAGACACACTGACCTGCCGACATTCAGCTCTGACGTTGGTTTTGCTTATGCGGATGGGGACGACAGCGAGGAAGCATGCATAGGCTCACCTCCAAAGCCTGAGAGGACAGCCAGGGAGCGTCTTGGCCTGGAGGGGGTCCCCTTGATATCCAGTGGTGACTCACCATGGTCAAGGAGCCTAGCCTGACCTCTTGGGTTCCCATAAGCAACAACATAGAACATTAAAGAATGTTCCTGTATTGGCCCTCATTCAGGTCTCCTGTCTTAGCCATTTTACTTCTGTCAGAAACCAAGGGATAATGATGACAGCATCTCTGCTCACATTTCTTGCTCTCCCAACCCTTCTTCAAGTGCTCCCCTGAGTAAAGCAAGCAAGTCTACTGAAGGTCTCTGAGCCTAGGAATTTGCCTCCGTCCTTTTTCTGGACTCTATCTTCCTTCTGCAGGAAGGCAGCCGTGTGCTCTGCTCTTACCTGGCCTGCTACTGCAGAAGTGAATCCGGGTGAAGACCAGAATGCTGTAACATGGGTCAATAGAGAATGTTCCTGGGAGAAGCTGTGGCTGTCATTGAGTGTGTCATCTCAGGTTCTTCTTGTTACTTTTGCTCTGTGTCATGGCATTAACTAAAGATGAATTTAGTCTTTTTTAGGTATTGCATCTCCCCAAACAACTAGGAGTCATTTCCTTTATTGCAGCGTGGTTTATTTTCAGCTTTAATCATCTTTGGTTATAAAAATAACCAAACAGGGCTGGGAAGGTGGCTCAGTGGTAGAGCGCTTGCCTTGCATACATGAGGCCCTGAGTTCCATTCCTCAGCACCACATAAGCAGAAAAAGTTGGAAGTGGCGCTGTGGCTCAATTGGCAGAGCACTATAGCCTTGAGCTGAAGAGCTGAGGGACAGTGCCCAGGGCCAGAGTCCAGGCCCCACAACCGACAAAAAGCAAAAAACTAAAACTAAAACGTAGAGTGCTTGACTCACATGCATGAGGCCCTGGGTTCAATTTCTCAGCACCACATAAGCAGAAAAAGCTGGAAGTAGCACTGTGGCTCAAGTGGTAGAGCACTGGCCTTGAACTGAAGAGCTGAGGGACAGTGCCCAGGCTCAGAGTTCAGGCCCCATGACCAAAAACAAAACAAAACAAAAACCAAATAATAATCACTCCATAAAGCACCTACTCTTAACTACTTTACTAACTTCTCCTTTTTGGGTGCTGACTTTCACTTTCTTGATCATGTACCTCATTATCTATTTGGACTCTGCCAGGCAGGTCTTAGCATCATCTCTACTCTGAAGTTAAGAATGCAATTAGTAAGTGGCAGAGACAGAATCCAAATCCAGGCACTCTATTTTGTCTTCTAGAAGTTTCATAGCTTTGTGCTTTGCATTTAGTTCTATGATTTAGTTGACTGAAGTATTTTTGCTGGTTAATTGGAAATAAGAGTCTCTTGGATAGATGATAGAATTTTTTTTGTATGAGGATAAGTTCTATGCATGTGAATATCAGAACTATTAATAACTCATACTTGAGTTATTAATATAATTTGGTGGTGAAGTGTTTGTGTGTGTGTGTGTGTGTGTGTGTGTGTGTGTGTGTGTGTGTGTGAGAAAGAGGGAGGGGAAAAAGAGAAGGACAGACAGAGATAGACATAAAGGATAGACTTACCAAAAGGCCATTTTTAAAAAAGGTTCAAATATCTCCTGGGAGAAAATTGTTTCTAAATGAAGAACACAGTAAGCATGCTCAGATTAGACAAATTAGAAAACCTTAGTTGTTGGAGGTAGACCAATTGGACCATCTTATGGTATCTCTTGGTATAGTTTCTAGTGTCTGAAGCATTGTAAGACTTGAGGCCAGATGTCACCCTGGGTTAGGGTTCCCTTGACAAATCATAGTGTAAGAGACAAGTCTGATGAGTCTGCCACAAAAAAATTACCACAGACATGGTGGCTTCAGGCAACAGAGACCTGTTTTCTCACAGGTCTGGAGGCCAGAAGTGAGGGTGTGGGCAGAACTGTATTTCCGCTAAGGTTCACAGGGAAGTTCTGTTTTTTTGCCTCTTCCAGCTTCTAGGGGTGGTCACATGATGATAACCTCTGCCTTTCTCTCCTGTGTATCTCTTACAAGATATTGCCACCGCACATAGGACCACCCAGGCAATTCAGGGTGATGTCATCTTAATTATATCTTCAAACACACTTTTCCCCCAAATAATGTCACATTCAGAAATTCCAGGGATGAGGACATGGGCACACATTTCAGGACCACAATTCAAAGCATTGCAAAGAGCCATAGGGATCAGGCTATTATCCAAATTGTGAGTTCATGAATGGAAAATCGAGTGAAAGTTCATGTTTCAACTTGATGTAAAGGCTCAAATGATGTTCGCAGGGCTCATTTTCATCTTTCATTCTTCTCATCTCTTTTTCCATAAATTTGATTTCACTTTTTTCTGCACTTTCCTATGGACTGTAAAAATGTTCCCCCAAAACTCCACATAGTAACCTTACAGATAAAAGAGGAATGTGTGTGTGTGTGTGTGTGTGTGTGTGTGTGTGTGTGTGTGTGTAACCCAAGAAGGGGGGTTTGATTGGCTGTTGTGAGTCACATGTTCATTTCTATGGAGGGAAGGATTTTACAATGATGGAAAATATTAGAACTATATAGAAGAAAGATCCTAGGAAAATTGCTGGATATACAAACTAAATATACCTACTACTAGACATCCTTGCTCTTTCTGTTGCTAAATAAAGCACAACTTTGTGTGTGTGTGTGTGTGTGTGTGTGTGTGTGTGTGTGTACTAAATAAAGCACAGTTGTGTGTGTGCATATGTGTGTGCAAGCATGTGTGTGTGTTGGTCCTGGGTGCTGTTCTTGAGTTTTTTTGCTCACAGATAGTGCACTACCATTTGAGCCACAGCTCCACTTCTGGCTTCTGGGGAGGGCAGTTAATTACAAATAAGAGTCTCAGCTGGGCACTGGTGGCTCATGCCTGTAATCCTAGCTACTCAGGAGGCTGAGATCTGAGGATCACGGTTCAAAGCCAGCCTGGGCAGGAAAGTTCGTGAGACTCTTATCTCCAATAAACCACTAAAAAACCGGAAGTGGTGCTGTGGCTCAACTGGTAGAGCGTTCGCCTGGAGCTGAAGAGCACAAGGACAGCGCCCAAATCCAGAGTTCAAGCCCCAGGACTGACTTAAAAAAAAAAAAAGAGAGTCTCATAGACTTTCCTGTCCAGGCTGGCTTTGAACCTTGATCCTCAGATCTCAGCCTTCTGAGTAGCTAGGATTGCAGACATGAGCCACTAGCTCTCAGCTGAGGCACAACTTTAAATCTAGAAGGCTCCACAGCCCTTGTTTCTATGGGATAGAATCAGCAGATAATATAATACAGTGACAGGAAACCATATTGACGTAATTTTCATATTGACATAAATTTCAAAATGTTAGAAACTTAGCTAAAATTGGCAAATGACTGATGGATACTGTAACTGAAAAAAGTAAGTGAGGTTCTGTTTTCAGACATACTTAAATAAGGATGTTAAACAACATCATGGGATTTAGTCAACCATACTATTTCTTGGTTAGTTCATTCTCTGGCAAGTTGTCTCTGTGTGTTAGCTCTGGATACCCTCAAGTTTATGTCCTCCAAGTTAGCAATTTCAGTGGAAAGAAGATTCCTATGCCCACTTCTGAACCAAATAATGGCTGCAGGGATAAGAAAGATACTGTCATTGAACTTGAGTGTGAACCTCTGCTGTTTTCAGAAGTTTTAGTTTCCCATGTCAGGAGACTGATCCTTGACATGATCAGATTTCCATAAAACAGTCAATGAATACCTTCATGACAGACTCCTGCTTAGTGCGCTTATAACTGCCTAAGTTAACCAGCTGGAAGACTGGTGATCACATCCTCTTTATTCTGATTTCCAAGCCATCTGCTTAGAATTTGTTGGTGATCACTTGGCACAGAGCCTCTTCAGTTGACCTTTTTCTGGAGAGTTCTTTTTAATGAGTAACCCAGTGCTTTATTTTTATTTCTATGTTCATTTTTTTCTGCTTCTGGTGAGATTTCTTTGTATTATCTTATTGTACAATTTTTTTTATTTGAAAATAATTTGAACTGGGTAAAACAATGCTGTTGATAAGGGAGCATGTTAAATTTGACTGGAATTTTTGTGTGATGCCAGTCCTGGGGCTTGAACTCAGGGCCTGGGCGCTGTCTCTGAGCTTTTTCTTTCAAGGCTAGCACTCTAGTAGTTTATTGGAGCTAAAAGTCTTAAGGATTTTCTGGCTGGTTTTGGACTGTGATCCTCAGATCTCTGCCTCCTGAGTAGCTAGGATTACAGGCATGAACCACTGGCTCCCAGCTAGGAATGGTGTTTTTAGGAACTCCCAGATGACTGTATTGCTTAGAAAAATGGAACTAACTGAACCACACTCCTTTCCCAGACCACATTGAGCGTGTAGCAGCCTCTGGATGGCTTGAGATGGCTGCAGAATGATTGCCTAGCTGGTGGAAAGGCCACCTCCACATATGTACCATTGAGACCAGCAATGGAGAGAAAAGCATTGTGGGAATGAAGTAAGACTCCTCTTTGAACAATTTCCACCGTCTTTTGTGCAGGCGTATACTGAGTGCCTCTAATGAAATGTGGGCTGATAGGAGTTGGATTTTCCAAGTTGGGCAGTGCAGGCTGTCTTTTGAAAAAAAAAAAAGGTATGATTTTGTTTTATATGCTATCAGTCAATGGTCTAGGAAGTTGCTACAATTTCAGTGTGTCCCCCATCTTCAAAGTTTGTGTGTTGACAATTTTGCTAATTTATGACAAGTTATATTTGGGAAGGGGGTGTTTGGAGGTGACCAGGGACTATGAGAGGCTATGAAGGTAGGGCCTGTACACTGGCATGAGTAGCTCTTCCTCTATAAAAGTGCACACGTGTGTGCATACTGGAGCTTGATCCCAGGGCTTTGCTCAAGGCTGGTACTCTGCCATTTGAGTCATACTTCTACTTCAGACTTTTTGCTAATTGGGGATGCGCTGAAATAAGGATACTGAGTCTAAGTAACATTGCCTTGTTCTTACCCCATCCTCACATCTTGGTGTGTGGTAGGGGCTTCTCCCCCTAGTTCCTCTGAAAAGCCTAGAGTCATGACAGACCATTCTTTGAATTACAGATGGCATGCTGATAGCTCCAGGAAAGTTTTGCTAAAGAGAATGCTCCCCTTGATTATTCCCTAGATGGTTTGATTTGCTCACCCTTCAGTATTCCCCCATATGGTGAGCATTTGCTGGGCTTGGGTCTCCACTCCAAGCTTTAAAGTTTCAAAAGCTTTGTGCAAGCTACTTTCAGGGCTGTAGGTCTTTTAGTCCACCTGAAGTTGCCAGCTTTCTAATAAAGACTTCCAATTGGACCTCTCAAGATGTGGCTTCTCTGTCTCTGGCAACTGAATTCCCATATAAGAAAGTCTTATAGACATTTTTGCTTGGGTTGGGTTCGAACCACAATCCTCAGATCTTCAGATCTCAGTCTCCTATGTGGCTGTGATTAGAGTCTTGAGCCACCAGCGCCTGGCACAGAATTTCAGCCACAGCGTGAAGAGGACTACTGAGTGCATTTGGTATGTGTCAGACGTCCTATTCCTCCTTGGCCTCATTCTAGGAACAGAAAGGGATCGGCTCCATACTTTTCAGAGATCAGTAATAAGGGCTCCTACAAAGATGAAATGCCATGCTGCTCAATTTGCAGGGGAGAAAATTTAAGCAACTAGAATTTAAATAAATTTCTGAGGACCACACAGAAAGGGTCAGAGCTAGCATCTGAGCATGAGCCTTTTGGCTCCAGTGCCTTGTTGTGGCCTGGAGAACTGTCAAAGGCATGAATGGGCCGTTGGCTTTGAGGCGTTATCATTCTTGGGAAATCTGTAGGAAAGCCCGTTCTTTTGCTATCATGGCCTGTTCCTGGGGGCTGGAAAGAGAGACTGCCTCCAGCATCAGAGTGAATCAGAAATGAAAGAAAAGGGCGCATGTACACACCAATGATATGCAGATGGTGGGCGACCTCTCTCAGGTTTTTAGTAGAGATAAATGGATCTGATCTCAACCTCTTCTCAGGATGCAGCTCCTTACGTGGCCAGTCCAAGCTCACCTAGCCAGAGCTTCATAGAAAAAGAAAAGCATCCAAGAACATACATGCTATAAAGATATATGCTATAAAGTGATCAGGAAAGCCCAGGCTATATCCATGGTCTTCTACCCATAATGATTTCTTGCTCAAGCTCTCCCATAGATCAGCAATGTCACTGATGCCATTTTCTTTGGGATTCAAGCTAATAGAGCAGCTTCTTTCTAGAGAATCATCCATCTTGGGAAAGAAGGAAAAGACATAGCCATCTACTGGCTTTCAAAATTGGCTTGTCACCTGACTTGTTTGATTTGTTGGCCAGAGCAAGTCACAATGCCAAATCTGATGTTCTGTAGGGACAGAGGGTAGGCAAATATCACACCTTTTCAGAAGGATGGGCTAAGTATTTTTTTATATAATTATGTTATCTACAACAGTCTCAAAGCTTTGAGCTCTTGAGGACCAAAAATAATGGCCTATGCCCAGCACCATGACCCAGTAAAATGTCCTTGCCCTTGATGATAAAGCAGCCTAGGGGAGGAGGGAGGAGTAGTTGGGAGATGGGAGCAGAGAGGATTCCCCATGGAGGCCAGTCACATAAATTAGCCACGAGAGGAAAAGGGGACAGCAAAACTTGAGCTGGGAAATGACAAGGGCCTGTGCCCTTGGCTGGAGACGCAGAGGCCATCTGCCCATTTCTGCCAGGGCTGACTCGCTCAGCCGCTCCCTGGGCTCCAGAGGGGAGCAGAACCTGGCCTGGCCTGGGGCCATTGTCTGGTGAAGAAAATGGAACAATCATGTCTCCATGACCTAGTTTTAATAATGGGAGTTTGTAAGTAAGCGGAGGGAGCCAAACTTTAATCTTTAAAGGAGCTTAATTTCTCAAAAAAAAAAAGCATCTCTGTGGATGAGTGCAGTTCAGTATAAGCCTTAGAATAGAAACAGCCAGTCAGAGAGCAGGCAGAGGGAGCTCTCTGAGACAGTGGTGGCTCTGAGTCCTAAGTTGACAGAAAAGTAACAGAGCAAAATGACCTAAAGGGATGACATTCAGCTGAGGGCCTGGGACCTCAGAGCTCCATAAAACTATGGCCCACACACTGACTAATACATTTATGGGAACTAGGCCAGGTTGTTTTAAAGTAAATTGTCTAAAAATATGAGAGTCCACAGGGCTTTTAACTACTCTCCAAATCAAAGTTCTCATTGAAGGTCCAGCCCTTGAGGGACCCCTGAACGGACTTCTTTTTAGCCATTTGAAAATTAGAATAATTATAAAGGCTCCTGGGCCAACTTTCTGTGTATAAGAAGCCCTGTGAGAGAAAGTGGTTAAGCAGGAAAAAAAAAAAAAAAAAAATATATATATATATATATATATACCCCTGAGCTTCCTATCAACAAGAAAGATTAAGTTCAAATTTAATTCTTAAGTTTTCTTGTGCATGAATAAAAGCAAAGTCCCAATGTCAATTACTTACTGACAGAATTTAGATCTGTTCATGAGTTGTCTTAAGAAAGATAAAAGTAAGAGTGACTCAAGCATGATAGGAAGTTTATTTATCTGTTCTGAGCTGTCCAAGGCAGTTTCAAGACTGAGATGGTATGCTACCATCCTGATCCACCAGGTCATGCTGACATCCAGGCTCCTTTCATCTTTCTGTCCCTCTCCTCCCTGACATTTCATGCTTGTTGGACCCAGTCCACTACTACCAAATTCACCTTCTAGCCCTAGGACAGAGTGTGGAGGGAAAGTAGCCTTCCTGATATTGTACATCTCATTTCCACAACATCCCATTTTCTGGGACCTAGTCACGTGGACATAGCTGAGTGAAAGGGAAGCTGGGAAATGTAGTCTTTGGCTGGGTGATCCTATGGCTAGCAGGAAGAGGGGACTTTTGGTACTGGGGAGCCAAAGAGTAAATAATATTCATTTTTCTAGATCAGTAAACAAGAATTTGATATTGTTAAGTCTCTAACTTAGATGCTATAATTCATAACTACAATTGTGACTAATTTTTGAAGTTGAAAGAATTTGTCTGGAGATATCTCTGATATTCTAAGGGCGTCATAGAATTTATTCAGCAGAGCAAGAAGGGAGATACCCTCTGAGAGTCTGCCAGTTGCTGCATGCTACCTGGTTCCATAGTCCTCCACCGAGGGTGGCCGAAGCCTACAGGGCTCTTGAGCTATATACTATGACCCAGGGAAGCCTGAGGGGAAACAGGAGTCTGCTATAGGATCCCCAGGATGGTATCATGATGCTACCTGGGGCGGTATCATGATGCATGACCTGGTGGATCAGGATGGTAGCATACCATCTCAGTCTTGAAACTGCCTTGGACAGCTCAGAACAGATAAATAAACTTCCTATCATGCTTGAGTCACTCTTACTTTTATCTTTCTTAAGACAACTCATGAACAGACTGTCCAGATCCATTTCTTTCCCTCTTTCCATCACTTCATTTTGTTGTTGTTGTTCATGGGGCTTGAATTCTGGGCCTGGGTGCTGTCCCTGAGCTCTTCAGATCAAGGCTAACACTCTACTTCTTGAGCCACAGTGCCACTTCCGGTTTTCAGGGTTTTTTTTGGGGGGGTGGGGGGGTCCGGTTGTGGGGCCTGAACTCTGGGCCTGGGCGCTGTCCCTCAGCTCTTCAGCTCAAGGCTAGTGCTCTACCACTTGAGCCACAGCGCCACTTCTGGCTTTTTTCTTTTTGCTTATGTGGTGCTGAGGAATCGAACCCAGGGCCTCATGCATGCAAGACAAGCGCTCTACCACTGAGCTACCTTCCCAGCCTTCTTTTTTTTTTTTTTTTTTTTTTTGAGATAAGAGTCTCACAGACTTTCCTGCCCAGGCTGGCTTTACACCATGATCCTCAGATCTCAGCCTACTGAGTAGCTAGGATTATAGGCGTGAGCCACCAGTACCTGGTGATCACTTCATTCTTATAGCTAGCCATCCTATGGTCAGCAAAGGCCCACCATGCAGGATCATCCATGTAAGTGCTAGTGTGTGTGTGTGTGTGTGTGTGTGTGTGTGTGTGTGTGTGTGTGTGTGTGTGTGTCTGTGTATGTATGTGTTCCTTAAATCTACACTTACCCCTATTGTGGGTGAGCATCCATCCCTGGTAATCCCTTGGCTAATAGAGGCCCAAGCAGGTGATGATCCTGAGGCCACCAATGAGGTTTCACACAGAAGGTCTGACACCAGTCTCTAATCTCAGGGTCTGACCAGTGGGTGGTCAGTGTCCCCATTAGAGTTCCCCCAGACCCTTGGGTTTCCACAGAAACTGCAGCGATGTCCTCCCAGTCCAGGCAAGCGCCTCACAATGTCATAAAAGCAGGGCAGCAAGTGTCCCGTGGCAGCGGGGAGGGAGCACGGAGCCATCACCTGCAGTCTGGATGACAGCATGAGGCCGGGCACAGTCCCTGCAAGTTAAGCGCTGCTAAAAACAGCAGTGGAGACAGGACTCACAAGACAGAAGGACGTTAGATGGGGGAGACTGACCTCCTCCCTCTCCCCAGGGCCTGAGGAGCTGTCTGCGGGCAGCCAGGTGGCTGCTGGTGTCATCTCAGGCAGCCTGACATTCCTCATCTGTGTGTCTCAGTAGAGGCTGCCTAAGGACACAGACAGATGGCCAGATGGAAGTGAGGAGGGCATGGAGGCAGGGATAATGGAAAGAAGGAAGAAGGGACAGGAGAGAGGGAAGGACATAACAAGGAAAAGTATGGCTGGACAGGGAGGCAGGCAAAATGGAAGGAAGGGAGAGAGAGAAGGAGGAGGAAGAAATAGAGGAAGGAAGGGAGGGAGGGAAGGAGGGAGCAAATAGGGAGGGAGAAAGAAACAGAGGGAAAAAGAAAGGGAGGGAAGGGAAGGAAAGGAAGATTAAAGGAAGAACAATAGTAGTGCTCAGGCCTTTCCAGTTCATCTTTCCATAGCCCATTGGTTCTGGATTAATTTATGCCTCCTCCCAATAAAAATATGTTGAAATCCCTCCCCCCCCCCCCCCCCCCCCCCGCTCCTAGGCCCCAAGGACCTCAGAATGGACCTTAATTGCAAGCAGAATCACTGTAGAAGTAATTCATTGAGATGAACTCATGCAGGGTAGGGTGGACCCCTAATCCAACAGGACTGGTTTTCTTTTTACAAGGACAGATACACAGGGAGAAGTCACAGATCAGGCCTATGCTTTCCTAAGCCGAACAACCAAACCTGGGAGAGGAAAGGAAGAATCCTTTCTCTGTGGGTTTCAGGAGGTCCATGGCCCTGTGAACAAGTCGATTTGGGACTTCTGGCCCTCAGAGCTTGGAGGCAGTAGACATCTGTCTAAGCCACCCAGGTTGTAATATTTTGTTAAGGCAGCTGCTACTTTGGTCAAGGTTCTTTAGGGGAATAGATCCAATGGAACTATGAAGGGGGATTTATTTGGTTTACACTACTGGAGGCTGGAGTATCCCATATAGCTGTTTCCATGCAGGAGAGACAAAGAACCTGCTAGCTGCTCAGATCAAGAATCTGAAAGCCCAGGACCAGGAGGACCCATATGACAACCGAAGGCCCGGAGGCTCCCTGGACAGTCTGGGGTGAGTCCACACTGGAAGGCTGAGGAAGCTGGAGTCTGATGTCCACAGGCGATGACTGCAGCAGTAGACACAGATGGGAAGGATGGAGGTCGAACAAGCTGCCTGGCTTTGTTCCACTTTTTTGCTCCATTCAGGCTCTCAGCCTATCAGATGTTTCTACCCACACTCAGGGCAGATGTGTGGCCCTCCTCAGTTACTGTTCCACATGCTGATTGTCTCTGGAAACATCCTCATGGAGACACATTGGGTTGAATACCTCTCAATCCAGTCAGTCAAGGTGACAATCAAGATGAACATTCCAACAATTGAGGACACTAATATCCAACACTAACTTGAATCTGAAGATTTTCCTGGAATAAGGTGAACAGAAAGCTGGGTGCCAAGAGACTCACACTTGTAAACGTAACTACTCAGGAGGCTGAGATATGAGGATCACAGTTCAAAGCCAGCCCAAGTAGGGAAGTCTGTGAGATTTTTTTTTTTAAATCTCCAATTAACTACCAAAAGCCAGAAATAGAGCTGTGGTTCAAGTAGTAGAATGCTAGCCTTGAGTAAAAAAAGCTAAGGGACAGTGCCTATTCCCTGAGTTCAAGCCCCAGTACTGGTACCTGTGCACACATGTGTGCACACGTGCATGCATGCACACACACACACACACACATACACACACTTGATATGATTGTTAGGAAAGATCAGTTGAAAGGGAAGAGAAGAGACAAAGTCCCTGACAAATTAGATCAGACTTCTATCTTTGCTGTAGAGAGAACCAGGTAACACTGAGTGTGGAGGGAGGGAGGTCTGGGGTCTAAGTATAGCAAAATGAGGAAGCTCTTAGGTTATGAAACCAGGCAGCTACAAAAGACGGTCTTGCCAGAGGCAATGTGCACGTTTAGAAAGGGCTGAGGGTGAAGTATGCTAAGAACTCCTCCTCAGGGAGTAATGGGGGGGTCAGTGGGCCTTAGAGGCAGCATTGGGTTATGACAGCAATGTAGATTCCCATCAATGATGAACAGAGGGACTTCAAAAACAGGACCCCACAGCAGAGCTGGACAGCTATGGTCAGGCATTACCTCCATTTACAGTGGGAGGGTATTTGGAGAAGAATCCATTCTCAGGGAGATGACTAAAGAGATGTGGACCCAAGGTGAAAGGTACAGGCAGGGGGCAGGACACACACATCTCACACAGCCAAGACAATCGGCTGACCATGACTATTGGTGCAGGTTGACTAATGGACACTGGGACCTTGTAGCTTTGCAGAGGTCGTGTGCTCTTCATTCCCTTTGCCCTTGACCTCTCCCTCTTGTCCCTCTTGTCCTCCTTTCCTCTGACTGAATCTCTTGTCTCCTCTCTCACAGTTACATTGTGGCCAGATTTGGAAAGTTATGAATTAACTTAAGGTAGCAGGAATAAAGAATATGGGCTCATTACTTCAGCCTTTCCAGAATGGCAGAGATAGCTGTATGCCAGAAAAACCTTTGCTTCTTGCAGAGGGTGGGGTGCTGGTATTTCAGCATGGGAAAGCTTTCTCTGACACATGAAGAACCAAATGCCACTTTCACAAAGGAAGATGGGGTTGGAAGGCAGAGGGCAGGAGGAGACAGACAGTCTGCTTCTCCCTAATCAACCATGAAAATTATGTCTCCTTTCCTTCATGGTGAGGAAAATGATCCCAAGTTAGAAATTCTTGGGTGTTCATCTGGATGGAAATTCTTAGTTCTCAGGTCTACCCAGTATCCTGACATGAATAAATCTCTGCTCCTAAGAGAAAATGAAAACCTCTCAACACAACTCACGTGGAGAGGTGGTAGATGGTATCACGCAAGACCAACCAACAAATATCCCAGACAGAGCAAAGTGCCTGGCATCCTCTCTCCATCCAGACTGTCATCTGTGTACTAACCTCCATGGAAAGTACTAGCCAAGTTCATGTCCATGGACTCTCGACTGGAGTCCTTTTCTCAGAATACCAGTTGTGGAGCCCATCACTGACCAGTCATATCTGGATTCCAAAGGCAACAGAATGTAGGGATCTGAACTTCCCAAAAGCTCTCCAGGAGGCTCTAATCCACGGTGATGGCATAAGGTCTGTAGATGGAAACTTAAAAAGAGAAAGGACTCTTAGCAGACAAGGTGATTCTCTCTAGAACAGGCACACAGACCAAATATTTGCTAGCAGGAAAAGACACTCATTTATCTATTAATCTCTGGAAACATATTTCATTTCCCTTTTGTTTGTTGAAGCTGGTGAGTCAGGAAGTTCTCCCTAATTAGATGATTCTGGGTAGAGAGCCCTTCATAGTGGATGGAATCACAATATGGGAGCTCTTATGAGGTCAATTGGTTACTGGATGTGTGTGTGTGTGTGTGTGTGTGTGTGTGTGTGTGTGTGTGTGCGCGCGCGTGCACGCACATGCGTGCACGCACGTGTGTGCATGTGTAAGCCATCTATGAAGCTTCCTTGAAGGGAATTGATTTTCTAGATGCACAGTGAAACCCAACTCAGGAAGCAGATGGGCCCATTCTGGGGAATGAGTGATATCTTGTAAACCCAGCTCTGAGCCAGAACTAATGATAGTGCAGAGTTCTGAATGTGTATACATCCTTGACCTTGTCCAAGAGTGTCCATCTTGTTAGAAACAAGTCCTGTATGTGGGACTTATTCATTCTGCAGACACTCCTGTCTTCTGCAGATGGCAAGAGGAAATTACAGCACTGATAAATCAGGGAGCAAGCATGAGTCACATTGGCAAAAGTAGTGAGCCAGCAAGAACTACTTTCCAAGACTCCCTTGCCTTGTGTGGATGTGGTTCCTGATTTCTTCACCCAGAGACATTAATAATGACAGGAGCTATCATCACAGGCCTACCATGTGCCAGACACTGAGTAAAGACTTATAAATTTGAGCTCCATTCTCCACAATAACTGCTAGTTCCCCAGTTGTACAGAAGGAAAAAAATTGCAATAACAATGGGACCACAGGTCTAGAGAAGTTCAAGGTCATCCAGCCAACTGATGTCCTTTTGCTCAAATCCCAATCCACCTGCTAAAAAGAATAATGTTCTTGTCATTATGCAAAGGAAGCATAGAGATCAGAATCTATATGGAAGAGTCCATCTACTTAGCCAGTTTAGATTAATTCATTACTGTATAGTAAACTGTCATAGCAAGATTCCTTCTCAACATAATGGCTTAAATAAGACAGTCCAGGCAGGTGATCTAAGTCAGAGATCAAGTGTGTGTAGACAGGCTCCTTCCATCTTATTTTACCTAATCTGTAATCTATGGTGGAAAGACTGATCTTTACTACCATATTCTTGCCCAGAAGAAGAGGAAGAAGGAAGAAAACACCACTGACTCTGCCCACACTGTTTCTGCTCACATCTCACATTAGTCTGAACTGGGTCACGTAGTTGACCACACATAGCTGCAAGGGAGGCATGTTAACTAACATAGTCATGAGCAGGATGGATTACACTGAAACTTCTCTTACTGCAGAAGAGAGTGAAGGACAGTATGGGAAACAATGGCAATCCCTGTTGCAAAATAAATGAGAGAATTTCCCATAGTGCATACAGAAAAGGTGGAAAGTTGGAAAATTGTGTTCTCTGGTCTGTCTGCTAGCTTGTAATCCTGGTTTTACAGAGACTGCCCTAATTTGGGTTGTACTATTTTCTTTGTTTCATAACTGGTCTCCTTGCCTCTTTCCTATACCATTTTCTATACCAACAATTCCATTCTAAAATACTAAACTAATTATGTTACACACACATACACACACACACACTCTACTTACATCTTTTTGATGGCTCCTCACTGCCTATAAGATTAAGTTCATGCTACATAGAAAAACTTGAGAATCCTGGCCGACTCTCTCTCTCCCTGCCTCCCTCTCATGCTGCCCTTACATCATTAGCCCAAGCTCCAGACAGATGGAACAATTCTCCAAAATGCTGTAATCTCACACTTCTTTGTCTTTGTATCGTGTGGGAGGCCCTGCCCTGCTTTGTCCTTCTGGTAAGCAGATTTAGCTCAGTCTTCAAGGGCTCAAGATGTAGCTCAAATGTCATTCCTCTGCATAGCAAAGTTCATTTGAAAAAGCCCAGAAAGGAGGACAATGGAAAACTCCAAGGCCTTTATATTAGATAAGCCTGGGGTCAGAGTTGATTTCTTATCACTTACTCACTTTTCTTATAGATCAGACAGATCTAATCATACCTAGATTATAGCACTACTTTGAACATTAAGTACTTAGAGTCCATTTATGATGTTGTAACAAAATACCAGAGGCTGGGAAATTGATAAAGGAAAGAGATTTATTGAATTGGATCATTTTTGATGTGCAAAAACGTAGTGCCAGCATCTGCTAGTCTCTGGTTAGGGCCTGATGGTAGATGACATCACAACAGTGGGAGATCCTATGAGAATGGTGAGCAGGTGTATGTAGAAGGACTTAGGGGAGGTACCAGGTTTCTTCTGATGTCCCATTTTCTCAGAAACTAATCCTCTCCCATTCCTATGAGGCCACATTAATCCCTACAGGACAATGGTGAGCCCATGGCCTAATTGCTACCTTTTATGTCCCACCTCTTAAATTTCTACTACCTTAACATTGCTACACTGAGGACCAAGTGTAACCACACGAACTTCTGGAGACAAACTATTACCAAGCCCCAGCACAAGTGTGTATAATTTCACACACATGAAAGGTCCAGTTCCTGTCATTAAAATGATTTCTCTATGTGTAAGTTAGGGTCACACCAAGCTGCTATAACAAAAATACCCTCATAGTTCTGCTAAGTCTAAGGAATGGCCTTTAACTGGATAGAGGATTGTGTTATGTGGATAGAATGTTTGTCAAATCTCAGCATAAACACATTGAAGATTTATGCATATTGTTGTATGTAAATATAATAATTATGTATGCCTAAAGATGCAGGATGATAAGTAGAGATGTCCACAAACAATTTGAATTGTATCCACAAAGGACTAGCACGTAAATCCATGGATGGGTTTGTAATTTTTTAAACAGAAAGAACAGTAAAATGTTAGTTGTAGAAACTGGGCTGTGGGTGGAGGGATGTCCACTGTATAATTCATCTAGCTTTGCTATATGTTTGAAATTTTTCATCATAAGATGGATGGAAAGATCCCATCATCAAGTAGTTACAAAACTGTAGTGGTTTTTTTTTTCCTCCTGAGGTAAACAGCTCAAAGGGAGAGTGCCAGGTTTGTGGGCAGCTCCATTCCATCTGCTCAATGAGGGGTGCCAGGCCTGTAGGCAGGGACTGTATTTCTTCCAGGTTGTCAAGACTTTGCTCCATTATTCTCCAGACCTTATCTATGTCTATGGCCAGAGTTAGACCACTCTGCCCTGGTCCTAAGGGAAAGAAAGGGGCAAGGTCACCCCATAAGGCCTAGCTCTAACAGTGGTAGCCATGTCCCTGTCTACATTCGATCAGAAGAACTGAGTGCCTCCAGTGAAAGCTGGACACATCGGGGCATGTCCTAGACCTGAGAAAACACCAGGATGTCACGTATGATGTATGAACCACAAACTCCTGAGGGCAGAAAACACATGTTGCACATCTTTAATTCATTGAAAGCAAAATGATTTAACCTGAAATGCTGCATCTTAAAGACAAGGTTTTTGAATTAATGAATGCATATTTGATAAAGGGTTCACAGTACTTTGTTAGAACATACATGTCTCAGTATTTATCCACTTTTATCCAGGGAAAACAAACCAGATCTTGGTCACACGGATCTATAATGCCAATTTGTATTACAGTTTAATTCCAATGACATAATTCTTGAATGATGGTCTACTCATTCAAATCAAATTAAGTAGTAATTTACTCCCTATTATCTTTTTCCTCCTTCAAATACATCTTCATGAGAAACAAGAATTACTGTTTTACAAAGTTTACTAAACAGCCTTAGATGCCTTGATAGGAAAATATTCAACCTGATTAGAAATGGGAACCATCTCCCTCATTAAAGCAATTGGGTAACACCAATTTGGATTCAAATAATGTGAAATGGCACATGGAACTTGTCTGCCTATTGCAATTGACCCATAAGACTTCTATTTGGTTATCCATTTTTAAAGTCTATATAAGTATTCAGAAAGAGTATAATTGTTTCTTCCGCAATATTCTGCCATTCTGACTTTTGTGAACTCATATTGAACTCTTCCAATTGACCCAAATCACTGTGTTTTTCCTGCACTTCTTGAATATTTAATCAGAGATTTAAGGAAACAATATACTGTTCTAGACCAAGTATTAACTGAATTGCGATTGAAAAAAAATAGAGGAAACCTAATTTTCTCTGTCATATTAGATGGATTTGTCTCATGAATGCTGACGACCTCCTTCTCCAGTGCTCACATAATTTCTTTCTATGTAATCCTAAAACCTCCAGATATTCTGATTTTTACCTTAACATCTCCTCCCTTTGTAGTTCTGTGGTACGTAGTCTGATTCCTGGGTTCTTTCAACTGGATGTCCTTGAATCTGTAGAATGGCTGACACAATCTAGAAATACAAGGCCAGAAGATGGGGTACATTCTGGTGATTTGTAAATGCACTCTCAGAAGTAGAGACTCATTTGAATTGTTCTGAACCTGGGAGAGACTTGACAAGAAAAGACAATTATGTAAGAGAAGATGTGTTCTACCAGAGGATCCACAGAAGTCAGAAACTTTAACCTGGCCTGTGGACTAGGCAGGGCATGAAAACATGGAGGTGGGCAGTGGACGGAGACTTTTCTCAACATGGGTGGCCCAGAAAAGACCTGACAGCCAAGAAAGGAGTATGAACAAAAAGCATTTTACGCTGGGGATGAAGAGTGCAAATACTTCTTGTGGAAATGTTTATTGAGTGAGTCAGTGTTGGGGTTCCCCTTGGAAAGTTGCAAAGTCCAAGGGTTCCCCAAACAATTTGTACTTCTGATGCCAAGTTTAGGGAACTCTAAGGCCACTGACTGTCAAGATCCATAATTTTCTAGAAGGACTTAGACTTCAAGAAAGTCATGATAGTCTGTTATGGTTTATTACAGCAAAGGAATACTGACTAACATTAACCAGGGGAAGAGAGGTATACACTGTAGTGGGCAGATCCCAGCAGTCCTCAGATGTAAGCTTGACAGAAAATACCTGTTTTTCCCAGATACTGTGTGGGGCACAGGACATCATTAAGCTGGGAATTTACCTGAGTCTTTTTTTTTTTTTTTTGGTTGGTCGTGGGGCTTGAACTCTGAGCTTGGGCACTGTCCTTGTGCTCTTCAGCTCATGGCGAGCGCTCTACTGCTTGAGCCACAGCGCCACTTCTGGTTTTCTAGTGGTTTATTGGAGATAAGAGTCTCAAGGACTTTCCTGCCCGGGCTGGCTTTGAACCATGATCCTCAGATCTCAGCCTCCTGAGTAGCTAGGATTACAGGCATGAGCCACGGGCACCTGGCTTACCTGAGTCTTGATATTCATCCTTAATGTAGTGACATCATGGAGACCAAGTGGGCCACTTGTGAAGGTGAACGGCCGCCATCTTTGTCTCCAGACCCTGTAGAGATCAGGCTGATGTCTGTGGCCTATGGCTCCCATTGCAAGTGCTGGTGTTAGCATAGACTCCACGAGTTCCAAGTTCCCCAGAGAAACAGAAGCAGTTGTAGCAGGTAGGCTTTTCCTGAGCGGAGAACAAAGGCCCAAATCCAGGGGTTTATTTTCACCAAGGGTGAAATCAGAGATTGGACAGATCAGAGATTGGACTCTGTGGGCCAAAATTAGAGAAACCATCTTCATATCCAAGGGGCAATCTCAAGATTATCCAAAGTCGGGACTGGGAAAATGGGCAGAAATAAGGAAGACCGTCATACCCAAGGCTCAGATTCTAGAAGCTTCTTCTTATTAATTGCATATCTTATGGTGATTGGGTAGGTCCTTCTGGTTAAAAAAAGAATCCAACACTGGTGTGTGTAGTCCAACTGCAAACTTATTTTTTTAAAATGCAGCCATGTTTGTATTTGAGTCACAACGGTTACGATGACTAACACGAGCACCTGAAAGTTGCCAAGCTATACATGGCATGATCCGATTATCAAGGAGATAGTGATACCCACCGTGACTGACACTCCTTATGTGACAATGGACAGTCATAGGGGCTTGACGTGAGGCCGAGCTGAGGGCTCCACCTGGCACTCCAACATGCCAACTTGTTCTTCTCCTTGGAGTGGAAAACAGGAGCAACCACAGCTGAATTTGAGGTTGGTCAAGCAGATTCTTTACAAGTCCATCTGCTCCCAGTCTGCTCTGCCCGGAGAAGACTCCCACTCCTTCCTCCATTCCTCAGGCTGGCCCCTACTGGATCAGGGCAGAATTGCCATAGTGAATGTTTCTAAGCCATAAGTGAGACAGACAGACTTGTCACCCGAAGACTTGGAAAGCTCACAGGGCCAGCATATTCACTTCCTCACCCTACTTTAATCATTCCTGAGCACCTTCTATGTGCCTGGTAAAGGATTAAGTTCCAGGGACGGCATGAAGTTTAAGGAGTTTATGCTCAACCCTATTTAAAACGTATTCATTGTTCACACAGACAATTAGTCACAGAACGCAAAAACGAGGTGGCTTATGCCTCTCAGGCAGTTACTTCTCATGGGCTCTGAACACTACAAAGTCCAAGACCAAGATGCTGACCAATTTGGTATCTTATGGGGTCCCTTTTCCTAGATAGCCATCTTTTTATTCTCATAGCAGAAGGGGTGAAGGTCTGTATGGAGTCTCTTCTGAAAGCATGAACCCTTTAAAACTTACTTCCCAGAGGTCCCAGGTTCTAATCCCATCACTTTGTGTGGCCAGATTTCATTCTCTGAATTTGGGCGGGAGAGCAAACATGCAGACTGTAGTATTTGCTAACCACCCGCTAAAGATGAGAGGACATTCTCTCACGTAGGCTGCGTCAAGGTGCATCTAGTTGTGTCATAAAATTAGTCATTAAGGGGGCTGGGAAGGTGGCTCAGTAGTAGAGCGCTTGCCTTGCATCCATGAGGCCCTGGGTTCGATTCCCCAGCACCACATAAGCAAAAAGAAAAAAAGCCAGAAGTGGCGCTGTGGCTCAAGTGGTAGAGCGCTAGCCTTGAGCTGAAGAGCTGAGGAACAGCGCCCAGGCCCAGAGTTCAGGCCCCATGACCGGACCCCCCCCAAAAAATAAATAAAATTAGTCATTAAGACCTAGTTAGTTACTTTACCTCCTCTTAATGGATCCCATCCCATGGGTTTCAAAATATTGGAAATTGTCTAGAATGCTCCAGTGACCAAGAGAAGTAACAGGGCTGAGAAAATCAGTAGCTTGGTGATATCCGAAGTCCATTCTGATCGGTGAAGTCCTCCCCACCCAGTCTGTCTTTGACTCTCATCTGAGGGACAATTCTCTTTGGATGCCCCACCACGGGCTTTCCTTCTCAAAGAAGAATCCTCTGTCTTTCTGTGGGACAAGGATCATTTCAGAAGGTACATTGTGGAATGTTCTGTCTTCTTCCTTGGATTTGTCTCTGGGCAGTAAGCAAATCTTCAGAATCATGCCACTGGCTTCACCCTGCAGCAGCACCCAGGGTGGCGCTTGGCTCTGAAAGGGCTCCTTTGTTTTGGGACAAACTGTTCTGAGGTCTCCAAACAAGAAACAAAGTCATATTATATAGCATTGTATGGGAAAGCCACACCATTTATCCACTCCCTGGCGAGGTAGTGACTACCAATTCAGGGCTATTGTGAAAATGAGTCATTTGGGTGGATGCCAAAATAGGCAAAGAAAGGAGGAAAGCAAATTCACCGGATGGATCTGGTGGCATCAAATAACAGAGATTCAAAGGTGATGAACTTCAGAGCGTGTTTAATCCTTGCAGAGAATGTTGATTGAGAAGAGACGCTACCTACATTATGACAATATGACGGTGTTGCTCTTATTTTTTACTTTTGACTTGATAACCCATGTCCATCTCTTAAAACTCCAAATGAAGGAAAATGTTTGCATCAGGAAACCTTACTCCTGATTGCCTCTTATTAACACATTTTATATTGCCGGTTTGTCTGGCCCTCTCTACCTCCCACCTTCCCATCTTCTCTCCAACCTTTCCCCCAATTTCTTGTGTGTGTGTGTGTGTGTGTGTGTGTGTGTGTGTGTGTGTGTGTGTACTCAAATACTGGGGCTTGAGCTTTTGTGCTCAAGGCTAGTGCTCTACCATTTTGAGCCACGGCTCTACTTCTTGGCTTTTGATGGTTAATTGGAGGTAAGAATCTCACAGACTTTCTTTCCCAGGCTGGCTTTGAACTGTGGTCCTTAGATCTCAGCTTCCTAAGTAGCTATAATTACAGGCATGAGCCACTAGTGCCTTGCTTGCCCCCCCCTTTAATGTAACTATAAACAATAAATCTTCTTTACTTTGAGGGAGTTTCCACTGAAAGACAGAACTTGTCCCCATTCTACAAGTTCAAATCAAGGATATATTTCCAAGCTCTCCCCCACCACAACCCTAAGCAGGTATGCCACTTGATGTCAGTTCAGATAATCAACCTTCCCTGGGCTTAGGATTGAAAGGTAATGACAGATCAAAAGAACACAGAAAGGAATCTTTTCTAGCACAGCAGTGACCACATCTCATTTCTAGGGTCAGGCAGGTGGCAGTGAACATACACAGAAGCCCTTGCAAAGCCAGATTAATGGTGAATCTTCTTGCAAGAACTGGGAAAGGGCTCTCCCAATGTGTTCACATGTTCTTATAAGGTTAGCATAAGCATGCTATTCAAACTGTGATTGGATAAAACTGTTGTCTCCTTCCACTCCAACCTATCATGTGCCATCTTTCCTTTTGGGCCATAAGGTATTGCAGTGGCTGCTGTACTTGGGGACAAATGAACTAAGCAGGAACTAAGCAGCATTTAGTTTGGATTCCATTGACATATCGCAATGGCTCTTAACTACTTGTGCAGTCATTTCTGGCTACCTGAGGAGTAAGAGTTGCTGTCTAGAATATTCCTCCCACCATCCTGAGTCATCAAACTTCCTGATTTGAAGGTGACGGATAGAAGTTACATGGTCATAGGCCTGTCCTCAGTGCCAGGACCTGGACAACGTGGGGTTTAGAGGAGAAATAAGATCTAAGTTACGTGGACCCAGTAGCTAGTGCTGCTAGACTTTCGGACCACAAATGAAAACTTGGGCAGTAATTCTCTTTTAAAGGGGGAGGAGAATTTGCTCTTTAAGTTATTAAATACATTTTAAAGTGATCAAAAATGTAGTCAGAATGATATTATTTCAGAAATAGATATGGAGCAGAGTAAGAAGCATCCTAATCGTATCTAAAAAAATCAGAATGTGCTAACCAAGGTATTTCAAGGAAGCAGAGAAGGGTGAGGCACTCCATGGATGGTTGTGGAAAAAGCTTCTAAACATTTGGAAAAAACTAAATTTACATTCCCTCTTGTAACATCCAAGGTAATAACTTGCACATGGCTTACATATATTTAAAAGCATGAAAGCACTGGAATGAAAAGGAGGTACAATTTTGTGAAAGCTTATAGTATGAAAAATTTGCTAAATATAACCCCAAGGGAAAAATCAACAAAGGATTGGGAAATGATAGGATTATGAAATATGTATTATACTCATACACTGAGGAAAAATCAATAAAATTTGAGAACTAAATTACGTCTGAGAAGCAGTTGTGATGTATTCTACCCAGAGGGATTGTCCACAAAACAAAAAAAATTGACAATTAGAAAAAGGCAAATGGTTAGGTATAAGACAAATGGTACAGAATAAGAATCCTGGACTTTAGCTGGGTGCTGGTGTCTCACACTTAATAATCTTATACTCAGAAGGCTGAGATCTAAGGGTCAGAGTTTAAAGCCAGCGGAGGCAGAAAAGTTAGTGAGAGTCTTATTTCCAATCAACCAGCAAAAAGCCAGAAGTGGATGTATGGCTTAAGTGGTAGAGTACCAGCATTGAAGGAAAACGCTTAGCATGATTGTAAGGCCCAGAGTTCAAGCCTCTGTACAGGCACAGACACAGACAGACAGACACACACACACACACACACACACACACACACACACGATCAAATATTTATATAATACATACAATAGGCCAATTACTGTATGAAAAATAGATTCAACCTCCGTATTCAGTAGAATGCATACAAAAACAAAGTGTGAGAGCCACTTTTGGTTTTAACCCATGAAAAATTCACCTGCCATTCAGATGAACTGTGATGTCATTCCTGGAAGACCATTTGGCAATTCATCTTCATAGTCTTACAGAGAAACATGTTTTCAGACCCAACAATCTCTTTCCTGTGGGAGTAAGGCTGAGAAATAACAACCTAGAAGCATGAAGAGATAGGACTGAGCATCCGAATAGGCTTATGGGAAGCAAAAAACTAAGAATTTTAAAATTCTGTATATTGAAAAGAGGTGGAGTAGATTTTTTAGATGAAGAAGAATTTTGCAAAACTTCTTTTATGGCTTAGGTCTACCATGATCTTTTATTTGTTCATCTGACTTAAGATATAAAAATGGGGTGACTAAGAAACTAAGCTTTTCAACTGTAATCCTAGCTATTCAGGAGGCTGAAATGCAGAGGATTGAGTTTCAAAGCTGACTGGAAGAAAAAAAGACCATAGGACCACATCTTCAATTAACCAGCAAAAAGGTTGGACAGGAGGCATGACTCAAGTGGTAGAGTGCCAGCAGAGAAAGCAAGCCAAGCTAATTTGAAGACGCGGAGTTTAACCCCAGAAAAATAAAAACAAATTTATAATTTTGCTGGTAAAGAATGAAGTTCAAAATTCAGCAGTTAGATCTCATGTTTATTTATCAACATACTTTCAAGTGTACTGATTTACAGGCAAGAAGTCCCGGAAAACAAACACCAGAGTGTACACAGCGTTCATCTGCCAGAGAAGAACACATGAAGTGTGAGGGAGATCATGTTGTGTTGGTTTTTAAAAAGTTATTTTCATTGTCTGAGATTTTTGTAATGCAAATGAACCACCTCTGTAACAAGGAAAAGATGCTCATTGACATTGTTTAATTTTTAAATAGTTACTATAAAGGTGATGTATATAAGTCAGGTAAGGAGTGCATTTCTATTTGGACACTGTCACCCTTTCCCTCATTCTCTCCTAGTTTTTCCCCTCCCCTCCCACCCACAAGTTATATAGTTCATTTTCAACAGAGTTCAGTGAGTACCACTGCTGCATTTGTTCATCTTTGTCCCTCCATTGCTAATTGAAATTCTAACCCCTGAGTTTTACTATGCCTACAGCAAGGCTCAGTATAAATTAATGACTTGATTAAAGAAAAATAGAGCAGGAGGTGCTATTGATCCTGCATCCAATCAGTTAGGCACTATCAACAAATGCCTTGCTGCAAAGGTTCTAAGACTTGATTTTGAGGGGGTCCATCCTTTTGTTGAAGATGAGGGATCCACGTCCTGGAGAGGAGAGGTGACCTGTCCAGTATCGCAGGGGACATCAGGGTCCACACAGGGTTGGGGCCTGCACCCCTGGGGCCTGAACTCGAGGCCTCCTGCTCTCGCTTGGGTTTTCTGCTCGAGACTGGTGCTCTACCACACCTGTACTTCTGGCTTTTCTTTATTTCTGCTGGTTAATTGGCGTCTCTTGGATTTGTCTGTCCAGCCTGACTTGGAACCATGCTCCTCAGATCTCAGTCCCCCTGAGTAGCTAGGGTTACAAATGGGAGCCACCAGTACCCAGCCTCCCTTCTTCAACTAGATTACCAGGCCTTCTCCCCCTGCCCCGCACCCCGCATCCACAGTTTTGTTTTCTGAGGTATCAAATGACAATCTGAAAATATTAAAGGGGAAAATTCCGGAAATAAACGGTTTACAAGTTTTAAATCACTTTTACTACAGTATATTGTTACTGTTCTACTTTGTTATCAATTGTTGTTACTAAACCAACACTAATTTATCAATTAAACACAAGAAGCATGGGTACGAATTTATAGGGAAAAAAGCACAGCTGATTTAGGGTTCAGTCTGTCTGTGCTGTTAGCGTGCCCCAGAGTGGCCCCACCTGGAAGGAGAGGGGTGCTGAGTCTCACTGTGGGGGTGAGGAGGAGAGGGGTGCCCCTCATTCACTCTGCACTTGGGGAGCCCCTTGCTCTGGCATACTCTGGCCTCCAGGACCTCCCCTCCCCCCAGTCCTTCAGAAAAGGTGAATATTCATAATGTCTTCTCCAAAATAAGGTTGTAAAGGGCTGAAATGCAGTCCTTGGTGAGGGTGTGTGTGACCTTGACCTTGGGGTCACAGTGACCCTTGAAGCAGTAGAGAGAGCAGGCCACATGGTAAGAGGTGGAAACCTGGAGGTTTGATGCTTTCTGGGGCTTCTGGTGGCCAAGGATCACCGTCAGACCTGAGTGTGCCATGCGGAGCTCAGGCCTGCTGCGTGGGAAGGCCGCCGAGCAGAGACCTGGCGGCACAAGTGCCGAGCTGGGATGCAGCAGGCAGGGCTGAGCAAGGAGCCCAATACGCGCATTCCAGCGGAAGGCCTGAAGGCTGAGGGCTCTCGGTAAGTGTCAGTGACCACCGAGACCCCAGACTCTTCCTCTGGGAAATGTGAGGGTGGCTGGGTGGCTTTGGCAGTGCCAGCCAGCTTGGCTTTCTGAGCCAAACACCTAACAACTACTTCTCTCCCATCCCTCACAGAGCTAACCTCCACTCTCCAACGAAAACGCAAGACTTCACATTGTCATTGACTTTCCTGAAAAGATTTTTTTCCCCTTACCCATTAACTGTGCACTATAAATAGACGGATGCCTTTTGTTTTTCTAGAAAAAAAAATTCCACATTGTAATTCTGGCACCTGATATTATTCTTTTATCTTCGCTTTTAATGAAAGTCTTTCCACCGGCTTGCCTTCCGTAGGAAAAGAGGATGTCATGGTGGGAAGGACCTTGTACATGATTTTCTTAGTTTCAAACAAATTTAGTGCAAAAGGATGGCTGTGGGGTTTAACGATGCCTTGGTTTGGTTTGGTTTGGTTTTGTTTTTAAATTCGGCTTTCAGCTATTCTGAGTGCCTTTTATTATTATTATTATTATTATTGGTTTTTTTGGTCGCAATTCTGTCTAGCTGGACAGACCTGAAGGATGAAACTACAGTGCGACACTGAGGTTGGAGGGCGGCTGGCCAGGCTGGAAGCCCTACAAGGAGACAGTTTCCAGAGAGACCGGGGCTGGGCATCTGGTGGAAGGGCTGTGGGGGTTGTTCTGGGTTGCTAAGCTTGGAGTATGAAGAGACAGAGAATGACAGATCATGGTAGGAAGCAGCGACGGGGGTGAGGAGGAGTCAGGGTGGAGACATTGGAAGCAATGGCCTTCCTTCCCTCTGTCTATGACACTCAGCCTCTTCCTGCCCCACCCACTCATGTGTGTGTGTGTGTGTGTGTGCACATGCACATGCACATGTGCACACGTATGCACATATGCATGTCTGGGGGTGGGTTATTGGGGCTTAAAGTCAGAACCAAGGCATTCTTCGTTAGCTTTTCCCTCAAGACTGGTATTCTACCACCTGAGCCATACCTCCATTCCAACTCTTTGCTAGTGAATTGGAGATAAGAGTCTCACATACTTTCTTGCCTAGGCTGACGCTGAACCATGATCATCAGTCCAGCCTCCTGGTAGCTGGGACCACAGGTGTGAAATATCAGTGACCCAATTCCTGTCCGACTGTAAGTCAACCCAGGAAGTACAGGGAGGTGGTCTTCCATCCCATCACAGGAAGTGATGGGAGCCTGGAGGACACCATCAGGTGTCTTGGACTAGAAGCCTGGGGAACGCTTCAGCCTCATAGGGAGGTGTCACAGAATTGCCCCACACTTCCTGGTGGCTTGCGATCACAGGCAACTAGTATAGATCACAAAGGCAGGATCCCACCTGAATCTTCTGACCCATCCCTCCATCTCCTCCAATCCCTGCCCCATTCCACAGGACCCTGGCCTCCGTGAAGTAAAATCACAATAGCTATGGGACACATCCCAGTTCCTATGACCGTACACCATTCTTTCACTGCCTGTGGGATGAATAAGTTATTTTATTAACCCAGACTATATCAACAGTCATACTGATATAGATGTGTACATAGGATATATATGTGCATGTGATATATAGAGATTCTATATCAATAGAAAATTCATTGATACACAATAAATATCTTCACTATATTAATATTCTATTGATATATAGGTCATCAACCAACCTCTTGCTAATGGTATAGTTACATTTCTTCCCAAGTTTTTGCAATATAAACAAGAAGACAGTGAGTGTCTTTGTACATGTAACTTTATGTAGGTATTGACTATAGGATAATGTAAATTCTTCAAAGAAAAAATTGAACTGGGCCAAAAGCGAAAAATACATACAGGTATGTGTTTATATAAATTTAGATACATATAATATATTTTATGTATTATAATGCAATATAATATATAATGTATATTTTGTAATATATTATATATTTAAATGTATATTTAAACATAAATTTTATGTTATATATAACAACATATTATTTATATATTATGTTATAATATATAATGTAATATATAATGTAATTTTAGCTTTGTTTATTTTGTGTGTTCATACCTTATCTATGCAGAATTCTTTCTAAACTACCTTCTAGAAAGAGCCTGGTGTTTACCTTCTTGACCCAAATTACATCTTATCAGTCTTGTTCATCTTTGTCCGACCGATCATCAAAATCAACACAGAACAGTGTCCTAATAAATGTGAGTGTATTTTACATTTATACTCTAGACCTGTCTTCTATGAGTGACTTCCCGCCACCTTCTGTGTATTTCTGTCTGTGTATTGCTTTTCTAGGTGGCTGTGTCTGATTGCAGCATCTCGGGCTGTGACCTGAGCCTGTGGCATGAACTCCCTCCCCTCCGCTCCTGATACTTGATGATCTTAATTCCTTACCTCTGCTGTCCTGCCACAGTGAGAGGCAGATGCAACCTTCTAGGTCATTCTGTAGGCGTTTGTCTCCTGGGTCCCTTTTATTTCTTTGTTTTCTCCTTCCAGCTTCCTATTCTCCCTTTTTAGAGAGGTGTTAGTCACCTCAAGGCCCTCCCCTTTCGTGCTTTCCTGACAGAGGCATTTATCTGGAGCCCTGTGGAAGGGCCATATGAGACAGGAGTCCCGCCTGTGGCATCCCCTGCACCCTGAGGCTCCTGTGGCTTGGCAGCCTTCATCCGTCCTCCGGGCAGAACAAGACCCTGAGTGATGTCAGCCAAAGTCTCAGCCTGCTCGACGCCTTATTATGTTGGCATTCGTCAGGTATTGTGGTGGGACCCTGGGGTCTGGGCTTACCCAATGCTGCTCTTTCCAGCTGTGTCAGCGTAAGGAAGCCTCCAGACCCCTCGGTGCCTCAGCTCCCTTATCCGTGCAAGGTCATTAAACATAGCAGCGTTTTCACATGGTTGTTGTCAAGGGTTAATGACATAGTCCACCTGGAATGCTGAGCACAGTTCCTAGCCCACAGCAAATGTTCGGTGACTGCTGGCTATTACTAAAGGTGCTGCATTTGCTCTTTGTGACTCAAAAGCAAGAACCAAGATAAGTTGAATGGAACGATGCTCTGAAAGATGTCAGCTCCGTGAAATACTTGCTGGAAAAGGGACAAAGAAAGTAGTAGACTTGTTTCTGCTAATGACACCCAAACTCATGCTGGATAATCACAGGCATGGGTGCCAGAGGCTGCCATCACCAGAGTCCAGGCCGTGTTGACCTCTTGGGCTATTCTCAACCACAGGGCTCAGTAAACACACACAGATGGTTCTCATGATCTTTGAGACACGGATAGAGTCATTTCTGTCCCTTCCCTATTGTAAGCCCAACTTCAATTAAAAAAAAAACATACTCAGGAGGTGAAGGTATGAGACTTGTGGTTTGAGGTCAGTCCAAATAAAAGCGTGAGACCTATCCTGTCCTACACAGCAGGGAAGTGAGGCAGAAAGGATTGACTAAACTTACCCAAGGCCACAGAGCTAGAAGATGATGGAGCCAGGCTCTCCGTGGTGACCACCACATCAACAGCTCCCAGTTGGGCTGAGTTCATCTTCTTTCAAAAGTCCCTGGGCTAACAGTGAGGCAGGACAGGAGACCTGAAAGAGAGAGACAAAGTCAAAGGCCAGGATCCTGCTATAAGATCATGCATGAGGAGCCGAGGGGTGCCTTGAAACTTATGCAGTTTCCCTAAGAAGCTGAGATCTAGCTAGGTGAACTGACTGGTCCCAAATCCCAGAGCAAATTAGTGGCAGTACCAGGCCAAGAGTACATGTCCTGGTTTCCAGCCCAGTGATCTCTGTGAAATATCTTGTTCCATCTTAATAAGGGAGAGTCATTTTCTCCCACAGCGAGAGAGATTTACAAAGGGTGCTGAGAGCCCTTGATGATCACTAACTCATTGTCTTATTTGTTTGGCTTGCCCCGGGGTTCTTCGTGGTAAAAGCTAAGGCAGACACTGATTCTGCCTCAGACAAGTATCTACCTGCTCCTGTCAACTCCCCTAAGGCTGACCAAAAGCTGAAGTCTCCTAAGACTGAGGTGTGGAGTTCAGTGCACTAACCTCTGTTAAAAACCCATCCGTTTTCCTCTATTCACTACACTAATCCCTGATACGTGTTAGCACATATTATCGTATCATTGTATTAGCTCAGTGTCTTGAGACACTGAGAGAATAGATACCAGAGGTCAATGATTCTTTAAGATATGTCGTAAATATTTCCATTTGTGCTGTTTGAGGAGAGTCAGATCTTATGATCCCAGCTACTTAGATAATCAAGGCCAGTACTGGCTGGCCTCAGACAAATACATGAGACCCTAACTAAAAAATAACGAAAACAAAAATTCTGGGGGGATGGGGGGAAGGGGAGGAGGAACACTGATGCAAATGGTAAAGTGTTTGGATAACATGTGTGAGGCCCTGAATGCTAACACCAGGACTTTGGATATTTTCCCCCCATCCATACAACCTCCTATCCATAATCTAACCATCTAGATCTGCCTACTCAATGCAACTATCCTTTACTGCTATACATCTTGGAGCCCAGCCATCTGAGTGGATGAAGAAGAGCTCTGTATGCCATCAAACATCACCTGCTTTTCCATACCCCACTGCAGAGCCCCAAGCCCCAGGAGGAGAGATCTGGAATCAGAATGGCCAGGCAGAGACAAAGAAGACTATCGGAGTTTCTCAGCTTTCAGGAGCAAAAGAATCAGCCTAGAGTGATAGGAGATGTAGATAGAAAGTAAAAAATGCAAACTCTTCCAATGGTCTAAATGTGTGACTCTATGAATTTGTATTTTAACCATCCCTCAGGGACATTGTTCTGCAGGTGGCCTTGTGGGAAAGATGGCTCACAGGTAGGCCTCCAACTTGCAGACCCGACTGAAGGCCGTTCCCCAGCCCAGCACTTTCCCACCATGTCCCATGAGGTAGGTCTAGAGCAGTAGGTCTGGTCTCCACCCTCTGGTCCTCTGAGCAGGTTAGATGTGGCCCATTCGTCCAATGGAGGGGAGAGGATGAGCTCTGCTGTGGGAGTTGGTAGCAAAGTCAGTCTCGATGTCAAGTTCAGTTTTGAGTTGTAACTTACTTTCTACTAAATGCCCCTTGTGTTGCTCTCAAGCAAGCAGACCGGCTGAGCCAATGAGAATGTATGAGCAATGGAAATGGGCAAGAAGGCCCCCCAGAAAATGACCATTTCTGCCAGAAACAACCTGTCCTTGGAGTCTCCTGAGTTTCTCTGCTCCCTCCACACCTTTTCCCCCTCTCCATATGGACTTTATAAACCAGATAAGATTGGAAGTTAAAAAGTAGACTCTGGGTGGGCACTGGTATCTCACTATAATCCTATAATCTCCTGGTATCTCCTATAATCCTAGCTACTCAGGAGGCTGAGATCTGAGGATCACGGTTCAAAGCCAGCCCGGGCAGGAAAATCCATGAGACTCTTATCTCCAATTAACCACCTGAAAACCAGAATGGTGCTGTGGCTCAACTGGTAGAGTGCTTGCCTTGAGCTGAAGAGCTGAGGGATGGTGCCCAGGCCCAGAGTCCAAGGCCTACCACCTACAAAAAACAAACAAACAAACCCAGCAAACTCTGTGAGGCCACATGCAACCCAGTACAGTTTTTCCAGATGTTTTGCAGGGCCATGTCAAAGCAGGGGAGGGGAGGGCCGAGGTAAGAACCAAGGGCAAATACATAAGCAGTGACAGCTCATTGCCGGAATACCACCCAATATGGGATAGCTCTGGCAACTGAACCCCCATAAGTCTGGGTTTCCTCACATTTGTGTTCTATGTCTGCTACTGTCCTTCCTCCTCTCCTCTCCTTCTTCTATCCCACAGCAGCCTCCTGTTGTCTTGTCTACCCTCCTTCTGGTACTGACTTTAACAAGCTCTGATCAAATGTTGCTAGCTCCACTCATCGTTCCTAGACAAACATGTTCGTCTGAAATGAGAGCAAACCCCAAGTATTGGGCCGGGCTGGCCAACTGTCTTTCCTGAAGAGGGATGGAGAGAAAGGGTGCTCAGAGGGAAGGAGGGCCCCAGGCAGGCAGCTGGGGCCTAAAGTGGGTGCTGGATTCCTTCTTACTCCGTTTAATCGGGTTTGGACCACAAAAGGAGATTGCATCCCCACATGTGACCGTCTGGTGGCTTAAAGTGAAGACATTTGTATTTTGCTGTTAAACTCTGATTTGGGGGAAATGGAGGATCAAATAAGCTATTGCATTGACAACTTAGGTAAGCTATCTGCATGGCAAAGGCAGAAGATGGTATCACAGATTCAGGGGAAGGAAATTATAGGGCATCCAATTGTAAGAAGAGTTCATCAAAGAGCAAACTGGGGTTTCAAGGCTAGTTGGGCTGGTCCAAGAGTCTGGGAACATTAAACACTGGGACCTGGATATCACTGTCTGGCAAGATGCTAATCTTCTTAAGAGACCCAGAGGGTGGAGACCAGATCTGCTGTTCTAGACCTCACAGGACCTGGTGGTAGTGCTTGCCTTGAGCTGGGCTGGGGAACGGCCTTGAGTCAGGACTGCAAGTTGCAAGCTTACAAGTGAGCCATCTTTCCCACCAGGCCACCTGAAGAACAATGTCCCTGAGAGATCGTTAAAATACAAATTCATAGAGACACACCTTTGGATCTTTGGAAGATGGGGTCTGAGAGTTTGCATTTTTAACAAACTTTCTATTTATATCGCCTACCACCTCAGGGTGATTCTGTTGCTCCTTAAAGCTGAGAAGCTCCCATAGATAGACCTCTTTGCCTCCACCTAGCCACACTGATTCTGGATCTCCACACATGGGTGCGGAAAAGCAGATGATATTTGATAGCACACAGAGCTCTCATTCATGACAGAGCAACTGTCACATGGCTGGGCTCCAGTACAGGTTTTCACTGGGTGCTGTTGGGTCTTCGTCCGTCCCACAAAAGACGGATGGGGTCCGAGGAAAGGTAAGTGCGGCGCTCCCCCGTTGGCCAGCCTCCCTCAGCCTGGGAGACAATCAGACACAGCGGGGAGCCAAATCCAGCAGGTAGAAAACTCGTTTATTAACAGAGAGCAGCCCCTTTTAAAGACAAAAAGGGTGGGTGGCATGGTAAGGGAGGAAGAGGAACCAATCACTGTCAAGGTCACACCCTATCATTCACCTGAGCCTTCACGGGCTGGTTAGGCACTGATCGGCAGATCAATTGGGCTCTGCCCACTCTACTCTCTCCCAGCGCCATCTTGGCTGCCCATGTGCTCCACAGGGTGCCAGTAGCTCATGCCTGTAATCTCAACTACTCAATGGGGCTGAGATCTAGAGATTGTGGTTCAAAACCAGCCCACACAGGGAAGTCCATGAGACTTTTTTTTCCAGTTAATCACCAAAAAGCCAGAAGTAAACCTGTGACTCAAGTAGTAGACCCCAGCCTTGAGTGAACATACAGCAAGCACTCAGGCCTTAGGTTCGAGCCCCAGGACCAGCACAAAACAAATCGTAAAGGTGGAGTTGGGAGAGATAGGCAAGAATGATTGAAAAGGTGGTATTGACCAAGATTCATTGTACTTATAAACCTAATTGAAACCCCTTTATACAACTACTTAAAGATAATTTTTTTTAAAAAATACTGGCAAAAAATATTAAATAATAAAAATTCCCAAAGTTAAAAAAAGCAAAACAGAACCAGTAGGTGATGGGTATGATGAGTGTATATGGATAAGTAGATGATGATAGACAGACAGCGAGTTCTCCGCCTACTTCCATCTCTATAGATCTCTATTTGTTACCGTTTATCTCAAAAGTGTACTTGAAAGACTGGTCTTATACAATTATAGAGTCTGTTAAGTCTAAAATCAGTAGATCAAGCAGGCTAGAAACTCAGGCAGAAGTTTGATGTTACAGATGTGAGTCACGATTGCTTCTCCTGGAAATGTCAGTCCTTTCTCACCCAGCCATAAAGAACTGGGTGTGGCCCAGCCCTGTTAGTGGGGATAATCTCCTGTTACTTTGCTCACTGATTATAGTTGTTAACCATATCTGCCTCATACCTTCCCAGCCACGCCTAGATTATGGTTTAATGCAATAACCGGTGCTAAATTGATGCCCATGATATTTCTTAAGTGTAGAGGAAGAGCATTTGCTGGCTAATGTACAGGGAGATAACTCTATAATGGCCAAAACCAGCTTCAGAGAGAAAACGTAAACCACCCACCCAATGCCTACAGCTAGATAGAATCTTTTTAAAGCCACCAAGCCAGAGCCACTTCAAATGTGAAAAGTCACTGGGTCAACAGCGATGGCTTTCCTAATCCCGAGGGATTTTCTTTGTCATCCTGCTTCTGGTCTTCTAATGAGCACTTTAATTAAGATGAGTGTTTGGAAGTACCCAAGGAAAAGCTTTAACTCCAATCCAGTAATTTTCCTAGGTATGCCTCTTTCCTTACAGATGATTACAAAAGAGATAAGCAGAGAGTCAAAGAGACCTGACTGAGGGAAAAACAACCTATCTCTGAAAGTTGGGGCTCAGTCTCTGAAGGCAGGTTGGGGCTCACAACATTCCTAGGAGTCCCTGCTATTACATATAAAATGTGAGGGATGGGGCTTTTGTTCTGGGCACAGAACCCCTAGATTTTCAAAGAGGTCACTCACTGAATAGATTTAGCCAATAGATTTAATACTTCCTTACAGAGTTTAGGAGAAAATAATAGGCTATCATTTAGCAGACAGCAAGGGGGTTGTTTGATTCAAAAACCACTGTGAAAGGAATTTGATAGATTAATAGTTATTTTCTTTATGCTTATAGGACTTGCAAATGAGCACTAATTAGACCCCTGGGTTGGGAAGTCATTTCTGAGAGGCTGTCTCTGTCTGAGACAGCAGGTTGGCCAGGGCGAGCATTCTACAGCTGCGGAGTCTACATTCATCTCTTGCCTCCACAACTTTGGAGCCATGTGACTGGGACAAATTTCATACCCATTCAGTGGGTTGTAGGGCCGGAGTAGCACACGGAAGGTGTATTTTAAAGCAGTGCTTGGCCCACAGTTTAAGTGCCAGGTTTGGGGTACAGGAGGCAGGCCCAGAAGTGTCTATTTTAACCATCTTCCCTGCGGGTTCTGGGTTCCGGTGTTGTTTAATCACTCCGAATCAATACCCAACTAAGCCAAACTTGCTTGTAGGTAGCACGGGCCTTCGTTCATAAACCACTGCTCAGCAGAGGAGAGAGCCAACCAGGAAGGATGTGAGCCATGTGTTTCCTAGCAACAAGATGGGACTGGAGATGACAGATGAAGCATCTTGACCAGGCCACCGATTGTTCAGGCTACCCCTAGCCTAGCTCAGAGTGGGGGAGAGGCCTCTGCTGCTATGACCTCACCTTCCATTCATTCCAGGAACACCTGCTTTGGGGCCCTTTGTTCTCCAATCCTCTCTCCTGCTCTGCTGTCTCCTCTTTTGGTTTTTTATGGGCATTCTTTCCTTTCTGCTGAGGTCCCAGTGGAGGTTGACATTCTAACTTGCCCCAGAAGTTTGATTGACCCGATGACCTAAAGTTGTCCCACTAGTCCCTATTTCTTAAAGGTTCCACTACTTGCTATCCTGGGAATCAAGCCTCTAACTTATGGGACCCACCATCACCCCAGAAACATCACCACCACCATCATCACCACCATATCACTACCAATACCTCTACCATCACCAGCACTACCCCACCACCACCATCACTACCATCACCATCTCTATCACTGAGTCACCAGCAATGCCACAACTATCAACAACATTACCACCACCATCACCATTAACACCACCACCATCATAATTACCATCCCCATCATCATCACCATTCTTTCAAACCCATCCTTTGAGGCCCAAACCATAGCAGCACATGTTGGCCAGGTGTAATTTTTGACCAATTCCTACAAGGCAGGGAAGGGATTACATGGTGTCCACATGTCATCTCACCCGCACTGTAAATATGTAAATGAGTGACATGGTACCATGGAAACCAGGAGGGAGAACTCAGAGCCTGGCAAGGTGCCAGCCAAGGTTCCGGTCTCCAGGAAATATAAGAAACATCTGAAAAATTCTTCAGTGGTGGACATCTGTGAACACACATGTAGGAGAAGGGGCCAGATGGACGTGTTTGTGTAGACGCCTAGTGGAAGTCTTCTCGAGCCCACTGGAACCCACGTGAATGGCCGGGAAGGCCCTGCCTCCCACACCCGGGTGGATAGTTCAGCTTAAGCCTGAGTTGTCAGAAGTCTCAGGGTTGGAACCTGAAATGGCTTTGGCCAACTGCTTGATTCTCAGTCACAGATCACAGTGCTGGAGCTGGCTTCATTTAGGATTTTCAGTGCATCGTTAGGATTCACTGTCAGGAGTCCCTTATCACAGACCAAAGCCTATCTCTTCAGTGTTTACTGCAGTCTAGCTTTGGTGTGAGACTGGAGAATCTCCTCTACCACCGCCTCCTCCTCCCTCTCTTGCAATCTGTTCCCCTCCCTCCTTCTCACCACCTCCCCCCTCCTCCCTTGGGTCTGCTTTTCCAATGCTTGAGAGGGAAAGTCAGACACATTAAGAGTTTGGAGGGGTTTAGTCAACAGAGCCAGATCAGATGGTTAGTTCTGCAAGGCAGAGGGATAAAGTCACATCCTTCACCTCAACCTAGACTAAAATTAATTCCAGATGGCTTAAAGAATTAAATAGAAAACATAAAGCCATTAACAGAGAAACTTCAAAGGTACTATGGGGTTAGGGGATGAACCCACAGAAGAACTTCTCCCACATAAAAGCAAGGGGGAATAAAATCACAAAGATGCAGCTTACTGGGATTGGAGATGCAGAAACACAGAATTTCCCCATGCCAGGAAGACAGCCTAGCAAAATCAAAAGGTGAATTGCATTGTTTATAACAGGTGTTGCTAGTTTTTAAAGAATTCCTGCAAAATGTACTCATTACCTTACTCATGTAACTGTAACCTCTCTGTACATATCTTTACAATAAAAAAATATAAAAAAAGAATTCCTGCAAAAATAAGAAAATTGGAAAGACAGCAAAATAAGCAAGGAACATGAGTGCGTATTTCACAGAAGAAATAAAATACAAAGATACACCTGAAAATAGTCTAAACATCTGGAAATTAAATATATCTTATTTAAACATCAATAAGATGCCATTTTACTGTCAAAAATCAACAAATATTTTTGATAACTCATTTTCCTAAGGGTGCAATTCCAACCACACAAGTATACTGCTATACATTAGTGCAGCCTTTCTAGAAAAGCACTGAAATGTATGTAAAAGATAAAATATATTCCTATTCCTTTTTGTTTTTTGGAGGTACTGGAGATTGAACTTGGGCCTTCTATACTCTTACCACTTGAATTCACTCCAAACCCTTCTTTCTTTTGTTACTTATTTATTTATTTTTTGTTTTGGTTGGTCGTGGGACCTGAACTCTGAGCCTGGGCGCTGTCCCTCAGCTCTTCAGCTCAACGCTAGCACTCTACCACCTGAGATACAGTGCCACTTGTGGCTTTTTCCACTTTTGTGGTCCTGAGGAATCAAACCCACGGCCTCATGCACACAAGGCAAGCACTCTACCATTGAGCCACCATGTTTTTCCTGGACTGGCCTGGACTCTGATCTTATTTATAGTTCCTACATAGCGGGTATGACAAGCTCACACCTCCACACTCAACTTTCCTCTGGCCTAGCCTCAAATCCTGATCTAAACCTCCCAAGTAGCAGGATTATAGGTGTGAGTTACTGGACCTGGCCAGTGAGTAGGAATTCCCACATTTGGAAGTGATTCTAAGGAAATAATAAAACATTACAAGGCATTGATAACAACATTGTTAAAGATATGCTCTTAGTGACAGAAGCCAGAAGGATCAAAGTACTTGAGTCACATTCTTGAACTTGGAGGAACACTCTATCTCAGAAGGCCAAGGAGATTTTTTTCTGGTCTTCTCTTTTCTCCTTTTTTCTCTTTCTTCCTCTATTTTTCTCTCTTCCTTCCTTTCCTCCTTCCTTCCTTCCTTCCTTCTTTCTTTCCTAATTTCCTTCCTTTCTTCCTGCCTTCCTTCCAGTCTTTCTTCCTTCTGCTTGTTCGCTCTTCCTTCCTTCCTTCCTTCCTTCCTTCTTTCCTTCCTTTCTTCCTGCCTTCCTTCCACTCTTTCTTCCTTCTGCTTGTTCGCTCTTCCTTCCTTCCTTCCTTCCTTCTTTCCTTCCTTTCTTCCTGCCTTCCTTCCACTCTTTCTTCCTTCTGCTTGTTCGCTCTTCCTTCCTTCCTTCCTTCTTTCCTTCCTTTCTTCCTGCCTTCCTTCCACTCTTTCTTCCTTCTTCTTGTTCGCTCTTCCTTCCTTCCTTCCTTTCTTTCTTTCTTTTCTTTTTCTTTTCTTCCCTTCCTTTCTTTCTTCTTTCTTTGTGGTAAGTGTTCTAGGACTTGAACTCAGGGCCTGCGTGCTATTCCTTAACTTTTTGGCTCAAGGTTGGTAATCTACCAATTTTTCAGCTTTTTGGTGCTTAATTATTGCATCTCTCAGATTACTATAACAAATACCTAAGGCCATTGGCTTATACAAAGGTTTTATTTGGGTGACTGTTCTAGAAGCTCCAGTTCATGACCCACTGACCCCTGTGCTTTGGGCCTCTGGTGGGGTGTTGGTGTTGTGCTTTGGGCCTCTGGTGGGGTGTTGGTGGCAAAATCAGCAAGCATGGCAGAGCAAAATCCCCATCTATCATCCCTCTCTATCTCTGTCTCTCTCTATTTTTCTCTCTATATCATCTCTTCTGCTATACTTTCCTTACTGAACAGGCCACAGGTGGTTTAAGGGCAGTGAGTTCTGCAAGGTGTGGTTGACTGAGGGTCACCCAACAAACATTCTCCCAGGCTTAGCACTTACCAAAGTATTTTAGCAAATGCTTTGGAAATGTAGACTGGTTGGCAACTTATATATCAATCCCAGAAATGTGTATTTCCCTACAATGAATTTCTTAAGCTGAGCAATAACTATTAAAGGATGGTTCATAATTTGCACCTCTCATTTGACATGAAGTGTCGTTGATCTGTCCAAACATCTTTAGATAACTACTTTTAAATCTGCCACTCAAAGAGACAACCGTGATGAAAATATCAACATTGAGCTTACCATTCTCTTCAAGACAGCAAATGGCATCAATGCTTTTGAGCTAAAATAGTGTCCAGGCTTCAGACTTTCTTTGGTGAGACTCAAGTTGGGGTAAGTATTTTGGCGACAAGTCAAAGAAAGGATTTTTTCATGACCAGATCAGTATCTATCACAGATCAGCAGAAGGATGGAGAAGCCCACAGAGAAGAGGAGTGAGAAAATGATAGGCCCAAGTACTCAGCTATGGGCCGTGTAGAAACATGGTGGTGGGGTCAGTGAAATTTGTTCTCCCCACCATGAACCCCCCTCTTCAGCACTCACCATAAGGACCAGAATCTTGTTCCTTAGTTTTCTCTGCTGTCATCTCTGTGTTTAACCTCTCCTTATCTGATGATAATTGTCAAAATGCAAAACTCAAGTCTATTCAAATGAACACAATACCAGCAGCACACAGGCCTGTCCTCCAGCCCCCTGTGCACCATCCACACCGCTCATTGCAGCTTTCCTCTTGAATCTTCACCTCTACGTGCTGCAAAAGAACCACCTGTACTTGCCATCTGCCTTTTCTCACTTCCTACTCAAGTTCCAGCCCTCACTCCATCGTCATCTTCTCCTTCCCCTGAGGTCAGTCAGCTTGTCATTACTAGAGCAAGTGCCTCAGATCAATCAACTGAAAAAGAAGCCAGGTTGACTGAAGCCACCCACTAGACTCTATATTCCACCACCTCCCAATAGTGCCATGGGCTGAGCCCAAACCCTTTAACACATGGGCCTTTGGAGAACACTTATCTAAACCATAGTGCTTGAAAGTTCAGGCAAATCTTTTATGACCACCACTAAATCTCCCTCAGGAATCTCTCTTCAACACACATGACCACCTTCTCTGTAGGGCAGCCCACTGTGGACCTGTCCGTCGATGCTTCTGGATGCATTCTTCTCCTTCCCTGAGTGCTCGGAGTAGCTTTAGTCTCTGCCCATCTCTATGTCCAGCCCTCTCAGGCTTCTACACAGGCCACCAGATCTCTACCCTGCACGGCAGGTTGATGTGCCCAAGAGTCTAGGCATGGCTCTGTTCTTGCCTTCCAGTTCAATCCAGGCCAGCAGTCCTGAATCCTGTTCCCAGGACTTTATAATACCCACAATTCCAAACGTGATACTTGAGGTGTGTGTGTGTGTGTGTGTGTGTGTGTGTGTGTGTGTGTGTGTGTTGTGTGTGTGTGTGTGTGTGTGCGCGCGCGTGCGCGTGCGCGTGCGCGTGCTCATATTAGGGCTTGAATTCAGGTTCTAGGTATTGTCTGTTGGCTTGTTTTGCTCAAGGCTGGCATTCTACCACTTGATCCACAGCTTTCCTACTGGGTTTTTGGTGATTCATTTGAGATTTAAAAAAATCTCATGGACTTTCCTGCTTTGAACAGAGATCTGCAGATCTTAGCTTCCCAAGTAGCTAGGATTACAGCTGCTGAGCCACCAGTGCCCAGCCAAATCCTGACTCTTGAGATGCTAAAACATGGCTCATTTTTCTCTCTTACCAAAGCTCCCAAACTAGAAGACGATTTCCTTTCTTCACCCCATATTCAACCAGTGACTAGTGCATTAACAGAATCCATTAATTCTACTCCAATCACATCTTTCCTAGACCCATATCTTCCTGCCACTTTCACCTCTGTCGCTTTGGTGTAAATTGTGGGTTGGCCAACTTATTTCTACAAGGGGCCAAATAATAAAATATTTTAGACTTTGAAAACCATATGGTCTTTCTTGTAACTCTTCATCTCCACCATTGTAGCCCCCAACAGTC
This sequence comes from Dipodomys spectabilis, assembly GCF_019054845.1. Lineage (NCBI taxonomy): Eukaryota > Metazoa > Chordata > Mammalia > Rodentia > Heteromyidae > Dipodomys > Dipodomys spectabilis. The sequence goes on along the minus strand of NW_024870784.1, from coordinate 696,863 downwards.
TAGACAATTTGTAAATAAATAAGTGTGACTGTGTTCCAGCACCACTATTTATAGACATTAACGTTTGAAACACACACACACACACACACACACACACACACACACACACACACACACACACACACACACTCAGTACTAGGGATGGAACCTAAGGCCTTTTGCCTATGAGACAAGCACTGAGCTACAATTCCAATACAAATTTTATCTTATCCAAGTTTTACCACTAGCACCTCTTCCTCCTCCCCCTCCTCCTCCTCCTCCTCCTCCTCTTCCTCCTTTTTTTGGGGGAGGGAGAAAGGTAAGTTGGGGGTAACATTTTGGATGTGTGTTGCTGGAATTTGGTGGCTGATTGGTGGGCAGGAAGAGACTGGCGTATATAGGAGGCTTCCAGGCTCCCCCCAGAAACACACTCCAGGATGATCTAAAAGGCCCGGAGGCCGGCTGAACCAAGGCTGGAGGGCGGGATGATGGAGGGCATGCACGCACAGATGTGCCCCCCTCCCAGCCTGGATCCTGGTGGGCCTCAGAGGATTGTCTCACTGCCTTCAGGGAGGAAAATGGCAGCCGTGAACTCGTGCTGGAGAATAATATGATAACCCTTGATGTTTGCAGCAGAGCCCAGCGCCCCTCCACCACCACCACCACCAGCACATGGCCATAGCGGCCTTGTGCCACCTGAGAGCTCAGCAGCTCCGAAAACACTCACAGAACCCAGACGACCGGCATCTGGTTTGTATTTCAGCCATGGAGGTCAGTGAGAGGCTTACAAAAATAAAGGGGGGAAGCAAGCCGGACCCTGGAAGGCTGGGCCAGCCCTGCTTTCTTTTGCAGGGGTGGGCGAAGCTGCAGACAGAGGGCATCCGGCCATGCTCCTCCTGGAGACACCCCTGGCTTTGACAGGAGCGATGGTGAGTAAAAGTTGAACCATCTGGACCTCATTGAGGAAGCTTCCTCTGCCTTTGTCTCTGGCTTTCATCAAGTTGAACCGAGACCCTTTGCCTCTTCCTGCACTTCCTGCCCCTCCCCCAGAGCTCACCATCAATCTGTGCCCCAGGCAGGAAGCAAGAATGGCCAGGGCCTCTGTGTCTGCTCACCAGCTCCTAAGAGCTGACTGGAGGAGGAATTCAGGAATCATAGATCTTGACGCCTGGCAGCCAGAAGGCAAGGTGTAATCCTCCTTACCACCATCCAATTTATAGAGGAGGCGCCTGAGGCCAGGCATGAAGCAACCTGGCCTGGAAGGTCACTGCCAGAATGTGGCTGAACAGGCTCTACAGCTCTGCTCAGTCCCACATGTGCAGCCATGAAGAATGGGTCCCTGAAAGGCTGGTTTGTTGTCACCACAGTGCAACACTGCAGGACTCCAAGGGCAGGCATCCTGTGCTGGAATCTGGGAGACAGGTTGTTAAGCAAACCAAAGCAAGTTGCAGAATAAATGTCCTTGTGGATGAATGTGTTCATCAGTTTTCCATTGCTGTAACAAAATACCCGAGCTAGTCAATGTATGAGGAGAAGAGTTTTGTTGGGGCTCTTCATTTTGGAAGTTCCAGTCCATGATTGCTGGGACCCATTGCTTTGGGGCCTGTGGCAAGGGAGCAGATCCTGACAAAGCAAAATGGCTTACTTCATGGCTAGGAAGCAAAAGAAGAGGAAGAAGACTAGATCAGAGTCCCACTGCCCCCTTGGGATCCATGAGCCCAATGACATAAAGACCTCTCCTTAGCCCCAGCCCCATAATATTCCCAAGCCCCACCTCTCAAAGATTCTGCCCCCTTCCAACAATGACGCCTGGGAATCAAGCCTTTACCACCTGAGTCTTTAGGAGACATTCAAGATCCAAGCTATAGCAACAGAGAGGGGGTAAAATTATGTGTTTGCTTGAATGCAAAATACAAGTGTGTCTCCAAAATACAGATCTTAGCCCTAACCCTCCAGTACCTGGGGATGGGCCTTGTTTGGAGATGTAAGCAAGTGGATGGTCTTGAAATAAGCATATTTCAGGTTTAGAGTGGTTCTTAGATCCAAAAACAAATATTCTTTGGAGAGGAAAAAAGAGGCAAGTTTGGTGTGGTAGTGAATACTTACAATCCCAACACTTGGGTGGCAGAGGCAAGAAGATTATGAATCCAAGGACTGTCAGTAGTTACAGTGAGACCCTATCTCAAACAAAAACAGAGGCTGAGAATATAGCTCAGTGATAAAAATCTAGTAAGTGCAAGGCTCTGCGTGTCATCCCTAGAATGGAGGGAGGGGGGAGGGAGAGAGAGAGGAGAGAAGAAGAAGAGGAAGAAGAAGGAGGAGGGGGGGAGGAAGAAGGGGGGGAGAAATTGAGATACAAAGAAGAGGGAGAAAATTAGAGGCAGAAAGACATACAGAACAAGGCCCTGTGCCAACGTACAGAGATCAGGGATTTGTTGCCACAGCCAGGGAATTTGTGGCATTGCCAGAGGCTACTAGAAACAAAGGAGGACTCTTCTCTGGCTCAAGAGAGATCCCAGCCCTCCTGGCATGATCTTGTTTAGGGTTTCTGGACTCCAGAACTAGGAGAGAACACACATTACCTTGTAACAGATACCTCGAATATTTTTGGAAGTCAATTTAGATTTTATGAGCTCAAGGTCAATATGTTTTCAAAAAGCAATCCTCAATCATATTTACGTGTACCTATAATAAATTAAAAAATGTTAGACTCTTTACAAAGGAATCACATCAGAGGGAGTTTCAGAAAAACACTCACAGGACTGAGCATCGTATATGCTTAAGAATAAATATAACAAAACATAGGTGAGACTCTGGCCTGGGAAAGGAGGAAATATTAGTTTAAAAATGAAAGTTTAAATAAATCAAATTAGAACTTTAATATGCAAAGATATCCATTCTACCCAAATGAAGAGTAAATGCAGCTACAGCCAATATCTTGGTTAGTATTGGTAAAAATTGGTAAGGTGGTTCTCTTTTTGAGTGTGTGCCCAGTACTAGGGCTTGAATTCATAGCCTGGGCTCTGTCCCTTAGCTTTTTCTTTTTTTTTTTTTGGGTCCGGTCGTGGGGCCTGAACTCTGGGCCTGGGTGTTGTCCCTCAACTCTTCAGCTCAAGGCTAGCGCTCTACCACTTGAGCCACAGCGCCACTTCCGGCTTTTTTCTTTTTGCTTATGTGGTGCTGAGGAATCGAACCCAGGGCCTCAGGCATGCAAGGCAAGCGCTCTACCACTGAGCCACCTTCCCAGTCCCTCCCTTAGCTTTTTCACTCAAGGTTAGCACTCTACCACTTGAACCACAGCTTCAGTTTGGCTTTTTGGTAGTTAATTAAGATAACAGTCTCAGAGACTTTCATGCCCGGGCTGGCTTCAAACTAATCCTCAAATCTCAGCCTCCTGAGTGGCTAGGATTATAGGAGTGAATGGCAGTAAGATGGTTCTTAAATATATATTGAAGGGCAAAACTTCAAGCATAGCCACACCAGTCCTGAAAAGCAACATAGATGGAGGCTTAGCCTGATAACAATGGAGATGTAGTGTATCACGGCACAAAGAGAAACTGACCAAGAAAACAGACCAGACTATCCAGGCATGCAATTATTACATGCAGATGTTTCTGATTTATAACAAAAGATGGACAGTGCAGAACAAAGAGAAGCAGAGGCCTTCCATACGTGGTTCTGCCATGGTTTGACTTTGTTTTATCCTCTCTGAAACTCAGGTTCAAGTTTATGACCATGGTGGTAATGTTGGGAGGTGGCTGCCCTAGGAAGTGTTTGGGACATTAAATGGGATGAATGCTTTTCTTGCAGGACTGGGTTCATTCTCACAGGACTGTTTGCATCACCTTAAGAATAGGTGATGGTTATAAAGCAACATCAGCCTTCATGTTTGGCCTTTTCAGCCTCTACCCACTTGCCCTTCCATTTTCTTCCTTGAGTTGAAGCCCCACGAAGAGGCTGCCTCATGTTGAACATCCCAACCCCCAGAACCATGAGCCAAAATAAATCTCTTCCCTATAGAAATTACTCAGCCTCTGGTTTTCTCCTATAGCAACAGAAAATAGACCTTAAAAAGCTCTGAGTCAGTGGCTGGTCATAATGAAAAGGGCTTTGTTGTAGCATCCCAGTTCTTGCTCACAAATCAATCCCATATTCATTGTCGATCTAGATGTGATCTGTAAAGCAACAAATGAAGGGACAGTATGGTTTTTTTAAAAAAATATGTACACTGACTATAATCTTGCACCTGTTTTTCCCCCTTTACTTCTCTCCAAACACCTTTTTATAAAGAATAGGAGGAGGTAGAGGCTATGCAAAGCAAACACCCAGTGTTTCCGGCTTCCTCAAATGCCATACTTATCTGGGAGAGAGGCTGCAGATGTGTGTGTGTGTGTGTGTGTGTGTGTGTGTGCCCGCGTGCGCGCATTGTTGTTGTTGTTGTTTGGTGGTGGTGGTGCTTGAACTCAGGGCCTGGGCACTGTCCCTGAGCCTCTTTGTGCTCAGGCTAGCTAGCACTTGAGCCATAATACCACTTCTAGTTTTTGAGTTGTTAATAAGATCCTCAAGGGGACTTTATTGCTTGGTCTGGCTTTGAACCCATCCTCAGATCTCAGCCTCCTGAGTAGCTAGGATTACAGGCGTGAGCCATTGGAGCCTGGCTTAGGCATCTGTATTGAACTACAAATGGGCCAAAGGTGGTCATCCATTCCTAGGAAAGTGGGAATTGGCTGATTATTGTCATCCACATGACAGTTGGTGTCTAGTTAGGGACTGGACCGTCTGAGTGGCAGGAGAGGAATGTGTTATGTCAAGTAGGGCATGAGGGAAAAGTCAGGCTTAGACAGGTCTGAAGTCAGAGACTTTTGGTCAGCCAATAACAACAAAGTTCCAGGTCCATGAGAACCAAGGGAAAGGGCTGAGAGCCTGGGAAATCGAATCCACCAGCTTCCTGGTGCAGCTGCTCACCCTAGACCCACCTGGGAAGGTCATGTGCTAACTGGCTTTACTAACAATCCCACTGGGGGTGGTGGTACCAGCACATGGTACAGGTAATCAACGCAGCCCCACAGGCTGGGCCGTAATGAGCAAGCTCAGCCCGGCCTGAACACGAGCACTTGAGGGAGGGCTATTCAGAGAGCAGGACTCAGTAGTTCATGGTGGCCAGGAGGCCTGAACTTCAGCATTCGCCCATACCAGCTTCCCTGTGGCTGCTATGACCTTCTGCAGACTCAGCCTAGCTCTGAGAGTGCTCAGGTTGCCTCCACCAGGCTGCCTGCCCTCCTGTGCCCCATCTGCCAAGCTAGGTTCCCATGCATGGGCCTTATCTGTTGCATTTCTAAGTCTGGCTCACAGGCCCAACCCAGAGCTCTGCTTAGATTAGAGCTGCTATTGCCTGGAAACATGATCATCTATTCTGCTATGTGCCAGGCATTGGTCTATGCACGTCATTGCATTCTTCATTGGCCACATGAGCAATTATACAGGGTAGGTACCCATTAGTAGCACTTTTTTTAAATCTTTCAAATGTAAAAACTGAGACACAGAGGCATTAAGAAACTCAGCCTTGCCAGGCACTGCTGACTCACATCTGTAATCCTGATCCTAGCTCCCCAGGAGGTTGAGATCTGAGGATCACGGTTTAAAGCCACTCTGGACAGGAAAGTCTGTGAGATTTTTATCTCTAATGAATCGTCAAGTAAGCACCAAAAAAGCCAGACGTGGATCTGTGTCTCAAGTGGTAGAACACTAGCCTTGAACTAAAAAGCTCAGGGACAGCACTCAGGCCCTGAGTTCATGCCCAGGACAGACACACACACACACACACACACACACACACAACTCAACCAAGGACACACAACTAAGATGCATAGTATTGCAGTTCACAGCCTTAACCACTGTGCTATCCCGAGTTCGACAGCGAGGCACCTCAGAAGTGGAGCCGCAAGATGACTCCTCAAGACAGAGAGACAGGCGTGCAGAGGGCAAGGCAAGGACTTCCAAAGGAGAAGCTGGCATGATACTTCCTCCCTGGCCACCTCTGGCAGCCGACACAAATGCAGCTTCTCAGCAGCAGGCTGGGGCTGCAGAGTCTGGCAGAGAATACAGAAGAAGCCTCAGTATCAAAGCCGCACACTGGGCTTTGAAGCCACTACCTAGGTGAGCTTTGTGAGCTTTGTCCTAGACCAGGCCCTGCCATGCCCCAGCCAAAGACAAGAGCCAACCCCCCTCCCCCAGGCCAGCTCCAACACTGACCTTTAGATCATGTCGCCTCCTGACTGTCCTCTTCTGCCATCACCACCTTCTGTGTCCTGTTCATATCTGTTCTTACCACTCACTAGAGTGTGAGTCCAAGAATGCAGGCTTAAGAGGGTGAATGAGCTCTAGAGCACGAGTTCCAGAATGAAAACTCTGGAGTTTCTCTCTCCCTCTCTCTTTCTTTCTTTCTTTTTTGGTATCTGATGATTATCCTCATTGACTCATGCTCTACCAATTAGACACGCCTCCAACCCCTCCTTTTTTTTTTTTTGTCGGTCATGGGGCTTGAACTCTGGGCTTGGGCACTGTCCCTGCACTCTTCAGCTCAAGGCGAGCGCTCTACCACTTGAGCCACAGTGCCACTTCGGTTTTCTAGTGGTTTATTGGAGATAAGAGTCTCACAGACTTTCCTGCCCGGGCTGGCTTTGAACCGTGATCCTCAGATCTCAGCTTCCTGAGTAGCTAGGCCATCGGTGCCTGGCTTCCTCCTTCATTTTTTAAGAAATCGTTTCACTGGGTTCAGAATTTTAGGCTGGTGGGTTTTTTTTTCCTTCCAACATTTGTATTTCTTTGCATTCTCTTCTTGCTCACCTGCCATCTTAACCTCTTTCTTTGCTATAACTGAGCCAGTATAATTGAATGTGATGCTAGCACCTGGTGAGGACCCTTTTCATCACATAGCCATGGAGCAGCTTGCTGGAGATGCTCACTTTCCTAACAAAGCCACACCTTCAATGACCCACTTCTTTATTAATCATGGGTGGATCACTGCCTTCACCAGGGCAGTGCCCTTACAGCCTATTTACCTCCTAAAGCCCCACCTCCAAATCCAAAGCCCCATCTCCCCTGCCCCATTCACATGAGAATTTGAGGATCACTGGGCCCTGGTGTCTCACCTTTGTAATCCTAGCTACTAAGGAGGCCGAGAGCTGAAGATACTGATTTGAAGCCAACCTGGGCAGTTAAATCTATGAGACTTTTATCTCCAATTAACCATCAAAAAGCCAGATGTGGAGCTGTGGCTTAAGCAATAGAGTACTAGCCTTGAGAAAGAAAAAGAAAGAGAGAGAGAGAAAGAGAGTGTGTGTGAGAGAGAAAGGAAGAAAGAAAGAAAGAAAGAAAGAAAGGAAAGAAAGAGGAGGGAAGGAGGGAAGGAGGGAAGGAAGGAAGGAAGAAAGGAAGGGAGGGAGGGAAAGAAAGGGAGAGCATCTAGGCTTGAGTTCAAGCCTTCAAACCCCAAGAATGGCACAAATTTTAAAAAAAAAGAAGAACTTGAGGTTCTACTTTCCAATAAAATTTGGGGGATGCATTCAAATCATAATATGTAGTTTCTAAAGAGAAGTCTGTTGTCATTTATCCTGTTCCTTCATAGCTAAGGTGTCCTATGCATGCGAGCAAGCGTGCACACACACATACACACACACACACACACACACACACACACACACACACACCTCCCTCTGTTTCTTTAAAACTTTCCTTTGTGCCTTTGCTTTTCTGTCTTCTGGAGTGTGACATGGCTGGGTGTCAGGTTGCAATTGTGTGCACACAACTTTATGATCTCCGCGTCCCTACAGAACTGAAGTGGGAAGTCCTCTCCCTCCCACTCACCCCAGCCATGACTAGAAAAATAAAAGGCTCCCTCAGCATCTATAAATTTTCACTTTCATGGGAATGAATCCCAGACCTTTTTTTTTTTTTTAATGGGATCCTGGAAATGCAAGCTGGGGGTACCCTGTAGCCATTCAGTAGATCCCCAGATGCTGCAAATAAATGCCTTGACTTACACAGTGCTGTAGCTTTCAACTCAGAAGCCCCCTAAATTAAACAAGTGAGCACATACATATACTTCTCCAGAGGGCGATGGCAGAGAGGCCAGCCGCGGGGCCTGGCCACTGCGCAGGGTGAGTGCCGCTGCAGGCTTGCACTGAGGCCTCTGGATATGGGCTACGGAAACGTCTCTGTGGATGTAGCAGTGGCACCCATCATTGCGTGGCTGCTTTCCACTCAGTGTATTTGTCCACTTGCCATCAGGCCGGTCACCGAGGGCATGCTTACAGTGGGGTACCTTTGGCTGTGTGTCCCCAGTTGTCCTGCGTGTGCCTCAGCTGGAGGGAATATTGTTTGAGGCCAGGGCGACTGGCTGGGAAACACCCCAACCCTCCAGAGAGCTTCTCCAAGAACAAAATCTACCACAGTCAGAGGAGAGTCCAGGGCCTCCCCTGCCCCACTGGGCTTCCTTCCGTGTGGATCAGAGGCCCATGTGCTTGTGCAGAGACCCATGTGTGATCCTGGGTGTCCCGTGTGCATTCCTGGAGTCACTCACACTCATACATGAACTCACGCGTGAGCGTCACACTTGTGTGCTCTAGCACGTGCTATCATCCATTCCCACTGAATCCACCCACATACTCTACACTATCTTCTTTTTAAGAATGTTTATTGTGGGCTGGGAAGGTGGCTCAGTGGTAGAGCGCTTGCCTTGCATGCATGAGGTCCTGGGTTCGATTCCTCAGCACCACATAAACAAAAAGAAAAAAGCCAGAAGTGGCGCTGTGGCTCAAGTGGTAGAGTGCTAGCCTTGAGCTGAAGAGCTGAGGGACAGCGCCCAGGCCCAGAGTTCAGGCCCTACCACCAAAAAAAACAAAAAACAATGTTTATTGTTATTATAAAGGTAATGTACAGGTACATAAGTCAGGTAACGGGTACGTTTCTTTTTGGACATTGTTACCCCTCGCTCTCTCCTACTTTCCCCCTTCTGAAAAAGTTGTATAGTTCATTTTCAACATAGTATCTAGTGACTGCTCTATTTGTTCACCCTGTGTCCCTCCATTTCTATGCCCATCCTTGCCCTTCTCAAAACAGATAAACTAAGAAGACAAAAAGAATAGAAAACAAGCCAGGCTGGGTGCTGGTGGCTCACGCCTGTCATCCTAGCTACTCAGAAGGCTGAGATCTGAGGATTGCGGTTCAAAGCCAGCCGGGGCAGGAAAGTCCGTGAAATTCTTATCTCCAATAAACCATCAGAAAACAGAAGTGGTGATGTGGCTTAAGTGGCAGAGTGCTAGCCTAGAGCTGAAGAGCTGAGAGACAGAACTCAGGCCCAGAGTTCAAGCCCCATGACTGACAAAAAAGAAAAAAGAAAAACAAAATAAAACAAAGAATAGAAAACAAAAACAGTAAATAGAAAAAAAAACCCTCTTGTTTCCAGTTCCTGGAGTTCATTTGGATCAATATTATTTTATGTGATCAGAGGCACAGAGGCGTTGAGCTCCTCTGCTGAGATTATCCTCCTCTGATCTCACTGTGTGAGTGTCTAGACTCCTGTACAGTTTATCATGTCCCTGTGTATTTTAGATCTAGCTTCCACATAGGAGAGGAAAACATGCACCATTTGTCTTGAACACGATCCTTTTACACATTCACTGACATTCACTGTTGCACAATACTCTTACACTAGCATGTGTACATACGTGCACACTCACTGACATCCATTTAGAGTCACATTTTCACATTCACACACTTGTCGATTCACTCCACACGTGCACACAATTGATTCACACATGCATACACACACATATACACACACACACACCTGCTGGAGACAGGAGGAGCAAGTAGAGGAGATAGACTACTCTTGGACACAGCTCTGAAAATCAGCTCATCCTTCTGCGTGGACAGAACCAGGCAGATGGGAACAGCCACAGGGCAGATGTGCCAGGAAGTCCCTGGAGAGAGGAAGGCCAATTGAGTTTCTCTGAGCCTCTGTCTGGGTCCAGGCCTGCTTGTGGTCTGACTGCAGTCAGAAGGGCTTCTGTGTCCATCTGCTTGTCAGGGATGGACTTCTGCACCAGCTCAGCAAGGCTGGGCAGTACGTGTATGTGTGTGTGTGCGTGCACACACACGCATGCACGCGCAGAGGGAACTCTATGTCTTTGGGCTCAGTGCAGGCCAGTGGGAAGCCCCAGGGCAGGGCCCCTCCCAGTCACCCTGTCACCTGCCCTGTGGGTGTCTTGGCCACGATCACCTAGGTGACCAGATTGTGCCGACTTTCAGACATTCTCACGCTTTTCCTGCCCTGTCCCTGCCACTCAGCGGTGGTGGCTCGCTTTCAGTAAGTAAATAAAGGCTCCCTGAGCTCCCTGCTCAGGGCAGGCTCATCTGGAGGCTCAGTGCTCAGGACGGGCGGCTTCCACAGCTGGGTGGGGAAGGGTGGGGACAAAAGGTAAATCACGAAATGGGCACAACAGCAGGTGCTGGCCCCAAGTGGGAAGCACGCAGGGGCCAGGGGTGAGTCGGGGCAGGCGCTTGGGCGCCTTCACGCAGGGGTGAAGGCCCAGGGCCATGGGAGCCTCTGGCAGTTGTGGGTTTATAGCAAGATAAAGGTGGAGGCAGAAAGAAGAGGCTGGCAGGCGCTTCTGGGCTGGAGCCGTGTGAAGAGGGAGGGACGTTCTGTCTCACAGCACCTTATACAGGGGAGTGCAACGATCCATCCAGGAGACTACTCGGAGACAGTCCCATACAGGAGAAAGAGGTTTATTAGTAGGGCCATCTTTCCCATGAGAGACGGAGCAGTGTGGACCTGTCCCCATCCGGGTGATTCCTTGTAACACCGGACGTTAGAGAGGTGGTAGGTTCTCTGCGTGCATAGCTAGGTCTGGGTAGAGAGTGGGAATGCAGACCAACCCTAGGAGAGTTCTATGGCAGGGAGGAGCTCAGGTCTGGGTGGGAGGGCATTCTGCTGATGCTGCTGGGGGCGACCAGCTGCCCCGGGGAAATGTAGTGGGGGAGGCTGGGGACCTGAGGGGGTGAAATGGTAACAGGGAGTTTCTGCACATCCAGACCACCCTCCTGTTTTCGCTGGGGACAGAGTCCTCCTAATCAGCCTTGTCCTCTTCTCTCCAGGGTGGTTCCCAAGATTCCCACCAGAACGCTTCCTCCACTTCTCTTTCTCTTTTCTCATTGCTCAATCACCGTGTGAGGAAGGCCCTTCTTTCCCTGACACCCATCAAACATAGTGAGCGATCAACCTAAACCAATACCCTGGAGGACCAGCCCTTTTCCTAAGAGTGGGAAGATTTCTACATAAGAGAAGAATGGGGCTTTGATATCATTGCTTCCAATAACTCACTGAAAGGAATCTCCAAACAAAGGGGTTTATTTTAAAATAATTTAGAAAGTAAATTTATAAAAATAAATTTATAAACAATAATTTATAAATTCTTTTTGTTGTTGTTGGTGGTGGTGGTCACAGAGCTTCAACTCAGAGCCTAGGCTCTATACTTGAGCTTTTCCACTCAAGACTAGCACCTTACCACTCTGAACCACAGCGTCACTTCCAGTTTTCTGGTTGTCAACTAGAAATGAGTCTCACCAATTTTCCTGCCTGGGCTGGCTTTGAACAGTGATCTGCAGATCTCAGCCTCCTGAGTAGCTAGGATGACAGGTGTGAGTCACCAGTGACAACTTCATTAATAAATTCTAAGAATTGGAACTGCAATCCAGGCACACACAGATCAGCCTGGCCGCTGGTATGTCCAAAGAATAAAGGAAGAAGCTGGGAAAGAGAAAAGTGAAGAGGCTTGTTGGTGTCAGTGGTATCTGACAAGCTGACAAGCTCTGATGCTTAGTAGTTATGAAGGGAGACTGGCATATTTTCTAATGCTTTTTAATTAACCTCAGTTCATTGTACCAGGGGGTTTAATTTGGACAGGTCCCTATACGCATACAACGCACCTTAATCAGACTTGCTCGCTCATTCACTGCCCCTCACCCTTCTTCCCCTTCAACTTATTTTTGTTGTTGTTGTTGTCATGGGGCCTGAACTCTGGGCCTGGGCACTTTCCTTCAGCTCTTCAGCTCAAGGCTAGCACTCTACCACTTGAGCCACAGCGCCACTTCCGGCTTTTTCTACTTATATGGTGCTGAGGAATCGAACCCAGGGCCTCATGCGTGCAAGGCAAGCGCTTTACCACTGAGCCACCTTCCCAGCCCAACTTGTCATCTTTTTAAATTGTTGTTCTATTTTAGTTTTCTGAGTCAGAATCTCACTATGTAGTTCTACACTGACCTAGAACTCCCAGTCTTCCCACATGGCTCTTGTAGGTGTGGGATTGGACTGGAGAGACAGCGTGTAACCAAAGCGTTCTAACTGTCCAATGGTGCTGCTGGCTGCCCTTACATGGCTCCTGGGGTAAGCCTCCCTTTGGAGCAACTTCTTGTGATAACTTCAGTTATCAGGTAAATTGAATTGCTATTCCCAGTCTGGCTTGGCTGGGACTTCACACTGCCACTAAACTTTTTTGTTGTTGTTGTTTTACTTTTATGTTAATTCGCTTTATTTCACTATTTGAAAAATGTATATAAGACAATGTTGTCACAGTGTGAAGAAAACGCCGGTACCGGAACCTCTGATCTTTTCCAAGGGAGGTTGGTGAGGAAAGGGACGCACAGCCCTTTCCCAAAATTAATGTGGTTCTCAAGGCTCCCTGGTTAGTTTAAAAAAAAAAAAAAAGCAAACATGTCCCAAGTCTGTCTTTCTCTCCATCTCTCTCACTATGAGATCTTATTGGTCCCCACCATAATGCCACCTGTCCTGGTGACATTTATCCAAAAGACTTTCTCCAACTAAGCATGTGCTGGTATCCTTGCTCTTGAGCCTTTAACACTCAAAGCTCCATACACTTCTTTTCTTCATAAAGCATCCAGCCTCTGATTGTTTGTTATAAAGACAGAAAATGGACCAATACACAATGTAGCCAGTGGCTTGGGTATGGAGGAGGGTTGTCTTTTGTAAATAACAGCCAGTTTGTGAACAAAATGCAGATGTTGGCTACTAGGCTATGGTAAGTCCTTTTAGTCAGAAGATGAATCAACTCAGTAATCATAACAAACGGCTCAGCTTCTGAAGCAGAACTGAGTCAACTCTGGTTCAGTCTGTTCGTAAACCATGGTGCACTTAACTCTGCTATGACATTATCAAAGGCAACCCAGACTTGGTTTGCTCATAAAAAAAAAGTTTTAAGGGCAATTTCTGTGACTACAGAGAGCAGAATGTATTTTGTGGGTGATAATAAAGGGATGAAAAACGGTCAAGAGGACCCCGTCCTGAGACTCAGTGTGCTGGACACTGCTGGCTGAATCATCAGCTGCCGGGCTCCTTCCTCTAAATAAGTAATCATAATCATCATCACTAATAATAGACTTTGCAGGTGGGTGAGTGAATATATATGATACCTGCCCTGAAGGATGAGTCACAACCGTCTGAGCCTATCTTTCAAACAGCTTCCCTTGGGTTAGATATTACTCTAGAAGTAAGCACTGGACACAGTGCCTGCCAACAGGACCGAAGAAGATTCTAGAGGGGAGAAAATATTTTGTGTCTAATCAACAGTAAGGTTAAGGGTTGAGGGCGTGGCTCAAGCGGCAGAGCCCCTGCCTAGCAAGTATGAGGATCTAAGTTCAAGCCTCAGGTCCAAAAAATAGTAAGGCTGAGTTACACATCTACCTCCTCTGTTCTGCCCACTCATTGTATAGACCATGTCCATGCTCATTCTGCAAGCTTCCAACCATCAACAGTGATGTTTTAGTTGCATTTTCACCCTTCTAGTTCCTGCTTCGGGTCAACTGTTTGCATATTGAATGATCACTCAGGCTGTGTATGGTTGGTTGAATGGCTTCTGTCTGAGTCACAAAGGGGAGGATTTTAGTTAACATGTTCATACCTTGTGGACTACTATTACTGGCTGTACCTTTATGTCACAGAGACAGGAAGTAAGGAGACCCTGGTACTTCAGTCTCTGCTAGTGGTGAGTTGCTGTCCACCTGGGAAAGGACACTAGTTAAGCATAATACGGTGTGGCTTTGCTTGGAGAAACATGGCCATGAGAAGTCTGTGCTGGCCGATGGGGGACTGCAGAAAAGTTGTGGTCTTTCAAGAAGTTGTGAAGAGCTAAGAGGGATCTTACAGGGGAGGTCACCTGCAGCGCCTGAGCGCTGTCACTCTAGCCCACCTGAAAGCCAGGCCGCTGCTCAGTGCCATGGCTCCTTGTCTGGGTATGCAGAGCTATGGGCATGCATGGAAGGGGCATAGAGAGGTTACTGAATGATACAGCAAGGGGATCCTGTCTTCTAAGGTCTAATCAGTACCAGGCTCAGAGTGAGGCCCTAAAAGTATCTGGTAAATAAAATCCACAAGGGAGGACTACTGATAAATTAGTAGAAAACACTGTGTGTGTGTGTGTGTGTGTGTGTGTGTGTGTGTGTGTAAAGAGAGACAGAGACAGAGACAGAGCGAGGGAAAGAGGGAGGGAGAAAAGTGGGGGGGGGGCGCGGCTCAGTGAGCCATGATGGCGACATTGGGTTATGAGAATAATGTAGATTCCCATCATTTGAGTCCCTGATGAGGTATTAAAGGTCAAAGGGCATCAGGGTATTTTCTGGTTACTTCCAGCTGACACAGGGTCATTGTGGGGTGAGGGAGAAAAGAAAAGGAAGGAAGTTGGTGGGTTTCAGGTTGCCCATGGGAGGGAATGTTCCCAGTTCCTGATCTGATCTCACACTGCCAGGTGTCCAACTGGCTATCTTGCTGGGAAGAGGAGTTGTGTCACTTCCGGTGGCATTGGGAGGACCCACTCCTTTGATTCTGTAGAGGGAACTCTGTCTTAACCTAATCATGGGATACCACTGCTGAGAAATGGCAGTTATTCCACCAGCCAGGAGTGGTTGGACAAGAATAACAAAGCATGGAAGGAATGAAAGAATTAGTAGGATGCAGAGTGAGTATGGGAACGGCCAGACCTGGTCATCCCCGGGTTAATGCATCGCCCTGGGTGCAACCTTTTGTTGCAATTGCCTGCTGTAATTCACAATCTACAACTTCCTCATTTGACCATACTTAAACCCTGGATCCCCACCCCTTGTATTTCCAACTCTGTTCATGTTATTCGGCACTCCTATTCAGCAATGAATAAAATCTGATCTGATCTGCTGAGGTCTCTTTCTTTCCTTTTGTCCGCTCAATCTTTCCTAACAGCTAGGATTATAGCATGAGCCACCAGCACCCAGCTAGAAATCACATATTTAATCTGTTTTAGAAATGCTCAGCCTTGACAGCCCACTGAATAAATCTCTTGGAGAGTTGAATGAAAATCGTGTTGTTCAGATTTCAAACCTAGCGATTAGAATTTAATTGGTCTGGAGTTGGGCCTGGCCATTGTTTTCATTTTATTTTGTTTTGTAAACTCCCCCGTGCATCTCAGTTGCAGTCAAACCGAGAGGGCTGCTCTAGCTGTCAGTGGACTTGCATGGATTAAGTTGAACCATATAAAACTGGGCTAGGAAAATGGCAGTTTCCAAAGGTTACAGCTGATATTTCACTTAAAGGGTTTGCTCTGCTTCTTCGTGTGTGTGTGTGTGTGTGTGTGTGTGTGTGTGTGTGTGTGTGTGTGTGTGTGTGTGATGGAGCTTGAACTCTGGGCCTGGGCCCAGTCCCTGAGTTCTTTTGTTCAAAGTTAGCACTCTATCACTTTGATCCACTGTGCCACTACCAATCTTCTGGTGGTTAATTGGAGATAAGAGTCTCATGAACCTTCCTACAGGGCTAGCTTTGAATTGTGATCCTCAGGTCTCAGCCTCCTGAGTAGCTAGGATTACAGGCGTGAGCTACCAGTGCCTGGCACTCTGCTTCGCTTTAACTCATTTCTGTGTTTGGTTGTTGAAGTTCAAACACCGGAAACCCAGCTCTCCTGATCTTAGAGGCCAAATGAGATTATCAAAAGCTGAGCTGTTCTCAGCTCAGATGGGGCCAGGAAATAGAACAATAACAACAAAAACCAGACTTTAGAGGTCAATGACTCTAGTGGAGGCCATGAGAAGCTTCAATTGTTTGAGTCAGATCACACACCTCTTCTGTGTCTGTGAGCACGTAGATAGATAATGGATAACTCGAGCCTGCTTTCCCGGTACACCTGCTATAGCAGGAAAGGCTGACCTGGCTTCGAGGGTAAGATGAGCTGGAATCCATGAAGGGAAGGGCTCTGAAAGTCAGTTTCATTTCTTCCATGATCAGTGGAAATCAAGCCACAGGAGGGTCTGCCCAGTACCAGTGGCGGAAACGGAAAAAACCAATAGCGGAAGGGCTACGCCTCATATTGGTCCTAAGGAAGAACACCTGGCTGCCATTGGCTATTGCTCAAGGAAATTATCCAATCCTTCTACTGGCCAGACTCTTCTTTCTGCTACCCTCTGACTCCCTCCCAATCAGACTGTCCCACATGGTTCTGCTGGTAGCATGTCCCCCAGAGGATAAACAAGACAGCTGATAAAGCTGTCCAAACCCAGGGACCTTCCTTATTAACAGCTCTTCTTTCCTCCGGGGAAGTGACAGGGTTGGAGGCAGAGCTACGAGGCTGCCTTCCCTCTGCGGTGCAGCTGAAGCTGCCTGCCACCCTCTAACAATGGAAACATTCAAGAAGGGATGTTCACACGACCCTTCACCCTCTGCTTGTTGAAGGACAGATTTTATTCCATTTGCTGGAATTTCCTTTTCCTTCCCTTTCTTCGGCTTCTCCAAGTCCACTAGGAAAGCTGTTGTGGCTTTAACTGGAGGCTTCCACATCCCAGAATGGCCATAAGGCATTTCTCCTGTGCTCTCAGTCCATCCACATCCCACCTCCAAACGTCACAGCTCAACAACTTGTCAGGAGACAGGATGAGCAAGGATCAGCACCCCCCAGAAAATGCAGCCAGTCCTGTGAGAATTTTGCCCTGGTTCTCAATGTGGAGGAGGGAAATGCTTGTGTTGTGATCTTCAGGGACAGTCCAACCATTCCTGGCAGAGTTAGTGCAGGGGCATTTGTCATATTTCACTGGCCACCAGGCTGTGGCTGTCAGGGAGGTCTATCAAAATGTGAAACTTAGCCAGGTTCCAGGGACTCATGCCTGTAATCCTGGCTACTCAGGAGGCTGAGATGTGAGGATTACTGTGCAAAGCCAACCCCGGCAGGAAAGTCCGTGAGACTTGTATCTCCAAGTTACCATCAAAAAGCTGTAAATGGAGCTGTGGCTCAAGTGGGAAAGTGCTAGCCTTGAGCAAAACAGCTCAGGGACAGCGCCTAGGCCCTGAGTTGAAGCCCCAGGACTGGCACAACCAAATGAAACAAAGCTAAAAGCCATGAAACGTATCGGCAAGACCACATGTCGAGACAGAAATACTGGCTAACCTCCAGGTCTTGGGCGTCCTCTGCCCAGTGGAAAGGTATTACGTTTTGTTTAAAGCTTTTGAAACTTACCAGCTGGGACTTAGGGACAGCAGAGAGGGCCACAAACACACGTCTGGGCTTGAATTTCCCATTTGTGTCCATCCTGGGGCCATTTGGCACCGCAGGGATGGGGTCAGGCCGGGTGCCAGCACCACTTGTCCGTTCCCAGCTGCGGATTGGGATGCCTTGGCAGCTGTCTTCCATCACAGCTTCCTCAAGCCCTGCCAAGTACGAATGCCTCCGCGGGCATTCCCGCCACGGAAGGGAGCCAGACCAGGGATGGGAGGGAGGTCTTGCCATATCCCTGGATGCAAACCCTTCTATCAGCAGCCCAAGGAGATGTCCCTGCTGGAGTTACTCAACCACACAGCAGCAGAGGCTTGTCTGCAGCAGCCAAGGCAAAGGTTCTCAGTTTGTCTCATCACTTGTGCAAGTACATTAACTGAATACAAGAGGGCAGAATGGTTACCCCAAATGGCTGCCCCCTAAGCTGCAATGTCTTGCTAATGTGTTGGTGATCCACCCTTGCAAAGACTTTCAGGTGCAAAAACTGGGCACGTCCCTCACAAACTAGGACCAACTGGTCAATGCTAAAGCCTTCCATTGTCACAATGGCCAGTTTGGAAAGATGCATCTCAAAAAGCCAAATGACACAGCCAGGTGCCAGTGGCTTACCCCGGTCATCCTCACTACTCAGGAGGTTGAGATCTGAGGATCAGGATTTGAAGCCAGCCCAGGCAGGAAAAACCATGAGACTTTTATCTCCAAGTAAACACCAAAAAGCAAGAAGTAGAGTTGTGGCTCAAGTGACAGAGCACTAACTTGGTGCAAAAAAGCTCAGGAACAGCGCCTAGGCCCTAAGTTCAAGCCCCAAGACCAGCACAAAACCAAAAATAACAACAAACAACCAATGACAGGCTTGGCATGGATGAGGGAGGCCTGTGTGGCTGCAGAGGCTTCACTGTAGGGGCAGATTTTGCTAGTTAGTTTGTTAGAGAAGACCCAGAGTGTGAGCCAGGGTTCTGGCCCAGGTGCCTCCAGGAGAAGTAGACAGAGACTATAATGGAGAGCTGATGCAGGGGGAAGCTGGTAAGTAACAGCACGTGCTGACTTTAGGTAGGAGATGAGAGAATGAGTGAGGAAGATGGCCAGAGAGAGAGAGAGACAGAGAAATCAGTGCTCAGAACACTTGGGAAAAGAAGAGCCCTGGGAATCATGGGAGGAGAGAAGAGAACCCACCCCTGGATAATAATACGTATTTATTTTTTGGTCAGTCGTGGAGTGTGAACTCAAGGTCTGAGCACTGTCCCTGAACCTTTGTGCTCAAGACTAGTGCTCTACCACTTTGAGCCACAGCTCTACTTTCTGGTTTTTCTGGTGGTTAATTGAAGATGAGAGTCTCACGGGCTTTCCTGCATAGGCTGGCTTTGAACTGTGATCCTCAGATCTCAGTCTCCTGAGTAGCTAGGATTACAGGCAGTAGCCCATTTCTGATGGGAGAGGATGGTCTGCTTAGGACACCAGAATGAATACCACAGCAATGGCTGAAACAAACCAGCACCTTGAGTTTGATTACCCGCCCCACCCCCCACCCCCCAGGCTTCTCTCCTTGACTTACAGATAGGTATATCTCCTCCCTGGTCCCTCCCAATCTCTTCGTCCATTTCTGGTGTCAAAAGTACTCTCGTCCTGTTGGATTAGGACCTGATTAACTCTTTATTACCTTCTTAAGAAATAGAGTCATGTAAGATGTTAGGGCTTCCATATATGAATGGCATATAGATACATAATTCAGTCTATGAAAAAAAGAGGAAAATATCTCTTTTCATTTGGCAATAAGGTAGTTCCTGGCAATGTTGGAGAATAATTTGAATGAAGTGGTAGAAGAATCCAGAATGCAGTGTAGAAGATGAATTGAACAATGTTAAAAAAGGAAGGCTGCATTTTTTTAAAATTTCAGTACATTTCAATTTCAACATTTTCAGTGTTTGGATAAGAAGAGAAGGAGCAAGAGCAGACTCGGGGGCAGGGAGGCAAAGCACCTGCCTAGTGAGTGCAGGGCCCTGGGTTTGATTCCCTGCACAAAAGAAGAAAAGACACACAAAAAAGAACAGTGTCAGACTGGAACTGTGTCGGTCAAGCTAGGGCAGTGCTGGTTGCCTTATGTAATTTATGGGGCTCTGTGGGGACTTGCTAAATGACCTGTAGTCCTTCTAAGGACAGAGCTGAAATGTCATGACATTTAGCCATCTACTGGGGTGATTTGGGGGTGCCCAGAGAAATGCCCTGTGAAGCTGGTGGAAATCAAACCCGCTTAACAGGAATTGGTGTCAGAGACTAGAAGAGTAATTTGTTTCATGGCTTTGTTTAAAAAAAAAAAAAAAGATGGCAGTTTCAGGAGCAAAGAGGTTTAAATTTCGTGCAAAAGGAAACAATGGGTGAGCAGGACATTTTGACATGGTAAAAAGGAACGCTGGGAGAAAATGCCAAGAACAGATGGCAGAGACAAGAGCTGGTGATTGTCGCAGAAGGTTTAAGAGAGGATGCACAAAAGCGCGGCCTGTCATCAGCGTGGAGGGACGGTGGGAAGGTCACGGAGCTGGACAGCGAATGGAGAGCACAGTGGCTAATGTGATCCAATCACATGGAAAGGACTTAAACACCACAGAAACTCTGTGAAAATCTGCCAAGGACTTTGCGAACTTCAATGCAGAAGTCTTGGCATTTGCTCAAGCGAGGCTTGAGAAAAAAATAAAAACCACACTTTTGAGAGGAAAACAAAACAAAAACACGGAGCATGGATGTTTCTACTATGATCCAGAAGCCAAGCATGAATGCTTGATGTAGAAAGCTTCAACATCATCCTCAAAGTTAGGAAAAATTCCCATTTCAAAGCTAAAAGCAAAGAGAAGGCTAATTTGATTTCTTAACATCATTTACATTGCTCAATTCATCCTACGAAAGCCCAGAGCTGATCAGATCATTTTAAGCATAAATTGACAAATAGGCTATAGTTTTAAATGAGACTACAATTCTCTTCACAGCAACGGCAATGCTTTGACTGGCAGATTACTTTCTGTCACAAGATTTTGGGTGAAAAATGTTATTTAAGTATGACTGATCTGTCTCACCAGCTGTAATTTCAAATGACTTTTGGTTGCTAATATAGTTTTAAAACCTATTCCCTAAAGAAGTGGACTCCACACTATTGGTAAAACTCAGAAGAGCATGGTGAACTAGGGCTTTATGGAGAACTAGCTGATTCGAAGCTCGGCTTGGAAAATACCAGATGATCCTGAAGCATCTGATGGTGCCAGGAGGAGAGAAAACACTCAAGAACAAAGGGAAGGAAGCGGG
This sequence comes from Dipodomys spectabilis, assembly GCF_019054845.1. Lineage (NCBI taxonomy): Eukaryota > Metazoa > Chordata > Mammalia > Rodentia > Heteromyidae > Dipodomys > Dipodomys spectabilis. The sequence continues at coordinate 676,011 of NW_024870784.1, read as the reverse complement.
TTAAGGAGACCTAGGAGCCAGTCAGAAAGAACAATTAACAGCCAAAGCTAGCACAATCTGAGCAGCAAAATAAATTATGCAAAATAAATGGATTAGAACCCAAAGTATAAAGTAAATATCCACGAGTCCCAGTGGATATAAAGAAGTGATTATGCAAATAACATAGCAGAGGGATGTAAATATATGTAAATACTTCCTGTCTGGGAAGTGAAGTTTCATCTTCCCCACCCTCACCTTAAGGGTGGGATAGATTTAGTGAACTACTTCCAAAGATTACAGTACAGAGATTTCCAGTACAGAATGAAAGCTCTTCTTTCCAGAGCCTCAAAAACCCACCAAGGATTGTTGGGAACAAGAAGAGTGAAGGATGGACTCTGTCTGAGAGCCTCAGCAAGCCTCCACCAACACCTTGATCTCAGACATCCAGGTTCTAGACTGGTAGGTGAACATTTCTATTTTAAGTCATCAAGTTCATGGTAATTTGTTGTGTCAGAACTGGGAAATGAATACAGCCAAACAAACATGAGTGAGAAAACACCTTTCCACCCCTGCATACTGTACATGCAATTGGACAATAGCCAGATTGTATATGAAAATAGAATTCTGACAATCAGCTTCTGCAGGAACTAGTCTATGAGCACAAACATGGCAGTAATCAGCTGAGAATGGTCAGGACCTGGTCCGGGACATGGTCCAGGACTGCCAATGTCTTCTACTCCCCCCTACCCCCACTTCCAACTCAGAACCAGCCAGAAAGAAACCAAACCAAATCCACCACCCACCATGTTCCCAATTCTAGATAACTGTGGGCCTTGGGGCTCCTCTGGTCAAGAACCCATATCCAAGCATACTCAAAGCTTTCCCTTTCCCCCCATCAACTTCTCCATTCTTCTGCCTGTTTTTGGGTCAAGATCAAGTGGGAGCCACATTTGTGCCCCTTTGTCGGACCCTCTTGACGGGGTGTATGGGCATTGTCTGTTTGCTAGGGATTAGTTTTCTGGTGACTGAGGGTGTTGGCTGGTTGGTTTCTTCAGTGGTCTCTCTGCTTGGTGGGTGGATGGTAGCTTCTCATTGGGTCTTCACATGGTCTTTTCTGCGTGGCTTTGAATGATCTCTGTACCTCTATAATGTACCCAAACTTCCTTTTCTAGGGACACTAGTCAGAGTAGATTAGGGTCTACTCCAAGTATTTTCATTTACATTTTTGGTCTCTTTAAAAGGCTCAGCCTCTAAATATAGTCACATTCTGAAGTACTGAGTTTTAGGATTTGGTTTCAACATAGGATTATGGTGATACAACTTAGGCTGTAGCAGTGGGGAGGTGCTAAGGGTCAGCTAGGACAAGAAAAAGTTGTGTAGCAAAACAGGTCTGAAAACCAATGGAACAAACTAGAAGACCTAGAAGTAAAGCTGTACACTTACCATTATCTGATATTTGACAAAGGAGCCAAAAATATATGGTGGAAAAAAGACAGCCTCTTTAAGGATTGGTGTTTGGGAAAATTGGAAATACCTAGGTAGAAAACTAAAATTGGATCCCTGTTTGTCACCATGTACCAATATCAACTCAAAGCGGATCAAAGACCTCACTGTCAGATCTGAAATTTTGAACCTACTCCAAGATGGAGTAGGAGAAACATCAGAATTTAAAGGAATACGTCGGAACGTTTTGAAAAGAGTCTCAGGGGCACAGCAGATAGGAGACTTAACAAATAGGATTATATCAAAACAAAAAGTTTCTGCACAGCAAAGGACATAGGTACTAAACTAGAAAGACTGGGAGAAGAGCTTTACCAGCAGTACATCTGACAAAGACCTAATATCCAAAAATACAAAGTACTCAAAAAACTAGCACCGCCCCCTCAAAAAAAAAAACCTACCAACCAATCAATAAATGGGCAAAGGAGCTCTAGAGAGAGTTTTAGAAGAAGCAAGAACGGCAAATAGACACATGAGGAAACACTCAACATCCCTGGCCATAAAGGAAAAGCAAATCAAAACAACATTGTGATTCCAGCTCACCCCAGTTAGATTGGCCAACATCAGGAATTTGAACAGCAAATGCTGGCAAGGATGTACACTGTTGGTGGGAATATAAACTAGTACAATCACTCTGGAAGGCAGTTTGGAGGTTTCTCAGAAAATTAAACATAGAACTTTCCTATGACTCAGGCATACGACTCTTGGGCACCTACTCCAAACATCACAAGTCAGGGTACTCTAAAGACACTTGCATATTCATATCCATTGCTGCACTAATCACAATAGCCAAGTTAGGGCAACAGTCCAGATGCCCTACAATAGACTAATGGATCAAAAATAATGTGGTACATACAAAATGGAATTTACTCATCCATTAGAAAGAATAATATTATATTCTTTGCAGGGAAATGGATAGACCTAGAACAAATCATGTTAGGTGAGGTAAGCCAAACTCAGAGGGACAAATGGTGCATGTTTTCCTCATACATGGAAGCTAGATCTAAAATATAACTGAGCATGATGACCTAAACAATACTTTAGGCATTCACACAAAGTTAGGCTAAAAGTGGATACCATTATGGGAAGAACCCAAAGGTGAAACTTCTCTGAATACTTAAAATGCCGTTATCCAAACAAATTCCAGGAAATGGGAACATGGGGTTTTTTTTTGTTTTTGTTTTTGTTACTGGTAGTGGCATGGTGTTTGCTTTGCTTTTGTTTTTCTTTTTTTTGCAGGGGGCGGGGGAGTCAAGAGGAGGTGTAAAGAGGGAGGGAGGAAGGGTGAACAAACGCAATCATATTATTCAGGATACACTATGTGGAAAATGACCTATGTAACTTGTGGGCAGGGATGGAAGCGGGGAGCTGGGGGAAAGGGAAGGAAGGGGTAACATTGTCCAAAAACAATGTACTCGGGCTGGGAAGGTGGCTCAGTGGTAGAGCGCTTGCCTTGCATGCCTGAGGCTCTGGGTTCGATTCCTCAGCACCACATAAGCAAAAAGCAAAAAGCTGGAAGTGGCGCTGTGGTTCAAGTGGTAGAGCGCTAGTCTTGAGCTGAAGAGCTGAGGGACAACACCCAGGCCCAGAGTTCAGGCCCTGCGACTGGACCCCAAAAAAGAAAAAACAAAAAACAATGTACTCATTACTTAATTCATTAAGTAGTAACCCCTGTATATAACACCTTAATAATAACAATAGAATCATATTAAACATATGAAGTTGTGTGGATGCCATCTCAATTGAGTACATGCCTCCTTGTGAAAATGCATCACCTATCTGTGGCTTTTAGATGACTTGAACACAGCACATCTGGAGCCTTGAGCTGACAAGACTTGAAGTAAGAGTAATGCACAACTTGAGAACTGGCATTTGTTTTTTTCTTTTTTGAGGAGTTTGGGCCTCAGCAACTGTGTGAGTAGATAAAGAAACAAGTTAGCTGTGCCCATGTACCTAATAGTAACTTCATCTTTTTTGCAATCTCTATAAGGTCATCAAAAGAAAACAAGTAATGGAGACACATGTATTTGATAAGTGGAGACATGGCTTTCCCTTGGTTCTTTGCTCCCTAGGTAACTGGACCCGCTATAGGAAAAGCCATTGCTGTCTTGAAAAGGATGCTAATACCCCAACTTAGAGCCCTGATATTTATTTCCTAGGCCTCCTTTGAGAAGAAAAATCACTTCTTTGAGAACTTACACCCACAGTTAGAGGAGTATTTTCCTTTCCTTAATATGCTCCAGAAACTCCCTAAATTAAGAGTGTAACTCCTTTAAACATTTACTTCCAACTTCACTTTTCATCAATCCATCTGTCCTTTCCACACATCCAACCACTCATCTGTCTACCCAAACATCTGCTAATCCATCCATTTATCCATCCACCTATCCACCTACTCACCTATGTATCATCTATCCATCTATTGATGTATTTATCATCTATCTATCTATCCTAGCTATTCATTTTTATACCCAAACATCATCTATGTATGCATTCGTCATGTGTTTGGGTCACTGAGTGTAGGGTCAGGGGGTGTCCCAGAGGTTCAGAAGGTACAGTAGTGCAAGTGATCAACTGTCACATAGCATACTCTGTGGTAGCCCACATACCCAGTGGAGCTCAGAGGAGGGAAAAAAAAAAATCTTCCTACTCTCTATGACAGTCCTCACCATGAAGTCACAAGTTGTGCAAAATTGAGCAAGGAGTGACTGCAGATACCATGGTACCTCAAAGCATCCCCAAGGGGAATGCATCTTTAACTCTAGGCTCTTCCTCCACACACAAGAACTGAGCTTGGAGGCAGGTGTCTTTGCCAAGCAGCCATGAGGGCTTCAGCTCATCCGTTCCCCATTCTGGCCCCATTCTGTGAAAGAAGGAGGATGAACTCTACTTCTACTTTTGAAAATTATCCCCGCAAATATTCCACAGCAGATAGGGCAATAACAGGTTCACAAAATCCACACTTGATTTTGCATCTGCACACACACACCAGTTGTGGTTCTGTTTTTCCTGTGATATTAACTGTGAGTTGCACAATTTGTGTTCTTGGAAGCTGTATTGTATTTATTCCAAGAATCCATGATTCTTGGTGATGCTTCAGAGTCCTGGGGCCTCAAGCCCAGAAGCAGGTCAATGTCAAGGTCCCTGTAATGTTCCAACATAGCTTGTGGGAAGCATGGCTCACAGAACTGAAGTACCTGTGGGTGAGGAGGGCACTGAATGGACTATTTGGAACTCTATGACTCACCTGATAGAATTTGCTCTGTCCAGTTGGTGGGTCCATGTCATTCAGTGGTAAGTAATGACCATAATTTCTCTCTGAACATCATTCAGCTTGACAGCTGCACTACTTTCAGACCTGTTCCCCAATCCTTGTTTGGAGTAAGCACTTTTCCTATGCAAATCCGAGCCCACTTGCGGGAACCATTCAGAAAAAATGAAATGGAAAAATGGCTGGAAATGGAAAGTAATTTGATGAGTAGAGCCAGCAGGGGCAGAAATGGATCTCATAGTGGGAACTAAATGGTAATGGCAGACCGGTGATGAGGTGGCACTGTGCCCACACACACACAGCAAACTTCTCTGAAAATCTATTGTTGTGGTTTGCATGTGGTTTGGGTGTGTTTCCTAAGGGTTCATGTGTTGAAATTGAATCCCGCTCTCCTGTTTGGAGGTGGGGCTTTTGGGAGGAGATGGAGATTGGCTAGTTCTGTGGGAGGGAACAACTGAGCACAAGTGGCTACCTAGAGAGATCAGAAAATGTAGACATGTGTGTTTCCTGTCTCTCAATACCTTGCCCCACAATACCTTGTCCCCCACCACTTTCCCTGGCCAACATGTGCTTATTTTTCCCTGTCTTTTTCAGGTAAAGAATTCCTAAAATGAGTGTTTATCATGGGTGACTACAGAAGTCCTGCTTGTGAGAAACAGACAGGAAGAAGCCCATCTTGATGTTGGCTCAGAACTCTGAACTAAACAAACAACTTGACTTTATAAAGCTACTTATGCATTTGGTTATAATAATTAAAAATAACAACAACAACAAAAAGGACTAGTGCATTTACCAAAAGTAACACAAGGCATAGTAAAGAGGAAAGCCAGGCTCTCCTCACTTCCATTTTCCCTTAGGTTAAATCATTCTGTCAAAGGCTACTCTTTTTGTGCTGATTTTGGGGCTTGAATTCAGGGCCTCATCATTGTCCCTGGGCTTTTTTGCTCAAGGTCAGCACTCTACCATTTGAGCCACAACCTCACTTCTGGCTTTTGGCTAGTGAATAGGATATGAGTCTCACAAACTTTCCTGTTCAGATGGTTTCAAATCGTGATTCTCATTTATCAGCCTCCTGACTACCAAATTTTTAACCAGTTCATTACCAGAGTCAGAATCCACAGGCCTGGATAATATCACAAAAGGGTCTCTCCTCTCCTCTTCTTCCTTTTCCTCTCCTCAATTCTCTTGCCCTCCTTCTATTCCTTCTCTAACTGCCTCTTTCTTCCTTTCCATCTTTTCCCTCTCTACTTTCAAGTGGTGAATTCTTAAAACAAACCTTTATGGGGGGGGGGTGACTGCAGAAATCTTGCTTATGAGAACTGGGGGGAATGCACTAAAAATATATGTAAAACTGAAAATACCACAGTTAACAGGGATCTTGTGAGGATTAAATCAGGTCTGAGCAGATTATGGCTTGAGGGCTGAAATTTACTGTGACCTGTCTTTCTATGTCCACTAGATAAGAATTGGGTTTCATATTTTTTTTGGGGGGGGGGTCCAGTTGTGGGGCCTGAACTCTGGGCCTGGGTGCTGTCCCTCAGCTCTTCAGCTCAAGGCTAGTGCTCTACCACTTGAGCCACAGCGCCACTTCCGGCTTTTTTCTTTTTGCTTATGTGGTGCTGAGGAATCGAACTCAGGGCCTCATGCATGCAAGGCAAGCACTCTACCACTGAGCCACCTTCCCAGCCCCGGGTTTCATATTTTTAAACAGCTGTGAAACAAAACCAAAACCTGTGCTCCACCAGAAAACATCAAAATAATGCAAAGAGCATGCAACAGGCTGCATGGCAGCCCTCAAAACTAGAGTATCCACTAGCTGGGCCGTTGCAGCCAAAGGCTGCAGACCTTCTCTGAATTGAAGGAAGAAATCTTTGTGAAAATAGGCTCTTAGCTCCGTACTGTGAGCTCAGCCTAAAGGGAACACAGAGAGAAGGTGGAATTTCACTCTGCAAACAGGGAACTTCCTGCAGAGTCACTTAATTGTAAGGAAAGGGTCAATGGATTCGTCAGATGAGACAAAATTCCTAAGATTTGAAGATCATACAAATATTACTGTGGGCTTCTCCCCTGTGAATCGCCCAGGTTGGCTTACACAACAGACATTTCTTTGCTCCCAGTCGTGGAGGCTGGAGGGAGATTAAGGTGCTGGCAGGGTTGACTCCCCGAGGCCTCGCTCCTCGGCTGGCAGCCGGCCACCTGTGTGCTGTGTCCTCCCATGATCTTTCCTCCGCCTGGTGTCCCTTTGTCACCTTTTCTAATACACACACTGCTCAGATTCAAGTAGCTCTCACCCTAATGGCCTCATTGAATTTACCCTTTAAGCGTCCTATCTTCAAACGGGGCCACGCTGTGAGACCCACATTGGAAGGGATTAGAACTTCAACATATGAATTTGAGGGAGAATATAAATAAGCCTAAAATGAGTACAAATTACCAGTGTGGATCCCCTCATCTAGAAAAGGCAATCCTTAATAGTCAATGTATGTATGTGAACATAGAACTGGGTAAATTGAGGGGATGCGTGGGGTTGGGAGGGACGGGAGAGAATGATCAAAGGGGTGACACTGATCAAGATGCATGTCCTCACAAGGTGACACGCTGACGTAACACTCTGTGCACCACTACTTATACATAAGGAAAAAAGTAAATAAAAAGACAACTTTTTTTTGGTCATGGGGCTTGAACTCTGGGCCTGGGCGCTGTCCCTCAGCTCTTCAGCTCAAGGCGAGCACTCTACCACTTGAGCCACAGCACCACTTCTGGTTTTCTAGTGGTTTATTGGAGACAAGAGTCTCATGGACTTTCCTGTCTGGGCTGGCTTTGAACCAAGATCCTCAGACCTCAGCCTCCTGAGTAGCTAAGATTACAAGCGCGAGCCACCAGCGCCCAGCTTAAAAAGACAACTTTGGCCTACTATGAGGTACTATAGCTGTGTAAGAATGGGACAAAGCTAGTCCAACTTTAGGGGACATTTATGTATTTTTGAGAAAAGATCTCATTATATAGCTGGGTCTGGCCTTGAACTCAAGACCTCCCTGCCTCAGCCTCTCAATTACTGGGATTACAGGCATGTATCACTAGGTTCAGCTCTAGACAGCCTTGAAATGACAGCATCTACGCCTTTTGAAGCTGTCTGAAACATTGACTGGACCCCAGTTTGCCACATACTCCCCCTATATCCCAGTCTTAGCCTTATAAACAAGGCTAAGAGTCGCTGAAGGCAGGGGACAGTGAAATAATGCGATATATCCTTCACAGAGCACTGGCTGGCTGGTGGAAGTTCTCTCTTCCTCGCTGGCCTAACTACAGAAGTTCAATTCTGAGTGGATGGAGCCATAAAGCAGAAGCACCATGGCTTACCATGCGGAAGACAGCCGTTCCGGAGTCACAAGCCTCATTCAAATTTGTCTAGGAAACCGGACTCCTGTAGCTCCTGCCTGGAATACTAGCTACACAGGAGGCTGCTACCTGAGCATTGTAAGGTCCGTTGCTGGATGGCTAGCAGACTCCACCCTCCTCGCAGCAAAGTCTCCACCCAGTACCTGCGTTACCTAGGCAACTGGGACACCTGGAAGAGGTCACATCTGAATTTGATGTGGCCACACCTTTCTCCGCCCATACCCTAGATAAGGCCGAGCCCAGGCCCAGACGCGCTCTCTCTCTTGCTGTTCTTTTCTAGCTCTATCTCTCTCTGCTCTCTCTCTGCTCTAGCTCTTTCCTCTCTTTCCCAGCTCTCTCTCATTCCCAGGCCTTTCCCAGCCGCATGGAGTACCAACCTTGCCTGGTCCCAGCAGGTCTACTGAATAAACCTACCCCTTACCTGAATACCACGTGTGTGCTGGTGCTGTTCTTACTCAGCTACCTCTTTTTAAAAACCTAACAAGCATCATGGTTCAAAGCCAGGCTCTGGGAGACTCTCATCACCCATCACTTGCAAAAAGCTGGAAGTGGTGGTGTGGCTCAAGTGGTACAGCACCAGCCTTGAGCAAAAATGCTAAAGGTAAGTATGAGGCTCTGAGTTCAAGCCCCAGTACTGGCATGCATGCACGTGAACGTGCACACATAGACACACACAGATAAATTGTGTAGTAAACACTTATTCAATGGTCCCTGAGATTTGGAGTATGTTGGGGAGGTAAAAAGCCCAATCTCTCCTCTAAACTGGCAGCCAGGGGAGAACCCACAGGAAGAGGCCTGTTCCTCAGAGCCGCCACCAATTCCCCGCCCGACTTTGGATGTGAAATCTTGCTCCTCCTGCAGGACTGCAATCCACCCTCTTGCAGCTGGCTGTGAAAACAGGTCTAGGGGGAAAAAAAAACAAACAAAACTAAGGTTTTGTGGAAGTGTAAAGTTTAAGTCAAAGTGCTTGCTCATCTTCTGAGTAGAGAGGCAAGTGGCGCAGGCCCGGACGGCATCATTTACGTCAAGAAGCTTCCTGGCAAAGTGCTCTCGCCGTACACCACCTCCCCATTGGGAAGTACTCCGCTCCAACGGATCCCCAGCGGAGCCTGCACATCACGGCCCTTCTCCACTCCCAGAGGCGGCTTCCTCAAATGCCTCATCATTTGCACACCAGCGCCTTCCCCTCCCCACCCCTTCTTACCCACAGATAGCCAATCCAAGACCCAATGGTGTGTTGAAAACACATCCACAGGAAAGAAGTACAAATATGTACCCTGTTTGTCTTTGGAGCCAGATGTCTGAAAAGCTCCCTTGACAAAAAAAGAAAGAAAGAAAGAAAAAGGCTGCCACAAAGAATCCTCTCATTTACTACTCAGGAAACACGCTCCTTTCATTGGAAAGTGATGACATGAACTTGAACCGCCTCCCAGTACTGCTCTGAATGCGTCTCCCCACACCCAAGGCATGCAGAGGACGGCACACAGAAAGCAGATGCAGTCACCAGGACACTGCCAGACCCGCCGCCCACCCTCAAACATAAATCAGCCTTACATTCCTTCTGAATTTTTCTTTCTCTGTAAGGCTCTCTGCATGTTGTTTTATGGATTTAATCTAGTGAGACTCAATCATCTTTTTTCTTTTTTTTTTTGGTGCCAGTGCTGGGGCTTGAACTCAGGGCCTGGGCGTTATCCTTGAGGCTCTTTTTGCTCAAGGCTAAGGCTCTATCACTTGAACCATAGTACCATGCCCAGCATTTCTGAGTTTATTGGACCTAAAAGTCTCATGGACTTTTCTGCCCGGACTGGCCTCGAATCAAGATCCTCAGATCGCAGCCTCCTGAGTAGCTAGGATTACAGGTGTGAGCCATCAGCACATGGCTCCCAGTAGCCTTTTAATAGCTGAGCTATACATCAAAGGAGTTGCGGCTTATATTGGAGACCAACGGAGGAAGACAGAGGCACAAAGTAAGCATCTCCAGCCTTGATACGGTGTGATGCTCAGAAATCCATACAACTAGGAAAACTAGACTTAGTTCTGCAAAATCAAGCTTGATGTGGTAGGACATGCCTGAGGTCCCAGATACATGGGAGGCAGAGACAGGAAGATCTAAGTTCGAGGCTGACCCTGGACAAAAGCACTATATCCTACTGGAAAAATAAACTAATGCAAAAGAACACTGTGAGTATGGCTCAAGTGGCAGAATACCTACTTAGCAAGTGAGAATCCCTGAGTTCAAACTCCAGTACCACTCTCTCCGGCCTCCAATTGTGCGGAATCTCAAAACTATCTGTTAGAGCTGAGTACTGGTGGCTCACGCCTGTAATCATAGCTACTCAGGAGGCTGAGATCTGAAGACTGCAGTTTGAAGCCAACCTGGGCAGGAAAGTCTGTGACTCGTATCTCCAATAAACCATTCAGAAACAGCCAGAAGGGCACTGTAGTTCAAGTGGTAGAGCACTGGCCTTGAGAAAAAGAATCTCAGGGGCAGCATCTAGGCCCTGAGTTCAAGTTCCAGGACTGGCACCCAAAACCAAAAACTACCTGTTGGAACCACAACTTAATCTGCTGTCTCAGCTTTTCAGCATATCACCACTAAGCTTAATGTCTTCACCATAGAAGGGGACCCAAGGGCTTAAGCAATGTAATATGTTCAAAAACACTCTGTGAATGGTTAGGAATGGTTTACTAGAACAATTCATATAGCTAAATTAGACTCTATCATCCCTCCTCTCCCAGCCCTGACTCACATTTAACACAAGGCCAGTGCCTTGTCTCATGGGCTGTTTTCATTCTCCACGAGAAAAGTTGACCTGGCAAAACTGAAAGGAATGTGAAGAATGAGGAGTGATCTCGAACTGTCCCTTGCCATATGTCAGGCGGACAGATATTTGGAGAATACCTGGTACAGGTAAAACAGAAAATCCCTTCCAATAACCCATAAGCTCAACTCCCACTTGTGTCCAGTTTCTGGGCCAAGAAATATAAGTAAACATATATTCACCATATTTCTGATAGTTTTAAGATCTGTCAGCAAATAAAGAAGCAGTTGTAGTGAAGAAAAAGTGTATTTCACAGTCATTATAAAAGTACATACATTGAATAATGGTGATATAAATATCGTCCTTACTTATGACCGAACCATACAACTCACATGGACTCTTTCCTCTTGGACTTCAGCACGATGAATGATTGGTCATTTCTGTCAGTTAGCAATAGGCTGACTGAAATCACAGGCACAGACCGATGCAGGACAGTCACGGGTCGGACAGACAACACACTTTGTACTTATCAAAGGAATAGTCAAGTTTTCCATATAAATATAATAAAATAATAAAGACTTTTTAACATTTCTTCTCTCAATTCAGTTTCATAGATTTGTCTGGCAGGTGCTCACACACACACACACCAAAAACACAGTTTCTTTCCCCTCCCCCTCACTCTCTTTCACCTCGCACCGGGTTCACAACACACCTGAGTTTTGGAGTCTCAAGTTACCAGTGGCAACAGGGTCAGCTAGTGGTACCATACTGCAGCTGTTCCAGAAGCTTGCAAACAGAGGGGACCATGTTCTCCACGAGCTAACAGTAACATAGAGCCACCCACCCACATCTGGTGAGCACTGTCAGATGCAAGGAAAAGCCAGGCGCTACGAGAAGCTCACAATGCACGGGGACACATCCTTCCAACCTGCAGGGCAGAACAGTCGGAAGCTATCTTTACAAAAAACAGATTCTTCACCCACCCCAAATTGAACATTTCATGTTCAATGAAGAGAGGGTTGACCAGATGACTCTTCAAAAGCTCTTGTTTTTCTGGAGCCCAGACTGAAGTCACACAAAGGAGGATTAGCAGGAGACTGCCCTCTTCTTAGTGTGCTCTTAGGGCTGGGGTCAATCCATCCAAAAGGATCAGGAAGCCCCAAAGTCAGCTGGGACTGAGCTATCTCAGTGGCGGCCAGAATCACCCAAAGACCTTTCCTTACCTCATCCAGTCAGCTTTGAAGGGTCTAACAAAGTCTCAAATGGTAACTGAGAAAGGCCAGAATCGCCCCTCTCTTCTCTGGCTGCCAGTGAGATGAAGGCTAGCCTTATGTACAATATGAAGGGACTTGGCCCACGTTGGAACTAATGGACCAGATGACTGCTCTGCAGTGATCAATCACAGCAGCGGTCACTTGCATCTACTCTACGCAAAAGTCTAAGATTCCAGGCTGCTCTGTAATATGTCTCCTGAATTAACTACTACACAACCTGTGCCAAGTCACATTCCCTTCTTGCAATTCCGCTCACAACAGAGAACCTGCTTCCAGAAGCCAGGGAGGTGGCCTCCACTGGGCTGTCCAGCTGGACACAGTCAGATAACACTAAGATCCACAAAACGTACACATGGGGACGGTACAGTCACAACTGGAGACGCATCTTTGGTTCGATCCTTGGCAAGAGGGGTGGAAACACCACATGGACTGGAAGTCAGGATACACAGCTTTCGTTGAGGAAGGAGCTTGGTGTGCATGAACATGAGTTCTCTGAAGGGCAAGCCAGTTCACTGCTCACAGACACCACCTGCACTCCACCTTAGACTCATTTCTGGGGAGCTGGAAGTTGGGGTGCACACAGGGAATGTAGCCTTCACTCAGATTCTGCTGCAACCATCTTGTTCTTTCTTTTAAAGGAACCACCTGTAACTGTGTTTTCCACCTTCTGGAGGGATCAAGGCTCTCTGTTGATGCAATGAGAAGAACACAAGGTGGCTGAGATCCTGGCTTTCTGGCAGCACACTGTGGTCCAACCCCACTACAAACAACACCCAAGCCAGCCTTTTGACTGTTCCTCTCATGGACACATGAATTCAGTGCAAGTGCTTTTCAATCTCTCCATCTAGGGTGTAGAGAATGATGTTATTCAATTTAACACCGTCACAGAAAGAAAACAAACAAACAAAAACACTCTTTGGATAAAATCATTCTGCTACCAACCAGTTTCAACCAAAAGAAGACAAAAAAAAAAAAAATCTGTCAAAACTCTGCTTGGGAACAAGTGTTTCCTTCAGTCTTTTCTGCCATCAGATCCTTTCCATTTGGTTCCACCATTGCCCAAGGTTCTTCCTCTGGGCTTCCTGCTCCTGCATGGCTGGGTTGCAGGGATTTGCTGTTAGGGCCACACCGTTTCCTTCTGCAGAGGAAATTCTGGCCAGGATGAATGAGTTAGGGTATTGTTGGCCCCCGTGACCGACTGCTGAAGAGTGGTCCGCAGAGGCACATGCATAGCACAGAGGAAAGAGAGATCGGGTAGTCTGCAGATCCGAGGGACCCAGGAAGTCAGGGGGACTTTCAACCCTAAGCCCAGCTGGGTATGGATAAGGTGGATGAGGAATGAGTGCAAAGGGAGTCTCCGATGGGAAGTGGCTGCCCCTACACCCAGACCTCCTCGTGACTTTCAGGAATGTGTGTGTGTGTGTAGGTGGGGCGGGGGTCCCTTAAGAAAGGCTTGTTGTACAGATGTGGGGACTGGATTTCAGCTGGTCCATACTTGGGATGAGGCTCTAAAGGAAGCTCCCATGAGTCTCTGACTGCTCCTTCTCTCAGATGTGTGGCGCGCTCTGTTCTACTGCTGTCTCACAATCTCATTGGCTCAGGTTAACATTGGCCCTTGACTCCATCAGCCATGTGGAAGGAAAGGCTGCTGGGGCCCGTGGGCTGCAGCGGGGGCATGCTGGCCTCCAGGGGCCTCTCCGCAGAGGGCTGCAGGCTCTGGTGTCGTTTCCTCAGCATCTGTCCAATGCCCATCATCGGGAACCTGCCCCGGCTCTTCACACAATTGGGGCTCCCCAGTGGCTGCATGGGGCCATGGTTGGCCACGGGAGGTGGGGAACACACGCCTTCCTCTTTGGGGGGGCCGCTCTTGTCTTCGTGAGCAAAGGAGACGAGCGTAGGATGCAGTGGGGTCTGGAGAGGTGACATACTTCCAGACAAGAGCCCCGGAGAGAGTGTCCTGTCCCCGGCATTCCTGTGGGCCAAGCTTGCAGGGGAGTTCAGAATCCTGTAGTGGTGAGAAGGAGACAGCAGTTCTATGTGGTCGTCACGATCGACAGACTCAAAGGAGCGCACCATATCCAGCATCAGGGGGTCTTCCTTAGGGAGGATGCCGGCACTGCCGGGCCCTTGCTGCTGGGGCTCTGCTTTCTTTACAATCCTGGGGGTCCTGGGAGGTGGGACGGGGATGAACTCCATGGAAGAAGACGCCACACAACTGGAATCAGAGGTTTTCCGGAAAAGATTGCGGCAGCCAAAGGAATCTGCACATCAAGAGATCAAGGAAATCAGGACAAATACAGAAACGATGCACGTAGCAGCAGCCTTCTGCCGGCACCGAGGCTCAGCTTGGTGAGACAGGACCCCAATGGAGGATCATGGAATCAAGAAACAAATGGCCACAACTCCCCAGGAGAAGGGTCAGCCATTACGACTCTCCTTTTGTATGCTTAAAATTCTAGACTGTAAACCAGGAGCCAGGCTGACACCTGTAATCCTAGCTACTCAGGAGGCTGAGATATGAGGATCATGGTTCAAAGCCAGCCCAGGCAATGAAGTCTACAACACCAAAACCTAAAAGTAGAGCTGCGGTTCAAATGGTAAAGTACTAGCCATGAGTGAAAAAGCTCAAGGACAGTGCCCAGGCCCTGAGTTCAAGCCCCAGAACTGGCACGCATGCACGCACACATGCATGCACACACACACACACACACGTGTGCGTGCGCATGTGCGCGTGCGCACATGTGAATTCTGAACTTTATAAAGAGAACGAATATGATCATGGTATATTATGTGCATACATAGAAATCACAATGAGGGCTGGGAATGTGCTTTAGTGGTAGAGTGCTTGCGTAGCATGCATGAAGCTCTGGGTTTGATTCCTCAGTACCACATACACAGAAAAAGCCAGAAGTAGACCTGGGGCTCAAGTGGTAGAGTGCTAACCCTGAGCAAAAGAAGCTCAGGGACGGTACCCAGCCCTGAGTTCAAGCCCCAGGACTGGCAAAAAAGAGAAAAGAATGGAAAAGAAATCACAATGAAACACTGCTTTGCACAATTAATGTATGCTAGTAAAAATAATTAAAAAAAATTCTGGACTCAGTCAAGGGACCTTTGAGTAAAAAGGACCAGGCACTGACAGGATACCTACTGAATTCCTGCAAGTGTACCACGCCCAAAACACCTGCCATCTGGTCCTTCACCTGCTGCCCTGCAAGAACTGTGTCCTTCAGGGATGGGCATCTTGGTTTTGCTTTTAAGTGTATCTTGATAAAACATACAGAGCAGGACACTGATTCCTGTCACCATTTTTTTTACTACATAATTCAGTGACGTATATTCGTACCACGCAATCAAATTTCACAGCAATTTTCGTCTTGTAGCTGATCTCCCTGCCTCTCCTTCTCCTGCTATGCTACTTCCTCCTCCATGAACCTGACTATTATGACCAGAATCGCACGGAAGCTGTTCTTTCATGACTGGCTCACTTCACTCAGCGCCTTGGCCCCCGTGTCCTCGTGTGCTGTGGCGTGTGTCAGGATCTCCCTCTCTTTTAGGGCTCTCTCATGACTTCTGAACTTCGGGAGACCCATCTGAACAAGAGGTTCATCTACACAGTTAAGGCAACCGGCCAGTTCTCATAAATTCCACTTCAACCTGGCACAGGCTAGAATCCAGGTTTACAAACAGTATCAGAAAGGAGAGGGGAAATCCCTTTATAGATGTGGCGCTGAGGGGAAGAAAGTCCAGCTCATATGCAACATGCCCAGTCACAGATTCTTTTCCCTCAGTGTTTCATTTTATAGGCCCCATCCAGGCCCAGCTGCAGGAGCAAGCAGCTGCCCACTGTGTGTGATTCCGGGAGCAGCTGAGGGTACTAGACTCTTCCTTGCCTACATAAATAAACAGAGACACCAAAATAAATCTGCTCAGGCAGCAGATGCGAGAGGAAGTAAAATTTCATTAATGCCTAATGTCTCCGGCGGACACACGGGCAGTATCTCATCAGCATGTGCTAGGTGCTCTGCACCCAGGAAGGCGGGCTGTTCTGGGCTACATGGGGACAGAGTGGCCACTGTCCAGTGGCCTCACTAACTGCCCGGCCAGCCTGAGTTGACCTCAGATGGACATGGCTCTCTTTCTAAAAATCCTGCATCTTCACATCAAAAAGAGAGACAGAGAGAGAGAGAGAGAGAGAGAGAGAGAGAGAGAGAGAGAGAGAGAGAGCCTGGACAATGTGACTTCTTCCAGCGCCCCAAGAACAAGAACTGTCTGTCGTCCAATGCCCCGGTCTGTGCCAGGATGCCCCAGCCTCGGGTGTCCTTTCTCTTGGTATTTTCTCCCCTGTGCATCAAAGCAGTGTCTGGGGAGTTCTCTCCTTTCCACATCCTCCCCTGCCTGTCCCAGAGGACAGCACAGATTCTGCAGAGCACAGATCTGCACTAGGAGAGGAGCCCTACATAAATAGTTCATTCCATCTACCTGGTAGTTCCAACAGGGAAAAGCTGTGAGAAGAAGCAAAGAAGACTTGGGGCAGTCACGGGCAGTAAATGTAGATTTGAACTCAGGTCTGAGACCCTATCCTCAGCCCAGAGTGCAGACTTAGTTGCACTTCCAGGCTTCACAGGAGCTATGCTTGTGGCAAAGGCCCTAATCTATGCTTCTGTTCTTGTACCCCAGCCTCTATTCCTGTACCCCAGCCTCTATTCCTGTAATGCCTGATTATTGCACACATACACATATATCCCAACCTCTGTCTTACAGCACTGTGAACCCCTCTGCTCCTAAAACACAATGCACCCCAACCTTTACTCCCACAATGCTATGCACCTTAATCTCTGCTCCTACAATACCAAGCACCCTATCCTCTGCTCCTACAATACCAAGCACCCCAACGTTTGTTCCTATAATACCACGCACTCCACCTCTGCCCCAACTGTGCCAGGTGTACTCCAGTCTCTTCTCCCCAAGCACACACACCTTGATCACTGCTCCTGTAATGCCATTCCCCAGTCTCTGTGATTCTGTACTCTCCCATCTGTCTCCATAATGCCACCACCCACCTGCTCTGTGTTCCCAGCCGCCCCCCCCCCCCCCCCCCCCGGCACAGGTGGCTAATACACCACAGTTGGGCTGTTGGTTCTCCTCCTGCTTCCCCAAGGGTAGCTCCTGGGATGGAGCATGGGCTCAGGGTCTTCTGTAACCGCTCAACCTGTTGGATGAAATGAGATACACAAAGAGGCTCCGCCCCTCCCCCCCCCCCCCACTCCCCCACCCTCCAACTCAGAAGCCAGCACGCTATAGACAATGAGTTACCATCCAAGAGTCCCCTGGTCTGGGCACACACAGCTGTGTCCCCTATGGGGGGTACACTGCAGATACCAAGCTCAACATAGGTGAGCTGAGAGGGTCCTCAGAGATCACCCACCTTTGTCAGGGAAGGCAGACTTGGAGGCCTTCCGGTCCTTCAGCAGGGCTTTGGTGTTGTGAATCTGCGTGATGAGGGAGGCCGGGGGCTGTTTGTGGGAGGGCAGGTTCTTATCCAACTTCTTGGAAAAAGGTCGATGAAGGAAATCCCCTCTCTTCTCTTGTTCTTTGGGCTTCTTGTCCTTCAAATCAGAAGCAAACATACATACTGAGCCACACATGGGCCTCCTCTTTGGAAAGTCATCGGAGCGTATTGGAGGAATCCTAGCTCTCTGCTTCTGCATGCTCTCTCTCCCACAGGAGCCATAGGGAGGAGCTGGGTCTGGAAGATGCTCCAAGGAGTCCAGCTCCTTCCGCTCGCTTGACCAGCGGGCCTCGGCTGTCTCTTATACCTCACGGCACCGTTTCAAGGGTCTCCAACACAGGCCAAGGCCTCCCTAGGAGTTGGTTATTTCAAACCCGAGCTGAACAAACTCAAGTGAGGCAGATGAGGTCTTTTGCAAACCTATCATGTACCATTTACAATGGTACCCTAGCTGGGGAAGGCACAGGGGTCATGTGAGCACTGCGGAAGAGGAGGCAGAATTACATGTGTCTGAAACTAGCCTGGGATGTATAACATTCTGTCTCAAACCAACAAGAAATAACAATTCAGAATAAATAAATAAATAAAGTGGTACCCTGGGATGCTACGCTCAGTGAGGCCTTGCAACCTGAGATGTAGCTGATGCCCTTCTCTGCCAGGCCAAGGAACCCGACACAACTGGATAGGAGAGTCCAGAGGTCGGAGTACTGCCCTGTGGGTTTCTGGTGCTTTCTATCCTCTAGGCCTGGGAACGCTTCCTTGTAGAACTAAAACTCACAGGCTTGCAGCCTTATCTTGCTGTGAATTTTATCTTTACTTAACTAGGCTATAGTCCCTCTGATAGGAGCAAACTTGTCACTATTGATTTATCCTCAACCCCACTACCTCTGGCATAAAGCCAGGCACTTAAGGAAAAAGCATAATACATAGCTATCGAAATCAACATTTTCAAAAAGGTCAGTAGAAACCAAATAAGAGTTCAGATGACTTGAGTTCAAATCTCTGGGAAGGGAGGAATGCCATGGTGTAGAAATTCCTTCTCTGGCCTGTGAGACAGTGCGCGATGTTTACCATTACCAACAGACTGAGGCTGACCCGGGCCTGGCTGAGGGAAAGGGGCAGCCTTCCACTCTTTTTTTTTTTTTTACTTCCAATTTTGAAGAGTATTTGCAATTCGAGAGAGCTCATCTATTTTTCATTGACGTTGCTGAAAAGCTTCTCAAAGAAACATCTCTTTGCACTTTTGTAAAAGTGCCCTTTCCAACAAGGATGCTCAATGCCTTTGAAGAGCGTGACTCACTACGTCCAATGTGCGAGTGGAAAAGCACAGGAGGCAGTAGACAGCAGGGCCTTCAGAGCCACGTTGTGGGCCGTAGCTCTTGGGGGAAGGGGATTAAATCTGATTCAGTGGTTGGTTCCTAGTGGAAGAGCAAAATGGAATGAAATAGAGGCAAAGCCTCCTCAGACTCCTGCCACAACTTCCAATGAGGTCGCAGTGATGGCGGCTGCCAGCTGCATGAAATGCAGGACCCCCCAAAGTGCAGAATGCATTTGATCCCTTTACAAAGGAGCACAGCTCGGGCGGTTAAATTCAGAGACTTCTGCAGGTCTGGAGTCGGTACTGTGGACACTTGACTCCACACGGCCCTCTTAAAGCCTGGCAGTGAGTGTCAGGCAGTATCAGCGGAGGAGAGCAAGAGCAGACCTGACTGGCCAGGGCAAGGGCAGGGGCTAGGAACATACTTCAGTCTGGTTCCTGGAAGGCTGTCTGAACGTGAGGCACAAGACAAAGGCTCCAGGTTACCCTCTGGTGCTGTGGCTTGCCATTGTAACTGTACTAAGAGGTGGATCCTTTAACACCAGGCATGGTCGTGCATGCTTGTAATCCCAGCACTCAGGAGACTGAGGCAGAAGGATAGTGAGCTTCAGGCTAGCCTAAGCTGAGTGGCATAGATCTTGTCTCAGAAAGAAAAAATAGAAACAAACAAAAGAAAAGAAAAGGAAGGGTGAGGAAGAAAAAGAAAGGAGGAGGAGGAGGAGAAGGAGGAGGAAGAGAAGAGAAGAGGAAGAAAAGGAAGAAGAGGAGGAAGAAGAGGAGGAGGAAGAAGAGGAAGAGAAGGAGGAGGAGGAAGAGAAGGAGGAGGAGGAAGATAAGGAAGAGGAGGAGGAGGAGGAGGAGGAGGAGGAAGAGAAGGAGGAAGAAGAAGAGGAGGAGGAGGAAGAAGAGGAAGAGAAGGAGGAAGAGGAAGAGAAGGAGGAGGAGGAGGAGGAAAAGAAGGAGGAGGAGGAGGAAAAGAAGGAGGAGGAGGAGGAAAAGAAGGAGGAGGAGGAAGTAAAGAAGGAGGAGGAGGAGGAGGAAAAGAAGGAGGAGGAGGAGGAGGAAAAGAAGGAGGAGGAGGAGGAGGAAGAGAAGGAGGAAGAAGAAGAGGAGGAGGAGGAAGAAGAGGAAGAGAAGGAGGAGGAGGAAGAGGAGGAGGAGGAGGAGGAAAATAAGGAGGAGGAGGGGGAAAAGAAGGAGGAGGAGGAGGAAAAGAAGGAGGAGGAGGAGGAAAAGAAGGAGGAGGAGGAGGAAAAGAAGGAGGAGGAGGAAAAGAAGGAGGAGGAGGAGGAAAAGAAGGAGGAGGAGGAGGAAAAGAAGGAGGAGGAGGAAGAGAAGGAGGAGGAGGAGGAGGAAAAGAAGGAGGAGGAGGAGGAGGTGAGTCCTTTAAAAGGGGACAAGGTCATGGGAAGCGCGGTGCATTATCACAGCAGTGGGCTGCTTGTCACCGAGTGAACTCGTTGTCTTGGGGCTGGGTTGGTTGTGGCGGGAGGAGGCCGCTAATTAAAAGGATGAGGTTGGCCATCACTCTGACTCCTAGGTACACTTCCTAACCGTGAGCTGCCCTCCTCCCTCAGGTTAGGATGAAGCCCAAGGTCCTGCCCACAGGCTCATGCCATGCCTTTGAACTGCACTAGAACTGTAGGAATAAGTCTCTGTTCTTTGTAAATTACCCAGACTCAGGTAATCCATTACAGAAAAAAAATCCAGTATGCTACAATGTGCTCAGGGTCACCTCGTCACCTCGGGACCTGGGACAGTAATAACTTTTTGCTGTTTTCTGCTGCTTTGTTTACATGAAAGTAAACATTTGTCTAATGTGAAGAAAGATGAGCTTTGACAACACACACACACACACACTCACACACACAGACACACACACATCTACAGCATCCATGGGGGGTGGGGGGGGGGCGTATAAATGGTCTATTCTAGAAGTCTAGCCTATTTCCTTCCTTTTGCAGTTTTCTTGGTTTTTATGCACAAGTTACCATTGCTCTGTGTCAACACCTTTCATAGGAAAAGGGCCAAATGTACTTCTGTAAGACATTTTTTAAAATATTGATTTTTTAAAGAATAAATTATATTCACCCCTTTTGCAGATCAAAAAAAAAAAAAAAAATCACAGGCACTGGACGCTGGTGGCTCACGCCTGTAATCCTAGCTACTCAGGAGGCTGAGATCTGAGGATTGCGGTTCAAAGTCAGCCTGGGCAGGAAAGTCCATGAAACTCTTATCTCCAAAAAACCACAAGTAAAACGAAAGAGCACTAGCCTTGAACTGAAGAGCTGAGAGACAGAGCCCAGGCAGAGTACAAGCCCCATGACACCCCCAAAGAAAAAAAAATCCCAGGCAGGCAACATTCTTTCAAGCTGTTCTGTAACCTCCAAGCTTACCGAACGGCCAGCAGCTCTAGGGGCTCACATCAGCGCCTTTCCACCTCTCCTTGGGGGTCTCAAATACTTAAAGAGCAAGTCACAAAATGTCTCCCAGACTGACCTAAGTAGCATTAAGAGCTGCATGCTGGGTATCAGTAGTTCACGTCTGTAATCCTAGCTACTCAGGAGGCTGAAAGGCTGAAATCTGAGGATCCCATCTTGAAGTCAGCCGGCTAAGTAAAGCAATAGATTCTTATCTCCAATTAAGCAGAAAAAAAAAGCTGGAAGTAGAGCTGTGGTATAATACTAATCTTAAGCCAAAAAGCCAGGCAAGAGCATGCGGCCCTGAGTTCAAGCTCTATGACTAGCATATGTATATGTGCGTGCGCGTGCGCGCGCGCGCACACACACACACACACACACACGGAGCCCAAAGTTTGCTGGGAAGGACACTAAGGTTAGCCTGTATGACCAAATTTTCCTCTAGTCAACAAAGAGAAAATGAAATTTCACTTTACTGCTTGATTGAAAGTTCCAGAAAACTCTACTAAGACTACCTTTATTGGGATTGCTCCCAGGGTCCTGCTCAGCCTAGAACTGGTTCCAGACCTCTCCCTCCCCGAGGGGCAGAACCTTGTCCAGCCCGTGAAGCAGGGTCAACAGCCTGGAGGAAAGCTGGTTGTTTACAACCAGAAGATCTCATTACCCTCTGAGCACACAGTCCCAAAACGCAAATGATCACCCCATTCTACCTTCTCATTTGCATGGCCTATTTTCTCCCCAAGAAATGTCCTAGGGAGCCAGCTGCTCAACTGCCTTACGTAACAGAAGATCTTTGGAAGGACTCATCACACTATGCTCTGCACAGGCATGTGCCCACCCCCCAATGCTACTACCTGTACTCCCTGCACAGCCCTGGCCTTCCAGGCTCTGCCCACCAGCGTCTCTGCCATCCATGAGGGCCTGAGAGCCAAGGAACAATTTCAAGCTCTGCTCTGAGAACTTCCTTCTTTGTACCTATCTATATCTTTCTCCCCTTCCTTCCTTCCTTCCTTCCTTCCTTCCTTCCTTCCTTCCTTCCTTCCTTCCTTCCTTCCTTCCTTCCGTGTATACATGGTACTGGAGAGTGAACAGGACTCTACCACTTGTGACACTCTCTCAAGTCCACTTTGCTTTTTCAAGTTTACTTTTGATATACAGTCTTACTAACTTCACCTAGGCCTATACTCAAACTATGATCTTCTTACCTCCACCTCCCGAGTAGCTGGGATCATATACACGCCAGCATGACTGCCCTGGGCCTACCCTAAACTCCTGTGGCCATTAAAGGAGAAGTAGCAAGGTGTTGATGATCGCCCGGGCTTCTGGGAAGAGATGGTTCTCAATTACCTCCCCTGGCAGAGGCCCAGCCCCTGGGCTCTTGGGTCTGTCCATGCTTGGACTCTTAGCTGATGGCTACTCAGTGGGGCTGACAGCTAGTGAAGAATGACCGGAGCTGCTGGGACACTAGCCATGCTAGTAGTCTGGTAATATGGAAATGCAGACTCCATTCCTGGCTCACTCTGCTACTGGCTGGTGATCCTGAGTAAGGAACTTCAACTGGAGGGGAAGTGTTTTCCATCCATAAACAAAAGTGTGTGCTCTTTTCAGCTGTGAGGATAAACAAAAATCCACATGACACCTGTGTTTTTTGTTTTCAGGTCTTTGGAAAACAAATTCTGCCTCTGAAAGGGTTACGGACTTGGACCAGCTCTAGGTCTTGGGCCCAGTGGCCTGCTCTACAGAGCTTGGACTTGCCAAGATCAGAATTGTGCAAGCCTATATCCATCTCTCAAACCCGGGCTGGTGGCTCATGTCTGTAATCCTAGCTAATTAGATATGAGGATCATAGTTTGAAGCTAGCCTGGGTAGGAAATGCCTGGAAGACTCTCATGCAGTAAGCTACCCCCCTCCCATAGAGAGAGAGAAAGAGAGAGACAGAGAGAGAAACAGAGAAAACAGAGCTGTGGCTCCAGTGGTAGAGTGCTAGTATTGAACAAAGAAACTCAGGGACAGGATGCAGGCCCTGAGTTCAAGCCCTTGGAGACACACACACACACACACACACACACACACACACACACACACACACACAAGGCCCTGAGTTCAAGCCCTTGGAGACACACACACACACACACACACACACACACACACACACACAATCTCTTAGTCTTTGTCTCTCTCTCTCTCTGTCCAAGTTCTTACCTGCACAGCAGCATGGAGTTCAAAGTCTCTTGTCCAGGTATCCAGCGAGGCCTGTGGAGAGCAGTATTTTTCAATGATCCAAGAAGCTGCATTGCTATTTAATTCCTCAACTTTACCACCCCCCCCACCTCCTCTCCTGCAGCTCATACTGAAGTGATTCCTTTCCGTGTTTACAAATCTTCCTGTCCCCATCAAAAAATATCAGACCCATAAATCAGAGTGGCAGTAGGCAGTGAAGGTCCTGATTCACATGCTGAGTAGATTTTCTAGGTAAACCTTATTAAATATGAAGATTCAAAACTGAGGAGCATCCTACAGATGAGCAAACAGCAAAATCGGCCATGTGAACAGCAACCACGTCACCACAGCAAGCCCCAGGGCTCAGCTGATACCTGCCAGCCTCCCATCAGGCCTTCTCCAGCCTCGCTGCGCCCCAAAGAAACCACCACTTCCATGTCCAGCCTCACACATGCTTGATCCAATTCTACACTTGTACACGATTTTTAAATCTGACACAAACCAACATGTAAGCATTTACCTTTTAACTTATGTTCCCTGTGGCAGGTTGATTCAGACTGTCTTAAATGTTGTATGTTAAAGTTCGAACCCCCAGGACAGCTCAGAACGTGCCCTTGCTCACAGACAGGGTGTTTATACAGAAGTCATCGAGTTAACCTAAGGTTACTCAGGTGGGCCCAAACCCACTGGAGTGATATCCACAAAAACAGTATAGTAGGCCCACAAGAACATCATCTAAGAGATCAAGGATTCCCAGGACCCACAGTAGGGCCGGCAGCAGATTCCCCTCATGGCCTGGGGAGGAACAGGTCCTGCTGAGCCTGGATCTTGGGGGCCAGCACTAGAACTGTAAAAGCACAGATTTCTGCCCAGTTGTGGTATTTGGTACAGCAGCCTGAGCAGACTAATCCAGTCTCCTGCTTTCTCTATGCCACATTTCCCTCCAAACTCCAAAGCAGTACTTCCTATCACAAAGGCCGCTTCCTACTTCTATTTCACAGTTTTGTAGACATCAACATCACTTTCCAAAAGAGATTTGAACAAAAATGGCTTTACGTCCTGCATGGCCTTAATAGGTAGTCAAAAAATGATGACTACCCTCTTTCCACTCTCATAGTTACCCAGGTCTCTTCCCCGGGAGACGGTGCCTTGGACACATCTATAGATCTATAGATCTATAGATCTCAGTTTCACAAATGTCTTTTCTCGCTGGGTGTTGGTAGCTCAGACTTATAATCCTAGCTACTCAGGAGGCTGAAAGCTGAGTCTTAAGGTTCAAAGCCAGCCAGAAAAATCTGACACTCTTATCTCCAATGAGCCAACAAAAATCTGGAAGTGGAAGCATGGCTCAAGCGGTAGAATATGAACCTTGGGCAGAGGCGAGTGAGAGCACAAGGGTGCTGGGTTCAAGCCGCACTGGACCGAAACAACAACGACGACGAAATTCTCCGCTATACTCTTACACAAAGAAGAAAAGTCTGAAAATCAAAGAATTGTAAACCTAGCAGAGAAATGAAAACAACTTAATTCAGCTCACGGAGCTCCTAGGAGAAAAAGAACAAGGAGGAAATAAGAGCCCAGAGATGCACTCAGTACACAGGACATGGCTTGATGCCATCATCCCTGGGGACATGGGACCTGTGTACTGCCAGTCAGCACTCACACAATCTGCCACTTTTGTCCCCTGCCTCCTTGCCTCCATCCATCGCACTCCTGTAGCATGGATGTCTCGCCTCTTAGGCCAGTCATGGTAACTAGCGTAAAACTAGTAAAGTATGGATCTTCTCACAACCTCCAGATCTCTCTCTCTCTCTCTCCCCCACCCTCCTTGAGACAGGTTCTCAATATGAGCCCCAGTCTGGTCTGGAACTTGTGATCTTCCTGCCTCAGGCATGTGCCACCATGCCTGGCTATATATAATAGTATTTTTCCCAACTAGCCCCCCACCACACTTTCTCGTTTCCAGCACAGACAAGTTGGACAATCTAGTCATAACTTGTAATTCAATTAACAGAAATAACCACTGCAGTTTGGAGAAAACAAATGGATCATAGAAAATTGAAATCCTGTTTGCCCATTAGTGTTCCTATTTAAATCTTAACTGTTTGATATTTCAACAAATGTTTAAAACGATCACCATGTGCACTTGAGCCAAGTGAAATAATCACTAGAGAAAAAGAATCCAAATGAAAGAAAGGGGAGCTTTGCATCACAGCTCTGGCACTGGCCACATAGCACAAGGGTTGGGATGAGAAGAGCAGAGATCAGAACACAAGGGCACCAAGAGGGAACGCAGCAGCCACAGAGGGTGCACACACCAGTCTCTCGTCCCTTGCAGTGGCTATTAGCATTATCACAGTCAAATGCAAGAGAAGAGGCCAAAAGCCTAAAATGGATTCTGCATCTCCGGGTCTCTGAGGGATTCCTGCTGGAAGACTCGGCCATCTGCCGGTGACAAGGCCTATGCGTGCTGTGCTGCAGGTGTGTCCCTTACTTTACTCAAGTTAGGTGTCTCAATTAGAATGTTTTGTCTTCCCCAGGTACTTGCCCCAAGTCTACCTATTTTCCAGGCCTTGGGACAAAGTCCTATCTGATTCTTTCACTTTGACCATTCAGTAAATATTTTTCTCTTTTTATTTTTGTTTTTATAGGCAGTCCCAGGGTTTGAATTCAGGACCTGGTCTCTGTCCCTGAGCCTCTCTGTGTTCAAGGCTAGCTCTCTACCACTTAAGCCACAAAAGCCACTTCTGGCCTTTTCTGTTTCTGTGGTACTGAGGAATTGAACCCAGGGCTTCATGCATACCACTGAGCCATGTTCCCAGCCCAGCAAATATATTTTAAGTATTTTTTTTTGGTCGGTCATGGGGCTTGAACTCTGGGTCTGGGCACTATCCCTCAGCTCTTCAGCTAAAGGCAAGCGCTCTACCTCTTGAGCCACAGCACCACTTTTGGGTTTTTAGTGCTTTATTGGAGATAAGAGTCTCACGGACTTTTCTGCCTGGGCTGGCTTTGAACCAAGATCCTCAGATCTCAGCCTCTTGAGTACCTAGGATTACAGGTGTGAGCCAGCGGCGCCTGGCAGTATTTATTTTTTGTTATTATAAAGATGATGGACAGAGGAGTTATGTGAGTCAAGTAATGAACAGTGGCATCCCTTTCCCCATTCTCTTCCAGTTTTTCCCTCTCGTCCCTACCCACAAGTTGTATAGTGAGTACCACTGCTGCATTTGTTCACCCAGTTAGCAAATATCTAGTACATGCCAGCTATCATAGTCTCCTAGGATGCTCACTCCGTTCTCGCTCTTATGGGACTCACAGTCCTGGCTGGGAAAGAGAAGCTAATCAAAGAGTCTTCAAATGAGAATCTGGTCAATGGCCCTGCTCTGGTGCACAACATGGAAGGCAAGCTGCCCTAGAGGGATGGGATCTGGCATCCGAGGTCAGGGAATGGCAGGAGTCCATGAGGAGCTGTCCTGGCCTTAGGATCTGAAGAGTCACCAATATTGTCTAGGCAAAGAGGGCTGGGAAGAATATTCTAGGAGACGGAACAGTCTGTGCAGCCCCAGAAGTCACAGGTACTCAGCAAGCCTGGATGGAAGCCATGGGAGTGAACCCAAAATAGGAATCAGGCCTGGGGGTGAGCTGGGCGTGGGAGGCGGCCCTGAACAATGATGGCTGTGTTGTAAATCTGTCCTCAGGGCTCAGCGCCAAAGGTATTTATCTTTCAGTCTTTGTGTCCCACAGTACCTGGCTTTCTCTCTACTGCCCCCTCTACTTGGAGACCTGGGCTCTGAGCCTCTGGGTTTGCTTTGGGGGTGCTCACTCACCTCGTAAGCCTCCTTGATGGGCCTGCACTTCTCTATCTGGTAGAGCTGTGTCTTGTAGCACACGTTGTCCTGGAGTTCAGACTTCTGCCAGAGGAAGGAAGAGAAAACGTGGCTTAAGTCTTAGAAAACAGAAAGGTCCATGGAGTGGACATGAAATCATAAACCAGTGCTTGCTTGGACCAAAAGAAAGCCGGTCAATTTGAGAGCAAGGTCCCATCTCTGCACCACAGTCCTAGGCCTCCGCCCAGAGTCAGGGATTTCC
The DNA here is from genome assembly GCF_019054845.1 of Dipodomys spectabilis. Lineage (NCBI taxonomy): Eukaryota > Metazoa > Chordata > Mammalia > Rodentia > Heteromyidae > Dipodomys > Dipodomys spectabilis. Next base: position 648,270 of record NW_024870784.1, on the reverse strand, counting down.
CTTCCCCTCGGAGCTCTGCCATCCGAGGGTCAGGTAACCTTGGGCCAGTCACTGCTCCCTCGGGGCCCTCGTTCTTTCTTCTGGGCAGTGGAGACTATGCCATCTGGGAAATTAGAAATTAAATAGGTGGGCTGGGAAGAATGCCTATTTTATCAAACCACTAAGCAGAATATTGATCTTGCTTGTTTGCTTATTTGAAAACAGCACACAAAGCCAGATGTGCCAGCGGCTCATGCCTGTAATCCCAGCTATTTAAACCAGCCAGGGAAGAAAAGCCCATGAGACTCTTATTTCCAATTAAGCAGCAAAAAGTTGAAAGTAGAGATATGGCTCAAGTAGCAGAGTGCCAGCCTTGAATGGAAAAAGAAAAGGGAAGCATCCTGGCCCAGAGTTCAAGCCCTGGTACCAGCACACATTCACACAATAAATACCAATAGTAAGTAAACAACTATAGAGCACAAACTCACAACCTAGAAAATTATGATAGATATTAAGGTGACTTATGATGACAGAGACTCAATCTTGGCTGAAGGCAGAGAAAATTTAATTGATTAATGAATTTGTCAACCCACAGTTAATGAGTGCCCTTTATAAACTCACTCACACATCTTGGTTTTAAAAGAAGGAAACCAAGGAAGAAGAGGAGAAATGTCAAATAATTAAAAGGGCAATATTTTACTTTTTGGTCCATTAGACTGGATTTCCAAATTATGCCTTGGCTGCTAATAACTGGCCGACAAGATGAATAACTGAGACAGCACAGTTAAATGAACCCTGTCTGGAAATTACCAGCAGTCGTTGTCTGGGGAATTAATCCACTTGCCTCATCTGGTTTTTCCCACAGGTATGTCCTGTGATTGAAAAGTCAAGTGTGAAAAACTGGCACAATAACATGAAAACCTTCTCCAGCCCAAACGGCGTCTGGGCTGTTTCCAGAAAATGTTCTTCAGGCTTTGGAACCCTGATGCCTGACAAGCAAAGGAGCGGACCGCAGCGGAAGCAAGACACTCAGAAGCAACACAGAGGTGTCACTCGCTTGGGAAGAGCTGCCCAGTTATTTTGTAAGATCATCTTGTAAATTATTTCCTTTTATTTATTTTTTAAAATTGTTACTCTAAAGGTGAATAACAGAGGGGCTAGGATTATTTTAAACAAACCTCGTATCTGTCCATGTGGAAGGATCCACAGAAACTTTAAAATCAGACATGCTTCCATCTTAGTAAACTACCTAGAGAACTAGACTGCTCGAATCTGCTCAGTGATGGATGGATGGATACATGGGATGGATTGCTAGATTGCTGGGACCAGGGCTTGAACTCAGTGCCTCACACTCTTCCCTCTTAAATAGCTTTATGCTCCAGTCTGGCACTGTTATCACTTGAGCCACTGTTCTACTTCTACTGTTTTTTGGAGATAACAGTATCACCAATTTCCTGCTTGGGCTGGTTTGGAATCTTTTTTGTTGTTGTTGGTCGTGGGGGCTGAACTCTGGGCCTGGGCGCTGTCCCTCAGCTCTTCAGCTCAAGGCTAGTGCCATACCACTTGAGCCACAGGGCCAGTTCTTACTTTTTTCTGCTTATGTGGTGCTGAGGAATGGAACCCAGGGCCTCATGCATGCAAGGCAAGTGCTCTACCACTGAGCCAATTTCCCAGCCCCTAGCTTGGAATCTTAGCCCTCAGATCTTAGCTTCCTGAGTAGCTAGGATTACAGATGTGAGACACAGGCACTAAGAAGCCAGCCTAGCTGTGATGGTTGATCTTGCTTGACCGCTTGGCTGGACTGAGAGAGCCTCCTAGGAAATTAGTGATGTCTGTGAGGTGTTTCCAAAGAGGATTAAGTAAGGGCAGGAAGACCCACCCTGAATGTGGGCAGCACCCTCCTACAGAGGGTCTGGATGGAATCAGGGGTAAAGAGAAAGTCTGCCAGCATTAGCATAGGCTGTGTGTGTGTGTGTGTGTGTGTGTGTGTGTGTGTGTGTGTGTGTGTGTGTGTGTGTGTGTGTGTGTGTGTGTGTGTGTGTGTGTGTGTGTGTGTGTGTGTGTGTGTGTGTGTGTGTGTGTGTGTGTCCATGTCTCTCTCTCTCTCCTCCTTCCTGCCCAGCCTCTGCCACATGTTTCCACTGCCATGAGGTTTTGCCTTATCCTAATCAAAGCCACTGAATCAAAGCCACTGAACTGCAATCTATGAAACCATGAGCCAAAATAAATACTTCTGCTATTTATGTTATTCTCTCAAGTAACTTGGTAACAGCGATAGAGAGCTAATGAACACAACAGCCTTAGGTACTTTGTTACGGCAATAGAAAACAGACTATTGCACATAGGAGGTGTCAAAAGTCTTGTCTTCCTGGATTTGATGCTTCTCTTTCAGCAGCTTTCCCTTGAGTAATAAAGCCTCGAGGCTATGCATCTGCTCCTGCCAGAAATGCCATCCCATTGCTGCTTATGCAGAGTGGACTTTTCACCCCATAAGCATGACTCTTACTTTGCAAAGCCTTTTACTGTTGACAATGTTTCTTCTTTTTTAAAAAAAAATTTTCATTTTTTTGCCAGTTCTGGGGCTTGAACTCAGGGCCTAGGCACTGTCTCTGAGCCTCTTTGTGCTCAAGGCTAGCACTCTACCACCTGAGCCACAGCACCACTTCCAGCCTTTTTGGTTTATGTGGTACTGAGGAATCGAACCCAGGGCTTAATGCGTGCTAGACAAGCATTTTACCAGTAAGCCACATTCCCAGTCCATGCTATTTCTTCTAATTTACATCTTTCCTTTGATCTCTTTATGTCTCTGTCTCTTTCTCTCTCTCTCTCTCTCTCTCTCACACACACACACACACACACACACACACACACGTTCTGTGTATCATTTCCTGTAGAAGCAAACGCTAGCAAATATCCTAAGCTGAATCAGCTTAGAAACATCTGTTCTTTCATCTAACTGTTTAACAAATCTCCTGTTGAGCTTGTTCCTGTGTTGGGCAGTGTTTTCTATTATCTGAGACACACTCAGACTATCTCTTGTGAGTTCTTATTATTATTTTGGTCATTTCTACGATGGCAGGGAGAATATAATTTCCCCAAATGCAAGTGGATCCTCAGTTTTGCTCTAAAAACTCCCAAACAGGATTCCAAACCAATTGCTTTGGTGAAATTTGGTGAGAGATTGGGGTTACTGTGGGACTGCACACAGCACGAAGGCAACTACACATCATATCTCAAGGTGCAACACAAAGAAGGTCAAGGTCATCTGGTGAACGCGAGTGAATGAATGCTCAGGTACGTCTCCGATGGGCTTCCTGCCAACTCTGCATCTCTTGGGCTGACTTCCTGTTAGAGCTGGTCCATGCCACCCATCTGGATGGAAGTTGCACAGAGAATCTATTTTACCTTGGGTGCAGTTTTCTTTATAAAGTTCTTTCCAAGTCTTGTCCCTTTGGAGATGATTTTGTGAACTCTGATACTGAAGCGTTTCTACACCATTTCCCAACATATATGAACTCTTTGTGGCCCAAACTATGAAGGGGATGAGGATGTTGGAGTACCTCTGTCCACCTCACGCAGTGGTGGGTTCGGGACCCGTGTGTGACAGTGTATTTGGATTTCTGACGCCCAGAATATGTGTGGGTGACAGGTTCAAGCTAGTGAGGTTCAATTATGCTCTTATTTCCTGGAGATGTGTAAGCATCATTGTCCCTTGGTACCTTTGGGTGATTGGCTCAAGGAACCCTAAATATAAAATCTATAGATACAAAGACCCTTATAAATAGCTCAGTATTTACACATAAACTATGAATAGCTTTAGATGATATATAATGTATAATACCATATAAGTGCTATGTAACTAGTTATTGTTTTTTTGTGGGGTTCTTTTTGTATGTGCGTGCTAGTACTGGGGGCTTGAACTCAGGGCTTCATGCTATGCCTTGACTTTTTCACTCAAGGCTGGCACTCGACCACTTCCTATACCTCCACTTCTAGCTTTTTGCTGGATAACTGGGAGAATCCAGCAAGTCTCTCAGATCTGTCTGCCTGGGATGGCCTCAAACTGTGATCCTCAGATCTCGGCCTCCTAAGTGGCTAGTATCACAGGTGTGAGCCACCACCACTCGGCTTCTAATTGTATTTTGTTACTGTTTAGGAAATAATGGTTAAGAAAAAACAGTCTACCTCCAGACAAACACAATTTCTTTCTCTTTTCTTTTCTTCTTTTTTTTTTGGGGGGGGTGGGGTGGGGTGGGGTGGTAGTGGTCCTAGTCCAGGGGCTTGAACTCAGGGCCTGGGCACTTGTCCCTGAGCTTTTTTGCTCAAGGATAACATTCTACCATTTGAGCCACAGCTCCACTTCCAGCTCTTCTGGTAGTTAATTGGAGATGAGTCTCACAGACTTTCCTGCCCAGGCTGACTTCAGACAATGATCCTCAGATCGCAGCCTCCTGAATAGCTAGACACTATCCAGTGGGTACCATTGCTACATTTGGTCGCCGTATATCGGACACAATTGTTTCACATTAATTTCAGTCTGTTGCTGGGACCTGGCAGATGAGCAATCTTTAGATACAGAGGGCTGGCTACACATGTGTTCCTCACGCTCCATGCTTTAGAGAGGAGATGTGTGACTACCATGTACTGCTTCCTAACTTTCTACAACCAGAGAATTCCTCAAAGCTTCTAATATGGGGAATCCCCAATAGCTAAGAAATGTCAGAAGAAATATAAGCAACTGGGAAGCTGAGAGAAAGGGAGGTGGGAAGGGACCCTCCTTCCTTTGACAACTCTGTCCCAGGCTTCGTTTTTCAGAGAAACATCTCAGATTCAAGGTGCTCTCCTAGATGCTATGACTTTCCCCCACATGCAGGAAACCCAGCCTTACGTTAGGTTAAATGATCAGCCTGGATCAGGTGGCTGCCACTGGGCAGGGCTGGATAGAAGAAACCTCCTTTAGGTTCCCACTCACCCCTGACAAGTAGCGCTGGAGTTTCTTGTTGAGGAGGAAGTAGATGGCGAGGATGTGGCAGGCACGGTTGGACAGCACCGTGTTGATGACATCACTGTTCTTGTAGCCCAGCTTCTCAGTCATGTGCAGCACCACGCTGGGGCTCAGGTCTTCCAGAGAAATCCTTCAGGCAGAGACAGAAAACCCATCACCTCCTTAGCTGCTGGAGCGGCTCACCAACATGGTAGCACACGGTCAGATCTTCCCACAGGGCCTCCCAGACAGTATGGTTCACTTTTTTTGGTCAGTAATGGAGCTTGAACTATGGACCTGGTAGCACTATACCTCTTGAGCTACACAGCGCCACTTGCAGTTTCTGGTGGTTAACTGGAGATAAGAGTCTCACGAACTTTCCTGGCTGGGCTGGCTTTGAACTGCGATCCTCAGATCTTTGCCTCCTGAGTAGCTAGGATTATAGGCATGAGCCACTGGCGCCCCGGTTTTGTAGTTTGGGTCTTTGTTTCTCATTATATTTTTGTGATCTTTCTTTTTTTTTTGCCAGTCATGGGGCCTGAGCTCTGGGCCTGGGCGCTGTCCCTCAGCTCTTCAGCTCAAGGGTAGTGCCATACCACTTGAGCCACAGCGCCACTTCTGGCTTTTTCTGCTTATGTAGTGCTGAGGAATCGAACCCAGGGCCTCATGCATGCAAGGCAAGCACTCTACCACTGAGCCACCTTCCCAGCCCCTATTTTTGTGATCTTTCTGTAGTTGTATAATGGATTTGCAATTCAATATGTCAGTTTTATGAGTACAATGCATCTTGATCAACGACACACACATACACACACATACTTTTTTTGTGTGTGTTGGTAGTAGGGCTTGATTTCTGGGCCTGGGCACTCTCCCTTAAGGTTTTGGCTCAAGGCTGGCACCTTTCCTTCTGGCTTCTTTTTGCTGGCTAATAGGAAATAAGGAATCTCAGACTTGCCTGCTCAGGTAGGCTTTAAACCATGATCCTAGATCTCAGCTTCCTGAGTAGCTAGGATTATAGGCATAAGCCACCAGTGCCAGACCATTCACTGTATTCTAATTACATACAACATGACATCATTATCTCCATTTTACATCTGAGGAACTGAAGCCCACGGTAGTGCAGTAGCCGTCCCAGGGCGACTCAGACAGGAGGGGTACCCTCAGAATTAAAGCCAATGTCTGGAGTCTGGATGCTGGAGCTCAGCCCTTACTCTCAACCAGCACACAAAGGCTGCAGCTAAGCCAGTGAGGGCTGGGAAGGGGTGTGTGCCAGCATCTCGGGGATACCAGAATCCTTGAAAGAGATACAAGGAAGGCACTGGAGCAGAACACGTCTGTTGGCCAGCTCTGCTGTCACCCCCACAGCACCTGAGGTCTCCCTGAAGGAACCCCAATAGCCCCGCACACATAGACACTGCACAGCTTAACCTCAATGGTAAAGAGAGGCCTGGCACGCTCACTGCACACAGCAGGTCAGCTGGCAGACCCAGGGCAAAACTGCCTCTCCTGACCACTCTCCACCTGCCATGAAACCTGCATCTCCCTTCATCATACACCATGCCCAGGAGAGCAATTCCTTACTGCAGTCAGATACTAAATGATAAGCTCTAGACAACAAGTCGGGGGCGGGGGGGGGGGGGAGGGAGAGGGGGCATGTGATGTGTTTAAAGAAACATATTGGTTAAAGCACGGCTGGGTGGTAGAGCTTGCCTAGTATGTATGAGGCTCTGAGTTCTAACCTCAGCACCAAAACAAATATTTAAAAGCAAATATATCATTTCTCCCTCTCCCTCCCTCTCCTCTTCTCCCTATCCCTTTCTCCTCCTGCTCCTTTTTTCTTCTTTCTCCTCCTCCCCCCTTTTTCTCTCCCCCTCCCATACTGGACTTGAATCTAGAGTCTTTACCACTTGAACCACACTCCCAGCCTTATTTCTTCTATCATTCTTCTATACTACAATTGCTTGTCAAAACATTGAGCACGTGATTGTGTGATTGGTATGAGTGAAAATACTGGAAATGGCAAAGTGGGTGTGGTCCTGTAACTAGCCAATCACCTGCGACCCTGCCAATGGCCAATGAGATCACAATCAACACTTGCACAGCCTCATTCTGGCCTAGAGAAGGGGTATGGTAGGGCACAGGATGGCACCATAGCAGGGAAGAGAATGGAGATAAGAAGGAGGAATGTGTGTGGAGACAGACACCTTGCCTCTGTCCTTTATCTCTGTGGTTCAAAACTAGGAGAGCCAGCCATGCCAAAATGAGGTCTAGCAACCAATTCTTGACTGAGAGTAATAATATTTTAACCAATAATATATGTACAGGATGCTCTCCAATGTTACTGAAGTTGTATTATCTCTGCATGTATGGGCCAAACAGGATACTAAAATGTTCCAGATTATGATGAAGGATCATTTGGATCAATTAAAAGTACATTAAATCCATTTCATACCATTTCTAAAAATCCAACCCTGTCCTGTATTACTGATCATCTCCTTTCCGTCCACCTACCTCCAGTGCTACATGGGGGGCGGGGGTGGAGGATGGGGGTCAGGAGGGGGCTGCCAGGCCCTACTGGGACACAGGAATCTAGGTCAGCTCTGTCACCAATTTCTGTGCCCAGGTCAGGAAGGCAAGCCAGTCACTCAGCAAACATGTGCTGACTGAGTGGCATGAATATTTATCATAAAAAATTTACCCCTAATGTTCTTTTCATCCTGCCGTTTAGAGATCAACCTGAAGGCCCAAATGACCTCACAGGGAAAAGCTTTAAAGAAGAGTGATGTAAACTTGCAGGTTTTGTTTTCTTTACTTTCCCAAAGGAAAAACACTGAGTACATCTCAAATAATTAAGTCTGAAGCTAGAAATTGGGAAACTACATGACATACTTTATAAAGAAAACACTTTTCCTTCCTTCCCTCCCTCCTCCCTCCCTCCCTCCTTCTCTGTCTTCCTTCTGAGACTTGAAATCAGGGCCTCACCCCTGCCAAGCAGGAACTTTACCCCTAGTCATGCCTCCAGCCTTTTTTGTGGGTTTGTGTGTGTGCGTGCGTGTGCATGCTCATGTGCATTTGTGTGTGTGTGCATGCTTTTGTGCATTTGTGTGTGTGTGTGTGTGTGCGCACGTGCGCATGCACGCATGCACGCACACGCTGCTCCTGGGGCTTAAACTCAGGGTCCAGACGCTGTCCGGGAGCTTCTTTTGACTCAAGCCTAGTGCTCTACACTTGAATCACAGCTCTACTTCCAGTTTTCTGTGGTTAATTGGAGATAAGGCTTACAGACTTTCCTGTCTGGGCTGGCTTTGAATCATGAACCTCAGATCTCATCCTCCTGAGTAGCTAGGATTATAGGCATGAGCCACGGGCACCCAGCTGGTATTGGTTATTTTGGAGCTAGGGTTTCACTTTGTGTCTGGGCCAGCCTGGACTGCACTCCTACTTGTGCTTCTCCATGTCACTGAGGGTATGGGCCCAGCCCCTGTACTACATAAGCAGCTGGGATGACAAGGGTAGACCACTGCACCTGACCATTGGCTGACATGGAGTCTGGGCTGGCCCCAAACCACAATCCCCCAATCTCTACCACCCAACTTGCTAGGACTGCAGAACTGAGCTAACTCTCCTGATAGGAAATATTCCTTTCTTTGCTTTTGTTTTTCTTCCTTTGTTCTGGAACCAGAAAAAGAACGACCAAAAACTTTTTTTGGGGGATGGGGTAGGGGTGTCAGTTGTGGGGCTTGAACTCTGGGCCTGGGCGCTGTCCCTCAGCTCTTCAGCTCAAAGCTAGCGTTCTACCACTGGAACCACAGTGCTACTTCTGTTTTCTGGTGGTTTATTGTAGATAAGAGTCTTACGGGGCTAGAAAGGTGGCTCAGTGGTAGAGTGCTTGCCTTGCTTGCATGAGGCCTTGGGTTCAACTCCTCGGCATCACATAAGCAGAAAAAGCAGGAAGTGGTGCTGTGGCTCAAGTGGTAGAGTGCTAGCTTTGAGCTAAAGAGTGAGGGACAGTGCCCAGGCCCAGAGTTCAAGCCCATGACCAACAACAACAACAAAAAAGAGTCTTATGGACTTTCCTGCCCAGGCTGGCTTTGAACGCTGATCCTCAGATCTCAGCCTCCTGAGAGGCTATGATTACAGGCGTGAGCCACTGGTGCCCGGCAACTCTTTCTTTCTTTCTTTTTTTTAAAAACCATCCTTCTAACTGGTTGCATGCTGAATCTTTATGTTTCTCACTCACTGAATCCAAATGCCAAAAGTATCCATCTGGCCAAATCAGTGTAGAAAATTTACTTAGAAGTTTTGATGTATGGGAATCGGTCTGCACCTGGTGGAAAAGCTACTACAAGATAACATAGCACATGGAAACTCTTTGTCAGTGAAGATGTAGCCAAAGAGGGGGCTCCCTGCATTTCTGACCCGAGCGCCTCCCACAGCTGGCGTGGTTATGCTGAGTTAGAAGGTGATTACATTAGCTGATGACTCATTTGGCTGTCATAACATCCCTCCTTTAACACAAAGCAAACCTGCACACCCATAGCCATTGGTCACGAGGCCTGGCCCCCTTAGTTCTGTTTCCCGTCTCACACTGGGATAATATTTCTCGTGCCTGTTTCACATTCTGGCCCAAACTGAGCAGGTGTTGGAAAACAGCATCTATTTCCAGGTTCCCTTGGTAACTCACCCAAGTCACCCTAGACTTGGTCTAAATTACCACCCAGGAGCCAAATGCTAGAATTCTAGAGGGAAACAGAGTAAAATCATCTCCTCTATGACTGGGGTAAGAGTAAATTTGACCCAGGAGCAAGGATGAAGATTTGAAGAAGCCAATCTATACCCCTTAAGTTCTTCTAGAACTTTCCATCTCAAGACAGCACTCTGCCACCCATCTTCCTTAGAGAACTCAGTGATTCCCCTTGCATGAGGACGTGTGGCCACTTCCAGGCTTTCTTAGCTATTTGGGAAATACGACCACAAAAGACATTGCCCACACCTCATCTTTTCTCTCCTCCCAGCCCTCAATCTCTCTCTCCATTGGTGAAGGGTTCTCTAGTTCTCATCCAAGCTTGGTTGAACGTGCAGGCCTTCGTAGGTCTGAAGAAAGGAGGAAGGAGCCTGGTCAGAAGCAGTCATGGTGGCACCCTTGTTCCCACACTCAGATTGGTTCTCGGTACCAGAGTAAGTAGAAGAGACACACAAGAAAGTGTTTCCTCATACTCCTTCCGACCTGCAGGCAGCGGCCCAGCAAGGTCCCTTCAGTGAAGGCCGCATCAAGTGACCCTCCATATCCCTATGCTGGGGGTCTGTCTGCACCCTTCCTTTCTAGGTGTCTTCTTGCGGACTGCTAGTTGTTCATAAAGCCTCTGGAAGTCCACAAGACCTGGCCTTAAGACAGGGTTGGGGCTAAAAGATGCACCAAGGAATAACATTAGGCTGTCCCTAGTGGCTCTAGCCTGTAATCCCAGCTAATGAGATCTGAGGATCAAGGTTCAAAGCTAAAAAGTCCTTGAGACTCTTATCTCTAATTAACACCAGAGAACCAGAAGTGGAGCTGGGGCTCAAAGATAGAGAGCTAGCCTTGAGCAAAAGAGCTCAGGCATAACTCTCAGGCCTGGAGTTCAAGCCTAAAGACAACTACACAGAAGGTGACAAAGATGAAGATGAAAAAGACAAAGAAGATGAAGAGGAGGAGGAAGAGGTGGTTTGGGCAATGAGGAGTGGCCTGGAATTCAGCCTCCACTCACTGAACTCAGCCTGGCGCCCCCTGCAGGGCACCCCTTGCTCCTGCATGGGACGGCCCTTTCTATACTTCCTTTTACTTGGGGAGCTGGTCTGGTGTGTGGATGCACCTCTGCAGAGGCGGGAAAGGACATCCAGGAGGAAATGCAGCTTCATTTCCCATCATATAAGTCCTGTGTACAATTATTTGGAGCTGGTGGAGCGAGCCCTGTGTGGCCGGAGTCCCTCTGTGTGCGCCAAATTACCTGTTGGGATAGGTGACATTACAGGGCACTTTGCCCGTGTAATTCTCATTCAGCCAGCGATTTGCCAGTGCCTGGTGGATATTTGGCCTCTTCACGGGGTCTGGTTCGAGGAGAGAGCGAAGGAAGTTGATGGCCCCTGGAAGACATTGGGCAAAGAACACATCCAGGTTATAGGCTGAACACAGGTGCAGAGATGGCAAAGAGCAATTCAGGGTGGCTCAGCACCTGGCCTGCCCTTCCTGAGCCTCAGTTGGGGTGATCTTTCTCTAGGTGTCTGGGCTAGGCTTTGATTGGATGGTTTATAGATGGTAGGTTCAGTTCTAGCTCTTCAAAAAGTGAGGATTTAAAGTCTCCTTTCCCTATCTTTTTCAAAAAGAGGTACTAACTACCCTACGTATCTGTCCAAGAAGTGTTACTGAACATGACAGACTAAGACTGGGTTTGGTCCCCTCAGCCACGTACTTCCCAATAAAACCTGTGGTCTTCTCTGGCTGCTTGGAGGTGAGCCAAAGAAGGATACATAAAAATGAAGGTGCTGGGTGGGTGCTGGTGGCTCAGGCCTATAATCCTAGGCTACTCAGGAGGCTGAGATCTGAGGATCATCATAGTGCCAAGCCAGCCCGGGCAGGAAAGTCTGTGAGACTCTTACTTCCAATTAACCACCAGAAAACTCGAAGAGGCGCTGTGGTTCAAAGTGATAGAGTGCTAACCTTGAGTGGAAAAAGCTCAGGAACAGTGCTCAGGCCCTGAGCTCTAATGCCACAACTGACAAAAAGTAAAATAATAAAAATAAGTAAATGAAAAAGAACAAATGAAGGCAAATAAGCAGGAAATGCTCCCAAGGAGGTGGCAGAGCACCCAGGAATGAGCAAGAGGATCAAGTACTAAAAGCCCATCCTTGATCTTGGTTCTTTCCATGGAAAATTGTATCTTAGGTTTTTTTCTTCTTTCTTTCTCTCTCTTACAACAGTACTGAGACTTGAACTTGGCACTGTTTCTACCCTCCATGGATGGAGCCACAGCTCCACTTTCAGCTTTTTGTTGGCTAATTGGAGATAAGAGTCTAATAGACTTTCCACAGGCTGGCTTTGAACCGTGATCCTCAGATCTCAGCCTCCTGAGTAGTTAGGATTATAGGCGTGAGCCCCATGCCCAGCTGCCATTGAGTTTTCAAGCTAGTGCAATTCACTAGCTATACGAAGAGGCCCTTCTCACTGAGTGACATCAAAAAAGGTCAGTTGTGAGATTATAAAATAAACTCCAGACAAACAGTCCTTTGAAAGGCATTCCCCTAGGTAACTCCTCCAGGCAATAGCTCATGAAATCGTAAGACGATCTTCCTTTCAGAATGTGATAGGCAAAAATTTATGTCTGGACATGCTAACAGTCCTGAGGTATATTTGATACTTTTAAGTCTGATGGCTTGGTTTCCAAATGAAACTTTCCTAAAATGTTCTCCAATGGTCTGGTAAGCAAATGGATCTCCCAAAGAGAAGGTTCCTGGCTTTTGGACTTTCTTTCTTCCTCCCCTCAGCATCTTTACATTGCAGCCATAACTTAGACCTTAACTAAGGTATTTGTTTAAAAGAAAAAGATATGGCCAGCTGCTGGTGGCTCACGTCTGTAATCCTAGCTACTCTGGAGGCTGAGATGTGAGGATTACACTTCAAAACCAGCCCAGGCAGGAAGGTCTATGAGACTCTTATCTCCAACTACCAAAAAAGCTGGAAGTGAAGCTGTGGCAAGTGGCAGAGATCTAGTCTTGGGCAAAAAAAGCTCAGTGACAGTGCCTTGACCCTGAGTTCAAGCTCCAGAATAGGCATGAAAGAAAAAGAAACAAAGAAAGAAAAAAAGAAAGGAGGGAGGGAGGGAGGGAGGGAGGGAGGGAGGGAGGGAGGGGGGAAGAGAGGGAGGGAGGGAGGGGGGAAGAGAGGGAGGGAGGGAGGGAGGGAGGGAGGGAGGGAGGGAAAGGAAAGGAAAGGAAGGAAGGGAAGGGAGGGAAGGGAAGGGAGGGAGGGAAGGAAAGGGAGGGAGGGAAGGAAGGGAAGGAAGGGAAGGGAAGGAAGGAAGGAAGGAAAGGAGGGAGGGAGGGAGAGAGGGAAAGGAAAGGAAGGGAGGGAAGGAAGGGAAGGAAGAAGGGAAGGAAGGAAGGAAGGAAGGAAGGAAGGAAGGAAGGAAGGAAGGAAGGAAGGAAGGAAGGAAAGGTAGAAAGAGAAAAGAAGAGGGAAAAGGAAAAGATATGAGCTAAATGAATCCATTTGGGCAGGTTGCTAAGCTAGGGTACCTTCCTGAGGACCTGTACGGAGTACAATTAACCAGAATTGCTAAGGATAAACTAGATATGCATTTTTGTTCTATTTTCACAACTACGCACTCTTGAGTCTTCATAAATTGCTGATGAACCCAAGTAATTTTTAGTTCACGTCTCTGCTGACAAATTTTCTTTCTTCGGCTATCACTCACATTGCACTGCTATTCTGAAAGGATTTGGGAGACAGCCCCTAGAGCTCTCTGAGGTCTACGTGAAGGTCTTGAAAGCCCTATGGCTAAGATTCTCCTCCTGTCCCAGAAATCCATGTCACCCTGCAGTCCTCTGAGCCAAGATCTGGGTTCCCCACTCAGGCTGGCAGAGCCAGGGTGAGAGACAAGGGTGTGATGCCACCCTTCACATAGCCCAGAGTCACACTGCAGTGGTGCAAAGTCCTTTTCCCTCTGCGAGATGTCAGCCTTCCCAAGTTTGGGCTTGTTTGAGCTTGAATGCCATGACCAGAGCAAGGCTGCAGGAGAGAGACAAAGCCATTAAGTTCTCAAGTAAGCCTAGCCCACTCGCTGCAAGTGGAGGCCCATCCCGCTACAGGCTGCTTCCTTCCCTCCTCCCAGCTACAGGATTGTCTGGGCAAGGTTGGAAATCTTACCCGGCCCGGGCTCAGCTTTCCCCAATGCTCTCCCTCCTCCAGCTTCACTTTGGTGAGTTCATGGCCCAAGCCCCTCTTAATTGGAAGTGACTGTGAGGAATGTCTTAGAGATGCGATCACTGAGACGCATGATGACAGAATAAACAGTCTGAAAAATGTTCAAGCTTTGAAAGGCAGTCACTACTTGGTGATACACAAGTGCTAGCTTGCAGAAAGAGGAAACGGTCCAGGAGAGAGAACTGAGAGGCCCCCAGAGTGTCAGTTTGCCAACTACATGATGGAAATGCAGACGATCATTGTTTGGGAACACACTGCATCGGTTTACAAGGGCAATGATGCTGTGTGCTTTAGACATGAAAATGCAAAAACTTTCTTTTTTGGTTTTTTGGGTCCGGTCGTGGGGCCTGAACTCTGGGCCTGGGTGCTGTCCCTCAGCTCTTCAGCTCAAGGCTAGCGCTCTACCACTTGAGCCACAGCGCCACTTCCGGTTTTTTTCTTTTTGCTTATGTGGTGCTGGGGAATCGAACCCAGGGCCTCAGGCATGCAAGGCAAGCGCTCTACCACTGAGCCACCTTCCCAGCCCCCAAAAACTTTCTTAAAGATATGGACGATAATGAATTTAATGACTACATATAGGAGTGACAGAATCATCCCATTAATAAAGATATGTGTTAGAGAGAGATGGTAAAAGTGATTTTTTAAAAATTTAGATTGGCATTACTTAAAATGCAAAGATATAAAGGTAATAGATGATACTCTCAGATCCTATGTGTGTGGGGGAGGGGCGGGGAGAGGGAGAGCTACATCTATACTCAATAAAATAATCAAAGGGAAAGAAACAGATTTAAGCCCTCTGAGATTCACTTTCCTCCTTGGTAATTTGGGAGCAATGATAGTTACCTTGTACAGGTGAGTAACAAGATAATACATGATAAAACCATACCTAGTCATTCAATAAATGATAGTGACTCCTGTTACTGGGAAACTCATATTTCTGGAGGTAAGCAGATAGGATCATAAGAGAATACAAAGGTGGACCAGGCTGCTTAGAAGGGAGAACAGGTAAACTTAGTAGGGTACAAAGTGTGCGGGAAAAGTAGGAGGTGGTCAGAAAGTCAACAGATGAACCCTAAATCTGAAATAATTCCATCTAGGAACAAGATACGATTGCCCTGGGCTGTCTCTGCGGCTGGTGTACAACTCTAAATCCTCCCATGGGGCCAGCTCCACCTTTAGTGGTCAAATGAACTAATGGGGCAGCCACCTTCCCAGGTCACCACTGAGTCAGTAATGTTGTCTTCTGTGCATGGATTGATCATGTGCAAAGACTACCCTTGACACCTGGCGCAGAGAACTGATGCTCTAGTGGAGGAGAGAGATTTATATATCCTAACAGTTAAAGGAGTCGAGGGCAGATCATTAAGAGGGAAAAGTCAGATCTAGAAATGCAATTCAAGCTTGACAAGTCAAATAATAATAATAATAATAACAACAACCCACCAAGTCTAGTAGGAATGTGAAGATCTTTCACAAGCACACACGCAGGAAGGCTCAACTTAAAGCAGGAGCTATGTGAAATGAGACACCAACGCCAATGATGGTGAAATCGCTTGGAACATTTTTAACATTTCTTCTGTGCAATTACCTGTGGATTATTTTCTTAAAAACATTTTAAGGCATGCACATGTTCCTTCTTTAAGGATAAATTTAATTTTCCCAGTGGAGGAATACTTAGCAGTCTAAGAAAGCGAGGTAAGATCACTGGGAGTAAAAACAAGCGCTGAAGGAATGCGGCAGTGTGCGGTGCATTATTCACGGACCGCCATCGTCTTGCCTGGCTGCCCACCCCAGACTGCACCGCCTGTTCCTGTTCCCACTGTCTGGGGGTGGCTCATGCTAGTTCTGCTCACAAGCACCTCTGACTTTCCACCTTCCAGATCCACGGGAGGGATCTGCGTGTACCATCCCTGCTACATGAAAGAAGCCAAGTCTGGAAAACTAGTAGGGAGCAGTAGAAGGGCTCTGTGGGAAATTCCACTGAGAGCCCTCCTCTTTCTTTTCCCTTCCTTGTTGGAAATGGCGGCTGATCTATCAGCCTGGAACATACCGTTGGCATGGGTAAAACCTTCCAATCCCTGATCCAGTTCCTTGTAAATACGTGGTTGAGTGAGAAGCAAATCTTGGTGGTTTCAAACCACTGAGAACTGGGGTGGATTGTTACTGCGGTGTAACCTAGCCCATCCTGAAGAATCCAAGAAGAAGGCAGAAGATCAGCAACCTTCTAGCGCCGTAGGGTCTTAGTAAAATTCAGGGTGAGCTCTGTTTGCCTTTTTCAGACACAAGGTGCTAACATCCTATCGTCCTATGTTATGGCTCATTTAGGACATGGCAGGGTCTGAGCCATCCGAGAAGCTTCAGAATTATTCTGAGAGACAGAAATATTTGTGACCATTGGACTTTGCCAAAGGGACCCCAAAAGCCACTCTGAACAAGAGTATGGAAGCTTCCTGTACAACTATATATGTGCTTACTATCTGACCCAGCAATTTCATTCTCTGGCAATGTGTCTCAGAGAAATAAAAACATGTTCATACAAACATGTGTACGCGAATGTTCACTGTAGCTTCATTCTCATCAGCCCTAAATGGGGAAAACAAAAGACCCTTCAATGGATGAACCAGTGGTGAGCAAGCTGTGGGACAGCCACACTGGAGAATACTACTCAGCAACAGAAAAGAGATGAAAGTCCTAACACGCGCAACAAAGGTGCTACAGTGAGTGAAACAGACATTTATCATGTATGTTCTCCATCACTTTCTCATTTTGAAGATGTTATAGAGATGGCGTCCAGGCAGGTGGTTGGGAAGGGATTACAGAGGGAGGAGAGAAAAAAGGTGGATCTGGATGTAGAGGAATGTTACATGACCACCACAAACCAACACCTGACAGAAACACCTGCTACTAAATACACACCAACACACACATGGGTTTCTGCCAACTTTAATTTCCTGATGGTGACACCAAACTCTAGACACATATTATTTCTATAGAAAACTGGGTGAAGGATACATGGGCTCCTCCTCACTATCTGCTACAACCGCGTGGGACAAAAATGTCACCATGAGTCTTTTTAGTCAGCTTTTCTGCTACTGTTTTGTTCTGTTGACTCCTTTTCTTTTTTTTTTTTTCTCTCTCTCTTTCTTTTCTTTTCTGGTCTAAGATTGGCATTCAAATTCAGTACCTGACATTTTCGCTCACTGGCTAGCACTCTGCTAATTAAGCCATGCCGCCAACCTCTCTGTTGACTTTTGACAAGGTCTAGCTATAGCACAGGCTGACCTCCAATTCTCAATCTTCCTATCTCAGCCTCCCAAATACTGGTATTAAAGTATGTGCTATCACACATGACAAAAAAAAAAGTCTTACTTGTTAAAACAAAACACCACGTGTACTTTCAGTATCCCAATTTATGTTACTTTTTATTTTGTTCAGTTTAGCATACTTACACTACCAACTATCAGGTACATTTGTATTTTTGTGTCCTCCATTGATTATAAGCTCCACAGATTGCATCTGGACTAGAACACGCTTAACATATGACTGGTTGTTCATGGAATAAATGATCAGATGTAAAATATGGAATGGATGGATGAGTGCGTGAATGAAAATGAGCTCTTCACCTGTTACAGCGCTTTTAATAACTGTGATAGGTCTAGCCTCAATATAACAACTCCATCAACATTTTGCACAATTCTAATTCTGAGCGTTACATGTCTCTGTGATTGAGCAGTTCTTTCAGGACACCAACTCTAGCTATCTCACCGAGGTTACGGTGTCTCCTTCCTCTGACCTCCACAGTATCTTGCTCCTTCACAAAGGTAACAACATGGCCAGAATTAGATATTTACATACGAGACTCATTCCAGCTTAAATTCCATTGGCAAGTATTGACTGGGGGAGGGGAAGAGGAGATCTAACAGTAGTCAAAGAAAATACTGCATTTTAAACCACTAATCATTAGCTGAAATTAAACAATTCTCCTCTTTTTTAGGGGGTAGGAGAGGAAGTCAAGCCTCCACTCAGAGAAGTTGGGCTTCTTTTAAGGGAGAATTAATGAGCCTCAGAGCTGAGTCCTGAGACGATCTGTGAACCAAACAAAAGATCAAATTCTAGTATTTTCCTGGATCTGAAACCAAACCTTAGTATGGAATGTGAAGCCGATAAAAGTTGGAAAGGACTTTGCAAACACACCTGATAATTGAGTCTCACAAAGCAACTAAACCTATGTACATTTAAAAGCTTTAGGAGAGGCTCCAAAACTCATAGAACAAATCACAGGTCCAACCTGGAATGAAACGTCACAGGGAATTAACTCAAGACATCATGTGATTAAAACTTTCCCTAAGCCAACACTGGAAAAGAGTGAGTTTTAAAACAAGTTATCTTCCAAGTGGACAGCAGAAGATCCTCTCTGAATTTGGTGCAAAAGGAGCAGGTCAGCGCTTCAGAATTACAATGGAAAAGGAAAGGAGCAGGTGAGCAGACTGGCAGGGATGCTTAGAGGTGGAAAGCCACCGGCGACTTAACAGCAGGAAGAAATGTACAGCTGTGACAGCAGTGACAACATTGGCCAAACAAAATCCTGCTTCCTAACTGGACCCAAAGGCATCCGCACAAAGGCTCTGAAATCCCAAACCCCGAATAGCAGGGGCTCACCTGTGGAGAGCTGGGTGGGGAGGGGGTTCATTTCTTTATCCACCATCTTCTGGTACAAAGCCCTCAGGCTGAAAGGCTCCACTGTGAAAGGGAGGGTCCCAGTCAACATGGCGTACATGTTCACACCTCTGAAAAACAGAAGGAGACCAGAGCTTGAAAGCACAGTGGCGCTGGGGTTGGGGAGGACGAAGAGGACACATGCTTAGCTGCAGTTTCAAAGCTGTCAGTGTGTGCTGATACTGAGGCATGAGTTCAGGGTCTGGGCGCTGTCCCTTAGCTTTTTCTGTTCAAGGCTAGCAACTCTACCACTGGAGACACAGCTTAATTTATGTCTTCCCCCCCCCCCCCCCCACTTTTTTTTTCTGGTTAATTAGAGATAAGTCTCATGGGCTTGTTTGTCCAGGCTGGCTTTGAACCATGATCATCAGTTATTAGCCTTCTGAGTAGATAGGATTATAGGCATCAGCCCAGCGTGGCTCAGCTTTGTTTCACTCATGGTTGGTGTTCTACTATTTGAGCCATACCTCTAAGGCAAGCTTTTTGCTGGTTAGTTGGAGATTAAGAGTCTCATGGATCTTTGCCTGCTCAGGCTGGTTTCAAACTATGATCTTTAGCTCTCAGCCTCTTTGGTAGCTAGGATTATAGGCATGAGCCACTTTCCACTATTTGTCACTTCCTTGCTAACCTCACCACCTTACAAGTCTTACTATTATGTGGTTTCCCCAGTGTGGTTTATTAGGTTTACCCTGGAAAAGGCCAGACCAAAAGATAGAGAACAAGACCATCAGGGAGCACCACTACTCCCCGGCTAACCAGTCCAACAGGTTATCCCTCAGGTCTTTGAAACAAAGCCAGACACAGTCTTTATTTGTTGGTTTTTTTTTTTTTCAATATTAGGATTTGAGCTCAGGGCTCTTACTTCATAGGCACAGGCTCTACTGCTGAGCCATGATTTCAGCCCTGTTTTTTGTTGGTTATTTTTGAGATGAAGTCAGGCTTCTTGCCCAAGCCCATACCTGAACTGCAGTCCACCTACCTGGGTTGACCTTGAACTGCAATCCCCCTGTTCTCAGGATTACAGAGAGGAACTACCAACACCCAGCTCAGAAACAGTCTTTTTCCCTTCTTTTGAATTCTGCTCAGCTTTACCCTGCTCAGCGTTATTTCTTATTTTATTATTTCTCGAGAGACCTCTGCCAATAGCTCCTGGCCCAATATCTCAGCAGTGGCTGATGATACTTTCTGAGTGGACTTAACTGCTTATCTCCAAAGCCAATCTGGAGAACAGAAAAGTCTTCTTAGAAGATTTTATTTTCCTGATGTGTGAGGCTAATATCATTCCAATGAGATTTCCTGATGGAGATGAAATGCAGTAGGATTTCCAGTCAAAACAAACCCAAAGAGACTGATTGAAATGAAGACCCTTGAGGCCTAATTCCACTTAGACGCCTCTGAATCTTCACATTCAAAGATAATAACAGGTAATCCAGCCCAGGGGCTCTGGCTTCAGACATTCTCAGATTTCAGATACAGGCTAAAACCAGGTTCTGCTCTGAACTTAGAGAACAGTTAGGGAGACAGATACACAAAGATTCATTCCTTGCATTCTTGCTGTGTGCCCTTCTGCCCTCACAGAAGGCTCCCAGGGTTGGGAACTGAGAGCCAGAACAGGGTTTCACCACCTTGGATTTAGATTTTGGAGAAAGAAGCAATCAACAAGCACACAAATAAATACTATCAGCGAGTACAGGGGTAAGAAAACGCTAAATTCTGACAAGAGTAGATTAAAGATGACAGAGAACTTCTAAGCAAGCAGGTGAAGCAGGGCACAGATGGCTCCAGCCTGTCATCTCAGCTGCTCAGGCTGAGATCTGAGAATCTCGGTTGAAGTGCAGACTGGGTAGGAAAGTCGTCAATAATCTTATCTCCAATTAATCACGGGGGGGGGGGGGGGGGGGGGGGGCCGGGGGAGGTGGAAATGGAGCTTTGGCTCAGGTGGAAGAGCTGTAGTCTTAAACAACAACAACAACAAACCCAACTCAGGGACAGCACCCAGACCCTGAGTTCTGCATGAGAGAGAGAGAGAGAGAGAGAGAGAGAGAGA
This sequence comes from Dipodomys spectabilis, assembly GCF_019054845.1. Taxonomy (NCBI): domain Eukaryota; kingdom Metazoa; phylum Chordata; class Mammalia; order Rodentia; family Heteromyidae; genus Dipodomys; species Dipodomys spectabilis. Next base: position 627,588 of record NW_024870784.1, on the reverse strand, counting down.
GAGTGTGTGTGTGTGTGTGTGTGTGTGTGCAATCCCCCTCAAGGGATTGCATTCTCCCACAACTTGTCCACACAAGGCAGGTGTTCTTTCACTTGAGCCACACCTCCACTTCTAATATGTTTTTAGTTAACTGGAGATAAGAGTCTCTTGGATTTGTCTAGACAGGCGGGCTTTGTACTGCGATCCTCAAATCTCAGGCTCCTGAGTAGCTAGCTAGGATTACAGACAAGGACTACCAGTGTCTGGCTGGAGTCTTTAAAATCAAAAACAAAAACAAAAAGAACTCCACATAGTTCCAGTGGTCTCAGTGGTATTAACTTGGAAATTAGTTTTGCTTTTTAATTATGTAGGGCTATTATTAAAAGAGTTTAACTCTGGATGCATGCACTTATAATTAATATTTAAATAAAAACATGAGCATAGCAATGTTTTTCCTTTCCACATCACTGTTGAGCAGAATACTGCATCCAGGACTTTTTATATTCCCTTTGTCTTTAAGGGACACATGGCTTCCTGTCACTTAATACAGGGTCCCTTTAGGAAACAGGTTGTTGGGGTAGTATAGAGAAAGACAATGAAGGGTTTTGGTGAATGTACAAAGCAAGAGGACCAACCTTAAGACTTTCATGAACATTTCCTTCTCTGAGGAGACCTAGAGATGCCCTACTGCTTATCCCTTTATCACAGATGGCTGCAAAGATGACCAAACCTCAAGTCACTACATGTGACAGTGGCCTTTGTCTCTCCATTATCTGGCTTGAACCACAGACAAGGTGACAAGACGCTTGGGCATTTTATTTGAGACAAAGTCTTACTATGTAGCCCAGGCCAGCCTAGAGCTCACAATCCTTGAGCTTCAGCCTCCTGAGTAAAAAGATCACAGGCCTGCACCACCATGGCCAGCTAAGGTGCTTGTTTTAAAGGTGGTACCAGGGAATGTTAGGGCTCAACCAGAATCCAGCAGGCAGTTTGATTCCATCACCCCAGTGTCGATCCAAGAACCCCAGTTCTCTATGAGGAGGTAATAATCAACAGAACAAGTCACAAACTCTTAAGGAAAAACTAGCTCTCCCATCTTGGGGGTCTTTCATCTACAAAATGTGAACAGTAGTACTATTGCCACTACCTGCAGAATGATCAGAGGGTCAAAGATTAAATGCTCAATAAATGTGCCATAAATGAGGCCTACTGTTTTAGGAGAGCTTGTTTTGTTTTGTTTTTGTGCTGGTGCTAGGGCTTCAACTCAGGGCCTTAGATGTTCACAGCTGGTGCTTTGCCATTTAAGCCACTTCACCCCTTCTGGCTTTCTCCAGGTTAACTGGAAATAAGAATCTCAAGGACCTTTCTGCTCAGACTGCCTTTGAACCTCAATCCCCAGATCTCAGCCTCCTAAGTAGCTAGGATTACATGATTGAACCACCAGGGTCCAGCTTATAAAAGATCTTTAAAAAAAATAAGAGGGGAAAAGACTTCAATTACATTTGTGCTCTATTACAAAAACAGTCGTGTCCAGTAGTCTCAGGAGATTGTAAAAGGGAAAGCAGATTGAGCATCTTTATTCCTCTCCCCTAGAGTTTTCTTCCATGTTTAATATCTGGAGAAAGAGAAATCTGGTCCCTTTGACATATTGCAAGTATTCAAGAATACCAAGGGAGAAATGTGGAATGCAGTTTATAAACCTCTGTAATCCCAGAGAATTACGTGGAGTTTCAAAACATGTCCAGAATTTCCAAGTGGGTCTTTTGAAATAGGGCCCAGGGGCTCCCCAGCTTCCCCGGGGCAGACACTGGCCCAAAGAATCAGATAGCTTTAACGAAATAGTGATTGGAGACAGAGATGAAGGACAGAAACAAGTAATTGCTACCTGTGTCTTTCTAAGAAGGAACAAGTAAGGGTGAGCCACTGTTGGGTAGAATAAAGCTAAAAGGGTCCTGGACAGTAGGAAAGACTATGTCAAAAGTAAAAGAAAACCAGCCACTGGTAGCTCACACCTGCAATTCTAGTTTCTCAGGAGGCTGAGATCTTAGGATCAGGATGGTGGTCTAAAGCTAGCCCAGGCAGATAAATCCAAGAGACTTTTATCTCCAATTAACCAGTTTATGGCTGGAAGTAGAGGTATGGCTCAAGTGATGGAGCACCAGCCATGAGCAGAAAAAGCTAAGTGATTGCTTCAGGCCCTGAATTCAAGCCCCGGACAAATAAGGGGAAAGGGAATGGAAGGGGGAAGGAAGAAGGGGAGAAGGGGGGAAGAGGAAGAAGAAGGTCCACTAGCACCTGCCCTTTTTACTCCAGGGACTCTTCCAGCATCTGTAAGTGAATCCCATAGATTTCCTTATTTCCCCCCTCTTTTTCTCATCTCTCTAGAACAGCACTGCCATGAACTGAACAGACCAGTGCCAATATGTGCAGTTCTGCCGTGTATCAAAGGTGTTCGCAAGCAGTTTATTTTACCAGGCCTCAAGAGCGTCCCCTCATGGGGGCTTTGCAGAGCACCTGCAGCTGTTTATCACTTCTTGGGGCGGGTGGGGGGGAGAGGAGGACAAAAGAAAATGAAAACTGTATTTAAGTGGAAGCTGCCACAGAAAGGGCCAGCTGACCTGGAAGCAACCCCAGCACACCACAGCCAGGATGGGAAGGGAGCTGAGCTGATCCTCTGGCCAGAGGCCCCAGCCCCTGACATGGCAGAAGCCCTGCCCTAGCATCACCTCCTACCCTCCCCTCGGCTTCCACTGGCCACCAGCTCCTCTAAGAGAATCCTACTTCAGCTTACTGGAAAGGGGCAGAGGAGGCAGAGGGCCGGCTGGATGGGAAGGAAGTTTGCAGAGGACAAGATCCCTTATTTTAGTTATGGGGTTTAACATTGAGAAACGGAACATCTGTGGTTTCCAAAAATGAGGGTTTGTTTTTTTTTTAATCCCCTCTGGGCAAGCTGTGTGTAGGACCAAGAGCAAGGACCAATCTTCAGGCAGCCGTGCCTTTCATCTCCCTGTGCATCTCTCCTGACTCTGGGAGCCTGAGCCCAGAGGACCCGCCCCAGCTCTGACAACACACATGGTTTCCCCCTCTCCCGGTACTCTGGACTTGAAGAAAAGCCTGCTCCACCAGATTAGATCAGAAAGGGCCCAGTCTCCGGGCTGAGCCTCAGCACTGGCAGCTGAGGCAGACAGTTCTATCTGTCCCCTGGAGAGTAGGACCCCAACTTGTCAACCTGCTCCCCCACCTACCAGCTCCCCTTTCCCTTCCATTAGGTACCTCCACCTTCTGATCACCAGTCATTCGGCACCCTGGAGGATCTCTTGGTATCTTCAATACCCCCCCAACCTGGTTTTATGGTTTTTTTTTTTGGGGGGGGGGAGGTTGATACTCAAATTCTCCCTTTCATAACTTTCCACTAAGTATAAATGAGTCCGGAATGCCCCGTCGTCGTGGTTTTAATGACTGGGGAGAAGATAATGGAGGGGTTGACAAACTGGAAAGCAAATGGTTATGTCAGATGCTACAGGGGACATGTACAGGGTGAGGAGAGATTTTGGGTATCCCCTTGGTTGGGACAGTGAAGAGTCTGCAGCAATGCCAGGATTGGAGCTGGAAGGTGGGAATGAGTGAAGAGTGGGGAATGGTGTTCCAGGCAAAGAGAAGAGCAGATGAAACCCGGATGTGGGGAAGGGAAGGCCAGGAGTCTCTCCAGGGGGTGAGTGGACACAAAGATGGGAGGTGGGAAGATGCACAGTGCAGTTTTTGTTGTTGTTGTTGTTGTTGTTATTTTGTCAGTCATGGAGTTGAACTCTGGGCTGGGCACTGTCCCTGAGCTCTTCAGCTCAAGGTGAGCCACAGCATCACTTTCCGTTTTTTGTTTTTTTTTTCTGGTGGTTGATTGGAGAAATGAGTTTAATGGACTTTCTTTACCAGGGCTGGCTTTGAACAGTGGTCCTCAGATCTCTGCCTCCTGAGTAGCTAAGATTACAGCCTGCCAGCCTGCCTGCCTGCCTGCCTGCCTTCCTGCCTTCCTTCCTTCCTTCCTTTTTCCTTTTTGCCTTCCTTCCTTCTTCCTTTTTGCCTTCCTTTCTTCTTGCCTTACTTTCAATACCAGGGCTTAAATTAATGGCCTCCTACTTGCTCCACTTTCTTGTGGTACTCTACTACTTGAGCCATGCCTCCAGCCTAGGGTTTCTGATAGTTAATTAGAGATGGAGTCTTATGGAATTTGCTGCCTGGGCTGACTTTGAACCACAAACCTGAGATCTCAGCTTCCCGAGTAGTAGGATTCTAGGCATTAACCTCCTGGCAGTTATAGCTAGGACTTGGTTTTCTTCTCTCCCAGGAAGCTCAGTGGATTTAAGTAAAGGCCATCTGGCAGTGCACATAGACTAGAAGGAGGAGAGAAGGAAAGGCACGCTCCATAGAACAGCATTGCAGCACAATTTCTAAATACATTCTCATCACACACTACGAATCACATTGTAGTAGGAAGCGGGGGAGACAGCAGGAGAAAACACTGACTTTTATGAACTCAGTAACTCACATGGACCAGACATCAATTTTGGGGCCATATTTCTTCCTGGCCAGAAGTTCTGGTGCGGCATAAGCAGGACTACCACACTGGGTGCTGAAGGGGTCCGAATAGCCCAGGATACCCGCACAGTTGCTCAAACCAAAGTCTGCAAGAAAAGAGGACAAAATCACCTCCAAATTAGAAAACATTGCAGAATCAAGAAGGAAAATAAAAAAGAAGAAGGGGAGGGGGAGGGCAGACAGCAGGAAACATTCTCTCGAGCTAACACATAATTTAACATCCCAGAGGGAAGTCAACAGCTGCAAGCCATAACCTCTGGATCTCAGTCTCCAAACAAAAGCGGGTCAGGTGGTGATTTTAACTGGAACACTTTACATCAGGCCTCCCTATAAAAATCTAGCTGGAGCTAAGCCTCTGCTGAACTGAAACATATTTCCATCAAGTCTTGTAAATGAGTCATTCAGGAAAAGGAAGGCCCCTGCTTTCTAGGACTGAGGGAGGGAGGCAGAAGGAACTCACAGAGGAGCTGGGAAGAGAGTCCACCTGCCTTTTGGTTTCCCAGTGACCAAGGCAGGGGAGATCAAGAAGACTGGTATATATATATACACACACACACACACCCCTATAGATATAGGTATATATATATATATATATATATATATATATATATATATATATATATATACATGTAGGTGTGTGTGTATATATGTATGTATGTATATACATACATACACACACCTATAGATGGATATAGGTATATACCAGTCTTCTTGAGCTATAGACGTACATATACATACACATATTTTTTTTCTGGCTGGTTCTTTCCATCACTGACTTCAGTAACGTATGATCTAGCCATTCATAACAGACCTCATCTCAATGTTTCATTTCATAATTCTTTTTTTTTTTTTTTGGGTCAGGTCATGGGCCTGGGCACTGTCCCTCAGCTCTTCAGCTCAAGTCTAGCGCTCTACCATTTGAGCCACAGCACCACTGCCGGCTTTTTTCTTATGTGGTGCTGAGGAATCAAACCCAGGACCTCATGCATGCAAGGCAAGCGCTGTACCACTGAGCCACCTTCCCAGCCCTCATTTCATAATTCTTTTAGAAGAAATGTCTCCCAAATATACAAGGCACACAGTATGATTTGAAAAAGGGGGGGGGGGAATATGAACCAACAATTTAAACATCCCTGTATGTTAGAGGCTGGAGAAAAAACAAAATGCCAGGAGGATGGTTGATGCCAATTAGACTGAGTGATGGTGTTTTGCTTTATTCTTGGCAGATGAATAAAAGAGAAGCTCCATCCATCTCCAGCTACTCTGGGTCTCTTATGTCTTTTGTGCTGTGTTACTTTTGATCTTAAAGATACTGCAACTGATGGGAATGGAGCGGCTGTTGGTGTGATTACAGTACTTTGCTGCTATCTCGCCTGGATCTTTGTTGATCTCAGAATTAAGATCACAGGTCATCCTTTGAAGCCCAATGTAAATATTGTGGTCCCTCCCCTCGACCCCCCCAGAGAAGACACCCAGACTGCCTGGCTCTTGCAGTCGGAGACTAGCTCCTTAGTCTGGAACCAAACCCTGTATTTTCTCATCGGCACTATGCATGTCTCATTACAGCATTTCCCTCCTCTTGGCATGTCTCTACCTGAAAAGGGCTTGACAGGTAATGAAAGTTGTAGGGAAGCTCAGGGGAGGAGCAGCGAGGAGCCCAGGGGGGAACTAGGGGTCACTGGGGCCACCGGGGATCCACACTAGATACCACAGGGAAATTTCCCAACAGTGTGAAACTGTAACAACAGCCTTAATAGGACTCCATTCAGGCAGAGCTCTGAAATGAAGTAAGACTTTGAAAACCATTTAAACGCTTCAGCACAGACTTTCACAACAGGGCTGGGCCAACCCACCAACCAGGAATGCTACGTGTTTGAACACTGAACTCTTGTTTTGTTGTGATTTCATTTTTTTCCCTCCTTTGTCCTCCTCTTCTTCTTCTTCTCCCCCTTCCCACTTCCTTTCCCAGGCCCTATACAGCAAAGCCCTTTGAGAGCCACAGAGGATCTCTGGGTCCCTCTTAGGAGATACATTACACATAACTTGAGGGACTGTTCTCAGACCCTAGTATCTCAGGCTGCAATATCACTGACAAGAAGGTATTTTTATAATAAGAAAAATCATCGTTTTAACATGGGAGGATTGCTTTCATTGTGCCTACTAGGGAAAAACTGGAAAGACAGCACCATAGGGTAAAGATGACAGTGCTGGGTGGTGACATTTGAAGGAAAGCTTCCTGAATTGTCATGTTAAAGGCCTAACTTCCCAGAAGTCCCAGGAAACACATCCCTAGATTTCTGAGGTTAAGGCAAATGGCTCCATTTCTAATGTCAGTAGGGCAGGGCAAGGGCAAAGCCTTCTTCCTTCCCTTTCCTCTAGGTTCCTGATCTATTCTACCCAGAAGGGTGGGAAAGCGAGAGATAAGAGGCAAGATGAGCCTTTGCGATCCCTGGCAGGCCTGGCCCGAAACACATCCTAAGAAGATAAATTATCAGAGGATTTTTGAAACTAACGAGGGGAGAATTGCATGTGAAGTGACTTGGGTTAATCTGGCCAAAAGAACTTGATTAAAAATACACAGTAGAGAAATAGCCAACGTGGTTCACATTCATAATTGTAATTATTACAGTTTTACACATCTGCCCGTAATTAGAATCATGAAACTAGAGAGAAATTCGCCTTCCAGAAAGGTCACATAGGTCTGCTTCAATTAGACTTAGTAAACACATGAGCTCATTATCGCTCCATTTTTTTTTTCAGAGAGCTGGAAAATGAATCTTAAAAGAATGCCTAAGTAAATGCTATTAGCATAAAACTGTCCTCTAAGTTGTGGCTTTTCCATTTTAAGATTACATTAAATTTGCTAAACATTAACACCCCCCCCCACCCCTTCTTTTTGGAAGAAGAAAAAAAAACCTGATTAAATCAAATCTTATACCAGGTAATTCTAGTTAATTTAAACATGGCTTCAGTAAATTGATTTAAACTGAATTCTTTCAAAGAAATACAAACTATTATGAGGAAACGATGATAGCTATAATCACCTCTGGAAAACAACTAGGTAATTCCTTTGAAGATAATGTGGTTCAAAGGGTTTTCAACCTACAGAGAGAGTCAGTGGAGAACTTTGATCCACAGGGCCCAACCCAGAGGCAAAAAAAGCCTGCAAGACACAGGTTTATCCTCCCTGGAAATGGAGGGGAATGCAAATTCTACCAAGCAAATGTAATTCCTAGCTGCCTTCTGCAACGTGTCCTTCATTTGGAAGCTTAAGCTAGGGCTTGTTAACTTTCTCTGGTCATGAGATTGGGAGCTAATGGGAAAGTTCTGACAGGGAAATCCAATTATCACAGCTTCCTATTTAGTAGTTTGGAAAATCCTCACTTAAGTTTAATCTCTATAAATAGTGGACTGTAACCTAACTTGATATATAACTTACTCTTGTTAACAAGTACCAGAACCTCAGCCAATCACAAGTGGCCAACTGTTCAAACCTTGTAAGGAAGTTCTGAGTTGTAACCCATCAGGTTCTCTGTATCTCATTTCCATTTTCTGAATGGCACTGCCATTTCTCTAGCTATCAACACAACCTGCGCTGCCCCACATTCTGGAATCACACATCAAGCCAACTAAGATCTGAAAACTTGATTTGTTCTAAGTTTGTCTTTTAACAATTCCAATGACATGAATGCCATACCTGTTTATATGCCAGTCCAGCAGTGGCCAGCTTGCATGAGAGAACTCTGAGGGACTTGATTCTGGTCCCCAAAAAACAACCATCAGACTTTCTAATAGGGAAACTGTCAGTGCTCATTTAGGTATGCAATTTCTTCATATTATTTGTATATGTCTCTTCTAAGAGATTTTTACCTCTCAGCCAATCTGTGAGCTCTCTATAACGGGTCCTGCATTTACAATGAATCTTCTGAGTAAATGTCTGATTAATGAGACAGTCTGTGTTCATCAGCCTTTCCTGTTCCACAGAGTAGGTTTATAAGCAATCGTCTAGGGTTACCACTGGAGAGAGCCAGCACAGAGGCAGAGAGTGAGACAGAAGAACATGCTCTGGGCAATGCTCCTTTGGCATATGGAAACCACCCACCAGTGGATGGCTCTTCACTCAACCCACCAGCCTTGTCTGTATGATGGAGTGCGTTATTCTAACTTGGACTGCAATGTAAATCCATCCTTTAGTAAGCCTGTTCTCTCAAGATCTCTGCCGTTAGACAAATCTGTCACTGTCACCTTCACATGTGCCAAAGACAAATTACAGGTCAGAAAAAAAAAGTCTCCTTTCCTCCATTCTTTATCCTCCATCAGGAAGCTCTTTGTGAACGGCAAAGATCTTAACAAGCAGAACAGGAAAAGTATCTTTCCAGGTATCCCAGCGAGCCTCATTTCATTGTTTCTGTACTTAGTCCTCAGGATGACTGAAATGCAATAGCAAAACCATTTAACAAAAAAGAAAATCTTAGTCGGGTGCCAGTGGCTCACGCCTGTAATCCTAGTACTCAGGAGGCTGAGATCTGAGGATCCCGGCTCAAAGCCAGCCCAGGCAGGAAAGTCCGTGAAACTCTTATCTACAATAAACCACTAGGAAACTGGAAGTGGTACTGTGGCTTAAGTGGTAGAGCTCTCGCCTTGAGCTGAAGAGCTGAGGAACAGTGCCCAGGCCCAGAATTCAAGCCCCACGACTCACACACACACACACACACACACACACACACACACACACACACACACACACACACACACACACACACACACACACACACACACACACACACACACACACACACACACACACACACACACACACAATCTCCAAATGGCCTAAGAATCGATTCTACAAAATGCTTTTGGGAGTGAAAATTGGTTTCCTCTTACTTGTTAATCATCTATAATGGAAAAACCCATCAACGTCAGTCAATGGTGCTTCACTGCCCAGACAAGAATGCTGGAGTCCTTGTGGCCTCCTATCTGTAATTCTTGGGTCTCCTGTGTGATTCTTCACTGTCACTCCCAGGTATACGAAAAGTCACCTGATAGAAAATCTTTTCAAAGCCACCGAGGTGGCAAAAAATACTTGCATTTGAGGTGGGGATAAAAAGAAAAGAGAGGAAGAAAAGAACAGTACTGTCTAAAATCTGAGTATGAAAATTATGGCTAGTACCAACTCTATACAGGCACAATGAAACAAACAAAAACAACAACAACAACAACAACAAACCTTCATGTTTTTTGAGAATAAGCCATCAAGTGGAGAGCTTAAATTATGAAACAATGAAGATTAAGCATTTCCAAGCTCCTTCTCATTGTTCCAGATTCTAATTGTCCTCCAGTGGCACCTCTGCATAGCCACCACTCAGCCATGGGATCTACACACAGATTATATTAAAAAGAGGCTAGTTTTATTCCTCCTTTTTTGGGAGCCTTCTTAGGATCATGGAGAAGTGGAGTACAACATATAAAGATGTGGGAAACACTTCTGAGTCGTGCTTGTTTTACTACTTTTAAGACATTTTTTTCTTATTAAATTGAATTTAAAAATCACCTCAAATAATCCCCTGCCCTCTGAACATAAGGAGAGGCAAGCTAATCCAAACCAACAGGTAGCTGACCAATGTTGATGTGGGGCTATGAAATCATTTTACAGTCAGTTTTACCCAAGGGCCTTTGCACATTCCACATATCCGGTAAAGAACAGTGAATCTAGCCTACCAGAGGATTATTTTGGATTCTAGAAGCAAAGTACATACGTACACGTAAGAATGTATTTGTCATCAAAGCCAGCTATACCTATGGCTATAAACCCTGTCATCTAATTTGTTATATCTTCTTAATTACGCTTAAATTATTTTTAAATAAATTATTAACTTCTATTAGAATTATTTCTGAAGTAAAAGAAGGTAATCTAGTAGTCCTGTCTGAGAGTTGGGTAGAGATAATTTTCAAAGGTGGGAATTAACAATACAACACTTAAAAGATAATCTTGCTTTAAAAAAAAAAGTCATACCAATCAGCTTGATATTATTGTCTTCATCTAGCAGCAAATTTTCTATCTTCAAGTCTCTGAAATAAAAAAAAACATTTCAGATAAGCATTGGAAACAGTGAATGACATTTTGCTTCTGAAAAGAAATGAACTATTTTAGGCCGCTGGCCACCCACCCATAAAGCTTTCTACCAAAACTGACTCAACCACTAAGCTAATATTTGTAAGACATAATACAATCACTTGTCATCCACTAAGATAAAGGTTGAACAAGGAGCTGGTGGCTCATTCCTGAAATCTTAGCTACTCAGGAGGCTGCGAGCTGAGGCTGCAGTTCAAAGCTAGCCTGGGTAGGAAACTCTGTGATACTGTTATTTCCTATTAATCATCAAACGTAGGAAGTGAAGCTGTGGCTACAGAAGTAGAGCTCTAGCTCTAGCTCACAATGCTTAAGCCCTGAGTTCAGGCCCCAAGAACAAGGAAAAATACAAAAAAAAAAAAAAGTGAAGGTTTGCAGAGAAGAGAAAGAACAGAGAAGGCAGAAGAAATCACAAGAAATGTCCTAGAGTGGGATCAAAACTGGAAGGTAGAAGTTAAATAGAGCCCAGATGAAGAGAAAGCAGAACACACTACCACGGATGCACTGAAATAAAAACATGGCCACGATTCTAGCATGCAAGCAACATCAGCCAGTCACGAACAGATCTGGTGAAGGAGTTTTTTTTTTTAAAAAGAAGGAACTAAGTGTACTTAATTCATCTGTCCCACCATGCCTAGACCCTCGATAGCATGACAACTCATAATATAATATACTAATCTGTTTAGAAAACAAATATTATCATGGATTGAATAATGGATTCCAGAGATACCCGAGTCCAAATCCTTGGTGCTATACAAACCTGTTTGGACTTCTCACCACTGTATCTCAGTACTTTGCATTTCTACATATTCAGTAAAGAACAGTGGCTCTAGACCACTAAAGAGACCATTTTAGACTTTTGGAAGCAAAATATGTATTTGTACAAAAGTACATATGTAGGGAAAAATAATGTATTTGTCATCAAATTTGTTATCAACGATTACATGCTCTTTGTCTTACATGATAGCCCATGAACTCAGACATACCATGAATATTAATTATAAAAGAATATTTCTTGATACACACACATACAAAAAATATATATCCCAATATTTAGGAAGCACTCCATTCTTGGTGCAGCTTTTATAAGTTTCCAGTACTGGGGTTTGAACTTCGTGCCTCGTGCTTACCTGACAGCTATTGTACCACTTGAGTCACATACTCAATGCTTTGTACTTTCATTATTTTCCAACCAAATTCTCACTTTCTTCCCAGATTGGCACAGACCACCATCCTCTTATTTCCACTTCCTACAAAGATGGAATGACAAATGATAACACCGCATCCAGCTTTTTATTGGTTGAGATGTGGTCTCATGAACTCTTTTGCCCAGGCTGGCTTTGAATGGGAATCTTCCCAATTTTCTATCTCCCAAGTAGCTAGGATTACAGTGGTGAGCCACTGTACCAGGCTTGGGTCTAAATTTTATTTTCCTACATTTGAACAGAGAAATGAGAAAAAAAATACTCTTTTATCTCTACTGTAAGAAACTGAATGGTATAATTATGATAAGACAGAAACGTCAGCTGATACACTACATCAATATGTAGAAACAAAAGGGAAGACTGGCCAGGTCTCTCTGTGGCACACAGAAGCGTGATGACTCATTTAACACAGACAGTTCCTCAAAGCCCAGTCTGGGACTTTCAGCTCATCCCAGAATTCTGGATTTGACCTCCATTTTAAATATTGGCAACAAACTCACATTTAAAATACTAATGCTAGGTAGGCCAACCTTACAAGCAAAATAGAGCCTGTTAACTACCAATTTTCAACCTCAGTGTAGGTATAGACCAAAGCTATGAAGTCATGTGATTGCCCAGGATGAGGTTAGAGAATGGGAGGAAAAAAAGACCAGGGCGTGCAAGCCACTGGGAGCATGGGCACTGTCACAGCAGGCAGTGAAGGACACTGGGAAAGCAGGAAGACAGCCAGGAAGGCTGCTCAAGCAAGGGAGAGATTTCAGTTCAGGAAGAAAAATTAAGTCATCATCAAATGGAGAAAAAAGGTAAGTTCTACGGTGCTGAATGGACTCAAAACTGGAAGAGTCAGACAGGCATCAATAGCTCACACCTGTAATCCTATCTCAGGAAGTTAAGATCTGAAGATCAGGGTTCAAAGCCAGCCTGGACAAAGAAGTCCCTGTGAGATTCTTATCTCCAAGTAATCACTCTAAAACCAGAAATGGAGCTGTTGCTCAACGTGGTAGAACACTAGCCTTGAGCAAAAAAACGCAGGGACAACCACAGGCCCTGAGTTCAAGCCCCAGGACCAGGAAAAGGAAAAAAAATGGAAAGAATGCTGTGAGCACCAGGTCTAAACACTTGGATGAGAAGAAAGACCTCCTTCCTGTGAGCACTCATGATTAGGAAAGGATGAATACATTCGCTTCAGTTCAAATGAAACAATACAGATACTGGGTGACTGGCAAGATGGCAGAGTCGTAGCATCCTCTGTCAGACTTTGAATGGGTCTGAGAAACACAGGAGACATTACTCAGAAGAGCACAAGTAAGGGAGGGCACTGAAAACAAGAAGACAGGAACGGGGGATGGCTGAAAGGTGACAGAATGAGGAGACTGCCTACAGTTCCAGCTCTGGTGTTCCCTGGGCAGGAGAGAATGAAGCCTGGTGGGTTTTACCACAGCTTGGTAGCCCGAAATGCAAATCCACTCCCATAAGCCTTAAACCCCAGTCCTGGGATGTGGCCAGTGAGTGGCTTCCCTGATGTGACAGGCCAATCCCATAGGAGAAAAGTTTTCACTCCCCATTGCTTGAGCTCCAGTGAGGCGCCATCTTGATGGAGGGCCTCCTGCTTGAGACCAACATACTTGGAGAACAAGTTCATATTATCTGATTAGAAGCAACCTGCAGCCAAGTAGGCTTTGAGGCAGAAGAATCACAACCGCAGACTTAGAAATCAAGGGCTCATCTCCCCGACTGGGGAGATTTAGGGCACCCACCTAAGGTCCAAGTATCGGACTACCATCAAAGAAAGACTCAGAGTGGGAGAGAAGTCTTTACTCAGGCCTTGCCAAGAGCAGCCCCGCCCTTTCCATTAAGAGAAGATTCACTGCTGAAGGCCCATTTCAGAAAACAAGGGATCTGGCCTCAGCGGCTGGTTTACAGCTCAGATCAGAGCGATCTGTTTATACTAGCAGCCGTGCAACAAGGCAGGATTTGGAATTGAGCCATAATCAGGGGTCTTGGAGGTCAGATAACAATCAGGAATCGGGAATTTCTGGTCACCCAGCTGAAGTGCTCAGGTAGGAGACTGTTACCCTGGAGGCCAACACAGACAGGAAGAAGCCTGACTCAAGCGAAGAAGTTGACGCAAGTCAACTGAGGGCTCCAGAGAGAGCCAGGGAAGCAGCGACAGGGGACCAGTGGACAGCAGCCCCACACTGGCTGGTGGGAGCCGTTTCGTTGCCTGAAGGGTTTGTCACAAAACAAGGCACTGCCCTTGGCTTGTCTGGAACTCAGATGGGAGGAGGTACGGGAATGAGCATCATTAGCTCCTTGAAAGCAGCCTAAAGGCAGGTAGGCCCAGAGACTAGGTCTCACCTGGGGGCATGGGTAGCAAGGAACAATCAGTAGATGGTCAGGAGAAAATACTCGGGGGAGAGAAGGATGCAGGCAAGCTGAGAATTCAAAGCAGCAACAGGAGCTCAGGGCCTAGAGGAGGTCAATGACCCCATTCTCCAGCCTACTGCCTGAGAATCACTACGAAAACAGCACCAACCCTGTGGCTGGCTGAATTCTCTGGTATGTCTGGAGGCTTGATGCCAGGTGGGGGATGGAGCTCCGAGTACAGGACCGAGGACCCACACACTACAGGCCCCTCAGTCAGCCTTCCATAGGGCAGCAAATTGCTGAGCAGGGTCTAAGAGAACTGAAACCTGCAGGCACAGCAGTTGAGACACTCAGTTCTCTAATCCCTGTGCAGAACTCAGTTCTTTAGTCCATGCCCACCCTCCCACCCCCCATGTTCTCTTCAGGGAGCAAAAACAAGAGGACTTGCGCAACAAGTGGGAATCTGGTCTGTAGACTAAACACCACCATGCATCTATCAAAGGCTTCCGGTACACAAATAAGGGAAGTTTCTAAGATGGAAGCAGCACAGAAGTAGAAATTGACCCTTGACCTGCCTTCAAACCACAAATAACACCAATCCAAACACAAATGTAAGAGAGCCTAGCTAGTTGTATCTGAGAGGTTCTGGGGAGCCAGGCCACATACCTTATGCACATGGGCCAAAGTTTGGCTACTGAGCTATCCCTAGTCCAGTGTAAAGAGATTACACTACAATGCTCCTGTTACACAGTCCTGTCTGAGTGTTATAAACACTCTGACTGCAAGATCATGGGTAATTTAAAACATATAGCCAATGATTTGGCTCCAGATGAATAAATCTCTACTCAAGTTCATAAGATGAGGAAACAAGGCAATATGACATCTCCAGAGGTCAAGAACCCCACAGTCACAGATGTTAAGGAAAGTGAAGAGGAAGAAAGTCCAAAGAAGTCAACAACATAATTATAATGATCAATGAAATAAGAGGCATGTACAAATTATAATAATGATCAATGAAATAAGAGGCATATACAAAAAGCTAAATGGATGATATCTGAGGATTGCAGTTTAAAGCCAGCCTGGGCAAGAAAGTGCCTGAAAACCAGAAGTGGCATTGTGGCTCAAAGTGATAGAGAGCTATCCTTGAGCAAAAAGCATGGAGGGACAGTACCTAGATCCCAAGTTCAAGACCCACAATTGACCCAAAAAAAAAAAAAAAAAGCTAAATGGATTCCAAAAGGATACAAATAAACTGAAAAAACTCAAATAAGCAACTGAACAAAGTAAAGAAAACAATACAGGATATGAAAAGGGAATTCTATAAAGATACAAGAATCCCTGAAAAAATTATAAAATTGAAATTCTGGAAATGGGAAGCTCTGTATGTCAAATTAAAAAAATGTGGAAAGTGTCTACAGTAGAGTAGATCAGTTTGAAGACAAAATATTGGACTCAAAAACAAAGTAGATGTATTAGAGCAGTTAGATGAAGAAATAGAGAAGGAAAAAGAGGTATGAGTGGAACATACAAGACTTCTGGGAAACCATGGGACCTATGTTTCTTTGGGCCTGGCTTACTTCACTTAATATAATTTTTCTCAAGCCTTTCCATTTCCTAACAAATGGGGCAATGTCATTCTTTCTGATGGAGGCATAGAATTCCATTGTGTATATATACCACATTTTCTTGATCCATTCATCTACTGAGGGGCATCTAGGTTGGTTCCATATCTTAGCTATGGTAAATAATGCTGCAATAAACATAGTTGTGCTGGTAGCTTTAGTATGGTCTTGTTTGTGATCATTTGGGTAAATAACCAAAAGTGGGTCATAGGGGAGCTCTATGTGGAAACGGTTAGATAAGTTGATGTTAGGGGAATGAACTCCAAGATAAAGATTCAAATGTTTTTTTTCTTTCCTGCGATTGTTTCTAACATATTTATAAGATGAGTTCTTTGTTGCTTTGTATGTCCCTCCCTCATGGTATAACCCCTGTTTTCACTGTATTTGATGTTGGTATAATTTGTGGAGGGGAAGGGAAAAAACAAATCGTTTAAATAGGGATATAGGTGGACCCACTGCAACAATGAGACATACAAGACGTTATGTCGAAAAATGAAATTTACAACATTGGCTGGGGGGAGAGGGGGAAAGAAGGAGGGGGTGACGGGGATGGGAAGGGGAAACAAAGGAGGAGGCAATAATACTTGGTAAGAAATGTACTCATTACCTTGCCCATGTAATTGTAACCCCTCTGTAATTTCACAATAAAAAAAAAAAAGACTTCTGGGAACCTATTAAGAGACCAAATCTAAGAATCATAGGCATAGAAGATGGCGAAGAGATGAAAGCTAAAGGGACAAGACAATAAAGTAATAGGAGAAAATTTCAAGTACAGGAGGGTCTTAGGACACCCAACAAGTTAGACCAGGAAAGAATAACCTGGAGACATATCATAGTTTAAACATTGTGTGCTGAAGAAGACGAGAACAATAGAAGTGTAAAAGGCAAGTAGCAAATCACCTCTAAAGGCAAACCCATTGGAACAACAGCAAATTTCTCAACAGAAACCATAAAAGCAAGGAGGCATGGGATAATGTATTTCAAATGCAAAAAACAAACAACAAGAAACTGCCAACCTAGATTTCTCATTTGTAGAGTACAGACTTAAAATGAAGATAATAGCTGGGTGCTGGTAGCTTACTCCTATAATCCTAGATAATCAGTAGGCTGAGATCTGAGGATCATGTTGCAAAATCAGCCTGGGCTGGAAAGCTCAGGAGACTCTTATTAGCTACCAAGAAAAGGCAGAAGTGGAGCTGTGTCTCAAGTAGTAGAGCATTAGCACAGAGCAAAAGTCTCAGGAATAGTGCTTAGGCCCTGTGTTCAAGCCCAGAACAACCAAAAAAAAAAAGATGATAATGATGATGACAATGACAACACTGATGATAAACAGTAATGGAAATGTGACATGAACATAAAAGGACTGTCTAGGAGGGGTTATCGAGGTGGGAGAGGGGTAAGAGAAAGGATATTGAGAGGTGAAGAGGATCAAAGGATACACACACACACACACACACACACACAAATGTATAGAAGAGGGAAGGGAGGGATGGAATTATGGTAGAGGAGTATATTTGTTCAGTGTGCACTATGTGTATGTATGGAAGTATCACAATGAAACACGCTCATACCACAAGTATATGTGAACTCAAAACAGAAGAAAAGACAAAGCATATTGTTGGCATGTTACAACTATCACAATGGAACCCGCTAAACAATCAATTATGCTAGTTAAAATACCTTTAAAAAATACATCGTATACTTCAAAGCCGTGGCCTTTAAAATGTATTACATATGTCCTAATACAAGATGACTACACTTCTTTTTCCAATGTGCCCCTTAAGGAAGAGATTTTGGAAAACATAGATACAAAATGTCAGACATGCAAGGGAATTATCATGTGATTATTCCTAATATTTAGTAAGGAAGCTCTACCATCATATTTAAGACTGTATACTAAAATGTTAGCACAGTTAATTTTAGAAATAGTGTTTTTGTACTTCCCCCTCCCATTTCCTGAAACAATGATTCTAATTTGTCAAGGGGAAGAAGTAAGATTGTTCTTTTAGTCATTGTACAATGTGTCCAATAGAATAGCCACTTTCCCTTGATGACATGATTGGAGGGAGACACTTAAGAGGAGGTGACGTTCTAGACAGTGAAGTTCTGGACATCTTCAGACAACAAAGCACACTTTGTTTCTGTATGTAAAATACTTGCCAGAAATCTTGCCCCAAACCGCAAGCACCCATTCAAAAGCTGTATAACTTAAGCATTCGGTGAACTTTTTTTTACTTTGTTCTCTCAACCATCTCAGTTGTGAAGCCCTACCTCTAAAAGCCCTGTCACATGTCTTTGCTCCCTTTCTATCAGGTTCCTTGGGTGACTTCTAGATTCCCCATCCCCCAACTCATCAGTGAGTCAAATCAAGGTTTACATGTCTTCTCAAACTTATATGTTTTTGTGGAAAGTATGCCCCCAGAAAGTAAGAGATTGTGAAGACTTCGTAAGGTACCTCTTCTTTTCTGAAAACCATGACGACCGACCTAAGTTGGCATCTATTCAAACATATACGGTAATTCCAAGACACATGCTCACACATACAAAATAGCGTGCCAGAAATAGCCTAAACTGTGATTCTATGAAAACCAATTCCATAGCAGCAACACCAGTGTGTTTCAAGTGAAATTAAGCCTTTTTGCCTGGGAAGAATAGAAGTCACACCAAGGCAATGAGGAGAAATTTGGTTCAGAATAAATATCTTGCAGAAAAGCAGCATAAAGAGATGGGGTAAAAGTAGCTGCCAAGAATAATCAAACCAGGCTGTGTACTTCTGAGCTACAAAAATCCAGAGAACACTACCATCATTAGAATAGTATCATCAACGAAAGACTAAAAGTAAAAGAAAACAAAGGGGGAAAGGGACTATCTGCCTTTTAAAATCAGCAAAATGTCATAAACCAGGGGGATGTATAAAACTACCATTATTGCGCAAAATGAAAAAGGTAAAATCAGCTCAACAGCATGATCTTCCCACCCAACCCACCTCAAACCCCCAGGAAAAATGGACAGAACAAACCTGTCTAACCTGCAGTATTTACCCGTACGTTTCCCTTTTGTTCAGGTTTCTAAAAGATTCCAGTGGTAACCAGCCTAACCGCCTAAAGGTCCTCTAATCAGTAATAAGAAGGTGAGCGACCTTCCTCTGTCCTGGGTTGTAGACTTGGTCTGTGTCATTTGAAATGTATCTAGAAGGAGTAGGAAGTCTGTTTTCCTTGTGACTCCTCACAGAAAAGGTCCTAATGCCTAACTTTTAAAAGTCGCTTTTCCCTTGTTACCCTGTGTTCTCTACTGGGTTAGTTCATCTCCAGATTCAACCAATGTCAGATTGAAAATCCTCAAGGAGGGGGAGTATTTGTACTGAACATTCATATTGTTTTTTGCTTACCATTAAACAGGGAAGAATAACAACTATTTAAACAGCATTTATAATACATTAGGTATTATAAGTTATCTAGGGGTGATTTAAAGTATACAGAAAGATGTCAGATAACATGCATGTGCCAGTCCTGGGCTTAAACTCAGTGTCTGGGCTCTGTCCTTGATCTTCTTTGTGCTCAAGGCTAGCACTCTACCACTGAGCCACAGATCCACTGGCTTTTTTGGTGGTTGATTGGAGATGAAGAATCTCACCCTTTCCTGCCTAGGTTGGCTTTGAACCATGATCCTCAGATCTCGGCCTCCTGAGTTACTAGGCATGAGTCATCAGCACCAGCTCAAGACTAAAAATTTTCTATAAGGGACTTAAGCATGCATAGAATTTGGCATCTTCATCAAGTCCTGGAACCCATCTCCCAGAGAGACTGGTGTAAGACTGTATTTACCCAAATGAGTGGAAAATGTACGGACAAGTGTTTGTAACAGCTTTATTCATAATCTTGCATAAGTGGAAGGATTCAAATGTCCTCCAGTCAGTGAGAGGAGAAGCAAGCTGTGATCTGCTGAGACAGTGAGGCGAATGAGTGAGGTCTGGAGGGAACTGTGAACAGACGCAGGGAAACCTCCCATGCTTGTCTTAAAAAGAAAGAAGCCAGTCTGAAAAAGCTACTTGCTGGATCACTCCAGCTACACGACATTCTGAGAAAGGAAAAACTACACAGGTGGTTAAAAAAAAAAATGAGTGGATGCCAGGGATGGGAAGGGAGGAAGAGGGAAAATAGGGCAAGGAGGTAGAGGAGAGAAGATCTGTAGGTGGTGAAATTATTCTTTATGATATTGTAGTGGTGGTTCCATGGCATCGTGGATTTGTCGGAACCTACAGGAATGCACAACGTAGAGTGAACCCCAGTGTGACAGGTTTGGGTAGACAGAGCTGGAGGGGGGCAAGGGTCCTTAGAACAAAGGCTAGTCTCTGTGCCTAACAAGGAGACACCGCAGGAGCAGCCCTTTGGCAAGGCACAAGCAAGGACACCCAGACGGACAGTGAGCACAGGAAGAGAAAAAGCTTCTAGATCCTCCTAACTGGGCAATTCCAAGGAGAAATGCCCAATAGGGCAGACTTGACGTTGAGACGAGGAGTTTCTAGAGATGGAGAAAGGACTGAAGGACTCTTGCACCAACTCCACTTGCGTCATCTACTCATGGGCCTTTGATGTAGGTTTTCATTCAAAATAGCCATTCCTGACTATGAAAAGTTCACTCTCCTTTCCCACCCACCTGGCCAAAATTCCCCTGCATGGCTTTAAAGATGTCACTGTGCAGGTTTGGAGAATGGCTACAAGAACCTCCAGGCCCTACAACGCCAGACGGAGAGTCAGGAAGGAAGCCCGCTCTGACCCGTGTGGATCCTGGCTTGGGGAAGAGGCAGGAAGGATGCCGTCTGTGACACACAGAGATGCTGGCTTGGAATACAACAACTGCTCTGACCTCCTGGGAGCAAAGACCACCGGGCGCAGTCCTGGGGAAAGAGTGAAGGTGTGGCTCCGACTGTGCCTGCGTCCGCTGTACATGTGTGCACGAGTCTGTGTATGCGCATTTCAAGTGCAAGCACATATTCATGTGGGTGCACACAGGTGGATGCCTGTGGGGGAAATAGGAGTGTGTATGTGGCTATGTGCACACGCCCTTCTGCACGTGTGTGAAACTGTACTGTTACATGTGCCTTTATGTGTGTGCATAGAACAGCCGGATGGGATTGAAGGAAGATGTCATCCCTGGGCCTTGGCCTAGGGATGTGAGCTAGAAACCCCAACAAAGTAGAGATCGAAACTGAGGAGTGGAAACTCAGAGGAGGGCCTGCAAAAACAAAGGGAAGAGCTGAAAGGCAGAAAACCGACGTGTCCAGGATTCAAAGAGGGATGAGAGACCAGGCGCCGGTGGCTCACACCTGTAGTCCTAGCTACTCAGGAGGCTGAGATCTGAGGATCACGGTTCAAAGCCAGCCCAGGCAGGAAAGGCCATGAAAACCTTACCTCCAATTAACCACCAGAAAACCAAAAGTGGCACTATGGCTCACGTGGTAGAGCACTCACCTTGAGCTGAAGAGTGGAGGGACAGCTCCCAGGCCCAGAATTCAAGCTCCATGACCAACAACAACAACAACAAAAAAGGAGGGGTGAGAAGTCCCGCATGAGACACGGAAGACCAGGGAATTGTGGAGTCAGGGAATTGTTGAGCAGAGACAGACAACAAAATATAGTAGCCAGAGTTCCTGACAGAAGACAGGCTCCTTTTTCTTCTCTAACTGACAGCCCCTGGGCTGCTCATTCAATCTCCCTGGGCTTCACATTCTTGCCTGAGAGGACTGGAGGCAGGGCCATTAGCTGAGGAAGCACAGCCATGAATTCTACCTGCTTTGTGGCCTCTGAAAAGCACCAGGCAGCGGGGATGAGATGAGAGCGTGGATTTGGGGGCGGGGCGGGAGGGGGGGAAACAGTGGGGCTGAAGAGTCTCACATGAGGAGAAGAGGTCTTACAAGGAGTGACAAATACGCAAAGAGGAAACACCATTGGGGAACATGGCTACAAAAGACTGAAGGACGGGACCCAGGAAGGGCTAACCCAAACTCAGGCAGGATTAACTCTGAAGAAGAAAGTTTTGCCTGTGGGGATAGCCACACGATGGATTTTAGTAATAAGCCAAGAATAAAGAATCTAAGAAAAGCCTTGAACTCCCCAAGGCAAACAGGCATTTTGTAGCTAACAAGAGGGTTTTGATTGTTTGCTTTTTCTCTGGGCTTAGGCTTTATCTTCAAAAGCACTGCATTAAGACCAAATGATTTTTTTAAATCGTGGATTTATTTATAGGATGGGTATGTTCGTAAAACACAAGAAGGATCTGTTAAGCCTGGACCTCAATTATTTATTCAAAAGGAAATCTCAACTGAGTTTCTATAATGTTCCAGAATCAAATTCTGTTTATAAAAATGACAAAACTAGTCACTCAAAAGATGGCATTCTATAAACTGTGACCTGAAAAGAAAAGAACACAAATTGGCACGAACTCAGTAAAGAAAGCCCTCTGAAATTCTAGGGAGAAGGTGGAATATTCCAGAAAGAACCTGAGATTGGCTACCAGAAAGCTTCCGTCAGTGCCATCTCTGACATTACCTATACCCATTCCATTTTCATTCATTTCACCGTCTTACTGTGCATGCCCTGGATTGGGCCTGGGTCTAAACCACCATCTGGGTAGAAAACTGATCAGACAAGTAAAAAGTCAGGGGTAAGTGACTGGAAGGCCAATGGAGGCTGGTGTGGGAGTCCATGGCCAAGATGGCCAACCTGGAGGACTTCCTGGAGAAGGCGAGCATAGAGCTAAGATTCAGTCAGATAAAGATGGGGAGGACTCACAAGTGGAGGACAGCCAAGGGGCCCTGAGCCCTGGCCATTGACAAATAAGATGTCGTTGGTGACAACGCCATCAAGTCAGTCCTCATGGAAAGGCTCAGGAGGAAGCCTTGCGACAGGAAGTCCACAGTGACCGCAAAAGTGGATGACCTGCTCTCCCTGTTGCGCACCTGTGTGAAGAGGCACCAAGCCACCTGGACACAGGCAGTCTGGCCGAAAGTCAGCACCGCTGACCACTGTACATGCCAACCCTCCAAAGGGCAAGCTACCACTTTGTGAAGAAAAAAAAAGGATCTCATCTGTCCAATCAGAGTTTTCAGAACCCAATGACCCACAAAACCTTTCATCTAACCACTGTCCCCGGACACGCGCCTGCTTTCCGCAGAAGGCCCTGGGATCGCAACCAGCTCCTGACTGTGAGCAGAAATGATCCCCTGTCATCTCCCTCACCACTGCTCCCCTGCCAAAGGGGTAGGTGGGGAAGCCCTGCAAGCCTGAAAGTTAGGAGCGCTTCTTAATCTCACCCTAGGCCAGGTTGTATCTGCTTCTCGTCAAACCCAAGAGAGAAAAGAAAAGCCCCTCCCTCCCCACCATCCTCCTAAGCTCCGAGGGCCCTTGCCCAGTATTGACCAAGAAGCAGAGCCATGGCCCTGTGAGGCACAGAGCTGACACATGTCCAAGCGCGGGTTCTAGCACACGCTGGTCAGGGGTTTAGGAAAGGCATGCTCAATTACTCAGTAATGTTGTGTCTGTACTGTTCCACCGGCATGTGTTCTTTTGAATGAACAGATGAATCTCCAATTAGATTCTCAGGAGAAAGAGCCTTCTCGCTGAGTCACATGAAGCATCAATGCTCTGGGTACAATAGGCAAATCATCACGTTTTGGGATTCTGCCAAGAGAGCTCGTTGGAAGGGGGAGGGAGGATGCTGGAAGGTGCCAGGAGCTCATGTAATTCTAGCTGCTCAGGAAGCTGAGATCTGAGGATTGCAGTTCAAAGTCAGTCCAGGCAGAAAAGCCCAAGAAACTCTAACTAATTAATGTCCAATTAACCACCAAAAGGCTGGAAGTAGAGCTTGGCTCAAGTGATATAGCACTAGCCTTGAGCAAAAAAGCTCGGGGAAAGTGCCCAGGCCCTGAGTTCAAGCCCCAGTACTAGTATCAAAAAGAGAGAGGTGAGAAGAGGGAGACAGGGAGGGAGAGAGAAGGAGGGAGGGAGGGAGGAAGGAAGGAAACACTCTTACATGTTAGATGTGGCGTAACTAAGGCAATCTTAGAGTCATGGAAAAATTAAGTTGTGTAGGAATTAGTCCTTTTCTATTATAGCAAAAATCTAGATAGGCCCACTATTGCCTGTAACTAAATCCTATATAGATTTTTTTAATCTACTCACAAGCTAGGCACCTGTGACTTATGCCTATAATCCTAGCTCTTCAGTAAACTAAGATCTAAGGATTGAGGTTCAAAGCCAGCCTGGTCAAGTGAGGCTCTGAGTCCTAGCCCTAGATCTGGCAAGCACATGAACGCACGTGCACACGCACACACACACACACACACACACACACACACACACACACACACACCACAAATCTACTTATTTATATGATTTATTTAATTAGGTTGTCTTCTTTTAGGTAATATTTACACGGTTCTGGATAGATAATTAAATATTTAGGTTTATTATCATAGGGAGAAAAAAGACAGAGCCTTCACTAAAAAGCTGACAGGACAGCAAAGGTTTAGAACTTCCTTTCCTACAGACAACCACGAAGCTTTAAGTCACGCGGCCACAAAGGGCTTGTTCAAAACCCTTGTCTGTTATCCAATCCACATGCCCAGAAATCTATCTCCAAGGGCTCCAGAGCATCTCAGAAATCCTATACTATCTTAATTCATTTGAAAAAAAAATCCAGTCTGGAAATAATTTCTGAAATTCATTTCTCACCTACAACGTGAGGAAGAAAATTCTCCCCAACATTACAGTAAAATAAGTGTCCCAAAGGATTTATAAAAATACACATATATAGGGATTACCAAGTAACAAATGAAGAGTCAAGGCATTTGGTCAGAAGCACCCAGGAATACATTCTCAAGAAATACTTGAATGGATGTCTTGACAACCTGATCCTGTGGTGACATGCATTAATGAGACTGCTAGAGAGAAAAGCAAAGAAATGCTCCTAAGTCAATATTTACCTACATTCCCAACCTCCTCTAACTATAAAAGACCCTAAGCCTTCACCATTATTGGATTATGAACCTCTTTCCAAGAAGAGAGAAGAAAGAGAAAGGAGGTGAGAGGAAAAAGAGTATTGTCTCCGCTATCCAAACATTAAATTCATTCCCCTGACATCCTGACAGTAATTGAACTGAGAGGGATTGCATTTTGTTAAAAAAGACTTTAAAGGGTTGTTGAGAATTCCCCCTACAGCAGAGACCTGTTTGTGATGAGCATGGCTTTCTCCTGATTTTCCTTTCCTCATACCACTGCTCATACTTTTGACAGAACAAAACCCTTAGGAACACACCCAGACCCCACCAATAGGTCGGCCACTTGAAGTCCTCCGCGCTATTTTCGCCTGTGACCTGCAGGGTCAGTCTGTAACCCACGCTGATTCATTCCACAGGCTTAGACCTCCATCATCTTAATAAAGCCAGAGCCAGAGCCAGGCACCCTAAGAGCATCATTTTCCTAATCATGGCAGAGCTGTGACACAGCAAACCGTGAAACATGTAGCTGGGGAAAGCCTAAAGAAAAGTCGTGTGCTTCTAATTTCTGAACATTCCCTGCCTTGTGGCTGGAAATCCAGAGCTGGAACAAAGTGTAATGGCCTGACAGCGTGTGTGCCTGAAGACACTCAGTGACGAGGGTCTCCCTCCGTGAGGAGGCAGCCTGCTCCAGCCTGCAGCCTTGCCAGGGCTGGCTCCAGGAAAGCCTAGGCAACAGCTTCTCCCCGCGGTTTCCCTGGCTTTAGACAAGGGAAGACAGGGCATCCCACGGTGCCAACCTCATTAGAAAGTACACGGCCCTTTCTTCCTGGAAAGAGTTCTGTTAAATAAAGCACCAGAGCTGCTTTCTTCTGCATCAGAAAATGAGCTGCTTTCAGAAAGATAAAAGGCACCATTAGAGACCAAATTAACACACACACACACACACACACACACACACACACACACACACACACACACAAACAGGCTTCCTTAAAAGTTCACACTGAGAGGTGTCATGTGATCCAGCAATTTCACTCCGTTTTTGTGAGTGTGTACCAATCCTGGGGCTGGAATCCAGGGTCTGGCTGTGGTCCAGGAGGTTTCATTGCTCAAGGCTAGCACTCCACCATTTGGGCCACAGCTCCACTTCTGGCTTTTCTTTGCTAGTTAACTAGAAATAAGAGTCTTACAGACTTTCTTGCCCAAGCTGGCTTTGAACTGAGATCCTTAGATCTCAGCCTCTTGAGTAGCTAGGAATAAAGGCGTAAGCTAATAGCAGTTAGCAATTTTATTCCTAAGAGTGGAAACTTTCAAGAGAAGTAGGAAACACAAAAACTCAGCAATGAAAGCCTCATCACAATATTACACATCATAGCCCAAAGGTGAAAGCAACCCAAATGCTCATCAATTGGTGAAGAGAGCAACTAACGTTGGTATAACTATACAAAGAAACATCAGTCATGAAAAAGAAGGTACTGATACACACTATAAGATATACAAGTTGATATAATATGATGCTAAGTGAAAGACTCCAATTATAATTGTTTATAGGAAGTATCTAGGATAGGCAAATCCATACAGACAGGAAGTAAGTTGGCAGTTGCTGGTAGAAGGCAGACAGGAAGTGACTACTATAGAAACAGTTTTTCTTTCTTTCTTTCTTTCTTTTGGGGGGGGGGGGTCAGTCAAGGGGCTTGAACTCAGGACCTGGGTGCTATTCCTGAGTTCTTTTGCTGAAGGCTATTGTTCTATCACTTTAAGCCTCAGTATCACTTCCTGTTTTCGGGTGGTTAATTGAAGATAAGAGTCTTACAGCCTTGGAACCATGATTCTCAGATCTCAGCCTCCTGAGTAGCTAGGATTATAGGCATGAACCACTGGCTCCTGGCTTATCTTTTTTTTCTTTTCCTTTTTTGCCAGTAGTAGGGCTTGAACTTGAGGCCTGGGCACTGTCTCTGAGCTCTTTTTCGCAAGGCTAGTGCTCTACCACTTTGAGACATAGCTCCACTTCCAAGAGTTTCTTTTTTTTTGGGGGGGGGGGGGGTGGGGGTCTGGTCATGGGGCCTGAACTCTGGGCCTGGGCGCTGTCCCTCAGCTCTTCAGCTCAAGGCTAGTGCTCTACCACTTGAGCCACAGCGCCACTTCTGGCTTTTTTCTTTTTGCTTATGTGGTGCTGAGAAATCGAACCCAGGGCCTCAGGCATGCAAGGCAAGCACTCTACCACTGAGCCACCTTCCCAGCCCCCCAAGGGTTTCTTTACTGGAGAATAAGTACTGCAGTGAAGTCACACATCTCTGAATATATCAAAAACAACTGAATTATGTTTAAATAAGGTAAAATTTAGAGTATGTAGATTACACATAAACTTTAAAATGTTTAAATATAGGAAAAATATACTTTATATGTACTCACATTTATTTTGAAAGAAATAATTAAACATACTTTTCAATTTTTCTCCACGGTGAGTAATTATTATAATTCCAGTTAAAGAATAACCACACACTTACTAGTAAATGGGAACTTTACTTTTTTATTTTTTTGTGGTTGTGGGGCTTGAACTCTGGGCCTAGGCGCTGTCCCTCAGCTCTTCAGCTCAAGGCTAGCGCTCTACCACTTGAGCCACAGCGCCACTTCCAGTTTTCTGAGTGGTTTATTGGAGAGAAGAGTCTCATGCCTTTCCAGCCTGGGCTGGCTTTGAACCATGATCCTCAGATCTCAGCTTCCTGAGTAGCTAGGATGACAGGCGTGAGTCACCGGTGCCCAGCGGAACCTTACTTTTTTTTGAGGGGGGTTCAGTACTGGGACTTGAACTCAGGACCCCACACTTGCTCAGTTTGCTTGCTCACTTGGTGCTCCACTGCTTGGGCAATGCCTCCAGCCCTGCTTTTTGCTGATTATTTTGAAGAAGGAGTCAGGCAGATTTTTCTGTCTCCAATTGCAGTCCTCTAATCTTGGCCTCCTGAGAAGCTAGTATTACAGTCATAAGCCACCAGGCATCCAGGTTTAAATTCTTTTTTAATTTATTCGTTATCCTAGGTGTCCACCACCCATAACAACAATGCTAAGGACATCATTTTCACTCAGTTTCTGTGTGGAGCCCCCTCCCAGGCAAGAGCAAGGTGGTATGTACAAGTTTGAGTTCTGTAATTATTTGCAATGCTTGCTTGGGCTTTGGGGGGGCCATCCCTGGATTTGCAGGGCAAGTTCAGAATTCAAATGATGACTCCATTCAAAGGAATGATGGATCTGAAAAGCTATTTCCTGAAAGCAAATAGAATGAGAACACCATCCCCATGACTGGGTGAAAAACAAACTCATTCCATCTCATGACTGATCGTTCTTCCAGACACAAAGTCTCCTGACTTTGTCACTAATAAGAGTAACTCCCACTTACATAGCACTTACTGTGCTTCTAGCAATTTCCACAGACTAACTCACTGAATAGAGAGGGAAATGGTTTCAGTCCCATTATACAGATGAAAAGACTGGGGTTCAGAGAGGTGATATAATTTAACCAAGATCGAGCAGTCATGAAAGGGCAGTGCTGGAGCACAGGCCACATACACTGGCTTCAGCCACTACATTGAATCCCCAGCAATGATGTGAACCCAACTTACAACGGAGTAAGCGACAGCTCCCCAGCCATGCTTGGAACTACCCATCATCCCCAGCGTGCTACCTACCTGTGGACCACGCCAGCCCTGTGCAGATGCTCAACTGCAGAGATGAGCTGCCGGATGTACCTGCGGGCTTCTGACTCCTCCAGCCGCTTCTTCTCATAGATCTTGTGCATTAAGTTGCCACCAGGACACAGCTCCATCACCAGGTAGTAGCTGTTTTCTGTTTCTAAGATATCCAGGAGCTGTGTGATGTTGGGGTGGCGGATCATCTGTTGGATCTGCCCCTCTCGCCTCAGATTTTTGGTGACATAGGTGTCTTTCTTGGCTCTCTTCTTATCGATGACTTTTATGGCCACCTGAAGAGAAACCGAAGAACATGGCTGTTTTCAGGCCCTGCCAAGCAAAGGTTATTTCTCAACTTCTCTCAAGAATGCTAGGAAAATGATATATACAAATCCAAAAGACAAAAGACCAATGCAGCATTGCCAGAAGAAATATTGGATCTAAAATAGTATTAGGAGCCAGGGGCTAGTGGCTCACGCTTGTAATCCTAGCTACTCAGGAGGTTGAGATCTGAAGATCCCAAGTAGAAAAAAGCTTTAGCACTCAAATCTAAGAGACTCTTATCTCCAATTAAGTAGCAAAAAGAAAGCAATGGAGGTGTGGCCCAAGTGTTAGAGCACCATCCTTGAGTGAAAAAGCTAATAAATAAGAGCACAGAGTTCAAGTTCAAGTATCAACATTAGAAATAAATTTTTAAAAATAGATCAGCGCTCAGCAACAGTGCTTGCCTATCATGCATAAGGCTCTGGGTTCTAATCTCAGTACTGCAAATAAATAAGGCAATGATTAAATAGAATAGCATTGGTGTAAACATCTAGAACAGCAGCAGGAAAAAAAAAATCCTTTAGGAAGCAAGAGAGTGGAATTTGCTTTAAGCATCTTGCATGGTGTCTGGGTGGCTCTCCGTGGGGAAGGGGTGGGAAAGAAACACATTTCTCAAGAGCAAAGGGCTCTCTTGCTCCCTTTCAGGACTGTCCATCATCCTACAACATCTGGGTCCTCCAACATCCCCTCTGCAATCCCTGGTCTTCTTCAGTTCTGGGATCCATTAGGGTACACAAGGAGGTACGGTGCAAGGATGAGGCTCTTCCGGTCTCTCCTGCCCCCAGTCTTTCTGCACCCTGAGCAGCCGGGCTCAGGTGACCTCTCACCCCTGCTAACTGGCCTTTCAGGAGAAGTCACTGCCCATCCTGCTGTCAGCTGCCAACCACACATCTCAGCTGCCCACAGGAAGCTCCTCCTACACCAATTCCCTACAATAAACCCGTTCCAAAACATGGGTGTAGAGCCAGGCATTAGTGGCTCATGCCTGTTATCCTAGCTACTCAGGAGGCTGAGATCTAAGGATCAAGACTTGAAGGCAGCCCAGGCAGGAAACATGAGAGACTCACCTCCACTGAACTACTAAAAAAGCCTAAAGCGGACCTGTGGCACACACACACACACACACACACACACACACACACACACACACACACACACACACACACACACACGTGGGATGGAGGAAAGGATATAGGGAAAGGGAAGATGATCTTT
Source organism: Dipodomys spectabilis (assembly GCF_019054845.1). Lineage (NCBI taxonomy): Eukaryota > Metazoa > Chordata > Mammalia > Rodentia > Heteromyidae > Dipodomys > Dipodomys spectabilis. Next base: position 597,469 of record NW_024870784.1, on the reverse strand, counting down.
TCCACTCAAAAGCTGTACTATCTTCTCTCTCTCTTTTTCCTTTGGGGAGTCACTATTTCACCCTCCAAGTCCTAAAACCCATTATTCTTCACTATGGTGAGGGGAAATGTATGTGTGTGCATGTGCACCCACACAGGAGTGTTTGCACATCAATAACAAGACGAACTAGGACTTTGAGCTCTCATTGCTTGCATGTGGCTGGTACTCTACCACTGGAGCCATGCCTCCAGTCCAGCTTTTTGCCAATTAATTGGAGATAAAGTCTGGGGGACTTTTCTGCCCAAGCTGCCTTTGAATCTTCATCCTCCAGGTCTCATTCTCTTGAGAAGATAGGATTACAGGCGTGAGCCACCAGCACCTGGCCACCTATTCTTTCTCATGGCTTTATTACTTCCCTCTCTGATGAAACAGAGATCTGACAGATGCTGGTTTGGACCCTGCTCCAAACACCCAAGCCACAGTCTCCCACAGACACTTTCACAGCCAGCTATGGCAAGAAGACAACAGACCTTCCATTTCTGTTTCCTTCCTTTTTTTGGCAACTATATTTTCTGTTATATATTCTAATTACATAGTGCCTCTTTCATAGGCAATGCACAAGATTAGTATAGGATATACAGAGAGAGATATATAATGGAGGTATATGTGTATATATATATATTAGAATAGGGTGTAGGTATATACATAAATGATAGATAAGTAAGTAAATATACATTGCAGTGAGAGACTCCAATGTTAGTTTGCGGACATAGTTCAAGATAAAATCTTGAACTACAGCTGTGACTACTGTTCATGAAAATGTATTTCATGCTTGGAAATTGTTGAGAGTAAAGTCTCCATGTTCTTAAAATACACACAACACAAAGACACCCAGACATACACACACACCCATGTCCCCCACTGAGATAATGGCTATGCTAATGAGCTTGTGAAATCATATCACCATCTATACACATATCAAAACATCACACTAAACACAGTAAATACATGTGCATTTTACTTGTCAACTAAAACATAATTAGGCTATTAAAAAAACAATGAAAAGAATGTTTTTTAAAAAATGCACAAGTTGCTGGGCACTGCTAGATCAGAACCATAATCCTAGCAACTCAGGAGGCGGAGAGCTGAGGATCAAGATTTGAAGCCAGCCCAGGCAGGAAAGTCCTCAAAAGTCTTAGCTACAATTAAATACACACACACACACACACACACACACACACACACACACACACACACACACACACACACACACACACACACACACACACACACACACACACACACACACCAAGGGCAAACTTTAGATTATATTAATAAAGCCAGCCCAGGCAGGAAAGTCCTCAAAAGTCTTAGCTACAATTAAATACACACACACACACACACACACACACACACACACACACACACACACACACACACACACACACACACACACACACACACACACCAAGGGCAAACTTTAGATTATATTAATAAAAAAGTCTTGCCCCTATTAGCCAGATTGAACTGTTAAAGAGTTCTGCCCTAGCTTCTCTGGCCCTCAAACTGGTCCTTGAATTCAGTCTACACTCCATTTGGAAATTAGTAAGCTGAACTCTGGTTGCATTTTTAATTTTAATTTTTTGCATTACTGGCAACGGAACTGAAGGCATCATTCTTGCTAGCAAAAAACTCTACTACTTGAGCAACATCCTCAAATCTTTTTGTTGTGTTTCATCTGAAACAGGATCTTACACCATCACCTAAACTGGCCTTTAACCATGACCTTCCAACTTGTCTGCTGAGTAGCTGGGAATACAGGCGTGTGCCATGCTTTCTTTTTTCGTCAGTTTTAGGACTTGAATTCTGGGCTTGAGCGCTGTTCCTGAGCTCTTCAGCTCAAGGTGAGCGGGCTACCACTTGAGCCACAGCACCACTTCAGGTTTTCTGGTGGTTAACTGGAGATAAGAGTTTCACAGACTTTCTTGCCCAGGCTGGCTCTGAACCAGGATCCTCAGCTCTCAGCCGCCTGAGTTGCTAGGATTACAGGTGTGAACCACCAGCGCCCGGCTACCTGCTTGATTGCTGAAGCTTTTCCGAGCTCACTGCTGCCTAGAGGAGTATTTCTGTCAGCCACACACCATGGGTCCACCCAGCCACCAGGCTGTCTTGAGTGTGATCTCCACACTCCCCAGAGATACATGCTGTCACACTCTAAGTATTCCTGCTGCCCTCATTCAAGTCACCCCAGTCCTCAGAGGCCAAGACAAGAGCCATCTCCCTTCTAGAGGCCCTTCCAACTGCCGCTTCCTACCTTCATGCGCACGGTATTTGTGCAACATGAGAAACTCAGTATTTTAAGGCAGGGTCCAGCCCCACTACACCACACACAGGATCTAATCAACAGGTGACAGATAGCTTGCTAATCCATGGAGTCATCAAGGTAAACTTAGCTGTAAACAGCTCAATCTATTATCACTTTAGGAGAACCAGTTTCAGCCAGGCACTGGAGGCCCGTGTCTGTAATCCCAGCTACTCAGGAGGCTGAGATCTGAGAATGGGGTTTCAAAGCCAGCCGGGCAGGAAAGGCCATGAAACACTTAACACCAATAAACAACCAGAAAACCAGAAGTGGTGCTGTGGCTCAAGTGGTAGAGCACTTGCCTTGAGCTAAAAAGCTCAGAGACAGCACCCAGGCCCAGAGTTCAAGCCCCATGACCAACGACAACAACAACAAAAAAGAATCAGTTTCAAATTAATAAGAGAATTTTAGGCCCTTCCTGTAAAGATAGAAAACAGCCAAGGCCAGGTCCTGGTGGCTCACACCTGTAATCCTTGCTACTCAGGATGCTGAGATCTGAAGATCACAGCTCAAAGCTAGCCCTGGCAGGAAAGGCTGTGAGATTCTTTTCTCTAACAAACTACTCAGAAAATGCCAGAAGTGGCACTGTAGCTCAAGTGGTAGAGTGCTAGCCTTGAACCAAAAGAATATCAGGGACAGTGGCAAGACCCTGAGTTTAAGCCTCAGGCTCTGCACACACACACACACACACACACACACACACACACACACACACACACACACACACACACACACACACACACACACGATCAAGGCAATCAGCAAAGGGACCTTGACTAGCATGGACAGGTCTCTGCATGTCACAGCAGAAGACCTGCACCACCCCAAGTCTGCGGTCAGTGCGCCCAGCACACAACAGCTGTGGCTTGGCCCCAACCCATTCCATAAGTGCTAGAATAACAGCTTTATAAACCATGTTTATTCCTGACCGCTGTGTGTGTGTGTGTGTGTGTGTGTGTGTGTGTGTGTGTGTGTGTGTGATCATCCTTTTTGGGCGATGGGGGTGGGGGCTGAAAAGTAGAATTAAGTTATTAAGTTCTGTCTCTGCTTGGCTTGGTGGTTGTAATGTTTTAAAAATTACACCCTTTGGCAATGAAATCTTAATCTAAGTACTATGGATAAACAACCGTCTAAAAGCCAGCAGTAATACGATCTGCCTTTAAAAAAAAACAGAGCACACGATTACTGTTAGGATAATTTATTTCGCTCGTTAATTGCCTGTGCTCGTTTGAATACTGGCCACCCAAAGACATTAAGTGCTAATCCCCGGATTCTGTCAGTGCGACTTGATTTGGAAAGAGAGACTTTGCAGATGTGGTCAAGGACTCGGAGATGAGATGAATTCCTGGGTGGGCCTTGCCTGTCTGCACCAGGCTCTTTCTCCGTTGGGACAGAGAAAAGTTTTGCATAAATCCACAGAAGAGAAGGCATGTGGAGGAAGAGCCAGTTTACAAGGATGGAGCCACAGGCCAAGGGAGACTACCAGCTACCAGAAGCTAGAGGAAGCAAGGGCAGATTCTTCTTCACCAGTCTCTGGAGTAGGTGTAAGTCCTACCAATTGCCTGGTTTGGGGCTCTCAGCATCCAGAACTCTCACTTTTCTACTTTAAAACACCAAGTGTATGGAAATTTGTCGCTGCAGTCAAGAGAAACTAACTGTATGTTTGAAGAAGACGACAAGAACTTTAAGGACAGGAATTGTCGCCTGATTCAGCCCCTCTAGGGCACATTTCCAGGCACTATGAGACCTTCCATGGTGATTGTGAAAAACATCACTTTTTTCTTTTTTCTTTTTTTTTGGTGGTACTAGTGTTTGAACTTGAAGGCCTTAATCTTACCTCTTTACCTCTTGAGCCATGCCTCTATCCCTTTCTGGTTTTTTTTGTGGGGGGCTGGAATAGTGTCTTACTTTTTTCCTAGGTAGCCTGCATCACAATCCTGTTACTTAAGCTTTTAGTGTAGCTAAGGTGACAGGAGTCGATCAAAGAGCAGAGTGAGGCAGGGTAGGACAGGACACGGTGGGAGTGGGGGTTGTCTCATGAACATTTTTTGCCTAGATTGGTTTCAAACCTTGAAACTCTCAATCTCCACCTTCCAAGTAGCTAGGATTACAGGCATGAGCCACCATGCTTGGCAAAAACACCATCTTTAACAACTACAGCCTCTTTCTCCTCCTCACGCTTCTCATTCATTGCAATCCCAATGCTGGTGTTCTGCCACTCAAGCCACACCTCCACTTCCAGCTTTTTGCTAGTTAACCTCAAATTTATCTGCCAACGCTGGGTTCAGACTCAGCCTCCTGAGCAGCTAGGATGTACAGGTGTGAACCACCAGTATCTGGCTAGATCCTGTCTTGAGCAATGGAAACAATTCACTGTGAAATCACAATTCTAGCTCTTCATTGCAGCTGAAATGCAAAGCGACCCCCACCCCCAATTCTCCACAGCAATCTGTTTTCAAAGATTTCCCCCCACATTTCCAACAAAGGAAGTAGCAAAGTGTTGTGCAATTCTAGGACATGACAGTTGGAAGCAGATTATTCATTTCTCAAAAGTTAACGGATCAGGGGCTGGGAAGGTGGCTCAGTGGTAGAGCGCTTGCCTTGCATGCTCAAGGCCCTGGGTTCGATTCCTCAGCACCACATAAGCAAAAAGAAAAAAGCCGGAAGTGGCGCTGTGACTCAAGTGGTAGAGCACTAGCCTTGAGCTGAAGAGCTGAGGGACAGCGCACAGGCCCAGAGTTCAGGCCCCACGACCGGACCCAAAAAAAAAAAAAGTTAACGGATCAAACAATATGGTAACTCTCTACCTTCGTTCCCCTCTGCCAAGTTCATAACAAGGTAACTACCAGTGATAGACAAAATTTTTGTTTCCTAAAAAAAAAAGCTAAAGCATCTAAGAAAGTAATGAAAATCCTAGAGCTAGAAAAGCACACTAGAAAGTCTCTCCAGCGTAAGAGGATTGGAGGATATGAAAACCCTAAGGAAGGAAATGAGTAAGCAGAAAGGTTTTTTTGTCCTGAATGGAATGGGATGGAATGGGAGCATGGCTGTCTCCAGTGTGAAAGGAGAAAAGGTCCCAGTCTTAAATGCGGTGTCAGAAGAGGATTCCTGCTAGATGCCTTTGTCATTGATTAAGAGAGAAACCAAGGATGGAGCAATATGAGAGATGCACAGAACCACCCATGTTCAGTAATGGCTCTCACTTTCATAAAGCAGTTGGTCCCTAAGATAACGTACATAACGCACTTAGCACAATGCCTGCCACTAGTTAAATGCGCCCTAAACTGATGTCATTATTACCATTACCGTTCTACTTCCAACCAATCAGCCTACAGAGACAGTGAAAAAGCATTCAAGTTCATCAGCTGACAAAGAAATGTGCACTTCTTTGACCCACTGCCGGAGCACAGAAACAAGCTTGAATTGTGTTTAAGTGTTTCGAACTGTCTAGAATAGAATATTCTTTACATCCCAAAGCAGTATCTATCCATCTAGTCTCATCCTCTTTTGTTTTGTTTTGCCAGTCCTGGGGCTTGAACTCAGGGCTTGGGCCATAGCACAACTTCCAGCTTTTTCTGTTTATGTGGTACTGAGGAATTGAACCCAGGGCTTCATGCATGCTTAGGCTAGCACTCTACCCTTAAGCCACATTCCCAGCCCTAGACTCATCCTCTTTACTGACTTCATTGAGAATGTTTACATAGGATCAGCGTTAGCAGGAATTTAAATTCAGCCCCTTATCCAGGCTCACCCTTCACTGCCTTGAAAATGTATTACTCGGAGCCCTATCAAGAACTGTCAATGCATCCAATCTCCAAAATGAAAAGTCGGATGGAAAGTGGAACTTCCATATGACTGAGAAGAAGGAAAATAAACTGAGCAACAAGACTCCTTTGTAATATCACAGAAATAGATGTACCTGCTTTACCCCTTGTACAATAGTATGCTGTATTTTACAAAGTTCATCCCCCAGCAAATCACTTTTAAATCATCCAAATGCACGGGGAATAAGAAGTCCCGATCAACTGAATTTTCTTTTGACATGGAAATGAGCTTTCTTTCCCAGAACACTTTGGTTTCTTAATGAGTACTGTATGCTGGAATGAAATTAATCTTTCCTTGTTCAGTGAACATTTATGAAGCACTTGAAATACACCTGACACAGAGGCAGGTGACAAGCCTGTGCTATGAAACAGTTGTAGCTTTCCAGGGTCATGCATGGTGGATATTTTACATTTCTTGTTTCAAGATTACTGTTAGAAGACAGGTGTCTTCCGCAGAAGGCACACATAGGAAGTCCTAAGCAAGGAGACTAGATTTGGAGATTGTCTTCAAGAGGTAAGATTCCATCTCCAAATGAACCAGAAAAATGCCAGGCTGTAGGCATGGCTCAGGTGACAGAACAGAAGTTATAAGCAAGAGAGCTGAGTGAAAATGAAGGCCATGAGTTCAAAGCCCTGGTTCGGACATAACAAAATCTTAAGTAAGAGGTGACCAAGACACAGTAAGGCTGTAAGGATGAGGTCTTAATGCAATAGGGCCAGTGTCAATATGAGAAGAGACACTGGAGTTTTCCTCTGGTTCTCAGATTGTGCCCAGAAAGGGCATGTGCAGCCACAAGAACATGGACATCTGTAAGCCAAGCAGAGAGGCCTCTGGAGAAACCAACCCTATTATTTCATTGATCCCACACATCCAGCCTCCAGAACTGGGAGAACACAAACGTCCAGGATTTGAGCCACTTAGAGGATGGTATGTTGTTATGGAAGCCAAGGAAGACCACAGGCCACCTGCCCAGCCTCAGTTCTACAGTATTCACCATGGAGGAGTGAAGGTATAAGAATAAGGACTACAAACTTTCCAGCTCTTCTCCTAACCCCACCCAACTTTCCATGCTGCTAGTTAAGTCTAGGGCTGCCCAGAACAGCAGCTGAGCACCCAGGCTCTGAATTTGGGATCCAATGACTCCCAACTTGTTCTTGTTTTAAAAGGGGGGGGAGGGGTGAGACAGACACAAGAACACCCACCTCAGACAATACTGGAGAGATAAAGGAGGAACCCAGGAGCGGTATTTAACATCAGGAACTATCAACAGGGCCCTTGGTGAAAGGCAATCATTAGAACTCTCGTGTTTTGCACAAGAGGAAGAGGTCGAAACAGAAGCCTGGAATCCCTGCCACCTCTCTCTTGCCCTCTAATTCTGAGTTGCATTTATGCTGGGGGTCCTTTGAGACCCTCAAGACACATGAACTGATCCATCACACAAGATGTCACCTGGGTCTGTAAGAGAAGGAACCCCACAAGACGGAGACATGGCAGGCACACCAACCCTTCACCAGACCACGAGCCGTGTGCAGGAAAATCGCCAGTGAGGACTTCTGCCTCTGTCCCGGGACAGTTTCTCCTGCCCGTGCCACATTGGCTACTGCAAACTGACAAAGCCTCCTGCGACTGCGTCTTGCATGTGACAACTCCACTCTGTGAACAGCTCTGTGGCTGAGCTTTACCAAACTTCTTATCCGATCTTCTTGAGAGTCTTGTCCTTGCTTGTGTATCTGCTGTCTGCCGGTGACTCCAGCGGGGCCCCGGGGGCCTCTTTAACCCCCTCTCAGCATTTGCCAAAACAGTTTGTGTGACGTGTACTGTGTGATTTGAGAGTTAGCAACCTGTGCTGCCAAGGGCTTGTGGCTATCAAGTAAACACAACAGTACTGGGCAAAGGCAAGCCAGTGACACTGACACGGCTTGTGGACTTAAGAGTTAGTTAGTGAATTTAGACATTGTGGAAAGACACAGTGTGTCTGTCCCCATTTCTGGTTTAGCTCGCTTACAACAACCTAGAACCCCTAACGTGACTATATTTGAAGAAAGGAGCTTTGCAAAGACACAATTAAGGTTCAATATTGTCATAAACATGAGTCTCCAAGCTGGGCGAGAGTGGCTCAAGCCTGTAATCCTAGCAACTCAGGAGGCTGAGATCTGAGGATTATGGTTCAAAGCCAGCCATGGCAGGAAAGTCCTTGAGACTCTAATCACCAATTAACCACAGGAAAAAAGCTGGAAGTGGCACTGTGGCTCAAGAAGTAGCACACTAGCCATGAGCAAAAGGAGCTCAGAGACAGTGTCCAGGCAGAGAGTTCAAGCGCCAGGATTGGGGGGAGGAGGGGGAATTGGTCTCCAACATCAAAGTTCAGCAAAGTGAAACATCAAGAAGCAGGTCCTCAAAGAGGTGGGGTGGGATCGAGGCGAAAGCAGTAGACAAATGAAGAGGAGAAGAGAGGGGGAAATGCAGACAAGAATCTAATGCGCCTCCTACAAAATGAAGCAGAGTGAGGGAAGTGGTGGTAGGGAAGGGATGAGTGAGAACGTTGAAAGGGATGACACTGATCAAGACATATTGTATTCATAAATTTAATGCTGGCCATAGCTTCATGACCAAAAAAAAGGGGGTGCGTCTCCAAGCCAATCAGACTGGTGATTTTATAAGGAGAGCAGTCTGGATGCTGTTAAAAGCACATAGAGAAAAAGGCTGTGTGAGGACACAGCAACTCGATGACCACCTGCAGGACAAAGAAAGAGGCCTTAGGTGAAAGCAAACTTGCCAACACCTTGATCTTGGAACCTGAAACTTCTGTGACTGTGAGAATCTAAGACTGTTGTTTTAACTGCTCCGTCCCTGGTGTTTTGTTATGAAAGCCTGAGTAGACAACTAGTCATTAGAATGCCTTGTCTTGTAAATCTCCTCAGAAATAATAAAATCTGGATGACAGGCTAGGGGAAAATGAACTGAGCAGAACGGGTAACAAGGGCAAGCCCCAAAAATCCAGGATGAAAATGACAGCGGGCAGAGGGCTTGGCTGTGGCAGCCCAGGCCTGAATTCAGCATAAAAACAAAAAAAAAGCAGAAAGCCAAGGTGATTAACCAGATCCAGTGGGAAGTTTTGCAAATAAATTGGTTTCACGCCTTCTTCCCAAGAAACAATGTGTGTAAACGCATCCAAATGGAACGTGGTCCTGTGTGGAGGGTACTCATTTAACAGGAAGCAGAAAATTTCCTTTGCTGCCTTTATAATTAATTTCAGTGTTGCTCCAATTCACAGAAAGGATGCCAGACCGGCCGACACACACGGCTGTCTTTTATAGGGGTCCATTAATTGCTGCTATTTATGTAGCGGAGCTCAATTGCTTCTGACCCTTAGCTCTCCAAGGCTTATTCTCCTGGGCTGCTGCATGCTAAAAACTGATCTTTTTATTTATTTATTTTTTTGTAAATGAAAAGAATAAGTGTTCTTTCCTCAGCTTTGAAAATGAGGGGAAAAGGACTTCCTTCCCCATTGAAACAACAGAGCTCATTAAGAGGGATGAGGCAAAAACATGGAACCTTTTTTCAAAGCAGACACTGGGAAAGCCCTCCCACGCCCACCCGTGGAGGTCTGAAGCCACTTTCCCGGGGATACTCTGCGCTGTCTGCGATTCACTGAGCAAATCACCATGGAAATACAGCCCGCTGGTAGGAAATGAGAAACTGCTTCCTGCAAGACAGGAGGAAAAAAAAAACAAAAACTGCAATGTGGAGCATTCTGAGATGGCAAGGTAGACACCAGGCTACACAGACCAGGACAGGTGTGATCGATCGCTGGGATTCCTATCACAAGTCCAGACGCTTAAAGAGAATATGCTCTTCCTTCTTCCCAATCAAGACGCTTCTAGGATCCACAAGGAAGAGAAGCACACAGGCTTAAGGCACAAGCCTGAAATCAGGATGGAAGCCAACCCAGCCACACATCCATCACTGTCCAACCAAAATGTGGCAGCCACCTATGGAATTTTATATCTTCTTCCTAGCCGCATAAAAAAGAAGCGAGGGAAGTTCATTCACTGAATGTCTACAACCCAATGTATTTAGATGGTTTTTCAGCACATGATCCCTATTTCAGGATTCTTGATTTTTGCTTGAGGCAGGGTCTTGCTACCTTGCAAGGCTGGCCTCAAACTCAAGAGCCTCCCATCCTCAGCCTTCCTGATGCTAGGATTTCAAGTATGCACTATGACTAGCTCTTTCTTCTTCTATTTTGTTGTGCTTAGATGCAACCAGACAGTGCCTCAAGCATGTGAGACAAACACTCTACCTGTTGAGCCATGCTTCCAGCCCTTTTTGCCTAGGTTATTTGTCAAATAGGGTCTCAAGTTTTTTGCTCTAGCTGACTTTGCACCTTGATCTTCCAACCCATGTCTCTCAAGGAACTGAGTTCACTTGCATTCGCCACCATACCCGGCTTGTTTGTTGAGATGAGACTCTTGCTAACTTTTTCCTCAGACTAGCCTCAAACCCCAACCCTGCCAATCTCCATCTCCAGAGTAGCTGGGATTACAAGGATAAGCCACTGCACCTAGCCTCAGCCCTTAAATTTTCAACGAGTTATAAGCTATTTGTAGCACTGTAGCTTTGAAGTATGTTGTGCATTTTACACTTACAGCTCATGTTTTACACTCAAACACAAAGAAGGGAAGAAGTGGTAAGAAGCTTCTCTTGTAGACAGGAAATTCTGGCTGAGTGGCTTCACGAGAGTCACTTACACCCTCTAAACCAAAACCCAGCCTGCTCCCAGCCTAACACTCAACCAAAGCTGGGAAAGGGAAGGAAAGGATGGAACAATGGCCACTGGCTCATCTCCAAAGTCACAGGAGATCACCTGCCTCACATTTTCATGAGAATGAAACCACGCCTTTTAGAACCCAAGCAAGGTCAGAGTTCCAGTACTGAGAAACCCCAGGCCAGAAACTTCACCCCCAACAAACCTCAGATGCTGCACCAGTGAGGATAATGCAGATGAATGCGGTGGCCGAGGTAAATGGTGCAATGTGCTTGGCACACAAGTGACCATCCAGTCATGGCAGTTACAAAGCAGGATCAGTGGACAGCGGACAGCTGGAGGGAGGGAGGGAAAGGGGGAGGGGGGAGGGGGGAGGGAGGGAGGGAGGGAGGGAATGCAAGCAAACCAACACTGAGGAAGGCAGAGAGTCAGAGGCAGGACAGGCCTGGCAGATTGGGGAAAGAAAGACTGTGCACTACACTGAGCTCAGGAATCCTCGCATCTCTCTGTCCCCAGTCCCCAGGCTGCTGATGCACACAGGAGAGTTCTTCAACACGCTGCAGAAGACCTTGCCAAGACACATGAACACCAGGTGAAGTGTGTGGGGGGGGGGGAGGGGGGCTGCGTGCTCATCGGCAATCGAGAGCATGGCCTTTCTCCCACCAAGCACTGCCTTCCTCATGTGGATGCTATCAGTCTGAATGAAGCACAATCTATGTTCCTGTGAGGCCCCAGAAATCCTCCTGGCCTCCTTCCTGTTCCCTGAGAAGACTGAACGCTCTGCAGCCGCTGACAGCGGGCTCAGGAAAGGCACACAAGCCACACACAGATCACAGGGGACTAACGGGTGGGAGGCGGGTGTGTGTTTGCACACTCCATTCCTCTCCATGGGGTAAAGGTTCATAGAGGATGCCTGACTAATATCCTAAGACTCAGGCCCTGGATCCTTCGCCTTTCTTTAACACACGTTCTTTTAATCACTGTCATTAATATCTCTGGGCAGGTTTAATATCGCTGGGTGGCTGGAATGACAGAATTCTTTCTTGCCTCAAGTCTGAAGACCAAGAGTGAGCTGTCAATGATGTTGGCTTGGGGGGTGTGGGAGAGGGGGGGAGGAGGGTGGGAACTGTCCCCAGCTTGCAGATGGCATCTTTGCACTGAGGTCCCACAGTCTTCCTGCTGTCTGCAGTGGAGATCAATGGCCACTACTTACAGAGACCAGTCAGCACCGATCACCCAAGGGCTGTCATCCAAACTTACTTATCTCTTTAAAGACCTCATCTCTAAACACAGCCACATTTTGTGCTATTAGGTATTAGAACTTTAATATATGACTTAATGGTGAGGGAGATATAACCCAACCCAACAACACTCAATATTTTTTTAACAGATTTTAATGATGACAGTGCAAGGATTGGAGACCGAGCTCCTGATGGGAAATGAGGTGAGTTAAGAAAACTGAACTCCAACAATCCAAGCACCTCCAAGCATACATGGCACCTGAGTCTCTCCTTTCCCTGTCGCGTTTTCCTGGTTGTTTATTTCAGTACACTTACTACTTTATTACTTCTCTACCAATGAGTATAATCTTTGCATGTTAACTTTATACATCTGCACTTCCTGCAAGAGAACACTATATTTTCATTAGCATTTTCACATTGGGTTGTCCTTTTCTTAGCTGCTTTCAGTAATGTGCCAAGTTTAGGAAATATTAGATAAAGACTCTTCCTACTCTTAACCATTTAAAGTTTAGCAAAAGGTGCCAAGGGTAGTGGCTCATGCCAGAAGGACTGAAGTTCAAGACACAACCAGGCACAAGTTACTAAGATACTATTTGAAAAACAAGCTGGTGTGGTAGTTCACACTGTAATCTAAGCTACAAGAGAGGTGGAGGGAGGAAGATCATCATCTGAGGCCTTCCTGGCAAAAGCACAAGACCTTACCTGAGAAATACAGCTAATAGGGATGAGGTTTGACCTGACTGGTAGAGTGGTTGCCTAGCAAGTATGAAGCCTGAAGTCCAAATACCCAGTACTGCCAAAAATTAAAAGAAAAGTAAGAAAAAAAATACAAAGTTAGCAAAACATAAACAAGCCAAAAGTATATACCCTCCCCAAAAGAAATTTCCCAAAGCAAATCTACATCAATAATCATCAAGTATTTCAATATTTAACATAAAAAGGTCAATCTTCTGTGGTAAATGGCCATGATCTGTGTACTGGACAGAAAGCTATGAGTAACTGCTCCACACAGAGGAAAGAGAAACGCAAATGGACACTAGGAAGAAATGATTGTTGGCACTGTATCCCATAAGGAAATCTTTAACTCTACTACAGAAACTGAAACCATGGAATGATATATTCATAGCTACCCCTAAATAGGCTATTGTTTTCAGTTGACTTTGTTTCAACCCACCAAGGCTAGGCCATGTCTGGGCCCAAATTTGACTTTCAACTCACTCTTGGTATAGAGGAGAGATCTGATCTGGGTGGGGCCTGTGTTGGGCCACCCAGTGCGTTTGTTGCATATGGTAATTCCACACAGGCAAGGAAGAACAGTATCGGCTTCCCTGGACTGGTCACTTGCAGAACATAACACCCAAATCTCTTCACCAGCGATGTCCTAAGGAGCTGGCTCTTGCCATCTGTCATACAGAAGGAAGGGTCTCCAACACAGATCATCAGAATACTTCTGCAGGGGAAGAAACTGTACAGGTAGAACGAGGCCAAGAGGGAAAGGTGTCTAGCAACTCTATTAATTAACACAGATGTGACAGATACAAGGTCCTGAACTCTGAGATGTCAAAAGTTCCCTTTGAAACCAGGTCCTGGTGACTCATGCCTGTCATGCTAGTTACGAGGAACCCTGAGAATGGAAAGCTCGAGAATCCATGCCAGTCCAGGCAGAAAAGGCCATCTCCACAGAAGAAGTTGGGTATGGTGGCACACGCCTGCTATGCCAACTATGGTGGGAAGTCTAAAGGGAGTAGATGGTGGTTCCAGTGCATGCCAAAGCAGAAAGAGAGACTTATCTCAAAAATAACCAGTGCAGGGTCTGAGAAGGTGGCTCAGTGGTAGAGCGCTTGCCTTGCATGCATGAGGCCCTGGGTTTGATTCCTCAGCACCACATAAACAGAAAAAGCCAGAAATGGGACTGAGGCTCAAGTGGTAGAGCGCTAGCCTTGAGCTGAAGAGCTGAGGGACAGTGTCCAGGCCAAGAGTTCAGGCCCCACAACCAGAAAAAGTAATAATAATAACCAGTGCAAACAAAGGAATAGAAGAGTGGCTACACAATAGCCCACCTGCCTAGCAAGCATAAGACCCTGAGTCCAATCCCCAGTGCCAAAAGAGAAGGAAGAAGGGAGAAGAACAAGGGGAAGAACAGGATGAAGAAAAAGAAGAGGAGAAGAAAGAAAGGTAAGAAAAGGAGGAAAAGGAGGAGGGGGAGGAGGAGGAGGAAGAAGCAGAAGAGGAGGAAGGAGGAGGAAGAGGAGAAGGAGGAGGAGGAGGAGCAGGAACAGGAAAAGCAGCAACGGCGGCGGCGGAGGCAGCGGCGGTGGCAGCGGCGGCGGCGGAGGCAGCAGTTCCCTCTAAGAGGATCTCCCAATCTCTGTTACAGGACCACAGGATGAGCCTACCTGCCAGCCTAGAGCCTCGTCCTTGGAAAACTGCCAACAGTGGATCAACAGCCAGGTACACACATGTGGAGCTGTCTTTCCAGGGATTCAAGGGGCACCGTGGGTAGAGATGGTCACCACTCTCACGGAGGGTATGCCCTTCCCAGCTGACCAACCTCAGTGACTCCCCGACACCACCCAGCAGACAGAACTCTAGTCTCTGATGAAGAGTCCAGGCTAGTCACTGCTATGGGCTCAACTGTGTTCCCTAAAACATTTCAGGTTGAAGTCCTGGCTCCAGAACCTCCAAATAACCTTCCAAAGAAGGCTATCCTTCTTTGGAAACAAGGGTTGTTCCAGACACGACTGTAGTTTAAGATGAGGTTATTAGGAAGAACCCTGATCAGGAATGACTGGTGTTCTTATAGAAAGGGGAACAATGCCCATAGATGCTCATAGAACAGTGCTGGAAAGAATATCAAGAAAGCATGGGTCACTGCAGTGTGGACCCCCAATTCTCCCCACCCCCGAACTCCTTCAGAGGCCATATGACTCTCTCAACTCCTTGACCTTGGACTTCAAGCTTCCAGAACTGTGTGTGGTACATTTCTGCTGCTCTAAGCCACCCACCCTGTGCTGTGGATTGTAGCGGTTCCAGGAATCTAACCCAGCACGCAGGAGTTTACCAGCACCTGGTCTGTCCCGAAATGCCTCTGGGAAATTCTTTCCAATCACTCTGCACCCAGTCCATGAGGAAGTTAAAAAATAAACCACAATAAACCCACAGCTGCCTTTAGATAAAGACTGACTTCCAGACACTGATTAGCTCGTCACTGTGCTCACAGGACTCACGGAGGCCATGTGGAGAGCGCCAGGCTCAAAGACTTGGAACCACGTGGGAAAATCAGACGTGCAGCCAGAGTTTTCTCACGGGTGGCGGGGGCGGGGGGTGAGGGTGGGGGGGGGGAAAATCTTCACAACCAGCATGTGCTTAAAATGACTAAGACCCAGCTCTACCCTGCACAGTCCTGCAGTTTTGAGGTACAGAAGGCAATACACCATCACCACTGTTGACACACCCCACAGAGCAGGACAGGTGACATAGAGAAGCAGAGCAGATGTGGGAGACACTGCTCTATGCCAGGAATATGGGGGGAGGCCCTGTTAATGAATCTCAGTGGGCCTAGATGGGAATACCTGGCATGGGTGCCAACAGAAAGCAGAGGTAGCCAGTAACCTCTCCCCTGCCCACCGCCCCCTACACACAGAGAGGACACTCAAGAGAGCAAAGAACTCACCAGAAGCACTGTGAGAGAAACTGATGACAGAGAGCTCTCAATGTGGAATCTGCTTTGAACAGACTGGCCTTCTTCAGCTGGGACGTGGCATACATAATTAGAGTTTGTTTCTAGCCAGCCAGGATGGATTAATGTCATGAAGAACTGAGATCGGGAGGGTAGAAAAGGACTGAACCAGAAAGGAAAGTATCAAAAAGCAACCTGGAGGCCTGGGGATGTGGCTTAGCAGTAGAGTGTTTGCCTAGCATGCATGAAGCCCTGGGTTTGATTCCTCAATACCACATAAACAGAAAGAGTTGGTTGTGGTGCTGTGGTTCAAGTGGTAGAGTGCTATCAGGTAGAGTGCTATCCTTGGGCAAAAGAAGCTCAGAGGCAGTGCCCAGGCCCTGAGTTCAAGCTCCAGGACTGGCAAAAAAAAAAAAAAAGGCAACCTGTTGCAACAATGAGAAGTACAAAATGTCATGTCAAAACCAGCTTTACAATGTCGGTGTGTGGGGGGGAGGGGGGTATGACTGAGTGGGGGGGAGGGGGGAGGCTGGGAAGGGAGGTGAAGGATAAACAAAGGAGGAGGCTGCAATGCTTGGTAAGAAATGTATGCATTATCCTGCCCATGTAATTGTAACCCCTCTGTACAGTATGTTCTCAAATAAAATAAAATAAAATTTAAAAAAAAAAAAAAAAAAAAGGCAACCCAGATGTAGAGGTCATGGTGCCAAGTAAGCCAATAGAGGATGAGGAAAATGGAAGAAATAAGACAGTACCAAGATACCGAGCTGAAGAAGCTGAAAATGGCAAAGAAGGAAATGGGGAAAGCAGATGGGCAGTGGTAAATACTACCTCAGCTTGGAATACTATGGGCTGAGCTGGGATTCCCCAAGAAAGATAAGTTGGAATCCTCACTCCTTCAAATGTGACCCCACTTGGAAATGGGGTCCTTGCAGATGTAGTCAGTCAAGATAAGACCATTTAGGCAGACCAAAAATCTAATATGGCGGGTGCCTTCATCAGAGCGGGAGACGCAGACACACAGGGAGGAAAGGCCATGTGGAGTGAGAAACGGAGATGAGAGTGATGTCATGTCTTCATCTATTTTCTGTTCCTGTGACAAAATACCCCAGACTAGATGTCCCTGTGTTTCATTCCCACGATAAATGCCTGACAAAAAAAAATAGATGCAGAGTTTCAGAGGTTTTATTCCATGATCGGATGGCTCCATGGTTTTCTGGACCTGAGAGGCAAGGCAAAGCAGAGCAGAGCAGCTCACCCATGCTGGACAGCAAGAAGAGAGGGACAAGCTATGCGTCTCGCTTCTCTTTTATTGCCTTTGGGCCCCTAGCCTATTGGATGGTGCAGCCCACATTCAGGACTTTCCACTGTAGCTGATTCTCTCTGGAAATGTTCTTGAAGATGCACCCAAAATTACAGCATACAGTTCTCAATCTAATCAAGTTCACAATTACAATTAAACATCTCGTTGTGTGATTTATAAAGGAAATTGGTTTATTTAGCTCATGTACCGGGAGCTGGCAAATTCGAGAACATGGAGCTGGCTGCCAGGTGCTCGGCTTCTAGTAAAGGCCATGCGCTGTGTCCTAACAGGGAGGAAGAGCAGAAAGGCAAAGGGTCATATGCTGAAGACAGAAGCACAAAGGTCAGTCTTGTGTGTTGTGACCATCTGTTCTCATGGTAACTAATCCAGTCCCATTGAGAATGACAATCTATCCATAAGGGTGGTACTCCACCACGTGATCAGCTCTTGAAGGCCCCACCACCTGTCAATACTTCCACACAAGGAACTGACTTTCCAACACATGAATTTCAGGGGACAGTCCTTTAATACCATAAATGTTCACATAGTACTGACAGTGTACTGGATATTGTGAGCAATCTAGAGCTGCTGAAGGTACACAGGAGAATGTGTCTAGGTCCTATGCAAACACAATGCTATTTTCCGGTATCTAAAAGATTTGAGCACCTGAGGATTTTAGATCTGACCACCTCACCTCTTTCACTGCACCCCCCTGTCTCTTGTTCTTCACTGTGCAAAACCAAAGTGGTTTAGGAATCTAATAAGAGAGGAAAAAAATATCACATTATGTTATGGGTTGAATTATAAAGATGTTGGAATATTTCAGAATCTGTGAATAGGACCTAAGTTATAAATAGAGTCTCTGCAGACAATCACGTTAAGATGAAGTCATTAAGATGGGATCCAATCTAATATAAGGCTATAAAAGGGGAAATTAGGACAAGAGACAGATGTTCAGAGAAAAGACAATGTGAAGACACAGATACAATGCTCTTACAAGTCCAAAAGCACCAAGGACGACCAGAAATTGAGACAGAGGCCTAAAAGACCCTTCCCCTCCCAGTCACAGAAGGAACAACCCGACAATCATGAGACACCATTTCTGTTCTTTGAGCTATCCAGTCAACTCCAGGAATAGAATCACAGGACAATACGTCATTAACAATAACAACACCTTTGTGCGTCTGTGTGTGTGTCTGTGTGTGTATCTCTGTACATATGCGTGCATGCACGCATGCATGCTAATACTAGGACTTGAATTCAGGCACTTAAACTCTTGCTCAACTTTTTCACTTGTGGCTTGGCATAAGTTATATGCAGATTAAATTATATGTAAATGTCCTTTAAACCACTAATCATAAAATGGTTTTATGGATCGTTCTAACCTTTTTTTTTAATCTTTTCTTTTTTTGTTAGTCATGGGGCTTGAACTCGGGGCTTGAGCCCTGTCCCTGAACTGTTTCGTTCAAGGCGAGTGCTCTTATCACTGAGCCATAGCTCCACTTTGTTTTTTGGGGCGGGTAGGGGGGCTGTGGGGAGTTTATTGGAATAGAGTCTATCACTTTTCCTGCCCAAGCTGGCTTTGAAGTGCAATCCTCAGATCTCAGCCTCTTCAGTAGCTAGGATTACAGGCATGATCCACCAGTGCCCTGCTTCCTAACCATTTATTCATAAATGTATCCCTTACAATTAGAACTTAAGACACTTCATTCTTTTGATGGTTATAGAAACCAGTGGTTATTTTCAAAAAGAAGGCTTTTCCCCTGTCTTTCCACTCACCATACTGAGCCATATAGCCACAGGAACCAGGGGTCCCATGTGCAAGACTAGAATCCCTACTGCAGAGAAGGCTGTTTCTCCACAGTGCAGGGCTGCTGGTACTGAGCTGGCTACTGAGCTCTTTCTTAGGAGATCTTTTTAATAGCTTTTCTCTGTAGGAAAGAACCCTTTCTCCCACTCCCTGCCCCGCTCAAGAGCCTTAGCCTGACTGCTAAAGGTGGCCTTGGAGTTTGGGACACTTACTGGATCTGGACATAGAAACCATCAGTTAGTGTTGCTATCGCAAAGTACCACTTTTCTGGATGGCTTACATAACAGAAAGGCGTTTTCACATGGAGGCAAGAAGTCCAAGGCATTTGCAGGGATGATTTCTCTCGAGGCCTTTCTTGTTGGCTTGTAAATGATGACTTCTGTGTGTCTTCACCTTTCTTCTGTGTATGCACATCTCTGGGCCTAAATTTCCTTTTTGTAGGAACAGACTGGTATAGGACCTATGCATGTGGCCTCATTTCAGCTTAATTACGTTTTTCAAGACTTCTAAATACAATCACTTCACCATATGAATTGTAGGAGGACACACTTTAACCAGCAGCAGCCATCTTGTCAGACTCGTTAGGTTTGGGTGTTCCCCCCTCTTCCACCTGAGCCTCAAGACACAGGTGCAGGGTGCCAGGGTCTGACAGGCTTGTTAAAGGCAGGTCGCTGAGCGACCATATTTAAAAGCTGCATCTGCCTGGGCACTGAGTGAGGTACAGCACACCCAGCTGTTGGTGAGAAATCCAAAGTTCCACTCCTAATGCTGAAAATTTCTGCTGTCGCACAAGAGATGGATGGGCATCTCGGATTACACACTGAGAAACCCCAAGCCACCACCACGATCCTTTCCCATTCAAACAAAACAAAACAAAATCCCTGTTCAAAGGCTCTGAATTTTCATTCTTTCCACTTGCATGGAATTGTCACAGGACCCTGATGAAATTGTCACACTATTTACTCATCCGAGGAAGGAAATGTGCAGAGGAGTTGGTGAGCAATCAGTGCCATGAGAGATTTTTTATTTTTCTGCTTTGAACTTATGGACTGGGGTCTCTTAGACCCAGGTTGAACAGCTGTTCCTGCTCTTCATACACAGGAAGTCTGAGTTCTTGGTCCCTGGACTGGCTTGAGTGATGACTCAGGAGACAGAGGCTATAGGTCTTGACGTACAGGGTATAGCATTTCCTGAAGATCTTCCATGATGGACAATATCATGTGTCTCTTGGATAATGAATGACACAAACACACTAAATTTATTTCTCACCTAGACTCCCCATCTTGCTTTTCCTTGCTTTCACAAAGCAAGCAACAAAGTAGACTGCCAAAAAGGGATCAGGATGGATTTTTGACTGACAATTCCCTACCCTCCAGCGATGTGTAATCTATCACTCTGTAGGAAAGATTTACTTTTTTATTGTAAAAGCAGGGGTTTTCTTTGTCCGTGATTCACAGCTCAGTACTAACCCTGAAGGGCATGTTCTATCCAGCACCATCTAATTCTTATGCCTGGGACAGCCTCTTTGGTATTTTGCACAATGGCCTCCACTTGAGGGGTCCACTGGGAACAGAATTTCAGGACCCTACTTGGCTTGCCACCCTCTGTGGCCTAGAGGAAAAGTGTGTGTTGCTAACCTGTGCATCCCCTTTCCCAGCACCCAAAGCTGTATCCACTGACAGGAGTCATTTGTCCAACTGGTCTACCAGAGGAGGAGCCTTTTCTAAGTGGCCTGTACAGAAAGATGGCTTTTTCTAATTGGCTGCCCAAAGTGAAACCTTTTTCTAATAAGTCTGTCTTAGACTAGCTTTTCTAATTTGTACAGAAGTTCAGATGATAAAAGTCCTACATTTAATAAAAGTTATCAAAGCTGGATGTTAGTGGCTCATGTTTGTAATCCTTAGTAGCTTACTCAAGAAGCTGTGATCTTAGGATCAAGAGTCAAAGTCAGATGGAGCAGAAAAGTCTATGAGACTATTATCTCCAATTAATCACCAACAAGCTGGAGGTGGCAGCATAGCTCAAGTGGTACTGCTACCAGCCTTGAGTGACAGCACCCAAGCCCTGAGGTGTTTTTCCCCCTTATAATAATTTAAAAAAAAATTAAAGATAACAAGTAATGGTTATATTTTTGTTTAGTTTTGGTTGGGTTTGCAACCAGTTATATGTGGGGAACTTCCCCAGCAGTCTACTGAACAAACGGCATTAAGAGTAAGAAATAAATCTTCAAGCAGACTTTAGGCAAATGGAAAGAGTTTTCCATGAGTGTAGAGGAAATGGTTTGGAAAAAAGGAGACTCACTGGTTGTTTTCTCTTTTCTCTTTCCTTCTTTCCCTTCCCCTGGGCCTTGGGTGACCTTCCCTTCTACAACAAAGGAACCTTAACATGCTTTCTTTCAAAGTTGACATTTACTACTTTAAACTCCAAAATTAGCACTAAGTCAAGAAGCATTCCAGGCCCACAGGCAACAGGAAGCAATCAATATCCCATCTTCACAGCACAGGACAAATGAGAACCACCAGTGGCTCAAAAGACACAGAAATAAGGTAGCCTTCCTTGGGGGAATGGGAGCGCCAGAGAACATGACAGAAACTGGAAACACAGAAATCCGGGAAATAATAATCAAATCAGACAAAATTCTCTCAACTCAGTCCCATATTCTAAAGGAAGATCATAGAACACCCTGGAAACAACAGGGACTTGTGACAACGGGTAGTAAACAAAGGAACTAGGCACCTTGAAAGCCATTGGTGAAGAAGAAATCACAACTCTGAGAGCTCGTTGAGAAAGAGGTTGATAGCAAATTTAAAAACATGAGGAAAAAAATTGTCCAATAATCTTTCCATGAGTTCCGAGGTAATTCGTGGTAATTCATTTACTTTGTTTTTCTTCTAGCTTGAAAATGATTCGTTTAAGGATACTTAGTACCAAGCAGGAGACAAGGAGCGAGGCCATAGGGTTCAATGACCAATCCTTCTGCTTGTACATCATCAAGGGAACCTAATATTGCACAAAGGAAAAACAAAAAAGTAAAAGCCAGGAGGGAGAGAAGGCAGGGGCAAGGAGAAGGCAGGGAGCAGGGTGGCCAGAGAAGGCTGCTGGCAGAAGCTGATACCAGGACAGAGGAATTCAAGGAATGCAGACATCTGAGCCCCCAAAGTGTCCAGAGAGGCATTCCAGTCCTGGGGAGGGGGAGGGGGGTGGCGGGCAGTGATTCCTGCAAGGTGCCTTCCCTCTGCTCCTGCCAGGAAACTCCAGCATCCCAGATAAACTGAGGGTGTATCTTTCTTGCCATCTGAAGGAGGTTTTAGTTTCTCCAGCACCAGAGTTTGAACTCAGGTGTTCATGCTTGCTAGACAGGCTGTTCCTCTGCACAACACCTCTAACCCTTTTGCTTCCTGCTTAGGAACTTGCCTCAACCACTATCTGCATTATTTGAGGTTTCTCATCATAGCTTAGATGACAGTCACGAGCTACCCGGTATGGCTTCTTTCTCTTGAGATGGAATCTTTTCCACCTAGGCTGACCTGGAACCGCAATCCTCCTGATGTCAACTACCCACAAAGGCATGAGTCACAGTTCCCTGCTTTGGGTTGAGGAGGGGTCTTCTAAACCTTTCTGCCTAGACTGGCCTCAAACATTGATCCCCCAGCTCTCAAGTCTCCCCAAGTAGCTAGGATTACAGGTATAAGCTACCAGTGACCAACTGAAAGAGAGTAACTTACCTAGAGCTTTAAGGAACTGATGATAAGAGAGGTTTAAATCCTTTCCCTAAAATTATACACCTGCAAGTTCATCAAAAGATAGGAACCTAAAGCTGCTAGGCCCCAAAGCCTGTGCTTTCATGGTACCTGTATGTTAAGTCATTATGCACTAGGAGAGAAGACATAGGCAAAAGTCTCAACTCAACACAGACTTCTCTTCAGACAACAATGGCGACATTGGCCAATAATGGATACAGTCAAGTCAGTAACAACGCTTTGATTTATAAAAGCATAAAAATAAGAGCAAAAAGATGAACTGGTTTGACTTAGACGAATAAGAAATTTCATTATGCCTCAGCTTCCTCCTCCCCACCAAAAAGAACCATATAATAAATCAGAGCATTTGCAACCTAACAAAGATGAAAAGGGGTCATCCTTACCATATGGAGCTCATACAAGTCATTAAGACAAATAGAAGAAAAATGGGGAAATTAGTAACAATATTTCATAAAAAGAAGAAATAACTTCCCAACCAATTATTCCCAACCACATATTATGATTAACTCTACTAATTATCAAAATACTTATCTAAAAAGTCCTTTTCAGCCAGGTCCTGGTGACTCACACCTGTAATCCTAGCTACTCAGGAGGCTGAGATCTGAGGATCGAGGGTGGAGGCCAGCTTTGGCAGAAAAGTCCCTGTGAGACTGTTAGCTCCAATTAACCACTCAAAAACTAGAAGTGGTGCTGTGGCTCAAAGTGGTAGAGTGCTAGCCTCAAGCAAAAGAGCTCAGGGACGGCATCCAGGTCCTGAGTTCAAGCCCCACAACTGACAAAAAAAAAAAAAGTTCACTTTTAAATTGGGTTCAGTAGACCATGGTTGTAATCCCAGACACTTGAGAGGCAGAACTCAGAAGGATCGTGGTTCAACACAAATAGTGAGCCCCTATCTCAGCCAATGAGCTGAGCACAGTAGTATACATATGCCATCCCAACTATGCAGAAGGCCATAGGAAGACAGAACAATCTAAGGCTGGCTTAGGCACAATGAAAGCAAAAAAAAAAAAAAAAATTAAAAAGGGCTTATATGGTATAGCATCTGCTTAGAAAGCACAAGGCCATGACTTCAAACCCTAGTACCACAAAAAAAGAAGTCATTTGCACATAATGCTCTTCCACGTAGTATGATCCTTCCAAAGTGGAGCTGGGTAAAACATCAAAAGCCTTCTAAGCATTTATCCTAAAAAGCAGCTCAGAGATGTACTTAGCAGCATAGATTCGAAGCTTCATTTGTATTGGGAAAACACTGGAAGACTCTCCATGTCCTTTTTACAATTACAGTATTTCAAACACTAGAATGCCACACCTTCCCCCACCCCAAACTAAATTTTCAAAGCATGTTTAGCAGCATGGAAAAGTGTTCTATCTCCTGTGAAGCAGTTGCTGCAGAACAGTCGCACAGGGGCCCCAGTGCTGTACCATGCGCATTCAAAGGAGAGCGAGCAGCTGTGAGTATGTATTTACACCCCATACAACTGATGCGCGCTGGATTGTGGGATCCCAGGTGATTTCTAGAGTCTTCATTGTGGGTTTGCTTACTTTCCACAAGAAATGGGGTGCAACATGGTCTCCCTGATATGTGGAGGCTAAAGCCAAAATGCAAGAAGATATGGCAAAGTAACAGGACTCAAGAAACAAAGGATCTGAGTCAAGCACAAAAGGTCAGATAAGTTGACGTTAGGGAAATGAACCCTAAGATATGTATTTAATTTTTTTTCTTTCATGTGATTGTTTCTAACACATTTATAAGATTATTTCTTTGTTGCTTTATATGTCCCTCCCCCACAGTATAACCCCTGCTTTCACTGTATTTGATGTTGTTATAATTTGTGGAGGGGAAGGGAAAAAACAAATCGTTTAAATAAAGATACAGGTGGGCCCAATGCAACAATGAGACATACAGTACAAGTCGTTATGTCGAAAATGAACTTTACAACTTCTGTGGGGAGGGAGAGGGTTGGGGAGGGAGGATGGGATGGGAAGGGAAAACAAAGGAGGAGGCTACAATGCTTGATAAGAAATGTACTCATAGTGGCGCTGTAGCTCAAGTGGTAGAGCACTGGCCTTGAGCTGAAGAGCTGAGGGACAGCGCCCAGGCCCAGAGTTCAAACCCCACGACCGACAAAAAAAATTAAAAAAAAGAAATGTACTCATTATCTTGCTCATGTAATTGTAACCCCTCTGTACAGTATTTTCACAATAAAAAAAAAAAACAAAGGACAGCCACCCATTTTGTCATATCATTGCTAAATGACTCCATGTTCTAGACCATATATACGGTAGATATATGCACACAACAGAGGGAAGCCAGGAGAATAAGTGGGAACAGCCTACACTGAGCAAAAGGAAAGAAATGTACACATCACCGGATGTGGAAAAAATAATTTGTATTGTCAAAGCTCATAGAATTCACAAACTATATAGACCATGATAATGACAATTTGCCTTGTGAAAGTTAAAATGTGTGTGTGACTTTAACTAAGTGTCACTATTCCACAATACTGTGAAAGATGTGAAATTTATGTAATCACACAACTTCAATTTTTAAAAAAGCGGGAGAAGGGATGGGTTAGGAGGGATGGGGACAATGTTGTCAGACACCTTGTACTCATAGACTGTTTTGTAGAATGGGAACTTCTTTGTACAACTACTTAATGATAATAATAATAAATAAATACTAAAAAGAAATGGAGTGCAAGAAATCATGTGTAACTTAGCAGTGGGGAGGTCTCTGGACACTCTCTAAGACTGAGGGAGAGCTGAGGTGGGATGTGATTAGGACAGCCCACAGGAAAGAATGCAGTTAACAGGGATGAGTGAAGTGACTACATAAGAAAAAACGTGTGTGGCGATTAGCGAAGGTTAGTCCAGGATTTATTGGAAGGTGTCAAAAACCTCAACTAGTCTAAAATATACCTGTGACCAAACTGAGTTAAGGAATTCTAAGAAGCGAAGGTCTTCCCATAAAGGGAGAGAGACAGGAGAGAAGAAAAGAAGAAGGGAGGAATGAGGAGAGAAAGAAGGAAGAAGGAAAGAGAAAAAGAAGAGGAAGAAATGGAGGAAGAAAGGAATGAGGGAGGGAGAGAGGGAGAGAAAGAGAGGAGACAGGGAGACAGGAAGGAAGGGAAGGAGAGAGACAAGAAGACCGAAGGAAGGAAGGAAGGAAGGAAGGAAGGAAGGAAGGAAGGAAGGAAGGAAGGAAGGAAGGAAGGAAGGGAGTCATGCCATTCCTGAAAGGCATCTGGGAGTAATGAATTAGGTAGGAGTACAACAGCCTAACACTTTCCCTCCAGAGAGAAATTCAAGTTTTATTACATCAAATTGGCCTTGAAATTGCAACTACTGCTCACAAATGTTAGTTTTTAATAGAATAAAATGTCCTCCTATGGGAGTGACACTTCACAAACCTGGAAAACTGTTTTCAAAACAGGCTTGCTTTATTAGTATTATTAAATGTAAATGTTCAACTGAGAACTGAGTCATAGGCTCGTTTCTCTAATTAAATTTTAAACCTGGAATAAAGACCATACTAAGAAAACCAGGCTCCTACATCAGAGAAACCGAAATTCCCACTGAAAACCAGATTACATAAATGATAACGCTTTATCATCATCTATTTAAGTTTCACTGAAGTGGGACTCAGATAAAATGCTTCAATATCCCAATCTCAAACTACACAGACAACTTTCCCCAGGTTTTAATTCCCCTCCAAGCATTTTCTCATTTCTTTTGCCTCTGATACTCCTCCTCAGTCTGCCTGAGGACCCCTCAAAGGCTGGGGGAAGCTGGTCCAGCTCCAACAGCCTGCATACAAACCTGGCCCAAAGCACAGGGTATTCTGTTTGGCTTTGAATAAATATTCTGTGTTCACTGTGGTAAGAGGCTGAGTGAACAAAGAAACTTCTCTGGGCTGCATCCAATTAACTATCTCTTCTCCCCTCTAGCGCAAGGAGGAGTTCTGACGTTAGACTGAATGTACAGACTCCCCTGCTTCCTTCACTGCCATCAAAACAAACAAAAAAAAGGCATGTGTTTGTATATATTTATACTTAGCATTGTATTCCATCACTATATTTAATTCAATATATACATATGTACATATGCATCTGTGTATACATACTCATTGACACATATACATCCACCTTTGTATGTAAATATGAGTGTGTGTACACACACACACAAGGGTGTGTATTAGCTCAAGCTCATCACTTCATAGACAATCCATTACAAAATAAATAAAAAATAAAAACAGCTGGATGTCAGTGGCTCACACCTATCACCAGGAGGCTGAGATTAGACACCTGTGAGTTGAAGCCAGCCTGAACAGGAAGTCTTCTCTCCAATGAACTTCTAAAAGAAAAAAAACGTCAGACGTGGAGTTGTGGTTTAAGGAGTAGAGCACTAGCCTTGAACAAAAAAAAGTTCAGGAGCCGGGCACCTATGGCTTACACCTGTAATCCTAGCTACTCAGGAGGCTAAGATCTAAGGATTGTGGTTCAAAACCAGCCCAGGCAGGAAAGTCCCTAACCCTTATCTCCAATTAACCACCAGAAAACCGGAAGTAGTGCTGTGGCTCAAGTGGTAGAGCACTAGCCTTGAGCAGAAGAGCTCAGGGACAGCACCCAGGCCCAGAGTTCAAGCCCCACAACCAACAAAAAAAGAAAAAGAAAGAAATAAAAGGTTCAGGGACAGCGCCCAGGACCTGAGTTCAAGACCCTGGAAGGACAGGCACAAAAAAATAGGGAAAAACAAAAAAAAGTAGATCCGTCCTGCAGATGTAGGAACACCCTAACTCCCCAGGACCACACAGGGAGGATTTTACCCACAACCCAGCACCCCACTAATGCCTGGGGCTTTCATTCATCACTGAGTGTTTATTTGGAAACACTCAGCCAACCCCTCTGATGTCTTTTGGGTGAATCTGGTTTTGCCATTATCTCCGAGGCTTCCCAAAATGTGAGACTTTCCAGGCTGAACTCAAGAGTCATGGGCAAAGCAAGACACAGGGTCAACCTGTCCTACACCATGAAGAAAGCAGTACCTGCCACAAAAAGCTTCTGTGGCAAAGCTGGTCTTATGCAGTGAACATGTAGGCCACAGCCCAGATGTTAGGACCTCGGTAAGTGTCAGTCATTACCAGGACTGAATTGCCTCCTGTGGGCAAAGCACAGAGCACTCACTGTAGGTTTCAGGCCAACAAATGGCTGTGCTACTGGAGGAATTTCTAGGGATGTAAACTTCATGCTATTGTCCCTCACAGACAGCACAACTTTCTTCTGTGCCCAGTGGATGCCCATTCTTGCTGTCCCTTTCCAAGGAGCCATACACAGACCTCTGGCACAGAGCAGGTGATCAGGCTGGGGATGCTAGCATACACTTGCAGAATTGCAGTTCCAGAAGGAAAAAAGTTAGCAAGACTATCTCTGAATCAAACAACAACAAAAAACCCAGGTGTGGTAGTGCATACCCATAAACAGCTGTGTGAGAGGCAAAAGCAGGAGGACTGTTGTTCATGTCTAGCACTGCACTAGGCAAAAAGATTGAGCTCTCATCTGAAAACAGAACTAAACCAAGCCAGGTGCCAGTGGAATATACCTGTAATCCTAGCTATTCAGGAGGCTGAGACCTGGAAGATTATGGTTCAAGCCAACCTTGGCAGTAATGTCTGTAGACTCCATCTCCAATTAACTAAGTCAGGCTAGAGGCATGGCTCAAGTGGTAGAGCACCAGCCATAAGTAAGCAAGCCTAGAGGGAGTATCTGGACCTGAGTTCAAGTTGCAGGATTGGCAAAAAAAAAAAGGGGGGGGGCGCCTTGGGGCATGGCTCCTCAATTAACAGATCAGCAAATGCAAAGGCTTGAGTTCAAACTCCAGAACCACTAGAAAAGAAAAAGAGAGAGAGGGAAAGAGAGGGAGAGAGAGGGAGGGAGAGGGAGAGAGACAGAACAAGAACTGGTGACTAAGAAAGGCCCCTCACAGAGCAAGAGTCCCAACAGGGGCAGAAAGACGTCCTGACAATTTCCCTAAAAGCCCTGATGTAGAAGGGAAGACAACCAAAACTCACACGCCGCAAGAACACAGCAGAGATCATAGAGGCGCGAATCAAAGTGAGCTCAGAAAATGGGCAAGGCCAGATGCAAGACTGCAAATGTTTTAGCAAGATCTGGCTTAAAATACTAATAAACATATAAAAACCTGGTCGTCAAAGAGACCGCCTCCAAACCTACATATATCTCCATGGGAGACATTCGCTAGAACGTATGTTTGCAAATAGTCCTTTCTCCCATCTGTCGCAGTGGTGGTACATATTCTCAGGAAAGAGCTGAGGTCCATTAGCAGTCCAAGGACAGCATAAAATATTTGACAGCTTCTACCTGATCACTGGTCACTCCAAAACTCTACCGATTCCTACAGAAAGCCCCACTGTTTCTGAGCCAGGATTTTTCTACAGAGCACCTGTCAACCTCCCTGCTCAGCTTAAAAACACAGAAATGATTACCATCTGAGAAGCAACCAGTAACAGAAACCACAGTGCCCAGGACAGAGACGGGGGAGGGGATAGGGAATATTAAAGATGGCCCTCCTCTAAGCATCTGTTTGTCCCTTAAAATAGTCTGCACTCTTGCCAGGCACTGGTGGCTCACGCCTATAATCCTAGCTATTCAAGAGGCTTGAATCTGAGGACTGAGGGTTCGAAGCCATCTCAAGCAGTAAAGTCTATGAGACTCTTCTCCAAATAACCGCCAAATGACTGGAAGCGGAGCTGTTGCTCAAGCGATAGAGCACAAGTCTTGTGCAAAAAACTCAGGGACAGCACCCCGGCCCTGTGTTCAAGTCACAGGATTGGTGCGCATGTGCACATGCACGCACGCACGCACGCACGCGCGCGCGCGCGCGCACACACACACACACACTATGCACTCTTCATCTAGTTGTCAAAAATCTAACTTCACAACCTCACTGACTTCTTCCACTCACAAGTGATGGAGGCAGGGAATGAGTCTGCCAGGAAAACTCCATGGGTCCGGGGTTGACAAGTGTGCCAGACTCACAGGCCACCCAGTTCTTCAGAGCCAATTCAGGGTGCACAGCAAGAGCCCTCAGCCCTGGGTGGGTAAGGACAAAAACGTACCACAGCCAGAAAATGGAGCCTAAGAGAAATGGGGAGTCAGGCAGGAACTGTGTGTGGAGCACAGATCTGCCCACAAGACACCATGTTTCTGACTGAATGAGAAGCTTACAGAGCTGGCCTAAGATGGAGTCCCCAGGCCGCGGCCCTGTTCTTCTCAGAAGACCGGAACCATGGCTCTGGCCAAATCCCACAGACACTGCTAAAGAACTTAGAGATGGCTCTGAGCCATCTTCCCAGGACCAGTCTTCAACAAGGCCATGTCCCGGGCCAGGGTGGGCTCCATTTAAGGACTAAAGGGATAAAGAAAAGGCCAGCCCTCTCACTCCCAGCCTGGACAAGACCCAGGTCAGCCCCAGGGATCTCCCTGGCATAGGCACAGGCTGTGCCTGAGCCTGTACTGGAGCCCAGCTTCTCCGGATGCACCAAGCTGCTCTGCCCCTTCTTCACCAGGCTGCTCCGCCCCTTCTTCCAGCCTCTCCCGTCCCCCCATGGGTACTTGCTTAACTGTATTCCCTAAAAACAAGCCATCTTATTACAAGGTCAGCTTGTTGGGTTGGGTTGCCACCTGCAACCCAGCCCAACAGGCTAAGGAGGTGAAGAGGGCTACACGGTATGTATCCTCCGCAAAGACACCTTCAAGGCTAGCTCCCAGTGTCTGTGAACATGACATTACATATAAATAAGGTCAAGTTCAGAGGAGGTCATACACATAGGATGAGGGTAGACCCTAAACCCAGGAACTGGTGTGAAATTTACACAGCAAATACACACTAAGGCCACATGCAAAGATTGGCATGCTATTGGTACAAGCTAGGGATGCCAGGAACTGTTGGCAAACGTCAGACAACAGAAGAGGCAAAGGAAAATTATCCCCTTATGCTTCCATGGGGAGGTACCTTCACTCTGGATTTCTGCCCTCCAGAAGTATAAAAGAATACACTGCTATAGTTTAAACACCCAGCTCCTGGTTGTTTGTTACAGTCATCATAGCAAACAATGGAAATTCTAAGACATTCCCCCCATCTGATCAATGCAAGTAGGAAGATCAGCAAGTTGGTTCTCATCTGTCCAGGATTGCTTCCCATATTAAATGAGAACACTGCATGAACAATGCTGAATAAACCATGAACCACAATGCCACCAGTCTGGTATGCATGATACAGAAACCATAACAGCTCTCTCAAGTTGGTCACAGCATCAACAGAAGGTTGCCTTCAGACCCTGAGTATTCTACCTCTTTCCCATAGGAAAGATGCTGCCACAGCCAGCAGCATCTGATCAGAGAGCAAGGAATTCTGTTCAGGTCAGCACCTAGATGTGGTCCTAGCCCAAGCTGAGCAACAGAAGAGGCTGCACCAGCAGCTAATGCAAGACGCGCCAACTGGATTGCAATTACCCAAGAGAGCAAGTCTCAGTTACCATGAATAATCGGGAAAGGATGTAAAATACCGAAGCGAATGAAACTTCATGGCTGCACTGCCTGCTTGTGGGGAACACCCAACCTGCCTGTCTGTTGGTTGGTGAATGAGGCTGTTGCTGCCCCTTCTTCAGGGAAGATAAGCAAGGGATGGTCAGTTGCTGTACTTCCCCTAAAGAGAATGTGGGAGTCTAGTCTCACATACTGAGTCCTCTTCATAAGGATAAGAAACACACCCACAGCTAGCCTCAACACCTGCCGAGAAAATGTAGGGCTGTTACCATCCTGGTGGGTACAATTCCACTGACTCCCAGAATCCTTTGAAGTCCCCGGGTCCTGTATCAATGAACACTAGGAAGTGAGCCATACATGCCAATTTCCACCATTCCCATGTACTTCAAAAAGATGAGGCAGGGCAGGAAGTTCAAAAGAATGTGCCCCGTGACTGTACCCTGCAATCTGGAAAATTATAGACACTGTCTGTCAACACAGGACACCCAGGCAGGTGCTTTTTGCAAATGCCTCCTTCTCTCGAAAGAAGACCTAGCTGAGGGTAATAGGAATTTCCAGTTCTCTGAGCATTTCTTGTTCCTTAAGTTATTACCCCCATGAAATCTCAAGCCCTGACAATGAAATACAGGAGTTTGCACCTGTTTGCTTTAGAAATACTGCTAAAAACAGATTTGCCAAAAGGCCACCTCTAAAATTAGTCCTATTTCCTTCTCTGCAAAACATAGTAAGGGATATTTTTAGTAACGCCTTCACTCCAGGTAGCTGGCATTGTCATGCTCTGTGCGTGATTATTGACAACTTACTAAGCAGGCAATCCTTATTTTTTCTCCCAAAATAGCTCTGATGAAAGTGATAAATAGAATTTTAAAAAATAACAATAAGGATACAAGAGTGAGAGTAAGATACTGAAATATTTTAACAGGTAATTTTATGCTCTCAACTTTGTCTCTCTCTTAATCACAGAGAAGGTAACCAGCATTGACTGCCTGCTCTGGTAATATATTTTTGCTTGGAAGTGGCACTGTGGCTCAGGTAGTTGAGCACTAGCCTTGAGCTGAAGAGCTCAGGGGCAGTGTCTAGGCCCAGAGTGCAAGCCCCACAACTAACAAAAATATATATATTTTTTTTTTTTTTGCTTGCCTGCCAAACCAGCTCTATTCCTAAGATGCTTACATTTTTTTCTCAATCAACCTTTTCAACTAATTTTTTAAAATGCAATCATAACCTATTATATGCCAGGGACTGTACATTTTCTAGTTACCAAGAACTGATCTCAAGGAGGTATGATTATAGGCATGGTGGCATACGCCTATAATCCCAGACAGACATAGGAAGACATGGGAGACAGACGTAGGAAGATCAGCAGTTGACCTCAGATTGATCAGATAGGGGTCACCTGGGGTTAAAGTGCAAACTCTATCTGAAACACACACACACACACACACAAACACACACACACCTAAAATCAAAAAGATTGGAGTATGGCTCAAGTGGTAAAGCACTGGCCTAGCAAAGTTGAGGCTTTGAGTTCAATTCTTACTACCAAAAAAAAAAAAAAAAAAAAAACCACTCAGCAAGCTCAGACTCTGCCTCTCAAAGTCATTATGCCATAGTTTTGCTGAGCAACTTCATTCCCGATCAAGTGAATTATTTATTTTGAAAGCCAGGTTTACAGAGATTGTATTAATTCAGAGCCAAAGGAAGAAAAAATTAGGTCTCAGCCCAGAGTCCTCCTTTCTCTACCAGCAGTGAAAAAGGCCGTCTAGTTTCCAGGAACATCTAAGCAAACAACTTCAGAGGACAGGCGAGTAAGATGCAATCATGTCGGATGGCAGCAAAGACAGCCTCTCGATAAGATAGTGCTGAATCCAAAAAAGTGAAAGCCAGAAAAAAGGTCTCCTTTGTCAGCTGAATTCAGATGATCTCCCAGGAGACTACAGAGCTCTTTACCCAATGCATTTTGGAAATATACCAAAGCTCACAAGCCAACCTAACACACACCCACTGATACTCTGGACGGTACCTGAATCCCCCAAAATGAAGTGCTTAAGTTTGATGAAGGCCACTTTGATCAGCTAGATCGCACAAAACTTGATGTGTCTTGTCTTCTCAGATTTCTATTGCAAGAACGGATTTCCCAAGCAAGAGAAGCAGCCCTGAATCCTTCTACTCTGCTTGGCTTGGGGAGAGGTGGGCTATATCTTGGCTTGGGGAGAGGTGGGCTATATCTATTTCTCACTCTATTGTTCATGACTTCATTATGTCAATTTAAAGAGAGAGTGTGTGTTTTATCCAAAAGTATGTATCCCAAGAAAAAAGGAACGGGGAATGGCAGATGTCTCCCAAAGACCTTTCACACCAACATCTCTGCTCATCAGAACACCCCTTCCCCAGGATAAAGTCTTCTCTTCAGCTTGCAGCTTGCCTTGTCAAAAGAAGTTAGGCCTGAAGTTTCCTTCACCTAAAGGGCTTTGGCCTAGCTTAGTCAGGCAAATAAATGCCCCAAACAAGAGTGAAGCTAGGGATTCATTAACTAAGTGATTCTTCCCAAGCAAAGTCAAGTACACACACACACACACATTAACTGATTCTTCCCAAGCAAAGTCAAATACACACACACACACACACACACACACACAAAACAGCACATTTTAATCTCTAGGATCTGCTAAACCACACATCTATTAGTGAAGCATTAAAGGTTTTGGGTTTGGGAGATAAATGCTATGAAAGGCACCATTGTTTCTTGAAAGCCAGCAATTGAGTGAGCTAAAAATCCAGATTTCTCCCAGGGTTTACAAGTCCCTGGAGCTCTAATCCTAGGGAAAAACACAACAGGGAAAAGCAAGTTCTTCACCATTAAACCACCCCTGCTCCCCTCCTCCCTTCTCCCCTGGCCCAGCTAAGAACCACAGGTCTTTAACTAGATCAAATCAATTAGGCCAGGGACGCTGGATCATCTTACATCCAATTAATACCTCCGATCAGTGCACACAGGAAGTCGAGTCACCACTTAAGGAAATAGGGGAAGAACACCAGTCTCCTCATCATCCTTTTCAGCAATAATGTCTACTATTCCAGGGGACCCAGCACAGAGCTCCAAAACTGGAGTAGTGGAGGGAAGGCGGAAGTGAGCTCTGAATCCATCCACAGGTGGTTCAGACAAGGCCAACGGGTTTATTTAGGTCTAGAGGCCCCAGCCCAATAAAGTGGAGAGAAGGTGGGAAGGGGAGGATGGACTCTTCATCTGCCACTGTAAATGGTCAGCACTTTCGGGAGAGAAATTTACTGGCCGGCTTTCAATTGCAAACAAACTTCTACCACTTGTTTCCACCACTGGAAACACTGGAGAAGAGTCGGCTGACTCACACCCACCCCCATGGCTAACGCCACAGCTTGCTGCACATCAACAGGTAAAGTACTGCTTGCTTGCTCTGGCTGGACTACAGCGAGGTTTTCAAAGTCTTTTTTTCTTCTTTGAAGAGCATAGTAAGTTTATATTGAACACTCCTCCAACCCCCAAGGCAGATTTTTGAAACTACTCTAATCCCACTTGCCCAAACTAAAGAAGGGCTTCACTCTGAATGGCTATAGAAGTAAAGGACAAGCCAGGTACTGGTAGCTCAAGCCGGTAATCCTAGCTACATAGGAGACTGAGACCTAAGATCAAAGCCAGCCTGGGCAGGAACGTCCATGAGACTCTTTACTTCACCATCAAAAAAGCTGAAAGTGGAGGTGTGGCTCAAGCGGTAGAGTGCCAGCTATAAGCAAAAAAGCTAAAGGATGGCACTCGAGCCTTGAGTTCAAGTCCTTGAATTCCTTGAGTTCCAGGAAGGAAGGAAAGAAGGAAGGAAGGAAGGGAGGGAAGAAAGGGTAGAAAATGCAAGTTACAGGGTGTTGGAGGCCTGTGCCCAGATACAAGAGGTTCCAGGCGGATCAGCATGGCAAAGCTAAAGGTTGCGTGAGGCGTGGGAAGGAAAGACGGGCCGAAGGTCGGAGTGGTGCACAGAACCCGGGCTGGGTAGAGCATCTCAGGACACAGGGGAGAAAGGCTTGGCTCCAACTATTAGCTCGGTTAGGACACCCCGAGGGGGCTACTTTCCCTCCCTTCCCCTGAGCCGGGAGTATGAGCTGTGAAGTCTGAGATGACGGGAGGCAGCTCCCAGCCCCAGCCGGCCTCGCAGTCCCCAAAGCCAGTCAGCCTCAAGTCTCTGGGATTTCTTCTCCTAGATCAAAATGTCACCCGAGATGTCCCTGTCCCTGTCCCCGGTCCCCACCATCTAACTTCTAACTAGAGTGAGGAGGTGGCGCTCCGGGTCACTGGTGGAGGCCGCCTAAGGCGCTTTCCTTCTACAAGGATTAGGCATCCCCGGCCCCCTAAAGTCGGGGTGCACCTCTGCTAGAGGGAGGCTCTTTGCTTCAGCTCCATGGAGGTTGGGGGGGAGGCTGGAGGTGAGAAAGTTGGTGGCGAAGGCAGGTGGGGGTGTTGGAGGAGAGAAGCGCGGGCTGGCGAGCGGGGTGCGCAGCACGGTGCAAGAAACTCTGCCACGCAGCTCCACTGGGGGGACGGGGAGGTCTGCAGGGCCCGGCGCCCCCACCCCGCCTGCGCGGCACGGCCCCAAGAAGGGATCAAACTAAGCCGCACCGCAGACTGGCTCCGCTCCGCTCCCCTTCCCCTCCCAGGACCGCCCCGCCCCTCCTCAACTCTGGGTCCGGCCGCCCCCCACCCCTCGCCGATCCCCGCCCCCCACGCCTCCCGCCCGCGACCCCGCGAGGCCGTCCGCCAGGCGGCGCCCTCCGCCGGCTCAGCCAGACTGCGCGGGACGGCTTCGCGGGTGAAGCAGTCCGGGTCCCCCGCACCCCGGGGACACTGACCTCAATCCACCCACCGCCGGGTGCCCGATGGCCCCCCTCCATGCGCGCGCGCGTGCACACACACACACCCAGCACCCGAAGGGCGCGCGAAGCCAGCAGGAGGCTGGGGGCGGGCTCCCCGGCCCGGGACCCCGCGCGGATCGGCGCGGCGCCGCGCGTCCCCAGCCGGGACCCCCCCCAGCCCCGCCGGCCCCCCCCGCACCCCGGGCGGCCTCACCTTCTCTCCGGTCAGCACGTGCAGCCCCTCGCGCACCTTGGCGAAGGAGCCCTCGCCCAGCTTCCTGCTGCCGATGAGGTAGTTGCCCACGCGCTTGTGGTGCTGGAAGTCGCGGAGCCGCTCGCGGGGCACGCCGCTCACCCAGGCCGGCAGGAAACTTCCCTCGCAGGCCGCCGCCGGCCTGGCCGCGTCCTCCGCGCCCCCGCCGCCCCCGGGCGCCGCCGGCTCGCCCAGGAGCCCGTCCCCCGCCGCCGCCGGCATCGCGCCGCTCCGACCCCGCGGCTCCGCTGCTCCTCCGGGTCCCGCGCCCGGACTGCCTCGGCTCCGCCCGCCGCCGCCGCCGCTCAGGGCTCGGCCCCGCCCGGCCCCGGGTCTCCGCGCCCCGCGCCTCCGGGCCGCCGGCCGCGCTCACGCCCCCCCGCGCCTCCGAGCGCCGCGCGCAGACAATAGCGGCCGCCCCGGAGCGATCGGGAGAGCGGGGACCCGCCCCCTGGAAGTTCTTCCTGAGGGGGTCGCCCAGCCCCTTCCAGAACACTCTCGATCCCGTCCGGGGGGCTAGGGACCGGCGTCCGGGGAGGGGGTGCGGGGTGCGGCGCTGGCCGGGGCAGGGGCGCGGCCGAGTGGCCGAGCCCCGGAGTCCGGTGGTCTGGATCTCGGAGTCCGGGGGTGGGAGGGTGAAGGAACGTCTCCGCCCTCGCCGCCGCTCTGGCCCGCCGGGGCTCAGGTCGGGCTCCCTCGCTCTTAGCCGTGCACCGGGCGGCCGCTCCCGTCCGAGGGAAGCGCGCGGCGGGCTGCAGGCGCCCTCTGGAAAGCAACCGAAGAAAGCCCTCGTTCAGTTTGAATTTGCAGAAATTTAATCCGATCGCGGGCGGCGGGAACAAATGCAAGCTCCACTCCGCAGCCTGGGTACTTTCAAATCCCTCGTAGCCCCTCCTTCCCCGCGCGCCACAGCCAAACTCGACCCTCGCTGGAGAGGGGAGGGGAGCGGCCCGGGGGAGGGGGGCGGGGGGCGGGCGGTGAAGCCACCTGAGCGCCAGACAAGGGGGCGGGAGGGAGGGGGCGGAGGGAGGACCCCGCGCGCGGCCCCGGAGACGCGCGCTCCCGGACCGCCCAAGTCGGGCCGCCTCCCGCTCTCGGCGCCGCTCACTGCCATCCTGGGCTGGAGCTTGCTGGACCAGGGGTGAATTTCTCCCACCCAGGGCACCAGGAAGGGAGGGAGAGGCTCGGGACCACCATAGAAACTGTGGATTGGGTTGGCAGTCCGGCAGAACCGGGCACACAGTGGGGAGCCTGGATGGATGGAAGGGAGGATGGATGGATGGATGGATGGATGGATGGATGGATGGATGGATGGATGGATGGATGGGTGGGTGGGTGGGTGGGTGTTCCAAGGCTCGAACGCCGACCTGTGTTAGAAGAGCAGCATTCATAGTAGCAGCAGCCATGAGGGAACAGGGCGTCTGCGGCTTCTACGCGCACGTCCACACCTTCTCTCGCCTTGCCTTGAAACCCGGCCGCTGGCTGCCGGCTGAGCTGGCGCGAGCGAGCGCTCGCCGCTCCTGCATGCTTTTGTTCTGGGAGCGTTGCAACTGCTCATTTCTCATAAACAATTGCAGCTGTAGTATTGACACCCCCCCACACATACACACCCCAAGATCACACACACACACACACACACACACACACACACACACACACACACACGACTTGCCCAGTGAAAAGGAGGGATCCCGTCAGGGAGACGCTGGAGGGGAGCTATTGACAAAATGCTACCTGTTGAAGTGTCCGCGTTTTATGCAAACTGAACCTCTGATCGGACCTCAGAGCGGCCCAGGAGGATGGGGGATCCTGCAAAGTTCCTTTCATTGTTTACTCGTCAGTAAACAAGGATGGCGAGCCTCTGTGCTTGGAGATGGGGGAAGGGGCGTGCAGCTGTTATTCATCCAGTCTTGGGAGCTCCCTGACGTGTCTGAAAGGGAACCCAAGGAAAGGCCTGGTTTCTCATTTCAATAGAGGTAGTTTTGAATCCACAAGTTGCTAGCCTTGCTATTCACACTGGTCACCGCCTTGTGTTTTTTTTTTTTTTTTTTTTGGTGGTGTTCATTGTTCCTGTTTGCCTGTATTAAGGATATACGTTCGTTTTTCTTTTTTCTTCTTTTTTTCTTGCTGTGTTGGAGATTTCTTTTTTGTTTTTTTAATGTCCCCAACTGTATCCCTACAATTTCTGGAGGGCTCCTCAAATCATTGTTGTATCTGAAATTCAGTAATCAAATATTAATAGGTCAGTAACATGGGCAAGATGGCAAACAATGCCCGGTCAAACAAATGTTAAAAAAAAAAAAAAATAGGCTACAGTCATAGCCCTGACCACACCAGTGGCTCACACCTGTAATCCTAGCTACTCGGGAGGCTGAGATGTTAGGCTTGTGGTAGATTGCTAGCCTTGAGCAAAAGAAGTTCAGAGATAGCACCCAGGCCCTGAGTTCAAGTCCCAGGAGTAGCAGCCACCCCCCCAAAAAAAAGAGGGCTGTGGAGGCCACTTTAGGTCAGGATCGTTCTGAATCTTATCCATAGGATAATGTTTTTATAGTTTCTCAGTGTTGTGTGAACTTAACTGATTTTCTGGGGTTTTTTTTGTTTTTGTTTTTTTGTTTTTTGCCCGTCATGGGGCCTGAACTCTGGGTCTGGACGCTGTCCCTCAGCTCTTCAGCTCAAGGCTAGTGCTCTACCACTGAAGCCACAGCGCCACTTCCGGCTTTTTCTGTTTATGTGGTGCTGAGGAATTGAACCCAGGGCCTCATGCTTGCAAGGCCCCAACTTAACTGATTTTCATATATGAAAACATTAGTTGTTTGTGAAAAATTCGAGATTTATTTATTATGGGTTAAGGCAAATTTCAGAGACTGTTCGTCAAAGTACATGAAAAAAAATCTCTAAAATGGGAGAAGGCAGTTATGATGAAATAGAGACTTTTCTTTCCTTTTACTGTTTTAATTATCCCCTTAGGGTGTAGGTCATGATTGGGGTACAAAGGAGACAGAATCCAAGGCCCATTCAATCTTTTTTCAAGACCGCTCTGCCTGGGTTTGATTCAAACTCACTGCTAATTCCATCAGCTGGGATAGATGCCAAGGAGCAGTCCAAATCCTACCCCTGGCTGGGTTTAGTGACTAGTTTTTTAACTACAGGTCCTGTTCTCTGAAGTGGCCTTGCTAAATATGAAATGACTTCAGAAATTTCATCCTGTAAGAAATTAGTGTGCACAAACATCGTGTGGCCTTCGGACTATGTAGGAAAGAAATATCTGAATCGCAGTGGTCTCCCATGGAAAACTGCCTTCTAATAGCCCAAAGCAAATCCTGGCCTTGTCCTCCTATGGCATCCCAGAGGGGCTGTTTCAGCTGTCTTCATCCAGGTTCATTTCCCCATCTCCACACCTTTACTGATACTGTACTTATCCCGTCTGCTGTCTTTCCTTCTGCCTTAGCCCAGGTGTTCTCTGTCCTGTGAAGCCCTCCCCCACCAATCAGCTGCAAAAAGGTAACCACACCTGTTTCTCTCTCTCTCTTTCTCTCTCCCTCTTTCTTGCTCTCTCTCGTTCTCGCTCACTCTCGCTCTTTCTTGCTCTTTCTCTCCTTTCCTCCCTCCACCTTCAAAGTACTCCATATTACTTATGAATGTCTTTCCTCACTTTCAGCATCAATGAAGACAGAGACTATGTCTAATTTTATCTTTATTTTTTTTCTACAGTACCCCTAGTTCAGTGTCTGGAGACATGGTGGTTGCTTGGTAAATATTTGCTGAATAAATGAACGCGAATAATCATTCACTGATTCTTAAGAAAAGTTCTACTGCTCTAGCCATCAAGACTCCACCAGTCTGGGGGAGGCATTCATTACTAATGACTTTCTCAAAGTGTTTTCACTTACATTATTGGTTGCTTTTAGAGAATCCATAAATGAAATCATTTGTAAAAGAAAGACTATTGTCTCTGAGCATCCTGGAATATGTCCATAGTCCTAACTTATCAAGGAGTAGAGAGTAGGAGGATCATAGTTCAAAATGTTCACACAGCCACATCTCAACCTATAAAAAAAAACTAGGTGTGAAAAAAGAAAAGAAAAGAAAAAAACTGGGTGTGGTGCACACACCTGTTATCCCAGCCTTGCTGGAATAAAAGTCAGATCCAATCTCAATCACAACCAACACAAAAAGGGCTAAGGAAATGGTTCAGGTAGTAGAGAACCTGTCTAGCAAGGGCAAGATGCTTGCAACCCCAGTCCCACCAACTAGAAAGGGGGAACCGTACTTTCTAACTTGGCGGGCTTAACCCTTTCAATGACATGACCATCACAGTAGGCTTAAGAGTCAAAAAGCTGTCTCCATTGACTTTACCAGCTGCTTCCTTCTTCCCCTTCCCCTTTCCCATCTCCTCCTTCCATATGGCTTCGAGCCCATCTGTGTGCTCCCACAGAATGCCAGCAAGAAGGCCCAGCTGGAAACAGTCAAAGACAATTAGAAGTAATCAAGCTGGCACAGCCAGGAAATGAGAGCCGGCTAGAAAAGCTTAGGCTGGTAGCTAGAGGAAAAACAGACAGCAAAGCAAAAGCAGAAGGTATGGAAAACTTTGCCTGGAAGATCTGAGAACTCGACTTCATCTCACTCCACAACAGACTCTGCACTTGAACCCAAATCCCCAGCGTCTCGTCATGACACTACACAGTTTTGCTCCCTACAAAGGCTGAAAAATGGGGGTTCCCTCAGTCTCACTGCCTGGAATACACAGGTAGCCTTCAGGTGTTGGGGAACAGGCTGTTGCCAGGACCCCACATGAGTCGTGACAACGCATTTCTCGATGCCTCTGGTTCCATCATCTGGAAAACCAGATTTTTAAGGACTTGTGAAGATGAAGTGAGAACACTTAGCTCAGAGCCTGGCACCGCACAGATGCGCACCAGTTTCCGCTCACTCTTTCCATCAATACTAACACTGTTGTCACAACAGTCACTCAAGAATGTCCCCAAACTCTGTAAACAGCTGTCCATGTCACTGATGAATCACAAAGCCAGATCTCAAGATTGGGTCTCTTTCCTGAATTCAGAGTCCTATGGACAAACTCAGCACCTCACAAGACAGCTGATGAATGAATCTCAGCTTTACCTGGGCTCAACACACACACACACACACACACACACACACACACACACACACACACACACCCCTACACCTACCTCTTCTCACTTCCTACGGCGTCATTCAACATCTGTCAGTAATCCTTTGCCTCCTGCCCTTTCTGATCTTCATGTCCAATCCATCAGCAAGTGCTACAATCTCAACCTTCAAACTATACCGACCATTTCTCATGAATTCCACCTCTATCATCCAATTCAAACCACCATCCTTGCTCACCTACCAACCAGCATCCCTTGTTTGCCCACTAAATCAAATCAGCACTTGAAAATGAGAACCAGTGGGGTGCTAGTGGCTCACACCTGTAATTCTAACTACTCAGGAGTCTGAGATCTAGGATGGAAGTTCAAAGCCAGTCCAGACAGATTCTTATCTCCAATGAATCACCAGAAAACCAAAAGTGGTGGTGTAGCTCAAAGTGGCAGAGTGCTAGCCTGGAGCAAAAGAGCTCAGGGATAGTGCCTGAGCCCTGGGTTCAAGCCCCAGGACTGACAAAAAAAGGGGGACCCAAATTGGATACTAGTGGCCCATGCCTGTAATCCTAGTTACTCAGGAGGCTGAGATCTGAGGATTACGGTTCAAAGCCAGCCCAGGCAGAAAGTCCGTGAAACTCTTACCTCCAGCTAGCTACCAAAATGCTAAAAGTAGAGCTGTGGCTCCAGTGGTAAAGCACTAGCCTCGAGTAAAAAAAGTTAAGGTGCCCAGGTTGTGAGTTCAAGCCCCAGTATCAGTAATAAATAATAAAATAATAAAAATAAATAAGCAAGGGAATCCAATCACCTGCAGAAAAGACCCCCCCCACACACACACACATACCCACAAAAGCCTTATCTTGATGGACTCCGTTTTCCTCCCCAGTGTCTCACCCCCTGAGAGCCAACCCTCCTGCTTGCTGCTCTTCCTGAGCCTCCAGCCTCTTCCCTCCTTCAGACCTTTGCCCTCCCTGTGCCCTCCATGCTTCAGTCAGCGCAGGCCACAAGAACAAGACAGCCAGACTGGGCAGCCTCACTTCTTTCTCACAAGTCTAGACACTGGAAATCCAAGGTGCAGATGCACGTGGGTAGAAATTTACTATACGGAATTGATTTGGTCCTTTATGCAGGCTCTGCAGTCCAAGGTCGAGGTACCAGCTGATTCATTTGCTAGTAAGGAATGTTTTCTCATTGTGTCCTCACATATGTTTGTTAGTGTGTGTGTGTGTGTGTGTGTGTGTGTGTGCACATGCACGCATGCATGTGTGTGTGAGAGGGAGGGAGAGGGAAAAGGTAAGAAGGAGAAAGAGGAGAAAAACATTCTGATATATAAGGATATATAAGAGCGCTAATTATTTCATGAGGGCCCCACCCTCACGCTCTCAACTAAACCTAAGT
This sequence comes from Dipodomys spectabilis, assembly GCF_019054845.1. Taxonomy (NCBI): domain Eukaryota; kingdom Metazoa; phylum Chordata; class Mammalia; order Rodentia; family Heteromyidae; genus Dipodomys; species Dipodomys spectabilis. The sequence goes on along the minus strand of NW_024870784.1, from coordinate 554,525 downwards.
ACTTCCCCAAAATCTCAGCTCCAAAACCTGACACATTTCGGCGAATAAGGCCTCAATATATGAACTTGAGGTGGGGGTGGGGAACTCATATCCCAACCCTTGTATTGCTGGCAGCACACATCTCCACCCCCTGATTACAATCCTCGCTCCACCCAGGGCTCTTCCCTCCCAAGCAGAAATTGGGAGAATGTCCAGACTTTGCTGTCATCACTCTACCCCGTCCCCTGCTCTGTTCTCTCCATCATTATCCAGCTACTCATCAGAACAATGTACTTCACTGTCCCTGTGTCTACTGTCTCTCCCTCTAGAATTTCAGGTCCATGAAGCCAGGGTTTTGGAGTCCCAATATCTGCAATTCTTGTTCCATTGAAGATATGGAGCAATGGCAATATAAAGATTCATCTCAATTCTTAACCTGTCGAGTGGGAGTACAGGAGTCGTTTATGGGCTCTGTATGGTTCTGTGATGAGATGTGGTGATCACCAGCCATCCTCCACAACTTCGCAGAAGCCATGAGTAGATGATCTAGAAGAAAAGGATGCATGCTTTACACAAGACGTCAGTGATGGTCCTTCAAGACATCATGGTTGACCCTTCAGAAGTCCCCAAGAGCCAGAGAGAATGGCTATTTTAGAATGGAAAACATATCCCCCACTTCCTGCTCTATGGAAACCCAGGCCTTTGGGATACCACATCCTGACATTATGCCCCATTCCAAATCCCAGCCTGATATGGTTAGGAAGAAACAAAACTTCAAATCATTCGAAGAGAAGACACAGCCTCGTGTGCTCTCCTCCTGTGTGTTCTCATTTGGAGGTAATATCATCCTATGGCTCTATTTAATCCTAGAATCTGTGCCCTACCCTCCAGGGCTGACATTTCTCCCCTGGCCCCACCACCTCTCTTCCCCACACACCCCACTCCCTTCCAGATTCACTGGCCTACAAACGGATAACACCCCCCCACACACACACACCTGGACCCTTTGTGTTTCCCAATTCTTGTTATATATTTCTCCTAAATATCTACAGAGTTGCAGCTCTTTCCCTCTCACACATCTTCCAGTCTTCACTCAAATGTCTCCTTCTCTGTATGCCTTTTCCGTAATATTTTCTCTACGATTCCCAAACCACAGATTTCTCCTCTTCCCACCCCATCTCCAGCTCCCCTTTCCCTGAAACACAATACTCACTGACATTGAGTTTCCTTACTCATTTCACTTATTATCTATCTTCCTTTCTCGAATACTGGCTCCATGAGGGCTGGTATTTTGGTTAAGTGTGCTATATCTGGTACCTGCATCCTAGGAAGAATGTAATACAAATTGGTGGTGCGTGAATGAAGTTGTAATTCATCACACTAACTGGGAAGACAGGAAAAGATACACACAACAGAAGTGGATCCTGCTGGAAAGAGCATGCATTTTAAGGGTGCGGTGGAAGAATGTGTACCACAAAGATGAGCCTCCATGCCAAGCTGTCTGTAGTACGCTGTGTCTACCTTCTGTACATTTCTTCCTGGAATCTGGGCAGATCTTACAGTATGAGAGTCTAAGTGGCATCTATAGATTGGCCACAATGGCCCAAACATAGATGCAGTGAGAGGAAGGGCATCTGAGCTGCTGGCCATAGGCGGATAACCAGCTGCAGATGAGCAGAAGCCGGCGCCCCCTGCTGGTGGACTAGGCTGTTCTTTCTCCCACATCACAGAGACCTCAGGGCTAGAGCAAAACCAGCACTTCACTGGCTAGTGAACTCAGTGGCCCTAGGCAGGGCATCTATCATCTCTGACTACTAGTTTTCTTCATCTGGAAAGGGAAGAGTTCCTCTCGTCATTCCAAAGTCCAAGGACTGTTGCCAGGATAGGATGAGGTAAATCTATGCAAATAGGCTACAAAAATAGAAACTATTTTAATTATTGTTCATAGCACAGCAGTCTTACATCAAAGTAGAAAATGTCTGGGACATAAATCACACTTTAAAAATAAACCAAAATTAAATTAAAGAGCAAAGGGTTGAAAAGTCATAGTTGTTCAGCAGGTGCTGAAGGTCTTGAGTGAAGATCTGCTGACAGGCATCTGTATTGGATATAAATACTTGTGCCCACTGCATAGACTCAGCCACATGAATGCCTCTCAGCCTCAGTGACCATCCAGTTTGTCTCCTTCAGGCTTCTGACCAACTGATCAAGCTATCTGTTACTGCCAAGGAGTCTCTGCACAGATAGACAAATGGATGGATAGATAGATGAGAGAGACAGAGAGACGAGAGAGACACACAGAGAGAGATTTAACGGTATGCAGATATAGAAAGAGATAGATGACAGATTGCTACAGAATGAATGATGACAGACAAATGGCAGATAGGTAGATTATAGAGAGAGCCATCAATAGAGGACATCCAGTAGGTAATAAATAGGGTAAAGAAATAAATGATACATGATTTCTAGATTAAACAGATGATAGGAAAATAGATTGATAGACAATTGATCAATAAATAGATGGTGAACAAATAGAAGAAAAAAAGGAAGCAAGAAAGGGGATAGATACTCTATACAAGGTAGATGACCAGGTGTGTGTTGAGGCTCTGCCCACTAGGAAGTTCCCCACTGTTATTTTGAAGGTCTATGCTAATGTAGCTGCAGTGTAATCAATGTCTATTTGTGGTCTGAACCCACATACACCACATGGGATCAGAACTTCATGTTTCATCTGCTCATCAGTAGGTCAGCAGCAGCTCATCTCCACACAGCTATGTGTGTGAGCTGCTCCAAAGCCTCTGGCATGGAGGGGGTGGGGGGCAGGTTGTAAGGTGGGCTTGATGCTTAGACAGCTGGCTAGAACCCTCAGCCCAGCTCAGACCCTATCTGAAATGCAATGCTTCTTTCTTTCTTGCCACATGTGCTGCCAACTGCACCTGCCATTCACCTGGTGAATCTTGCAGGCCTCTGTCTAGGCTGGGCACTTCTAGAGACAGGGCCGCTGGGCATCACGTGTCTGCATGCTCCCTGTCTGCCAAGGGCCACCAGCATTACTGTAGAAGCTCTTCTTTAAAGTGTTTTTCCACTTCAGATAAAATGAACTTGTTCCGGAACCCCAGGAGTCTGCTTGATGATCTCTCTCTTGCGATTTGCTGCAAACCATGGAGGATAGTCTTTCCCTAGCACTGATGTCATGTAAGGCCTGCTAGCTCATTTGAGTTGAGCATCTAGGCTGTTTCCATGACAACCTGGACCCACTCCTCTATACATCCTTACAGTTATCAGCCTTCATTTATCACAGTCCATAGGTCAAAAGAGTAACAATGAAGTACAGCATATGCTATCTCGAGCATTAGACCTACCAGCATTTTGAAGCAGGTCCTTCTTCATGATGAGAGATGAAAGAACAATAGTTTGCTCTTCACCTTGGAGTAGATGCCCTGCAGGCCTCAAAAAGCTATCAGCCTCATGAAAACCCAGGTGTGTCTCCCATGATCTGGAGCTGCTGAGTCTCCCCAAAGCCTCCAAAGCATACTTCTTGTTTATCCATCCAATTGAGCAATGAAATAATGGACCAGGGAATATTCTTTAAGATGTTCAAGTGGCCTAGTTCTCTGCAGACCATACAACAAAGCACAAAAGTGTTAACATAGCCCAAGGGCAGATTATAAAAAAATATATTGTAGCCCAGTGTCTGTGGCTCATGCTTGTAATCTTAGCTACTTAGGAGGCTGAGATCTGAGGATGATGGTTTAAAGCCAGGCAGGAAAAGACTGTGAGACTCTTATTTAATTAACCACCCAAAGGGCTGGAAATGGAGTTGTGGCTCAAGTGGTAGAGCACTAGCCTTGAGCACAAAAACTCGGTGCTGCCAGCCGCCGGTGGCTCACACCTGTAATCCTAGCTACTCAGGAGGTTGAGATCTGAGGATCGCAGATCAAAGCCAGCCCAGGCAAGAGAGTCCGTAAAATTCTTATCTCCAGTAAACCACCAGAAAACCAGAAGTGGCATGCTGTGGCTCAAGCAGTAGAGTGCTCACCTTGAGCTGAACAGCTGAGGGACAGGGTCCAAGCCCCCAGAGTTCAAGCCCCACGACCCACCAAAAAAAAAAAAAGCTCAGTGCAAGGCTCTGAGTTCAAGCTCTAGGACCAGGAAAACAGTACATATATGTGTGTATATGCATATATACATCTATCTTATGCATGCACACACAATCTGTATATGTAAACACATGTGTACATATATACATACTATATGTGTACACCTATAGCGTATGTATATAAACATATTTATCCATATATACATATATAGCCTATTATCTGACCTGACCCAAATGAATGCAAGCTTTTCTGATAGGGATGGGAAAAGTTACATCCACTAGATGAATGATCACATGTCATTTACCAAAGGCTGCATTTGTCTGCTTTTTGTAAATATGCCATGCTTCTGTCAGCTCAAGATCCTGCCCCACTCCAGGATGCCAGTGATGTCGGTTCTCTAACGGGGGTCCATTTCAGCCCGGAAGGAGCTTCCCTGCCCCCACACACTGTCGCTCTCACAGGCACACTCCACAGTGCCTAGAAAAAAGGCAGGTCCTCTGGGCCTTTGTGTGGATTGTAATCAGCTCCTCTCATACTTCGGATGTTCATGCTCCCTCCAAAATTAATGTTGAAGCTTAATCCAAAATTCAAGAATATTAAGAGGTAGGAGCTGTAGAAGCTACTTAAGGTCTGTGTTTATGGATGAGATTAAAGTTCTTATAAAAGAAATTGAAAGATTGGCCCTTAATAGAGAGACAGTGTGCACAGAAATGTGTGTGCGTGTGTATGTATGTGTGTGTGTGTGAAAAATATAGTAGGGAATTACACTATAATAGTGAATGCAAGTCCTCCAAGGTCGAAGAGAACATAAAAAATAAAATGAACTTGAGAAATAAATGTTTTGTTTTGTTTTTTGGTCGGTCGTGGGGCTTGAACTCTGGGCCTGGGGACCGTCCCTCAGCTCTTCAGCTCAAGGTGAGCATTCTACCACTTGAGCCACAACACCACTTCTGGTTTTCTGGTGGTTTATTGGAGATAAGAGTCTCACAGTGGGTGGGAGGGGGGAGATGGGAAGGGATGGGAAGGGGAAACAAAGGAGGAGGCAACAATGCTTGAAACAAGTCGTTTAAGGATTCAGGTGGACCTGTTGCAACAATGAGAAGTACAAAATGTCATGTCAAAACCAGCTTTACAATGTCGGAGTTGGGGGGGGAGTGGGGGTATGATTGGGTGGGGGGAGAGGGGGGAGGCTGGGAAGGGAGGTGAAGGGTAAACAAAGGAGGAGGCTGCAATGCTTGGTAAGAAATGTATGCATTATCCTGCCCATGTAATTGTAACCCCTCTGTACAGTATGCTCTCAAATAAAATAAAATTAAATTAAAAAAAAAACAAAGTGATGCAGTGCTAGCCTTGAGCAAAAGAGCTCAGGAATAGCACCAGGGCCTTGAATTCAAGCCCCATGACCAATTTTTAAAAATGAAAGAAAGAAAATAAACATCTATGGCTCCCTTTGAATGATTAAAAAAAAAAAAAAGAAAGAAATGTACTCATAGCCGGGCGCTGGTGGCTCATGCCTGTAATCCTAGCTACTCAGGAGGCTGAGATCTGAGGATTGCGGTTCAAAGCCAGCCCGGGCAGGAGAGACCATGAGACTCCTATCTCCAATAAACCACCAGAAGACCGGAAGTGGCGCTGTAGCTCAAGTGGTAGAGCGCTTGCCTTGAGCTAAAGAGCTGAGGGACAGCGCCCAGGCCCAGAGTTCAAACCCCATGACCGACAAAAAAAAAAAAAAAGAAATGTACTCATTACCTTGCCCATGTAATTGTAACCCCTCTGTATGGTATTTTCACAATAAAAAAAGGTTTTATATATATGTATATATATATATATATACACACATATATTAAAAAAAAAAAAAAAAAAGAGTCTCACGGACTTTTCTGCCCAGGCTGGACTTGAACCACAGTCTCAGATCTCAGCCTCCTGAGTAGCTAGGATTACAGGCGTGAGCCACTGGTGCCCCCTAAAGGTTGTTTTGTTTTAGATCAAAAGCATAACATTCAAAACACAAGCCAATCCCAAAAGAGAATCAAAGAGAATATATACATTTAAATATATACAAATAGAAATCAAGATGCATAATAGAAAAATCAAGAGTCCAGACTTGTGCCAAAAATATGTAATAACAATTTCAACAAATTCTACCTTAATTAAAGTAAAAAATGATAGCTTTTATTGGTGCAGTGTATAATACAAAACAGCCACAAAACAAATCTCTGATGACTGGCCAAAATTGTGCATTTACTTCTTAGACTACAGAATGCTAAAGACAGACAAGGAAGAAAATCTCATAACCAAGTAAAAAATCCAAGGAAATAAGACAAAGGGAGGTTATTTAGTCTTCAGGGCAGAAACATAGGATGGAGATATTATTTGTGAATTGAGATCATGAAATGCTTCTGCTACAAATTACTTACGCTATTCACAAGCTTCTAAAATTCCTGAAATTTTAATCAAGAATTCAAATATCCTAGAAATATTGTTGCACCATCTCTTAATAGGATCAGACAACACTAATGGGGCTCTGAACTATTGTGGGAGGACTCTGGAACCATCTGGGATTCTGTTCCTCAGGGCATCATGAATGGTAACTACACCTCAATATTGATAGGAACCAAATTCTTTTGCCATGGACATTGGACCACTGTTGTCCTTCAGATTGCCCTTCAGATGTCCCACAGACCCTGCTTACCCCATCCAGCCCAGGATACTACATTTGAACTGCATGATCCTTAGTTAATGGAAGCTCCAAACTCCTAGCTGACATAACAGAAATGTGCATCATCTAAGGAAAAAAATTGTTTCCCAAGTCTGTTGAGTGAATGTACATAAACCAATTTCACATCTGAAAAAATTTAAGTTTATTCAAGATGAATAAAAAGATCTTCATTCACTAGCTATTTCATCCTCTAAAACTCAGACGTTCTTCATGTGCAAATTCTCCCAGAGAAACAGTCAGCAGAAAGTGTGAATGTCCCCATGGTACTGACAGGGAAAATGAAGAAGCAAGGTTGGAGCTCATAGTCATGCCCTCAAGTAGGCAAAGCTGCAGCTGGAACAAGACTGAAAGTATTTTAAAGAATGCTTCATAATCCCTGCATTTGTGAGGTGGTGGTAGTAGGAAGGGCACAAGTTCCAGACTCTGCCTGTGCTTTATAGTGAGACTCTGCCTCAAAAATAAAAACAAAAACAAGAATTGTTCAGAATGCTAGCTCCTTACCTGACACAGAGAAAGGGCAGATGAAAAGGAAAGTCACAGTAGGAAACTTCTTCAGAATAAAGGTCCCATGAGTGTTCATTACAGGCTGATACCAGTGAAAGTGACAAGGTCGCTGAAGGGGAACCTGCTCCAGTATGGTAATTTGCTGGTACTAGAGAGCTGCCAAAGAAGATTAGTATAAATAATCTTAATTCCAGTCTAATCACTCAGAGCCTTTGTTATTTCGGCCCACTAATGTCATTACTCTAAGGAAGACAGACAGACAGATGTAGAAGATATGTAGATAGATATAGGTAGATGAGTGAAGGATAGAAAGACAGATGTATGCACAGCTATATAGAAACAGATTTGGTGTTTGTTCATTTGATACTGGTTTATTGAGACATGATCCAATTAAATCTCTCAGGTTGGCCTCAGATTCACAATCCTCCAGCCTTCGCTTCCCACGTACTAAGATTACAAGTAGACATCGCCATACTTGGCTTAGATACATAGCTATTTTACTGGTCATCTTCTCTATACTGTTGAAGTAGTTGGACATCACAAACTGATACCATAAGCTAAATATAGAACAGGCTTTAAGCCTGACATACAATTATTAAAATGCAAGTGGAGAGACTGGAGGTGTGGCTCAGCAGTTCCGTACCTGCCATATGCAAGCATGAGGTCCTGAGCCTCACCACAATATAAGATAGAATGAGATTTAAAAAAAAAACATAAATCTAGGGAGAGCTTACCAAAGAAATCATAAATTAGAAATAAGAAGCAATGCATTGTATTATAAAATATAAATGTTATTACATAATTATATAATTGGGACATATGTTTTTTACAATGAAACTATAAAAAGTAGATTATTCATCAGTGCAATACCCATCTTAAAGCAGCTAAAGTTTTGCAAAATGCAACAAAGGGTGTCTCAGCATATTTTCTGCTGCCATATAACAAAATATCTGAGGCAGAAAGAGGTCTATTTAGCTCAGTTTTGAGGCTGAAAGCCCAAGACCAAGTGGCACCAGATTAGCCTCTGTGGGGGACTTCTTACTACATTTCAACATGATGGGCAACTAGCAGGTCAAGTTCCTGAGAGCAAGACAGACGGCAAGAGAGACTCAGAGGCCAAATCACACTATAAACACTTACTCCCATGGAAACTAACTGGAGTGGAGTGTCCCCAATGCCTTAACCACCTCCCAGAAAGCCCTACCTCTTAAATTTTCCCCACTTGAATACCACCACATTGAAGACGAAGCTTCCAGCTCAGAGCCACATCCTAACTATAGCAGACAGGATGGTCCTTAACAAGATTAAAGCTTAGAGAATCCTAGAAATGAAATGTGGTCTCAATATCTTGAAACTAAAGCTAGAATTCCCTCTTTATGTAGCCCTAGGCTTCTGGTTTTTGTTAAAGCAACTTTTCAAGTCATGGGTAATGTGCTATACTCACGACTCACACTGTGCAATGTTCTTTGCTCCTTGGATCGAGGATGAATTGGTTTTCAGTGGGATTCAATTACTCTGGACACATTTCATTTTCAAATCTGAACATTTTTACCATGAGGTGGTATTTTTGGAAAGTCTCCTGATATTTCTTTTCAGAAGCACTACTGATTTGATTGAAATGCCCACCATTAACAAAGCAAAATCCATGAATGTAAATATTTAGAATAAAGGAAAGCACATTTATTCTTTTTTTACATAAAGAAAATAAACTTAAGATCTCTACAAGAAGGAATGTGTTGAATGTTCAATTTTTGTTCTCAGAAATGAGGAGCTCATATTGTATGAATTATATATAGATTAAAGATCTTGTAAATGTATGTATTTTTAACACAGCAATTTTAGTTCTAGGAACTTACAGTTTAAAGAATTCTTTTATAAATGTGCAATGACCTGCCTATCAATACAGTAGTCCTCTGATATTAGCAGTTCCACTTTCTAAGGGTTCAGTCACCCATAGCCAACCACAATCTAAAAATATTAAGTAAAAAGGATTCAGGGTCATAGGCTCACCAAAGCAATTGTCTTCCTGATATGATGTCAGAAGGCTGACAGTAGTCTAATCTTACATCATTAGCTTACATCATTTACCTGAATTTCTCATCAGGAAGCCATTGTATCATTTCACATCATCACAAGAAGGGTAACATAGTATAATAAGGTACTTTGACAGAACAAGTGAAACCACATTCATATAATGTTTATTACAATAGTACTGTTATCCTGTAATATAGTATAGTTATATTTTATTATACCATAAGCAACTTTAATATTCTCAGTCCCTAAAGAACATATTGTAGAGCTGCAGCTTCAAGTATCCATTGAAGGCCTGGGAACATATCCCCTACAGGTCAGGAAGGACTATGTATGTTCATTACTGCAGTATAATAGAGAAACAGTGGGGGAAATCCACTTGTCTAACATAAATAAAATAGGGTACCTACCAAAATGTGTATCTACACAGGTACGCTGTGGCACAGAAGAGTATTCATGGCAATGAGGAAGTTATAATACCAAGTGAAACGTACTATTATGTTTGTAGCATTTACAAAGTAATCAGTAAATAAAAGAAATAGATATGGAATCCATGAACTGAAAAAAAACAATAGAAGTGCTTGTTATTAGTGATTATCCTTAAGTGGTAGATTTAATGTAATATTTATTTTGTTGGCTGAAGATATCAATTCAGGAGTCCACAGCATACAGATAGATGGGAGGCTCTGGGCCTAGGTGAGACTAATTAGGCCCTGGTCAAGAGCAAAGAAGGGTATTCAGGACAAGCCCTCCACTTTCTGTATTGTATCACTAATGTTCAAGTTTTCTGCAGTAATTATGTGTAACGGTTTGAATTAAGGAGAAAAAAAGAAAGGAGCCAAAATGTCAGTTCTAAAAGGTGTAAGGGTGTCACAGTAAGGTTCCTTCCATTGCAGATGTCATACCTGGAAGGAAATGGAAGATGAGCCAATCAGGGGAACAATATTATAAAAGTGGGGGTAGGGTTCAGGGAAATAGACAAAGAAGCCCTCTTAAGCCATCTCAAGTGGAGAGAACTCATACGCTGAGCTTGAAGAAGTTAAGAAGGGAAAGTGTCCAATTCCTGAGACCCATGTGGTCACAAGACCCCCAGTACAGAAGGATCCTGGGATGGGCTGAATGCTAAATGCACTATTGCTGTCCTGAAATTCTACATAATCGTTTGGTGTCCATATTGGGGCTTAATTCAGGATTTATCAACACTAACACTCTACCACTTGAGCCACAACTCTACTTCTGGCTTTTTGGTGGTTAATTAGACATAAGACTCTCATGGACTTTCCTGCTTGAGCTGGCTTTGAACTATGATCCTCACACCTCAGCCTCCTGAGCAGCTAGAAGTATAGATATGAGCCAGCTCTTCATAATTTTTTAACAAGGAATTTATTTTGCCCTCAGCCCTGCAAATAGTGTAGCTGACCTTGCCTGGATACAGAAACTGTCAAGCAATCAATATTGGCTCGAGGATTAACTAGCATCCTCACAGAATTTTCTTTGGATTGTATATCAGTCAAGAATACTTCCATCCAACCTGTTCTCCCTTCTCTCAAGGTCTAATGATTCTTTCTATCTTTCCTTGATCCTGTTCCCACTCTTACCACGATTATTTGCTCCAATATAATCCCATTTTACTGCTTGCTTCTTGGGGGAACCAGATGTTTACATGGTAACAAGGGAGACTAACCCTAGTCACAAGTAATGGATCAACTGCTGAAGATTATCAGCGGTCACCTGGGAAAGCATGGTATGAGGAATATTAGGCAATGATGTGAGTGTTTGCTTGGGTGGAACAAGGCCTGGAGAGACAGCCATGTTGGCTGATTAATGTTGCCCTGCAGAGCCCTTGTAGAAAGATAATGAGACCAATGGCTGATTACCAGCAGTAAATGGGTCAGGATAGGAGCCAAAAGACCTAGGTAGGAGCTCACAAAGAGACCAGCTGCAAGGAAAACAGCAACCCAGACCAGCAGCAAACTGAAGACAATTCTGTTGGAGATTCAAAGATGCTTGGAAGCTCTGCCAAGGCAAGTGTGTTAGGTAAGAGAGGCTAGACAGACACAACCCAGCATGGAGAAGAAACCAAACAGCAAGACAGAGTCCAGAGAGAATTACATGAACCCCAGGATCCAGTCAAACCAAAACCTAAAATTCACCTGTGGGTGTTTCAGCTTGCCAAACCAACATTATTCCCTTTGTCAAGGGTTAGCTTTGAGTGGAGTTTCTGCCACTCACACTGCAGAGTCCAGCCCCAGCTTTCACTTATATATCTTTTTACACAGAGAAGCCATTTTCTTCAATGAAGCCGGGCTACCCCAAACATTCTGCATGCTTTCTTTTTCCTTGCAGAAAAGGGGGAACTCTCTAGCTCACACAGAATGTGATTCCATAAGTTGGTCTTGTTTCAATCAAGAAAGTTCTCATGGTAGTCTGGAATCCATTTCATTCTTCCATACTCTGCAACCCCCTTAGGCTTCCTGTTGGCAGACAATTCGTTTTACTTAGGATGGATCCAGATTACTTTTAAAGCCCTGTTTTATACAGTCTGGCTCTGGAACTAAGCTCTTCCACTCCTGGGGGTGCTTACAGCCTGCCTTTCTGCTGATGCAAAATTTCTTCTTAATCCTTGGAAGATGCAGACCTTTTTTCCTTCTACTTTTTACAATGCTTTCTGAAATGGCAGAATAGGTACAGGGTTGGGGGATGGGCACTGTGGTTTCCTGACCCAGTGGCAGAGAGTGCTTGAGATTAGTGTGACTTAGTTGTGGCAATAAAATCTTGAGATTATTTGAAACTCATTTCAGCTCTTTCTGTAATACAAAAAGCACACAATCACAGCCGCCTCACTGGGGAGCCTGGTATATAGGCTTGCAATCTGATCATGCACAGGGACATGATCATTTGTTGTATCAAGATGTTTATTCAGCAAATATGTACAGAGGACTATATGACGCTTTGATTATTGCTACCAAATATTTACTGCCCACCATTGTACAGAGATTACATATCCAAATGCCATTGACATTGAGGGAAAGTATTTAACTTGTTTGTCCAATGAGCAGACTATAGCACCAACATGTGTAACTTCCAGGCAGAAGTTGTAAAAGCCAGTGTGTTCTGCATGACCTTCTTCCTTCCTTCCAAGGACTGGCAATGTTCCAAAGGCTAGCTCTGTCAGCTTGAGTCCCATCATAGAATGGATGATACATGGTTTGGAGCTAGAGAAGATGAACAATGGGTATGTATTCTGTTTTCCAGTACTGTCATTTAAAAAAAAACACTGGATTTATAATGATCAGAAATTTATTTAGCTCATGGTCTGGAGACCTGGAAGTTCAAGATCAAAAGGTTGCATCTGATTATAGAGCTTTTGGGTTATGACAGACCTTGTTTGAGGGGCAAGTGAGCGCCTGCAAAAGAGCAAAGTGTGAGGGGACAGACTCACTTTGTAATAATCTGCTCTCCTGATCTAGTAGTAATGACACTAACACATTCATGAAGGTGGAACCACATTGTATCTCAAAAGCCCTACTTCTCAACACTATTACAACAGCAACTAAACTACAACGTGCATTTAAACCTTAATAATGAACAAGAGGTAAATCTGCCCTGCTAAAAGTTACTGACATCTGGGAGCTCGTTTGTTACAGCAGTCTAACACAGCCTACCCTGATTAACACATATAACCATTATGATCTATCAACATACTGATGTATAATTCATTTACATCTAGTAGATCATGACCTCCAAATAACAATAACAGCAACAACAATAATAATAGTAATTTCTAAGTTAGAGTTTTCTCTATGTTACAGAAAATTTCAAATTTTCCTTAAGTCATAGGACTCACCTATACAGAACTCACCAGTAGAACTGCTCTAGCTGGAATGAGGACCAGAAACTTGGCAGATTAGTCTTCCCAAGGACCATAGCCAATCTGTGCCAGACATTTGGCCAACGTTCAGTTACTATTTGTTGAATAAATAAGCAGATATACTAATTCCTAAGAATTATTTGAGGACTCGCTGAGGACCCCTGGAATTTCATAGAAGAGAATTTAAAATTCCCTTTAGGGAACAGATGGTCCCTATAGGATTCAGACATGGTTGTCAAATTTATAAAATAAGAGGATGGGGGCAGAGACTATAAAGATCTTTTTCAGATCTAACTGTTGCTCCTACATCTTTCTACCCACAGTTTATCAGAGATATGAATGATTGTTATTGAATAGTTTTGTTGGATGCTTCCTCTGACATGTTTTTTCGTGGTCCAGCCAACCGTAAAGATGCTAATAAATAGAGAAGAGAAAAAGAGGCACAAGCTCTAATAATTCATACATTGAATAATCATTCAACTCACTGTGTCTAGACTGTGTTAGAGATGATGCTACACTGACAAGCCCAAGAGACCTGGCACAAAATTATCCAATGTAAAAATTATTCTCCTCACTGAGCTCTCTCTTTTCTCCCCTCCCCCTGTGTGATCTGCTAAACATAATCTGAACCTACAATTCATATTATCCCAATAACAATGATGTCTTAGAAAGACTAGGGAATTTTGTTAATGATATCAAACTAAGGTAAGATATCAGTTATGAAAGGAAGCTTACACCATCACTTCATGGAAGTAAAGAACTCTATTTACAATAGAATGTCTTCTTATAATTTCTTACTCTTAGGTTGGTCATAACTAGAGCTCTTATTATAAAGTCCCAAGGTTTTGAATAGACTATTTAAGGACTTAGTAGCTTTTAATTAAGTCGTCTATTTTACCCCAGTGTTTTCTAATTGTCTTTAGAGTTTATGTAAAAATGATATAGTCTGGGGGGGGGAAGCAATTTACACAAACTCATATACTCTACTGTTCTTTGAAAATCTCAGGGATTTAGTCTTTAAAAAAAAAAGAAAAGAAAAAAACTATAAAGAGATCACCAGAAAAGTCAGGCTAAGGGAACTAAAAAATCTATTCCATTACAAAAGGAACAAGAATACTGAAAAAAAAATGATCAGTAACAATTTATTTTGGTGCCTATCCTGGGACTTGAACTTAGGGCTTGGGCACTGTCACTAAGCCTCTTTTGCTCAAGGTTATCACTCTATCACTTGAGTCACAGCTCCACTTCTGACTCTTTTTTTGGTAGTTTTAGTGCAGATAAGAGTCTCACAGACTTCCTGCCTAGGCTGGCTTCAAATCATGACGCTCAAATTTTGTAGCTAGTATTACAGACATGAGTTACCAGTGCCTGGCACAGTAACTTTTTAAAAACTAGAAAGTGGGTAGAGGTTGGTAACAATCCATCAAAAAAACACAACAAGGGGCTGGGAAGATGGCTCAGTGGTAGAGTGCTTGCCTTGCATGCATGAGGCCCTCGGTTCGATTCCTCAACACCACATAAGCAGAAAAAGCCGGAAGTGGGGCTGAAGCTCAAGTGGTAGAGCGCTAGTCTACAGCTGAAGAACTGAGGGACAGCGCCCAGGCCCAGAGTTCAGGCCCACGACCGACAAAAAAAAAAAAGCACAACAAATATAAACACATACGTACCTAATACATGAAGCAAAACAGAGAAAATGAACAGACAGAAAGAGGAAAATAGTCAACAATAAATATTGAAGAATTTAAATTTTACTTTTAATAAGACAACAAGAACAGATGATTAGTGAGGAAAATAAAGACTTGAATGATACTATAAACCAATCAGACAACCAGACATCAATAGAACATTTGTCCCAGTAAAAGAATAGCATAGTATGTACATGGAAAACTTTCCAGGAAAGACAATCCATTCGGCCATAAAACAAACCTTGATAGGTTTGAAGGGCTAAAACTATACGGGTCTGCTTTTTCTGACCATAATGAAATGAGATTAAAAATTAGTTATGGAAAAAATTGGGGGGGGGGCAATGTGAAAATTAAACTAAGAACTCCTAAAGAATCAATAAACAACCAAAAAAAGGAATTTTTAACCTCTTTTATATCTTAAAGGTTTTGTGTGTGTGTGCGTGTTCATGTGTGCGTATGCTGGTACAGTAGCTTGAACACAGGGCCTTATGCTCTTGCTCAGAATTCAAGTGGTAGAGCACCAGCCATGAGCAAGAAATCTGAGCAAGAGTACAAGGTCCTGAGTTGGTTGTGGTGCTTGAATTCAGGACCTGGGCACTGTTCCAGAGCCACTTTTTGCTCAAGACTATAGCTCTTTCTCTTGACGCACAGTGCCATTACCAGTTTTTGAGTGGTTAACCGGAAATATGAGTCCCACTGAGACTTTTCTGCTCAGGCTAGCTTCAAACTGCGATCCTCAGATCTCAGCCTCCTGAGTAGATACAATTACAGGCATGGGTCAGTTCCCTTGTTTAAAGTAACTGCAGAGCATTAAAATTGTTCCTTTAAGGTCCCCCCCCCCCACTCCCGCCAGTTTTCAACCCCTGTTGACTGCTAAGAAGCAATAGCAAAGCTACCACCCTGTGGTAGTGCCAAAGTGAAAGTGAATTTCTTAGTTTTTAGGACTGCCATATGGAACAGAGATATTAGCAGAAGGAAAGGACCACCCCACCGCACACATAAAGGACACAACAAGATGAATCTTAGCCACTTTGTCTGAGATTAAAAGTTAGAAGAGAACCAGGCACTAGCGGCTCAAGCCTATAATCCTAGCGACTCAGGAGGCAGAGTTCTGAGGATGAAAGTTGAGGCTAGCCCAGGCAACACAGTCTGTGAGTCTCTTATTTCCAATTAAACACCAAAAAGCTACAAGTAGAGCTATAGCTCAAGCGGTAGAGCACTAGCCTTGAACAGAAATGCTAAAGGACAGTGCTTAGGCTCTGAGTTCAAGCCCCAGGACTGGCACACATACATACACACAACACAAGTCAGAGGAGAATCCAAGTTATCTGTCTGGAAGTGGTTCTCATTTTTGGGTAGGAAAGGATGTAGCATCCTGATTGGCTGACACGTTAAGAATTGTTCATTGGATAGTAAAAACGATCCTCAACAGAAAGAACAGTGCTAGAGGAATATCAATACCAAATTTCAAACTCTACTATAAAGCCATAGTAATCAAAATAGCTTGGTACTGGCACAAGAACAAGACCTCAAGACCAATGGAATAGAATTGAAAACCCAGAAATGAACCTACAGACCTATAGCCATCTAATCTTCGATAAGGGAGCTAAAAAAATAGAATGGAAGAAAGACAGCCTCTTCAGTAAATGGTGCTGGCAGAATTGGTTAACTACTTGTAGAAAACTAAAGCTAGATCCTTATATATCACCCTGTACCAGAATCAACTCCAAATGGATCAAAGACCTCGGAGTCAAAGCAGACACTCTGAAAATATTACAGTATGGAATAGGAGAAACCCTAGGTCTTGTTGGCACAGGCCAAAATTTTCTTAATAGAGACCCAGAAACACAACAAATCAAAGAAAGGTTGGACAAATGGGATTGCATAAAATTGCAGAGCTTCTGCATGGCAAAGAACAAAGCTAGCAAGATCAATAGAAAGCCCACGGATTGGGAGAAGATCTTCACTAGCCATACATCAGACAAGGGTCTCATATCTAAAATATACCTGGAACTCAAAAAATTAAATCCCCCCACAACAAATCTTCAAAGAAACAACTGCCCAATAAATAAGTGGGCTAAAGACTTAAAGAGAAACTTCTCTGAAGAGGAAAGAAGGATGGCCAATAGACACATGAAGAAATGCTCAACCTCCCTAGCCATAAAAGAAATGCAAATCAAAACAACATTGAGATACCACCTCACTCCAGTTAGAATGGCTATAATCAAGAACTCTAATAACAACAGATGCTGGAGGGGATGTGGACAGAAGGGAACCTTACTGCATTGTTGGTGGGAGTGTAAACTTGTTCAACCACTTTGGAAAGCAGTATGGAGGTTCCTCAAAAGACTCCACATAGAGCTCCCCTATGACCCAGCAACCCACTTTTGGGTATTTACCCAAATGTTCACAAACAAGACCACACTAAAGCTACCAGCACGACTATGTTTATTGCAGCATTATTTACTATAGCTAAGATATGGAACCAACCCAGATGCCCCTCAGTAGATGAATGGATCAAGAAAATGTGGTATATATGCACAATGGAATTCTATGCCTCCATCAGAAAGAATGACATTTCCCCATTTGTTATGAAATGGAAAGGCTTGAGAAAAATTATATTAAGTGAAGTAAGCCAGGCCCAAAGAAACATAGGTCCCATGGTTTCCCTTATTTGCAATATCTAGTATATGTCTGAGTCAAGCAGAAAAGGTCAGATAAGTTGATGTTAGGGAAATGAACCCTAAGATACGTATTCAAATGTTTTTTTTTCTTTCATGCGATTGTTTCTAACACATTTATAAGATTATTTCTTTGTTGCTTTGTATGTCCATTCTCCACGGTATAACCCCTGCTTTCACTGTATTTGATGTTGGTATAATTTATGGAGGGGAAGGGGAAAAACAAATCGTTTAAATACGGATACAGGTGGACCCATTGCAACAATGAGATGTACAAGTCTTTATGTTGAAAACGAACTTTACAACTTTGGTGTGGAGGTGGCGGGGGAGGATGAGAAGGGATGGGAAGCTATAATAACAAAAAAGCTTGGTACTGGTACACACACACACACACACACACACACACACACAAAAGAAAAACCCAAAGGTCAATGGAATAGACTAGAAGGCCCAGAAATAAAACTACTCACTTATGGTTATCTGATATTTGACAAGGGAGCCAAAAACACGTGGTGGAAAAGATGGCCTCTTCAATTATTAATATTGGGAAACTTGGACATACCTATGTAGAAAACAAAAATTGGATCCCCATTTGTCATAATGCACCAATATCAACTCAAAGTGTATCAACGACCTTAATATCAGACCTGAAACTTTGAAACTACTGCAAGATGCAGTAGGAGTAACATCAGAACTTATAGTCATACATAAGAACTTTTTGAAGAATCCCGGTGGCACAACAAATAGGAGACTTGACAAATAGGATTATATCAAGACAAAAGGTTTTTGCACAGCAAAGGATATAGTTACTCAACTAGGAAAGACAGCCAACAGACTGGGAGAAGATGTTAACCAGCAATACAACTGACAAAGGCCTAATATCCAAAATATACAGAGTTCAAAAAATTAACACCTCTCCAAACTAATAAACCAACTAATAAATGGGCAAAGAAGTTTAAGAGAGAAAATTTCAGAAGAAAAAGTAGAAATGGCAAACAGACACATGAGGACATGCTCAACATCCCTGGCTATAAAGGAAATACAAATAAAAACAGCTTTGAGATTCTATGTCATCCTAGTTAGATTGGCCAACATCAAGAATTTGAACAACAAATGCTGGCAGGGATATGGGGAAAGGGGAACCCTATTGCACTGTTGGTGGGAATGTGAACTAGTAACAACCACTCTGGAAGGAGGTTTGCAGGTTCCTCAAAAAATGGAACATAGAACTTCTCTGTGACTCAGCCATACCACTTTTGGGCATCTACCCAAGTCAAGCTACGGTAAAGACACTTGCACATCCATGTTCCTTGCTGCACTATTCACAAGTCAAGTTATGGAAACAGCCCAGATGCCTTACAGTCAATGAGTAGATCAATACATGGTAGTATATATTCACAATGGAATTTTACTCAGCCATTTTCTGGGAGATGGATCGACCTAGAACAAATCATGTTAAGTGAGGCAAGCCAAGTTCAAAAAACAACAAATAGCACATGTTTTCCTTCATATGTGGAAGCTAGATCTAAAATACAACTGGATGTGATGACCTATACAGCACTCTGGTATTCACACACAGTCACACTAAAGGAAGACACTTAGGAAAGGAACTCAAAGTTGTAACTTCTCTGAACATTTAAAACACTATTTTTTTTAATTCCAGGAAATGTAAACATGGTTTTTTTGGTTGCTGATGATGTTGTTGGAGGTGGTGGTGTTTGTTTTTGCTTTTTTTTTCTTTTATGGAGAATAAAGGGAGGCCCAGAATGAGAGCGAGAGACCGTAAATAAATGCAATCATGCTATTCAGTGCACACTGTGTGGAAAATAATCTATGTAACTTGTGGGCAAGGCTGGAAGGGGGAAACTGGGAAATGCAAAGGAGGGGTACTGTCCAAAAAGACATGTATTCATTACCTGATGGATGGAGTGGTAACTCCTAACACCTTAATAATAACAATAAAATTATATTAAAATGCTTTTTAAATAGGCTTTGCTTTCTCTACTGTGCCTCAGGTCTGGGAACCATCTAGGCTCCCCATTAAGATCTAATGTCAAGAGAAAAACTAAAACTAAGGAAGTTATCTAATATCACTCAGCTGATAAGACAGTTGGAATTAGATGATCTTTTCATTGGTAGACCATTGCGTTTTTCAGTATATAATGGACAACAGAGAGAATTTCACTGTTTGATTATTGCCAATTCTTTTCATTATGACATGACAACTACAAACATGAATGAATGAGGAACAAGAGAGAAGATCTAGCCAAGGACCATATTTATCCATGTCTCTGACTGCACAGATTTCCTATTTCCTTCTTTGGGGATGTGGGAGCATAAATAGCTCTCCAGGTCCCTCCCATCCTGGGGGGCACCATGTCGAGCAGTAAGAGCACACACCATCAGAAACAGTATGCAAATCTGAATGCGAGGAAAACTCATTTGATTCTCCATCTGTCTCCCTGTTTAATTACTTAGCCATAAATTAGCACTTTTTTTTACTAGCTATGTTCTGCAAATGTGATCAATTCACTGACTTTAATGTCAAATAAGGAATATTTTTGACTTTCAAGCACTTAGCCTTTTAATTTACATTCACATTTAGAAATATAAATTAACTGCTGAAATCTGCCCAAATACAACATTAGGGAATTCTTTTTTTTTCAATTTGTCTTCTCATTAATGTCATTTCTTTGATTGAATCATTGATGATATGCATTTTTCAAACATGGCTTTTTTCCCCCTAAAGGGCAAGAAAAGAAAGTATTTTCAATATTTCAAGGATGTAATTAGGATACATATCATCAAGAATGTGAACTCAGGGCCTTCAAAACATAGAACCTTGCACTCAATCTGCTTGCAACCTGACAGGATGGCTTTGACCTACCTTCTCTATACTACCATCTCCATACTTTGAGTAACAGAAGAGGCTGCCACCTTCCCAGAATCCTTTGCACATACTATTAGAAAACAACTTTCCATCTCCTTTGCTACCAAAACTCCCATTTCTATGAGGTTTTCACTATGTTAATAAACATTATCCAGGTCCAAAGGGTAATAGAGGAGATGAGGTAGGTACTGATAATCTAAGACTACCAGGCATGAGAACAGGCCGACAAGAGGCAGAAGGCACCTGAGAAGACGTAATAGAATAACTATGTCCATGTGTATGTGTATCATGGTACATAGGTATTCTTTTCCTTATTATTCCTTGCCTACATGACTCCTACTTCATTTTAGAAAGATAATGTGCCCAGCTCCAGGCAATGGACCAATACTAATTGAATCTAATCACAATAATCCTGTCCCCTCAAGTGTCAGACATATATGTACTACAGGTAGCCCTGAGACACTCTTTTAGCTAACAAATATATTTTTTTAAAAGCAATCCTCTTTTTATAAGTTCTGGGGTGCCCTCCCATCACTTTCTCTTATGAATGTAGATATGATCTTTGGAGTGATGACATCATCTTATGATCATGAGTGAAAGACAGAAATGATCGCAAGGATGCCAGTCCTAAAATCTTTGAGTGTCTGAACAAATGCCAAAGCTACCTACCTACCTTATGTGAAAAAAAGTTAAATCTTTTACATGCAACTAAGTGCACTCTTAGCTAGAGTGTGTATATATGTAGATCAGTATATATATGTATGTACATATATATATTTCAAGACAGATTTAGTTACAAAAATACTAAAATATACTCATAAAAGAGGAAGAGTTACTGAAAAGCTAAGAGTTAGTTCAATGTCTGCTTTCCATTAGAGTCTCAAAATATCCAGCTGATCCAATTTCACTTCCTCAGTTGGGTGCTGATTCATCAACTCACTAAGCCAGTGGGCTCTGAATGTGTTCTTTGGGCTAGAACAAATGCAAGAGAGAGATGAGTTGGTGTTTGGGATGATGTATGCAGACAGTTCTGGAAGAAAAAGAAATTTTAAAAAGGTTTCATTGCTCGAAAGTCAACATGAACAGGGTGCTCCTGGCTAAGGAGTGTCCAGGTTAGTGGTGCTGGGATCCCTTGTGAAGCCCTTCTGATACACTAATAAACTAGTAAAGAAAAAATAGCTGGGCACAAAGCAATTTGCAGATTCAATGCAATCCTTTTGCAAAAATGGAAAAGTCAATCTTCGCATTTATATGAAATTGTAAGGGGCTCTGAATACCCAAAACAATAATAAAGAAGAACAGAGTTGGAAGATAGACACTTTCTAATTTGCTTAGTACAAGTACAGTTTGTGGTTAACTTATTTATTCTTTACAAAGATGCCAAATCATTTGATAATAAAAATAATATCACTTCTCTCGAATTGACGGTAGTGGCCAACCAAATTTCTCATGTAAAAGAACAAAGCTCAATCTTTACCTTACTCCATATGAAAATATTAACTCTAAATGACTCAGTAACCTAAATGGTAAAGCTGAAATCTATAGCTCTTCAAACGAAGCATAGGAGTCAACTCCATGACCTTGGATTTGGTGATACATTCTTCAAAATACCACCAAATCAAAAGCCATGGGAGAAAATATAGATAAACTAGGCTTGACCAAATTAAAAATCGATCCATCAAAAACCATGAATGAGGAAGTAGAATGACAGGCTATACAATGGGAGAAAATATTTGTAAAATATAAATCCAATCTGAGCAGAATGCATCAAGAACTCATAGCCTGAAACAATAAGAAGACAAACACTTTTATTTTTTTTTATTGTAAAGATACTTACTATACAGAGGGTTACAGTTACATGAGTAAGGTAATAAGTACACTTCTTATTGAGCATTGTGACCCCCTCCACTGTTTTCCTCCTACCATCCCTTCCCTCCTTACCTTCCCCGAGGTTCTTTTTTTTTTTTTTTTTGATTGTGATTAAGTGATTACATAATTTCCCAAATTTTACAGTATTGTGGAATAATGATGCTCATTTAAAGTCACAAGTTCATTCTAACTTTCCTGGAGCAAATTGTCTATCACAGTCTATAACATATAACGGTGTATACATGTTATACACCATACATGTGATCAGCAGGATGGGGATATTTAGTAGTGTTTCGACCAGATGAGTGGGAGTTCTTTGTTTCTTAAGTCCTGTTAGGACAAACACTTTTAAACATGGGCAAAGGACTCAAAAAGACATGTCTCCAAAGAAGATATATGAATGACTGAAAGCATGGGAAAAGATGTTCAGTCAAATATCACTTCACACCTAATAGGAATAGCTATGATTTTACAGAGAGAGAATTAACAAGTACTGACAAGGATATAAAGAAAAGTAGGACTCTCATCTGTTGCCGGTAGGAAATTTCTACTGTGGAAAACAAGTCAGTGATTACTCAAAAAGCTAAATACTAGCTGAGTGTTGGTGGCTCACTTGTGTAATACTAGCTACTCAGGAGGCTGAGATTTGAGGATCCCAGTTCAATGCCAGCCTGGGTAAGAATGTCTATAAGACTCTTATTTCTGTCAAAAAGCTAGACGTGGAAGTATGGCTTCAGCCTTTAGCAAAAACTTAAGTTTAAGTACTAGTACCAGCACATAAAAGCGGGGAAGGAATGCTAAATATTACATTACCATAAGACCCAGTAATTAAACTCCTATACTCAGAACAATTGAGACCAAGGATTCAAACTGGTATTTACATGGAAACAATCATTGCAGCATCCTTCACAATAGCCCCAAAGTGGAAATTACTCACATGTGAGGGACTTTAGTTAGGAACTTTTCCTTTAAACAAAGAAGTAAAACTTACAGCATAGATCTTACAACATTGAATCTTACTAACTTACAAACCTTTTGAGTCTCTTGGAGGGAATTTCAAATGACAGAGGTCACACCATCATTTGATTGCTCCCTTAACAAAAATTAATATAAAGAATTTGTATTTAGAGATTGTTGTTTTGTTCTGACAAATATTTTAACTTTCTTTACCCTGGTAAAGCAGAAACATTGGCTAATATAATATGGAATCTCTCTCTGCTAGGCAAACACTTCTTTTTCTACTGGGGGAAAAGGCAGCCCTGTATATGCAGGGTAGTATCTAATCCTGGCCTTCCCTGGAAGAGTGGAGAAGCTTCAATGCCCAGACATAGGAGGCTCATGTTACCCCGATGTTTTCAAATTACTTTAGTCTATGATAAGATGGTATGCAATCAAAAATTTAATTCCACAAAATAGGACTTATCTGTCGGGCGCTGGTGGCTCATGCCTGTAATCCTAGCTACTCAGGAGGCTGAGATCTAGAGGATCACCGTTCAAAGTCAGCCCAGGCAGGAAAGACTGAGACTCCTATCTCCAATAAACCACCAGAAAACTGGAAGTGGCGCTGTAGCTCAAGTGGTAGAGCACTTGCCTTGAGCTGAAGAGCTGAGGGGCAGCGCCCAGGCCCAGAGTTCAAGCCCCACGACCCACCAAAAAAAAAAAAATAGGACTTATCTCCTGTATAAGGATGTCAGGACCTCCACATCAAAGCACACAGAGTGAGCACCTTAAATAATGGGGAATCTATTAACTCACAGTTCCAGAGGCCATTGGTCTTAAGATCAAGGTATCAGCAGGACTAGTTTCTTCCAAGGCCTTTCTCCTTGGCTCACCGCTGATGCCCTCCTCCTTGAGTGGTCACATGGGCTATCCTTTGTCTCTAAATCTCCCTGCCTTATGCAAACATCAGTTATATTGGATGTAGAACCCACCCCAATAACTTGATTTGTCTTCAATCACCTCTTTTTAAATCCCTACTTCCAAATAAGGTTATCTTTTGAGCAACATATAAACTTGAGAAGACAGAATTTAATCCATAACACTTTTTATGTATGTTTATACATGAGCTTTCTAATTTATTCTTGTTTTGTTTCTCTCTCTTTCCTTTTTTCTTCCTTCTCCCTTTCTTGCTTGCTTGCTTGCTTTATGTCAGTCATAGGGCTTGAACTCAAGGCCTGGACACTGTCTCTGAGCTTTTTCAGTCAAGGCTAGCACTCTACGACTTTGAGCAACAGCATCACTTCCAGTTTTCTGGTGGTTAATTGGAGATAAGAGTCTCACAGAGTTTTTCTTGCCTAGGTTGGGCTTCTAACCCTGATCCTCATATCTCAGCCTTCCTCAGAAGTTAGGATTACAGGCATGGCCCATCAGTGTTTGGACTCAGCCCTTTTTTTCCTTCATTATTGTTCAATTAGTCTTGCCTTTTACCCAAGCTAGCCTGGACCATGATCCTATTTGTACTTCCCAATATAGCTGGAATAACAGGTATGTATGCACTTCCATACCCAGCTTGTTTATTGAGATGTCTTATGAACCTTTTGCCTGGGCTAGTTTCAAACTACAATCCTCCCAATCACAGCTTCCTAAGAAGCTAGGATTACAAATATGAGCCTCAGTGACAAGCTATTCTGTTTTTTAAAATATAGGTATATACATTTATGTGCATATATATATGTATGTATATATACATATAAATTATATATACATATATACATTGATATACAGAGAGAGAGAGACTAATTTGAAAAAAAAAAGGATATGTGTTTCTTTGTGGATTTTTCGTTTCTGAGGTTTCAGCCCATGGCTGCTTGACCATGTTATTTTACAGCAGCTGCAGCACAGTATATATGGCAGCAATATGTGGCAGAAGAGGCATGCTCACCTCATGGCAGTCAAGAAACAAGAGAGGGAGAATGACTACAAAAGACTACAACATGCTTTTCTGGAACATGTTCCTGATCACCTGATTTTCTTCAAATAGGCCCACTTCTTAAAGGTTCTACCACTTTCTATAGCACCATTGTGGAGACCAAACCTTTAATACATGGTCCTTTAGGGAGGCATTTCAGATCTAAACTACAGCATAATTCAACAATTTGAAAAACACTAGTGGGCAACTTGACCTTGACCATTGGCCTGATAATTAATAAATATAACCTTGATAAAGAATTAGAAAACACAGCTTTCAGATTCCGATCTGAGGCCTCCATGAGAAGGGCAGAGAAATGCTTTGGGGTAAGATGACCCAGATAGAAATCCAGCTTTTATCATTCACTGTGCAATCCTGCTCTGTGAGAAGACTGTTAAGGTAGCTATGTCTCATGGAAGACTAGCTGATAGCTGGGAGCCAAGGGGCCAGTTAAACCTTGTGCCTTCCTGCCTGCTGCCTGCCTGCCTGCCTGCCTGCCTGCCTGTCTTCCTTCCTTCCTTCCTTCCTTCAGTGAACCTTTAGTGAACCTTTAGGCATGGATCCCAAACCTAAACATTGGTCATTCTGTGTCTTGTAATGTCTCCAGAAACAATGAGGCAGATGATCAGCAGGATTGAGCAATATGTCCTCAAGGGAAATCTAATTTCCCACTCAATCCCATCATAAATGAGAAACTTGGTTTTCTGGTTGGTTTACAAGCTAGCCTGCTTCCCCATGCCTCAGAGAACTGAATTTCATCTTATGTAAAGAAGTTCCTAAAATTAGTTGTTCTAATTTGAATTATTTTCAAAGGATTGTTAATATCCTTACCTATTTTTTTTTTCAGTTGAATTCCTAGTGAATTAATTCACTCTAAGTGAAATTCTTGTGTGCATAATTAGACTTTTTTCATTTTGGAAAAGTCTTTAAAATATTTTTTAAGTTGAGCTACTTATTAGGTATGAATTTAAATCCTTGCCACCTACATCTATCTCAATGTTCAGTGACGTGTTGGGTTGACAACATCAAATTATCTGTTCTTTAAGGTAGGAAAGAATGTGCTGTATACAAAGCTGAAGATGCCAGTATGTCCCCTGGGAAAAATTCTGTCTGCAGAAGAGAGGCTGGATCTGAGGGTAAGATACATCTAGGTTAAGAAGAACAGAAAATTAATTCAAGGACAAATGCCCTGAAAGGGAAAAAAGAGCACGTACATAAGACAACCTAAAAATAGTCCCTTTGGGCTAGGAGACAGTGGCTAACACCACTATTCAGGAGATTGAGCTCTGGGGTGATGATGGTTCAAAGCTACCCTGAGCAAACAAATTTGTGAGATTCTTATCTCCAATCAACCAGCAAAAAGTCAGAAATGGAAGTATGACTCAGGTGGTAAAGTGCCAGCCTTGAGCAAAAGTGAAAAGCAAAACTGAGGCAAGAGAGCAAGATCCTAAATTCAAGCCCTAGTACCAGCACAAATATATTTTTTAAATTTTTCTTTGGACTGGAGGTGTGACTCAAGGGTAGAATTCCAGCCATGATGTGAGCAAGAAAGCCCAGAGAAAGCACAATGCTCTGAGTCCAAGCCCCATACTGGCACCAAAAGCAAACATACCAATAAATAAATAGCTCTGAGCAAGAATCCCTTCTTTGGGTCAGGAAGATAGTGCTCATAGTACCCAGGACCACAACACTGTCATTCAAATCCTGAGATATGGCCCACCTTCTTGCTTAGGAAATGAGGTAAGAGGAACAGGTGATCATTTTGTTTGTTTGTGTGCCAGTACTGGGGCTTGAACTTCCGTCCTCATGCTCCTGCTTAGCTTTCTTGTATACAGCTGAAGCTCTACCACTTGAGCCATACCTCTAGCCTGGCATTTTGCTAGTTAATTGATGATGGAATTTTGTGAACTTTGCTGCCCAGGCTAGCATTATAGCTAGGATTATAGGCATGAGCCACTGGCACCTGGTATACCAACATTATTTTTAAGAAGAGAAAAAGTTCGGCATGGCTGTACACAACTGTAAGCTTAGACCCCAGGAAGATGAGGTGGAAAGACTACATAGCAAGACCCTGCCTCAAAAAAAAAAGCACATCCTTATTTTTTTCTATCACAAGACACTCCATATTTCTCTTGTATATTTCTTATTCTAATCTTCCTTTTCTCTTTTGTGTGTTGGTCCTGGACTTAAACTCAGAGCCTGGCCACTATTCCCGAGCTTCTGTGCTCAACTCTACCACTCTCAGCCACAGTTCCTCTTATAGCTTCTTGGTGATTCACTGGAGATGAGTCTCATTGACTTTCCTGCCTAGGCTGCTTTTGAGCTGCTGTTCTCAGATCTCATCCTCCTGAGAAGCTAGGATTACAAGCGTGATTCACCAGCTTCTTATCCCAGTCTTAAGAACAGATCTTCCCTCCCTTCCCCTCTCCTTCCCTCTCTTCTTCTCTAATTCCCCCGTACATACACATACTTCTAAGACTAACTTCATGGGCTCCTAAGGGGGGCATTTCCAGAGATGGTTGCTGTAGAAGTTAAATCCTGAAATCCAGACCCAGACCATTTTTGCTTTGTTCTTCTATCATCGTCAGTGGTTCGTTTAATCTTTTTGATGGGTTCCTCTCGGGTGGTCCCGAGGTCGCCATAGCTCCATGGTTACATGTACATCATGTACACCAGAATTTGTAAAAGAAGCATGGTCACTTTTTCAAAAGCAAAAGAAAATTCCCCACAAGAACTTTACCAGATTTGTCCTCCTATCTCTCCAGCCCAAACTGTGCTCCATGCTCATCTCTCTACCAGTCCCTTCCGACATCTCTAGTCCATTTCGCATTATTCTACTGACAAAATACCAGAGAGGAAGTGATCTGCAAAGCAAAGAAGTTTGTTTAGCTTATACTTAGAGGCTGAAAGTTTGAGATTTGGCAGCCACATCTGGTGGCCTCCAGTGAGGATCTCATGGTGCTGCTATGACCTGGCAGATGGCATTGTGAGCCCATGTAAGCAATGCCAGTGGGGCATGCAAAAGAATCTGCATGGTGAGATGGGAAGTGAGTACATGGGCAGGTGCAGGCAATACAATAACAACCTATTCTCAAAGGAATTGCAATAACTATCCTAATCTCTTCAAAAGGCCCTAAGATCACATGGTCTCCACCATCCTGCCAGCTCATCATTGTTACATGGAAACCATACCCCACATCATTGCAGAGGGAAAACAAGATCTTCTACCCTGAATCTATGAAACCCTTCCTATATTAAGCAGCCTAGCCATTCCTCTTCAGGAACTCTGTCAGAGTGGAATAAGGGGGCTACTGTATCTGTTATCAGATCTTATCTGTCTCAGAAAAGTATCTCCACTGATAGAAGAGCTGCCAGTGTTTAGACAGGAAGGGTTTGGTGGGATAACAGTAGGGACATCATGGAGGCTTTGTTGCAAAAATGCCTTGTGAGTGCACCAAAATGTCCCTGATACAAAATACCTTCCTAGCCTAGGCATCCCATCTTTCCCGCTCTCCCTCGTCTTTGTCATTTTATTATTACAACTTTCTTTCTCCCCTCCCAGAGTCATTTATGACATTTCCTGCATTCGATCTCATTTCCCCTCAAAGAATCATCTGAGTTTCTAAATCACCAGCCTCCATTCAAGATACCAAACAAGGTGATCAGCAAGAGCATCTGCCAGTGTTCTCAGGAGCACAATGGACCAGCTCAGGTCTCTGCACTTGAATACTTGTGAGGACTTGATAGCATCACAGTGAGAACTATCAAAGGGGGAAATTTCTTTATTCACACACACACACAAATTAGTTATTGAGCATGCGGGCTTCATGTGGGCTCCAGGAAATGGAGTGTTAGGGAGAACCAGAAAAGAAAAGGAAATTCTGCCTTTGAGATGTACAGCACAGAGAACAGTAAGAAAACAAAGCAATGTTCTTTGCCATCACCCCGTCTCCAGGAGGTTCACCTCTATTTCCTGCCACCTCCTCACTATGCTTATTATACTGGCTAACATGCAGTTAGCTAGAGATAATGAAAAGAATGTGAACTATTACTTTACTTTTTCTCCACATCTTAAGATGTCTGGAGAGATCATCTTGATTCCATTTAGTTCACTGGCTCAGGATCAGCTAAGAACTTAGCTCTTCCCATTCTGTTATCCCCCACTTATTGTCTTTCTTTCTTTGGATTCATTGTCACCTGGTCAGAAGATGGCTGCCACAGCTTCAGGAATCATGAGTATATTCAATCATGAGTACATTCAAAGACAGAATGCCATGAAGCAGCCAGACAGTGAAGGAACCTCCCCCTTGCTTTTCCAGCCTTTTATGAAAGGGGCCAAGGATATTTTTCTTTTTTTCTTTTTTTTGTCGGTCGTAGGACTGGAACTCTGGGCTTGGGCACTGTCCCTGCGCTCTTCAGCTCAAGGCAAGCACTCTACTGCTTGAGCCACAGCGCCACTTCCGGTTTTCTGGTGGTTTATTGGAGATAAGAGTCTTATGGACTTTCCTGCCCAGGCTGCTTTGAACCACGATTCTCAGATCTCAGCCTCCTGAGTAGTTAGGATTACAGTGGTGAGCCACCGACACCCAGCTCCAAAGATATTTTTCATAAGCTATAAACAGACTTCCCTTTGTCTCACTGCTCCGCAGTCCTCACTAGTGACAAAGGGGACAATGATATGAACACTTGTCAAATGTATTAGCTCTGCCATGACCTGCGAAGCCATTCACAATTCATACCTAGAAGCCAGACACATTCCTGCCTACTCCTTTCAGAAAGTTAATGCTAGTCAGAGAGAAAACAAAGAAATAGCAGATACCCACATCTCCCAAATGCATATGTGTTCCTTTTATTCTTGTCACCTCACTATCCTTCTTAATCAAGGTCACTTATATATCAAGGCTTCAGATAGCTTTGATAAACTTTGGATACAGCCAAGATCTCTATCATACCCAAAAAGAAAGCTGAGCTGATCAGTAACTGCTTTGGGGATAAACAAGAGGCTCTGGAGTCTGCTTTCCAGAGCTTGAATGCTGGCCCTGCCTCTTTCTAATTATGGCCTTTTAGGAATTGACTGCTCCCCTGGAAGTGAGGGTCATTTCATTTCCTCATCCATCCAATGAGTACAAATGCAGTGACTGGCACAAAGTTGTCTTTCAACTTTAAAGAAAGATGGATAGATGGATAGATGGAGGGATAGATGGATGGATGGATGGATGGATGGTAGATAGATGGGAAGGTTTGTAGGGAGATAAGAAGTCAGAAGCTAAAACATCCAGAAAGAGCAGGGAAGAGGAAGACATCCTCTCAAGTCTATATTTCTAGGCTCCAGGCTCATCCCCTGAGGAACACAACAGAGTTTACCTTGTCCTGAAAATGGGAAGCTGTGTCCATGATGATCACCAATCAGATAGGGATGTGGAGTAACGAGACTGCCAGGCAGGGACAAGTGACAAGTTCTTCATAGAAGCAATCTCTCTCTCTCTCTCTCTCTCTCTCTCTCTCTCTCTCTCTCTCTCTCTCTCACACACACACACACACACACAGACACACACACACACACACACAGGGCTGGGGGCTCACACCTGTAATTCTAGCTACTCAAGAGGCTAAGATCTGAGGATCGTGGTTCAGAGCCAGCCTCAGCAGGCAAGTTCATGAGACCCTTATCTCCTATTAACTATCCCTCCCCCCAAAAAGAGCCAGAAACAGATCTGTGGTTCCAAGTGGTAAAGTACTAGCTTTGAAAACAAAAGCTCAGGGACAGTTCAATCCTCAGGACTGCCCTCTTCAAAACAAATTTTTGGAAAAGCTCCATAATTATCTGGAAACCTAAAATTTGCCAAGAGGTAAAGTTGTAATCTCCCAATTTGTTTTGTAATCACATTGTTTCTTCTACACCTTGCATGCCCAAAGCTAAACTCTTCCTCTTCATTACATGAGCTCCCACCTCTGCTCACAGACCCACTGTGTATCTGCCTCCTCTACTCACATTCTGCCAGCCTTGTAAAGCTAACTTTCTGAGTAATGGCTCTCACACTTTTACCATGGAAGCAGTGAGCACACTGCTCAAGCTCAGATCCTGACATTGCTTTGCTAGGGTTTCCCTTCACCCAGGTCCCCTCCTTGTGTGGCATGAGTCCTGCATACTGAGCCTGCACCCATTCCCAGACAGGTGCTCTCATCCTTTCCCTACTTTGAGAAGTACTTTCCCTTGTACTCTTTCCTTCTTTGAGTACAAATGTCTCACCTGGAGCTCTGAACCCTGCACATTCTCCCCATGCATCTACCACCATCATCCTTTCCTTTACTCATTGAAAATCCTGTCCTACATTCAGAAGTGTTCATGAAGGCTATACAACTTGTCACAGAGACTGCACCTGTGAAACCAGCCATCACAGTGAGACATTAGATGTGGCAGGCTTGTCAGCTATTCATTCTCCTCTTCTTCCTCCCATAATGTGTGCCCCTCCCATTTCCAAGAGCTGACATTCTTTGTCTTTCCACAATCATGCCCTTGATTTCTCTGCAGTGTTACACCTCTTTGTAAATGACATATTCTGAAGTTTCTATAGACAGTATGATTCTCAAGGTATTTTGCTGTGACTAGATTCTCCTTTCCTGACAGCTTATCGGAGATAAAATTCAGGCCATACAACTCACCCACTTAAAGTGCACAATTCAGTGGGCTTAGTACATTCAGTGCAACCATCAAAACAATCTAATCCTAGGAAATATTGTATCATCCCTTCAGCAGATTTGCATTCATTAGCAGTTACCTCCCCAGCTCTACCTCCCCATCCTCAGATAGCCAAGAATCCTCGTCTCTATAGATTTGCTTTATCTGTTCTATTTCACATCCATGGGCCATATGCATTTGGGCTTTTTTTACACTCTGTACTATCCTATGATGGACCAATCTCCAATGTGTGGGAACACCTGTCATTCTGCCCTAAGAATGGTGGCCATTGCTGTCCACCCAGCTGTAGAATGAAACTTGTCCCATTCTCTTCAAGGAGATCTCTCTATCCCTAAAGCCTCTTAGCCTTGCTAGCATTTTGCATATAGGCTGCAACTAGGTGGTCAGCTGGTTGTCAACCATCTGGTAGGTAGGTCCTGTGGAGGAATCTCTGACCTCTTTTAGGAATGTCCTTGTACTTGTTATCTTTTGACTTGGGGCTTCAGCTAATCTGAAAAAAATGTTCTTGTCTTATTCCTTCATAAGACTAGGAGCTCCTGGAAGACAAGAACTCTGCCATTTCCCTGGTATTGCCTCCAACCTTCTTCTTGGGTGTTTTGTTGGTACAGGCTCCAAGTACGAATTCCAGAGGAGACACCAATGGTGACCATCCAGCCTTAGGAGAGGATGAAAAGTGTAAGAGTTTGATCTTGCAGTGATGACTCAAAAAGAAGGCTCTCAAAATTCCATATTATTCAGGATTGAAAGCTATTTTGCAAGGAAGTCAGAAATCTCGCAGGTCAAAAACAAGTAGTTAACCTTCTGTATCTGTGGCTTCTACTTCTATGGATTCAACTAGTTATACAATTTAAGTATTTAGAGCTGGGTTCTAGTGGCTCATGCCTGCAATCCTAACTACTCAGAAGGCTTAGATCTAAGGATCATAGTTCCAAGCCAGCCTAGGCAGAAAAGCCCATGAGACTCTTATCTCCAATTAACTAGCAAAAAGGCCAAAAGCAGAACAGTGGCTCAAGTGATAGAGTACTAGCCTTGAACAACAAAAGCTCAGGGACAGTGCCCAGGCCCTGAGTTCAAGCCTCTTGATCAGTACACACACACACACACACACACACACACACACACACACACACACACACACACACACACACACACACACACACACACAGTATTCAGAAAAACATTACAACTGTACTGAATACATACTGACTTCCAAGCATACATAACAATACCATTTTACACATATTTACATGAGATTAGTTTTAAAGTATACTGTTTAGGAACTGAAACTTAGGTATCTACAGGTGTTCTTGGACAATTCATGTAATATAGCTAATCTTATGCAGACTTGCCATATCATGTTGAGAAGGTACAGCACAGGAATTAGGAGGCTTAAGGGGAAGAAAGGATTCCTCTCATTGAATCTAGGACCTTAAACTATTTTCTACATAATCTGATTCCTGAAAACCAATCAGTTATCAGCTACTTCTCTGCGATATTAGACAACATACCAGTCTCTGTTTTCCTGGACAAGAGAGGTACCCAGGTTTCACACAGGTAGAGAAGGCATATTTATAAGCAAGATAAAGAACTCAGGGTCTAGACATCATCACAACAAAATGTCAAACTTCTATTTAAGTAACAGATGCTGGGAGATACTCAGAGCTGGGTCTCATGCCTCTGCACCAGGGTCTCTGTTTCATCCTAAACTATGGGGACTCCCTATCTAATTTGTCAAACAATTACTGACAATGGGTAGAAGTTCTGGTTAAGGCTTCCAAACCTGTCCCTCCTCCTATCACTAACCGCCTCTGTGGTGGAAGTAGTCCAGAACCATGAGGTCCTCTTCCTTCTAACATTAATGTAGCCTCCAATGGCCTAATTGAGTTGTTACCTCACTCAGCAAGTGGGATCATACATGAAAGCTATGTCAATACTATCACCTCCCAACCTCTTATCTGGTCAACCACCTATTTTAGATGTCTGTCTCCTCACAATCACTTTCTTGAAGCCTTGAGCCCCAGGTCCTCAGAGTGTATTTGGAGATAAGGTGTGTAAGGAGGTGATGAATTAAAGAAAAGTCTTTAGGGTGGGCCCTTATCCAATATAACTGAGATCATTACAAGAGATTTGGATGCAAACAATGCATGTACAAACACACACACAAGCACACACACAAACACACACACACACACACACACACACACACACACAGAAGGAAGATCATATGAAGACAGAAGAAGGTGAAACAAGCTGGGAGCAGAGGCCTCAGAAAGAAGCTGCCCTGCTACACCTGGATGGTCTGTGATACTTGGTAATGGCAGACATGGCAAACTCATGCAATGCCCTCTCTGCCCCCACATAAAGATCCACACATTGTCCTTTTTAGAATGTGTCTACAGCCTTCAAATTCCCCCCTTTCCCTTTGTAGTACATTTAAAATACTTAATATAAAACACATATCCCTTCTTCCAAGCCTGCCCTGCACTGTTGTCATCTCCTGCTTTTTTATCCTGCCCTAGGCACATCTCCAACCCAGAACTCAACAACAACACTAATGTTGTTGTAAGGTGAATCCCGGTGGTGAGATGCAGAGAAGCCACCACTTAAAAGGACAAATTATGAGTCTTTGTTCGAGAGCCAGAGGACTGCCGGTGGACTCCGATCTCAAAGACCAGCAGCCCCAAATGCAGCTAGCACAAAGTTTATATAGGCCAAGACCACATAAGGTGTGTGGAATCAAACCCCCAACAAAAGTGTTATACATGAGCCAAGCAAACCAGATGAGGACACTTAAACCTAGTAGAAAAAGCAAACAAACTAGAAAAATAAATAGGGGAAATCAAGGGCCAATTATCTAGGGGAAGCTAGACTCAGTCTTTTTACTTCAATGTCACAATGTTACCTTGACTATCTACTGTTACTACGTCTGGGAATCAACCCCCTTCCCCTGCACTTCCCTTGACTTTTAAGACTCCATTCAAATTTCACATCCTATGAAGTCTTCCCTGTACCCCCATGCAAAGTTTGTCCCCTATCCTCTATGTTCCTGTATTACCTATTTATTTGGGTTGTGATTGCTTGAAGACAGAGAGGTGTTTTGCTCATTAATGGAATCATAATATTATGCAATTACATAGACTACTATGTAATTCTAACTATACAGTTAGAAATACTTGTTGAGGGCTGGGAAGGTGTCTCAGTGGTAGAGCACTTGCCTTGAATGCATGAGGCCCTGGGTTCGATTCCTCAGCACCACATAAGCAAAAAGAAAAAAAAAAAGCCTGAAGTGGCGCTGTGGCTCAAGTGGTAGAGTGCTAGCCTTGAGCTAAGGAGCTGAGGGACAGCACCCAGGCCAAGAGTTCAGGCCCCATGACCAGATCCAAAAAAAAGATAAGAAAAAAAAAAAACTAGAAAATATATTTTAAAAAAATACTTGTTGAATGTCTAGAAGCCCTAAGTTCCAATGGAACAATATAGTTATCCTTCAGTGATACAGAGTGGGATTGGTTCTCATATTTCTCAAGGACACCAAAGTTTCTTTATGGCAATCAACCCAGCATCACCCAGTTACAAGATTATCCCGTGCCTCTCTCAGAAGTTTGAACACAGCCCAAACTGCCTCAACACAAATCCAGAATTCTGAACACCTCTCATTATGTAATTTCACTTCCATAGGCTTTCTCCTAAAATGTTGGTAACATACTACCTTCAAGCATACATAATTCTAATAACTTATATTAGTTTAAACATACATTAGAGTGAAAGGGAAATATAATCCACCCGCCACTGAAGCATTTCATTTCAGGATATAGCTGTTGCTTTTCTCTACTTGTAAGCAGGTAAACCTATTGTGTCAACAAAGAAATACTGGGTGAACTGAAATTTTCTCACCCCTGTTACTGACATTTCAGTAAGCTTGCCCAACCCGTCCTCCCACATGCTATGTGAAGGAGTCTGAGAGCTGCAGAAATTGTGGGGCACATACCTGAGTGCCTACTTCCTCTTGTGTCAAGTTGCTGAGAGACAAGTGAAAGAGTGTTCCTGTATGCCCATAGGAAAACATCACCACCAGGATTTGGAGGAGGCAAGCCCTGGAGATGCATGTACTCTACAGCTATACTCGTCAGCACTGCAGCTTTGAGCCACATGTGGAAACTAAAAAAAAGTTAATGTGATCCTTCATCCATACTCGTCACTATTGAAGCACTTAGGAGTTGCTTGTGGCTAGTGGCTTTTGTAGACATGAAGAAAGGGAACAATTCCATCATGATAGAAAGTTTCACTGGAAAATTCTAATCCATGACATAAATAATGTATATACAGAAGACCAGAATGTGATCATTTTAATTTTGAAATGAATGTTGGGGGAAAATATGAAGTGGATCTTGCTGACTACAGTAAGAACAAAATGGTCCTTTTCGGAAAGTAACATTTTTAGGTTCAATCGACACAAGCAAAAAAAGAAGAAGAGAGAAGAGGAATATTAATCAGGTGGTTATCAGCACTGAAGGGTCTCCCTGCCAATCAAGGAGAGCCCATCATTCCTAAGGCAAATGAAAACCAGGGGCCAAAGGCCAACTTGTCCAAAGCCCTGCTGGAAGGTGGCAAACCCTTTTCTACCTGCGAAATGCTAGCATATGTTGACAGGCATGAGGCTGGGGCTATACGGGTATAGTCGAGTTGCCCCCCAAAGTGCTAGCATCCACTCATGTGGATACCAAATCCATGGATACTCAAGTCCTTTGCACAAAATGTCATAGCACTTACTTATAAATAAACATACCCTCTACATACTTTAGATCACATCCAGATTACTTGAATACCCAATGCAAGATGAAGGCTATATAGTTGTTATACTATATTGTTCAATATGGATATTGGTTCCTGTTATTATTGTTCAATCCAATGATGCAGGACCTTCAGACACAGAGGGCCAGCTGCATTTGTGTTTCCATTTAAAAGCCCTAATATAGACAGGCAGCAGTAGCTTATGCCTGTAATCCCAGCTACTCAGGAATCTGAGATCTTAGGATCATGGCTCAAAGCTAGCCTCGGCAGGGAAGTCCGTGAGACTCTTACCTACAATTAATTACCAAAAAGCCAGAAATAGAGGTGTAGCTCGAGTGGTACAACATTAATCTTGAGCAAAAATGCTGAGGGACAGTGCAATAATTAATTGACTAACTAGTTAATTAAAAGACCTGATATGTAGAATGATATCACTTAAACAGTTCCTATCTTCTACCTTAAGACCACATTGGATCTATTATGAAGTATATTAGTTTTTCATTTCTGTGACAGAATACCCAAGCAAATCAATTTAAAAGGAGGAACAGGAGCCGGGCGCTGGTGGCTCACGCCTGTAATCCTAGCTACTCAGGAGGCTGAGATCTGAGGATCGCGGTTCAAAGCCAGCCAGGGCAGGAGAGACCGTGAGACTCCTATCTCCAATAAACCACCAGAAAACCGGAAGTGGCGCTGTAGCTCAAGTGGTAGAGCACTCGCCTTGAGCTGAAGAGCTGAGGGACAGTGCCCAGGCCCAGAGTTCAAGCCCCACGGCCGACAAAAAAAAAAAAAAAAAAAAAAAAGGAGGAACAGGAGGCTACTGGCTCACTCCTATACTCTGAGCTACTGAGGAGGCTGAGATCTGAGAATCTCAGTTCTGAGCCAGCCCATGTAGATGAAGCCTTTAGCCTCATCTCTACTTAGCAAATAGCCAGAATGGAGGTGTGGAGCCCAAGTGGTAGGTGTCAGTCAAGACCTTGAGTTCAAGCGCGCACACACACACACACAGAGAAAAGAGAAAAGAAGGAAGATTTATTGATTTGTTTTAGCTCATGGCTTCAGAGGGTTCAGTCTATGATCATCTCACTTCATTGATTTTATGGTGAGGCAGAACTTTGTGGTAGGAGTTGATGGCAGCCAGGAAGCAGAGAAAAAGGTAAGAGAGTACTAGAAACAGGATGCACACTTCAAAGTCAGATCCAGTAACCTACTTCCTCCAATCAGGCCCTGCCTCTTATTTTTCACTAACTCTCATTAATGCCATCAAATCAAGAAATCATCAGTGGAGGAATCATTGATTGGATCAGAGCCATCATGATCCAATTACCTCCCAAGGTGAATTCTCTGGCCTCCAAGCCTTTAAGCCTTCAGGGTACACTTCAAATTCCAACTGAGACATTTAGTCATCTGCAAGTGCACCAGTGCTGCCGGTAGGGGCTGAGGTTACTCGCAGGTGACAAGAAACTCATTGTACCTGCCTAATCCTGTTAGGACCAAAATTCAGGAATCTGTCAATCTAAGGAGAAGATGTGGGTTGGGAAGGTGGCTCAGTGGTAGAGCGCTTGCCTTGCATGCATGAGGCCCTGGGTTGGATTCCTCAGCACCACATAAGCAAAAAGAGAAAAGCCGCAAGTGGCACTGTGGCTCAAAGTGGTAGAGTGCTAGCCTTAAGCTAAAGAGCTGAGGGACAGTGCCCAGGCCCAGAGTTTAGGCCCCACAACCAGACCAAAAAAAAACAAAAAACAAAAAAAGGAGAAGATGCTGCAGTGTTCAGATTTTAGCTAATGTCAGCAGATGGACACCCATGTATCCGGCTTCTCTGCGTCCTTCCCTATTTCCATGGGTTTTTCAAAGTTTGCTTTGCTTACTAAGATTCCAAGTCAGATGCCAGTGGGTCATGCCTATAGTTTTAGCTACTCAGGAGACTGAGACCTGAGGACCTCAGTTTGAAGCCAGTCCAGGGAAGAAAGTCTGAGAGCCTCTTATCCCCAGGTAACCTCTAAAATCTAGAAGAGGAGTTACAGCTCAAGCAGTAGAACCCCAAGCCTGAGCAAAAAAGCTAAGGGACAGCACCCCAGGCACTAAGTTCAAACCCTACACAAAAATATTCCATCCTTCCACCATCAAATAATAAGCAGCTAGTGTGCTTTCTGCTGTCATTTTGACTTTTTAAGGCTTGCCTGTCATAATCCTGAAAGAGGAGTTCGACTTGTAAGGCTCTAAAAGAGATTTGAAGAAAATCAGCATGCCTGACTCCTCACTCCAGCTAACCTGTGTGGTGGACTTGCCCAAGAACAGCATGTTTTAGAAAGGCTCTGGAACTGGGCAGCCCCGCTCAGGTGAGTGTACAACACTAGTGTCATCACTGTCTTGTTTTTTTGAGATTCCAGCTCAGAGTCATCTGGAAACCTGGGATTCTTAAGTCACTGCTCAGTCAGCCATGTCTCATCCAGCAGCTCTTCTGATTGGCAGGAGGATGGAAGCTGACTTTTGTTAGCAGTGAAATCAAGATGTAACTCCCTCTGCCTCTCACTCTAACCAGCACAGGATCAACAGAGAGAGAGAGAAAGAGAAAGCAGCAGGCTCAGGCACAGAAACTGAAATGCTGCACATCCAGTCTGTGCCAGGCACCTGCCTCCTCCCTCTCTCCCACCTATCCCCCAGCACTATTATCCACCCTCTTGCCAGAACAAGGAGTAGGAAAGTCTTTTCTACCCATAGTCAGGGCTGGTAAGCCTGTGCACCCACTGAGGCCCAGAGCAAACTGTTAATAAGGCTGTGTGCCTAGCACATATACAACACTTGTTGATGTAGATATGCACATATATACCAATTCTACAATACATGCAATGAACATACATACATGCATGTGTGTATACATACATATGTATGCGCACGCACACACACACACACACACACACACACATCTGCATGCTTGTGAAAGTTCAGCTATTACCAGCATTGCTTTGCCTGTCTAAGCTGTAAGCAGCCTGTGAATGAGAGGTAGAATCAGAGATGAAGCCCAGCTGTCCCCAGCCCTAGAGCAGCTCCAGACAGGAAGGAAGGTGCCCAGGCTGAAACCTCTTCAGTATCTGCCCCTCCCAGGCATTGAGAGTCAGCCAGAACTTAGGCCAAACGGTGGGCTGTTTTCCAAGTTAATCAGATATCCTGTGATATTACTACATCTCTCATTGAAAGATGTATCTGCCAGGCATGGTGGCACACACCTATCATCCCACCTACTCTGGCGGCAGGTAGACGAGGATCATGGTTCTAAGTCAGCTCAGGCAAAGTTAATATGAGACCTTTTCTGGAAAACATACTAGAGCCAAAGTTCTGGGAGTGTGGCTGAAATGGTAGAGCATTTACATGAAGGTGAGGCTTTCAGTTCAACCTCCAGTTTCACCAAAACAAACAAACAAACAAACAAGATACCTATCTAATATATTTTGATCTGTGATACTGTATGTATGGCATATGAAAAATATATAATATGTGTATGTGTGTGTGCATGTATGTATGTGTATATATATATATGAACAGACCAATAAGAGAAGAAAGCAACAACCCCCTAACACAACCTATGTGTAGAAGCTGATCCTGCAGCCTGCCCCCTTGAGTTGTTTGAAATCACATTCACAAATGTGATGGCCACTGTGGCCTCTTGAGCTCCAGTGTTAAAAGTGCATGCAGGAACTCACCTCAAAGAAATCTGGAAGAAATATGGGCTGATAGAAACTGCAGGAATGTGATTTTATTCTTTTTAAGGTGGTGCTAATTGGCTAATAATATCCGGGTTTGGGCTGTGCTGCAGACAGTTGCAGGCCTCTGCAAACATGAGCTAATTAACCTGTAC
Source organism: Dipodomys spectabilis (assembly GCF_019054845.1). Lineage (NCBI taxonomy): Eukaryota > Metazoa > Chordata > Mammalia > Rodentia > Heteromyidae > Dipodomys > Dipodomys spectabilis. The sequence continues at coordinate 513,947 of NW_024870784.1, read as the reverse complement.
TCAGAGGAGGGTGCACATTGGAATTGTTACCACTTCAGCTTGCAGACCCACTTATCTCTGTCACACCTCTTGTAGGCAACATGCCAAGCGATTGCTAAAAACACGCTGGGCTTAAAATATCTGCATTTAAACTAATCGTGCTGGGGATTTCTGAGGCTACCTTGTGAATTTGAATTAGGACTCTCCCTCCCTCTTCTAGCTCTTGGCTGCTATACCTTCTCCTAGACTAACACCCACTCAGATGTCTACCTCTGCTACAAAGTTTTCCTCTTCTGTGCTTGCTCCTAAATTGATTGTTCTCTATGGTTTACCCAAGACCAGATTTAATACTGAAAGTCCTACCACCCAGTCCACTCCAGAGTCCTGGGCAGACCAGTAGTTTGGTCAATCTGAGATTTTTGTACCCTTCAGAGTTTGTAATATGTATCTATAATGCTATATAAAAATACACTATACTAAGCCGGGCACAGGGGGCTCACATTTGTAATCTTAGCTACTCAGGAGGCTGAAATCTGAGGATAGCAGTTTGAAGCCAGCCCGGCAGGAAAGTCTATGAGAATCATATCTCCAATTAATCACAGAAAAAGCTGGAAATGGCACTAAGGCTCAAATGGTAGAATGCTTGCCTTGAGCAAAAGATGCTGTGGGATAGTACCCAGGCCCATAGTTCAAGCCCTAGGATTAACAACAACAACAAAAAGCACTACACTATCTAGGACTATGACCTAGTGATTCACTTGCTGAATTTGTCTCTAGATTGTGAACTGTTCAAGATTAAGATCCCTAGCCAGACTCTAGTGGCTCACATGTGTAATCCTAGCTACTAAGAAGCTGAGACCTGAAGGACTGAAGCTCAAAACCAGCCATCCAGAAAAGACTGTGAGACTCCATCTCCAATTTGCCAGCAAGAGGATGGGCTGGAGGCATGGATCAAGTGGTAGATACCAGATGAGCAGTGGAAACGGAGTGAGAGTGCAGGCCCTGGGTTCAAGCTATAGTACGAGCAAAAGCTGGGAGTGAGGAGAGAACACAAGTAGGAGGTATTTTGACAGTCCGACATCTGAACCTCCTTTTATATTTGGGGAAATCTCTCCTTACAAATCTTGTCCAGCCACCTTCCCAGAACAAAAGCTTAAATGATCAGATATCTGGTGGCCCTGTCAACCTTACCACCAGGCCCAGGGCATGGGATCTGAGGTCATGTTGCACTTTGCAAGTGAGGCACAGAAGCACAATTTTCCCACTCCTTCCTAGAAGTGGAAATTGCTGCAATCAGGCAGATTTTAGCCCAGGAATTACAATGAAGCTAGCCATAGTGGTTAGAGTGAGACCGAAGTAGCCAGAAGACTGCGTGATTTGGATGACTCACAATAAAGTAGTCAGTTCTTCTGCCTTAACAAAAGCAGATGATCAAGCTGACTCTGGTTGTCCGTGCCTGTAATCCAGCACTCAGGAGGAAGAAGCAGGAGGCTCAGGAGTTGTTTGCCATGGATTTTGATGCCAAGAGGTGATAAAAAACAACAACAACAAAAAAGATCTTACCAAGGCAAGCAAGTAGAAGAAGCAAGAAGTTTATAAACACTCTACTAAGAGAAGTAGTAGATCACTGAGAACAAAGGAATGTTTCTGCTGATTGGGCACGTTATTAATGCAAAGCAAATGTGCATCCTAGCATGAGAGTGGGCAGATAAGAGTGAATTCTGCATGGAAGGTCCTAAGACCTCACATTTTTATTGGGGTCTGCAGAGATGGAGGTGGTCAGTCTTGGAAGACTGGGATCTGTGTCATCAACTCTCAGAGTCTGAGGTGTATATTAGCAATTCCTCCTCCAAGTTGGAGATAGGTGGCCTTGGATGGTAAGAAGACTGGCGTTGGTGTTTTCTGGGGGTTCCTATTGCATTTCACAAGCCATTCTCTTAGAGTCAGTTCTCTAGGGTTTAGGTCCTTATGACAACCAAGCCACGAACCTCAACCATTAGGTCCTCCTAACTCCCTGCCACACCCTTCCATCATTCTTCCTTCATGTGGACAGTTATAATTTTACAAGAGAGGAGGACCCTAGGAAACTCTCAAACTACTTCCTACTGAATAGGGGTGTTGGCCTTACTTATGGGTTCCCTTTTCTCCTAGTTGTCTTGTGAGGGTGGCATTAAGACTGAGGTGGTGGAATAGAATACTACACCAGTCTGGTTTAGAGATTTTGGTGCTACTGGAAATGTAGTGCAGCTAATCAGCATCAATTCTTTTTTCTAACATGAGAAGAACTCAGGCAAATTAGAAATACAGTAAAAGTGACAGGAAGGTTTATTCATCCAGAGATATGTAAGAGAAAGATTATGTGGCATAGATGATAGGAAGATAGCATCTCAGCCCATCTTCAATTGTTTTTCTGCTGTCTTCAAAGATACAGACATTGCCCCTCGGATAAACAGGGAGAACAGGGAGCAGGGTGTGAGAAGGTATACAGAGTAAAACAGTTCAAGTTCTAGGCAGGTTCAGAGGTGGAGGCAGGTAGTTTCATAATTCATTGTCTTGGGACTGGTCAGATGAGGCTTTGTTACAATAAGAGCCATTTTCCCCTGGTAGGTGGTCCTAGGTCATTTCTAGATTCTAAGATGGATACAAAATGACTACAAGAGAAAATGGCTCAGGAGGATTTTTAATAATTGTTCAAAATCATTTGGCACATGGTGAGACAGACAAATATGTTTTCTTCCTGTTCTAGTCTATATGCCTATGTTGATTTTTTTTTAATACCAGTACCAGGGCCCCATGCTGTTGGAAAGAAAAGTCAGTAAGGGTCTTTATTCAAGACAAAGCATCTGATCTCAGGTGGAAAGTTACCAAGAACTGGCTTGTACAATGACTCAACAGCTTGTTGATATGATGACTACAAAGTTCAAGCAGGTAGAAAGTCCTTAGGAAAACAGGACATTAGAAGCGGTGAACTAGCAGAGGGAAAGGCAGACCATGAGGAAATGAGAAAGCAAGTAAAAGCTGTGTACATGCCAGGCAGCACGTATCCAAAATGCCTTCCTGCAACAAGAGTTGCAGTGCTCTCACTCTGCGTGTTCACTCACAGTTAGTACTCTATCACTTGAGCTGTGCCTCCAGCACTTACTTGGTTTTTATCTCTATTTGCTTCTTTCCACTTGAGAACAATCCTTTCCTTTAAGACAAAACTTTGTTTTACCATGACAAAGCTTTTTTTCCCCCCCTATTGATCATGGGGCTGGAACTCAGGGCCTGGGTGCTGTCCCTGAGCTCTTTTGCTCAAGGCTAGAGCTCAACCACTTTGAGCCACAGCTCCATTTCCAGTTGTCTGGTGGTTAACTGGAGATAAGAGTCTCACAGACTTTCCTACCCAGGCTGTCTTCCAAAAGTGATCCTCAGATCTCAGCTTTCTAAGTAACTAGGATTATAGGCATCTGGCTTGTAAAAGCCTTTTAATCAAGAGAAAGTCCTAGTGGTTGTAAATTTCCTATACCTTATCATGCCATATCAAATCCATCAACTTTCATTGTAACCCTGACACAACCCTTCTGTGACATGCTTTTGTCACCAGATTTAGGGTGACTAAGTTGACCTCGGTCTTTGCGTCTGGCATGAGAAGAATTCAGGCAAGACAAAAACATAGGTAAAGGTGATAGGAAAGTTTGTTGAAAAAGAAACATGATAGAGAAAGAGAGCATGTGGAATAGAATGGCATGGAGGGACTGTACTTCAGCTCATCTAAGTCATCTTCCACTGTCTTCAGGGTTACGAGACTGGCCTTGGATTAAATATGAAGAAATGGAGTCCCTGAAGACTTTCTGATTGATGGGTCTCCTTTCTGTTTCCTATAAGGTTGTGTGTCCTGTCCTTATTTACTAATTCTTTCGTCCTTGGTTTTTCTTTGGAGGTGGTCCTGGAGCTTGAGCTTTTGTGCTGGAGACTAATGTTCTACCACTTTGAGCCACAGCTCCATTTTGAGCTTTTTGGCAGTTAATTGGAGACTTTCCTGACCAGGTTGGCTTTGAACAGCAATCCTCAGATTTCAGCCTCCTGATTAGCTGGGATTACAGGCGTGAGCACTGGGGCAGGCTTTCTTTTGCCCTTCCTACTTCCTCATTCTTTTCTATCTCCCACCCCATTTTGCTGTGCACCAGGTTTTGGTTTATCAGTTTATCCTTTCATTTGCAAATGGCCCAGGTCTCAGTTACCAGATTGCTGAATTTCTTACTAACGCTCATTAGTTTTAGCCTCTCTGCCTTGTCCTTACCTGCCTTTGTCTATTTTGGTCCATTTTGTCCATTGCTTTTGGTACCAAACTTTCTTTACATAGAAAATCTTTTTTATACCAAAAAGAAGTTCTCTCCTTTGTAACCTCTTTATGTCTCCTCATTTCTTTTTACCAGTCCCTTTTTCACCTTGTCATCTGTCCACATATAGCTGCACATATTATGTAACTTCTGCAACTGCTTGAATTTTTAAAAGTCCTTCACATATTTCTTTCTTTGAGTCTTACTTGAGTCTGCCAGCTGCAGAATAATATATACCACTAGGACTAAGAAAACAAAACTTGCAAAGACTTTGAGCTGCAAAACTATCTCAGTACAAGTAGGAGGCACATGGAGAAAAAAAGAAAATGACAACAACCCAGAGAGCTCAAAGAATTGTACACATTAACCCCACAGTTACAGTTTAGGATACAAAAGTTAATTAGATAGGTAATTTTTCATCTTTATAAACCCAAGGATGGGTAAGCCTCCACACATTTTGTAAGTTTTGCAGAATGAGTAACATTGAAAAGGTGATTTCCCCCAGATCAATTAGAGAACTGATCTCATCTTTTGCTACATCCTTTAGTGTAGTGGAACAGAAGAGAGGTGAGGATCATCTAGAATGTTCTGAAAATCTAGAGGCTCTTAAAATTGGGCCAGACCCATCCAGTACCCCTCCTGGAAGCCCAGACCCTGTGCGAGGGACATGAAGTCCGGGACATAGGGGAACTGGGGCCACTTGGAGGAAATACAACAGAAAATGTTGACTTGGAAGTTGGTACCATAATTAAGGGTGCTGTTTAGAGGCCAGACTTCCTGATCTGGCAGCTTGAAGACCAGCCAAGCCACATAACAAAGAAAAACCAGGCATTTCTTTTTAAGAGTCTAAGGATGAAACTTTGCACAGTGCCAAGGAATGCAGTCCAGAAGGAAGGCAGGGGGAACTGAGATGGCCTGACCCATGCTGGCGGTGACCCAAAGTCTCATCAGGACACCCTGATGGAGCAAAAGGGCCTGAGTAACCCTCAAGGGACTGGGGCAAGCATTCTGACAGGGGTACCCCACGTGAGAAAAAAGGCCTCGGGAGAGGGCCTCCTCAAGGGACTGGAATGCCACCTCTAAAAGCAGAAGACATGGACTGCAGCTCCCAGAGTTGATTCCCAGGCGTGGGGCCAGGGTTGTAAGTTCTGACAGGGAAGAGGTAGAGAAGAGGGAAGGTTCATCACCAGTGTCTTAACATCCAGGGGTAGACACAGCATCTCTGAGAAAAGCTAGAGGGGCTTCAAGGTGAAGGAAAAGTCACCCACAGCATACACAGATTCACCCAGAACAAGCTGCCACTGCCCAGTTTTGGCTGTCAATTGTGCCCAAGTACAGGAGTGAAAATACTGAAGATCCCCATGTGAAGGAGTAAGAGGTTTAGGTGCTGTGCTTTAGTAAAAAAAAAAAATAATAATAACATAAAACTACAAAATAAGCTAGTAGGAGAAGAAGAAGTTTGCAAGAGCACTGCTACGAGAAGCAGCTGGAAGCCCAACACAGGGAGTGTAGCTGGCCCGTTAACAGGAGAGTGGGACAGGCTCATTAGTGCAAAGCAAAGCAAAAGTACACTTCTGGTGTTAGGGCGCAGGCAAGAAGGAGCACTGTGCTAAGATCCCAAAACCTAAAGTTTTTTATTGAGGTCTGCAGAGCCGAGAGTGATCAGTCTTGGAAAACTGGATTACAACCAGAAGCTGGTAATTCATGCCTATAATCTTAGCTACTCAGGAGGCTGAGATCTGAGGATCCTGGTTCAAAGCCAGCTTGAGCAGAAAAGTCTCAAATTAATCACCAAAAAGCCTGTGGAACTGTGGCTCAAGTGGTAGAGTGCTAGGAACAAAAGCTAAGGAACAATGCCCAGGCCATGAGTTCAAGTCTCAGGACAGGCAAAATAAATAATAAAAATAAAAATAACAAAGAACTTGGTTACCAGTAGGACCAATGGTGACCCAATTCAATAGTGATACTCTCTAGATACTATGTTGGAAGTGAACTTTACAACTTGGGGGAGGTGGGGAGTTGGGAGGGGAAAAAGTGTGAGAAAATGCGGGAGGGAGTAACACTGTTCAAAAAGAAATATACTCATTGCCTGACTTATGTAACTGTAACCCGGCTGTACATCACCTTTACGATGAAAGTTAAATTAAAAAAAAATACTTGGTTACTGTCATCAACTCTCAAAGACTGGTTATCCACTCCTCCCACAAGCTGGGGTTGGGAGTGGCCTTGGATGGCCAGACTGGGGCTATTTTCTGTGGGCAGGTCAGCAATTTTTGATTGGCTGAATGGAAAAGTATGTGAGACTCTTGGACTGTGGGTGGTGGCTTATGTTTGGTAGTAAGTCAAGAGCTTAGAAGGAACATGATTGGAAAATGAATAACAAGGAGGTTTAAGAAGGAGCTATATATGTAGCTGAACATCCAGAAAGTACCTCAAGTTTATACTCACCACAAGACTTCAACTCACCTTGGGAAAATGGAAGAAAACAAAACAAATCAGTGTATAAGGTAAGTAGCCCTAGCTAGGTGCTGGTGGCTCACACCTATAATCCTAGCTACTCAGGAGGCTGAGATCTGAGGATGATGGTTTAAAGCCAGCCTAGGCAGGAAAAGTCCATGAGACTCATCTCCAATAAACCACTCAGAAAACTGGAAGTGGTGCTGTGGCTCAAGTGGTACAGTGCTTGCCTTGAGCTGAAGAGCTGAGGGACAGCACCCAGGCCCAGAGTTCAAGCCCCACGACCCACAAAAGAGAAAGAAAGAAAGAAAGGAAAGGAAGAGAGAGAGAGAGAGAGAAAGAAAGAAAGAGAGAGAGAGAAAGGGAGAGAGAGAAAGGGAGAGAGAGAGGAAGGGAGAGAGAGAGAAAGGGAGAGAGGGAGAAAGAAAAGAAAGAAAGAAAGAAGGAAAAGAAAAGAAAATGATGAGTAGCCCTATATGTATGGATTAGCCTCCTTCCTGGCCACCCCAGTGATTTCTCAATAGGATCATGTACAAACTTGCATGCTGTCATTAGAATTCAAGACAATCAATAGAATCAAAGACATAGACTTCCCTTCATCAAGGCTAATCTGGATTCTTGTAAAGCTGAGATTCAGCATAAAACAACAATAACAAAAAACAACAATAACAAAAAATCTACCATCTTTCATTCTTTGATAGTGTCTTTCCTGAAGGGACCAGCCTGCCCCCTGGTGGCAGAATGGCTATATTCAACCCTTCCATCACTGATGTAGACACTTATTCTGAACGTAAACTTCAGCATCTACCATTTTAGCTCAACATCACCAACTACCCTATGAATTGCTTCTATCCAAAAGAAGACACATAACAGAGAAGACACAAGTCTGTAGGTTTCTGTGTATAATTCACTGGTGCTACATTATACAACGTCCTCTAGAAATAGCGGGGAAAGCAGACAAGTCATACTGACTCTCAAGCCACAGGCCCTTGCTTTCTCAGGAGTCCAGATGTCTTTTGATTGTAGCCACAATAGATTCTGCCCCCTCCAGGTTTCCTGAGGTTATACTGTGAGCACAGAGATCCCTATCAATTTCCCTAAGGAGCTTTGGAATCCTCACCAACACAGGACTCTGGCAGTCTGCTCATAAGTTTAAAGGTCCCAAGTGGACAAGTGCTAGGTCCAGGAAAATCCTGAGTCTCGGGTGAATCAGGACAGTTCGTCACCTAAGCAGTCAGCTGCAGTGAAATACAGAATGCCTGCAAGCTAAGGTCAACAGAGCGTTAAAATTATTTGCTGCCCTGAGTATTAGCCCAAAAGTAGTTTTCTTTCTTTGTATGTACACACTGCATTTTCTCAGACCTACCTGAATGGTGAAGCAATTATAGTTCTTCTTTTTCAGAGCTTGAAAATATTCATGGAAGTCCTAGGGCCGCTTCCTTTCAGCTGACAGACTTAGGAGTGACACATTCCCTTGTAGCATCTTCCATCCTCTTCTCTATTCATAATTTTAGCTGATATCCTTGGCACCTTTTCTAGCATCTCTGCATGTTCTTGAAACCATGGACCTCAGACTGAATGCCAGGCACATTTACATGGAGTTTCACCTCTTAGTCTCATTATGTGCCTCAAGCAGTAAATGAAGCAAAACCATGTAAGCATCTTATCCAATTATTATAATTGCTTTTCAGACACACATACACACAGACAGATATGCTCAGTTAGTCAAGTGAATTAAATGCCTTTTGAAGGTCAAAAACAACATCTCTCTGGGTTGGGAGACATGGAAAGACATGGAAATAGTCTTGTAAAATTGATAAGCTACCCTCACATTCTGGGAGGCTTTGGAGAAATCATTTCACCAGTGTGGCTCTCCCTCTGTTCCCTTGTGAATAAAGAATGACATTCGTTCCCAAATTCTTTTCAAGCATTACATTCTGGGAAAAGACAGATATCACTCAGGAAATATCTAAACCAGAGTTTCTCAGTAATAGTACATCTGAATCCAAGTTGCCTACACTATATCTGTTTTTGCTACTCTCTTCTACTGCCCTTCCTTTCATATTCACCTATGGAGAAAGGAGAGAGACATTTCAGTCTTATGAAAGCACTTCTAGTGGCTATGGTAATGACAGGGACAGGCCAAATACTGTTCTCTCCAAATAACATGAACTGTGAATTGCTCCATTATATGACAAAAGGAAATCAAGGCATTAAAGTAGTTAAAGTGGCTGCTCAATTGAATTTAAGACAAAAAGAGGATGCTGCATTGTCCTGATGAGCCCAATGCAATCAAAGGGTGCTGTGAAGTTGAAGAGGGATGGGGGATAGCGGGTTGCCCAATGTGAGAAGAACCCCTGACACCATTACTAACTGTCATCATCTGCATCCTTGTTTGTTATAACAGAACACCCAGGAATGAGTCATTCATAAAGAAGTTGATTTGGGCTCATAGTTCTGGATGCTGGAAAGGCCAAGTGCAAAGTGCTGGCATCTGCTCAGTCTACACTGAGGACCTCATCCGAATTCCTAGCATGGCAGAGAGGTAGGAGGGAAGTGTACAGGTCCAAAAGAGAGGAACCTAGATTGAACTTAAGGCAGGGATCTGGTCATGATTCTACTAGGTCCAACTTCACTGCCACAGAAATCCACTTCTGATATAACATTCAAAGATGGATCGTATTCAAGCCGTAGGACTAGCTTTTGAAAGCGGAGGAAGAGGCTACAGGCCAAGCTGAGAAGGATAAAGAACTGATTCTCTCTTAGATCTGTGGAAGAGTTCATTTTTATTCCAACTTGGCAAGATTGAGAGACGCCTAACAGATTAACAAAGCATACTTCTAGGTGTTTCTGTGAGAGCATTTCCAGAAATGACTGACATGTGAACAGCAATTGAAGGGAGAGACTTGTCCTGATTGTGGGCAGAACCTTGCAGCAGGCTGGGGGTCTGGATAGAATAAAAGGTAGAGGGAGGGAGCCAAGCAGCTTGTGCAGCTCCAGCCTTCCTGAATGTGTCTAGTTCTACAGTCATTGCCTGTGGACAGCAAACTCCAGCATCTGCAGCCCATAAATGTGGACTCCTATCAGCAACTTCACAGGGAGCCTTCAGGCCTTTCGCCACAGACTCGGACTCTATCATTTCCCCTCCACTCTTGTTCTGAGGCTTCGGGCACCATCCTGAACACACAGCTACTGGGTTCTCTGGCTTTCTTTTCTTTTTTCTGTCGGTCGTGGGGCCTAAACTCTGGGCCTGGGTGCTGTCCTGAGCTCTTCAGTTCAAGGCTGGTGCTCTACCACTTGAGCCATAACTCCACTTCTGGCTTTTTCTGTTTATGTAGTGCTGAGGAATTGAACCCAGGGCCTCATGCATGCAAGATAAGCACTCTGCCACTGAGCCACCTTCCCAGCCCCTCTCTGGCTTTCTTGAACACAGAAGACCATTGTTGGACTACCCATTCTTGAACTGTGTAAGCCAATCTAATAAATCCCTATTATAATTATATACATATATTCTATTGATTTTATTCCTCTAGCGAATCCTAATACATAACTCCTGAAAGAATGCTTACACCTCAGTGTTAGCCCAATGAGCTTTGTTAAAGATCTTTGACCTCCAGGACTGTCAGACAACAAAAGTATGTTGCTTCAAGATGTTAAATATGTGGTGATTGTGCTACAGCAGCAATAGAAAACAAACATAATGACCACTAGGGCCAATGTACAGATAGATACACTTACTCTGACATATACACACACTAATTCTTATACTCAGCCACACACATTCACATATGTGCTCCCCCTGCTCAGCTTTTTACACAAGGCCAGCACAGAATGCCTCCTGCCCCTCTTCAACAGAAAGAAAAACGCTTAGTCTTATCAGTGAGCCCTCTTTACAGACAAAATATTTGAAGTGTTCATTTTACTGACTGAAATACACTCCTGGCCTAGATTGCCTGACTGTAGCCCATCTGTGTACAGTCATGCTTGTATGCACAAGAAGGCATTGGCAAGAAGTCAGATACCTTGCCTGGAAACTTCCCACAAAAAGAGAGTGACAAGTGCACACTGAAACAGGTGTGCTGCACAACCGACTCCCATCCCATGAGCTCACAGTCACATGAGGCAGTTTTCAGAAATGTAAGCAAATCTTGGTAAAATTCCTGCAGTGTCTTGACCGCCTCGACCCGCAAGGATGACGCGACAACAGGTTCTTCTTTCAGGCGGTTTATTCAGGACCTTTTACAACATCTTCTCTCCTGCTTCTACTGCCCGCTTCTTCCTGCTTCTCTATCCCTCCGCCCCCGCGCTCCGGTTATAAGCCTCCTGGATGGCCAATCCCCAAGCGCCACCGATAGGGCTGCAAACCCGGAAGCAAACTAGGAGCCAAGTCATAGCCATATAAGGAGTTGTTTTTTACAGAGAGCACTCGTCACTGGGAAGACGGAAGGGGGGAGCCCGCGCCATCTTTGGTCGCAGCGGCGCCAGCTACAATGTTGCTTTTGTGGCCGCGCCTTAGGGCCACGCCGTCTTTGGGCGCGGCTCCCGCAGCTCTCCACACTGCAGACCAGAGCACAATGTTGTTTCCAGTTATGTGGCAGTTATGCCACTGGGAAAGGGCCATGTGTATTACAAGTGTGCAAAAGCAATCTGTGCTAAATCTGATGTGTATGTTTCATAATGTACAAATGTACGGAATTATCACATGCCACTACATACATCTGTGTAATTTGAATGTCTTATGTACCCATTAAAATTAATTTACAGGGATGGAAAGGAGGCTCAGTGGTAGTGTGCTTGCCTTGCATGCATGAGGCCCTGGGTTTGATTCCTCAGCACCACATAAGCAGAAAAAGCCAGAAGGGGCACTGTGGCTCAAGTGGTAGAGCGCTAGCCTTGAGCTGAAGAGCTGAGGGACAGCGCCCAGCCTAGAGTTCAGGCCCTACAACCAACCAAAAACAATATTCATTTACATTGCCAGATGCTGGTGACTCATGCCTGTAATCCTAAATATGTGGAAAATTGGGATCTAGGAGGATCATTGTTCAAGCGTGGACCAGGCAAAAACCCATATCAACCAGTAGCAGGCACAGTGGCAAGTATCAGTCGTGTTGGTTATTTAGGAGGCTGAGACGGGAAGCATGGAGGTTCCATGCCAATCAGGAAAGAAAAGCCCAAGAGACTCCATCTCAATTTAAGAAGCTGAACACGGTAGTGTGTGCCTATCATCCACAAACAGCAGGAATGGAGGGTCACAATGCAGGCATATATTGAAGCAAGAAGTGAAACCCTATCTCAAAAAAACAAAACAAACAAAACCCAGGCACCAGTGGCTCACACCTGTAATCCTAGATACTCAGGGGACTGAGATTTGAGGATCACAGTTCGAAGTTAGCCAATCGCAGAAAAGTCCATGAGACTCTTATCTCTTTTTTTTCCCCCAGGGCTGAGGACCAAACCCAGAGCCTTACACGCCAGGCGGGCACCCTTCCACTGAGCTAAACTCCCAGCCCCCAAGACTCTTATCGCTAATACTCTACTCAGAAAAATCTAGAAACGGTGTGGTGGCTTAAGTGGTAGAGCACTAGTCTTGAGCAAGAGAGGCTCAGAGACAGTGCCCAGGCCCTGAGTTCAAACCCCAAGACCAGCAAAAACAAAAACAAAAAAACAAAAACAAAAAACATGCAAGAAAGAGCTAAAGTCATGGCTCAGCAAAACAGCTCCTGTCTAGCAATGTGAAGCCCTTAGTTAACCCGTATTACCACAAAACCCAAAATCAATTGACATTAACGTATAGTTTGTTGTGTTAGATTGAACAGAGTTCAAGTCTGATATGAGCTTACTATAAACAGGAATGACCAACATGAATGACCAACAAGACAGTGAAAAATAATGCAGGGTGAAAGAAATGTTGTGAGGTAAACCTCAGATCTTGCAGGATACCTGGCAATGCTGGCTCTAAGGGTTAGAGTTGTCCTCAACTGCTGTCATTACCAAACAAAATGCCCTGCAGATTTCCAAAACACTCTAGGGGCAGAACCTCCCTGTAAAACATCACTGCAGATACATTTTTCCCTGCAGCCCAGTTCCCTGATCCAGAAGTGTACTTTGGGAGGTGAGAGAAGAAGGGCGAATAAGGACATCTCACCAATGTTAAATTGGGTTTTACTTTTATTATTTTTTTATATTTTTTATATTATGTGGCAATTAGCCACAGAGTAATTGTACACAACATGCAAGGATTAGATCAGAATAGCTGACATATCTATCGCCTCAGACATCCATATTTTCTTGTGTTGGGAACGTTCACAATCCTCTCTACTAGCACCTTTGAAATATTTAGTTGATTGTTTGAGACCATTGCTATCCTATTGGGCTACAGAGGATTAGAAGCTGTCCTTCCACCCTTGTGGAAACTCATTGACAGGCTTTTCTCCATCCCCCCGCCTTCCCACCCAATGGGTTTTATGTCCAGTACCACGATGGCCAGGTCTCTAAAGTGCCTAAAACTGTGGTTGGATTCAACAGGGAAAACTGCTACCCTGTAACTATGATGTCATATGTCTTCAGGCTCAGAGATGTGAACTTTCTTTCTCTGGATATTTTTTGCCTATGCCTGAAGCTTAAAATAGAAACCAGTTGTTTAGGGTTTTGTTGTTGTTTGCTTTGTGCCAGTACTGGGGCTTGAACTCAGGACCTCTCGCTGTTTCTTGACCAAAACTCTGCCACTTAAAACCATGGCTCTAGTCTGGCTTCTAACTGGTTAACTGGGGTTAAAAATCTCACAGATTTGTTTGCCCAGGTCAGTTTTGAGCTGTGATCCTCAGATCTCAGCCTCTTGAGTAGCTAGGATCACAGGCATGCACCACCAGAACCTGACTACAAGTCAGTTTTCATAGAAACAAAAAAGTAAAATTGAGTCATATCAAGGTCCATTTCCCTATATTTTGTAAAGCATTTCAGTATTTAGAGCAAATAGGAAAACAGTTGGTTCAAATATTCAAAACCATATGCACTTCACTGAGCAAGAGAAGCTCACTGACAAGGAAATGAAGAAGGCTAGAAGTGTCTAGTCTGACATATAAGGTATGGTTTCTGTCAGAAGCAGTCTGGAAACATTTATACAAAGGCAGCCCCAAATTTTAAGAATTGAATGCATTCTTATATATAGCTCTGACTCTTTTTTCTACCATGGCCTGCCCCCTGGTGGAAGTGCTAACAAGTAGCAAACTCACCTAAGATTGAATTTCCTGAAGACAGGAGAAATATGATAATAACGATGGTCATGGTGATGATGGTCATGGTAGTGGTAATGATGATGAAGATGATGTTGATGATGATAATGAAAATTATTTAATGATAATGGAGGAGGTGATGGTGATGATGATGATGGCAGTGATGGTAGTGATAATGATGGTTGTCATGGAGATTTCATGACAACTTTATAGGCTAGTCAATTTTATGATCCCGATTAATACATGAGAAGCTAAAACACAGAGGTTATATTATTCAAGTTCATATAGCTCAAATGCAGAAAAAAACAGAGACTTCTAACATAGTGCTCTAAAACATGGATTTCATTTTCTTTTCCTAAGAATTTATTTCCTACTTCTGTTAATTCTCGCTCATAAGAAAGAAGCTAACATCGTCTATCATTTGCACAAGTGGGAATGACTTTAATCAAACATTACTCAGATATTTAGGAGTTTTCATGAAAGGTGGAGAGAGAAAAGTAGCATTGGAGAATACTTGAAGAAGGACAGGTTTGGAAGAACTCCTGTAGTCAGGGGGTCTGGTCTCAAACAGCCAGGAGGCAGACACATTTGAGTCAAGAAGAGGTGGTTTAGAGCCAGGCCTATAATTCTAGCTACTTCAGAGGCAGAGGGAGAAGGATCACAGTCTGAGACCAGCCGGGGTAAAAGCATGAGATTTTATCTGAAAAACAAACTAAAAGCAAAAGGACCTCGGAGTGACTCACATGATAGTGTACATAAGTAAACTTAAGGTAGGAGGCCTTAAATTCCAATTCTAGTACCACCAAAAAAAAAAAAAAAAAAGGAAGAGGGAAGAGGAGGTGGAGGAAAAGAAAAGGACTGAAGCAGGAGGGTATGAAACACAAAGCATATTTGTCTTGTAATTTTCCAAAAAGTTGCTATTGGCATGTACGGACTTCGTTAACTTTTTCAGGGCAACAGCAACCAAACTCCTTAAGAGGCTGGTCTGGCTCTTGCCAATGGCCATATATTGGTGAAGCAGTCACTTCAAATCACTATCACTATCGTTTCAACTCCCCAGTCATCACAGAAAGAACAAAAACATGCATTTGGGAGAAAGCTTAGAAAGTGTTTGTCTCGCCACAGATTGTATTTTTATCCAGGGAAGACAGTAAGTGAAGAGGAAAACCAATGCTGGGGAACCAGAGGTGACTGATTTTATTTATCATGAGTTTCTCTGCATTTGTCAGAGTAGTTGCTCAACATGTTTGCCCATAAATAAGAGAATAACACACGAAATGTGTCAGGAACAGCCTTAAGGTAAGAAGTCTGATGCAATATTGGCTGCCATGATGGATCTTAGTTCAGCCACAGTAAAATTTGGCATAGATTTCTCCTACCTTCTAGAACTATGCAGTCTCTCAGTGGTGGGACACAGTAAGGGGCTGTGGATGGCACATCTCTATTTTAACACATGCTTTTGTTTATTTTGTTCAGGATTTCATTTTGTTCTTTTCCTATATTCTATAATCCCAGTGGTCCTATTAGTGGGATTATATCACCAGATGATAGTTGAATGCTGATGATTTACCACATGATGTGGTCAGTGGACATTCTCAATCATGGCGACTACTTCAAAGGGTCCAGATAGGGAGAGTCTAGATAGAGAGATGGGTCATTACCTTAGACTGGGGACTAGAGAGGGCCTCTCTGAGGAAGTGGTATCTAAGCCAGTAATAAAAAGAAGAGGAGGCTGGGAAGGTAGCTCAGTGGTAGGTGCTTGCCCTACATGCATGAGGCCCTGGTTTCAATTCCTCAGCACCATGTAAACAGGAAAATCCAGAAGTGGCGCTGTGACTCAAGTGGTAGAGTGCTAGCCTTGAGCTGAAGAGCTGAGGGAGAGGGATAGCCCAAGCCCAGAGTTGAAGCTCCATGCACACAGGGAGGAGGGGGGAGGAGGAGGGGGAGGAGGAGGGGGAGGAGGAGGAGGGGGAGGAGAAGGGGGAGGAGGAGGGAGGAGGGGGGGAGGAAGAGGAGGAGGAGGGGAGGAGTAGGAGGAGGAGGAGGAAGAGGAGGAGGAGGAGGAGGAGGAGGAGGAGGAGGAGGGGAGGAGGAGGAGGAGGAGGAGGAGGAGGAGGAGGAGGAAGAACGGGAGGAACGGGGTACAAGGAGGATGGTAGGGTAAAAAACCACACAACTAAGCTGGACTCTCAAAGCCTTGAGGGTCTTGGTTGTTTTAGTCCAAAGGAGATGCATGGTAGGAGGTAGGGGAAGGTAGAGCAATGAATGGCAAGACACTTGGGCTGTATTTTCTTTTTGCCAGTCATAGCACTTGAACTCTGAACTTGGGCACTGTTCCTGAGCTTCTTTTACTCAAGGCTAGCACTTTACCACTTGAGCCACAGCACCACATCTGGCTTTTTCTGTATATGTGGTACTGAGGAATCAAACCCAGGGCTTTATGCATGCTAGGCAATCACTGTAACACTAAACCACATTCCCAGACTGTATTTAAGGAATTGATTGAAGGAAGGAGGCTCACTGGAAATCCCAGCGGCTCTTATGCTAAGTTCTGAGTGTAGAAAATAGAGAAGAACGCAGAGTCAAGATATACCTTAGAAGGTGAGTGAGCCAGACCTATTTTGGAATTAGCAAAATGAGGAAAAGAATAGAATCAAGGATCTGATTTTCCATCCAAGTCGTCAAATGGATGATGGTGCCATTTATTGAGATGGGGTAGAATCATGAGGGGAAGGGTCATTGTTAGTTTTCTTTTAGGATTGGGGTTGGGAATGGATCAAGAATTCTGTCATCTTTTTTTTTTGAGAAGCTTTTTGGGCATGAGGGAGTGATTCCAAACATGACATTAGAGATATAAGTCTCAAATTCTAGGAAGAAGCCAGACCTAGACCAATAGAGGAGCGTGTTGTATAAAAGCCTGTAGCTAACAATACACACTAGCAAAAGCATCTTATAGCTCCCTGCAGCTCTGATTGCCTTGGCACTGTAATCTAATGAGATCTTTATTATTTCTGCAATTGCACTAAGCAATAATAACCATTTCCATTTGCAGCTCCCCTTAGAGTTGCTACAATGGTTTCCCTATAAGCTATCTCTGTTCATTTTGCCCCTTTTAACAGCACTGGGCAATTGGAAGGCATGGACAACAGTGGCTGTGAGAACAATCATTACACTGGCCAGAAATCATCACTACCAAGGCACACAGATGATGACATGGTCATACCTGTGCTGATGCTGTATTATGTACATAAGAGCCCTCTGCTGTTCAGTCTGGGTTTGTTCATTAACTCAGATTCTTGGACTGACCATCAGCAACTTTTAGAACAGTTTAGCTGGCTAGAATTAATCATCCCTCTATATGAGAAAACAAAAAAAAATTGGTTTTAAGAAAGCAATATTGAATGAAAGAAATCAAATGCTTTTGTGTTTAAGACTTAGATTTTTTTCACTGTTAAAGATCTTAATCTAGATATGGTCCTTGAAGACAAGTAGCAATTGGCTAAAAGATGGTTAAAAAAAAAACAACAACAATTAAACTTCACAATATCAGGACATGGGAAACCTTGCCGTTTATATACGTGTGGTCCTTGTGTGTTACACTGGGCTCTGAAGGATGGGTAAAGAGGACACCGGTAGTCCTTGATCATGGAGAGATTGCAGAAGTGGCAGAGGGTGTGCCAGATAGAGGGAATGTACTGAAACCCAGAGACTCACAAATCCTGGGGTTAGACTCTTCCCAACATGAAAGAGTACCCAGGAAGGTTGTTTTCAGGTAAAACAGCCAAGTATGGCTTGCATACTTGGTAGGCACTCCATCCATCATCTAAAATGCCTCTTTAGCACTAAAGTTTCTACTCCCTCCCAATGCCACCACTCTGGGGAATAAGCCTTTAATTCACAAGCATTTAAGAGACATTTATAAATCCAAACTACAGTAGCTTTCGCTCCTAAGAATCAGAATCCTATTCCACAAGCTTCCCCAGACTGATACCCAGCTGCCAACCCACTGGGCATTCAGTCTTCTGGCCCCATTTTACCAGTATTCATCCCTACATGCCTGTTGGATGTGCACACTCCTCCTTTACCATGCTCCACGACCATCTGCTGTCATTGCTATACTTCTCTTCCTTCTCTTCAGTGCCTTGGCCATGCATGAGAACATGCCCTTCCTTAGCATTTGCCAGGGACCCTGTCTCAGTCCAGCCACAGAGCCTTGTTCTAAGTCCCACACACTTCTAGTCAGCCCTGCTCAGCAAGGAGTTATGAGGCAAACAAGACACGTCTTTAAGGAAATACATTCAAGCACAGACCAATATTTCCTCAGAAACGACAGTCTCTCCAGGCTTCTGTATTAACTAAGAGGTGAAGACCACAGCTCCTCCTAAATTCCCCTTCTGTTGAACCTGCCCTCAGGACTTTCTCAGGACTTTTAGAGTCTCATCATGAGTTTGAGGCACATAGTTGACCCTGTCCAATTTTCTTCCCTAGTCACATACACCCTGGCTTCCCCTGCTTGCTTTTAAGAGAGGAACAAATTTTAAAAGGGGAACAGCTCTCAAAGACGCTATATCCTAAAATTTAGGACCTGTGGATGAACATTGGTTCCCTTACCTAGCATGAGGGGCTTGGCAGATGTAAGATGAGAAATGGTCCTGGATCGTCTGGATGACTCAATTTAATCCCATGTCAAAGAGAAAGGGCAACATCAAGACTTCAGATGCAGAACTTGAAGGCCCAGGAAGGAGCCAGAAGGCCAGAAACATAGGAGATCTGTGGTCTCTTGTGTACCTTTTATCTTCCCACTTCCTAACAGTTCCTCCATTTTTAACTCATATTGTTCTTTTTTTGTTTCAAGTCTTGATTCCACATATAGAAGAAAATCTCTGCTATTTGACTATTTGACTTTCTCAGGCTGCTTTGTTTTACTTAACGTGTTCCCATCTATTTTCCTGCAAACAAGATAATTTCATTTTTCTATATGGCTGAGTAACATTCCATTGTATGTATGTATACTTCACATTTTCTTTATCCACTGGTGGGCATCTTGGTTGATTCCGTAGCTTGGCTTTGTGAGTAAGGCTGTTATAAACATGGATATATAGGTATCTCTACTGTATGCAGGCCTATATTCCTTTGGATATATGCAAAGAGAGGTAGAAAAGGCTTCTATTTTTACCCTTTATCTTTAATCTTTTTGAGAAGCCTCCACACTGACTTCCATAGTAATTTACAATGCCACCAACAGCATGTAAGAATCCCCCTCCTATCCATACCCCCAGCCTCACCAGCATTTGTTGTTTGTTTTCCTGATGATGGCCATTCTGACTGGGATGAGATGGAATTTCAGTGTCAATTGCAACGCACATCATGCCAATCTCTCCTTCCTTCTTCTACGTTCTAATTTACCAAGTATACTACCCTGTACCCAGGCTAGCCTCAAACCATAATCTTCTTGTCTCCAAGTAGCTGAGATTACAGCCATGAGCTATTACTCCCAGTTATCCTGGACACTTCTGAGGAAAGGTGTGACAAATTTATGTCACTCACTTGACAATGGAGGTGAACGGGGATCCCTTAGAGGAAAGATGGATGAGAGAACAGTAACACTGTTTTGAATCTCTCCAGAAAGGCACTTTCTGGGCAGAGCTCTACAGTTTCTTTTTTGTAAATGAGTTGACATCCACCAATAGAGTTTACAGTCCTTGCACAACTCCGAACAGTATGTGTAATCTACAGAAAAGGGAAGCGTTAATGACAGTAATTCTAATCTGTATCCTTGGTTCTGTTAAATGAACCTGGTTCCAAGAAAGGGAATGAACCTTCAAATCTGGCACCTGTGTGAAAACTGGACATCATTATCTGCTCCACAAAAGAAAGTGTTATGCATCATAGCAGATAATTAATGGCAACAAGTCCTTGGCACCTCTAAAACTAGACATAAATGTGAGTGCTGTATCTAAGTGGCAACAGGTGACATGTATTGGGCTGGAAGTTGTATTACATATGGTTGACAGCGTGGGTCTCCGATTTTAAAGAGGTTGGTATTGTATCAACAAGACTTTTCCCATACCACTCTGGCTTCCTCTTCCTCCTACACAACTAAACCAAGGGGTGCCTAGGGAGGAAGGCAGAAAGCATAAGTAGGTTCCCTGAAGACCACGCCTCCCTGTGTACACCTGGCCAGCCTTCTGCTCATGTGTTCATCAGTCGTTTCCTGATCAAGAACAAAGGAGACAGAAATTCCTCCCACTGCTTCTTGGAGCCAGCCATCTGCTTTGAAAGTCATGTGCAGGTGATTTCAGGAATTGCACCATCGCCCCCTCGAATTAGGAAATGAAATGTGTTTGTGAGCAACACTTATAACTTACTGGGAATCCAAATGCAGATGCTCAAATTCTACATTTTGTTTTATTTTATTGTGAGAAACAGGTTCTCACAATGTAGTCCAGGCTGGTCTCCAATGCAAGATTGTCCAGCCTCCGCCTCCCAAGTGTTGCAACTACAGCTATGTGCCACCAAATATGGCCTAACAGTGATACTGTTTCTTTCTTTTTTTCTTTGTGTCTTTCTTCTTTCTTTTCCATTTTTTTTCTTCTGGCAGAACTAGATTTTGAACTTGGGGCCTTCTACCTACTAAGTAAGCACTCCATCACACTATTGTTATGCTGTCACTCCTCTGTGTGTGTGTGTGCGTGCACACATGCACGCATGCATGTGGGTGCATGCACTGCTACTAGGGCTTGAACTCAGACTGGGTGCTGTCCTTTAACTTTTTCTCTCAAAGCTGGCACTCTATCACTTGAGCCACAGCTCCATTTCTGGCTTTTGTGTAGTGAATTGGACATAACAGTCTTATGGACTTCACTACCTGGGCTGGCTTTGACTTACTGTCCTCCTATCTCAGTCTCCTTAGTAGCTAGGATTACAGGTGTGAGCCACCAGCATTTGGCACTCCTTCTTTCTTGGCATTAGTTATTTCAGAAATAGGGTCCTGGGCTTTTTGCCTGGGGCCAGCCTTGTACCTGGATTCTCATAACTAAGCCTCCCATGTAGCTAGGATCACAGGTACACTCCGCCTAATCCTACAGAGATGCTGATGTTCTGCCATGGCCTCTCTGAGGTGCCTTTAGGAAAGCAGTGAACTACTACAGAACACAGTGGAGAGCCAAGAGCTGTGGATGCAGGACCATCTACCTTAGTAAGCTTGGGTTGCTATAACAAAATGGACAACTTAAAGATCAGAAACTTATCTGTCACATTTTGGAGGATGGAAGTCCAGGATCAGGGCATCAGTGTGTCCCTGAAAATTCTCTTTCAGGTATAGCTTCTAATCAGACCCCCACATTGCTGAAAAAGGGAAATGGGTAGGAGAGTTCTCTGGGGCTTCTTTCACAAGGATCTGAATCTTCTGTACTATTCACTACAGAATAACCATCATCCATATGCATAAGGAGAGGTGGCCCCTCAGTTGCACCATAGTTATATTCAGACACAGTTCCCAGTGTCACAAAAGAGGAGGAAGAGGAGGAAATGAAATAACAACTGGAGCCTATGGGCATCCATTCTATCTGCAATGTTCCTTTACTCTTACATTTAAAAGGAACAAACAACAAAGTCCTGGTTTCCAGATCCACTCTGACAGGGAGGTAGGAAGGAGAGGAGAGAGGAGGAGGGAAACCAAGCTATCTTCATTCAGTGGACACGTCCCTGTCCCAATCCACACAGAGCTTCTCCCCAGCCTTCTTGCAGTAAATCAACTGACCCTCCTTTCCACAAAGCTCCCAACAGCCTGTGCCCTGGCTGGGACTCGACACACCTCCCACCTCATTTCTGTGGGGCCTAACAAGGACTTTCCTAGCAAAGTGGTTGCAGACAATGGCCTTAGATCAGGACACCTGGTGACCTGTGAAAACAACCAGGTTTCTAGTGCTGGAAGTTTCCTCAGGAACCAGGGTAAATCTGTGATGGAACAGCCCTGAGGCTGACTCCTCCGCTCCTCCTAGGAGCATGAGGGATGATAAAGCTCAAGTTTACCAACAGCCAAGGGCAAATCAGAATCACATCTGAAGGTCACTGCGGCCTGTCTGCTCACCTCAGGTTAGAGGAAAATTCCTTCTGTACACTTTGACCTGGGGAGAGGCAAGCTTTGCCCCCAGACTTCTCATATGGTTAGGGCTCCACAGGTTGGCCCTTCCTCAGTCCTGTGGCTGAGGACTTTCCTCCCATCACACTCCCTTCTCATACCCCTACCCTTCTTGCCTCCTCCCTCTGCTCCTCCCTCTGCTCCTTCCTCCCTCCCTCCCTCCCTTCCTTCCTTCCCAGTTCCCGTGCTGTCTTCTCTTGGGAGCACAGGATCTCCCTGGGAAGAAGTATCCTGGCTTCCCAACTCAGAGGGATCCAAGGGCTGTCCTCCTCTGTGTGGGCTGGGGACAACCTCAGAGGAGAGAAAGGAGAATAAGCAGATTGCCTATTCTCTAAGTCTGCCTACAACTATTAGCTGAACAGATTTTCCTGTGCTCCTAGATGAACGCTACTTTATATCAGCCATTCCTGGCTAAATATTTAGGTTTCCATCCTAAATATCCCACAAAGTCCATGTGAAAAAGGCTTGGTCTCCAGGTGGTGCTATTGGAAGGTAATGATCTCCTCTTGCTTTTGGTATGTTTGTCTGACTAAATTTCTTCCTGAGGGTGTGGGTCAGCAAAACAAAACAAAACACAAAACAGAGGGGAGAGTAGAACATCCAGATATGGGACAAGAAGCCAAAGACCAAAATGCCAGAGGAGAGTTTCAGGAACCAGAGTGGCAAGCCCCAAAGCCTGTATTGCTCTGTCCTGATCAGGACATAAATGGTCCTTTTATCTGCTGTACATGTTGCCCACATGTTGGTCATGATGCTTATTCATTCACTCCATCATTCCTCCTTCACCCCATGAGTATGTCAGACCATACCATGCACAGGGAACACAAAGGAGTACTCAGCCAAGCTAAGTAGAGCTCACAAGCTGGTAAACATCAAACCACCCGATTTATAATAGAATGTCATGGGGTGGGAAACACTAGAGAGGGAATATATTTGGGCAAGCAGACAAAGAAAGCCTGGAGTATGGCTGTCTCCTTTGGTTTGGGGAGGTGGAGTTAGGGATGATCTTGCAGAAGGTGGTGTGACAGCAAAGACTCATATGGAGGAAGAAGGTGTCTCAGGCAGAATGAATGGCAAGTACAAAGGTCCTGAGGCAGGATATTGGTAGGAAACTCTAGGAATAGCAGCATTGGTGGCCTATGCATGCAAGGTTGATTCATACTTCCTGATGCTAAAGCCTCTCCAGAGCCAGGCACCTGTGTCTCCCACCTGTATTCCTGGCTCCTCAAGAGGCTGAGATATGAGGATCATGTCATGGTTTGAGATCAGCCTAGGCAAGAAAGTCCATGAGATCCTTATGCCCAATTAACCACCTCAAAGCTGGAAGTAGAGCTGTGGCTCATGTGGTAGAACATCAACCCTAAACAAAAAAGTTAAGAGATAGTGCTCAGGCCCAGATTTAAAGTCCCAGTGCGCACGCGCGCGCACACACGCGCACACACACACACGCGCGCGCGCGCACGCGCACACACACGCGCGCACGCACGCGCGCACACACGCGCGCACACACACACACGCACACACACACACACGCACGCGCACACACACACACACGCACGCACACACACACACACGCACACACACACGCACACACACACACGCGCACACACACGCGCGCACACACGCGCGCACACACACACGCACACACACACACGCACACACGCACACACACACGCACACACGCACGCGCACACACACACGCACGCACACGCACACACACACGCACGCACACGCACACACACACGCACACACGCGCGCGCGCACACACACACACACACACACACGCACACACACACACACACGCACACACACACACACACACACACACACACACACACACACACCCTCTTGGCTCCTACCACTGTTCTGTCTCCCATATGCCCATTTCAGGCCCAGGAGACACAGCTATAGTCTCATAAGACACATTTGCATCTCACCTACATCAGTAGAGCAAAAAAGGGACGGAGTTGTGATAAACAAATAATTGAAGGTGGGAAGCATTAAAGCAGAGAAGAGAAAAATGTTCCTGATAAAGCTAAATACAGATTCTACTGTGGGCTGTGTTGCTCAAATGTATACAATAACAGCAGGTATTCGGTTATAATTAACACAACAAGCAATAATCTTTGCAATCATGTGTCTGAGCATGCTCACACATGTGTGTATAGTGCTAGAGACCATACCCTGAGCTTTGAACAAGCTAAGCACACCCTCTGCCATTAAGCTTTACCTCCAGCTCTTTGCATTCATGTTTCTGTGGGGAAAGAGCTATTCTATTCAGGTGCCAGTTGAGATCAGAGGATTGAAGTTCAAGTCATCCTTGTCAGAGAAGTCTGTGAGACCACCTAAAAGCCAGAAGTGGAGTTGTGGCTCAAGTGGTAAAACACCAGCCTTGAGCACAAAAGCTCAGAAACAGTGCGTAGGCCCTGAGTTCAAGCCCTAGGACTGGCCCATACACACACACACACACACACACACACACACACACACACACACACACACACACACACACAGCCACACACACAGCTCTTCTCACTGCTTTGCAACTATGAAGGATAGAGAAGTGGGCAGGGAAGTTGTTCACTCAGAGTCCCACAGCTGCAAGTCTTTGACTCCACCCCAGAGCCTCCTCAACAACAGTACTTTAAGTGAAGACTTATAAATAGCTGGACAATAAAAAAAAAGTTTATGCAAGACTTCTACCTAATGCAAAGAAAGAACATGATTCTGAGGAACAGAAACTTGACTAAGGTTATAGCCCACCTACAAATAACACCCATGAAAAAGTTAACGCTTAAAAGGAAAAGTTGTACTGCAAGCATTGTTTCTCTCAGACAATCTGAGCAGTTGCCTGTCAAAAGCTATCTCCTCCAACTTAGAAATTTGTAAGTCTCAGGTAAGCTTCTCCAGTACATCATAAAATAACATGTGCTGGAAAAGTGGACTGACTTGCAAAGTACTGAAATTACAGTCATCTCCTGTGGCCATCCCAAAAGTCCTGAGAGGAGCTGAAAGCTGGTCTCATCCTTGTCCCCACTGTGCACACAAGGACACAGGGACTCTGAGCACACAGAGAGCTTCCTAGGGTCATGTCGCTGAGCCTGGGACCTCAGGCTGCTGAAATGGTGTCACAGTGTGTTAGAGGGGAGGTCAAGCTTGATGTCAGGACAATGCAGATTTGCATTCTCACTTTGCCACTTACTTATTCTCCATGGTTGGGCAGCTGCTTTACACGGAGCCTCAGCTGTGTGCTCTGTAAAACAGGAAGAATTTAAGCTGCAGTTATTTAGTTTTGGGGAGGATTTTGTTGAGGACAGAATAACGGAAAGTGTGCAGCTTCCCATAAGACACAGAGCAGGCAGTCAGATGGGGCCTTTACTGTCCATCATGTCCACTGCTTCTTCTTCTTCTTTTTTTTTTTTTGTCAGTCAGGGCTTGAACTCTGTGCCTGGGCTCTGACCCTTAGCTCTTCAGCTCAAGGCTAGCACTCTACCACTTGAGCCACAGCGCCACTTCTGGTTTTCTGTGGTTTTATTGAAGATAAGAGTTTCACAGAAGCCGGGCACTGGTGGCTCATGCCTGTAATCCTAGCTATTCAGGAGGCTGAGATCTGAGGATCGTGGCTCAAAGCAAGCCGGGGCAGGAAAAAGTCCGTGAGACTCTTATCTCCAATAAACCACTAGAAAACCAGAAGTGGCGCTGTGGCTCAAGCAGCAGCGCACTCGCCTTGAGCTGAAGAGCACAGGGACAGCACTCAGGCCCAGAGTTCAAGCCCCACGACCGACCAAAAAAAAAAAAAAAGAGTTTCACGGCCTGAGTAGCTAGGATTACAGGTGTGAGCCACCGGCACCCGGCCCACTGCTTCTTTTCGTCACTCTCATCTGAAGTTTCTCTAGCACAATACAGAACTCACAGGGGAAATGAGCTTTCCTCTGAACTTGAGCTCTGATTCTGCTTGTTTCTTAGTGAGAAAGACCTTAGCTGGGCCTGCAAATAGGCCTCTAATCCTGGCATGTGGGAGGCTGAAGCAGGAAGATCGTGAGTTCTAGATATACATAGTAAAACTCTGTTTCATAAAACCAAACTAGATAGATGTAAGTACAGACTGATGGACGGATGGACAGACAGACAGACAGATATGGATAGATAGATCTTGTCCTCAAGTTATGATTTGGATATAGTTTGTTCCCAAAAGGCTTATATGCTGGAAGTTTGTCCCCGAGGGGCAGTTTCAAAGGTAGTGGAATCTTTAAGAAATGGAGGCATGGATAAGGTAATTGGGTATGAGACACTGCCCTCGGAAGTGATTAATGCAGGCCTCATGGGACTGAATTAGTTCCCATAACAATAGATTGGGTTTTTTTTTTGTGTTTTCTTTTTTGGTACTGGGGATCAAACCCAGGACGTTGCACTTGCTAGGCAAGCGCTTTGCCACTGAGCTACATCCCAGCCCACAATGGATTGTTATAAGGGAGCCTAACACTTTCCTCTAACCCCTTCCTATGTGCCACTTACTTGCCACTCTTGCACACATTCCTACCATTGTGCTATCTTCCATGAAGCCTTTTGTAGAGCTGAAAAGAAGACAATATTATGCTCTGGATCTTCTAGAAACAGGAGTCAGATAACTTCCTTTCTTTATGAAGTACCTAGACTCAGCTACTTTTTTTTTTATAGCAACAGAACACAGACTAGGACAACTGGTTTAAGCAGGGATTTTATGTTACCAAAATAATCCGTTGATGAGTTCACTAGAAAGTAAACATGAAGAAGACAGACAGCACTTCATTCGTGTCCTAAATCTTAGTAAAGTAGCCACTACA
The DNA here is from genome assembly GCF_019054845.1 of Dipodomys spectabilis. Lineage (NCBI taxonomy): Eukaryota > Metazoa > Chordata > Mammalia > Rodentia > Heteromyidae > Dipodomys > Dipodomys spectabilis. The sequence continues at coordinate 486,991 of NW_024870784.1, read as the reverse complement.
AAACAAATTTTAGAACAATCATGGTGAACTTGGTAGGGAGCTCATAGTTATGGAGGAGACAAACAGCAAGTAAGTCATTGTCATCGACACCCATGACTCAGACACCTTGGTCCTCTACACTTTTTTTGCGGGGGGGGGGTGGTCCGGTCGTGGGGCCTGAACTCTGGGCCTGGGCGCTGTCCCTGAGCTCTTCAGCTCAAGGCTAGCGCTCTACCACTTGAGCCACAGCGCCACTTCCAGCTTTTTGCTTATGTGGTGCTGAGGAATCGAACTCAGGGCCTCAGGCATGCAAGGCAAGCGCTCTAACACTGAGCCACCTTCCCAGCCTGCTCTACACTTTTTATGTGGGTTTGAGTATGCCATTCCTTGGGCTTGAACTCAGGACTTGGGTACTGCCTCTGAGTTTTGCTCAATGATAGCACTCTGTCACTTGAGCTACAGCTTCACTTCTTGCTTTTTGGTGATTAATTAGAGATAAGAGTCATACAGATTTTCCTGTCTTGACTGGCTTCAAACTGCAAACCTCAGACCTCAGCTTCCTAAGTAGCTAGGATTATAGGCATGTGCTACTAGCACCTGGTAGATATGTGTGTGTGTGTGTGTGTGTGTGTGTGTGCATGCGTGTGTGCATGTGTATGTGTGTGTGTGCTTGCTGCTCCTGGTGCTTACACTTAGGGTCTGGGCACTGTCCCTGAACTTTTGTGCTCAAGGCTAGCACTCTATCACTTAAAAACTTGAACCACAGCTCCACTTCTAGATTTTTGGTAGTTAATTGGAGATAAAAAGTCTCATGGACCTTCTTTCCTGGGTTGACTTTGAACTACTAACCTTAGATCTCGGCCTCCTTGAATAGCTAGGATTATAGACATGAGCCACTGGTGCCTAGCCCCCTAGACTTTTGAGGGCTCAGGAACAATGGGCAAAATGAAGTTCTTTATTGTCCTCTGCTTTCTCCATTTCTCTGTAAAACCATCTTCAATTAAGGTAACATCCATTCTAAGCAGAGAAAATAGTAATTCTCCATCATTGAGAACTAATAAGAGGCCATACTGGGTATGAGGAGAGTTGGAAAAATTCTCTCTAAGCAGTCATTTCCTACACTAAGAATAAGAGTACAATGTTTTAATAATCAGATGGTCATATCTGCTGCTACAACAACAACAATAATAATAATAATGAGGAGGAGGAGGAGGAGAAAGGGAAAGAAGAGGAGGAAGAGGAAGAGAGCACAGAATAACCTGGACATCTGATGAAAATGGCACAGGAAAGCTAGAAATAACGAGCAGGAAAAGAGAGAAAGAAAGGCACATCAGAATATTCACAATCTTCATTCTCTACAAAAAGAATTTAAAATAAAAGTCACTTTGCTGGGCACTGGTGGCTCATACTTATAATCCTAGCTACTCAGGAGGTTGAAAGCTAAAGATCATCATTTGAAGCGAGCTGGGCAGGAAAATCTGTGAGACTCTTATCTACAACTAAGCAACAAAAAAGCCAGAAGTGGAGCTGTGACTCAGTGGCAGAGTGCTAACATTGAGCCAAATAACTCAGGGACAGTGCCCAAGTACTGAGTTTAAGCCACATGACCAGCACCAAAAAATAAAAAAAATAAAAATCACTTCAAGTATTGTATCATAATGAAAACTATAACTCCCCATATATGTCATAAACACTTAAGCACGTAAAAATATAATCTCAAAATACATAAGGCAAACCTTGATAGAAATGCAAGGAGATTCTGAGAAGTTCTCCTGGCAAGTGAATTTAAATATATTTTTCAGAAGTTAGCTGATCAAATCATATTAAGTGAAGTAAGCCAGACCCAAAGAAACATAAGTCCCATGGTTTCTCTTATTTGTAATAATTAGTATACATCTGGAATAATCTTAGCAGTTGATCAGAACAGCTCAATAGCTAGATACACATGACCATATAAGATGATGCTAAGTGAAATGAACTCCAAGACATGGACACAAGAGGTTTTTCTTTGTTATTGTTTTTCTTATTGTACTATATGATTTTTTTTTCTTTTGTGTTTTCCCCCTATGGTTTATCACTGTATTCAATTTTGGTACCCTGGGTATTATATATATGTTTATCTGAACTAGGGAAGGGAACAACAAAATGGTGAGACAAAGGACAAAGGGGGAACCTATGCAACAGAGATACTCACAAGACAATATGTTGGAAATAATCTGTACAACTTGCGGGGGTTAGGGGAGGAAAAGAAGGAGAAAAATGAGGGAGGGGGTACAAGTTTGACAAGAAATGTACTTACTACCTTACTTATGTGACTGTAACCCCTCTGTACATCACCTTGACAATAAAATTAAAATAAAAGAAAAAAGAGAAATTAGCTGATCAAGTATTATCAAAATGAGTAAAGCTTAAGAAGCCATGAGTATCAAATTGACATTTACAATCTAGTAAATACATGGAGAGAAATAAGTTTTTACCTAACAGAGATTGCACATTTTTATTCAAATTCCCAATAATTCTCCAAATGTGTAAAGCAACAAAGAAAAACACAATAAATTCCCCTAAGTAGAACTCTGACAGCCCACATTTATGAACTATAATGGAATACAAAAATTAGACAATCATGAAAGAAAGATAAATAACCAAAACCTTTCCTACTGGATATTTTTAAACATTCTGATAAAGAAAATAAAACAAATTATAACCTAGAAAGAACTGAATCACAATAAGAGCAGTCTATGTACATGAAAGCCTAGGGGAAGCATCCTGAGAGAAATACTTAATTTTCTGCACATATGGTAGAAAATCAGAAAGGATAAAAATAAATTTATCAGCCAAGTTTTCAACTCAAGAAGCTACAGGGAAGGAAGAAGCCAAAGTGAATTTGAAGAAACCTGAGTGAAGGAATTAAGAAGGATAAAGTAATTATTAATAAAAATAGAGGTAATGACAATAGCTTGGTTGTTTCCAATGTAAACCTCTGGTATGTCTGTCAAAAAGAAAGACAAAATTAGAAATGAAGAACTATAAGAACATTTATCCTGGGCTGGAAAGGTGGCTCAGTGGTAGAGTACTTGCCTTGCATGCATGAGGCCCTGGGTTCAATTCCTCAGCAGTGGTGCTGTGGCTCAAGTGGTAGAGCACTAGCCTTGAGCTGAAGAGCTGAGGGACAACGCCCAGAGTTCAGGCCCTATGAACGACAAAAACAAAAGAAAACATTTACCTTACTTTTTTTGTGCCTGTCCAGGGGCTAGAACTCAGGGCCTGGACACTATTCCTGACCTTTTAGCTCAAGGCTAGCACTCTACCACTTGAGCCACAGCTCAACTATCAGCTTTTCAGTGAGTAACTGGAAATAAGAGGGGATAGGAAAGTCCCCTCTGGCTGGGAACCATGATCCTCAGATTTCAGAGTCCCGAGTTGCCAGGATTACAGGCGTGAGTCACCAATGCCCAGCAAGGATATTTACTCTTTATGACAAACGTTTTGAAAATCACTAGGTGAAGCAACAGATTAATTGTAAGGATTCATTCTAGGAAAAGGAGAAACACTGACTAGAATTGCGATTATAAAAACATAAAGGAAAGAAAATCCTGCCTATAGTTCATAATTTTCTGCAAGACAATGAGTATAAGCCCCAATTGTCTTCTTGGATGTAGACTAAATAATTATCTTATTTTAAAAAACATGAAGGGAACTGGGAGCAGGTATTCTGCTGAGGATCATGGTTCAAAGACAACCTGGGCATTTTTTGTTTTTGCAAGTCCTGGGCTTGAATTCAGGATCGTGGCACTGTCCCTGAACCTCTTTGTGCTTAAGGCTAGTGCTCTAGCCCTTGAGCCACAGTGCCACTCACAGCTTTTTCTGAGTAGTTTATTGGGGATAAGAGTCTCACCACTTTCCTGCCACCAGGGTGGGGCTCCTAAGGGACTCTTACCTCCAACAAACTACAAAAACCTGGAAGTAAGGCAGTGGCTCAATTGGTAAAGTACTCTCCTTGAGCAAAGAAGTCAAGGGAAAGCACCCAGGTCTGAGTTCCAGCTCCAGAACTGTCATGGAAAAAGAAAAAAGAGCCAGGCGCCGGTGGCTCACGCCTGTAATCCTAGCTACTCAGACAGCTGAGATCTGAGGATTATGGTTCAAAGCCAGCCCAGGCAGGAAGGTCTGTGAAACTCTTATCTCCAATAAAAACCAGCAGAAAACCGGAAGTGGCACTGTAGCTCAAGTGGTAGAGTGCTCACCTTGAGCTGAAAAGCCGAGGGACGGTGCTCAGGCGCAGAGTTCAAGCCCCATGACCGACGAAAGAGAGAAAGAAAGGAAGAAAGGAAGAAAGAAAGGAAGAAAGAAAGAAACTAGGCTGGAGACATGGCTGAAGTGCTAGAGAGCCAATAGTGAGCAACTGCAAGGCCCTGAGTTCTAACCCCAGTACCAGCAAAAATTTACTTAATAAATGCTTGTATGTCATGATTGTATGCCATATATACATAGTTATCTATATATGTCTATCTATCTATCTATCTAGTCTGTTAAAAAAAAACAATGCATAGAGGTCACTTTACAAATGTAAAGATGTTTCAATATTAGGAATCTACTTTTAAGAATCCAGCTAGGGAAGGAAGTGCCAGCAGGCAGGAAGTGGAGGCAGCTTGAATGGGTCTTTGATCAGAGCCACTCCACCACTGAGTTGATCTTAGCTGATACCCAGGCTCTGGAGAGGGAAAGACAGAAGATCAGCCTGCCATGTGTGGGTGGTTTAATATAAAAATAGTATCAGTAAGAAAAAAAGACAGCCTTGATTTATTCCCTTGGGTTTTTTGTTGGGGGGGGGGGGGGGAAGGGTTGTTTAGGTTTTTATTTTCCCTGAGGCCAGAAAGGAGGAAAGGTTTGAACACACATATACATGCATACATAATACGCACACACCCCATCTGCCTAGAAAGCATCTATTTTTGTTTTTTGTTTTGTCTTAAGTGTTTGCTACTCTGCTTCCTAACATTAGACTGGGTCCACAAGAAGCAGTATTCTCGGGGCTGGGAAGGTGGCTCAGTGGTAGAGCGCTTGCCTTGCATGCCTGAGGCCCTGAGTTCAATTTCTCAGCACCACATAAGCAAAAAGAAAAAAAAGCCGGAAGTGGCACTGTGGCTCAAGTGGTAGAGCGCTAGCCTTGAGCTGAAGAGCTGAGGGACAGCACCCAGGCCCAGAGTTCAGACCCCACGACCGGACCCCCCAAAAAAAGCAGTATTCTCTTCCACTGCTTTCAGTCTGAATGCCTGTGTGTTACGGACAGTGCTCAACAGGACCAGAAAATAAAATTAGAGGCAATTCTGGTGGCCCAGTTACGAATCTAGGAGTGACACACTGAAATATTGTTTGAAAGACTTGCCTACATAATTATTACTCTCTCCTCCAAATTTCTCTTATCTGTAGTTCTTTCTCTTTTTTTTTTGGGGGGGGGGTCCGGTCATGGGCTTGAAGTCTGAGCCTGGGCACTGTCCCTCAGCTCTTCAGCTCAAGGCTATAGCTCTACCACTTGAGCCATAGCGCCACTTCCGGCTTTTTTTCCCTGCTTATGTGGTGCTGAGGAATCGAACCCAGGGCCTCATGCATGCAAGGCAAGTGCTCTACCACTGAGCCACCTTCCCAGCCCCTGTAGTTATTTCTTGAGCCACATCTTTGGGCTAACTTTTTGCTCCTAATTTTGGAGATGGAGTCTCTCAGACTTTTCTGTTTGGGCTGGCCTGGAAAGGAGATCCTCTATAGCTCAGCCTCTTGTGTAGCCAGGATTAGAGGCCTGAGCCTCTGGTATTTGGCTCTATCATTTCTTACATCAGATAAAAATCTCCCTAACCTGCTTCTGCATCTTTTTATTGCTCAGAAAAAACCAGGTTATCTTGAAGAACATGTATTCCTTCACACTGAGATATTTAAATAATCTCAACTCTACCTTTCTGTGAACCTACTGGTACAGAATCATTTCACTTGGTACTATCAAATGTTTCTCCCAGAATGCCTCCCAAATCTAGTAACATTCATACTTCCTTTAAGGCCTCATTTATGGTCTTATTATAGTGCTTCATGCCTGTAATCCCAGCTACTTAACAAGCATAGATTAGGAAGATCACAATTGAAGAGTAGACCAGGTAAAAAGTTAGAAAGACCCCATTCCAACCAACAAGCTGGGTACGATGATGCATGCCTGTGGTCCCAAGTATATGTAAAACATATAGAAGAATCATGGGTCAAGGCTAGACCTGGACAAAAAGCCAAGACTCTATCCAAAAATAAATAAGTAAAGCAAGCAAGCAAGAAAGCTAAAAGAGTGGTGGCAGGGTGCCTAACAAGAACAAGGTCCAGAGTTCAAACTCCAGTAAAGGAAAAAGACCTCAATTGCCTCTTCCTAGAAGCTCTTCCTGATGGAACCATCTCCCAGAACAGAAATCCCCTTAGCACTTCCCATGTAGCTTTTTTTTTAATTTCTTAGATTTTCACCTGAAGTTGCAAACTCTATGAAAGGAGAAATCTTGCTCCATTTAGATCTCTATTTCCACTTCTCCATTTTTGTACTTGAAATAATAACATTTGTCATGGAAACTGAGAAGAAATGCTTTCTGGACTATCAAAAATAGCTTTTAACTCTTAATAAAAGTGAAAAAAATTAATTTCTATGAAAATTAGCCTTTCTCCCATCTATATGTTGGAGGTAGAGGCAGAACTTCAGTTTGAGGCTGGACAGGCAACTAGGGAGGTGAAACCCTGTCTCAAGAGCAAACTAAATGGGGGGTGAGGGGAGTGTAGTCGTGGAGATGGGAGGCAGGGATGGGGGGAACAACAAAGGAGGAGGCAATAATGCTTGATCAGAAATGTACTCATTACCTTGCTCATGTAACTATAACCCCTCTGTACAGTATTTTCACAATAAAAAACTTATTTAAGAACAAACTAAAAACAAAAGGACTGAAGACATACCTCGTATGGTAGAGCTCTTAACCAGTCTCTAGTACTAAAAAAATTACTAAAAAGGAAATTACAGATAATGTTTATAAGAAATTAATTAAACAATGACTATTTCATTAGCAACAGAGTGGAAAAGCTATTGTTCTTTGGGCAATATCACTTTAATAAAATGATTGCTAGGGGCTGGGAAGGTGGCTCAGTGGTAGAGCGCTTGCCTTGCATGCATGAGGCCCTGGGTTCGATTCCTCAGCACCACATAAGCAAAAATGAAAAAAAGCTGGACGTGGCGCTGTGGCTCAAGTGGTAGAGTGCTAGCCTTGAGTTGAAGAGCTGAGGGACAGCGCCCAGGCCCAGAGTTCAGGCCCCACGACCGAACCCAAAAAAAAAAAAAAAAATAAATAAATAAAATAAAAAATAAAATAAAATGATTGCTAAAGGAAAATATTCTAAGAAATAGGTTTAAGAGAACAATCTTTGTATGTATTCCCTGGTTGAGAAAGGAATCCAAAGGAAGGCAAGATTCTAGTAAATACATGAAGAAGTTGTCAGGTTGGAGTAGTAAAAATGTTACTGTAAAAGAAATCAATAAAAATGTCATAGGTAATCTGTACAAAACTGTCAACCTGAATAGTAACACAGTCATTAAAGATTTATGAACAGATGTCATTGCATTCTAAAGTGCTGAGAATTATGTCTAGTAAAGACAGATTCTTAGCGTGACAGGAGTTATAGGAGAACTCTCAGATAATTTGGAGAAGCTTTAAAGACAAATTGCCTAAAATGATTTGCCTGGATAGCAGTTCTAAGGACAGCAACTCACTGTAGAAATGAGATGTGAGGTAACTCTGCAGCCACCACTGCCTAATAGAACATTTTAAACATAAAATACCAGGATACTGAAAATACAGGAGAAAGCCCTATACCAGGCATTTCTGCTGGTTTTGCTTATGAAGCAGGCTCATACTGAGTGTCCCAGATCATTTTCCAAGGGAAAGATCATAATGCCTTTGACTTTATCCATACTCATTCTTCTCCAATTCCTAACCAGCACAGATTTAGAAAATAAATATCTAATGGACTCCTCTCTGGGGCCCCTCTCTTCAGAGACTCTTACTACTTTCCTTTCAAGGATTTCTTTTTATTTTCAAATAAATGTACTCTGTTTACAGTAATAAAGAATGAGAAGGGGAGAGGAAAGAAGGGAAGAGAAAGGAAATGAAGGGAAGGGAGGTGGGGGAGGGAGAGAGAGAGATCCAAAATAAATGTGGTGGCATGTAGCCATGAAACTATAGAAAGCTACCTGGTAGAGGCCCAGGCTCAAACCAGAAAACTGCTCTCCAGTTGGGGGAGGGAGGGCTGGAGACAGCATAATAACAAGGCCCCTGTCACTTAAGATTTGGTCCTGGAGAGATGAGTCACTCCTTTGATGTTGAGGGAGCACTTCCTATCCTAGGCCCAGTCTGAGGAAGGAAATGAGGAGAGAAATGCAAAAGAGGTGAACCCACAAGTTCTTGGTAGGCACAGGATAGGCAGAAACACTTTATCATTGATAAAATAACAGATTAATAATAATAATCGACCCTCACCTGTGATGTAGTTAAAATGGGTAGTAATTACTTATATTTATCTTTTATTATCTCATAGGAGCAAGAAAGAAATATTCACCTTCTTTGAATTTAGAAAGCATACGACTTCCTGCCAGGCGCAGGGAGCTCACTTTTATACTCCTAGTGAGTCAAGAGACTGAGATCTGAGAACCCAGTTCAAAGTCAGCCTGGACAAACAAATCCATGAAAATCTTATCTTCAATTAATGAGCAAAAAGCTGGAAGTAACGGTGTGGATCAGGTAGCAGAGTACCAGACATGAACAGAAAAATGCCAAGCAAGAGCACAAGCCCAATGTATACTATTTTCTTTCTGTTCAAGACCTTAAAATTCCAGACATCACTAAAAATATGTATCTTTAAAAGTATTCTGCCCAGCTTAGAAAATAAATATTTTAGGCCTTGTAGGATATAACTACAGTTCTACCATTAAGAACACGTGAGGGCTTGGAATGGTAAAGTGCTCGCCTAGCAAGCATGAAGCCATGGGTTCAATTCCTCAGTACCACACACACAGAAAAATCTAGAAGTGGTGCTGTGGTTTAAGTGGTAGAGTGCTAGCCTTGAACAAAAAGAAGCTCAGGGACAGCCTAGGACTGGCAAAAAAAAAAAAAATCATATGTGAATGAGAAAGGCTTCTTTTCCAATAAAACTTTATTTATAAAAGAGGCAATGGAGGAGCCAGGCGCCGGTGGTCCCATCTGTCATCCTAGCTATTTAAGAGGCTGAGACCTGAGGATTGAAGTTCAAAGCCAGCCCGGGCAGGAGAGTCCATGAGACTTCTCCAGTTAACCACCAGAAAACCAGAAGTGGCACTGTGGTTCAAGTGGTAGAATGCTAGTCTTGAGCTGAAGAGCTCAGGGACAGCACCAAAGCCCAGCATTCAAGCACCACGAGGGACAAAAACAAACAAACAAACAAAAAACAGGTAGTGGGCTAGATTAGCCACAGTTTTGCCAACATTTGATCTAAAACCTTTTATGAAAAATAAACATTTTATAATAAATCACTGTTTCAGAGATAGTAGCCACAGGCAAGCCAGATTAATGTGATACTAGTTATTTGAGGATATTAGCTGTGTTTGAGGTACTGAAGATTGAACATAGGGACTAAGTATGCTAGGCAAATGCCCTACTACTTGAGCTATGTCCCCAGTCCTTTTATTTTTAGTTTCTTTTTCTGACAGTATCACACTTTTGCCTGGGCTAAACAATCCAGGGATTGTTTTTACTTCATCATCTCACTTCTAACTACTGAGAACTCCCTAGTTGACTTAACATAGAATCTTCTGTGTTTAAAGTTCCTAATATCTCATAGACTGCACATTTCAACAATCATTTCTGTTCTAAGAGATAAGAGTGTTAGAATATGGACTAAGATACTGGTATATTAAATATTAATATTGAGATGAAGGGAAATAAATATTGAATGAGAAAATAATTAAAACATCATTCTTGGGCTGGGAAGGTGGCTCAGTGGTAGAGTGCTTGCCTTGCATGCCTGAGGCCCTGGATTTGATTCCTCAGCACCACATAAGCAAAAAGAAAAGAGCTGGAAGTGGCGCTGTAGCTCAAGTGGTAGAGCGCTAGCCTTGAGCTGAAGAGCTGAGGGACAGCGCCCAGGCCCAGAGTTCAGGCCCCACGACCAGACCCAAAAAAAACCCCCCAAAACAAAAAAAAAATCATTCTTATAAAATGAAAGCTAAACATTACTTATTAAATAATTTCAAATACAGTATATTGACAACTCAGTGCCACATATTCTGGATAAATGAAGTACTATTCGGCTTTTTAAAAATGCTTACAAAAGTAATTTATAAACTAAGCCTCTCCTTACCCTTTTTCTCCTATTGAGATGTTTTAAATCTGAGGCAAATGAGTTTTCTTTTATTATGTACAACAGTTTTTGCTATGGGGCTGGGAAGGTGGGTCAGTGGTAGAGCGCTTGCCTTGCATGCCTAAGGCCCTGTGTTCAATTCCTCAGCACCACATAAGCAAAAAGAAAAAAGCCGGAAGTGGTGCTGTGGCTCAAGTGGTAAAGCGCTAGCCTTGAGCTGAAGAGCTGAGGGACAGCGCCCAAGCCCAGAGTTCAGGCCCCACGACTGGACCCAAAAAAAAACCAAAACCAAAATCAAAAAACAGTTTTTGCTAGTGTCAGGTTATTTCATTCATGCAAATAAAATAATCATACATTACAGGTTAATGAAAAGGCAGGCTATATAGTTGTGTCTTTGTTAGTCAGTTTTCAGTTACTGTTACAAATGCTTGAAACAATGAACTAATCATGAGAAAAGTTTTATTTGGTTCACAGCTTTGGAAATTTCAGTCCATGACTCATTGGCCTTGTTGCTTTGGGTTCATTGCAGTGGGAACAAAGCTGCTGAGAGGAATGGGTGAGTCCACTATCCCCATCCAGGGCACCCTTTTAATGACCCAGATACCTTTCCGTTGTCCCTACCTCTTAGAGGTTCCACTGCCTCCTTATAGCACCACTCTGGGATCCAATCTTTTGCCACATAGACCTTTGAGGGGGACAGTTATGATCCAAACTATAGGCGAGCGCTTCCAGAGGACTGATATGGTGATTAATGATGTCTAATGAAGTTCACTTCTGCCATAAATACTTCATTTCCTGTATTTCATATTTGAAGAAAAATAATCAATTGGTATTTTCCTTAATGCCCTGTTTCTTCATAATTAGTATTCTTTATAGAGTTAAAAGATCTGTAAATATTAGTAACCAATGTTTTTATGAGAGTGGAGAGAAGTGAAAAAGCCTTTTTCAGTATGCAGCACATCTGAGATATACAGACAGTCTGCAATAAAGAGGAAGGGTAGTGTTCTGATCACAATGTTGTGTACCGATTTGTGTGGCTACTTAGTTTATCCCTCAGTAATTGTGTGCCTTCTATGAGAGTCTAGTTTGACATTTTTGTTTTCACATAGTTACTTGCCTTTTGACCTTGAGTAAGTTTCTTAGCCTCTCATGTCTTACTTTCTATTTTTGTAAGAGAAAGATAATTATAGTATAGGATTATTTTGAGAATTAAGTAAGCTAATATTTACAAAGTGTTTGGACTAGAAGCTGGCATTTAGTAAATGCTACATAATGTTTTAAAATAATAAATAAATATACTCTCTCCACAATACTATCCCCATCACTATGATTAATTACCATTTCAGGCTGGGCAAAATGATGTATGCTTGTAATCTCAGCTACCCAGAAGAAGAAAATAAGGGGAGGCTAGGTCAAGGCTAGCCCAGTGATTCAAGCCTGTTATCCTAGCTATTCAGTAGGCTGAGATCTGAGGATCCTGGTTCCAAGCTAGCCTAGGAAGAAAAGTCCCCTTGAGACTCTTAGCTCCAGTTAACTACTCAAAAATTGGAAAGTGGAGCTGTGGCTCAACTGGTAGAGCGCTAGCCTTGTGTACTAAGAGGCTCAGGGATAGCAACCAGGCCCTGAGTTCAAGCCCCAGGATCAAAACATTTAAAAAACCCAAACAAACAAACAAAAAAACCCAGTGGGGTGCCTGTGGCTCACACCTGTAATCCTAGCTACTTAGGAGGCTGAGATCTGAGGATCATGGTTCAAAGCCAACCCTGGGCAGGAAAGTCTATGACACTTTTATCTCCAATGAACCACCAGAAAACCAGAAGTGGCGCTGTGGCTCACAAGTAGAGGGCTAGCCTTGAGCTGAAGAGCACAGGAACAGTGCCCAAGCACAGAGTTTAAGCCCCACAACTGACAAAACAAAACAAAACAAAAACACCATTTGTACCCTGTGAATGAGAATCCACTGGCAAAAAAAGCGACCAGATTCTGAAGGGCACGGGAAGGGCAGAAGGAAAGACAAACTACAGAAGTTTGAGGACACCCAGGAATTTACAGAGAAGCAAACAAAACAGGAGAAAATTGGCAAGGAGTCTCAAGCAGCCTCCCAGCTGAGGGAGGAAAGCCCGAATATTGCAACATCAGGTAAATCTAGATGGTCCCACCAAGGGAATCACCAAATCCAGCCATGAGAAAATACAACCTGAAAAGCTTACTGCCAACTCAAGAACTTGGGAAGTGGGGGCTAATCTGCTGTTAGAGGCTGGACTGGGAGGAACTAAGATATTCTAATATTCCCGAGCCCTCTTATCCTTTAGTGACAGAGAGTCACCACAAAGAAGCACTCACAGCTAACAAGCAACAAGACACTTCGCCATAGAAGTCTGCTATAGATCAGTTGTAAGAAATGTATCAAGGAAGCCAGAATGGGCAGCAGGGAATGGCAAAATAATAATAATAATAATAATCTGTAGTAACAGCAAAAAAAATTGATCTGTAGGAAGGCACACTGCAGCCAGAAGCCAGAGTCTGCAGAAGGTGTCAGGTGGCTGTATCAGAAGACCAAGGATTGGGGATTCCTGCTGAACCAGAGAGCAGCAACTCTTAAGTCTCACCCTGAAAGAGCTGTGGTCCCTCAGAAACCAAGAATAATCATACTATATTGTTATGCAAGTCTGTCTTTCTTCCTATTTAGGTTCAATTTTCTCAAATGTTGTATTTATTTACCCAAATGGTTTGTCTTTTCTGTAAATCTGATAAAGGTGGTTTGCCTTTTATCTGCTATCTTCCAGCATAAACCTGTTATTTTCTCTCATCTAATCTTGTATTGTGCTTTTGAATCCCATAACCAGTCTTTTAGTATTCTCTTTTGAATTATAGCTTCATCACTTTCCCATAGTTACTCCCATTCTATCCCCTGCATGTGTGTGTGTGTGTGTGTGTGTGTGTGTGTGTGTGTGTGTGTGTGTGTGTGTGTGTGTGTGTGTGTAGAACTCTTGTGTTATACATACTCTCCCCTTTATCTACTCTCTCACTCCTAACTCTTCCTCCTTATCTTACTTATACCTAGTAACTAGACTACTTGAATATCATTTTGGTTTTGTTCCCTATTTTTGTTTTGTTTGTTTGTTTCTGCCTTTTTCTCTATTCTTTCTTGTTCTTTCTCTTTTCTTCCTCTTAAGTATTGGTGTCATCAGTTTGTATGTGTGTGCATGCACACACATGCACACATGCTAATTACCTAAGCAACTCTCCCACTTTACCTTCCCTACTCCCTAACCTGACACATTAACTAAATTAATACTTACCTCATTCCATCTTCCAATTAATCTCACCCACAAAGTTTATCTCCCACTCCTTTCTACCCTATATAACCAAATACCTAGTATTATTCTAATGGGACCATTTCTTCAGCATAGAGAGATGCTCTAAATTTTATAACCATATAAAAGATGAGAACAGTAGCAGTGACTGGTCTTCATTAAAACTTACCACAAACAAAAGACTATGGTTTTCTGCAATAGCCTGTGAAACCAAGCATCCTCATTCTGAGTGCAAGTATCCCACACACAATATCCTGAGCATTGAAATCAACTACTTGTCAACTGAAACCTACCATGCTAATCTATACCATCACTCATTCTTTTTGTTGTTGTTGTTGCTGGTCATGGGGCTTGAACTCTGGGCCTGCTTGCTTTCCCTCAGCTCTTCAGCTCAAGGCTAGTGCCCTACCACTTGAGCCACAGTGCCACTTCCAGCTTTTTCTGCTTATGTAGTGCTGAGAAATCAAACTCAGGACCTCTTGCATGCAAGGCAAGCACTCTACCACTGAGCTACCTTCCCAGCCCCTCATCACCCATTCTTAACAAAGCTGCAAGAAACAACCAACTCAAAGTATAAAGGAGATTGAAACAACAAATCTTGGTCCTAGATGTGTAAACCCCAAAAGCAGAACATGAATTAACTAAAAAATAAGGTAACATGTCTTCCTCAAAAAATAATGCCACAATTAAGGTCATAATGGAGAGTGAAAAGGAAGAAAGTCCAAACAATGAGCTCAATAAAAACAACAAAAAGATTAGTTAAGCTGGGCACAGATGGCTCACACCTATAATCCTAGCTACTCAGGAAGCAGAGATCTGTGGATTGCAATTCAAAGCCAGCCCGGGCAGGAAAGTCCGTGAGACTTATTTCCAATTAACCACCAGAAAACCAGAAGTGGTGCTGTGGCTCAAGTGGTAGAGTGCTATCCTTGAGCTGAAGAGCTCAGGGACAGCTCCCAGGCCCAGAGTTCAAGCCCCACAACCAACCAACAAAAGCAAAACAAAAGATTAGTTAGTGAAATAAAGGAACAAATATTTTAAGAACTAGACACATTCAAAAAGGATAAGAACACAAACAAATAACTGAATGAACTAGCAAAGGCAAGGAAGGATATAAAAGAAGAATTCAATAATGAGATAGAAATCTTGAAAAAAAATTAAGTCAAAATCTTAGAGGGCTGGGAAGGTGGCTTAGTGGTAGAGTGCTTGCCTTGCATGCATGAGGCCCTGGGTTTGATTCCTCAGCACCACATAAGCAGGGAAAAAAAAAAGCTGGAAGTAGCGCTGTGGCTCAAGTGGTAGAGTGCTACCCTTGAGCTGAAGAGCTGAGGGACAGCACCCATGCCCAGAGTTCAGGCCTACAATTGACCCCCCCCCCAAAAAAAAAAAAATCCTAGAAATGAACAGCACTATTGCCTAAATTAAAAAAAAAAAACAAAACTTAATCAAAAGCCTATGTAAACTGACTGTTGGTGGCTCACGCCTGTATTCCTAGCTACTCAGAGACTGAGATCTGAGGATTATGGTTCAAAGCCAGCCTGGGCAGGAAAGTCCTCAAGACTCTAATCTCCAATAAAATCACCAGGAAACAGGAAGTGGCAGTGTGGCTCAAGTGGTAAAGCGCTCACCTTAAGTTGAAGAGCTAAGGGACAGCGCCCAGACCCAGAGTTCAAACCCACAACTGACTGACAAAAAAAAAAAAAAAAAAGGCAGAAGCTGAAAACAGATGTTGAAGACAAAATAGAGGAATTAAACAATCAAAGAAATTGAAAAACACTCAGGAAATGCCAATGTGACTTGACACCTCTCAGAGTTCAGCAAAAGATCAAACCTACTAATTATGGGGACAGGGCTAGGAAGGTGGCTCAGTGGTAGAGTGCTTGCCTTGCAAGCATGAGGCCCTGGGTTCAATTCCTCAGCACCACATAAGCAGAAAAAGCCGGAAGTGGCGCTGTGGCTCAAGTGGTAGAGCGCTAGCCTTGAGCTGAAGAGCTGAGGGACAGAACCCAGGCCCAGAGTTCAGGCCCCATGACCAACAAAAAAAAAAAAAAAAAAAGAATTATGGGGACAGAAAAGAAAGAAGAAATAAAAACTAAAGTCTTTGAGAACCTAGTCAACAAAACAATCGCAGAAATGCTTGGTAAGAAATGTATGCATTATCCTGCCCATGTAATTGTAACCCCTCTGTACAGTATGTTCTCAAATAAAATAAAATTAAAAAAAAAAAAAACAATCGCAGAAAACTTATGCAACCTTGAGAAACAGAATACCATCCATGTGATAGAGGCTGATAATACATCAAACAGGCAAGATCAGAGAAGAAAAAGAAAAAAAAAAAGCCTAGACAGATAATAGGAAAAACACTATTCAGAATAAAGACTACCTGGGTAGCTAGTAGGTGTGAGTTACCAGTGCCTTTCATTTCATTTTACTTGTTTTAGACAATTTGAACCTAAAATTTATGTAGCAAAGATTGTAGAACTATGAGTTATTAAAAAAAAACGGAAGATATTGATCAAGATCAAACTGACATGTTCAATTTGAAGTTCTTTGTACAGCTACTTAAAGGTAATAAATATAACAATATGTAAAATAATTTTTTTTAAAAAAAGAACTATAAAGGAAGGAGTAACGTCTAAAAAAAGAAAGATACTTGTTTTCTGACTTATGAACTGGTAGCCCCTCTATAAAACACAGACTTAATAAAAATGTTTTAATCATTTAAAATATTATTTAAATATAATTTTGAAAAATTTAAGGAACTATGCTGAAGTGTTGATTTATGATGGAAATTAAGACTATGGTGTTTATACCCAAAACAGACAGGTGGATGAGAAGAACAAAGAACAGAAAAGGATATACCCTTACACATCTAACAAAGGAACCAAAGTAATCAATGGGAAAAATGATCCTTTTCCCCACAAAGATTTTAACAAAGGAGCCAAAGTAATCCAATGGGAAAAAATGATTTAAAAAATAACATCAAAGGATCCAAAGTAATCCAATAGGAAAAATTATCCTTTTTTCCCCCCTCCAACTCAATAGTTCTAGATCCATTGAGTAGTTTATTTAAAAGAAGAGGGAGGCTGGGCGCCGGTGGCTCAGGCCTGTAATCCTCGCTATTCAGGAGGCCAAGATCTGAGGATCGAGGTTCAAAGCCAGCCCGGACAGGAAAGACCACTAGAAAACCTGAAGTGGTGCTGTAGCTCAAGTGGTAGAATGCTCGCCTTGAGCTGAAGAGCTGAGGGACAGCGCCCAGGCCCAGAGTTCAAGCCCCATGACTGACAAAAAAAAAAAAGAGGGAGGAGGAGGAGGCAGAGGAGGATAACGACAGCTGGGTGCCAGTGGCTCATGCCTATAATCCTAGCTACTGAGAAGGCTAAGGATACTGAGGATACTGAGGCTGAGGATACTGGTTCTAAGCCAGACCAGGCAGCAAAGTATATAAAACATATGATCATATAAAATAATTTTTATCTAAATGAATTCCAAGAAATGGAAACAAGAGGGTTTTTGTTATTTTGCTTTTTGTTTTGGTTTGTTTCTTTGCTATTTTTTAATTTCTATATCTTTTGTCTCTTATGTAAGTTTATCTGTTTTGGGGAGGGTAAGGGGGAGCTCAGAATTGGTGGGACAAAGGGTGAACAAATGCAGCAGTGATACTCACTAGATACTATGTTGAAAATGAACTATAAAACTTAAGAGGGAAGGGGGTTGGGGGGAGAAACTGGGAGAAAAGGAGGAAAGAGGGGATACTGTTTAAAAGAAATATACTCATGTGACTTATGTAACTTTATGTGACTTATGTAACTTTATGTAACTTATGTAACTTTAAAGACTCTTATCTCCAATAAACTACTCTGAAAAAGCCCAAGTAGCTCTGTAGGTCAAGTGGTAGAGTACTAGCCTTCTGCAAAAGAAGCTCAAGGACAGAGCCCAGAACCAGAGTTCAATCCCCAGGACAGACAAATAAACAAAAAGAAGTTTGACATTTACCTCACATAAGCCATATAAACCTCAAAATTTATCACAGACCAAAATGTAAACACTAAGTTATAAATACTCAAAAAGACAATATAGGAGCTGCATACTGGTGATTCATGTCTGTAATCCTAGCTACTTAGGAGGCTGAGATCTGAGAATCATGGTTCAAAGCCAGCCTAGGCAGGAAAAATCCATGAGTCTCTTATCTCCAATTAACCACCAAAAAGACTGGAGCTGTCTGTGGCTTAAGCAGTAGAGCACTCGCCTTGAGCAAAATTGCTCAGGGACAGCATGTAGGCCATGAGATCAAGCCCAGGGATGGGCATGTGCATACACACACAAACACACACACACACATGTACATGCACATACACACATATACATATACACACACAAGAAAATATAGGAGATAGGCCAAAAGTGCTCAATATAGCAGAAAAACACAAACCACAAAAAGGATGATAAGTTATATTCATTAAAATTAATAACATCAGCCAGGTGCCAGTGGCTCACACCTGTAATCCTAGCTACTCAGGAGGCAGAGATCTGAGGATCACGGTTCAAAGCCAGCCCGGGCAGGAAAGTCTATGAAACTCTTATCTCCAACAAACCACTAGAAAACTGGAAGTGGCGCTGTGGCTCAAGCAGTAGAGCGTTTACCTTGAGCTGAAGAGTGCAGGGACAGCGCCCAAGCCCAGAGTTCAAGCCCTATGACAGACAAAAAAAAAAATTAACAACATCTACTAAATTAGAATAAAATGAAAAGTAAGCCACAGAATAGGAGAAAATAGCCACAATATACCTTTTTTTCCCCTCCACTTGTTGGGCTTGAACTAGGCCTGCTCAAGGCAAGTGTTCTACCACTTGAGCCACAGCACCACTTCCAGTTTGCTGGTGGTTAATTGGAGATAAAAGTCTCACAGGTGTTCCTCCCTGGGCTGGCTTTGAACCATGATCCTCAGATCTCAGCCTCCTGAATAGCTAAGATTACAGGTGTGAGCCACTGGCGCCCACCTATTGACAATATGCCCTTCTAATAAATGACCTGAATCAAAAATATATAAAGTGTCCAAATAATTCATCAAGAAGTCAAATAAATATCAAGAAAATCCACCTAGAGATGTAGTCTCTGAGAAAGGAACTTAAGCTGGTTTTGTTTACCATGGTGTCCTAAGCACATAGCACAGCACCTTCCTACAGGAGATGTTCATATTTATCTTGCAATTTAATGACAAGAAAAAATGTGAAGATGGGGTGTCCAGTCTGAGAAGGTGTATTTCAGTTCAGCTGAGAATTGATTTTAATAATTTCAAATTTGAAAAAAATATGTATTATCTTTGTTCTTGAGTAAATAGGGAAAGGTCAAGAGAAAACTTTCCTTTTCTGTTATTCATAGTTGAGATTGTCAATAGTACATCTTGGTTTTGCTGTACCTTTACCTATAGGATTTTTGTTTTCTGAGGCAGGATCTTACTATGCATCATAGGCTGGCCTCAAACCTGCAGTCCTCCTGCCTCAACTTCCAGAGTACTGGTACTACAGGAGTGTACGCCTACACTTAGCTCTGATTTCTTTAAAGCTTACTTTTCCTGACTATAAGAGTAGTACCCACTGGGCTGGTGATGTCTCTCAATGGTAGAGTATAGAGCAAAGGCCCTGCATTCAGTCTCTAGAATATGCGCACACACATGCATGTGTATATACACAGACACACACAGACACACAGACACATACACACACGCCTTGTGTAAGGCTCCTAAAAAGAAGCTGAAAAAAAATAAGAAGAAAACAAAAATTCCCCAAAATCCCATTACCCAACTGCCATTGAGCTTTTCCTTCTTGAAGTTCCTGTTTTCCTCATATTTTGGCACACATAGCATAAAATGCACAAAGACAGAGATTGGCTTGGAAAGGAGTTTGGTGGCACTTCCCTGAAGTAAAGCATTAGGAGAGCACCATTTTCTCTGGAATCTTTATCTGTAGGTAGTTTGGGGGGCTCTTCAGTAAGTACCTGTCATGCCTCCTGTCCATATCCTCTGTACCTGTGGGTGATAACCAGCATCTCTTTTAGGAAAATGAGTTGGCAGGCAAAGAGCACAGGGTGAATTAGAATATCAGAATATAGCTCCCCAGGTGCCCTCTTCTGTCTTTGTGTGTATATGTGTGTGCTGGTTTGGGGGCTTGAACTCAGGGCCTGGGTGCTGTCCCTGAGCTTTTTTCCTCAAACTTAGTGCTCTACCATGTGAACCATAGCTCTAGTTCTGGATTTTTGGTAGCTTATTGGAGATAAGAGTCACAGGGAGGAGGGGGGGCAAAAAGGGGAGAGATGGGAACGGATGGGAAGGGGAAACAAAGGAGGAGGCAACAATGCTTGATAAGAAGTTCACTCATTAGAGCTGGGAATGTGGCTCAGTGGTAGAGCACTTGCCTTGCATGCATGAGGCCCTGGGTTCCATTCCTCAGCACCACATAAGCAAAAAGAAAAAAAGCCGGAAGTGGCACTGTGGCTCAAGTGGTAGAGCGCTAGCCTTTCTGAAGAGCTGAGGGATAGTGCCCAGGCCCAGAGTTCAGGCTCCACGACTGGACCCCCCCCCCCCCAAAAAAAAAGAGAAAGAAATGCACTCATTACCTTACCCATGTAATTGTAATCCCTCTGTACGGTATTTTCACAATTAAAAAAAAAAAAAGAGTCACAGGGACTCTCCTGTGTGGGCTCAGATATCAGTCTTCTGAGTAGCTAGGAATACAGGCATGAGCCATCAGTGCATAGCTTCTTAATATTGATTTCATCCACTCTTCAGAAAATGAGTTTGTTTATAACAGATTTTTCAGAACTATCTTCACGCCCACATTATGAACAAATGAATATGCTTAAATCTATGTTCTCTGGAAAAAGGCAAGTTTGAAAAGTAGATTCAATGTCTTGCTGATTTTTATCAGTCACATCTATTTATGACCCTCTGGCCACTTTCCTATCTGCTGCAAGGCCTGCTCACAAAGAACAGTCCTCATGAATCTTTGTTATTTGTGTTCCACCTCCACTAAAAAAAAAAATTAATGGAAGAATTGACTGGTCTACCTAGAGAGACAGAGATGGAATTCCAGCAGTGATCAGACAAATAGTTACCATGTGTCCCAAAGTAGATAGAAGTGCTGCTGTCTTCAGTGGGCAAAAATGCTGCCAGGACACCTTAAGTCTGGTTGATATCATACATTTAAGAACTTATTTAGGCTGAGTGCTGGTGGCTCACACCTGTAATCCTAGCTACTCAGGAGGCAGAGATCTGAGGATCACCCTTTAAAGCCAGCCTGGACAGGAAAAGTCTTTGAGACTCATCTCCAATTAACCACCAGAAAACTGGAACTGGTGCTGTGGCTCAATTAGTAGAGCACTAGCCTTGAGCTGAAGAGCTCAGGAACAGTGCCCAGGCCCAGAGTTCAAGCCCCATGACCGACCAAAAAAACAAAAGAAGGAAAGAACTTTTTAAAGACCTTTCAAACACTATCAACACAAAAACTAAAACAAAAACAATCCTTTGCAGCAAAAGAATCTATGTCTAAAGCTATATAACTCAAACACTCAGATCTTTGAGTCAAATTTTAACAGAATGGTGTACAGAATGTATTCCCTTTATGTGTTCATTCCCTATTCAACAATCATTATCAAGTCTCAAAGATGCCATGTTGAAAGTGAACTTACCATCTTTTCTCCAAGCTCATTTGGACTCAGCTCAATACTTAATGCTTCCCTGGTCTGATACACAGGATAAAAAAAAATAGTGTGAATGGGAAAGAAGCCATTCAGTTTTGTGGCCCTTCCACTATTGTCAAAAAGATTGAGTTAGGGCAAGACACAGTGGATTGAAGGAATGCTGACTTTTTCAGGTAAGAGCAATGCAAGGGAATACATTTTAGATAGTAGGATCACAGAAGTATGAGATTGGGTAGGAGGAGCGTAGGAAAACTTTTCAGCACAATTCTTGCCGCAACTGAAGTGTCAATTCATGATTAACAAAAGAAACTGACCTCAATTCGGAGGTAAATGGGCCTCCCTACATGGAGGAGCAGGATAGGCTTTTACATGAGAGAGGCCCAGCTATGTCAGTTATCAGATATGTCCAGGATTGTACACTAAGCACTAGGTGTGATCTTGGACAGTGAAAATAATATCCAGAAAAGCCAATGGAGGAGGATAGGAATCTACCAATATCTATACTTTGTCATGAAATATTAATAGTCCAGTGGATGATAGCTCTTGCAGATACAAATAAATTTAGAAAATCTGATGGTAGTTTAGCTGACCAAAAGGTAATAATATAGATGATTTGTGGACCCAAAAATAAAATTTGAGATCTAATAATCTGATACTCAAATAATTGATCAAGGGTATTTTTTACATCTTAAACAAGTTTAACTTGCTCTTCATCCTGTACTTTTTCATTATCCTCACTTGCCTATAAAATTTTTCCTGCCTTCCTTTCCCTCTGCTATATTCACCATCTAGCCAAGGTGGAGATGAGCTTCTAGATACTGAATCCATCAAAAAAATTCTAATTCTTTAAGAGAAATGTTTTTATTTTAATTGACATAATATTTTATAGGGCATGAGGTGAAATTTCAATACTTGAACATCACATGTATTCATATTTATGAATTATGAAAACATTTATTGTATCTTTATGTTGGGAAATACTCAAAATTCTCTACTAGCTACTTTGTAATATACAACTAACTGTTTTCAACCATAATTATCCTGTTGAGATAATTTCCAATCCCTACCTTGCTGGATTTATACCTTCAGTATTGAACAGGTTTTCCTCTACTTTATTATTATTATTATTGTCATGGGGCTTGAACTCTGGGTCTGGGCACGGTCCCTCAGCTCTTCAGCTCAAGGCTAGTGCTCTACCACTTGAGCAACAGCATCACTTTGGGTTTTCTGAGCAGTTTATTAAAGATAAGAGTCTCATGGACTTTCCTGCCCTGGCTGGCTTTGAACTGTGATCCTCAGATCTCAGCATCCTGAAAGGCTAGGATTACAAGCGTGAGACACTGGCACCTGGCTTTCCTATTTCTTACTCTCAACTTTCCTGTTCTATTTTTTTTCTTTTTTTGTCGGTCATGGGTCTTGAACTCTGGGCCTGGGCACTGTCCCTGAGCTCTTCAGATCAAGGCTAGCGCTCTACCACTTGAGCCACAGCGCCACTTGCAGTTTTCTAGTGGTAATTGGCGATGAGTCTCACAGACTTTTCCTGTCCAGGCTGGCTTCGAAGGGTGATCCTCAGATCTCTGCCTCCTGAATAGCTAGAACTACAGGTGTTAGGCACCAGCGCCAGGCTCCGGGTTCTTAAATGTCTGCTTCCCTGGTTTTCTTCCCAGTATTAGAAGCAATGCAGTAAACACTCCCAGCTCTCCATCTACCTTTTCTTCAGGACACCACACATGTTTACCCAACAGCCTCCCAGACTGACTCACTTATGCGTCCTAGGGGTAGTTCAAATGACATAGGTTACAACTGGAAATCATCCAGCTGTGTATGGACATGACCTTAGGCCCATTAGTTAACTGAATTAAGCCTTACTACCTCAACATAAAATGGGAGGGGAGA
The DNA here is from genome assembly GCF_019054845.1 of Dipodomys spectabilis. Classification (NCBI taxonomy): domain Eukaryota; kingdom Metazoa; phylum Chordata; class Mammalia; order Rodentia; family Heteromyidae; genus Dipodomys; species Dipodomys spectabilis. Next base: position 463,708 of record NW_024870784.1, on the reverse strand, counting down.
TTCCTAATAGTCACCTGACACACAACTCAAATCTAGAGAGTAAATAACACAGAATTACAGCCCACTTGCACACGGTAAGCGACCTACAGATGTTAACCATTAATCCCTCAAGCCCACCCCTTCCTCATAAATTCCCCCAGTTCACTCATAAACCCACCACTCCTGTCATTCATTGAAGCAGAACCTCAAGCATACTGCTGACACCCTTCTTTCCGGTGCTTCCTCTCTACCTCCTAAGCATCGGCCTATGATTTTCCTCCAGTGCCATCACCTTCAGCCATCATCATCCTCAGGAGCTACAGCCATCCTCTCCCTAAACCCATTCTACACAAATCCTTCCAGCAAGAACAAGAGCACTACACCACCCTCGTGCAATTCTTCAAGGGCTCCCTACTGGCTTGTGGACAAAATTCAAACTTTGTTAGGGCAAAGGACTCATTAGGACGTCGCGTGGCTCGATTCTGTGGTTCCTACTCCTTTGAGTTCCAGCTGATCGTCTGCATAGTGCTCTTCAAGCTCCTTCCACCTCCAGCCTGGAGGTCCTCACCTTCCCCTACTTCTTTCAGCCTGGGGAGCCACTGGTTCTGGAAAGCCTTCCCGTAGTGGTATGAGTACTTTGCCTTCTTTGTTCTCTGGGGCATGTCCTGGCCTCACACACGTCTTTATCATACCTGCTCACCTGTCTGATCTCTCCGTTGAAAAGAGGTGTCTGCAGGGAGGAAAAAAATATCCTGTTATTCCCATGCACCTGACAACGGACACAGTGACGGGGTGGGGGGGGGGGCTGGGGGTAGTACTCAAGGAAAGCGAATCGAGGCAACGCTTCTGCAGAAAAGGAAACGACTTCGAGAGGAAAACCAGCGTCAAGGAGGTGCAAGGCTACTCGGCGGTTTCTTCAGGCCTCTGTGGGTATCCAGCGCCGGGAGAACCTTCTAGCACCGGGTTTGGGCTGGTGCAGAATTAAAGCGTGCCGCGAGGGTGCCGAGCTGCAACGGAAGCGACACGACCTCCCGTCCGCCCTCCTCCGGCTGCGGCCGCCCGGCGGGTTGAGGTAAGATCCTTCGCCCTTTGTTGGGGGTGGGGGGAGGGACGGGGCAGCGGCGCGCAGGCGGCGCCGTGCCTGCCTTACCCCCAGCGCAGGTCCTGCCTGGGCACAATGGCACACAGAACGCACCCTAGGCGCCAGGGTCGGGAAGGAGGCGCGCGCGTGCCAAAGCTGTCTCAGCGTCTGGCGCCCGGCCCCAGAAGCCCGAGCTCTGGAGCGCCCCCATGGGCGGGCCGGGGGCCCGCGGTAGCCGCCGCCGCCGCCGCCGCCACCGCCGCCGCCGCGGGCGGGAAAGCGCTCAGCGTTCCGTCGTCGTCACGCGCCAGCGGCCTCGGCGCGCGGCGTGGGCGGGGCTGGGCGGGACGTGGGCGTGTCCAAGCGCGCGAGGGGCGGGGCGGGATAGGGCGGGCGCGCGACGCAGGAAGCGCTTGGAGGCCCGAGCTGTCCCAGGGTGCTCCGCGCGGCGTGGAGTCAGGCCGCTGCCGCCATCCCGCTGGTTAGAGGGGGAGAGAGACGAGAGGGAGAGAGAGGCCCGCCCGCTCGCTCGCTCGCTCGCCGGCCGGACCAGTGCGTGAGGGCGCGGGGGGGCCGTGTCAGCGAGACGCAGAGCGCAGCCGCCACCACCAAACGGACATGTTGGAGACCAGCGTCGCTACCGCCGCCGCCGCCTCCTTTTCCTTATCTAGCGAAAGGGACTGAGCAGGGGCCCGCCACCCCTTCGCCTCAGCCCGGCCGCCCGCTCGCCTGCCTGCCTGCCTGCCTGCCTCGCCGCCTCGGCCGCAGCCCCCTGCCCGCCGGGCCTCGGCCTCCGCCGCTCGTCGCCCCCGGCGCCTCAGGCCCCGCCGGCTCCTAGCCCCGCTTCGCCGCGGCGCGAGGTCTATGTGACCGGCGGGCCCGAAGCCGCCGCCGCCGCCGCCTCAGCGCGAACATGGACGCCGTCAACGCCTTTAACCAGGAGGTGAGGGGTGTTGAGGGTTCGGGGTGCGGACCTGCGGAGGGGAGCCGGCTGGCTTCTCCCGCCGCCAGGAGTTTAAAGCTTCAGTCGGGGTGGGGACGCTTCCTGCTCGGGTTCTGGGACGGCGGGGCCTGCGCGGAGCGGCCTGTGGGGCCGGGAGAGGTCGCGGCCACCACGGGAACTGACCCCACGCCCCTCCCCCGCCGGCCCCCGGGTGGCGACCCGACCCCGGCCGGCCCACCCGGCCCCGCGGCGGCGCGGGGTCCTCCAGCGGCGCCCCCCGCTGGCCCTGGCTCTCCGCTTCCAGCCCCGCTACGGGCTGCGCGGTGCCGGGAGCCGGCGGGGGGCCGAGGAACCGGCGCGGGCGGGCGGGTGGGGCTGGGGGGCGGGCTACGGGTCGCGGAGCAAGCGGCCTGGGCTCTCCTGTTGCTCAGGCCGCGCCTGGGCGGCCGCTGGACTCTGATCCCGGGTCGGGAGGAGTTGGAGAGGGTGTCCGCCCCCCCCCCCCATTCTCCGGGATCCCCCACACTTTGGGCGAGCGGCGTGTCTCCTCCTCTTTCGGAGTCGTGAACGCAACCCCTCGGACCGGCGTGACGCCTAAAAAAGTTGAATGGGAGAGGGAGAGTATTTGCCCCGCCTCAGTCCGCTAGGAAGTCGGGCACTGGCCTTGGGGTTCCTCTCCCTGCCACCCGCCTCCGGGGGCAGTTAATCCTCGGTTCTTGGGAGACATTTACATGTGAAAACCTTCCTCAGCCCGGAACAAAGCTGCCTTCCGCCTTAAAGCTTCCTAGTCCTAACTGTAAATCATTCCTGGGCTGGCTTCTGGGGGGGTGGAAGTCCGTACCCTGCCTAATTGTCAGAATTGATTTGCGAGGAGACAACCATTGATGCTTAAAAATTCAGGAGCTGCGTGGCAACTATTGTGGTTGGGTTGAATTAAATTATCTTTCATTTTCAAACTAAAAAAAAAAAAAGATGTAGTAATTTCAAATGTGTAGACCTAACGTCCAAAACTTAACGAACGTCTCACAATGAGATTTCATACTTCCAGCTTAGAATTGTGGGGCTACTTTGGATTTTGTAGTGCATTACGATTCACAAGAACACCACAGTTGAGGTCATTCGTTGCCGTGCAAATTATCTACATTCATCTTGCTGCTCTGAGGGGCACATGCAGTGTTTTAACTGCAGTAGTGGCAACTGTTACAGGATATTACTTGAAAAGATTCAGTAGTGGTGATTTTCAAAATAATAACTCGGTTTTGGTTATCAGAACATTTGTGATAATGGTCCACATATTTCAAGGTTGAACATGTACTGTTTCTTGAAGGTAAAATTGACTGGAATGTTGGCTCTACAAAAACGGAATTTCTGCTGTTTTCCCTGTCTTCCCCATCGTAGCAGGTGTCTAGCAGATAAATGGATGAGAACTTGTAATAAATAATGGCACAATTACTAAACGATTTCAAACATAATTTCTCTCCTCAGATGAAAAGTAACTTGAATGCTTTTCAGAAAAAGAGGAGGGTGGATTTTTAGAATCAAAAGTACTTCCGATTTCAGGAACTATGGAAATTGACATCAAATACATTATTAAAGTATCTTACATTAATCCAAAACTTTAAGCATACTTGGAAAAGCCAACATTAGGAATGTTTTTGACTCCTTGAAAAGAGTATTTTGGCCTTTTTAAATAAGCAAAAGAACATTTTTTTCTAGTTGTTTTCCTCAAATAATTTTCATTTCTTTTTTGGGGGAGAGTGGGGGGAGTTGGTTGTAGGGCTTGAATTCTGGGCCTGGGCACTGTCCCTTAGCTCTTCAGCTCAAGGCTAGCTCTCTATCACTTAAGCCACAGTTCCACTTCCGGTTTTCTGAGTGATTTTGCCAGGGCTGGCTTTCAATCACCATCCACAGATCTCAGCCTCTTGAGTAACTAGGATTAGAGGTGTGAGCCACCGGTGCCTGACAATTTTCTTTTTTTCTTTTTTTTTCTTTTTGCTCATGTGGTCTGAGGAATCCAACCCAGGGCCTCAGGCATGCAAGGCAAGCGCTCTACCACTGAGCCACCTTCCCAGCCCTTGACAGTAATTTTCATTGCTATTCCTATTTTATTTTTGTTTATTTTTATTTTTATTTTTTTGGGTCCGGTCATGGGGCCTGAACTCTGGGCCTGGGTGCTGTCCCTCAGCTCTTCAGTTCAAGGCTAGCGCTCTACCACTTGAGCCACAGCGCCACTTCCGGCTTTTTTCTTTTTGCTTAAGTGGTGCTGGGGAATCGGACCCAGGGCCTCAGGCATGCAAGGCAAGCGCTCTACCACTGAGCCACCTTCCCAGCCCTTCATTGCTATTCCTACACTTTTATGTGCACATTGCTTTTATGCTAGGTATATGTTGCCAGCCAGTTCTATTCTGCTAGATTGGAACTTTCTTGTGAAATCAATCTGACTTTCAAAAACCATACTCTGTCTTCTGAACTATTTCTTCCTATTCATGAAATGTTACTCATTAAGTTCTTGAAACCTTGAACCTCTCAATCTAGTCTTCATTTAACATTTAAGGGAGGAGGGAAAGTGGAAGAAAAGTATGTAGGGGAATAACAATGTTTGACAAGAAATGTACTCATTATCTTACTTGTATAACAATAACCCCTCTGTACATCACCCTTACAATAAAATTAAATTTAAAAAAATTTGGAGTGTCTACTCAGCTGTACAACTACGTCCCTGAAAACTGCAGAAGAATCTCATCACTTAGGAGTTTAATAGATGAAAAACATGAGCAAATATGTTTATAATAGAACTGCTTCATGTGAGCTCCTGTGTATTGTGGGATGGCCATGGGAGAATCCACGAGGACTTGGGAAGAGAAGAACATTATTAAAAGGGCAATTGGGCTGAGAAATGAGTGTGTTAGTTTGACTCTTGAAGCTCTCGAAGGTTGGTAATATAATTTGGAGCCTGACAAATTTGTTTGTGTGATGTACGTGAATTTCACTTTTAGGCTGTGGATAAACATTGAAGGTTTTAAGTAGTGGGATATTACAATCAAGACTTCTTGATCTGTAGTGGTATACTGTAGAAGGCAAAGACTTGGGAAAGATTGGCCAACAGGAGCTTGAAGTTGGAGACCTAAGTAAAACGTGAACTTGACAAGTATAGTTTTGAAGAGTGGAAGGATGAGAGCCAAAAGAATTCATGGATCTTGGCATTTGATACGTTTATAAGCACCTTTTGCCTACACATTCTAAATGTTGAGACAGTTATACCATTGACAGAAGTCAAACAGTCATCAAAACTATATTCTGTGGAGAAGAATGTGTGTGATTTCTGAATAGTTGAATTTGAGTTATATGTGGAAATGTCATGTAGATATTTTTGACAAGCAGTTGGACATGTAGTGTTCAAACTTGGAATCAACCAGGAGATTGAGGGAGACATCCAGGAGTGAGAAGATAGAAGGTGAGAGATAAAGAAATTGATTATTATGCATTTATAGAGTGCCAGTAACTTTTATATATACATGTGTAACTTTATAATATATACATATTACTACCAAACATCCAATTATAGATGGGGGAAATGCTTTAATTCACCTAGTGGTACATTGCTAACTAATGGTAAAGCTGGAAATTGAATGTAGATATCCCAAACTTAATTGCTGTTTGAAGATACAGTATTTTGTATAATATCCAAGAGATTTAACAAAAAAAGACTTAAGAAGGACACTGAAATCTTTGAGAGTTATGAAAATTTGAAGCTTAGTGTTGAGTTGTTGGGGAAAAAGAAATAAAAGATCAAATTTGGACTCGAGATTTGTTTGTGAGGGATTTGGAGGAAAAGTCCCTTGAAGAATGAAGGTAAAGCTGGGTGCTTGTGACTCATGCTTGTGATCCTAACTACTTAAGAGGCTGAGATCTGAGGCTTGTGGTTCAAAGCTAGCCAGGGCAGGAAAGTCCTGAGACTCTTATCTTCAATTAACTATCTAAAAACGAAGTAGAACTATGTCTCAAAGTGGTTGAGTGCTAGCCTAGAACAAAAAAGCTCAGGGACAGTGCTCAGGACCTCAGTTCAAGCCCAATGATCAAAAAAAAAAAAAAAAAAATGAAGGTAAAGAAGAATAATAACCAGCACTGATGCTACACAATTCATATAGTAGATATCATAAACCTTAATAAATGGTACTGATTAAGGTATTTATAATGTCTTTATTAGATGAAAATAGAGGCTTAAGCATTTTCACAAGAAGGGATATAGAAAAGCATAGTTTAAAGCAGCAAGACTAAATGGTTAACTTAGAGTAAAATTGAGGTGAGAGGAAAGAGATAGTTAGGGAGCAAGGATAAAAGTTTACATCAGCCCAGTGCTGATGGCTCAAACCTGCTGTTAGCTACTCTGAAGGTTCAGATCCAGAGGATGAACATTCATGGCCAGTCAGGGCAGAGATTTCATCTCCAGGATAACTAGCACAAGGCTGGGCTAGAAGTGTGATTCAAGAGTACATCTGAGCAAGATCAATTACGACCAGTATTTGTGTTCTGTGATTTATACATTCCTTATTGTGAAGAGTTAGTCTGTAAATTAGTCTGTCTCCTCTAAATGTAAAACAGTACATCTTATCTCTCCTATTCCTTTATGTCTGCAATTTTTAAGACATTTGATAAAAGTACTAAAACTGGTGCCCCCCCAAAATAAAACAAAAATTGATTATTATAACTGTTTTCCTTGTTGATCATGAGGCTTTAACTCAGGGCCTGAGTGCTGTTGTCTGAGCTTTTATGCTCAAGCCTAGTGCTGTACCCACTTACAGCCACAGCTCTGCTTCTTGTTTTCTGGTGGTTGAGATAATGAGTCTCATAGACTTTCTTGCCCAGGTTTTGAACCCTGATCTTCAGATCTCAACTTTCTGAGTAGCTAGGATTACAGACATGAGACACTAGCTCACGGCTGTAACTGTTTTTTAAGTATGTTTTATTTGTTTTGTTGATTTTTGTAAGAACTGTATTTTGAACTGTACCACTTAAGCCATACCTGCAGCCATTTAAACAATTTAAAGTTCTTTCATCCCTACTTCAGTTGTACCTCTCAGCAGAGACAATCAAATAATGAATTTGGTGTTAAACACTGGTTATAAACAGTATACAGTCTGGTTGAACATGAGAAATTTATTGTACATACTCTTTTTTTTTTTTTTTTTCCTTTGCCAGTCCTGGGGCTTGAACTCAGGGCCTGGATGCTGTCCTGAGCCTCTATTGGAAATAAGAGTCATGTACTTTTCTGCCTGGGCTGGCTTCAAACCACAATCCTCAGACCTCAGCCTTCTGAGTAGCTAGGATTAGGAGCATGCGCCACTAGCTCCTTCTTGGCTTATACATATTCTTTAGTGTATGTGTGTGGTGTGTGTGTTTGTGTGTATGTTTAAATGTTAATACTGTGAAGATTTAGTTCATTTTGTACTGGCAAAACGTCAATGAGTCTTGTTAGGCATGTGTTTTAGTGCACATTCTCTTCGACAGGTGTTCTCAAACTTTCCTACTTTGACCCCTTTAAATATATAAAAGTTAACTTCTTTATCTGTGAATTTTTATGTACTGATATTTCTCTTATTAGAAATTTATGAGATGTATTTATATTTTAAAATGAGCTTATCAGGACTGGAGATGTGGCTCAAGCAGTATAGCATCTTCCTACCAAGTTCAAAGCCCTGAATTCAAACTCCAGTACTGGTGGATGGAGGATGAGCTCATTAGCCAGGAGCTGATGGCTTCTGGTAGCTGGTAATCCTAGCTGCTCAGGAGACTGGGATCTGAGGATTGTAGTTCAAAGCCAGCTGGGGTAGAGAAAAATCAAGCTCTAAACTCTACATAAATCTATAGCTCAGAGACAGCGCCTAGGTGAGTTCAAGCCCTAGGCTCTGCATACCCCATCTACCTCCTCACTTCCCACCAGAAAAAAGAGCTTATTGCATATAAACCTAAATAACCATTTTAATGAAGAGTAACATCTCCCAATGAAGTATTCTCCCGCAGGAGCCTCCCCCCCTTTTTTTTGTCGGCTGTGGGGCTTGAACTCTGGGCCTGGGCGCTGTCCCTCAGCTCTTCGGCTCAAGGTGAGTGCTTTACCACTTGAGCCACAGTGCCACTTCCCCCATTTTTTTTTAAAAATAAATCTCACTTAATCTTTAGTTTAATGAAACCTAGATCATCTATTTTTTCGTTCAGTCTCATATTAATGCATCAGCCTCTAGGGGGAAATGCTGTGTTACTTATGAGAAAATGAGTGAAAATGGCAAGATATAATTAATATGAACACAGTTTTGGCCTCACAGGCCACTGAAAAGGACTTAAGGATTCCAGGGGTTCTTGAAATAAAAAGAATTGTAGCACCGAATTGGTATATATGATTTCTTTTTGCAATGTAGGAAGGATATATGAATAGTTTTAATACTCATTTTTATCTTTAAAGTCAGATGTTTAAACTTTGTGAATACTTGATGATACTTAATGTATGAATTGATGTTGGTTCATTCACCCTGAAGGAAATAGCTAAGTTCCACTTCGCAATATAGAGCTGACTGCTGCTGCTTACTTCCACTGTAAAATTGTGTGTGTGTCTGTGTGTCTCAGTTGTGAGGCTTGGATTCTGCCCCTCCACTCCTGAGCTCAAGGCTAGCACTATACCACTTGAGCCACAGTGCCACTTCCTGTTTTCTGGTGATTTTATTGGAGGTAAGAATCTCATGGACTTTCCTGCCTGGGCTGGCTTTGAACAGCAGTCCTTAGATCTTAGCCTCCTGAGTAGCTAGGATTGTAGGCATGAGCCACCAGTACCTGGCTTCACTGTAAATTTTTATATTTTGTTGATTACTAAGTATGATTGCCCTTTACAATAGATCATCTGTATGTTTTTAGCCTGTAATAACCATCTTTTTTTTTATCTTTTTTTTTCCTACCAGTCCTGAGTGTTGAACTCAGGGCCTGGGCACTGTTTCTGAGCTTCTTTTATTCAAGGCTATCACTCTTACCACTTGAGCCACAGAAACTTAGGAGCTTTTTCTGTTTATATGGTACGGAGGAATCCAACCCAGGGCTTCATGTATGCTGGAGGCAAGCATTCTACCACTAAGCTACATTCCTAGCACTCATCTTTTGGTTTTGATCATACTTTTCTTAGAGGCCTAAGTAGAAAAAATGGGCAAAGGGTTCAAACAATGTTCTTAGTAGTGTCTGGAATAAATTAGTCATTTATCTTACCTCATTTGACTGTTACCCAAGTTAGAGATTTCTTTTGTTCTTAATTCTCAGGGAATTTTTAATCTTTGACATCAGTTCAAGTCCAGCTTAATAGTAGAATAAGGATGGCTCTTTAGCAGTTTCCAAGTAGCATTTATCTAATCAGTTTGTCAAGTATTTTGACAATTATCTGTATGCATGATTAGAATTGATTCAGGGAGAAATAAGAGTAAAGGAAAAGTTTGGTTGAAAAATCTTGTGAAAGCCAGGCGCTGGTGGCTCATGCCTGTAATCCTAGCTACTCAGGAGGCTGAGATCTGAGGATCGCGGTTCAAAGCCAGCCCGGGCAGGAGAGACCGTGAGAATCCTATCTCCAATAAAACCACCAGAAAACCGGAAGTGGTGCTGTAGCTCAAGTGGTAGAGCGCTCGCCTTGAACTGAAGAGCTGAGGGACAGCGCCCAGGCCCAGAGTTCAAGCGCCACGACTGACCAAAAAAAAAAAAGAAAAATCTTGTGAAACAATTTGGAATAAACTACCTAATAATAGAAAGTTGACAAAATGGTAGTTTTTTGTTTAAAACCAGGTTCACATACTAGGTTGTTAAAAATGAGCAGATAAATGGTCATTTTTGGGTAACTTCATATAGATATCTACAAACACTAAAATACCATTTTAAATACACCTTGATAATATGGTGGGGAAAATGCCTCATAAATGAGGAACCTTTAATATGAAGACATTTGTTGAAATAGTATAATTTTTTAAGTACTGTACAGTTTAGAGTGACCGCATAGAAAAATAACTGAAACTATTGTTAGTAGGAATGACAAGTTCGAATTTTGGTAGTATTGATTTGAACTCTTTAGTGGTGCTTATAAAGGCATAGATAAATATATAGAAACCTTTATATTCCACTGAGGCACTACAGTAAATTGGCCCAGAAAACCAATGTGACTCAAAAATGGAATTAAGAATTCAATTTTTCCATTCCATAAGCTATGGTTTTTCCTGGGTATGATGTATTTGGTAGACAACTCAATAGTTAGATTCATCAGCTACATTCACAATTGAAGAACACTTTTTTTTTTTTTTTGTCGGTTGTGGGGCCTGAACTCTGGGCCTGGGCGCTGACCTTCAGCTCAAGGCTAGTGCTCTACCACTTGAGTCACAGTGCCACTTCTGGCTTTTTCTGCTTATGTGTTGTTGAGGAATTGAACCCAGGGCCTCATGCATTCGAGGTAAGCACTCTACCACTGAGCCATCTTCCCAGCCCCCTGAAGAACACTTTTTAAATTAACCTACAAAGGTTTATAGGAAGCAACAGGTAGACAATAGTCGACCTAGAAATCTTACCTATAAGATTGAGTTTTGCAGAAATTTGTAATTTATTTTCACAGTAAATTTGAGAAACACCATCTTTTTGCATTTGACATTGATTCTGGTGATTGAGATGTCTACTTGATGAAAATTATTATTTAATATGATGGGTTTCACCCAGTAAATTACTGTACATTTTGCTGTTTGGTTAATGCCTTTGAAATTTGATTCAAATTTCTGCTTTTTACTCTGTAATCTAGTTGTAAGGCTTCGTATTTCACAAGGTATTTGTTCAGGGCAGTTTCTGCCTCTTTATAAATACTTACATCAGAGATAATTAAAAAAAAATCCAGGAAGGAAAAAGATACACATTTTTGTTTGTTTTTCTCTTTTACCAGTCCTGGGGAATTGGACTTTTTTTGGGGGGGGGGGGGGAGAGAACGGTCCAGTCGTGGGGCCTCCTGAACTCTGGGCCTGGGCACTGTCTCTCAGCTCTTCAGCTCAAGGCTAGCGCTCTACCACTTGAGCCACAGCACCACTTCCGGCTTTTTTCTTTTTGCTTATGTGGTGCTGAGGAATCGAACCCAGGGCCTCAGGCATGCAAGGCAAGCGCTTTACCACTGAGCCACTTTCCCAACCTCCCTGAGCTGCTTTTGCTCAAGGCTAGTACTCCAACACTTGAGCCACCACATTTTTATATTTTATTAACTATTCAAGCACAAAGGTAGGGGTGTGTGTGTGTGTGTTTGCGTGTTTGTGTGTGTATATCACAGGATTGGATGCAGATGGAGTCCCACATGTTGGAACTAACTGGAGGCTTTACTAATGAACTTGAACAAATTCCTTTTAAAGGCACTATTCAAGTTTGACACTTACATGTTGTTAATTAAACTCAGCATTAACCACAGCAGTAGTTTAGAGTACCAGTTAAAATATTATGGTGAGGAAGAATATTTTATTTCTGACATTATTTAGAATTGTCAGTGTAATATCAAGCTGAGTAAAAGTTTTAGTGTATTCAGAGTCTTGAGCCAGTTGCCCAATTACCACCTGCACCTGGTTACTTTTGGATTAGCTGAACAACTTTGTAGTCTCTCATCTCCCTCTGTAACGTCCCTAATATATCTTTATATACTTTGCCATTTTCTTTCTTAGGACCTGTTTTAGTTGAAGCAGAATTACAATACCCATAAGGGAATCTGAACTGTAACTCTTTAGGAAACAACTATTCTTTAAACGTCAATGACTATAGCAGGTAATTCACCTTAATGAAGAGCTCCAAATGAGCCATCCACTTTAGAAAGGACACAAAATCTTTTTTTTTATTTATTTATTTATTTTTTTTTTGGGAGGGGGGGTTCGGTCATGGGGGTCCAGTCATGGACCTGAACTCTGGGCCTGGGCGCTGTCCCTCAGCTCTTCAGCTCAAGGCTAGTGCTCTACCGCTTGAGCCACAGCGCCACTTCCGGCTTTTTTCCTTTTTGCTTATGTGGTGCTGAGGAATCGAACCCAGGGCCTCAGGCATGCAAGGCAAGCGCTCTACCACTAATCCACCTTCCCAGCCCATAAAGGCCTTTTATCATGGTTAGATTTAGTAAACAGATTCTATAAAGTTAATACAAACTGGAACAAGTTAGTTTTTAAGTGTATTCCTTAGGCATGATCATAGAAATAAGAAAGATTATTGTTTGCCTGCGAGCAGGAAAAGGACTGAGGAATGATTGCCAATAGTTAAAGATTTTTTTTTTGAGGTTGTGTTGAAAGTTATGGAGTTATGAATGGTCTACACAGGACTAAATTGTGTATTTGTAAACGGTGAATTTTTTGGTATGAGAGCTTTCCAAACTTTTTAAATAAAAACACAGAAATATTAAGTCATAACATGTCATTTTCATTGTTTTCTTGGATTGTGTGATTTTTATATCAGATTGACGACAATAGCCAGTACCTTACTACATGGCGCTGTAAGTTATTTTGTTGCTCTTGAATACCAAGTTTGTTCAGAGGATATCTTTAGTTTTGACATGCTATTTTAAGAAGTAATCCAGAGGACTGTACAAGGGAAAGGCAGGAAAAGAATCTTTCATTTGCTCTAGTTAATAACAACTAGATGCGAAGTGTAATGGGTTAGATGTTGAGTATATGTGTTAATTTTTTGTATTAAAGGTAAGGAAGCTAGAAAATTGATGTAAAGTCCCACAGTATAGGGCGGGCAGGCAGGCAGTTCTGAGATTGAGGTGATTTTTTTCTTTTTTTGGTCCGGTTGTGGGGCCTGAACTCTGTCCCTCAGCTCTTCAGCTCAAGGCTAGCGCTCTACCACTTGAGCCACAGCGCCACTTCCGGCTTTTTTCTTTTTGTTTATGTAGTGTTGAGGAATCAAACTCAGGGCCTCAGGCATGCAAGGCAAGCGCTCTACCACTGAGCCACCTTCCCAGCTCCTGAGATTGAGGTTTTTTTAAGTCCATTCTACAACCTCACATGGAAAGGAAATTTAGGAAAGAAAAAGTATGAGTTTTTTTTCTCCCTAGAAATTGAGAATATTATATTTCAACTTTGTTGCATATGAAAGTATATTTAAAAGTGATTTACCCTAGAGGGCACAAGTAGCTCCTACCTGTAATCCACTACTCAGCTACTCAGGAGGCTGAGATCTCAGGACTCAGTTCAGAGCCAGTACAGGTAAGAAAGTCCATGAGACTCTTAATAAGAGTCTCAGTTAACCACCCAAAAGCCAGAAGTGGAGTTGTTGCTCAAATGGTAAAAGCATTAACCTTGAGCATAATATTCAAGGACAGTGCCCAGGCTCTGAGTTCAAGCTCAAGAACTGGTGCGTCCATGCGCATACATACTCACACAAAAGTGACTTACCTTGTGGATATCCATAATAGACACCAGTTATTGTGAGGAAATTTTATTTTAAAGTTTTAGTAATTTTTAAAGTTTGCTAAAGATTTGCAAATACTATAGTAATTTCAGAGGATATTCTATGGGCAGATTATATCCAGTAACAGCTATTGTATAGACCAGTAACAGCTATTGTATGTTTACTAAAAGTTGCAAGTAGAACATGGTAGTGCTCACCTATAAACTACTTAGGAACTAAGGCAACAGGATTGCTAGTTTGTGTTTAGTCTGGAATATCTAAGCAAGACCCTGTTTCATTGTAAAACAGCAACAAAACCAAAAAACTGGAGAGCCATGTAGCCCTGGAGATCTGAGGACCAGGGTTCAAAGCCAGCCTGCAAAGGAAAGTCAGCAGAAATTCTTACTTATAATTAAGCACCAGAAAGTAGGAAGTAGAGCTTTGGCTCAAGTGATAGAGCAGTAGCTTTGAGCAAAAGAGCTCAGGGACAGCATCCCAGAACCTGAGTTCAAGAACTGGTGCATACACCATACACACAACACACAAAGTTGGAGGAAGATGCATTTTTGTCTCTTAGACCTAAATGAGTTTTTAGATCCATGAATTTATTTTAAAATTAATGCATTAGGTACGTTTAAATTAGAAGATGAAAGAAACAAAATAAGACTAAAAGGCTTAAAAGTTGTACCAGTTCCTCAGCCTTGTGTTTGGGTTACTAGATCTTTTTAATAACTTCAGATTATTCTGTTTATTTTCTGAATAGTCATTGTAGAAAATCTGCATGCAAAATGATTATTGCTTTAAATTTCTAGGAGTAGAATTACTAGTTTGAAAGGTAAGGCTATTTTTAGTTCTTCTTATATAATTTTACATTTCTGTGTGGAATTTAAACTTGCTCATTGTCTCATCAGCAGAGTGCCCTTTTTTGCTTTATGCCAATCCTCATTCATGCCAGTTAGGTAAGCAGTGTATTATGTCTCGTTTTAATTTGAGTTTCTTTGATTATTGGTTGATAAGATTTAAACTTACTTTCCTTGTGCTTACTGTTTAACTGTTGGGGTTTCCTTTGTCATTTGGGATCTCTGTACATTTTTTAATTCCCCTGGCTTGTATTGTCTGTGCATTGATAGACTGAACATAACATTATGTTTTCAAGTAGAATTACAGTCATTCTTGTGATCGGCTTCTCCTCTTCCTCCAGTCCATTAGTCCAATACTTGTAGCTTTTATTTAAATATTTCTTCAGTAAATTATACATTAAAGACATAAAATGAAACGTTAGGTAAGGAAGGGACTGTAAGCTCTTCCTTACTTAATTTTTCTATCAATATGTGTTTATTTTATGGAGTTGGCCATAAAGCATCTTTTTGGAAATAAGAATACATTTTGTTAAAAGCATACTGCTTATGTATACTACATTATAGTTTGTTGGCTTTAACGTGATGTAGTTTAATTAAGCCAGTCTATCTGCTATATTGAATCAAATGCAAAAGGAAGAAAGCTATAGAATTAGATGCTTAAGTATCTGCATCCAACAGGAATAAACTCTTAGTAACCAGTAAAAAATGTTACATACAAGTTAAAGTGAGGGGCTGGGAAGGTGGCTCAGTGGTAGAGCGCTTGCCTTGCATGCATGAGGCCCTGGGTTCGATTTCCCAGCACCACATAAGCAAAAAGGAAAAAAGCCGGAAGTGGTGCTGTGGCTCAAGTGGTAGAGCGCTAGCCTTGAGCTGAAGAGCTGAGAGACAGTGCCCAGGCCCAGAGTTCAGGCCCCATGTCCGGACCCAAAAAAAAAAAAAAATTTAAAGTGAGAATAGCATAAAAACTAGAAGAAACAAACTATTTTTACATGTAAGGCCTTTCAGTTCATATAATAAGTCTTCAAGAGATGTTTACCAAATTGAAAGGATGCTCAATAGACAGCAATGATGTATTCAAAATCAATTTTGATCTTAATCCAAAATTAATGTTTTAGCCCCAAGTCATTCTTTAAATTATGGCCTCCCCTGTGATTTCTAGGAGTCTAATATCCAGTGATTGATTGTTCTACTTGACAGTTCCAGCATTAAATTTCTTGACATGCTTAATTTTTCTATTCTTTTGGTTTTGTAGTCCAGGTTGTGTAATAAATCTGAACTATATCAGTCCATGTATACTGAGAACCATCCTGTTTTTTTTCCAACAAATGTTTCTGTGAAATGTACTTATCCTAAGTTTGCTGTTTGTTTGTCCTTGTTGCCAACTTTTGCTTCTGTCTCTTTGAAAGAATCAGCTACATTTAATTATTACATTAATCTTTATTTTCCTCAACTTAGCACAATGAGGTTGCATCATGATACACCTGTTTATCTCGACAAAAGTGCATGTAGTACACCTATCCTCTCCTCCCCTCCTCTCCTCTCCTCTCTTCTCTCCTGGTTTTGGGGCTTGAACTCTGGGCCTGGGCACTATCCCTCAGCTCTTCAGGTCAAGGCAAGCACTCTACCACTTAAGCCACAGCGCCACTTGCAGTTTTCTAGTGGTTAATTGGAGATAAGAGTCTCATAGGCTTTCCTGACTGGCTGGCTTTGAACTGCAGTCTTCAGATGTCAATATCCTGAGTAGCTAGGACTATAGGTATGAGCCACTGGTGCCAGCAAGTATGAGAATTTTATCTCCAGTTCACCAGAAAAAGACCAGAAGCAGAAGTGTGTCTTATATGATAGAGCTGTGAAAAAAATCTAAGAGAGAGCACCGTGGACCTGAGTTCAAGTCCCAATACCATTATCTACCTCCATTCCTCAAAAAAAAAAAAATCATCTAACAGAAAGCCTATTATTTCTTAAAATACTGAATAATTTTGTTTAATGTATTGAATAATGTTACCAAAACCAGGATGAGTTTAAGTCATACCATCAGAAGTCAGCAACTATGTAACCATCTTTAATTTGTCCAACTATTGCACTTCTCTAAACAAAAACATGGGATAATAGGAACATAGTAGCAAGGCAAAAATAAAACTTGACAATAGTTTCATATAGCTTTAGAATTTCTAGAGATAAGAGCAATATTTTAAAGACTTCCTAATTTTTTTATGATTCCTAAATGGTAACAAACATTTTCATATACTTTTCTGTTTTTTGTTATTGTTGTCATCGGTTGTGGGGCTTGAACTCGGCCTGGTACTGTCCCTGAGCTCTTCTGCTCAAGGTGAGCACGCTTAACACTTGAGCCACAGTGCCACTTCCAGTTTTTTTTGGTGGTTAATTGGAGATAAGAGTCTCATAGATTTAATGCCCAGGGTGCTTTGAACCGCAGTCCTCAGATCTCAGCCTCCTGAGTAGCAAGGATTACAAGTGAGACATTGGCGCCCAGCTTCTGTTTTTGTATTTTTTATATGGATAGGAGTACAGTACCCACACATTTTTAAAATGGATATATGCATACTTGTAAATATACAAATCATTGAAGAGTGAATTCTGTGTTTTTTTAATGAGCATTATTTGTGAGGAAGCAAGGTAATAGGGAATTTCCATAGTAAGCTACAAAATCCTTTAAAAGTAACATTCAGTTTCTGAGGATGGTACTCCATCACAGTGCCATATAACTTTAAAATGTTAGCTGACCTCAGAAGTTATTTTATCTAGCTTACTTTCATACATGAGGAAGCTGGTGATCAGCTTAAATTATTTCAAATAAGGTAGTAGGCATCCGGCTGAAAACAAAATATAAGAAAGAACTGTAGCTTTGTAGTTTAAAAACAAGGAAAAACCCAGATGGTATCATTTCTACACAGGAGGGAGATTGAGTACCTTCTTGTCACTGTAAGTATATGTCTTTCTTAAAACATTTCTATTTTTTTAATTTGCAATTATGTATTAATAAGCCTTCAGGAAAATTTGCTTTGGATCTTTTTTGGGGGGGGGGGGGGTCCGGTTGTGGGGCCTGAACTCTGAGCCTGGGCGCTGTCCCTCAGCTCTTCAGCTCAAGGCTAGCGCTCTACCACTTGAGCCACAGCGCCACTTCCGGCTTTTTCCTTTTTGCTTATGTGGCGCTGAGGAATTGAACCCAGGGCCTCAGGCATGCAAGGCAAGGCAAGTGCTCTACCACTAAGCCACCTATCCAGCCCCATGCTTTGGATCTTTTTTAAAAAATAAGTTTTTTATTGTGAAAATACTGTATAGAGAGGTTACAGTTACATGATCAAGGTAATGAGTACATTTCTTATCAGCATTATTGCCTCCTTTGTTTTTCTCCTACCATCTCTTCCCTGGCACCTCCTCAACTACATCTCCCCTCCTTCCTCCCCCCCCCCCCCCCAAAATTGTAAAGTTCGTTTTTCAACATAGTGTCTTGTACTTCTCATTGTTGCAATGGGTCAACCTGTATCCCTATTTAAACAATTTGTTTTTTCCCTTCTCCTCCTCTGCTTTGTCATCTTAGTGTCATAAAAGCAAAAGAATAAAACTAGATACAATCAGTATAATTAATTTTAAAATAAGTTTTAAGAAAAATAATTGGTTTTAAGTTTAAGGAAAAAGTAGGAATAAATATCCATTCAGAGATTCAGAAAGGAAATAAAGGTGTAACAAAGGTTAAAAATTACTGATCATTGCCTTGATAGAAGTAGGGAAATGCAAATTCAAGAAACTGTCAACTCTGCCAATTCATTTTCATCTTTGCCAGTTCTGCCTTAATGAATTTCTAGGAATTGCTAAATACTAACAACACTTTCACTAACAATTTATAACAACAAATAAAAATTTCTTTTTGGTTAAGTATGTTATATCTAATGAAGAGAATACACTATAAATTTTTCAGGAAGATGCTGGCTATGACTACATCATGAATACATAAGAAAAGGAAGTAAGATAACAAACAGTATTGTTGAGTGGATTTTAGCTGTTAATAAATGATCAGAAAATTTCATTCTATAGGTCCTATTTTGATTTTATAAGTTTATGAAATTTATAAGCTGATTCAAATAACAATCACACTACAGGCTACATAATAGATTGAAAAGACTTTCAGAACCAAACTCTAGTGGTCTGAATGTCAAAGTAAAATTTTATGAAGGGCGGGTAAACAGTGTAACTATGAAACTAAAAAACCACAGTCAACATGACTGTACATAATGGTTATATTGTAACTTAACCTGTGTTAAGTTACCTAAAATGCCATTTAATTCTCACTAAAATTTCTCTCAAGCAGATGTAAGTACACGCTTTACAAATGAGAGTACTGGGGTTGGGGATTTAGCTCAGGCAAATGTAAGACCCTGAGTTCGGTCTTGTTCTGTCCTTAGCTGGGGGCAGGGCGGGGGAGCTATAAAAGACTCAAATAATAATAATAATGCAACTAGCATACAAATGAGAGCTATAGTATAAGATCTTAAAATCATCTACATGGTTGGACTCATTGAAAACCAGGTCTTTGTCCAGAATATCACAATTTCTGGTGTTTTTTTTTTTTTTTCTTCCACTAGGAAATTTTGTAGTTTTGAGGTTGATTTCTGGTTTGAGGACTTTATAAAGAAAACTGGTAGTTTTTTTCCCCTTGGAATTTTTCTTCCCCTGAGATTTGTTTGGACTCATTCTGAGTCCAAATGATCATTTCATCTCTTGTCTTTTTTTTTTTTTTGTCTTTGGTGAGGCTTGAACTCTGGGCCTGGTCAGTATCCCTCGACTCTTCAGCTCAAGGCCACTTGAACCACAGCACCACTTGAGCCACAGCTCCACTTCCTCTTTTCTGGTGGTTTATTAGAGATAAGACTTTTCCTGCCCTTTCCTGCCCGGGCTGGCTTTGAACCGCTATCCTCAGATCTCAGCCTCTTAAGTAGCTAGGATTACAGGCACCCAGCTACTCTTGATTCTTTGTGTTTATTACTATATGTGTTCTAAACTAGGTCAAGAACTAAATTTTTATGGTTTTGTTTTTCATAGTTATTATTCGTTTGAATGAAACACTGCATTGAAAAACAGTGGTTGGCTGGGCACCGGTGGCTCATGCCTGTAATCCTAGTTGAGGAACAGTGTTCAAGCCCAGAGTTCAAGCCTCATGGCCAACAACAACAAAAAAAAAGAAAGATAAACTGTGGTTACTTTGGGCATATTTTCCTTATTTTCAAAACAAAAGAACTTTTCTCTGAAAAGTAGCTTTCATAATTTTTTTCAGAATACTTGTAGCAGTATTCTTATAATACAAAATTATTGAAAATACGAATATCCAGCAGTGGGAAAAATAACAGTATGTAGATTCATTTTTTTTTTTTTTTTTTTGTCTGTCGTGGGGCCTGAATGAACTCTGGGCTGGGCACACTCTACCACTTGAGCCATAGTGCCACTTCTGGCCTTTTCTGTTTGTGGTGTTGAGGAATCGAACCCAGGGCCTCATGCATGCAAGGCAAGCGCTCTACCACTGAGCCACCTTTCCAGCCCAGATTCCATATTTTTTAACCATGATCCTCATGTGAGAATTAAATCTTACATCAGACTCTGGTGATTGTATACATGAACTCCCAGCCAAAACTTAAGTTTCACAAAATAGTATATTTGTTTCTTCATATACACAGATTTAACTTGGACCAAAGATATTGAGGACAAAAATTCTGGAAGTTCCAAAGAGCAAGACTTAAATTTGCCATATGCCAAACACATGAATGAAATGATGTTCAGACATACTCTTGGGCCCTCTCATCATTTCAGAGACTCTTCCCAACATTCCTTGTTCAGAAATTGTTTACTTCTCTTTCATTTATGTACTGCAGAGTTTTATTTCATCGATGCATCGGAATGTACAAAAGATGTCTTTCCATCTTGTTATTATTCCTTAGAGATGTACCTTGGCACCTTTTTATATAGCATTTACATTGTATTAAGTATTATTGTAAGTGATGAGATTGATTGAGAATATAGAAGATGGACAAAGGTTACATGCAAATTATATGCCATTTTTTATTTTTTGTGTTTGGTTGGTCATGGGGCTTGAACTCTGAGCCTGGGCGCTGTCCCTCAGCTCTTTAGCTCAAGGCGAGCACTCTAACCCTTGAGCCACAGCTCTACTTCTGGTTTTCTGGTGGTTAATTGGAGATAAAATTCTCATGAACTTTACTGCTCTGGTTGGCTTTGAACTGTGATCCTCAGATCTCAGCCTCCTGATCTATGCCATTTTGTATAAGGTACTTTAGTATCTTCATTTGAGGATGCTAAAACCAGTTTCACTATAGGATAACTGTATTTGCCCCTGTTAATGTGCAACATCTATTATGTGTAATGTTTTCGAGGTTTTTTTTTTAATTTAGATCCATTATAAAAGTTATATTACTACTCATTAAGCTTATTTTCACAATCTGCTAATAGTGATTTTCAACCTGTAGTTTGAAAAGCATGAGACTCTTATCTCCAGTTAACCACCAGAAAACTGGAAGTGGTGCTGTGTCTCAAGTGGTAGAGTGCTAGCCTTGTACTGAAAAACTCAGGGACAGTGCCCAGGCCCAGAGTTCAAGACCCATTACTGACAGGGAAAAAAAAAAAATCAAAGATACTGTCTCAAAGGCTTTTTTTTTTTTTTAAACAATCCTTCCTATACAGGAAGGTTATTAAATCCAGTCCATTCACAAAATGGCTCTTTGCATCTGCTCTGGTGTCTTCTGCCATATCTGCATATTTATGCATAACTGAGATAAGAGCTTCCGTAACATTGTTATTTCAATAACCTGAAGCTGTTCTGTTACCTCTGGGCTCTCATCCTCCTATTTATACAGTGAAGCCCATGGAAAATGGGAAGAAGCTTGTTATTGGCTGCTCCCACCATAACCACCACTTCCACCACTGCCTCCTGGACCATAGTTTGTTCCACCATATAAGTCCCCTTATGTTCCTACTACCATCAAAGTTTCCACTCTCCATTGGACCATAGTTAGAAGGTTGTAATTTCCAAAAATCATTCTAATTTCCACTTCCATAATTTCCTCTTCCATAATGGTCATAACTGTTAGCATTATCCCCAACCCCGTCCTCAGCTCCACCCAACCTGAGCTCCTCCCTGCTCTAGAGTTCTGCCATGTAGCTGGCCACTCCTACTCTCCACCCAGACATACCTACGCAAGGATCTTGCTTACTACTCCCAGAGCTACCCACGTGGATAGGGGCCAATGCCATATTGCTCCCTCACCCGAGAGAGATGTGGCCCCGATATTAAACCTTATAATAATCTTTCTCCTGTGTGTGCCTGCCTCTCCGTGGTCCCCTGGGACCGCCAAGATGGATCCTAATAATACCTCTGAAGCCCCCACCCTGATTGCCATATCCTGATTGCCAGGTCCTCCACCACCATGTCCTCCTCTTTTTCCTCTTCCTCCTCCTTAACCAGGGCTACCTCCAAAATTGCCACCTCCAGGGCCTCCTCCACACACACTATAGCTATCCCCATATCCGCATCCATTTCCTGGTCCTGGTCCAGAATTTCCCCCAAACCAAAATTCCGTCCTTTTCTTCTAGAACTTTGGACCTCTTGCATTTCTTGTCTAGACAATGCCTTTTTTACTTCTGCATTATGACCATTGATAATGTGGTATTTTGCAATACAATTTTATCCACAGACATCAAAAGTAACAAAGCCAAAGCCTCTTTTGTTTTCAGACTGCTACCAGTAATTATCTCAATGGTATCAATTTTTCTGTGTTCTTCAGAGTAATTTCTAAGGTGATGTTCTTCACTATCTTTAATTCTACCAGCAAACAGCTTCTTTACAGTCACATGAGCCTCTGGTTTGCCAGACTCCTCTCTTGCTACATATAGCACATTTTGGCCTAACCACTCTCCCACCAATTAAATGAGGCCTGGCAGCCAGGGTAGCATTAACCTCAGCCATGGATGAGAAAGTTACAAAACCAAATTCTCTTGCTTGCAGGATCCCTCATAATAACCACACCGTGTGAGCTTTCCTCATTGCTCACAGTAGTTTCTCAAACTTTGTTCTGTGGTTTCAAAGCTTAAGCCACCAATAAAGAGTTTATGAAACTGCTCCTTTTCTCTCTATTTCCTCTCCAAAGGAACAGTTTCTAAAGTTTTCTTATCTGGAGAAGCATGCCCGGTTGGACCCCTTATCATGTGTTCTTTGGTGGTGGTGGTGGTTGTCGTGGGGCTTGAACTCTGGGCCTAGGAGCTGTCCCTGAGCTCTTCAGCTCAAGGCGAGCACTCTACCCCTTAAGACATAGCACCACTTTGGTTTTTCTGGTCGTTTATTGGAGATATGAGTCTCACAGACTTTCCTGCCTGGGCTGGCTTTGAACCATGATCCTCAGATCTCAGCCTTCTGAGTGGCTAGGATTAACAGGCATGAGTCACTGGTGCCCTGCTTAGCATGTGTTGAGAGAAGAGTTTTTAAATAATGTAATTGATAAAGTAGTAATAATGTCTTATTTGAGAAAATCAATTTCTATGTAACTAGTTGTATCTCCCATTTTCTTAATATTATTTATAGAAATTTTCTACATTTTCCCATTTAAGATTATCTGATCCTCTTACATAGATTGTATTTGGTATATTACATACCTTTTTAAAAATTTTCACTGGTATCTGTGGTCCCATAGTGTTAATGGTTTTGAAAAGTATGGAAATTATGAATCTTTGCCTAGTAGGGCTAGTTTTACTCCATGTAAAGAGACTTGTTCTTCAGACTAGCTTCTTGGTGTGTGGTGTCTTGGTTAGCATTCTAAGGTCTGTTTTTGAAATAATAGCATTTATTGGATTGAAATGGAAATGTGACAATCAAAAGATTGATTAATAGAATCTCTGAAGTATATTTCAAAATCTTATTAAAAATTCTAAAATAGTAAAATTTGTATTGAAACTTATGTATTGTTTGTCATTCTCACTATTACCATATTCTGTCCAAGAATAGGTGTGTTTGCTTCCATTCAGACCATTTTTGGGTTCTTTGATAAAGTTTTATAGTTTTCTTCCTATTATAGGTTTTACATATTTAAATCTTTGCCTCATATTCTTCACTTTTCTTTAAATATGAACTTTATTAATACATAGAAAAGTTCCTAGTTTTTACTTGTTAACCAAATTGTTAAACTTAGTTCCAAAAGTTTATTCTCTTAGTTAAATCACAAATATTTTTATTGAATAACAAAATTGACCTTATCTTCTAAAAGCTTTTTTTTTCTCCGTTTTTCCTTTCTTGTTTTTCTTTTTTTAGCTCTTTTCACTTATGGATATGAAACCTCCTATTTCTAGAGCAAAGATGATTCTCATTACTAAAGCTGCTATTAAAGCTATTAAGGTAAGAGTAAAATAGATAATTTAGGAATGTTACTGAAATTTTATAAAGGTTGTTAAACATGAGACTATCTTATAAAAAATGCCTAGATTAAGGAAGATTAGCTTTTGCTAAAAATTTATGATAATACTATATATATATATGCCATTTCAAAGCAGGTTTCTAAATTTTATTTAATTATTGTCATAAACCAGCTATTACTTTCCTTCTTATAAAAGGAAAAGGGGAGAAAAATAAAATGTGGGCTTTTTGAAATATATTACCTGAGATCACATTGAATTGACCCAGACCCACTTCATAAATGGTATTGCCTAGTTATGATTTCATTATTCTGTTCATAAGGTTTGCCTAATACCTTGCTTTATGAAGATTAAATATCTAAGGAAAGATTTTTCTGCTTGGTAGGACTTCGTAGTTTTTATTTTGGGTAATTTCTTTCTTTGGTTTGTTATCAAAGTTTTTTAAGCTGTTGATTTTGGATTATTTCTCATGGCTCATTGAATATTATCTTGATAACCTCTTAATTATATGAATTTTAAAGTCTTTCTGTAGTGAAAAGAATATAGAAATGTGTGAATTGGCCACAATTTCTTTTCTTTTCTTTTCTTTTCAGCTTTATAAGCATGTTGTTCAAATAGTAGAAAAATTCATCAAAAAGGTAATTATTTTATTTATTACCTTATTTGTGACCTATGTTTGTATTTTACCTTATAAATTATAATTTGTATATTTGCTATTTGCTTCTAAACAGTAGGTTATCAAAGAGTAGTTTATGTTCTCTTTAATCACTAGTTTAAATTTATTTTTTTTATTAAGAGCTCAGCATTCAACTTTGATATCGTCCTCACAACAGAGTTTATCATAAGCCTAGGACCCTTCCTCAGGTTGATGGGCCCACTCTACCCTTAGCCCCATCTATTCTATTGACATTAATTCACGTTGAATATTTCAAACCTTGAATATTTCTGAGAGGAAGTTGGAGAGGGTACTGGTAATTAACTGCTTCTCCCACTGAACTTACTACAAACATCTGCATTTTATTTGTTACCATGATTTACCACCCAGCTGAATAGAGGTTTTATAGGAAATGCTTCAGTAGCTAAACATAACAGGAAAAAAAAGTGCGGATCTTAGTATAGCATAAATCATTATAGAATAAATTTCTGTATGTACAGTTGCTAACTGAATAGGGTTTTACTTTTTCCTTGCCAGTCCTGTGGTTTGAATCTAAGGCCTGGGCTCTTCCCTGAGAATGAGTGTTCAAGGCACTGCTCCTGAGCACTCGTGTTCAAGGCTAGTGTTCTACCACTTGAGTCACAGGTCCACTTTAGGCTTATTGGTAGTTAAGAGCAAGAACTGCCAGCGTTACCAGCTAAACTTTTACTTTTATTGCCATATTGTCTTCCATAAAGGGTCTTTTCCTTTTCTACAACCATCGGAAATGCATGTAGGTGTCTGTTTCTAGTACTGCTTTGCCAATTTGCTAGACTCTTCTCCTAATTTTTATTTCTCTAGTTCTGTACTTAAGTAAGATTAAATTGATGTGTTGATAAATTACCTCTTTATAATTTTGCAAGGTGAAAATTGTTGAATTGCTGTAGGGGGATATTCATGAACGTAGTTTAGAGAAGGGTTATACCTATTCTGGAAGAAGGTAGAAGAATCAGAAAAGTGAAGTCTTAGGGTTATGAAGTATCAAGTAATGGAAATATGTATAGACTTGGGAATTTTGACAGCTTAGCCAGTTAGATAGCTGAAACATTTGTGCAATTTCTGAAGTCAGTGACATTTACATAAGGTTATCAAAATTTGAGATTAATAAGGGTTAAATTACAATTTTGGTTTATTTGTACTGAATTTACATCTTGTTCCTTGCAGTGTAAACCAGAATATAAGGTTCCAGGATTATATGTAATTGATTCAATTGTGCGACAGTCTCGTCATCAGTTTGGAACTGATAAAGATGTTTTTGGGCCAAGATTTTCTAAAAATATAACTGCTACATTCCAATATTTATATCTTTGTCCATCTGAAGATAAGGTATTGTTAATAATTTTAAGGCTAAATTTATATTCATTAAATGTATGTTATTTGAAACTTACTGTATTACTAGATAAAATCTTGTAATTTATATGAGTTTGAAGGAGGTTTTTTATTACAGTGGTTATTTCATGTGTCTTTTTTGTCGGTCTTGGGGTTTGAACTCTGGGCCTGGGAGCTGTCCTTGAGCTCTTCAGCTCAAGGTGAGCGCTCTACCTCTTCAGCCACAGCTCCACTTCTGGATTTCTGGTGGTTTATTGGAGATAAGAGTTTCACAGACTTTCCTGTCTGGGCTGGCTTTGAACTGTGATGGTCAGATCTCATCTTCCTGGGTAGCTAGGATTACAGGCATGAGCCATCGGCGCCCAGCTTATTTCTTGGGTTTTTTTTATGAATCCCTTAGGAAGGTTGTATTGTTGGTGCTTGCTTTGGCAGCATATTCACACACATATACACAAACTTGGAATGATACAGAGAAGATTGGTCCTCATACAAGGGATGTTGTCCTGTTTAATATGATTAGTAGAATCTAAGAATGGAGTTATAATTGTGGAGTGCAGAGAGAAATGAGTTGCTAATCAGATTAACAAGTCTAGCTATTCAGTTTAGGGAGATGAATACCTTCTAGAGATCTGCTGAGCAGCAACATGGTACCTCTAACAATTCAGTATTTTACATTTAAAATTTCTTCTTTGATTCATATACTTCTCTAGGGTAACCATTTTTTGATCGTTGATAGATTTTTCTTATAAACTACAGTGAAAACAAGAAATAAAATACTTCTGTTAGTTGGGTGCTGGTAGCTCATGCTTGTAAACCTTGCTACTCAGGAGGCTGAGGAGCTATGAGGATCATGGTTTGAAGACAGCCCGGGCATGAGAGTCTTTATCTCCAGTTAAACACTGCAAAAACTAGAAGTGGACCTGTGGCTCTCAATTGGTAGAGTGCTAGCCTTGAGCAAAAAAGCTCAGGATCAGCACCCAGGCCCTGAGTTCCAGTCCTACATCACATATACACACATGGACGCATGTATACCTACATATATACATACATACATACATATTTGTATATACACATAATTGTGTGTGTATACACATGCATACTTCTGTTGACTCTTCAGGTCTATAGATTGTTTCATACTCTAGAAAGGCTAATTATAGTAGTTTAACTGAGTAGTAATTCTGATGTACTTTGTTTATAAAACATACTTTCTAAGAAGATGTTAGATATAAATATTTCAGCAAATATTCATGTTTTTTACACATAACAGAGTAAAATAGTCCGTGTGCTAAATCTTTGGCAAAAAAATGGAGTGTTCAAAATTGAAATTATCCAGCCTCTCTTGGACATGGCAGCAGGAACCAGTAATGCAGCCCCAGTAGCAGAAAATGTTACCAATAATGAAGGTACAGTAGAGTGTAAACCTAGATAATCATGCTATTTTTCTCTGTGAAAGATTTCATGTCTATCTGTATTACTAAAGTTTTTTCATAAGAAGGAAACTTTATGTCTTAGAAGATGCAGCTTTCTTTTCTTGAATTTCTTTTTGTTTTGTTTGAGATCCTGGGCTCAAACTCAGTACCTGACACTTTTGCTCATTGGCTAGCAGTGCTCTACCGACTGAGCTATGCTTCCAGTCCCTCAATCAAATTCTTATTTCTAATGAAAATATGACATTTTTATCCTTACTATAGTATTAAGTTCAGTAACCACAATCTCTATATTACTATGTATTAAATTTGGTGCAATTTTATTTTAGCCATAAAACTTGAAGGGAGCTCAAAAAAGGAATAAACATTGACATTTTTCTTAAGCCCTACTGCTCTTTGCTTTTTATTTTAGGCTCACCTCCACTTACAGTAAAAGTTTCCTCTGAACCTCCACAAGCTACTCCAAACTCTATACCTGCTGTACCACAGTTGCCTAGTTCTGATGCTTTTGCTGCTGTGGCTCAACTTTTTCAGACAACTCAAGGCCAACAGGTAAGCTACCTACTCAAAGATCAAATAGTTTGCAGGGTATGGTATTGTTGCCAGTTCTTATTTCCCATTCCTTGTTCATAAATTCTTTGGAGGGAGAAATGTATGTACCTTTTAGCTTAAATAACTTCTTGTTCTTTAGGGATACAGTAAGGAAAATGATAAAATGAAAAACAAACTTAATTACCTAGTGTTATTGCTCAGAATTCTAGCATTTCTGATTGATAATTATTTTGATTGAATTTTTCTAGATTTCAAGAAAACTTACTGTTAACACAGTTAAAGATAACTGTTATCTTTTAGGTTGTCGGTATTGTTTTTTCAGTATAGATTTTTAAATTTAAGCAATTCACACTGTCTCATCTAGTCATTCACAGATTTAACCATTAGCAAAGTTGGTTTTCCCAGCTAATGACTAATTTCATTATTCATACTGTCTTAAGTTGTTTTGTTTTGTTCTATGATTATATTTTGTTGTGTCATTTATTAGTTTTCCTATTCTTTAAGCTTCAGCAGATCCTTCAGACTTTTCAGCAACCACCAAAACCACAGTCTCCTGCTCTTGACAATGCTGTGATGGCTCAGGTTCAGGCTATCACGGCTCAGTTAAAGACAGCTCCTACACAACCACCTGAACAAAAAGCTGCTTTCCCCCCACCTGAACAAAAGACTGCATTTGACAAGGTATGCCTCTCACATTCCCTTCCTGTCTATTTTAACACTTCAGATGGTGGGGTTTACCCCTCCTGTAGCTTTTCTATTGTTCATTTTGTTGTTTGTGGTTTGACATGTTTTTTTTCTTTTTCAACATGAAGTCATTTTTATCCTGGCTATAAATGTATGTATATTGCAGAAATTTTTTGAGAATAGAGAAAAGTGAGCTGAAGAAAAATTCTTTATTAAATCCCCCATTGTATTTGGGTATTCCTGTCTTAATTGATTTGAATTGTGATTTCCTTAGTGTTATACCTTAACTGGTCTGTCTACTATTTATTAATTTGCATCAGGCATAAAACAAGGAATTCTGTTGTTT
Source organism: Dipodomys spectabilis (assembly GCF_019054845.1). Lineage (NCBI taxonomy): Eukaryota > Metazoa > Chordata > Mammalia > Rodentia > Heteromyidae > Dipodomys > Dipodomys spectabilis. Next base: position 434,981 of record NW_024870784.1, on the reverse strand, counting down.
GATATATGGAATTTGACTAAAAGTCCATTTAAAAAATTGTTGTGTGTGTGTGTCTTGGTCATAGGGCTTGAACTCTGGGCCTGGGCACTGTCTCTGAGCTCGTCAGATCAAGTGAAGCTCTCTCTGTACCACTTGAGCCACAGCACCACCGGTTTTCTGGTGGTTTATTGGAGATAAGAGTATCACAGAGGGGCTGGGAAGGTGGCTCAGTGGTAGAGCGCTTGCTTTGCATGCATGAGGCCCTGGGTTCGATTCCCCAGCACCACATAAGCAAAAAAAAAAAAAAGAGTGTCACAGACTTTCCTGCCCAGGCTGGCTTTGAACGGTGATCCTCAGATCTCAGTCTCTAGGATTACAGTCATGAGCCAGCAGTGCCCAACTTTAAAGTCCATTTTAACCTAGTCAATAGAAATTACCTACTTTAGCTTTTTCATAGATATTGAGTCTGCACAGAAGCACCAGAAGTTTATCTTTGATAAACTTCAGGGTTTTTTCCCCCAATTTCTTCAAGTCTTTTTAGAGTAATATGTATACACCACAAAATTTTAAAAAACATACCTTACATGTATTTAAACTACAGATTATATTTTGTGTGTCTGTCAGTGCTTAGACTTGATCTTAGAGCCTTGGCACTGTCCCTGAGCTTTTTTAAAGCCCACGGCTAGCATTTGAGCCACAGCTCCACTTGTGGCTTTTTTGGTGGCTAATTGGAGATAAGAAGTCTCAGATTTTCCTTCCTCGATCCTCAGATCTCAGTCTCCTGATGAGCCAGGTATGAGCTACTGGTGCTTGGCAGGTTTATTTTTTATAAGAAAACGTAAGCCAGTTTTAATTTTGGTTCCTGTCACCTGCTATCCTGATGTTGAGTTAAATGTTAGTGTTTACCACTATAAAATAATGGTTATGTTATTGTTGCCATGATTGTTAAATAATCTGTTATGTACAAAACAAGTCTGTGTTCAGAAAATATTAACTAATAATTTACACTAAGGATTTCTATTATCTGGTCTAGAGTCAAAGAAACACAGAATTAGCTGTATCTCATAGCACCTTGGTTTTGTTCTATATACTGTGTTGTCCAGTGACAAGCTTTCCCTTGTACAAATAAGTAGAACCACAGTCACCAGACAAAATGCTACAGAAAAACATGTTAGAAAGTTGAGGTTGACATCCATAAACAGGATTACCACTGCAGTATGAAATAAGATTGCTTGTTGGTGGCCAAAGACAGTGCTTTGAAGAAAAAATGACCTGTGTCCACATGGTGGTTCTACCATTTACTCACTATATAGTCTTGGTTATAGTTCTTAATCACTCTAGTTTCCTTATCAAAACAAAAAAACCTAGGTCAGGCGCTGGTGGATCATGCCTGTAATCCTAGCTACTCAGGAGGCTGAGATCTGAGGATCACTGTTCAAAGCCAGTCCAAGCAGGAAAGTCCATGAGACTCTTATCTCCAATTAACCACCAGAAAACCTGAAGTGACTCTGTGTCTCAAGTGGTAGAGTACTAGCCTTGAGTTGGAGAGCTGAGGGTCAGTGCCCAGGCCCAAAATTCAAGCCCCAGAACCAACAACAACATTTTAAAAAATATAGCTATTGAAGTTTTTTTGTGATGATGAAGTATTTGTATAATCTGCAAAAGCACATTATTTGATGTCCAGTATGTTACTTTCGTTTAGAATAAGTTTTGAAATTACTTTTGGAACAATGGAATATATTGATTTGTTTGTGTGTGTGTGTTTGTGTCAGTTGTGCCTGAACTCTGGACATGGGCTCTGTCCCTGAGCTCTTCAGCTCAAGGCTAGCTCTCTATACCCTTGAGCCACAGCGCCACTTCCAACTTTTTCTGCTTAATGTGGTGCAGAGGGATCAAACCCAGGACTGCCTCATGCATACAAGGGAAGGCAAGCGCTCTGCCACTGAGCCACCATCCCAGCCCTGACTTTTGTATTTTAAAGAAAAGTTTTGGTTTTTAGAAAGAAGCTAATGAATGGGTAGCGAAACAACTTTGTTACACTGTCCTATGCCATTCCTTTTACTTTGCCATATATTCTTGGTTAATCTGCATATATATGTTTATAATGATTGGGTAAGACTTGTAATACATTAATAACAGCTGTCAAAACATGTACAGCCCATTTTCATGAGAAAGGTTTTAGAAAAACATATACTGCTAAATTATGAAATAAGATTGAAAATGCTTAAAATGAAACAATATTATTGTAAAAGGAAAACAATAATAAATTGTATCTTTCAGAGTGGCATTTGTGTAAAAATTGTTTTATGTTTGAACCAAACTTCTCCAGAACACATGGGAACATGAGTTTGCACACAACAGCACGGTGGTTTATAGCTGGTAGCAAACATGTTTTGTTTCTGTAAAGTTTCTGTTCAGTGACTCAAAGTTAAATTCTAAAATGGAATATTGACATACCTATTCTAGAAGCTGCTTGACAGATTTGATTATGATGATGAGCCAGAAGCTGTAGAAGAATCAAAAAAAGAGGATACTGCTGGCATCACTCCTGTGGTTCCTGCTGTTGCAGTGCCCCCTGCACCTACCGTGGCTGCACCTGCTGCTGCCGTTGCTGCTGCTGCTGCTGTGGCTGCTGCCACTGCTCCTGCGCCTCCTTCAGCCACACCAGCTGCCACCTCTCCTCCTCCACAGGCACCATTGTGAGTTTCTTTTTAATTTCTCCACAAAGTTGGTAATAGTTATGAGGCATAATAATCGTAGGGACATTTAGCGGTCAAAACAATTTTAACGGAGTCATTGTAGCTTTTGTCCTCAGGAGGGAGGGTACACTATCACATTTATAGTAAAAAGTGACTTTTATGTTGAAAGTAATAGTGGACATGTAAATGAGTATATGGGTTAACAAGATTCAATAAAATGTTAGGACTTATGAACAACATGATGTTTCTGTAATCTAAACATAGTTAAGGATTGTATATGCTTTTGAGTGAATAATATTATTCCCTGTTTTTAGTGGATTTCCTGCAGATGGCATGCAACAACCAGCTTATGCACAACATCAAAATATGGAGCAGTTTCAAACTCGAATGATGGGAATGCAACAAGACCCAATGCACCATCAGGTACTAGAGTGTTTTTCTGTTTATTTTGTTGTTATAAATGTACAGAGTTACATAAATAATGAGTGCATTTTTTTTGGACAGTGTCACCCCTGCCTCCTTCTCTCCCAGTTTTTCCCTCTAATCCCCACCCACAAGTTGTATAGTTCATTTTAAACTTAATGTCCAGTGAGTACCAATGCTGTATTTGTTCACACCTCATTTTCTGTGCCTTCCCTTACACTTCCAAGGCAGCTAAGTTTTAATAACATGGAATCTATCCCTATAGAATGTTCTGGGCTCTTCATAGACCTCTAATATGTAGTTTTATGGTTGGCCAAGTAGAACTACAACTCCAATAAAGGTTTTGGAAAGCTAAATTATTTTGAGTTGTACTTTATTTTTATTGAAACAAGGCTGGTAAATGTAACATGCTCATATAATTTGGTTAAAATAGTGTAGAGACAATACTATTCCTCCTAATCTGTCTTTTTTTTTTTCTGTTTATGATACCACTTAAATGAACCATTGGGGCTCAGTCAACATGTAAGAATATGGTTTGAAATATGTACCAAGTCTGGTACACACAATTCTGTCAGTTACTTGGGAAATAGTGATTAAGGGGATCACAATTTGAGGACAGCCCCAAAACTAGTGAACCCTATCTCAATTAACAAGGCCATCATGGTATGATATACTTCTAGTCACCTTTGATAAATACAGGGAGTCAGAGGTAGGAGATTGTGGTCTTGAAGCCAGCAAGGGCTTGGAATTATGGCCTAAATGGGAGATCACCTGCCTAGCAAGCAAGAGGCCCAGAGTTCAAACCCCTATTCAACAACAACAAACCGGAAAGTTGCAAGAAATCATCTGTTACTAGTCCATTTTTTAAGTTGATAGGGTGATAGTAATAATTTTCTTGGTGTAACATATAAAGTGATTTTATCAGCCTTCAACATATGAAGAAAATCAAGGACAAATATAGTAGGGCATACCTATAATCTTAGCTGTGTGAGAAAAGCTCTAAGTTTAAACCCCAGGATTGTTTCAAAGAGAAAAAAAATGGTTGATTGAAGAGTTTCATGGACTTTCTTGCCTGGCTGGCTTTGAACAGCAATCCTCAGATCTCAGCCTCTTGAGTAGGATTATAGGCATGAGCCACTGGCGCCTGGCTTCATACACTTTCCTTTAAAAATTAAAGGTTCCACTCCCTCCAAATGGACAGATGCCAGGATTTGGACTTCTTCCTGCACCTCCGTTTCCTCCAATGGCTCCACCTGTGATTCCTCCTACACCACCAGTGCAACAGAGTTTCCAGCCTTCTTTTCAGGCACAAAATGAACCACTTGCACAGAAGCCACATCCACAGGTAGAGTTTTCTTAGATTAATTCTCTTTTTGGTCACCTTAATTTATATGCGGATGGCTGCTTATTTACTTGCTGTCTTTACTCTTAAGAGAAATCTTAAGCTCATAATGTCTTATTTTACTCCAACTTTTTCACATGGGATGTGAATGTAATACATAATCTCATTCACATAATACTACTCCTACTACTCCTAACTTCTATAAGGACTAGCAAGAGTGTAGGATGCTTAACCATTGTCTAGTTGACTGTTGTGGAAAGCATTTTTTCTACCCTTATAAACCATATAAAAAGGTGCTTTGTTTTTCCTCACTGATAGCCACTTATTAAACTAGTAACCCAAAAAGTAGCATTTTTAGGTTTTTACCTTTGTCTTTATGATTTCTCCCTTTCTCTTAATTTTTAAGGAAATGGAAGTTGAACAGCCTTGTATTCCAGAAGTCAAGCGACATATGCCTGATAACAGAAAGTCAAGATCTAGGTCAGCATCCAGGTAATTTGTAGAACATGTTTGCCAGCGGTATGTTTAAAGGCCATACAGCTTTTATCAGCCAACACAAGTGGCTACAATCTTTTTTTCTGGTAATGTTATAATCAGACTTTATTCCTTTTTTTCTTTTGTCTGTGGTGGGGTTTCAACTCAGGGTGCTGTCCCTGAGCTCTTCAGCTCAAGGCTGGTGCTCTACCACTTGAGCCACAGTGCCACTTCCAGTTTTCTGGTGGTTAATTGGAGATGAGAGTCTTTTAGACTTTCCTACACAGGCTGGCTTTGAACTGTGATCCTCAGACCTCAGCTTCCTGAGTAGCTAGGATTACAAGAGTGAGCCACCAGTTGCCAGGCTTCAGACTTTTTAATTCCTTTAGAAAAAAACTTTCTGATACAATTTTCACTATTAAAATTAGCTTCTTAATACTAAAAATACACAATATTTTATAGGCTAGAGGTATAATAAAGATAAGCGTATATTTATAAACTGGCAGCCTTGTTGCATGTTTTCTAATTTCAGACATGTTAAAAATCTTCTAAATAAATTTACTACTGCTGGATTTCTTAAATTTTCAAACATTGAATTACCTAGTTGTGTATTTTCAGCTTAATATGTGAATATATTTCTATTATTTTTCTTCATGTGCTATCATTGTCTTTCCTAATAAAAATATTAGGTCACCAAAAAGGAGGCGATCGAGATCTAGTTCTAGATCTCGGAGGTCTCGGCATCGACGGTCTCGATCTCGGTCCAGGGATAGACGCCGACATTCTCCTCGCTCTCGATCCCAAGAAAGACGGGATAGAGAAAAAGAGAGAGAACGTCGACAAAAAGGTCTTCCTCATATCAAATCAGAAACTGCAAGTGGTAAACAACTTTTATATTCAAACTTCCTTTATTTATTTTATATTACAGGTTCAAAGTGTTTTAGGTCCAGTAACAAAGCTATAAGAGAACTGCTATAACTATATTTGAGTTTTATTTAAAGTGTTTTCTCATCATAGTTATGTTTATTCCTAAAGTATACTTTTCTCTCTTATAAAGACTGAACAGTTTATGCCAGATGTGATGACTCATACCTGTAGTCCTAGCCATATGGGAGATTGAGATTGGGAGGATTAAAGGCATGGTCAATTTAAGCAGAAAAAGTTCATGAGACTTCCCTCTCAACTGTTAAATAGCTGACTGTGGCCTGGTAGCTGTGGCTGACACCTGTAATCATAATAAGTCAGAAGGCTTAGGATTGAAGCTAGCCTGGGCAGGAAAGTCCATAAGATTCTTATCTCCTGTTAAGCACTGATAAGGCCCTGAGTTCAAGCCCTAGGACTGAAACCAAAACAACAAACAAAAAACTGTATGTGATGGTACACATCTGTCATAAACTGGAGGTTTTTCCAGCCAGTTTACTTACATAAGACCTTATTCAACAAACAGCAAAAAGCAAAAAGAGCTGTACCCATTTTCAGAATATTTAACTTGCATTCTTCAACACCACATAAGCAGAAAAAGATGGAAGCGGTGCTGTGGCTCAAGTGGTAAAGCGCTAGCCTTGAGCTGAAGAGCTCAGGGACAGCACCTAGGCCCAGAGTTCAGGCCTTGTGACCGAAAAACAAACAAACAAATAAATAAAAGTACAGGGTCAGTGCCCAAAACCTGAGTTCAAACCCCAGGACGGGCAAAAAAAAAAAAAAAAGAATATTTAACTTGCATTATCTCCTAAATTTCATGTATCTTAGCCTCCTGAGTTGATAGGATTATAGGCATGAGCCACTGGTGCCCAGCTCATTATATGTATTTAGACTATATATATAGTAAGATATATTAGGCATATTATTGATGAAAATAAATATTTTAATTTATGAGTTGATGATGCTCAGTGTTAGAGTGCTTTCCTAGCATGTGTAAAGATACGGGTTGGACTATCAACAGCACAAGGGCAAAAAATGGTTTTTGTAATGGTTGAGGCATATATACAACTTTTAATTCTCTACAAAATTTTTTACTTCTGCATCATAAAAGTATGGCCTTAGTAAACAACACTGAATTAGTTGATTAGTAATCAAGAGACTTGGGTTGTATTTCGTAGTTCTACAGTTCACTGGCAGGGTGATTGTGGGCTTTATTGCTTCTCTGGATGGATTTTTCATAGCTAATAATAGCTATAGGTTTATCTAGTTCACAACCAGTTTTTCCAACTCTTACATATGCCCTTATAGAAGATTCATTTCTGTTTGTTGTCAAATGTGAATATTTTTATGATTGTAATTTTATTTTAAGTTTGTAGTACTACACTCTGGGTGGGACAACTAGACAAAAGGACTACTCAGCAGGATGTTGCCAGTCTCTTGGAAGAGTTTGGTCCAATTGAATCAATTAATGTGAGTGTTTATTCAATTTAATGACAGTGAACAGATGTGACTGCCATTTTATGAAAAATAAAGAATTGAGATATGACCTAAAAATTGCACAAGTTTATAGAACGTGTGGTTGCCTGTTAATTTGTTCGTCAATATTTAGCATTCACTGTATTCATTTTTAGATAGCCAAGGTTAAAACCTTTTTCTAGGAAAAGACTTTAAAACACTTATCAGGACTCCATTGAGACCACACTTGGAACAAATGCCTTTAGATGAAAAAGTCATTTAAATTGTCCACTTTGAACAATTGAATTTAGATTATAGATGACTGACTTTAGGGCTAGAACATAGGGCTGTTTACTTAACACTGTTATCTTTTTTTTTTTTATTGTCATCTTTTGTAATGCTGAAATGTTTTGGAGCAGATGATTCCTCCCAGGGGTTGTGCCTATATTGTTATGGTTCATAGGCAAGATGCCTATCGTGCCCTTCAGAAACTGAGCCGCGGAAACTATAAAGTGAACCAAAAATCCATAAAGGTACAGTTTTATAATTAATTTCTTTAAATTTTAATATGGAACTATGTGGCTTTTTAAAAATTGTCATTTGGGGCTTAGATAAAACTTGCGGGTGTACTTATCACCTCCTAGAAAAAGTAATCCCACTATTTGACACAAAATTAAAATGCTAAGTCCATATTAGGTTGTTTTTATTTTTTTTAAACCTATTTCATTTCAATCTCACTAGAATTTACAATGAAAAAAGTCACTGAATTGGGCTGGGAAGTTGGTTCAGTGGTAGAGCGCTTGCCTTGCATGACTGAGGCCCTGGGTTCAATTCCTCAGCACCACACAAGCAAAAAGCCAGAAGTGGCACTGTGGCTCAAGTGGTAGAGCGCTAGCCTTGAGCTGAAGAGCTTAGGGACAGCACTCAGACCCAGAGTTCAGACCCCACCACCGGACCCAAAGAAAAAAAAAGAAAAAAGTCACTGAAGAGAGAAAAAATTATAAGTACATTTGCATTTATCCTGTGATGAACCAAAGTAAAGAATTTCTTCTAACACCTATTGTACTGCAAAAAATTTTTGTCTGATGTTGAATAATTACTAGGTTCTTAGAGATTTTGAAAATAGGTGTCCACCCAGCACCTGAGGCTGAACAGGGCACCTGCTCTCCCTAGCTTTTTTTCCTGTAAGTTGTATGCTGACTGCTGACTGCAGTGGGAACATGATAAAGAACAGATGCTAGTATATGGTAGTTGTTGTTTTTCGTTGTTCATTTTGGCCAATCCTGAGGCTCTGAGGCTTGAACTCAGGGCCTGGGCACTGTCCCTGTTTTGTCCAAGACTAGTGTTCCTGCCACTTCTGGTTTGTGGGTGCTTAATTGGAGATACAGATCTCATGGACTTTGTTTCCTGAGTTGGCTTTTAACTTTGATCCTCAGATCTCATCCTCCTGAGTAACTAGAATTGCAGGCCACCAGTGTGCAGCTAGGGTAGCTATGTATTATTATGAAAAACTCTTGAGTTCTAGGACATCAAACCCAAATTGTTCCCTTGCTGTCCAGGTTCAGATGAGATTTTCAGGAAATGGTGAATTTTTAAGATCTATGACCTTTTGTTTTCCTTTCCACGTTTTCACCTATGGTGAAATAGATTGCCTGGGCCTTAAACAAAGGAATAAAGGCAGATTATAAACAGTATTGGGATGTAGAACTTGGTGTTACTTATATTCCATGGGATAAAGTCAAACCTGAAGAACTGGAAAGTTTTTGTGAAGGAGGAATGTTGGACAGTGATACCCTCAACCCAGGTAAAGCAGTGTTTAATTTCCTTTATATTTTATTTATTTGCTTGGTGTAGTTTACATGACAAATGAAATGTCTGGTGTTTTTGTTTTACATTAAAAACTTTGGGAAAAAGTACCCTTTTAAGGGTATCAATCACTGTTGTAAACAGGAGGACACTGTAGCAGATAAGACAGACATACATGTCTAGTGGTAGTAATACAAACATATGTGAAATAATTACAGAATTATAGATCTTAAGTAGAGTTTTTCATTATGAAAACATAGCAGATCAAATAGATGAGTATCTCTAATCCCTAAATTAATAGCATTCAAAATCTCAAGTTTTGGGGAGAAAAAATTTCGTATTTCAGTGTCAAAATTTTGAGGCTTTGAAAAATTTCAGATTTTAAAGATACTCTACAAGTAAATTCTGTACAAATAAAATTTAAAATTCAAAAGCATTTTGGAGAAAGAATTTAGTCAGCCTTGTATTATATTTTAACCGGTGCTGCTTCATAATAATTTCTTTGGGGACTGGGAAGGTGACTCATTGGTAGAGCATGCATGAGGCCCTGGGTTCGATTCCTCAGAACCACATAAACAGAAAAGGCCAGAAGTAGCTGTGGCTTAAGTGGTAGAGGACTAACCTTGAGCTGAAGAGCTGAGGGACAGTGCCTAGGCCCAGAGTTCAAGCCTACAACTGACAAAATAAAAGACCAGAAGGTTTGGTTATTTCTGGGTGTGAATTATTACTATAAATTTTAGGTTGATGGTGATATCATTTGACAACAAAACAAGGAGAGAAGCATAGAATGAACTTTTAAAGATAGTTTGAGAAGGTAATGCTGTACTAGTTCCACATCCTACTTCCTTCCATGATGCAAGATACCTTTCATTTAAAGGCATATGGACCTCCTATGTTTTGAGCACTTGAGACGGTAGGCCAGACAGTGAAATCCTGAATCATGGTCCTATAGAGGGTTTCTTGACAAGTCTGATGAGTGGAGGAATCTCTGATATATGGAGTGGAAAGCAAATTTTGACTTTCAATTGACTAGATGTATGGACATAGAACAAGTTATTTTTTAGAAGTATGGAAAGTTAGTTAACATATGTTTTAGAATACAGACTATAGAAGTGTCTCAGTCTAATACATCTTTCCCATTTAGTAGGAATACAACTTGAGGCTTGTTATCTTTGATCTCCAAATTTGTAAAATGAGAATAATTTCTACCTAACAAGCGGTAATGAGAAATAAGTCAGTGTACATAAAGTTTAAGACACTGCTGAGCCAATTTTAAGCACCTTCACATATTGTTATTAGCTAATTGCAATTATAAGACTAATACAAGAATTTCTTTGGTAATCAGTCTGCTGCTTTTTTGTAGCATTTTTCATTTGTAGAAACTAAAAATGGTAATAAACATGTTGTTACATTTCTTTAACTCTTATAGATTGGAAAGGAATCCCCAAGAAGCCTGAGAATGAAGTGGCTCAAAATGGAGGAGCAGAAACCTCACACACAGAGCCAGTGTCCCCGATACCTAAACCTTTACCTGTGCCTGTCCCTCCTATTCCTGTTCCTGCACCTATAACAGTGCCACCTCCACAGGTGAGAACACAGGTGGGACATTACTGAAATAAAATTCACATGTCTGAAAGAACCCTGTTTAAATATTACTATCATCATATCTAGATTCATAATAGAAAAATGAATACATAAATGTATTTTATGTATGAATACATAATGCTTTTTATAGTTTTGTATATTACCTATGTTGCTTGTGAATATACTGTGACTTTTTTTCGTAAACGTTACTAAAACAAGATTATTAAGCGATACCATTATTTTATTTTTTTGAGACAAGGCCTTCCAGGCCACCCTGGAAGTTCTACTTTCTTGTCTTTTCAAATGCTGAGATTATAGGTTTGCACTACTGTACTTACCCATGGCCTTTTTTTAAGTGAATAATTGAAAGCAATATAATAAATGGAATATAATTCAGTGTTTGAAGTATATTTCTAGTCTTCATTGTCTAGTCAAACTAGTTTATTTCAAACTAAGGGATACAGAGTAGTAAAATTAGGTTTGATCCCAGCTCCACTGTTTTTACTCAGCCTTGTGGCATTGGACAAGTTTTGGGCTTCATTTTACTATCTAGAATATACAAATTCTCTGTCATAGCCTTGGCTATAGTGTTCTTCCTATGCTATTCTAAGGATTCAGTGAGGTGTAATATTTATTGAGTACAGCCTGAGTGAAATAATGAAAAATAAAACCTTTTTGATGAAATTTAGAAATATTTAACCTATGTTAACCTATGTACTATGACAAAAGTAGGCTATCTATGCACTTGATTTTCTTATTCTAAGGGGAAAATTACATGTTACATATTTATGTGTGATTTTGTTGTTTTTGTCAGTGGTGGGGCTTGAACTCTGGGCCTGGGTGCTGTGTCCTAGCTCTTCAGCTCAAGGGGAGCTTTCTACCACTTGAGCCACAGTGCCACTTCTGGTTTTCTGATGGAATTGGAGATAAGATTCTCACAGCCTTTCCTGCCCGCTCTGGCAGGATCAGATCCGCAGTTCTTAGCCTCCTGAGTAGCTAGAAGTACATAAGCCATCAGCACTTGGCGATTTAGGTATATTTTTTTTAATTTTGTTTGTTACAAATAAACTCCCCATATTGACTTATCTATATTGGGACTCACTTAAAGGAAACTGATCTGTTCTAATTGATTTTATTTACTTTTTTGTTCCATTCCTGGACTTAAACTTGGGGCCTGTGTGCTATCTTAGCTCTTTGTGCTCAAGACTAGCACTCTGCCACTTGAGCCACAGCTTCACTTCTGACATTTTTTGGTAGTTAATTGGAGACTACAGAGTCTCACAGACTTTCTTGCCAGAGCTGGCTTCGAAGCATGATGCTCAGATCTCCGCCTCCTAAGTAGCTAGGCATGAACCATGAGGTCCCATATGATTTTTTTTTTTGGTCCGGTCGTGGGGCCTGAACTCTGGGCCTAGGCGCTGTCCCTCAGCTCTTCAGCTCAAGGCTAGCACTCTACCACTTGAGCTACAGCGCCACTTACGGCTTTTTTCTTTTTGCTTATGTGGTACTGAGGAATCGAACCCAGGGCCTCGAGCATGCAAGGCAAGCGCTCTACCACTGAGCCACCTTCCCAGCCCATGATTTTATTTTTTAATAGTAGCACACATTCATTGGGTTTTAATAAGGGCCAGACTGTAGAATTTAGTATATACGTGAGGTTGAAACCTTTTCAGTTTAGAGAGTTAGATGGCTTGTGCCCTGATACAGCTAGCCACGAAGACAGCACAGGAAATTTGACCACAGGATATATGAGCTCAGGCATGACACATATTGCCAAATAGCTCTTCTTAGGGTTGTATTTTCCAGAATTCTGTGGCTGGACTTTGGAACATTTTTAATTATATCATTTGCTATCAGAATTCTAATGGATACCAATTAAGTACAGTGTGACTTTGCCCTGTCCCTAAAGGAGAGAGCAGAATTTTTAGTTACATATTTTCTAGCAGGTGCAGATTACCTTCTGTTTTTATCTAATAAACTTATTGGTGTAATAACAAATTTAGGAACATCTTTTCAGTGAAATTTTCTCACGTATGCAGGGTGCATAATGTTGGCAAAGGGTAGATGAACACTTTCATTTTTTCTTTTTTTCCAGGTCCCGCCCCATCAGGCAGGTCCTCCAGTAGTTGGAGCTCTGCAGCCACCCACTTTCACGCCTCCCATGGGAATTCCTCCTCCAGGTTTTGGTCCTGGTGTTCCTCCTCCTCCACCACCACCTCCCTTTTTGCGCCCGGGATTTAATCCAATGCATTTACCGCCAGGTATAGCTAATTTGTTTGAAAAGAAATCCTTTTTGAACCTGAAATTAAGTGATGCAGTAAATGTTAACATTTTTTTTTTTATTCTAGGTTTTCTTCCTCCTGGACCCCCACCTCCTATAACTCCACCAGTATCTATTCCTCCTCCTCACACTCCACCAATAAGCATCCCAAACTGTAAGCATGTTTCCCTTGTGTTCACGTGACATCTTAGAACTGGGGGTAGGAGGGAAAGTAAACCAGTAATAGGGTCTTGCAGAAGAATTTTGGCTGGGGAAATTATTGTTCAGCTTCACAAATTGATGTAATTACATTCCTTACCTACTATCGCTGGTATAATTGAAGACACTACAAAATAATTATTCAGCTTCACATGTTGATGTAATTATATTCCTTAGCTACTATCGCTGGTATAAATGAAGACACTACAAAAGACTTATCTATTGGAAATCCCATTCCAACAGTGGTGTCTGGGGCTAGAGGAAACGCTGAGTCTGGTGACAGTGTGAAAATGTATGGCTCTGCTGTGCCACCTGCTGCACCCACGAATCTGCCCACCCCTCCTGTAACCCAGCCTGTTTCACTTCTTGGTAAGTTAAAAAAATTTTTTATTAATTTCCCTGACCCCAGGTTAGGTTTTTAAAAAATAACATGAATTTTGGTAAAACTATCTCAAAAGCTGTTTTTCTTTGAGAAAGATTTTACACTTGGTCTTTACCAGGAGATTTCAGAGGTAAAGTCATGCTTATTTGTCTTGAATAGAAGTTTGCAATTCATACATCTTAGTTGGATATAATATAATTAATCTCTAGGCAAAGGAGTTCAACAAACTGCATAGTTAACATATCCTGACACTGCAGCTTTAGAAAAGATAGTTCTTTGATTGACAACAATTCTTTGGACCAGTTTTTATCCATCTGAAACCCTTAGGCTTTGGTAGCATTTATTTTAATAGGCTAGAAAATACAGTATCTTTAATAATTTGCAATAAAGTGCCTTTGTTTTCTGAGTGACAGTTGTACAGCTGAGGATCAACTTCCCCACTGACTCCTCAGTTTTCTCCTGTATAAGTGAGTTATCTGTTAAGTTTTTTTACCTACAACCTCACTGTTTTGAGAAAGGTATGATCTGGACTCTACATCTTTACTAGGGCTTACCTTGGCTTGCTTAAATTCTAAAAATGCATCACATACTTGTTACACAGTAGACCATCTTTTAAAATAATTGTTATACTTGACGCAGTATTGCCAAATGTAGTTATTTGATTCTACTAATGGGAAGTTAATACTCCTAGCCCAAGCCCATGATAGTTTTGAGAGATACATATGTGTTTATATTTGCTTTCATAATCTTAGATTGTTTTAGGAAAGAACACTTTGATGACCTGTAAGACAATAGGTTTGTTGGGGTTGTTGATTTGTGATAGAGGACTTTAACTTCACACTTATACCTTTCAATATTTAAATTTTTATTTTGTGTATGTACCATATTTATGATTTGTTTAAAGACTGTTTTTAAGTAACTGTTTTCTGCTTTTAAATAACTGTGTTCTGCCCTCTCCAAGCCTGAGCTTAGCCCCACTTAGTAGACTGATTTTTTACTTCCCTTAGTTACATGGGTTAGGGAACATAGTAGAAGAGAATTTGGGGCTCAAATTTATCACAAGTAAGCCGGGCGCTGGTGGCTCACGCCTATAATCCTAGCTACTCAGTAGGCTGAGATCTGAGGATCGCGGTTCAAAGCCAGCCCGTGCAGGAGAGACTGTGAGACTCCTATCTCCAATAAACCACAGAAAACCGGAAGTGGCGCTGTAGCTCAAGTGGTAGAGCGCTCGCCTTGAGCTGAAGAGCTGAGGGACAGCGCCCAGGCCCAGAGTTCAAGCCCCACGACCGACAAAAAATAAAAAAAATTATCACAAGTAACTTAGCAGTAGTTAAAATGGAAAATGAGTTGCTATATAATGGAATCATAGAGAAGTAGGGTCTAAGGAACCCCCAAACACTTTTGAATTTCAATTTTTTAAAGCTTTATTCCTGATAGTTGTACAGTAGAATTTTCTGATCAGTTTCTTTCGTTCTCTTCTATCCACACATGCCGCCGGTTATAGATACATTTTTAATTGAACAGGGTCCATGAATAGGCCACTTGAGATTTACTGACAAAATTATGTACGTTTGTGCTTTTCTCTGGGCTTAGTAAATTGAATGGCTGGGAAGTTTTCATGATCTACAAGAATTTAAGAGCCACTGATTTCAGATAGCCTTGGTTCAATTAAGTACCTCTCTCTGATTTAACAATAGACCTACCTTGTCCCTTTACTTCTTAGTACTGCTGAAATTTGAAACAAAATCAGACTTCAAATATCGATATGTTTGATTTAGTAAGCTCTCCATTGCTAAAGGAATAAACTGAATCTTTTTTCACATTTCTCGTTACCTGAAATATTTTGCTGGGTGTACATCTTTTCCTCAGTAGGTGGGAAGGTCCATGAGAGAGAAAGGTCATGTATTTCATGAGTTGATATTTTCACTTTTGCTGATTCTTTATCTAACTTTTAAAACAAAATACATAAACTGATGGTTATTTCAAATCATGAAATTTTAAATTGGGCATAAGATAAAAATGAAGCTATATTGGGGCTGGGAAGGTGGCTCAGTGGTAGAGTGCTTGCCTTCATGCATGAAGCCCTAGGTTTGATTCCTCAGCACCACATAAGCAAAAAGAAAAATAGCCAGAAGTGGTGCTGTGGCTCAAGTGGTAGAGCACTAGCCTTGAGCTGAAGAGCTGAGGGACAGCGCCCATGCCCAGAGTTCAGGCCCCACGACTGGACCCCTCCCCCCCCCCCCCAAAAAAAATGAAGCTATATTATTATATTTTAAATTAAAACACCAGTTTTGTTTTAATTATCAGAATGGTAGTCTTCTGTACCTTCAGTCTTGAAACAAGCTGGACATAGTGTAGTAGCACATGCATTTAGAAAGTTAAGGCAGGAGAAGCTCTAGCTGGAGTGCAGCCTGAACTACCTGAGGACCTGCCTTAAACCACAAAAGAAATCATGAAAAGAATAAAACAAAAATTCTACCTTTAAGAGAAAAGCATAATATGAAAATGTACTTCCTCTGATTTTTAATTGTAGTAAAACAAGGTCTTTAGGGAAGGGACAAATACTCCACTAGACATTATTCATACTGGCTTTGATATCAGTGTTTCTTAATGTAATTACCATTTCAGTCCTTTTTACCCACTAGCTGCTGTCTTCTCACGGTCATCTGTCAAAAGATGTGTAAAAGGTTTGAAATCCTTCCAGTATCACAATTCCAGAAGGTGAGCTTTGCTCACAGTGTACACCTGCAATGGACTAGGGCCTCCCATTTCAAAATGAGATTTTAAATTTTATTTTACTTTTTTTTTTTTTTTTCCCCAGTCCTGGGGCTTCTCAGGGCCTGAGCTCTGTCCTTGTGTTTTTTCTTTTCTTTTATTGTTGTTGTTGTGGCTCTTGAGCCACAATTCCACTTCTGCCTTTTGGGGCTTAGGAGAGAGAAGGGTCTCTCGGACTTTCCCTCCCAGACTGGCTGCAAATCTTGTCTTCTGAGTACCTGAGATTACAGATGTGAGCCACTAGCACCTGGCTGACTTTTTTTTTTTCAATGTGTAAGCAAATAAGGAGAATTTGTTCAAAAGACTATTCACAATTTTATCATTTTAATAAAGGAACCTAGTTATCTCAGTACTGCATTGCAGTGCTAAAGGATCAGTAATTCAGTGGAGGCTGATATTATTCAAGCATGGAATGCTTGGGAATAAGATGCTTATACTTTTCCTCTTAGTGCTGCAGTGTTTTCTTTAAATTAATAAAAGGAAGTGTTGCTTAGAAGTTGATGTGAACTCTCCTTTCCTCATCTTAAAGGGGAATGAAAGTGACCCTGACACACCAGCATGTCACAATAATTCAGTGGACTAACACAAAATACCTGCCCAAAGGGTAGGCATTTAGTCAACAGTGGGTTCTATTACAGGTAAGAAATGTCATGTAATACTTAAGGCACTTAGAGGAGAATATGCTTGTCAATTCCAAAGTGATGTTATTGTTGCTGTGATTCATTTTAAACTTACTTATTGGCAGATAAGGAGCACATGTTTTAAGGGAAAAAAATGTATCTTGACATAGTCGCCTCAGATATTTTCAGACTAGATTAGACCAGATACTAAATTCCATCATTTGGCTTATGTGTGCAGTAAAATTCAATACCTAAGCTCTTTCCACTAATGATATTTAATTTGTTAAACTGGAAAGCAAATTTGTCACTGAGACTTAGAACTAAGTTCTTGGGTCATAATTTTTAAGTATCAGGGCTGAACAGCAGGTTGCCTGAGTGCAATGGGAAGAGGCAGTAGGGTGCCTTAATTAAGGATGATTCAGTTTAATAGTTTGTTGTATCTGATTTAAATGTGGGTGTCAGCTTGGAAATGACTACCTATTTCTAGAGCTAGGCTCAGATAGCCTCCAATACTGATTTGGAAGGAACTAAGTTTCTATCTTTTAGAGATTTCTATTCTTGTAGTAATACTGGTCATCTGAAAGTAAAATTACTAGGTATACCATAGTTCATTATAATTTGATTTTAAAGAAATACATATTTATGACTTCATGGGCCAAAGTAGCTAGAAAAGTTGCGGTTTCATAAAAGCTAAAGATAACATTCTATGATTGTTAGTCATCTAAAAAAGGTTTATTAAAGATGGTTAGTGATTCAGCTCATCTCTTGCCTGTATAAGCATTTGTGTTTATTTTTCAAAAATTTGTATAATATGTATTTTTAATATAATGTACAGCTTTTTTAAATTAAACATTCATTGTAAATGTGAAGTTTGGGTTACTTTGGTGTTCCAAACAATAAAGAAATACACAAAAAATGTTTGTTTGTGTTACCTATCTCTGCTGTGTCACCAGGATATCCAAAATATATTTCAAACAAAAATTCTTCTAGGTTAATTAAATTCTTTCGTTTTGTGGTAACTAAAAACCTCTTCCTAACAAATTTATTCCTTACTAAATGGAGATCCCCCCCACACACACCCATTTTTGTCACACTGCTACAGATGATGGTGAAGTACATAAATAAGTTGTGAATATTTGTTCCTGAGTGCCAGTGGCACATACTTCTAATACTAGTTGTTCAAGAGGCAGAGACTTTCAGCCTGGGCAGGAAAGTCTGAAACTCCATTTTCAGTTAACCAGCACAATGCCAGACTGGAGGCATGACTAAAGTGGTAAACTTCCAGCTGTGAGCAAAATAGCTGAGCAAGTGCAGAGTCCTAAGTTCAAACAGTATTACTGGCTTGCAAAAGAATTGAGTATTTCTAAGATTACTTTTTACTAGCAAGTAGTTTTAATACCAGAAATTTTAAAGCAAATTGGTGGCCTAATAGTCTGACTTGTAGACAGCAGTATGATGTGTTTCAGTGCCTTTCTAGCCTCCATGAGTATTTGAGTTGATGATCACAAACTAGACATTGAGAAATTGTGGTGACAAAATTAGCTTTAGAGTTTAAATAGTCAAAGGTATGTGTGTACTTTATAAGTTAGGATTTCTAAAACTGCCTACAAGGTCATTAATTTCACTGGCAATTTTAGTAATTGCTTGAAAATAGGTATCTGATTTATGGTGATATCACTTAGCAATATGTTTCTCTGCCTAGTGTCTGAATAGAATGTTTGGATTTCTTTATAGCAAGTAACTTTAAAGTAGACATTAAACTTGTTAACTATCTAACTAAATACTACTAGACTAACATGAAGGAATGTCTCAAGAGAATTTTAGAGAATTTTTACAATATGAGTACTAATATCTCATTTAAAAAATAATGTTCACATCTCAATATATTTTACATGGATTATTACTATGTATGGTTACATTAAATTATATGCTTGAGGGATATGCCAGATGTTTGGTTTGGTACCAAGAAGGGTTAATGATTTTACCATATAAAAGTATTCTTTGAGCCGAGCGCCGGTAGCTCACACCTATAATCCTAGCTGCTCAGGAGGCTGAGATCTGGGGATCGTGGTTCAAAGCCAGCCTGGGCAAGAAAGTCCATGAAACTCTTTATCTCCAATAAACCACCAGAAAACCGGAAGTGCCGCTGTAGCTCAAGTGGTAGAGCCCTAGCCTTGAACTGAAGAGCTAAGGCACAGTGCTCAGGCCCAGAGTTCAAGCCCCACGACTGACCCAAAAAAAAAAAAAAAAAAGTATTGAGCTGGGCACCAGGGGCTCACACCTGTAATCCTAGCTAATCAGGAAGCTGAGCTATGAAGATTGTGGTTTAAAGCCAATCCTGGCAGGAAAGTCTGTGTGACTCTTATTTCCAGTTAATTACCAAAAAGGATAGAAGTAGAGCTGTTGCTCAGAAGGTAGCAGGCTAGCCTTGAGGTCCTGAGGTCATGCCCGAGGACCAGCAACAAGAAAAAAAAGTGTTCTTTGAAAGCTTTAAAAATGCTTGAGTTGGTAATCTTCAAATCAAATTGTAGTATGTTTTCTCTTGTTCCACATTAGAGAAGTAGTTCTTTGCATTTGTGCCTTCAGCTGAGTAAGCAGTAGATAGAATGGGTCATTCAAAATAGTGATTAATCCACAACAGATATTGCCTGGGATATAAATATATATATGGGCCCACTGTATCATCTCAGAAGATGAAGCACTTCAAGCAAATATTGGAGAAATGGTCTTCTGCAAAATTTCTAAAGAGGGTTATTACATTATTTCTCTGTCCCTCTGGCCTATCACTTTTTAGCTGCTGTGAACACAGCCTGAAGAGTGTCTTAAAATTTCAGTCTTTGAGAAAGGTTAGAGGGCAGCAATTAGACCAAGTAAATTGGTTTTGGTACACAGATATTGCAGTGAAGAATTTCAGGTAAGATATATTTGTCTACAGGTAACTAACTACATTCATAGAGATTACCTGTGTGTTTCAAACTTAGTAATAGTGAGATTAACTGAGTTATGTACTTTGTCAAATGTTATTAAAATGCTTAGCAATTAATGTAAAGACTGAAAGTCTAAAGGAACTATAGGGAAATTACAAAGCCTATTCATCTATTATTTGCAAAAAAAAATCATTAAAATAGCAGTCTTGATTATACTTAAAATTATTTTCTGTTATAAAACAGTGCCATGGTATAGATGAGGTATCTCATATACTGTATTAACTTGGTTCATCTAAGATGTTTTGCCTAGTATACTTATACTAAGGACGATTTTACTTTTTTGTATACTGCAATTGGAGTGAAATACGTTTTTTTCTGATGCTTGAAAATTGGTTTCCTTTCATTCTCATCGGCTCTCAAAACACAGTGTCTACTTATAAGAATCACTGGGAGTATTTTCAAAATAGATTGGGGTGAATCTAGGGGACACACACACACTCAATTATTATTTCCATTTTCTTTGACAATATGAAATTGAAAATGGAAACTACCTTTTAGTCAGTGGGTAGAGCTCAGATGGATCCATGGATCATGGTCAAAAAGTTTGAGACTCTCCTCCACCAGTCTCTACCAAGAAAAGGTGGATGTGGCGGTATGCTCCTCTGTCATTCCAGCTGTACAGGAAAAATGAATAGGAGAGTCACCATCCAGGCTAACTTGACATAAATGTGAAACTCTTATCTCAAAAACTAAGCAAAGAGTATCAGCTGCCAACAGAAGCCTGGATTCAAACCCCAGTACTGCCAAGTTTTTTTATTGTTTGTTTTTAATTTTGCCTAGGAATCTTTAGGCATTGGTTACAAAGTTAAGAGTAGTTGAAATGGATTAGGAAGGTAGTTCAGTGATCGAGCACTTGACTAGCATATGCAAGATCCTGGGTTCATTCCCCAGTTACACTGTTAGAACTAAAGATGGTTGACATATTTTTCTTCATATATTGGAAATGCTAGGTGAAAATAACATCAATTCGTTCTGTTCCAATCAAATATAGATAGAGCCACTATTATGAACAGAAAAGGAAGTTAAAAGACCTTTTTGGAGTTCAGGTCCTAGGTTCATACTGTAGACATTCTCACCACCCTTGAGCCTTGTAGCTGTATACTTATCCTTAGCAGTATCTGCCCCAATACTGGTGCTGACAGGCACCACCTGTCAGCAGTATTGTTTATGCACCTTTACAAGCGTAATGATAACAAGGAACAAAATGAAACTTACCTCCCAGGGTTTGTATACTAGTAGGGATTGGAAAATAAACTAACTTCATGTGGAGACATGCCTATGAAGAAGGGGAAGGAGATTTGAGGATTTCACGTGGGATGTGCCATTTTTAGTAGGGTGCACAGGAAGTAACACAAGAAACCTGAATACAGAAGGCAGTAATAATCCTTGGAAGATATTTTAGGTGGGAGAACAAAATGAATTTACAGAGAACTTGATTTTCTTAAGGAACCAGGGGCTAGGACTTCTGGAGCAGGCTGATCCCCAAGGGAAGAAATTATGAGGAGGTGAGTAGAAAAAGTTGCCTAGGACCAGCATATGAGCATGGTAGTGAATGGTGTGGGCTTCGAAGTGTATTGTGATCTGACTGAATTACTCAGCATTACTATAGCTTTGGCAGAGATAGATGAGCTGGTAAGTGGGAAGAGCACCCTGGTTTCGGAGCTGTTGTAAACAGATCAGGCTGGTGGGTTGCATTGGCCTGCTGCAATAAGGGTACAAGTGTCTTGTTTGACCCATTTGAGAATAGAAATTGTCAGAATTGTTTAAGTGTGGAATTTGAAAGAAGTCAAGAAGAGCTTTTTAAAGGATTTTATCACTACAACTGGTAGAATGACTACATTCTTGAGGTGCACAGATCTGTAAAAGTGCATTGGAATATCAAAAATACCCAGCTGCAAATAGCAACGGAACAAGTGGAAGAAATCCAGATAAAATCCTGCTATCATCTGTAGATAGGATGATATTTAAAGCCACAGGATCATCCTGTATGTAGTATAGAGTTCTAGACAGAATCCAAGGACCCTTCAGCATTTAACAATTGACAAAATGATGCAAGCTAATACTGTGTAGTTCTACCTGCTCTAGGCAGTTCATATGAATTATTCAAGCCTTACTCCAGTTGGGGAATGAAATGAAAAGCATAAGGTCAACCATGGCTACAGTTGGGACAAGATAGATATGCCAGGGTGAGCCTATTCTTTTAAATCTAGTCTCTTGTTAGAATAGTGAGAAGGTGAAGCCAGTAAAGTAGGATTCATAATGAGTAGGATTCATAATTCATACAGTGAAGGCTATGTAAGGGTTATTGGGAGGAGGGAGAAAGGTATTTTCCTGGTGGTCTTAAGAACTATGGGTTCATTGAGATGATAGGTTCAGAGTCCTAATTACGGGCTGGGAAGGTGGCTCAGTGGTAGAGCGCTTGCCTTGCATGCATGAGGCCCTGGGTTCGATTCCTCAGCACCACATAAGCAGAAAAAAAGCCGGAAGTGGTGCTGTGGCTTAAGTGGTAGAGCGCTAGCCCTGAGCTGAAGAGCTGAGGGACCGCGCCCAAGCCCAGAGTTCAGGCACCATGACTGGCAAAAAAAAACAAACAGTCCTAATTACATTGGGTCAGGAGATGATAAAGGTAAGGAGATAGTAGAATTATGGTTTTGACATCTAAAGATGTTTGCATGGAGGGCACAATGTGGTAATACTGAAAGAAGATGCAAAATAAAGGAATTGCTTCTATTTTTACCCTTAAAAATGGACAAAACCAGCTAGGTACCAATGGCTAACACCTGTAATCCTAGTTACTCAGTAGGCTGAGATCTCAGGATTGCAAAGACAGTCCAGGCAGGAAAGTCAGTTTCTTGGTGGTAGTTTTTTTGTTTGTGGTCATGGAGCTTAACTCGGCCTGGGTGCCATCCCTCCATTCTTCAGCTCACAGATAGTGCTTTACCACTTGAGCCACAATGCCACTTCTGTTTTTCTGGAGGCTACTTGGAGATAAGAGTTTCATGGACTCGCCTGCCCAGGCTTGCTTTGAACCATGATTCTCAGATATAGGCATCCTAGGCACGAACCAGAAGTGGTGCTGTGGCTCAAGTGGTAGAGCACTTACCTTGAGCTGAAGAGCTGAGAGACAGCGCCCAGCCCTAGAGTTGAAGTCCCACGACCAGGAGGAAAAAAAGTCAACCCGGGCAGGAAAGCACGTGAAACTTTATCTCCAGTTAACCACCAGAAAACTGGAAGTGGCGCTGTGACTCAAGTGGTAGAACATTAATCTTGAACTAAAGAGCCCAGGAACAGTACCCAGGCCCAGAGTTCAAGCCCCATGACCAATTCTCCCCCCCCCCCCCCAAAAAAAAAAAAGACAAAACTGTAGCATATTGGGAAATCTAATTAGAGTTTGGTGCAAGAAAAGTAGTGTGTGATTGTATACACTACTTTCTTGCAATGTATATATAATGTAGATATGCAAGCACAGATGGATCCAGAGTAGTTATAAAGCACAGACATTTCTTGATAGTAAAAAAAAAAAAAATGAAGCACATTTGCTACACAAAATGAACAAACATTGCAAAAATGCCAAGTGGAAGAAGCCAGTCACAATGTACTACAAATTGTATAATTCCATATGAAATGTTGAGACTATACAGGAGATAGAAGGTATTTATATGATTGCTTGATGGGACTTGGAGGGGAGTGTGGGAGGTGATGGCCAGTGGATACAGGATTTCTTTTGAGGGAGTGAAGTTATCTTAAAATTGGTATTGATTATTTGATTCTGTGACTATAAAAGCTCACTGGCTTATATACTAAATGTAGGTAAATTATAGGCTATAACTAAAACTAGAAAGTTAGAAATATGAATTGTGATATGTGGGATATGGGAGTGTGAGCTCACAAGATTGCTGGCCTGAGTGAAAGGGCACAGCTCTGGTCATAGTTGTCAGTTGTTTTCATGAGACCAGTCAACAGTTTGGTGGGTCCTTTCTGGTATTGAGACCTTGGGTTCAGTCCCCAACACTACAAACAAATAGTAAACCAATATTAGGGGTTCCGTTGTGAGGGAGAACCATGGACTTCAGAGGCAGGTAAGGTAAAAAAGACTGGGGGTATGTCTGATAGATGAAAGGATAAGAAGGGACCGTAGACGGAAGAGGAAAGAGGAATGGTAATTCTGAAGTAATGAGTTTCACCACTGGTAGTAGAGGTAGTAGTTGCAATACAAGGTAAAATAAGGTTGGCCAAGAAATAGGAGTGGACTGCCTTGCTTGCTGTTCTTTCTCTACCCATCTCTTACCTTTCATGTGGGAGATAACCGCTTTTCCCACTTATGTTTCCTGTGCTTATGAACTAATCCAGCTAATGACACAGTGTTCTTTCCTGCACTGTTAACCAGACATTTCATTCATTACTTGCTTTCTCTCCCTAACTCTAGGCACTCTTGTGGTCCATGATGAAGCCACCCTGTTCACTTTGTGTGTCTTAGACATCTCCATTTACTCAGTAATCTCAGGAGATAGCCTGTGTTCTTTCACCTCTAACTTGATCCTGCACGCTAGTCTTAAATCTTTGAGCTCTAGCATCCCTCTTTCAACTCAGTTGCTTGTCATATCTACTCAATCCTTAAAATAAGAGCCTAAATGCTTGCTTTCTATATACTACTTACCAGAAAGATTTTTCAAAACAAGGATCATTCGTTCATCCCTGCTCAGAATCCCTCTCTGGTTTCCCCCACCACTAAAGTCAAGTCCAGGTTCCTTCTCTTGAGACCAAAGGTCTCTTGGCCAGGCCCTCCTGAGCTGTGTAAACCTCATGTCCAGTTTCCCTCCTTGACTTTCAGCACATTAGAGTTGTTTTAACGACCCATCTCACTGCATCACCTTGCTGGTGAGCCTTTTTTTGAAGCCAGTCCTCTGAACAATGTAGCCTATTTATACTGGCCTTGTACATTCTTCTTTACTGTAGACCAAAACCAGGGTCTGCTGACTCCTACTTGGATACACATCTCTTCCTCTGCTCCACCTTTGTGTTACCTCACCTACCTAGTGCCATCTCTTGCTGTTAATTGAAATTTGTTTCTATTAGACTATCCTTGCCTGGAGGAAATGAAGCTTGCTTTACATATTCCCAGCCTATATGAATGAGTTAATATGTAAAGTTTAGGTGCTTAATGTTACAGAATTGTCGGTCATGGGACTTGAACTCTTGGCCTGAGCACTGTCCCTCAGATCTTCAGCTCAAGGCTAGCACTCTACCGCTTGAGCCACAGCACCACTTCCAGTTTTCTGGTGGTTTATTGGAGATTAGTGTTTTACGGGCTTTCCTGCCTGGGCTGGCTTTGAACTGTCATCCTTAGATCTCAGCCTCCTGAGCAGCTAGGATTACAGGCATGAACCACCGGTGCCTGGCTTACAAAATTATTCACTCAAGAAAACATCACTGATACCACAGTGTACTTCCCAATAAAACTTAATTGCTCTGCATGCTCTTTTGATGCTATAATGCCACTGCTATGTGCTGCTTATGATTGCCCAAGAATGAAACTTTACCAAAGGTTTCTGTCACCTAATGAAGTTTTAATTATATATATAATGTAACATGCAAAATTGGAAACAAGTAATCCATTCTGATCTATCTATGAGAATATTCTGTTAGAGAAATCTGTAAATATTAATGGCTTATAGTACAAAAGTTTAAAAAGAAATTCAGCCAACACATCTTGGTAGCATTTGCCAAGTAAAGGATGTTAGGTGTGATATTTTAAATATCCACATGTAACAAATAGTTTGATTGTATGATTTTTATCTTTATTTAAAACTTGCACTTCACAGGTTTAAGTGGGTGATTTTTGAAAATAGTGAGCCTGATAATATATACACACCCTCAAAAGCACCTTGTAAAGAGTTGTAAAATATAGGCCTAGAGATTATATCTGTATAAAACCTAAAGCATAGTTTTACAAAGAATCATTACACAAGCTAGGTGTGGTTAGCACAGGTGTGTGATCATAGGTACTCACGTGTGAGAATCACAAGTTCAGGGTGAGAGTTGACAAAGTTAGATTATCAGAAACAAAAGAGCCAGAGTGTGTATCACTTGCCTCACATGCGCCAGACCCTGATTGCAATCCCAAATAAGGAGGTGATGGTGTTAATGGCTCATTTTCTGTCTTCTGAGTAGGGTGGATATTTGATCCGTTGGATATTGTCATATTAGCAGTTGACAAGACTTAAGTCATGGGAATCAGGAATAGGACTTACTGTTGCCCTGCAAGAATCCCTTCCTGAGTTTTGCAGATTAATCTGAAAGTTACCTTGTGATAATACTTTGAAACCCCAGTAAATGTGTGCTTACTGTTTCTGAAGAGAGCTGTGAAGCAGCAGAGCCCTCACCATCCCTAGATTTATCCACTTCACAGTGGCTTATTGCCGCTTCTCAACTTGAATGACGTGGAAGGAGCTTCATTGTGTTTACATTTTTCCCAACTGGTAAAATACTGAGTACTGGAGGGTCCAGGAAAATTCATTAAGATCTTAATTATCAGAAGTGAAAAGTGCTTGTTTTTGTTTTTGGGGTCCGCTCATGGGGCCTGAACTCTGGGCCTGGACGCTGTCTGTCCCTCAGCTCTTCAGCTCAAGGCAAGTGCTCTACCACTAGAGCCACAGCGCCACTTCCGGCTTTTTTCTTTTTGCTTATGTGGTGCTGAGGAATCGAACCCGGGGCCTCATGCATGCAAGGCAAGCGCTCTATCACTGAGCCACCTTCCCAGCCCTGAAAAGTGCTTGTCTTGTAAAATCAAGTCTTTATTATTAGAATATTCACTACCTTCTTAAATGGATGTGTGGGATAACGGACCAGTTAACTGAGCAAGCATTGAACTCAATGCTACAGTTTTTATCTGGCTTATTTCAGTTGACAGTTATTACCGTGGTGAGGTTTTTGTTGTTTTTTTTTTCTTTTTGGTAGGTTGTGAGACTTGAACTCAGGGCCTGGGCACTGTCCTTGAGCTTTTTTGCTCAAGGCTAGCATTCTACCACTTTGAGTCACAGCTCCATTTCTTGTTTTTGAGTGGTTAATTGGAGAGTCTTTGATGTCCAGGATGGCTTCGAACTGTGATCCTTAGATCTCAGCCTCCCAAGTCCTTAGGATTACAGATGTGAGCCATGGCTGCCCAGCATTGTGTTCATATTTTAAGATGGAAAGAATAGTGAGGCACATGTCTAAAATCACTTCTGAGTAGGCATTTTAGAAGTAGGATGTTAAGTGCCACAGCTGGTGAATCCTACATGTTAGAGTTATGAACTAGTATGAATACAACTAGTATAAATGCCAGTACTAGAGTTTGCAGCTCCATTTTTGGTTGCTTGGTTAAGGTTAATTGCAAATAAGAGTGTCATGTATTTTCTTACTTGACTGGCCTTGAACTATGTTATCCTCAACCTCCTGAGTAGTAAAGATTACAGGCATGAGCCATGAGTACCAGGCTTAGCATGCACGTGTCCACTTTTGTGACTAAATCTGATAGATGCTTGACTCTCATTTTAATGGTAACACACAACTTTGTTCAAAGATCTTTCTGTGACACAATGGAGCAGGAGCATATTCTGACTATTTGGAGTAACTCCTTTTGGTCATAATATTTGCTTTGTATTTATACTTGGAAAGAAACAGGTCTGATGTCTTTCTGTCATGTAAGTAGAGTCAAAACAAATCCCAGCCCCTTGTCCCTTAGATTCTCAGTTGAAAATGATTGTTACACTAGAATTAGTGACCTCTCATGTAAACAGGCAGCAAAACCAGTGAGTTACTGTTATTTTCCACAGCATGCTCTCGCCACCAGGGTGAATGACTGGACATACCTGCATAATTCAGTAGTCTTGACTTAGCAAATTATACATGTGCTGTGCTTTAAAAGTAAAACTGTAAACCTCACATTTGCACATACTGGCACATATTGCACAGTATAACCCAGGAAGCATTTTAGTAATATGAAGTATGGAATCAGAGTTAACCTTTTACTGGATTTTCTAAGTCAGTAACCTTTTTATTCCTACTAGTAAATTGGATTAAAAAAACTCAGAATTTAGATTGTAAAATTCTGTCATGAAATACTCTTCAGTTGGTTTAAATAGTTGGTATTCAATGCGGTCTTTTATCTCATTGAGACTTCTGCACATTGTCTTTTTTAATGTCTTGTTCTAAGTATTTGATATGGCATAAACAGCTTCGAATGAAGCTAGTGAAGGAGATTCAGACATATTCTTCACTGTAAGTGGGCTAGGAAGGTGGCTCAGTGATAGAGTGCTTGTCTTGCATGCATGAGGCGCTGGGTTCGATTCCATAACACCGCATAAGCAGAAAAAGCCGGAAGTGCCACTATGGCCCAAGTGCTAGAGCCTTAGCCTTGAGCTGAAGAGCTGAGGAACAGCGCCCAGGCCCAGAGTTCAGGTCCCACAACTGACCAGGAAAAAAAAAATTTCTATAAGTTCTCTTTCCAGTTTACTCAGTCTTCTACCTATCTTAGGTGCTCAAACAAGTGTGACTTAAAGATTGCTTGCCTTGGGTTGTTAGTAGGCCCTCATGTTGGGTTTGTCACAAGTTGGCAACAGTTGGCAATCAGCATAAAACTTCATATTCTGGATTGAATTTCATTTTCCCAAAAATTCAACAGGAAACAGCTGAAAATAGCACACCATCTTCCGTATCATTTACATGTTCGTTTTTG
The DNA here is from genome assembly GCF_019054845.1 of Dipodomys spectabilis. NCBI lineage: Eukaryota > Metazoa > Chordata > Mammalia > Rodentia > Heteromyidae > Dipodomys > Dipodomys spectabilis. The sequence goes on along the minus strand of NW_024870784.1, from coordinate 406,339 downwards.
TGTTGTCTTTAGGCACTCAAGGAGTTGCCCCTGGTCCTGTGATTGGGCTCCAGGCACCATCTACTGGTCTTCTAGGTGCACGACCTGGACTAATCCCACTCCAGCGCCCTCCAGGAATGCCTCCACCACACTTACAGCGATTCCCTTTGATGCCACCCCGCCCTATGCCACCACACATGATGCCCAGAGGCCCACCACCAGGACCAGGAGGCTTTGCAATGCCTCCACCACATGGAATGAAAGGGCCCTTCCCACCACACGGCCCCTTTGTTAGGCCTGGTGGAATGCCAGGGCTTGGGGGCCCTGGGCCAGGCCCAGGGGGTCCTGAAGACAGAGATGGAAGGCAACAACCACCGCAGCAACAGCAACAGCAGCAACAGCAGCAGCCTCCACCTCAGCCACAACCACAGCAACCACCGCCATCACAACAGCCACCATCAGCTCAGCAGCAGCCTCAGCAATTTAGAAATGAAAACAGGCAGCAGTTTAATTCAGGTAGAGACCAAGAAAGGTTTGGAAGAAGATCATTCGGAAATAGGGTGGAAAATGACCGGGAACGGTATGGGAGCCGTAATGACGATAGAGATAGTAATCGTGAAAGGAGAGAATGGGGAAGAAGGAGCCCTGACCGCGACAGGCACAGAGACTTGGAAGAAAGAAATAGACGCTCTAGTGGGCATCGAGATAGGGAGAGAGATTCTAGAGATAGAGAGTCTCGCAGAGAGAAGGATGAAAACCGAGGGAAGGAGAAGTCCGAGGTGACTAACAGGGCAGGTGGTAAAGCCATCGAGCCTCCACCTAGCCAAGTGGGAACCGTAGACACTGTTTCAGAACTTGATAAAGGGGAGGCCAAGGCCACAGTGGTAAAACCCTCTGAAGAGGCACCTGCTGAGGCTACCTCATCCGTTGAACCTGAAAAAGATTCTAGCTCAGCAACAGAGACAACTCGCTAGAGCCTGGAATATGACAAAATGTGACAGTGACACTTCCAGAGTGTAGAGCTTGAGGTGTACAGATGCTGTATTATATTTGCTCCTGCTATATCACAGCCCCGCAGGTAGTTTGTGGGGAATTGTAAGCAATTTGATTGCTTCCCTTCTATTTAAAAATAGCTACAAAATAACAAAAAAAATACTGAAAATATGAATATTACCCTTTTGCTGTAACTTTTTAAAAGTTTTGACTTTAAAAAGTTTACAAATCCTAATTAGAAGTGCTCTCTATTTTTTTTTTTTAATTTAAGACAAGGTAACGGTGAAAGCTCCTCAAAACAATAGGGATGTTTTTAATAAACTCTATTTTCGTAACAAACTTAATGTGTGCTATTCTTCCTACACTGCACTAAGGTGGAAAGCTGGGTCACTGTCAACATTTAAGTTAGTAGTGTATTGGAGTCTAAGTTAGGCTTATTTGATGGTAATACATATTTATTCTGGAACGCTTTGATTTGTAATTCTTAGCATTTTGATCATAAGGTTAATGGTTGTAGGATTAACTAAAGAGCTAAAGGTTTTCTTTTTTCCATTAGTCTTGTGGTAATATTGTCCAACTTGTAAATAGGTTTTGCTGGGGGAATAATTGGATTCCCAACATTACACATTGTACTGTAAATTATCTAGCTCCCTGGGCATTACTTATTTAGAAAGGTAGGAGGATTTCTTTTTTGTTTTTAATCATCCCATTAAATTTTCAAAAGGATAAAATGAGATTAAGGTCAATATTTGCAGCCTGGAAGCTTTTTCTTGTTTTACATAAAATGAGTTCAAACATAACCCATGTTGCCCTCCATATTAACTGCGAGGCAAAGCATAGTGAACTTTCTGCCACACATTATAAAGATTGTTTCTTGCTTAGAATCTTTAAGAAGGAAAGTATGTGTAAGAACTCATCCAAAATCAAATTGAGCTTGCATTTGAACATTATAGAAAAAGTTACATAAAAATGCTTATAAACAGGCACTGGTGGCTCACTCAGGCCTAATCTAGCTATACTCAGGAGGCTGAGATCTGAGGATCACAGTTCAAAGCCAGCCCAAGCAGTACCAGTCTGACACTATTTCCAATTCACTGGAAATAGAGCTATGGCCTAAGTGTGAGTGATAGCCTTGATCAAAAAAGGCTCAGAGACAGCACATAGGCCCTGAGTTAAAGCCCTAAAACTGCCTGGAAGAAAAAAAAAAGTCCCAGGCACTAATGCTAGGCAGGGAGAGTAAGCCCTATCTCACACACACTGCAGAAAGCTCTTTGCCTGAGGGAGAATGCATGTAAGGAAATAGTCCTTCTGGAGAAAAACATGAATCTTTTATGCAGCGTCCAGATTTCAGATATTTCCGGTTTTCGTTTCCAAATCAAAAATATGTACTACATGAAAAAAAAAAAGGCACTAACTGGCATTGTAATCATACTTGAGTCTTCACAAGTTAGTTTCTGCGTTTAAGTCATTTCTCACATGCAACAAACTAATGTTTTAAAGTACCTGAATGGACATTTTTTAACAGTGTAATTTAAAAATTTTGCAAACACTGCAATTTTACCTCTTCCCAATTTAGCTGTTTCCTAAATATCCTATATTTGATAAAGCACATACTTACAAATAGGACTATGACCTTATTCCTGGTTTCTCAGAACTAGTGTACAACTTTTTAACTGAATAAAGTACATCTCAGACATGAAATCTCAATTAGATTAACATTTCTGTTAAAAGCATTCTCTTGCTGGGCCATATTTACATTGAGAGGCGGCCATATTTACATTGAGAGGCTAGGTTTCATGAAGTGAGTATGTATAATGCAATGTCTAAACACCCAGAACCCACTGTCAACATCCCCTTATTTTCATCTTCCAGTGTTGTATATTTATCACGTCAACCTGAAAACAGACTGAAGGTAGGTAGGTTTAAACTGAGCCTGTTAACTTGCCTTTATCAAGTTCACTGATAGCAGCACACAGGCCTTAAGTGAACATCTTTTTAAATAAAACAATTTCATGAAAAGAATGCTAAATGAAGCCAGGCACTATGGCTTAGGCCTGTAATCCCAGCTACTTCTGAGGCTGATATCTGAGGATCACAGTTCAAAGTCAGCCTGGGCAGCAAAGTCTGAGTTTTTTTTGTTCTTGTTTTTTTTTGGGGGGGGGTCCGGTCATGGGGCCTCAACTCTGGGCCTGGGCGCTGTCCCTCAGCTTTTCAGCTCAAGGCTAGCGCTCTACCACTTGTGCCACAGCGCCACTTCCAGCTTTTTTTTTTTTCCTTATGTGGTGCTGAGGAATCGAACCCAAGGACTCTGGCATGCAAGGCAAGCGCTCTACCACTGGGCCACCTTCCCAGCCCCTGGGATTTTTTTTTTTTATAGCCAGATGTAGAGCTGTATTTCAAGTGATACAGCTTTAGTCTTGAGCAAAGAAAACTCAGGGATAGAGCCCAAGCACTGAGTTCAAGCCTTAAGACTGGTAACACACACAAAAAATGGGAAAATCTGACAATATATGATTGACCCAGCTAAAAGACAGCTGCTAATACATCCTGTATTCCAATGGCCTCAATTAAAACACTTCCAAAAAAAAAAATAGTTGTTATGTGAAGCTCAATTTTATCAAAGTGTCTGCTAATTTTCAACAAGGATTTGGATACTTCAAGAGGCTCAAATAAGTGACATATATAGTGTTTATTTATAGCCTTCAATGAAAATGAAATTCAAACAGCTTAATACCCATATATGAGTAATCTGGCAAATACAGGTATCAAACGCATTTTAATTGTTTTATAAAACTATACAAATCTTCCAAGTGACCATAAATCAGTTCTCATTACAAGTTCTTAAGCCATTTTTTTCAGGTCAACACAATTACACTTTTAAGATTACAGACTTTAATGTTTATCGGGTTAAATTCCTAAAGCTAGCAAGGTAACAAATGGGTTACTGGGACTCAGACAACCACATGGTAGAGCATGTTTACTGGGTGATCCCAATTACACCACAAGCCAGACGACTTCCAGCATTTCCTGTCTTTTTACTCTCGTCATTTCCACCTCTGCCCAAGTCATCTGCTTTTTCATGGACCTTTAAAAGAATTGGGGGGGAAAAAAAAGAACATTTAACTTTGGGCCATCAAGTAATTACCACCTCTTCCCAACAATATCACTGAAGACGTTTGAGAACAACTTGAGAAAATTGCATGCTAAAATAATCCTACTAGTAAAGAATATATACTCATGTTTATGCTACTTTAAAAGTAGAAACTACAGGCTGGGAATGTGGTTTAGTGGTAGAGTGTTTGCCTGGCATGCATGAAGCCCTGGGTTTGATTCCTCAGTATCACATAAACAGAAAAAGCCGGAAGTGGTGCTGTGGCTCAAGTGGTAGAATGCTATGCTTACTGAAGAAGCTCAGGGACAGTGCCCAGGCTCTGAGTTCAAGGCCCAGGAATGGCAAAAAAAAAAAAGTAAAAAAACTACTACTTGCTGGTGGCAAAGACATGTTACCTTTGAACACTAGGAAGATGTTGACAGGCAAATAAAATATTAAAAACCCAACCAATGCTGTTTATAGGCCACCACATGCTGCTCTTAATCCCTCAAAAAAAAAAACAAAAACAGTAACTTTAGTTACAGTAGTCATTATGGTGTGAATTTCTTTTTTCTTTTTTTCAGTCATGGGGCTTGAACTCTGGGCCTGGGCACTTTCCCTCACCTCCAAGCTCAAAGCTAGTGCTCTACCACTTGAGCCACAGCGCCACTTCTGGTTTTCTAGTGGTTAATTAGAGATAAGAGTCTCACACACTTTCTTACCCAGGCTGGCTTTGAACCTCGATCCTCAGATCTCAGCTTCCTGAGTAGCTAGGATTACAGGCGTGAGCCATAGGTGCCCGGCTTATGGTCTAAATTTCTTTGGGGGAACAGAAGGGGCAGTGTGTATGTGGAAAAACTCAAAATTTCATGCCCAGTAAGTTACAGGCTTAATCGTAAAAGTATTTTAAATTGTGTTCATGGAACATTTACAAATGACTTTGGCTGATTCTGTTTTATCAACAAACTGAAGAAAATTCTAAAAACAAAGGTCAATTGAAAGGAAGTGTCTACTGCCCGAGGTAGGCAACAGCTTTACTACTTGTTTTCCATGAGCCAGATGCAGGGTAACTTGGAAAGACAGCTCCCACAAGAGTGGGAGTAACCAAGAGTGATAACCTAGACTTGAATTTGTAACACTGAAGTCCATCCCAGATTCTAGATTCAATCAAATGTTCTGTTTAAATACAAGCGTGGAAACAATCATGCAAGAAAATCTGGCTGTCTTCCCAATCTGGATCTAGGAAAATAAAATAAAACCTACTTTTTACTGCATCTTTCTTAGAGCAGTATTCCTAACTGAACTAAATATATTAATTCATCTTCTCTAGAATCATCCAATAAAATAATGACCTGTCCTAATGTGGACTACAAGTACAATTTAGATGGATCTTTATAGAAATTAGGACTAACCATCATGAAGTCTTGATCCAAAGTACAATATTATACATTAGAAGAAACTATGCATATCCTCCTTTGTATGAAAACTTACCACCATAGTGCGGCCAATGATGGAACACTCTCCTGTGAGTGAGATCATTGAGTCTTTGATGGACACTTTGGCTGTACCGTCTTTGTCAGCAGTCACATTGCCCAGATCTCCAACATGTCTAACATTGAAAAAGCATCAGATCAATTAGCACTAGTGTCTATGTCACACCAAAGACAGTTCATGTGCTAACTAAAATTTAACAAGACTCCATAAGAGTGGCCTAAGAGGGGCTGGGAAGGTGGCTCAGTGGTAGAGCGCTTGCCTTGCGTGCATGCATGAGACCCTGGGTTCGATTCCTCAGCACCACATAAGCAGAAAAATCTGGAAGTGGCGCTGTGGCTCAAGTGGTAGAGCGCTAGCCTTGAGCTGAAGAGCTGAGGGACAGCACCTAGGCCCAGAGTTCAGGCCACAGGACCGACAAAAGAAAAGGAGTGGGCTAAGAGGAAAATATATTCAAAAAGATCACTTTGCCAAACTGACATTTTGGGAACACAAATTTAAAAACAGCTATTCAACTAGGTAATAGAAATCTACAAAAATAATGCTCTGCACACTTAAATTTCAGATGTAAGTACCAAAGGGAAACTCAGCTACTGAGTTATGATGTTAGTTCCGGAGAGAGTTAAGCTAAGACTGTGTTACAAATTAATCTTTATTTTTAATATTTTCCTGAAAGGCCTTCAGAAAAGATACACAAACAAATGGGAGTCTCAACTGCTTTTCATTATCTATAGAAGTTTCCTATGCTTCTCAAATGATTTTTTTTGCTAGTGGTTATGGTATTCATGGCATTTTCTATATTCTATATTCCTTTACCCACAGAGAGCCATTCCACTGATTTGGGCATGGGGGAATGGTATGGGAGACAACAAATGTAAAAACCAACATAGGGAGCCTACCTCTATTTTCTTTGTTTCTGCAAGCACTACAAGCCCACCCAGCCACCAGCCTCCTTATATAAGAGCCAAGCATCTTGTTACCTTTCTTGATCTTCTGGCCCACCGTGATTTTTGGATAGAGGATTAAAGTGAGGACCTGCACTGGTACAACCTATTTACAAGAAATAAAAATAAGCAGTTAAGAGCCAGGCGCTGATGATTCAAGCAAGTAATCAGGAGGCTGAAATCTGAGGATCACAGTTCAAGGTCAGCCCAGGGAGGAAAGTCTGTGAGACTCTTGCCTTCAATTAACCACCAGAAAACTGCAAGTGGAGCGGTGGCTTAAGTGGTATAGCACTAGCCTTTAGCAAAAAGGCTCAGGGACAGGTCACAAGCCCAGACCTATGACCAACGTTCTCCTCCCCCCCCCCAAAAAAAGCTAAATTAGGAACCCAAATTCCAGAATCAAGAATGGTTATGCCTTATTCCTTTTTTGTGTGTTTTGAAACAGTCTTGCTATGTAACCAAACTGGCCTCTCGCTCATTATCCTCCTGCCTCGGCATCCCCAGTGCTAGGATTATAGCACCAGCTCTCACCTCTTCATGCTAAATTAAGGAAGTAAGGCTTGATCTTCAACACTATACTGTAGTTTTAAAAAAGAAAATCACACGATTATGATCCCTAATTTTAAGAAAGATTTTCAAAAACCGATTACAAGCCTGGCGTTGGTGGCTCATGCCTGTAATCCTAGCTACACAGGAGGCTGAGATCTAGGGATCACAGTTCAAAGCCGGCCGAGGCAGGAAAGTTCGTGAGACTCTTATGTCCAATTAACAACCAGAAAACCAGAAGTGACACTGTGGCTCAAGTGGTAGAGTAGTGGTAGAGTGTTTGCCTTGAGCTGAAGAGCTCAGGGACAGTGCCCAGGCCCAGAGTTCAAGCCCCATGACCTACCAAAAAAAAAAAAAGCTATCTCACCCACGCTTGATGTCTGAAACGTGTAATCCTTGCTACTTGGGACAAGGAGATTGGTTGAAGGCCAGCCCAGATGTTTTGGGGCTGGGAAGGTGGCTCTGTGGTAGAGTGCTTGCCTTGCATGCATGAGGCCCTCGGTTCGATTCCTCAGCACCACATCAGCAGAAAAAGCCGGAAGTGGGCTGAGGCTCAACTGGTAGAGTGCTAGCCTTGAGCTGAAGAGCTGAGGGACAGTGCCCAGGCCCAGAGTTCAGGCTCCACAACCGACAAAAAAAAAAAAAATATCTATATATATGTTTATAATACGCCATTCTAAACCAATGGTTGGGCCTACTGATACTCACCATTATGTCAGCTACAGGGAAGGAGCACAGTGGCACACACCTGTCTCCCCAGCTACACAAGAAAGCACAAAAGACCCTAACTCAAAAATAATGCAAAAAAGGACTAATGGTGTGGCTCAAGTGGAAGGTAAAGAGTGCCTGACTAGTAGTGAGAAACCCTAAATTCAAACATGAACACAGTCCTTGCACGCCCCCCCCCCAAAAAAAAAAGCTACCTCCCAGTACCATTCCACCAAGCAGCCCTCCTGTCTATGGCCTTTGCTTGTGTAGAGGTAGAACCAAGGTTCATGTTCCAGGGCCAAGGTTTCTGCCTTGCAAAACCCTAGAGGGGAGGCAGGTTTGCCACCTGCATCCCAGATAGCAGAAATGCTGGAAATCTTTCATGACAGTGGAAGGAAATAAGAAAATAAGGCAGGTTTCAGGAAGTAGCTTAAACAAATCAAAGCTACAAAACATTTATGCACCTTCCAAACCAGAGGCAGAGGGAACTTGGGGAATATTAGTATTACTGGAATGGATCAAACTTCATAGTAACTATTTGGAACCAAATTATGGTACATTAAACACCAACTGCAATGACTCATACCTAATCCCATCATTCAAAAGACTGATTCCAGCCTGAGCTACAAATCCTGACACTGTCTTTCTCTAACACACACACACACACACACACACACACACACACACACACACACACACACACACACACACACACACTTCTAACAAAAAATGAAGAAGTCTAAATATAAACTTCAGATTACTACTCAAATATGACAAAATGTTACTAAAGGCAATTTAACTCATGAACTTTTGCTAACTTGCTACTAATTTCAAATTGAAAAAGGTCAAACAATCCAAAGCACCAAGAGTCCTCAATTTGTATCAAACGTGTTTTTTTCTTTGCAGTTTTCAGGGCTTTTTAATTCAAGGCCTCAAGCTTGCTAGGCTGGCACTCTACCACTTCAGCCACACCTCTAGCACATTTTGCTCTGGTTATTTTGAGACAGGGTCTCCCTTTTTGCTCCGTAGTCCTGACCTTGATTCTATTTATGCTTCCCACTGTAGGTAGGTTGATACACTTCACTATGTCCAGCTTCTGCTGCTGAGATGGGGGAGGTCTCAAAGTTTTTTGCCAGGGCTGTCTCAAAATGTGATCCTCCCAATCTCAGCCTCCCAAGGAGGTAAAAAGCACAGGAATGAGTCACCTTTTCCTGGCCTACATCAAATTATTGTTCCACTTCAAATCTCATATTCTTATATAGTATAATGCATAGAAATCAGAGCCTGTACCTGAAGTGCCCACTCCTGACTCCAGCATGAAAACATTGGGATTACCTAAGACAAGAAGCTGCTTAGCCGGCCTCTGGTGGCTCACGCCTGTAATCCTAGCTACTCAGGAGGCTGAGATCTGAGGATCATGGTTCAAAGCCAGAGCAGGAGGAAAGTCCATGAAACTCTTACTTATCTCAATAAATTACTCAAAAAAAAAAAAAGCCAGGGGCTGGGAAGGTGGCTCAGTGGTAGAGTGCTTGCCTTGAATGCATGAGGCCCTGAGTTTGATTCCTCAGCACCACATAAGCAGAAAAAGATGGAAGTGGCGCTGTGGCTCAAGTGGTAGAGTGCTAGCCTTGAGCAAAAGAAGCTCAGGGACAGCACCCAGGCCCTGAATTCAAGCCTGGGGCCAGCACAAAAACAAAACCAGAAACTGCTTAACTTTTTGCTTCTATTTTTCTACTGCACTCTAAGAACCCTCGATCCCATTAGCACAATTAAAAATATCAATTCCTTTCCCCTTTATTCATCCCACTTAAAATAGTCAAAGACTACAGTTTTGTAGTTAATTCCCTAATGAGAATCTTAGGGGTTATTTTAACACAGGTGGGGAGGGCCTTTTAAACGGGGGTTACCCAAGTCATTACCTTAATAACCACCAATGAACCATTGTCATTAGAGTAGCACAAAACCTACCTTGTGTATTATCTCCAAACTGATGGACATGGAATCCATGCTGGCCTTCAGTCAATCCTGTAATGGTCCCCTGTACCATAACTGGCCCATCTGCCTTTATTCAAAGAAAAGTACATTAAGTTAGAATGCAATTACTTCTGAACAAACAAAACAGTTGAAGTATCTTTCACAGTAAAAAACAGACTTGAGTGCAGAAAAAAAATGTCTAAATTCTAGCTGCTTAATTTGAGGCCTGTGTTATGCTATCAAGAGAGAAGTGAAATTCTTGTTCTAACACCTGCTGTTCAGGGGCCATGTGGCCAAGGCTCTGAAATTCCACTGCATGGAAGAATAAAACTTAGCAGGGTAGCAAGTGTAATGAGTTCTGCCACTCAAGCCATGTGCCAGCCTTGTAACGCTTCTTCTTATGCTTCTTTCCAGGTCTGGCAGGGAATCTCCTATGTCCACCTCCTAAGTACCTCGGATTACAGGATGAGCCACCAGGACTAGCTTTAGGGTTTGACTCTAAAATGATTATGTAACAAGTTAATGTTTCTTGGGTAAACATTGTTGAATCGGTTGCATGTGTATATGGTGAATATACATACTTTTTAAAGTGTAAAGCTGGATATCAAACTTAAGAGCATGCATGGTACTCACTAGCCCCAAACTTTTTTTTTTTTTTTGGGGGGGGGGGGGTGGTCATGGCGCTTGAACTCAGGGTCTGGACATGTCCCTCAGCTTCTTTTGCTCAAGGATAGTGCTTTACCACTTGAGCCACAGTGCTACTTCTGTCTTTTTCTGTTTATGTGGTATGGAGGAATCGAACCCAGGGATTCAAGCTTGCTAGGCAAACACTCTACCACTAAGCCACATTCCCAGCCCTCCAACCAAACTTTTTAACCTAAAACAATGCATGTCACAGATACTCATTAGCTCTTTGGTCTTCTTTATGAGGACAAGCATGGTCTTGCCTTGAAAGAGAAAGAGAGCTATTCCCTGCTCCCCTGCTCTCCACGCTACCTCACTGGGTGGCTCTATTGGTCTCTCGCACAGATTATTTGTATTTAGTAGCCAAAAATACCTTAACAACTGCCCATGAAGGGGCTAATTCAGGTCTAACCAGGGTACTGGGGATTTTTTACATCTTTTTAAAAGTCATTAGAATCTATCTGGATAACTTCCAACTCTAACAAAAAGAGTCTATATAAGAACATTCCAGCCGGGCGCTGGTGGCTCACGCCTGTAATCCTAGCTACTCAGGAGGCTGAGATCTGAGGATCGCGGTTCAAAGCCAGCCCGGGCAGGAGAGACCGTGAGACTCCTATCTCCAATAAACCACCAGAAAACCGGAAGTGGCGCTGTAGCTCAAGTGGTAGAGCGCTCGCCTTGAGCTGAAGAGCTGAGGGACAGCGCGCAGGCCCAGAGTTCAAGCCCCACGACCGACAAAAAAAAAAAAAAAAAAGAACATTCCAAAGCTGGGTGCTGGTGGCTCACGCCTGTAATCCTAGCTACTCAGGAGGCTGAGCTCTGAGGATTGTGGTTCAAAGCCAGTCCCAGCAGGAAAGTCCTCATAAGACTCTTATCTCCAATTAACCACTCAAAAACCGGAAGTGGCACTGTGGCCCAAATGGTAGAGCACCTAGAGCCTTGAGTTACAACCATATCACACAGTAAGACACACTTTTTTGTTTTTAAATAATCATGGCCTATATGAACAAATATCAGTTCTGCATATAAATTTCATACATATTTGCATACTTGTTTATATCCGCTCATATGTCTATAAACTGCTTTCAAGTTTAAAAATTCTCCCCATTTTTTGTTAAGCCAAGTACAACCAAGCTTGCTCTAGTTAGTAACCTTTGAGGTAACTTTCCACAGAAGACACAATTGTTCAAAGGATATATCCAGAGCAACTAGCCTTTTTTTTGTTTTTTGAGAATACATATTGTGATTCTTCTAAGTAAAACCTTTAGTTTTAGGAAAACTAAATGTGACCCTAGCCCCACTCAACATAGGGGATTAAGGGCATAGAGAAAGGGGCAGACTTTTACACCTCCACTGAGGGGGCAGGGCACAGCACAGGGCGGCTGTTCAGAGGCAAGCTGCATGCTTGCAGTCCCATGGAGCCAGCACAGGCTCATCTTCAGAGAAGCACGTAGTAGAGGCAAAAGGAAGACCAGCTGCCTCTGCTCAGTACTGCTTGGGCTAAGAAGGCTCAGTGTGAACCCAAGTCCAGATTTTTCAAGAAAAGCAATCATTTTAAAAGATGGTGGTTTAAGAAACAAAGAACTCCCGCTCATCTGGTTGAACCACTACTAAATATCCTCATGCTGCTGATCACAAATATGGTATATAACATGTGAACACTGTTATATATTACAGACTGTGGTAGACAATTTGCTCCAGGGAAGTTAGAATGAACTTGTGACTTTGAAATTATGTAATCATTTAATCACAATCAAAAAAAAAAAAAAAAAAAAAGAACCTCGGGGAAGGGAGGGAGGGAGGGGATGGTAGGGGGAAAACAATGGAGGGGGTAACAATGTTCAAGAGGAAGTGTACTCATAACCTCACTCATGTAACTGTGACCCTCTGTATAGTAGCTTTACAATAAAAAAAAAAAAAAAAAAAAAAAAAAAAAAAATAAAAGATGGTGGTGAGAACCCAAAATCCTGGTGTGGGTAAGTTGGAAACTATTCCACAATTTTAATCACTGTGTAGGCTAAACCAAATAGTTTATAACCAATTTATTACATCTGCCATTGTGTAGAGCTGTACTACTAAACTACTCAAGGATCTTAGAGACAAAGGATAATGCCAGTGAGGTTTGCAGCTTAGCTTAAGAACTTTCCAAACTGCTTTTGGCAGGTGGAAAACCCACAGGGATATACATTACACGTACCACACACCCCTGGTCTTCCCAATTCTTAACGGCTTGGAGGGAGGTTCTCCCTCAGAGGTCTCTTAAAATTCTCTGCCAATCAATTATGTTCGGGAGTAGAAAGGAGGCAAAATAAAGTGTGACATGACATACAACAAAATGTAGTCTAATGCCAAAGAACCTTTCCCTGAAAATGTGGGGACCAATTAATGTGAGCAAGTACTGTCCTCCCTCGCATAAATAGCAGATAGCTACATATACGCTCTGCTGCTTCTGTTCTCACATCTTTTGTCAACCATTTGAAGAACTCTTACCTTTCTCTAGTGATTAACAGCCAAGTTTAAAAAAAAAAAAAGGCACCTCGGTGGCTAGTAACCATGCTGAGGTACTGGAGACAAGATAGCACAAATACCCTCTTTGCAACACCCATTTTGTACTTATTACTGACCATGAGTATTGCTGAAAACTTGGTCAAAGTTGTTCAGAACCTTGTCTCTGCAGTAGACTAACACCTGCTGTAGGTCCTGGGTGCAATCCCCAGCACCAAAACTACATGCCTCTGACTGGCTCAGCAAACTGACTGCTGCTGTTCCAATTTTTTGCAAAGAAATGGCTTGGAAGAATTCTCCAAGAAAAGTCATTTAAAGCTGGGTGCCAGTGGCTCACGCCTGTAATTCTAACTACTCAGGAGGCTGAGATCTGAGGATCATGGTTCAAAGCCAGCCCCGCAGGAAAGTCGGTGAGACTCTTATCTCCAATAAACCACTAGAAAACCGGAAGTGATGCTGTGGCTCAAGTGGTAGAGCACTGGCCTTGAGCTGTAGAGCTGAGGGACAGTGCCCAGGCCCAGAGTTCAAATCCCATAACCGACCAAAAAAAAAAAAAAGAAAAAAAAAAGTTAAAAAAAAAAAGTCATTTAGCCAGGGCAAGTGTCTCATGACTAAAATCCCAGCTACCCAGCAGGCGAGATACAACATAGCAAAGTCGTCCATGAGACTCATCTCCAACCACCAAAAAGCTGGAAGTGGAGGTGTGGCTCAAGTAGTAGAGCACTAGTCTTGGGTGTAATAGCTAGGGGACAGCACCAGGCCCCCGAGCTCGCTCGCGCGCACACACACACACACACACACACACACACACACACACACACACACACACACACACACACACACACGCCTCACGAAAGTGTCGATTCAATGTAATAGAAACTCTACTACCCCAAAGACTTTTTTTGGGGGGTCCAGTCATGGGGCCTGAACTCTGGGCCTGGGCGTTGTCCCTCAGCTCTTCAGCTCAAGGCTAGCGCTCTACCACTTGAGCCACAGCACCACTTCCGGCTTTTTTCTTTTTTCTTATGTGGTGCTGAGGAATCGAACCCAGGGCCTCAGGCATGCAAGGCAAGCGCTCTACCGCTGAGCCACCTTCCCAGCCCTACCCCAGGGACTTTTGAAGCCTAGATGCACATTAAAATCACTTTGGAAACTTAAAACCACAACAACAAAAAGAAAAAAAAATCAAAAACAATACACCAATCCTGAGCCTGAGGCTGGTGGGATTTTTAATGTCCTTGATGTGCTGTTGGGCTCTTGGTATAAAGCTCCCCTCGCGCGTTCACGGTGAGCCCAGCGTGTCTCCACTGCCCGGGGACGAGCTCGCTCTGCCCACAGCGGGCAGCCCGGCGCTTGGAGCTGGGGAGGAGGGAACGGATCACGGTCCAAGGCCATCTCCTCTGCCTGACCGTGACCTCCAACATCAGGGCCTCGGCCTCGCATTTTCCTGCCAAGTATCACAGATCCGAGCTCGCCGCTCGTGGCCTCGATTCCCCAAACCACCTTCACCTAGAAAACAAAACCCCACGCCACGCGGGAGATCCCGGGCCCAGCCGCCGGGGGATAACGGACGCCGCGGGAACAGGGGCGGGCCCTGCGGCCGCGCCCCAACCCCGGTCTGCGTCATCCGGGATCCGGGGAGAAAACGACCCCGAGAGGAAGAACCGCCGCCGCCCCGAAAGCGCCGAACGCCCCCGTCCCCTCGCGGCACCGAGACCGCGCCACGGGGACCCGGCCAGGCCCGGCGCGCGGCCGCCGCCCTCCCCGGTCCTCCCGGCCCGGCCCCGGCCCCGGCCCCAGCCCGCCGCGCCCGCGGCCCGCCTCGGCCCCGCGCCGCCCCGGCGACCGAGCGATGACTCAGCACTTAGGGGCGCACGAGGCCCGAGGCGGCGCGGATCCTCCGGCCGCCCGGCGAGGGGCGTGACGAGGGCGGCCCCAAGGCCTCACGGCCGCCCGCTCCCCGCACAGGTGCGTGGGCCACAGGCCTCTGCCCCGGGCCTTGCCTGCTGCTCGAAGTGGATGATGCCCTGCACCAGACTATCGCCCTTCAGCACGCACACGGCCTTCAGCGCCATGATTCGCCCGCGACGCGCTTGAACCCGGGTCCGAAAACGGCGGGAGGAGGCCGTTATACGACACTACAGGACACGCCAACACCAACCCGAGCGGTGGCGGAGCCCCGGCTCTTTTATAGGTCGGTCCCCGAGGTCCACGCCCACCGTGGCCCGGAACCAATCACTACCTAGTGAGTCATGTGGGGGCGTGGTCGGGCGATGGCGCGCCTGCCCTCGACGCGCAACGCCTGACCGCAGACGCCGGCGGCGGTGGAAGGTCCGGAAGGCTGAAACCCGCGCCCGAACAGCTTCCGAGGTTGGAGCTCGTGGGTCCCACTGCAGAAATTGCGAAAATGAGGTTGTGTACCTGGGAGACCTGAAGCCACTTTGTCTAGAAATGTCGTTAGAGCCGGGTGCCGGTGAACCTCATCTGTGAATCCTAGCTGCTCAGGAGACTAGAATCTGAGGATCGGGGTTCGAAGCCAGCCCGGGCAGACAAATTAGAGAGACTCTTAGCTCCAGTTAATCACCAAAAAGGCCAGAAGCAGAGTTGTGGCTCAAGTGGTAGAGCATTAGCCTTGAGTGAAAACGTCACTAGTATGACCACTTTGGTCCCAATGTCTTATTTGATCTTTAGACACTGGAACCCCAAAAAGGAAAAGGGGAGGAAGAAGAGGGAATAAGACTGAAGGGGAAGAGAAGGAAAAAATACCAAGATGGATGCTTGCCGTAGGCCTCAGTGTTATGTTTGGGGGTTCCTGATGCTACATCTTTTTCTTTTTTATTTATTTATTTAGTCTGTCTTGGCTCTTGAACTCTGGGCCTAGGCGCTGTCCCTCAGTTCTTCCGCTCAAGGCTAGCGCTCTACCATTTGAGCTACAGCGCCACTTCCGGCTTTTTCCTTTTTGCTTATGTGGTGCTGAGGAATCGAACCCAGGGCCTCATGCAAGGCAAGCGCTCTACCACTGAGCCACCTTCCCAGTCCCCATCTTTTTCTTGTCTGCGATTTTCTTCATCCTTTGCACATAGGGTTATATATTTGGTTAGCCAAATTCTGCTACTGTCAGATTTTCCCAGTTTGTCAAAGTGACACCCTGAAGACAGCAGTGTGGCACCTGGTTGGTTTCTAGTGTTTCCTGTGGTTTTGTATTGTTCTTATCTGCAGAGACATGGACAAGGAAAAAAGAGTTAAATCCTTGCGACCTCTTTGTAAGAGAAAGACATATACTTAATCTTTCAAGAAGAAACATGACATGCACACACAGTACAAACTATTTTCCTGGATTGTTTTTGCAAGAGATCAGTGTTTTTACTTATGTGCTCAGAAATGTGTAGAAATCTACAAGGGACCGTGGGTAGCTCCCCAGTAGTGTGCAGAAAGCCTTCACCAAGGCTCATTTAGAATTATTTGTACAGTGAACATGCACGTGTCTGCCACGCAAGCTATCTTAGAAAAAACACCACCACCACCCATCACCACCTCTTTAGTTGGAAGAACTGTTCGCTTAAACCACAAAGGAAGGAAATAAATGGTCCATCTCCCAGAGTCCCTGAATAACCAGAGATGGCAGTGCTTTGTTCCTGAGGAAGTGGTAAATTCAAACCCAGATTTCCATCTTCTGCTTGGCTAGAATTTCAGGCCACTTTGTTTTTTGTTTTGTTGGTAGTGATTTTATTCTTTTTTGTGTAGGGGGGGAGGGTATTGAACTAAATAAAAACCTCTGCTTGTAGCTGACCCCTGTACTTGAGCCACACCCCTAGTCCTTTTGCTCTTGTTTTGCTTTTCAGAGTCTCTTGTGCTCTTGTACAGATCCTTGGGCTGTGATCTACTTCCCAAATAGCTCAGCTAAGATACAGTTTATTTGCCCCCTGGACTGTAGTGCATCCTCTACCAGAGGTACACAGCTCACATTTATATCATCCTGGAGACAATGTACATAGTTGTGAGTTTGCTTGTTCTACTTACTGGTATTCTCCAGATCACTTGCATGTGCTAGGTAGTTATATAACACAAAATGCTTGCCAAAGAGCCTATGCCCAAAGTCAAGGCCAAAGTTTCTTTGGGTTCCAGGAAGTTAGAGGGGCACAGTTCAGTTCCTTGTAAACTGCCAAGACAGCAACCTACAGTTACAAAAAGCCACATTGGTGCGGGCGTGTGTGTGTGTGTGTGTGTGTGTGTGTGTGTGTGATTTATTGGCAATACTGTGGTTTGAACTCAGGACCTCCAATTTACTAATCACTTTCCAAAAACAGGGTAAAGGAATTTTAAGTATGTGATATTAAACATTATTTGTGTCCTCTTGGAGCAGATTATGGCATCTTTGCATTATTGACATTTTGGGCCAGATAATTCCTGAGGTGGCCGGTGGTCTGGATGTTGTAGGATATTTGATAGCACCCTGGTTTCTACTCACTAGATGCAATTCGTACCCTCTCCTTTTCCTCAGACCATGACAACCACAAATCTCTCCAGGCATTGCCAGATCATCTTCTTGAGAATTCTTTCTTTGGTTTTTTGGTAGGGGGCAGGAGAAATCTGGGATCAAATCCAGATCCTTGAACGTCCTAAGCAAGCACTCATCACTGAGTTATGCCCCAACTTGAAAATCATCGTCTTAGGAAATTGAATATTCATTCCAGAAGCCTGGAGTGTGGAAAGGAAGAGGCAGGCAGCAAGTTCTTCACTGCCACTTTCCTACATAGAACTCAGAAGTCCAAGAATCCCATATTTTCTATTTATCTACTTATTCATTTATTCATTCATTTTGCCTGGATCAGAATTTGGACTCAGAACCTTGAACTTGCTCGGTTTCTTGCTCAGCTGTCACTCTACCCCTTGAGCTAAACTTTCAGCCAGGGATCTTAATTGGGGATTAAGTCTTCTGAACTTTTCTGCATAATTATGCTGGCTTCCAGTGTTGGTCCTCTGGATCTCAGCCTCCTGAGTAGCTAGGATTAGAGGCATAAACCACTAATACCAAGTTGAAAATCTCAAATTGGCCCTTGACCTCCAGGTCCTTATAAAAGGTAGAATGAGAGGATATAGTTGATATAGTTGAGCTAAGTTATTTTTTGACTTGAGACATGTAAATATTTTGCATATGATATCAGACGTCTCTGTGTGGTCTGCACTGCAAAAGTTAGAGCAGGCCTCGTCACCTTATTCCATGGTGTTCCTGCTTCTTAATTCAGTCCTGAGGTCCCTGTGGTTCAAACTGGAGTGTGAGTTTTTTAAACTCAGAGGTATCATTTTGTAGAGTTTACTCTTATAAAGCCCAGACACTTGAGGCTGGGAATGTGACTAAGTGGTAGAGTGCTTGTCTAGCATGCATGAAGCCCTGGGTTCGATTCCTCAGTACCACATAAACAGAAAACACCAGAAGTGGCTCCACTTCCAGTTTTCTAATGGGTTTTATTGGTGATAAGAGTCGCACAGACTTTCCTGCCCAGGCTGGCTTTGAACTGTGATCCTCAGATTTCAGCCTACTGAGTAGCTAGGATTACAGGTGTGAGCCACCGGAGCCTGGCAAGAGTTGTCTTTTGATGCTAAGGAACAGAGAGGGAGGGAATTAAAAAAAGTTAGCAGAAGCTTCTTTTTCTTCCTTCCTTCCTTCCTTCCTTCTTTCCTTCCTTCCTTCCTCCTTTCCTTCCTCCTTTCCTTCCTTCTTTCTTTCCTTTCTTCCTTCCTTCCCTTCCCTTCACTGTAGTTTCCTTCCCTTCCCCTCCATTCCCTTCCCTTCCTTCTTTCCTTCCTCTCTCTCTTTTCTCTTTTTTCCACTTTCTTTATTTCTCTTTCATTTGTTCTGGCACTCTACCACTTGGCCCATGCCTCAAGTTTAGACATTTTGGGGGGGATTCATTGACGTAGGATCTCACAGATTTTCCTGTGCTGGCTGGCTTAGCACCGAGAGCCTTAGATTTCAACCTTCTGGAAGCTACCATTACAAACAAAGCCATTGTTGCCTACCCCAAAGTAGTTCCCAGTAAGCAAAAACTAAGATCATAGCCAAGAATTGTGGACTGTCACAGGCAGTCAGTGAAAGCTAGTGAGGAGAAAGTACAAAAAATCGGTTTAGGTTGTTATTAAACAGGAGTAAGCCAGCTATGATTAGAAGTTTGCAGGCTCTCGTTTTGATCAGCTGTGTGTTTTTGCACACTAGCAGTGACACAGATTATGTGCTAGCTGCTTAGCAGTTCTGGCCTGCTTTGTGACCCACTAACAGCTCCCTCTGTCATCTTGGATCATTCTCTCCAGATCTCAGCTGAAACTCAAAAAGCACCTGGGTAGATTCTTTGTCAGCCCCACCTGCATGCAAGAATCGCCCAGGGGACTTAAAACAAGTGCTAAGAAGGTAAGGGGTGGGCACTGACACAGAGGGACAAAGAGTGAATAAATGCATAAGTGATACTCAGTAAAATCTATGTTGAAAATGAACTATACAACTTGTGGGTGGGGACAGAAGGGGAAAATTGGGAGAGAGCAAGGGAAGGGGTGACATTGTCCCCAAAGAAATGTACTCATTACCTGACTTGTGTAACTGTATCTCCTCTGTACATCGCCTTTACAATAACAATTTAAAAAATGTTTTTAAAGGTGCTGAAGCAAAGCACTGTGGTTCTTGCCTGTAATCCTAGCTCCTCTGGATGCTGAAATCTGAGGATTGTGGTCAAGAGCCAGCTCAGGCAGACAACACTGAAAGCTTTTCTTTTCTTTTTTGTTGGTCAGAGGCTTCAACTCCGAGCGCTGTCCCTCAGCTCTTCAGCTCAAGGCTAGCGCTCTACCACTTGAGCCACAGCGTCACTTCCGGGTTTCTGAGTAGTTTTTATTAGAGATAAACAGTCTCACGGACTTTCCTGCCAAGGCTGGTTTTGAACTACGATCCTCAGATCTCAGCCTCCTGAATAGCTAGGATTACAGGAATGAGTAACCCGCACCTGGCAGGTTTTTATTTCCATATAATTACCAAAAAACCAAAAGTTGAAGCATGTCCTGCTTTGAGAAAAATATCCAGGCAAGAGCATAAGGCCTTGAGTTCAAGTCCCAGTATTTGCATGCATGTGCATGCACATGTACACACACACACACACACACAAAGTAAGACCACTTCATATCTCAATGCATGGGTGGCAAGGAGGAGGTGGGTGTGGCTGGAGTAGAGAGGCCTGTGGGAGATGTGATAAGGACTTGACCTTAGGCCATTATTAGGAGCAAAGGGAAAGATAATGAAAGCCGAGCCCCAAACTCCAGCACCCCATAAGATGTGCAGCAGAAAGGGAAGGGAAGCCAGCAGCACCCAGATCTGGCCTAAGCGAGCACGTGTATGATGCAATGATCATAAGGAAAAGTGGGGGCTTCATTTCAGATGGTATGCAGTTCGGGCATCTAAGGACCCTACATGTGTCTC
This sequence comes from Dipodomys spectabilis, assembly GCF_019054845.1. Taxonomy (NCBI): domain Eukaryota; kingdom Metazoa; phylum Chordata; class Mammalia; order Rodentia; family Heteromyidae; genus Dipodomys; species Dipodomys spectabilis. Next base: position 385,965 of record NW_024870784.1, on the reverse strand, counting down.
TCTGGAAGAGCTCCTGTGGACTGGACTGATTGGGTCAGGGTCCTTCCTACGTCTGGCTTTGAATATTGAGATTTGGAAAGACACCAGTGCTGGTGACTCCTGCCTATAATCCTAGCTATTAAGGAAGCTGGTAGCTGATGATCATGGATTGAATCCAGTTGGGGCAGACAAATTTAAGAAACCCTACCTCCAGCTAAAGCCAAAAGCTGGAAGTGGAGAGTGCCAGATTTAGGTGAAAGTGTTAAGGGACACACATAGGCCCCAAGTTCAAGCCCCTGTTCTGGCACGTGCGCATGCACGCATATACACACACACACACACACAGAAAAGGAGAAAAAAAAGGGGTAAAATAAAATCCTTTGATATTTTCAAAACATGATTTTATACTTGGAATTAACCTGTTTTGCCCCGAAGACCCTGAGCAGCCAGGAACCACAAAACAGAACCAGTTTGCATTCTTTTTCTTCTGGCATCTACCCCTACCTTCTGTTCATCCCCAGCTGACTGGTTATTTGTGGTTATACTCAAAGTAGTACTTCTTGTGTGTCCACAAACCAGAATGCCAGTTGCAGCCTGACAGGGCATCTGTCTTGTTCTTCTCTTCTGCTGGAGTTTCATGTCACCATTCATCATCTACAGAGCTGTGTGCAGTTGCACCATTCCCTCTGCCCATTGCAGGAACCCTCAAATCTATGCCAAGGCGGATTCCTCCAGTCTCTTTTTCTCTGGTCCTGGGCACTGGCTGGATTTCATACCAAGGCAGGGAGGAGGACAGTCTTCTCCCCTACTCCTTGCCACACTGTCTCCTGGCCCCCAAGCTGGATGCATTCCAAAGGCAGTGGTCAGTGGGATTTGCTGATGATCAGGGTGTGGAATGGCTAGGATCTTGGGGCTGTAGGCGGCGCTGTTCTTAATTAAGGTGGTTGGGAAGAGTGTAGGTAGCGTGTGTCTAATGAAAAGATTAGGAGTTTCATGTAGGACATAGTTAAGTTTGTGATGTCTCTTTCCAGTCTAAGATTTAGAAAGGTAACACTGGACTTTCCCTTTCAGTTTATGTGCAATGTTTATGGCAGTTGAACTGAAATATAAAAATCTTTTTGCTCACTGGCCCAACCGTCTTTTTCTCTTTCTTTCGCACTGGCAGAGCAAATAGTTGGTTCAATTGCGGGTCCTGTTCTCTGCACACTAAGGAAATTCTGGCCAACTAGGCCAGGCACAGCCATCCTTCTGCTTACCAGTGATGAGCAGAGTGAGCTGCAACATACCTAGTTCTGCCCATTGAGACAGATGGGAGTCATTTGGAAACTTCCAGAAAACAAAGGTGGTGGCCCCCCCCACTATTTTTTTTTGGGGGGGTCCGGTTGTGGGGCCTGAACTCTGGGCCTGGGCGCTGTCCCTCAGCTCTTCAGCTCAAGGCTAGCGCTCTACCACTTGAGTCACAGCACCACTTCCGGGCTTTTTTTCTTTTTGCTTATGTGGTGCTGAGGAATCGAACCCAGGGCCTCAGGCATGCAAGGCAAGCACTCTACCACTGAGCCACCTTCCCAGCCCTCCCCCACTATTTTTTAACAATAGTTTTATTGTTATGGTAGAGGTGATGTACAGAGGGGTTACAGTTACATGAGTCAGGTAATGAGTAGAATTCTCTATGAACCATGTCTCCTCTTCCCTCACTTTCTCCCAGATTTTCCCTCCCATCTCCACCCACAGGATGTACAGTTCATTTTCCACATGGTGTCTAGTGAGGACCACTGGTGCACATGTTCACCCTTTGTTCCGTCTTTTCTGTGGAACAAAGACAAACAAACTAACAAACCAGACAAAAGGGAAAGAAATTAAAATAAAAAGATATGATATTGAGGCTGAGGCTGAGCATGGGGCCTCAAACCTGTAATCCAAGCTCCTTAGGAGGCAAAGATAAGGAGATTCAAGACCAACCTCAGCAAAAAAAAAAAAAAAAAGGCTCATGGGACTCCATCTCCCACCATGACCGTGTCACTAATTTCCAGTGACACAGCAGAATCAGGTCCAGGCCAGCCTAGGCACAAAGTAAGACTCTTCTTTTGAAAATAATTCAAAAAGGGCCTGGTAGAGAGGCTTCAGTGGTAGAGTATCTGCTTAGCAAATGTAAGGCCCTGAATTCTGAGGGAAAAGAAAAAAAGGAGGAGAAAGAAGGAGATGTTGAAGAACTGCTCAGCTGAAGAATTTGCCTGGCTTCTCCTGGTGCCCTGGGGCAACACAATAATAACTAACCACGGCACAGGAGCCAGGGATGGTAGAGCTGAAAGATACCATGGCCCAGCCCATTCTTAGTCAGCTAACAGGAAGCCACCCTTTCCTATGGACTCACTCCATAAAATACTACAGTTTACATTGGTGAAGCCATTTGGGGATGGTTTTGTTCTCTCACTTGTTAACTCATCTCCCTGGGACACCCACCAAAGGAGAGAAAAACCCCTCTTCCCTTGTTCTTGAATACTTTACCGGGAGGAACTGAAGAGGAAACCACAAAAAAAGACCAGTGTCATAAGTTAAGATACTCACTAGGGTCACATGACATTCCTTAAGAGCTCCTTTTCCCCACATTTCCTTGCCATGCCAAATTCTCTCTTACTCCTTATTTTGTATTCTGGTCACAAGCGCCTATGATCAGGTCAGGCAAATATCTCTGTTTGTAGACTGGGAATTTTAAATTATAGACTCACAGAGTTGAATTTCAGGAATTCTTCAAGGCCAGTGTCCTTTGATCTACATCCTGGCATCTGCTTTAGAGTCTATAGTGACCTCTCATTATTATTTTAACCTGATTACCCTAGTTCTGCATGTTAAGTATAAGCAAAAGTAACTGAATATCAGAAGACCTTCCCTGGGTCTTGACTCAACAGCAATCAAAATATATTAAGTTCCAGGATCTCTAAGATGTGCTTGGTGTTCTTACATTAATAAAAGTAATCATTGGGCTGGGAAGGGGGCTCAGTGGTAGAGTACTTGCCTTCCTTGTATGCACAAGGTCCTGGGTTTGATTCCTCAGCACCACATAAGTGGAAAAAGCCCTAAGTGGCACTGTGGCTGAAGTGGTAGAGTGCTAGCCTTGAGCCAAAGAGCTGAGTGACAGCACCCAGACTCAGAGTTCAAGCCCCACGACCAATAAATAAATAAATAAATAAATGAAAGTAATCATTTTCCTCCCATGCCATTTATTGAGGATTCTCTTTCCCCTTCCCAGTTTTCTTACCCATTGAGAGTTAATCTTTTCTTGGATATGCTTGGTGCTGGGTCTTGAACAAGACTAGTATTCTACCACAGAGCCACAAGCCCTAGCTTTTTCTGAGTAGTTTATTAGAGAATAGAGTCTCTTCAGCAACTTTGCTGGATGGGCTGGCTTTGAACCATGAGCCTCAGATCTCAGCCTCCTGAATTAATTTTTTAGTGGCTGATTTAGGGTGCGGCAGTGAAATGGTATATTACTCCTGCAATGATCAGATATTTAGATCTGTAAGCTCCTGTGACATCTGTATAGCCTTTTCTAGGATGAAATGATAGTTTTGACTTCTTTAGAAACTTGCATGGGGGGTGGGGGGAGTCCTGGGGCTTGAACTCAGGACCTAGGTGCTGACCTTGAGCTTTTTTTTTGCTCAAGGCTGGTGCTCTACCACTTAAGCCACAGCTCCACTAATAGCTTTTTTTTGTGTGTGGTTTAATGGAGATTAGAGTCTACCTGGCTTTCCTCCCCAGACTGGTTTCAAACCCCACCCTGAACCTCAGATCTTAGCTAGAATTACAGGCATGAACCCTTGGCTTAAAGGTGAAAGCCTTGCTTCTTAGAGACTTTTATTTTCATGGGAATCAAAATTCCGAATTGGTTTGAAGGAAAGAATCCAGTGACTTTCCAGAGACAAGTCTGACCAGTTTTGCAAGGTGAAAAAATTATTGTCTTGAGACAGAGTATGGAATGTCCTTGCTCATTCTTTTAAAGGGGACTGACTTTCTCACTTGGCTCTTTCCCTTAAGGCTAGCACTCTATCCATTGAGCCACATCTCCACTTTTTCCTATTGCTATTGCTTGGCTGGCTCAGATCTCAGTCTCCAGAGTAGCTAGGATTATAAGCATGAGCCCCAGCCCCCAGTAAAAACACTCTCAGGAGATGTGGCATTGTGGGTTGACTCTTGTACTCTCTAGTGTTCTGGATCTCAAGTTCTTTTGACCAGTTAGATGGGTTGCGTAACATTGTGACTGTGACAAACACTGTGACAAATGACCACCAGGGACTGGTTGAAAACAACAGATTTAATCTCTCTTGCTTCTGGAGGAAAGTCTAATGTGAGTTTCTATGAGCTAAATCCAAGGTGTAGGGAAGTCTCTCTTGCTTTCTGGAGTCTCTTGGGGACATCCGTTTCCTTCTCTTTTCCAGTACTGTGGCTCTTTCTTCCACCTTCAAAGCCAAAGACAGCAGTGGCCAGTTGAGTCTGTGGTACATTATATTGCTTTAACAATTGAGCTCTCTCACTTGCTTTTCAACTTTCTTTTTTTTTTTTTTCGTCGGCCATGGGGCTTGAACTCTGGGCCTGGGTGCTGTCCCTCAGCTCTTCAGCTCAAGGCGAGCGCTCTACCACTTGAGCTACAACGCCACTTCCGGTTTTCTGGTGGTTTATTGGAGATAGGAGTCTCACAGTCTCTCCTGCCCGGGCTGGCTTTGAACCGCGATCCTCAGATCTCAGCCTCCTGAGTAGCTAGGATTACAGGCGTGAGCCACCAGCACCTGGCTACAATTTTCTATTTTTATTTTTATGTTTTTGCCAGCCACGGGGTTTGAACTCAGGGCCTGGACACTGTCCCAGGCTTCTTTTGCTCAAGGCTAGTGCTCTACCACTTGAGCCACAGTGCCACCTCTAGCTTTTTTTGTTTATGTGGTGCTGAGGAATCAAACCCAGGGCCTCACACATGCAAAGCAAGCATTCTACCACTGAGCCACCTTCCCAGCCCCTCCCTTTTATATTTTTAAGAACCCTTGGGTAACAATGTTCAAGAGGAAGTGTACTCATAACCTCACTCATGTAACTGTAACCCTCTGTATAGTAGCTTTACAATAAAAAAAAAAAAAAAAAAAAAGAAGAAAAAAAAAAATAAAATACAATACCTTCCTTCATTACCAAAAAAAAAAAAAAAAAAGAACCCTTGTGATGACATTGGGCCCACCAGGGTTGACTTTTTTCCACCTATTAAATCAGGTAATCTCTTAGATTTTGTGGGTGAGTGTGTGCTCCCACTAATGAGCACCCGTATTGATCCTGGGGCTTGAACTCAGGGTTTGGGCAATATCACTGAGCTTCTTTTGTTCAAGGTTAGTGTTCTACCACTTCAGCCTTAGCTGTACTTCTGGCTTTTGGGGGATTAATTAGAGATAAGGGTCTCACAGACTTTGCTGCCGAGGCTGGCTAGGAACCTCAGTCCTCAGACCTCAGCCATCTGAGTAGCTAGGATTACAGGCATGAGCCACTAGCCGCTGACTTCTTAGATTTTTGCTTTTAATTCAAAGTTTTATGAAAAAGAATATAATTGTCCTCCTTTATTTTGGCTTTAAATCCAACCTAAAAAATCTGTCAGCTAGACTATAGAAAAAAAGAAATGGAATGCTATTTTAGTTATACCTTATATTTTCTTTTACTCGCTGAACTGAAACCCTTTTGTACAACTACTTAAAGGCACTGGTGGTTCATGCCTGTAATCCTAGCTACTCAGTAGGCTGAGATCTGAGCATCTTAATTCTAAGCCAGCCTGTGCAGCAAAGTCCATGAGACTCTTATCTTCAGCTAATCACCCCAAAAACCATAATTAGAGCTGTGGCCCAAAGGGTAGAGCACCAGCCTTACACTTAAAAAGCTCAGGGACAGCAGGAACAACATGGAGGCCTGAGTTCAAGCCCCAATAATGGCACACACACAAAGGATAACAATAATAAATTTTCTTTTAGGAAAGGAACTATATTCACATAGGTCACATAATAAAACACAAAAAGGAACAGAGAGAGCCTCATTCCCATCTCTAGTCTTATGTACATACTTTTTTTTTTTTTTTTGCAGGTACCAGGGCTTGAACTTTCTTGTTCATGGCTGCTACTCTACCATCTGAACCACACCTCCAGCCCCGCTTTTGCTGGTTGATCGGTGATAGAATCTCATGGACTTTTCTGCCTGGGCTGGTTTGAAGCTACAATCTTCCAGGTTTCAGCCTCTTGATTCCCTAGGATCACAGGGATGAGCCACTGGCATTTGGCTGTGCACATACATTTTTACTGAATTAACCTTTATTCTGTTATTTTTCTTAGACTGCCATAATAAGTTACAACAAACTAGTGGCTAGAAACAACAGAAATTTATTCTTTCTACTTCTAGAGGATACATGTCCAAAATGCCAACATCATTATAGTCCCTCCAAAGGCTTTAGAGGAAAACCCTTGATTTTTCTAGCTAGGGGCTCCAGTTGTTTCTTGGCTTGTGGCCCCACCACAAGGAAGGAAGGGAGAAAGAGAAAGGAGGGAGAGAGAGAAACCAAAGCTACTTCAAAATGGCTTCATCTACTTCCATTTCTGCCCTTGATGTTTATTTGCTTAAGTCTTACAAAACCAAAATATCAGTCTTTTCTTAATCTCTTCTCAATACAGTCTGAGTTTAAAAGATTATTTCTGATATCAATTTCTTTGAGCATCCATACAACTGAGGATATTTTTCATGTATTTACAGATTTTTATGTGTGTTTGTGACTCACTAGGTCCTGTTTGGGGTGCTGATGTATTTTCAATTTCATCTATTTTGTTCTCAAATGTTTATTTTTTTTTATATCACTTTCTTGTTGGAGCTCTCTCACTTGAATGGAGTTTGGTCTTTTACTAAACTTGAAGCAAGAGATTAGGTGAAAGTATATACCTGCAAAGAGGGGGTATTAGCTTCTCAGCTTTGAAATTCTATTTTGAAGCTGTTAGGAGAGTATGGGAAGCACCAAATAAGATTATCCTATCAGCAATGGCTGCAACTTGTGGGAACGCACTCACAGGAGAATGTGTGGCCACCAGGTGTGTCTGGAAGTTGATCGGTAGTAGGACTTTATCTGCACCTTTGAGAAGGTAAAGTTCCTGGTTTTCACATAAGAGCATGCCATTCAAGTGAAGAATCTGGTCACATCTGGTGTGGATCACTTTCCCATCCTGCCTCTCTCTCCCCAATACAGTTATGTCCTTGTCATCACCAATAGTTGAGGGCAGAAATCACTCCTGGCTATACACGCAAAAAGATTGAGCTGGGCACTGGTGGCTTATGCCTATAATCCTAGCTACTCAGGAAGCTGAGATCTAAGGATCATGGTTTGAAGCTGGCTGGGGCAGAAAAGTCCCTGTGAGATTCTTATATCCAATTAGCCACCTAAACACTGGAAGTGGTGCTGTGGCTCAACGTGACAGAGTGCTAACCTTGAGCAAAAGAGTTCAGGGATAGTGCCCAGGCCCTGAGTTCAAGCCCCACAACCACCACCACCAACAACAACAAAGAGATTGAAAGTAAGGTCTTTGCAGAAGAGAAGTTTCCCATTGTCAAGAGGAATGAATGAAAAGTATCATATCTATACAGTGGACTATTCTAATTTTCAAAGGAAGAAAATTCGTACCTAAGCTTGAGTTAACTCTTAACACAAGGTAAGTAAGTGAGCTTCAAAAGAAGCCACGTTGGGTGGGGAATGTGGCTTAGTGGTAGAGTGCTTGCCCTGTATGCATGAAGCCCTGTGTTCAATTCCTCAGTACCACATACACAGAAGTGGCACTCTGGCTCAAGTGGTAGGGTACTAGCTTTGAGCAAAAAGAAGCTCAAGGACATTGTCCATGCCCAGAGTTCAAGCCCCAGACTGGCAAAAGAAGAAGTGTGGGAACTTCTGCCAGGAGAGGAAAAAGGTTGGATGAGAGATTGGGCTGGAAGGAGGTTAGGAGTAGCAAAATAGAGGAGGACATTCTTTGAAGTGTATGTGTTGGTATGGAGGCTTGAATTTAAGGACTAGGTGCTATTCCTTAGCTTTTTCTGACTTGAGCCACACCTCCACTTCTGGCTTTTTGGTGGTTAATTGAAGATAAACATTTCATGGACTTTCCTGCCCAGGCTAGCTTTGATCCTCTGATTTTAGACTCCTAAGTAGCTAGGACTACAAGCCTGAGTCACTAGGGCCTATCTTAAAGGATGAGTTTCACTGTTTATTTTGCCCATTGTTCTGGTTCATATTTCTCTTGTCTATGGATATGTAATTTTTCGTATGGTTTTTTTCTAACTAATTCTATTTGTACTCAGTTTCCCTCCCACCCCCCAAGAAGTACTGAGGCTTGTACTCAGGGCCTTATCCTCTTAGCTATTTCTGCTCAAGGCTAGCATTCCACCACTTGAACCACATCTTCACTTCTGGCTTTTGCTGGTTAATTGGAGGTAAAATTCTCTCAGGGGTTTGTCTGCCTGGGCTGGCTTAAAACCACAATCGACAGATCTCAGCTTCCAGAGTAGCTAGGATTATCAATGTTCTATACAATTTCTTTAAAAAGTCACTTTGGTCCTTAATTGAGGACTTAAAGGCTCAATGATGTTCTAGTTCAGTTTGCATAAACATTATCCGGAGATCTTGGTCACCAAGTCCGTTGTGGTCCAGCAAATCTGGGGTGTGCCCTGAAATTCTGCATTTCCTAAGAACTTTGAAGGATACAGACTCTTCTGACTGACGCACCTTGTAAGCAAGGGCAGGACAGCGCCTTGCTGGAACTCTAGCCTTGCCTCTGGACACGCTGAACCTACCCGCCTTGCCTCTTTCTGTGATGTTGAATACCAGCGAGAAATCAGAACGTGGTAGACAGCAAAGCCACCTGCACTGGCCACGATTCCTGCGGCCTGTTTCCAAGTGGATGTGAGGAAGTGGTTTGTTCAGATCACAGCCCTCAGTAGAGTGCTGCTTCCCCTTCAGGGGTTATGTAACCTATAGATGACCAGCTGCCTGCGTTCTGTCCTTTGCAGAAAGGAATGTGCGAGAAAAGAGCCTGTCAGCTTTCCTTCCTCCCTTCCAAGAGTGAGAGGAACACAAAATAAACCTTTAAAAGACATGCCCCGCCTACCCCACCCAAACCCTCCAATCAGGTCTCAGTCCCTAATCCGGCCATCACCTCCCAGTTCTCCCAGTAGCACCACCAGCCGGAGACCAAACTTTCAACACTTGAGCCTCTGGGAGAACATTCCAGATCCAAACCGGAACACTTTTCCGTGGCAGGCTGGGGAGTGGAACTGCTGAGGGAGCAGGGGAACCAGAAAGAGGAGAGCGGTCTCGGTCTGCAGCTCTCCTTGAAGACAGCGCAGGCGGGCAGAGAAAGCACTTCTAGAAGGCAAAATGGAAAGGCTTTGCTGTACCCTGACTCACTCCAGTTCTCCCCACTCCCCCGATAAACATCGCACCTGACCTGTTCCCCAGCCTGCACCTTCTCTCCCTCGGGCAGGAAGTTCTGATCTTCTGGAGAAATACCTGGGTTGGTTCTGTCATGCATCCACCCCATTTTGCCTTTTCTTCCCTCCTCCAGGCCACTCCTCCGCGGCCTGCCCTGCCCTTCTCCCCACTGAACTCTGTCCTGATGGGGGTGGAGTGTTTTCCCAACGGCCAGCCACAGTTCCTTGGCTGGGGTTGGGGGGAGGGGGGAGATTACAGGCGTGCACTTACACCTCTTGCACAAATTGCAAACTAATCTTTATTGTCATATTGGCTCACTGGGAACTGCAATCTGATAGAAGAAAAAAGGCTGGTTTAACATTACGAGTCCTTTTGTAAAATGATTATTTGCCACTTGAACCCAACCGTAGCGTCAGCAAGCTGTCCCAGTGCAATCCGAGACCGCTGCGGAGGCCGGCAGGGAGCTGACCCTAAGCTCAAGTGGGCTCCACCTAGCTCTTCCTTTGCTTCCAGGCTGGCCGAGCAGAGGAAAAGATCGGATGTGCCTCGTCTGTCATCAGAATCTGCGTGCTCTCTCCTGCGCACCAGCCCTGGCACGCTGGTGCCTGGCTCTTCTCTTCTGAAATTGCTCTGCTTCTGCTTCTCAGTTGGGTTTTGCAGTCAGTCTTATCCTTCCTCCATGTTTGCTGGGTGCAGAGAGCTGTGAGGACTCAGGGCGCCTCCTCCCTTCATCAGTGCACTGCAAGGAAAGCACTTGGTGCAAGGAAGGATGGCATGTTTGTTGGGCATCCACCCAGGAGACTGAGATCAGAGAATTGTGGTTTGAAGCCAGCCCAGAGCAGGAACGTCCATGAGATTCCTTTGTTTTTGTTTTTGTCAGTCATGGAGCCTGAATTCTGGGTCTGGGCACTGTGTCTCAGCTCTCAGCTCAAGGCTAGCACTCTACCATGTGAGCCACAGTGCCACTTCCGGCTTTTTCTGCTTATGTGGTGCTGAGGAATCGAACCCAGGGCCTCATGCATGCAAGGCAAGCACTCTACCACTGAGCCACCTTCCCAGCCCCAAGTTCATGAGATTCTTATCTCCAATTAACCACCAGAAAACCAGAAGTAGTGCTGTGGCTCAAGTAGTAGAGGACCAGCCTTGGGCAGAAAAAAAGAACAGGACAGTGCCTAGGCCCTGAGTTCGAGCCCCCGTACTGTGTGTGTACATACTCTCTCTCTCTCTCTCTCCCCCCTCTCTCTCCCTCCTCTCTCTCCTTCCCTCTCTCTCACACACACACACACACAGAATGTTTGCCTAAAGATCTCTGGGTTTTGCCCACAGCTCCTTGGGGACAGTCTCTAAAGTCTGAGAATGCCTTGTACTTTATCAAAAGGCCCTAGGTCATACCCCTTTATCGTGGACTATTTGGAACCAGCGTGAACATGCTCTGGAGGCGGCTAGTCATGTCCACAAAACCAACCCTACTGAAAACCCTTGACACCAAGGTTCTGGCGAGCTTCGGTGGGGGCCAGCGCCCCGTGCCTATTGTTACATGTTGTTTCCAGAAGGCTTTGCTGTCCCCCCCCCCCCGCACCCCCACTGGTAAAGGACGCTGAGCTGCTGCCGGGCTTGCTCCTGCCCCACCTGCTACGTCTCCTCCTCCCGCCGTCAGTCCGTCTGTTTGCTGTAGAGAGACTGGTAATAACAGTTGTCATCAAGTTCTGTAAATCTTTCTAGTGAATTCTGGAACTTGAAAGCAGTCATGAGAACCCCTGAATTTGGCCGTTGGTATCAGAAGTGAGGATGGTCTTCATAGGCAAAGGGTAGGAATGTGAGCCTGTGGCCCCTGGTCTTGAACCCTCCACTTGGAGCTAGATACATCACTTCTTCTCTTTCAACCTCCTGCTCCTCCCTACCCAGTGTGGGCAGCGGGAATCTGTGTGTGCTCTGGAGGAGGGGTGGTGGGGTTGAGATGGGGCTGTGGAGGTGTCTGCCCCATGGCAAATGGCGTCATGTAGCACAGTGTATGAAGTGCTTTCGCATGTCTAGGCATGCTGGGTGACAGTGACCTCAAAGATCCCATTGCTGGTCTCCCTGGCCACTCCTCTAGCTAGAGGGAAGACAAGGAATTTGGGACTGAATAGAAGCAGTCTCTCTCTCTCTCTCTCTCTCTCTTCCTTTTTTCTCCTTCCTTCCTTCTCTCTTTTCTCCCTCCCCTTCTTTCTTCTTTCTTTCCTTTCTTTCTCCCTCCCTCCCTCCCTCCCTCCCTCCTTCCTTCCTTTTTTCTATTTTTCTTTTTTTCAGTCATGGGGCCTGAACTCTGTGCCTCAGCCCTTCAGCTCAAGGCTCACACTCTTATCACAGCCACAGCGCCACTTCCGGCTCTTTCTGCTTACATGGTACTGAGGAATCGAACCCAGGGCCTCATGCATGTGACACAAGCACTCTACCACTGAGCCAACTTCCCAGCCCCCCATCTTTCTTTCTTTCTTTCTTCCTTCCTTCCTTCCTTCCTTTCTTTCTTTCCTTATGTCAGTACTGGCGCTTGAACTCAGAGCCTTGTAGTTTCACTTGTTTTTTGTTTGTTTGTTCAAGACTGGTGCTCTACCACTTGAACTATAACTCTAGCTTTTTGGAGGTTAATTAGCAATAAGAGTCCCACAGGCTTTTCCACCTCAGTCTTCAGATCTCAGCTTTTGAGTAGCTAGGATTACAGGTGTGAGCCACCAACCCGTGGTTTGGGAGCCAGTTTTCTAAGTGAAGACTTTGTACCTCCATGGTGAAGACCCCCAACCCCCCCTCGCTCCCAGGGCCCTGCTTCCCTGTCATCATCAGGTGCTGCCTACACCGGGACATGATGGTGGTGGCGGGTCACAAGGACTCAGGTGGGCAACAAGACTCAGAACAAACACGTCATGCTCACCCTGAGGTACTTCATTGAGCTCTTTTTTTTTATTTTTGGTCAGTCGTGGGGCCTGAACTCTGGGCCTGGGCGCTCTCCCTCAGCTCTTCAGCTCAAGGCGAGCGCTCTACCATTTGAGCCTCAGCGCCACTTCCAGTTGTTTCTGCTTTTGTGGAGCTGAGGAATCGAACCCAGGGCTTCATGGCAAGCACTCTACCACTGAGCCACCTTCCCAGCCCCTTGATTGAGCTCTTGAGCCACCATCCACAGTCATTCAAGCTGACGAGGCAGCTAGAAAAAGCACAGTACACATTGTTAGAACAATTTGATCTTTTTGAAAACTAAAATTGAGACAGGTGTCATTGCTCATGTGTCATCCTACTACTCAGGAGGCAGGGATAGGGAGGATCACAATCCAAGCCTAGCCCAGGCAAAAAGTTCATGAGACCGCCCCCCCCCCCCCCCCCCGCCTTCCCCCCTCTCCCCCCCCATCTCAACCAACAGCTGGCTATGGTTCCATGTGCCTATGATCCCACCTATTTGGGAGGCTGAGACCAGAAGAATCACAGCACCAGACCAGCCTAGGCACAAAAGCTTTTATGACCTCATCTCAGAAGCAAAAGCTGGAAGTGGGCCGGGTGCTGGTGGCCCATGCCTGTAATCCTAGCTACTCAGGATGCTGACATCTGAGGATCTGCGCTGTGGCTCAAGTGGTAGAGCGCCAGCCTTGAAGCTGAAGAGCTGAGAGACAGCGCCCAGGCACCACAACATACAAAAAAAAAAAGCCAGGTGTAATGGTACCTGCCTGTAATCCCAGCACTGAGAAGGCTGGGGTGGAAGGATCCTATGTGCCAGTCCAGCCTGAGCACCATTTCAAACAAAAAACCTAAAACTGTGTGTGTGTGGGGGGGGGGGGGGGTGGACAGCTGATTGGCAATTTTGGACTAGAGTCAAGCAGGATGCAAGCAGTTTGGGACTGACATGGCTGCTAATGGGGGGGGAGGGAGGGAGGCAGCCGGCTGGGCTTTCTAGATTACAGACATGGCATGGCGGTGGCTCGGAGCCAGGAGCTCTCACTCAAGAGTTTGTTCCACCTTTGTCCCCGAATTGGATGTGTGTTACATGTCAATAAGGTTCTCCTAAAGTTCGTTCATTGTCCCCCTCAGAGTCCCTTTTCCTAAGGTGCCGGGCATGTGGAGGAAAGAAAGAACCCGATGCCTTCTGCGCTCTCTACAGGGTCTTGTTGACAGCAGCAGCCCCTGAGAAGGTGAATTGTTATATAACTCTAACCTTTTTGTACAACATCTTTGTTTTTGTTTTTTGGGGTCTAGTTGTGGGGCCTGAACTCTGGGCCTGGGCGCTGTCCCTCAGCTCTTCAGCTCAAGGCTAGCGCTCTACCACTTGAGCCACAGTGCCACTTCCGGCTTTTTTTTTCTTATGTGGTGCTGAGGAATCGAACCCAGGGCCTCAAGCATGCAAGGCAAGTGCTCTACCACTGAGCCACCTTCCCAGCCCTGTACAACTCCTTTGTAATAACAAGAAAAAAGTTAACCTTAAAAAAAAAAAGAAGTGCAAATACGAGGATCACGGTCCAGGCTGTTTCAGGGATAAGGCAAGATCCTATTCTAAAAATAACGAAGTGCAAAGGGCTTAGAGGCATGGCCTAAATGGTAGAGTGCCAGCCTAGCAAGCAGGAGGCCTTGACTGCAAACCCCAGGACTAGAAAAACAAAGTAATTTACCAAAACCTCCTAGCAAGTGGCTGCATTGGGCCTGGAACTCTAGCTAGACTTGCAAGGCTGCTTTCTCTCTCCCACACTGTCTCATGGATAACAGGGTTTGGGGTTTTTTTTTCCTCTACCTATGGTAAATGTAAAATTGTTTCATTTGTGGGCATCAGAAGTTGCCTTTCATATTACAATATGAAACTGGCAATACTATCTGCCAAACCCCTGAATTCTGGGAGAAGGCTGGTTGCACAAAAAGATCCAGAAGCTGAATGTCAGTGTCACACCTGTAATCCTACCTACTCAGGAGGCTGAGCTCTGAGAATTGTGGTTCCAAGCCAGCAGAGACATGGCAATTCATTAGATTCTAATCTCCAGTTAGCCACCCGAAGACCAGAAATGGCACCGTGGTACAAAGTGGCAGAAAGCCAGACTTGAGCGGAAAAGCTCAAGGGCAGCACCCAGGCCCTGAGTTCAAGCCCCATCACACACACACACACACACACACACAGAGCAAAACAGAAAACAAACTTTCTCTTTACTAATCCTTTCCCCAGACATAATGATTATTGCTCTGTTGCCAGCAGGTGGCAGCACCACCTCATAGTTGTCTCCGTTCCCAGCAAGGGTTCATTCATTGACTTTTGGGGCAAATTCCATTTTGGAATTCACCAAGGCAAGGTGGATGGGTGGAGGGAGAAGAGGTCTTACCCTCCCCTTCCTGCCCCACTCTGGCCTTCTTCCTATTCTTTGATCTCCAAAGATGAAGGTCCTCAACATCTGTCTCTAATTGACTTGTTTTCTGAGGATTTTATTTCTTTGACATGAAAGAGAATTGCAGTCTGTAGTTTTGGCCATGAGTTATGAGGTCTTGTGTTGTTCTAAGACTCATTTATTGAGTGCTTACTGTGTACTGAGCACCTGGTGCAGGGATCAAATCAGTTCATTTAATCCCACTATCAGAAAATGAGAGCCAGTGGATAGTGGCTCATACTTGTAGTCCTAGCTACTCAGGAGGCTGAGATCTGAGGATTGTGGCTCAAAGCCAGACTAGGCAGGAAAGTCCATTAGACTCTTAGCCCCCATTAATCACCAAAAAGCCAGAGTGGAAATGGAGTTCAAGTGGTAGAGTGCTAGTCAGTACTAGCACCAAAAGCAGAAAAGAAGAAAACCAAGCAGGTTTTCTTCTGATAGCTGCTGGGAGGCTGGGACATCTGGATTCCGTTTTCCTGTTTGCTTTTCAGTGATGAGCACTTCCTGTGAAATGTTACATTGTTTCTCACCAGGATTTGATTATTTACAAACCTTTAATGACGATGATGAAATTCAATAAAAAGACGCATCTGTAGTAGTTTTGTGCCCCTGTGTATATTAGGTTACTTCATTATCACAGATTGATGCATCTCTTTCAGCTTGGGGAGGTGGAGCACATGAGCAGGAGAACCGGCTGGAGCCCCTCAGCACTTCAGTGGAAACACGCTGCAGAGGCATTAGGGCCTTGTTACTCAACAGCTCCAAGGAGAGGGTGGAGAACCCAGGCGCCCTGCATCCGGGCATGTCAGAACATAGGAATGACGTCATTGGCTGTCACAAACTAAGAGGGGAGGGAGTTGCCCAGGTAAGCTCTTTACCTTCCTGTGGGAGGCTGTCCCAGTGCTTTATCCAGCCTTCCTTGTTCTGCAGCTTCTCAGAGGTCTGGGTGGACAACCCACAGAATTGCCTTGGGGTGAGTTCTAAATCACAGTGGATCAGAGGACAAAGATGTGAACGCTCTGTGAGGCCAAGCTGTGGGGTGGGACAAAGGGCTCCATAGAACGTGACGTGATACAGGCTTCAGGTGTGGGCTGTCCCACCCTACACGGAGAAGACCGTGATGGCAGCATGCAGAAGAAGGAAGTGCTGTGCACTTCCTGGAAGTGTGGAGACAGATACACGATGGTGTCAGTTGCGATCCTCTTGCGTTGTAATCGTGATGGCCATAGTGATCATTTCGGAGATCTTGCTGAAACTTAGGGACCAGATTAGGTGGTTTCCATATCTCATCTCTGTTCCTAACAACTCCCAAGGTAGATTTTTATAAATCTGTAACTGTATATATCTATGATTGTATCTATGATTGTATATATATATACAATCTGTATAGCGGAGAACTATGGCTACTTCATTACTCAGAATCTCTTCTTCCTTCCTTCCTCCCTCCCTCCTACCACCCTCCCCCCTTCTTGTGTTCCTTCCTTTTTTTTTTTTTTTAACCTTGTCTTTTGTCTTTCTTTGTGTGTGTGCTGGTTATTGGGTCTTGAACTCAAGGCCTCACGCTGTTGCTTAGCCTGGTTCTCTACCACTTGAGCCAGAGCTCCACTTCCTCTCCTGTTTATTTCTTCAGAGAGGAGGAGGGTTAAAGATTGGGTGTAAAGTGAGCATGTGCCACAGGACATATTACTGAATTCTAACTCCTCTGCCTCAGTGCCTACTCAAATAGAATTTCTCAGACTGAAAAGGTTCAGTGACCCCACAGCTCCTGTGCACCCCTCCAATCCAGACGAGCCGCGTGGGATCAGGGCCCGTCTCTCTCCACATTCCTGCGTGGAATACTTCCGTGCAGATGGTGTGATCCCCCGCCGCGCCCTCTTCTCCATCGTAAGGGGTCCCGAGGCATCATCCAAACATCATCTCACTTTTTTTTTCCTTTGTCATCATCGTACTCTTGATCCTTTTGGGGCTCTTTGGTTCTCTGTAGTCATCCTTGAAACCACATGTTTCCCATCTTATTTTTGCCAGAAAACAACAGCACCCTCCATTCACGGCCCCCCATTACAGGTGTGTTATAAAGGAGGGAACTCTGGAGTGGGAAACGGAGCCAGTGTTCTTTCGCCCCTCTTCTCTCCCACTCCCTGGAGCCTTCAGCAACACAAGTGAGCAGAGAAAACATTACCGACAGCATGGCAACCCACATTAAGGTTTATCAAAGTGGAGCCAGGAACTAACTGGTGGCTCAATGCCTGTCATTCTTTACTCAGGAGGCTGAGATCTGAGGATCACCATTTGAAGCCAACCTGAACAGCTAAAGTCTGTGTGATTCCTGTCTCCCATTAACCACCCTAAAGCTTGGTGTGGAGCTGTGAGGTCAAGTGGTAGAGCACTAGCCTTGAGCAAAAGAGCCAAGGGACAGTTCCCACGTCATGAGTTCAAGCCCCGGTGCTGGTGCATGCATATGTATGCCTGTGTGTGTGTGCCGCATGCGTGCGCACGCATGTGTGTGTGTATGCACACACACACACACACACACACACACACAAATTTATCAAAGTGAATTGTTGCTATGCTGAGGTTTTCCTAATCACCATGAGCACCCAGCTTTGTCTGTGGTGGACATACACACTGTGGTCTGGATGTGGTAAACTTCTCAGGCAACAGATAAGTTCTCTTTCTCCAAATCCCACTTCTAGCCATTGCTGTACTTTCTTCTCCAGAGGAATCTTAAATACTCAGGAGGCTGTGATTCAGAGGATTGAACTTTAAAGCAAAGCCAAAAGAGAAAAGTCTAAGAGACTCTGTCTCCAAAATAATCAGCACAAAGTCAGGCTGGAGGCCTGATTCAAGTGATAGAGTACCAGCTACACAAGCAAGCTGGGCAAGTGCAATCCCTTAGTTCAAACTCTGGTGTTGGCCAAAAATTAAAAAAAAAGGTGAACAGGGGCTGGGAAGGTGGCTCAGTGGTAGAGCGCTTGCCTTGCATGCCTGAGGCCCTGGGTTCGATTCCTCAGCACCACATAAGCAAAAAGAAAAAAGCTGGAAGTGGCGCTGTGGCTCAAGTGGTAGAGTGCTAGCCTTGAGCTGAAGAGCTGAGGGACAGCGCCCAGGCCCAGAGTTCAGGCCCCACGACCGGACCCAAAAAAAAAAAAAAAAAAGGTGAACAGAAACTAACCACCCAGTTGTGCAAATTAGGAAACTGAAGTAAAGCAAATCAAGTTCCTTGCTTATTGTAATGTGCTTGGAATGAGCCAGCCAAGCCAGGAAGGGGACCCCGGTTCCTTTACTCTATAGTGAGCCAGCTCGTTGGAGTGACAAGGCACTTACCTGTCACCAATCCCTAAGGAGCCACTGTGACTCCAGAATTTGGGAGCAAATATTAGCTTCTTCTTGGAAAGCATACAAGGAAAGCTGAACACAGTGGTGCTGTGGCTCATTCCTGTAATCCTAGCTACATAGGATAGGAATGAAGATCAGGGATCACGGTTCAGGGCCAGCCTGAGCATTCAAGTTCAGTGTGCTGGGTGCGGTTGTGCACCTGTCATTTCAGTGGCAAACAACAGCACAGATAGGAGGATCACAGTCCAGGCTGGCTTGGGCATAAAGCAAGATCCTCTCTTGAAAACCAACACAAAAAGGTGGCTGACACCGTGGCTCAAGTGGTAGAGCACTTGTTTAGCAAGTACAAGGTCCTGAGTTCAATCCCCACTACCCAGAGTGTGCTTGTGCACATGCATACATGCACACGTGATTTATTTAAGAAAAGGTCTATAGTATAGAATGCAAAATTCACCTGATTGTAGAGTTCAAACGGGTCAACTCAAAAAAATATGTGTTTATGGTTGGAGGCATGCCACCAAAGGTAGAAAGCCTGACTAGGAAGCACAAGGCCTAAGAAGCACTCCCCCAAAATTCCTCTACTAGCTACTTGGGTCATGCCCCCTCTCCCCAAATGCACACAACAAAATAATTTTTTCACTTATTCATTTTGAGACAGGGTCTTACTATCTAGTCCAGGCTGGGCTTGAACTTGTGATCTTTCTGACTCCGGCTTCCAAATGCTGGCATTACAGGTGTGTGCTACCACATCCGGCTTAGATTATTTTACTTTCTATAACAGTTTTCAGGCAGAGAAACTGCCTTTCAAATGGACTCAGTGAATGTCTCAGCTCCATGGTGGCTTGTTGCTAGGAACCGAAGAAAGCATTATTTCCTCGTGCTGTTGTTAGGATGATTTGTTCTGTAGGTGTGATGGGTGCACGGAAGAGAAAGCTATTGGTAGGATCCTCCAGTCCTCTGTGTGGTCAGCAGGGCTGGTCATTTAGTTTTGCTTTCCAGAGGCACCAGTTCTTTCTTGAAAATTTGCAAGCAAACTGACAGATTGCAGGATTGGAACTCCTGGCCACTGGCTGTGGGCTGACTTTCCCACCCCTGATTGGCGGTGGCTCGCTGCAGGCATGCCTTCCTTTTGTGGGCATGAACTTCTAACTGCAGAGCCCACTTCTCGGCTCTGAGCGTTGGTAATTGAATGTTGCTATGAGACTGTAGCTGTTTATTCTCCCGCAATGCTTTCCTGAAGAACGCTTCCCAGTTCTTCTGGCCCAGGGCTTCTCCTAGCCACACAAAAGCCTCCTGATCCCTTATGTTCCAAAGAAAAGAAAAAGACTCTATTTATATCCCCATCTCCTATAGAAGCCTTAGAAAATCAGAGGGGAGTTAGGTGCTAGCGGGTCTCTTGGAGGGCAGAGGTCCTTTCAAGTGTTTAATGAATTGTTGTTTTCAATAATGGTATGCGGCAAGGTTGATTTGCCTTAAAGAACAAGGTACCTGGATGTGAGGGCGATCTGGCTGCGACATCTGTCATCCCATTGATCGCCAGGGTTGATTCGGCTGATCTGGCTGGCTAGGCGGGCGTCCCCTTCCTCCCTCACCGCTCCATGTGCGCCCCTCCCGAAGCTGCGCGCTCGGTCGAAGAGGACGACCATCCCCGATAGAGGAGGACCGGTCTTCGGTCAAGGGTATACGAGTAGCTGCGCTCCCCTGCTAGAACCTCCAAACAAGCTCTCAAGAACAAGGTACCTCTGGGTGCTCTAATCCTAGCGACTCAAAAGGCTGAGATCTGAGGATCATGGTTCAAAACCAGCCTCGGCAGGAAAGTCCATGGAACTCTTATATCCAATTAATCATCAAGGAAACTGAAAGTGGAGCTGTGGCGCAAAGTGGTAGAGCCATAGCCTTGAGCACAAAAGCTCAGGGACATGGCCCAGGCCCTGAGTGCAAGCCCCACTACCACCACTACCAACAACAAAAAAAACCAAGAATCACCAGGCACTGGTGGCTTACACCTGGCTGAAATCTAAGCATCACAATTCAAAGCAAGCTTGGGCAGATAAATCTGAAAGACAGTCTTATCTCCAATTAACCAGCAAAAAGCTGGAAGTAGAGGTACGGCTCAAGTGGTAAAGCAAGAGTCTTGAAGGAAGTCAAGTCAGAATGTGGGGCGCTGAGTTTGCATGCGCATGTGCACACACACACACACACACACACACACACACACACACACACACACGAACCAAGGATCATCAAGATCTCAAAACTTAATAAAATATGTGTAAGACTGGGCACCAGTGGCTCACTCCTGTAATCCTAGCTACTCAGGAGGCTGAAATCTGAGGATCACGGTTCAAAGCCAGCCTGGGCATGAAAGTCCATGAGACACATCTCCAATAAATCACTCAGAAAACCAGAAGTGGCACTGTGGCTCAAGTGGTAGAATGTTTGCCTTGAGTTGAAGAGCTGAGGGATAGCACCCAGGCCCAGAGTTCAAGCCCCATGACTGACCAAAAAAAAAAAGTGTAAGTAGTTTTGAAAATTAGATACCTCTTGGAGTCGGGTACTGGTGGCTCATGTTTATAATTCTGCCTACTCAGGTGACCTGAGATCTGAAGATCATGGTTCAAAGCAGCCTAGATAGAAACATCCATGGGAGTCTTATCTCCAATTAACTATCAGAAAGCCAAAAGTAGAGCTGTTGCTCAAGTAGTAGAGCACCAGCCTTGAGTGTAAAAGCTGAGAGACAGGGTAGGAATATGACTTAGTGGTACATTACTTGCCTAGCATGTCTGAAGCCCTAGGTTCGATTCCTCAGTACCACTTAAACAGAAAAGGCCAGGAATGGTGCTGTGGCTCAAGTGGTAGAATGCTAGCCTTGAGCAAAAGAAGCTCAGGGACAGTGTCCAGGCCCTGAGTTCAATCCCCAGGACTGGCAAAAAAAAAAAAAAAAAAAGCTAAAAGACAATGCCGAGGCCCTAAGTTCAAACCCCAGTACCCTCCCCCCTCTTGGAATAGTAAATACAGTGATTTTAGAATACATACTTTATCAGTATCCTCATCTGTCAATACCTTGGTCTTTGTGTACTTCATAGAGGAATATGGAGACAAAATCTATTGCTTTTGCCTTTTTTTTTTTTTTTTTGCCAGTTGTTGGACTTGAACTCTGGGTGCTGTCCCTGAGCTCTTCAGCTCAAGGCTAGCACTCTACCACTTGAGCCACAGCGCCACTTCTGGCCTTTTCTGTGTATGTGATACTGAGGAATCAAACCCAGGGCTTCATGCATGCTAGATAAGCACTCTACCACTGAGCCACCTTCCCAGTCCATTGTTTTTGCCTTTTTGCCTGCTATTACCCTTTCTTCTCACCTATACTATGTCAGTTTCCCCTTGGGGACCCGCCGATCTACAAGGTAAGAAAACCTCTACCAACGGCCATGGCCCGGGCAGCACTTCCACCGCCACTAATCATGTTTGATGGACATGCGTAGCAGTATATTCTTGATGCATTTTGAAAGCCAACATCCTGCCCTTTCTTCTCAAAGACTGAGCGTAACCAAGCTGAGCCAGAGTCTCTGTGTGTGCAGTTTGTATATTGATCAGTGCAGATTTAGCAAGACTAAAAAAAAAAATGTTTGCCTCATAAGTGTTGCCATGGTGACAACAGCTTCCTGGACACCTGATGTTCCCTGCTTCCTCCTCTTCTTGAGATCTCAGTCAGCTTCTATTTTTACTCTTTGAGGCACTGCTACATCTACCTAATACATTGCATTTGTGTACTTTTTGCCTACATTTCTCCAAATCCGTTAGGATGGCAACAAAAGGAATTCTCTGATGCTATTTCAGAAAATAAGATTACATGAAAGCCATTTTTTTTTTCTGTAATGGGAATCTTGTTCTCTTGTCATTTCATTATACACTTGTAGACAAGGTCCTGGGGGTGTTAAAAATTTCATCAGCAGGAAGTGTGGGGGAGGGGAAGGGACCCCTTTCTGCATTGGTGTTGGGAAGGGCTGAGCCAGACAAAACAGAGGTGCTAAGCTTTAGAATTGCTAGTCCCACTGGGATGTTTTATGCTTTTATTCAATGTAGTTTTCTCCTTAGTGTTCTCCCCTTTACATTTAGACTGTGGTCTTGAACATATTTCAGCTCCAATACATATGAATCACACAGACAGTCTCATTAAAATGCAATCAATTATACTAGGAGCTGGTGGCTCATGCCTGTAATCCTAGCTGCTCAGGAGGTTGAGATCTGAGGAACCTCATTTGAAGCCAGCCTGGGCAGGAAAGCCTGTGAAACTCTTCTCCAGTTAACCACCAGAAAGCCAGAAGTGAATCTGTGGCTCAAGTGGTAGAGCATTAGCCTAAAAAGCTATGAAACAGAGCCCAGGCCTTGAGTTCGAACCCCAGCACAAGCATACACACCACCCTTGGCTGGGCGCTGGTGGCTCACACCTGTAATACTAGCTACTCAGGAGGCTGAGATCTGAGGATCGCGGTTCAAAGCCAGCCCAGGAAGGAAAGTCTGTGAAATTCTTATCTCCAATAAACCACCAGAAAACTGGAAGTGGTACTGTAGCTCAAGTGGTAGAGTGCTCGCCTTGAGCTGAAGAGCTGAGGGACAGCGCTCAGGCCCAGAGTTCAAGCCCCACAACTGACTGACAAAAAAAAAGCATACACACCCAAAAATGCAATCAAATTCCCTATTTTAAACAAACTTCTAGGGATGCTCAGGTTTCTAACTATGGGATCACACTTGGAGCATGAGGATTCTCCAGCCTTAGTTGTCCAGATTCTTCACCTCTGGGGGATTCCATTCCATGTATGTGTAGCGCATATATGTAATACTACATTCAGCCAGCAGGTGTCACCAGTGCATGCTGAGTCCCAGCTGGACAGGCTCCTCACTAAGGACTGTACTTCAAATGTGTTCATGCCAAGAGCTTTAGGTTTGGGTTGGCAGAATGGTTCAAGTAGTAGTGCACTTGCCTAGTAATCTTGCCAATCTTGCCATTCTGAATTAAAAACCCAGTACCACCAAGATAATGTTTTAGTTTGGTTATGGTTTGAATTTCCAAGCAAAGTAACTCCTGAGGGGGATTCTTATAAAACATCTTAATAACCTGTTTCTTTCTGATTTTGAAATCAATGGGATTATAGCTCAGCACTAGAGTTCCTAACTAGCTTACACAAAGGTCTCAGGTTGGATCCTCAGTACAGAAAAAAAAAAGATGCTGTTAAGGAAACAAAAAGACAAATCAAGAGAAAATATTTGGTACACCCCTGTCATTCCAAACCCTGGGAGACCAAGGCAGAAAGATTGTGAGCTCAAGGCCAGTCAGTCTGGGCTAAATATTAAGACTTTGTCTCAATAAAACTACTGAGCAGGCATTGGTGGCTCTTACCTATAATCCTAGTTAGCCAGGAGTCTGAGATTAGGTTCATGGATAAAGCCAGCCTAAACAGAAAAATCTGAGACTCATTAACTACCAGAAAAGCCAGAAGTGGAGCTGTGGTTCAAGTGGGAGAGGCACCAGCTTTAAGTAAAAAAGCTAAAGGACAGCTCCCAGGTCCTAGTATCAGTATAATAAATAGATGAATAAATGAATCGTAGGTTATGAGGATACAAAGACAGGACAGATAAGATCTGAGCTGCAGGGCTGGGAAGGTGGCTCAGTGGTAGAGCGCTTGCCTTGTATGCCTGAGGCCCTGGGTTCGATTCCTCAGTACCACATAAGCAAAAAGAAAAAAGCCGGAAATGGTGCTGTGGCTCAAGTGGTAGAGCGCTAGCCTTGAGCTGAAGAGCTGAGGGACAGCGCCCAGGCCCAAGAGTTCAGGCCCTATGACCGGACCCAAAAACAAACAAACAAACAAAAGATCTGAGCTGCGGCTCTGAGTGGAAGTGGGGCAGTCCCTGCCCTACTCGTGGTAACAAAGGCAAAGCCACTCCTGCATGTTCTTTCATTGACAACTTCGTTCTCAGCAAGACTGAAATGGAACCAAGCACGTTAGGAATTCCTCGGGTTCCTCAACTAGCTGCTAGTACCGCATGGTTCTGATGAATCCTTCCTGAATACAAGTACACACGTGGAACACAATTACTGGAGAGAGAACCTTGTACACACACCGTATCTATTGCTACAACCAAGTAGTCCAGCTCATGATATCCAAGTTTCCTTTGGAAATTGTCTGGGGACTTGGAAATCAGTCATGAGCTACTGCCGTAATGCATTGGGATGAACAGGTGGAGAGATGTTGGCAGGGGGGTGGGGGGGGTGGGGTGGGGGTGGGGGGAGGCAGCGGGGAAGAATCCCCAGCTTGTGCACACCCGCACCTCCTGTGGGCTCCCCACCCCCATCTAATCTGGCAGAGAGAGCTGACTGTCATGATCAGGAGCCCGGGACACCTTGAGCATTAAATCTCACAGCAGGAGACGGCACTGGTGACTCACGCCTGTCGTCCTAGCTACTCAGGAGACTGAGATCTGAAGGTGGTAGTTCGAATCCAGCTCAGGCAGTAAAGCCTACGAGACTCTTATGTCCAATTAACCAGTAAAGAGCCAGAAGTGGAGGCGTGACTCAAGTGGTACAGCATCCGCCCTGAGTGAAAAAGCCAGGGGAGAGAGGAAGGTCCCGAGTTCAAGCCCCAGGACCAGCACATACAAGCAAAACAAAAGCTCAGGGCAGGAAGAGCGGTGGTGGCTTTGGAGCAACATCCCTTCCAGGAACCCCAAGACCTCTACTTGAAGCGTGTTGTTCAGTCAGGGGGTTCAGTGGGATTATTGGGGAGAATGAGAAGAAAACATTTCTGTACTCAATAAACCTTTTCAGCAGGGCCGCCAGGAGCTGTTCCTGTGTTCTGAGACGCTCCAAGGACGAGGGAGGGAATGCGCTCTGCCTCCCAGTGACCAGATTAAGGAACCTTCTGTTCTTGGAACACAACCTCCTTGGAAAACTGGGTCATCGTTTCCCGCAGGCAGGGCCGGCGGCCTGAGGCCTGGGCAGTTGTCCAGGTCCTCTAGCCTCACGTTTGGTTTCATCCTCGTCTTCAAAAGTGTCAACAAGCCCTCTTTTCTTCATGCAAAACCCAGCCTCAGGTATTTTGTGATAGCAACCAAAACCAGCCCAATTCATCACCCTTACTTTTCTGCACACGAATCTTTACCTCCTTTTCTTTCCCCTGGAACTTGATTTGTGACACTCGGTCCTCCTCTCTGCCTCCTTTCTGTGTCTCAAGTAATTACACGTTAATGAAAAAGGCCCATGGAGCAGTGATATTTTAACATTTGAAGGAGATATTGTGTGTGTGTGTGTGTGTGTGTGTGTGTTTTCTCCTAAGTTTATTGGGGAAAACAGTCAAAGACTTTCCTGTTGGGGCTGGCTTTGAACCATGATTGTAAGATCTCAGCCTCCTGAGTACTTAGGATTATAGGCATAAGCCTGGAGACATTTTACTAAGTATGTCAAAGAAGATTTTCTCATGATCTGCTATTAGAAAAAACACTTGATATGCCCACACCCTGACTGGGTGTGCGGCTCAGCGGTACAGCACTGGCCCAGGATGTACAAGGCCCTGGGTTCAACCCTCATAACTGAAAAGGAGAGAGAAAACAGGTAGGACGAGAGGAAGCTATTAGTTCTATTTTGTATACATTTTCGCTTAGGATTAGAGATTATTACATGCAAACATTTTTCTAATGGGATTATTTTGTTCTTGTCCTTTATTAGCAGGCTATTAAAAATGAATTACAATAATGTACAAGCTTTTCATCTCTAATTGGGAATTATCTCAGAGTGGCGAATGAGGAAAAAGAACAAAACAGTTGCTAATGTTTTATATTTCCAACATCTGTGTAAGAAAATGATCTAGAAGTGATCAGTACCAGAGAAATGCTTGAGAAACTGAATATTACTGTGTTTCAGTTACTATATTTCGTGTTAGGAAGCTGGAATTTGACTGATCAAGGAAATCACTTGTAATAAGAAAGCCTCTGGCAGGGCACTGGTGGCTCACGCCTGAATTCCTAGCCACTCAGGAGGCTGAGATGTGAAGATGGCAGTTCAAAGCCAGCCCGAGCAGGAAAGTCCAAGAGACTCTTATCTCCAATTAACCACCAGAAAACCTGAAGTGGCGCTGTGGCTCAAGTGATTGAGCGCTTGCCTTGAGCTGAAGAACTCAGGGACAGAGCCCAGGCCCAGAGTTCAGGCCCCACCACTGACTAAAAAAAAAAGCCTCTGTGTGTGTGTGTGTGTGTGTGTGTGTGTGTGTGTGCTCGTACTTTGGCTTGAACTCAGGGCCTCACTTTTCTGCTTGGCTTTTTCATTCAAGGCTGGTGCTCTGCCACTTGAGCTACAACTCCACATCTGGCTTTTTGCTGGTTAGTTGGAGATAGGAGTGTCATGGATTTTTCTGCCTGGGCTGGCTTTGAACCTCACTCCTCAGATTACAGATGAGCCGTTGGCACCCAGCAGAATGCCACTTCTTACCATGAGTTTTGAGAGGATAGAAAGTACTTGTGTCCGTGAGGGAAAAGAAGGAAAAACGAACTTGCTGAACGCAATGAAGAACACAGCTGCTGAAGGTCGCTATGCACGGGAAGGTCACTAAGTCTCAGGCTGAGATAATGCAGATGTGTAGAAGATGCTGGAAAGGGCCATTTCCCAAGCTCACAGGCCTCTTGAAGCCACATCCTGTCCTGTGCACAGCACCCTCCCCTGGACAACACTCCCCTCCCCCCTCTCTCCCTGGAAGCTGGTGGCTCACGCTGTGATCAGCTCCTCAGGAGGCTGAGGTCTGAGGATTGCAGTTCAAAGCCAGCCTAGGCAGACAAATCTGAGATTCTTATATCCAATTAATCAGCTAAAAGCTGGAAGTGGAAGTGTGGTAGAGTGCCAGCCTTGGGTGAAGATGCCGAGAGAGAATGGAAAGCTCTGGGTTCAAGCTCTAGTACTCGCGCACACACGGACAGTTGTCTGAATTTATAATGTACACATACAGGAGCCATGCACAAGACATGAGATCCTTTTAAAGCTATACGATCTTTCTTTCTCGTTTCCCTATGGACTTTTCTTTGCCAGTCCTGGGGCTTGAACTCAGGGCCTGGGCACTGTTCCTGAGCTTCTTTTGCTCAAGGCCAGCCCTACCACATGAGCCACAGCACCATTTCTGGCTTTTTCTGTTTTTGTGGTACTGAGGAATCAAACCCAGGGGTTTGTGCATACTAGGCAAGCACTCTACCACTAAGCCACATTCCCAGCCCCCAACAGATTTTTAAAAGAAATGCCTAAATCCTAGCTACTCAGGAGGCTGATATCTGAGGATTGTAGTTCAAAGCCAGCCTGGACAGAAAAAGATGTGAGACTCTCCAATAAACCACTCAGAAAACCAGAAGTGGTGCTGTGGTTCAAGTGGTAGAGTGCTAGCCTTGTGCTGAAGAGATGAGGGACAGTGCTCAGGCCCAGAGTTCAAGCCCCATGACCAAAAAATAAATAAATGCCACTGTAAGCCGGGCACCAGTGGCTCACAACTGTAATCTTAGCTACTCAGGAGGCTGAGATCTGAGGATCGCACTTCAAAGCCAGCCTGGCTAGGAAAGTCTAGAGACTCATATCCAATTAAGCACCAAAAAAACTACAAGTGGAGCTTTGACTCAGGCGGTAGAGCGCTAGCCTTGAGCAAAAGGGGCTCAGAGACAGTACCCAGGCTCTGAGTTCAAGTCCGAGAAACAAAACCAAACAAGCCAAAAAATGGGGCTGGTGGTGGAGGCTGGAGCAGAGGGTAGTGGACAGAATCATTCTGATAGCTCCAGATACCATGCATTCATCAGATGAACGATAGGGGAGATTAAGTCTAAGATGCCCCCCATTTTTCCAGCTTGGATAACGCCCCTGTAGTTGGCCAGGTCAAAAA
Source organism: Dipodomys spectabilis (assembly GCF_019054845.1). Classification (NCBI taxonomy): domain Eukaryota; kingdom Metazoa; phylum Chordata; class Mammalia; order Rodentia; family Heteromyidae; genus Dipodomys; species Dipodomys spectabilis. Next base: position 357,907 of record NW_024870784.1, on the reverse strand, counting down.
CTGCCCAGGAAGAAGACCAGAGGGAGAGCAGTTGATTCTTGCTTGGGCAATGTGTTGGCCAAGATGGACAGACAGTGTGGCTACCCTGGATTCATGAGCCTTTGGGGGTGTCTAGGAAGCAACTCACAGTGTCTCACCTGCGCAGGTCCCTTTCTAAGCTCCTCAAGGTGAGCTCTTCAGTCCTCACAACCACCCCATGAGGAGGATGCTGTGATGAGCTTTGTTGCACAGAGATGTTAAGTCATTCACTCAAGGTCACACAGCAAGGCAGAGGAAAGGTTTGACTTAAGGCAGGGTACTTGCTATTGGTTATTTTCTTTGCCTCTTTGGGATCTCAAATTTACTGCCTCACAGCAGCTCTCTAGGTTGTGCATGTGAGTGTGTGTAGGAAATTACTCCTCATGGAGAAGAAAGGCTGTTTTCCATGGCTTCATTGGGCCCCGCAGCTTCTCTAAGCCTGAGTTTGTGTTGTGCTGATGTAGCATGGCTTTGTTCCAGCATTTTTCATGCTATTGTCATGGGCTACAACCGGAGATGAGCATCTACACACTAGAGACTGATCAGAGGGCACCAGGCAGGTGCAGCTGCAGGCATTTGGCTCAGCCTGGCTCCCTAATCTGCCCAGATGCTGGAAGAGGAGGGAGGGGCGGTGGCCTCTGCTGGCCTCACCTGGCCAGGCAGGTGCCGGGAGCAGGGGACATGTGTGTTAAATGGAGCTCATCAAGCCCCAATCTGGTGGATTCCAGAATGCGACTCCACTTGTAGCTTGTTTCTAGAGGAGCAGTACTTACTCCTACAGAACATAACAGCCAGGATGGGACCAGTGACTCAAGTCTGTAATCCCGGCTATTCAGGAGGCTCAGATCTGACGATCTAGGTTCAAAGCCAGCCCAGGCTTGCTGGACACTCTTATCTCCAATTAACCAGCCAAAAGCCAGATGAGGAGCTGTAGCTCAAGTGGGACAATATCTCCTTGAGGGAAAAACCCAGTGGAGAGCGCAGAGCCCTGAGTTCAAGCCCCAGTAGCAGTGTGCGTGCATGTGTGCATGGGTGCACACACAGGTGGAAAAATAAAATCAAATTCGTTTTCTTTTGGAGACAGCTAGATGCATTCCCAGTGATTGTTTCTGACTCCCAGATTTTCCTCTGAAAAGACAGTTTGTGAAATCTTGTTTGTTTGTTTTTCCCCTTGCCTGGAAGTTTCTGAAATATTCCATAGTGTGGCCCCTGCCAATTCTGCAGAGGTGTTGCTGCTGCTCAGAGCAATTCACAGCCAGGTGCAGTTTCTCCACAAAGCGCCACTGTAGTGAAAACAAGACAGACTGCAGTAAATTACGAAGAGAGGTCTGGGAAGGTGGCTCAGTGGTAGAGCGCTTGCCTGGCATGCGTGAGGTCCTGGGTTTGATTCCTCAGCACCACATAAGAAAAAAAGCCGGAAGTGGCGCTGTGGCTCAAGTGGTAGAGCACTAGCCTTGAGCTGAAGAGCTGAGGGACAGCGCCCAGGCCCAGAGTTCAGGCCCCACGACCAGACCAAAAAAAAATTACGGAGAAGCCATAGCCTGGCACGGTCACTCACGCCGGGCACTCTAGCTATTCTGGAGGTTGAGATCTGAGGATCCTGATTCAAAGCTCTAACTACCAAAAAGCCAGAAGTGAAGCTGTGGCTCAAGTGGTAGAGCAATAGCCTTGAGCAGAAGAGCTCGGGGACAGTGGTGGGGCCTGAGTTCAAGTCCCATAACCAGCACATACAACTCTTCCTCCCCAAAACACACACACACACACACACACACACACACACACACACACACACACAGATGATTGGGGTAAATTTGATTGAAATACAATAAACTCTTCATACAATTAATCTATGCTGGTAAGTGCATGATGGTGAGACAAATTCTTTTACCCAGTATTTTTTTTCTTTCTTTGAACCAGGCTGGCTTTGAATCTCAGTCCTCAGATCTCAGCCTTATGAGAAGCTAGAATTACACAGTGTGAGCTACCAGTGACTAGCTCCAAGTATTTATTTATATGATCAAATCAACAAATGAATTTTCGGCACTGGAGTTTGAACTCAGGGCCTCATTCATGACTACTGAGCCCCTTGCCTAGCCTTGGAACACATATTAACTATTCTTTATGTATTACTTTGGGGGCTGGGAAGGTAGCTCAGTGGTAGAGTGCTTGCCTGGCATGCATAAGGCCCTGGGTTCGATTCCTCAGCACCACATAAACATAAAATGCTGGAAGTGGTGCAGCGGCTCAAGTGGTAGAGCGCTTGCCTTGAGCTGAAGAGCTGAGGGACAGCGCCCAGGTGGAGAGCTCAAGACCACAAAAAAAGAGTTACTTTGTTTTTGAGACAACATCTCGTATGTAGTCCAGAGTGGTCTTTGTGACCTGCCGCAACATCCCAAAGCTTGCCTTAGGGCTGAGTACCTGGGCCTGCCCTGAGGCATTTGTTTTTCAATACTGTTCCTCTTCTCAGGTTGTTTTGCATTTTTGAAGATGGGATTCTGCGCTTCTTACACTATCTACAAGTGATGCCTGAGGGTCTGGTGGAAATGTAAATTCAGTGTTTTGATGGGCATTTTTGTGGTTGTTGGTGGTGGTCACGGGGTTTGAACTCAGGGCCTGTCCCTGAGCTCATTTTCTCAAGTCTATAGCTCTATCACTTTAAGGCACAGCACCACTTCTGGTCTTCTGGTGGTTTACTGGAGGTAAGAGTCTCACAGACTTTCCTGCCTGGGACTTTGAACCGCAAATTCTCAGAGCTCAGCCTCCTGAATAGTTAGGATTATAAGCGTGAGCTAGCAGTGCCCGGCGACTGGGCATTCGTTACCTTGATGCCAGGGATGTTATGACTACTGCCCGGCAGGCCACAGAAGCTGCCAGGATGTGTGCAGGCTCTCCAGGGAAACAGCCCGCAGGAGACGGGGAGAATGGCGGCTTGAGCCCTAGCTAGACAAAAGTTCCTGAGATGCCATCTCAGATCTTTAAGCTGGTCATGGCAGTGCGCCATCCGCCATCCCAACCACAGCGGGGGGGGGGGGGGGGGGGGTGGGGGGGGGTGGGTGGGGGGGGGTGGGGGGGGGCGGGAGAATGGGAGAATGGGAGGATCGCAGGCCAGGCTGGCCAGGCTGACCTGGGAGAAAACTTGAGTCCCTATTCAAAAAATAAAGCCATAAAGTCTGGGCCATGGCTCCCAACAGTGTGTCTGCTGGAAAATACAAGGCCCTGAGTTCAAGCCCTGGTAGCAACTCTGACGAAAACAAAAACAAAGATCAACAAAAACCCTAAGAATTAAAAGCACAGCAAACAAAGAAAATGATACTAGAGCTGAGAAACTCTGCCGGACTTTTCCTAAGCTGTCTCTTTTCTTCAGAGGGCATGTATAAATAAATGACCTAAGAGAAAAGAAATAAGTGCTAAGTGTCTTGCAGGGAGTGTGTGGGGAGGGTGAATTTCCTTCATTCTACCAGTGTTTACTGAGCACTTAGGATGTGCCAGCTGCCTGGCCACTGCTGTGGGTCTAAGCTCAAAGCCCAGCCCCCCCTTCCCCCCCCCCCCCTCCCCGGGAAGCCTCTCTTTCCTGAAAGACCAGCACGGGGCAGCCGCCAGACGCCTAGTGTGGCCTCATCCTCTCGCGGTTGCCCTTCATAGGGCTTAAACCCTTCCTTCTGGCTTTGGATACTCCTTTATTTTTAAAATTTTCAACCCCACCATTCTATTTAGATGTCGACAAGAAGGCAGAATCACATGCCTGATGGTATCTGGCTGTGGCATTTCAGGTTGGAGACAAGAAACAGCACAGAAGCTGACAGTAGCTTCTTCTCAGGTTTGTAAGGTCGAAACACACAGCCCCAGGCTCCATTCTGTGCCCCCTGGAGGCCCTGTCCTGACAGAGGGGACAGGCCTGCCGGTAGTCAGCACAAGCAAGTCTGAACATCCTCTTCCCTAGGCATTCATTGATAATGACTCAGGTTTGCTTTTTTCGCACCGTGCACGTGTGTGTGTGTGTGTGTGTGTGTGTGTGTGCTGGTCCCAGGGCTTGAACTCAGGGCTTGGGGACTGTCCCTGAGCTTTTTTTTTTTTTTTTGTTGGTCATGGAGCTTGAACTCTGGGCCTGGGCATTGTCCCTCAGCTCTTCAGCTCAAGGCTAGAGCTCTACCACTTGAGCCTCAGCCCACTTCCAGCTTTTTCTGCTTATGTGGTGCTGAGGAATCCACCGGGGGCCTCATGCATGCAAGGCAAGCACTCTACCACTGAGCCACCTTCCCAGCCCCAAGGAATCAGTCTCAATCAAGAAGCCTGGGTGAAGTTTTGACTGAGATGAAGCTGGATATGGAAGAGGTATCTTTAGGATAATCTCTTGGGCTTGACTCAGAAACCTCGCTGGAGTACAGCATGAAACGTGGATGTACCATATTGAAATCTATGATCCTAAAATCTGTAACTCATTTCATAAAAAAAGTTTTACAAGTGCTTTCAACTTTTAAGGAACTTTAAAGTTCTTGTCTGTAAGTACAGTTCCTCCATAATTCATTGATTAAATATTTCCGGGCACTCAAAAATGTAAAAGTACTGTCTGGGGCCTGTGATGGCTGGCAGCGTGCTCTGCTGGCCTGTGTGGCGGTGAATCAGGTGACCTGGCAATATCAGCCCCCCAGTGACACAGGCCCACAGCAGGTAATGGGCAGCTGCTGCTGTGGGTACAGGAGGCCTCACAGTATAAGAGCAAATGCTCATGGCAGGGCTGAACTGCCAGCTATGGGAATCTGAAGAACTGCCAGGAGTCAAAGGAGGTGGGGATTTTCTAGACACAGGGGCAAACCCAGAATTAAGGGTGCAAGGTGAGATTTTCCAGCTGAGAATGATCATTCTGCTAATTGCAGAAGAGCACTAAGGCCTGGGGTGGAAAAACCTTGGGAAGCCTTCGGTGAAGTCCAGGTGAGTAGAGAGGAGGGGAAGGGATAGACTTGGGAGGGGCCTAACACAGACTGAGGGAGAATCCAGGATTCTTCTTTATTTTCCCTTTTTCCTTTGGAGACAGGGTCTTAATTTTGTAGTCCAGCGTTGGCTTTGGACTCATATATAGTGCAAACCTCTTGCCTCTGTGAACCACTATGCCTGGCTACGGTTTCTGTTTTAGTTTACTTTCCAAAGAACCATTCCTCCCCTACAATTATATTTATGAGTCCTTGCTTTTAGCATGGTAACCTCCGGGCTACTGACTTTCCTAGTCCCCAGGCAAACGTGTCTTAGAAATCACACACACACACACACACACAAACACACACATATTCAGTGGCTCAGTGGTAGAGCGCTTGTCTTGCATGCATGAGGCCCTGGGTTCGATTCCTCAGCATCACATAAGCAGAAAAAGCCGGAAGTGGTGCTGTGGCTCAAGGGGTAGAGCGCTAGCCTTGAGCTGAAGAGCTGAGGGACAGTGCCCAGGCCCAGAGTTCAAGCCCCACCACCGACAAAAATAAAGAAATCACACACATTTATCAGGCAGTGACTGATGTGAAGTTTAAAGCTCCTAAGGCGATGGTAAGATCTGGTATGACCTAGAGAGAGGATCTGCCCTTACAGGCGCGGCCAGCCATCAGCGTCCTGGTGAACCTTGACCTGGTCACCTACTCGGCCCAGGTGATCTAGAGCCCTAAGCCCACGCTGTGATCCTCAGCTCCCGGCTGGACAAGGTGAGGCTGCCCACTCAGCTCGGATTCTGTGTCCTACCTGGAGCCCCTTTCACGTCTTAACATCCACCGAAAAGGATCGCATTACGATTTCTTTTCCTCTCCTAAAAAAGAAGTTCCTGCCTTCCCCCGAGCCCGCCACGTACCGCAGGTACAAGGTTTTTTGGCTCTTTGCCTCCCCCGTTCAGTTCCCCCTTCTCTCCGCCTTAGGTGGCAGGAAAATCCTTTACCTCCGACCAATCCCACGGATGCCGAGCCGCGCGCGCGCGCGCGCGCCAACTCCCGCTTTTTCAGTGCACATCATTGGCCATCTCCACCTAGGCAGGATGACAGGCAGCTACGCCGGCCTATTGGAGGAGGAGGCGGAGGCCTCTCGACCCTCCCAAAGCTGCTTTGTTAGGGGCTCCATCGCCGTTCTCCAGCCCGCCGCGCTCGGGTCGCCCCACCTCGCCCCCCGCGCTCTCCGCTGGTTGCACCACCCGAGCTCCGTGGGAAGTCACCCGGGAGCGCGCGACGCCAGCATCCTCCAGCCGGGGCGCCGGGATGCAGCGCCGGTACCCAGCGTGCGCCTGTTGTCATCACTCTCCAGTCCAACTCCGAACGCCCCGCTCCCGTACTCCACGCCTCTGATTGGCTACACGTAGGCGGAGCGATTGTCAGGAGGACCAATCGGAGCCCGGTTTCCCACGGGTTCCCGAGGCCCCGCCCCCAAGGCTGCCGTCCTGACAGCCCTCATTGGCAGACGGCGAGCGAGCCGGAGCGCGGCGGGGCCGAGCAGCGCCGCCGCCGTCGGGCGCGCAGCTCTGCAGCGCCGAGAACGCTTCGGCGCCCGCAGCCCCGGGGGGCCCCGCGGCCCTACGTGGTGCCGAGCCAGGTCGCGAAGATCCGAGCCCAGCGTCGCCGGTGAGTACCTCAGGCCTGAGAGGGAGCGGGCCGGCTGACCAGAGCCACCGGCGGGCACGGCGAGGAGGATGCCCGCAGCCGCGGTGCCCGTGACGGGCACGTCCCGATTCCCACCTCCGGCTCGCTGGGGCTCCCGGCGGGTCCTAGCTCCCCCTGATTGGGCTTCGCTCGTATTGTTTTCGGCGGGGGTGATGCGAGGAGGGACGGTATCCCTCGCGTGTCGCGGTCCCCAGAGGCGCCAGGTGCCCGGCGCCGAACGGGAGTGACACGGTCCAGGCGTCGGTGCCCGGGCTTCCGGCCCCGGGAGGTCGGCGCTGACCCGCGGCGGCGGCTTCGCGTGCATTTGTCGGCTGATTTTTAATCAACTTCGGGGAGGGCGTGCTCGTGTGTGCCGGGGGGAGTGGTCTGTGGTCTGCGGGTCTGCGTCCCCGACTCGGCGGGCACGTCCGTGGGCCTGGCGTGGGGACCACGCTGCCGCGGGGCGCTCACCTTGACCATCCGTCCGTGTGGCTTCTCCGGGGCCGGGCACCTTGGGCCGAGAGCCCAGGGGCGGGCGCACAGCATGGGCAGCCCGAGCAGGGCCAGGGAGGGAGGGCGGGGGGCGAGTAGACAATGAGTGGTCCTGGCGGTGTGTGGGGGGGAGAGGGTCCGGTGCACTGTGCCGTTGGGTCGCATCCACGACCCCCCCCATTCCCCCGTTCCCTCTCCTGCTCTCGGATGTCGCTGCACCCCGAAGCTTGCCAGCCGGCTGGGGACCCGCGTGGAGCCCGCTTTTGTTTACAAGACCTCGTCCGGGGGTGAGAACTGCGCTCCCCCGGGCTCTGTGGCGGCCGCGTGCCCTCTGGAGCGAGAAGTTGATGCTTGCTGTCAGGTGACGCCCCCCCCCCCCCCCCCCCCGCTTCCCGGCCTGGGGAGGGGGGCCCTAGGCTTTAGGGGAAAGACCCAGCGCCTTGTCACACCCCGCGCCCTCAGGTGCCCTGCACCCTGGGGACATGGGTGGTTTGGTCTGAAGGACCTCGGAGTGGTGGCCGTCTGGGCTCCCAGTCTTCCCTATCCCTTTCCTGTCATGTCCTCCGGTCGTCATTCGTTGGCTGGCAGGGTTGGAAGGACGGCGCGAGCCCTTGGGGACACTGGGCAGTCCGTGCCTGTCTAGTGGTACCCACCTGGATCTGTGTCCCGAGCCTGCCGAGCTGCAGCCGAGGGCTGGGCCTGAGGCCACACAAGCCCGACCAAGAAGCTGGCCCAGCCACTCATCTCAGTCTCAGTTTGCGAACATGAAAAGTAGGGATGGGAACCTTTCTGATGTGGGTGGTTAAGCAACAGTACCGTTAAGTGTGACAGATCAAACACTGTATTAATGCAGAGTCTCTGAGAGAGGAAATGTGTTAACAGAGTGAGTCCTGTGTTATTCCCCCCCAACTTTGTGTGTGTGTGTGTGTGTATGTGTGTGTGTGTGTGTGTGTGTGTGTGTGCTCTATCCTTCCAGCCCCAAGTTTATTTAAAAGGCATGAAAGATCATTGCTCATGCCTGAGACCCTAGCTACTCAGGTGGCTCAATTTGTGATCTGAGGATCACAAATTGAAGCCAGAATGGGCAGGAAGCACTGTGAGATGCTTACTTCCTGTTAAACAGCAAAAAGCTGGAAGTGGAACTGTGCCCCAAGTGGTAGAGCACTGGCCTTTAGTGAAAGACCTAAGGACAGAACCCAGTCCCTGATTTCAGTATTGACACACACGCGTGTGCACACACGGGCATGAAGGACTGCACTTTTCAGCTTCAAACAGGATTTGTTTTAGTTGGCCTGTGATTTAATTATACTTATCTAATCGCTAGGAGCTCCTTTTTATGTGTTTGATTTTCCATAGGTTTTAGTTATTCCTTCTTCCTCAAGACTGTGTTACAGTCCAAGATACAGGCTCTGGTGGGAAGAGGTTGCTGGTGAACCAGTAGCAGATTGCAAAGAGCTGGAGGAAGTTTCGAACAAAAAGATCTGGATGCTGTGAGGAACATTGGCTTATAGAGCTGGTGCTCCGTTGTGTAGCTGAAGTTGGTTATATCACTGGATTCTTGTATAGTCTTCCTTTGTGCCTTGAAGTAGAGAGCTTGCTGAGGAGGAGCCTCTAAGTGGTAAACACTGAAGTTGCTAAGTAATTATGTTTGAATAGAGGGGAATAAACTTAAGGAGGAGGCTGTTGAATAGGCTGGAAAGGTAGATGTGAACAAGCAGTTTCATTGAATACCTCCAAAAGTTCTCAATGTGTTTTGACTTGTGTTTCCTCTGGTCTCCTAGTTTTGTGTATTGATCATTTTGTTTAGGAAAAGAAGAGAAACTAGCTTTGTATTGTAATCATTAAAAAAAAAAAGAACTACTTAAGATAGACAATTTCAGGCTTGTTGACAGACGGACATATTACTGAAGCAGTGCTTCCTGTTTTCACACCTTGATTTTTGCCTGTTGAGACAGATTAGTGAGCTGGGTCCAATAACCCATCTTTTGAATGTAGGCCTTTGCCTCCAATCAAGCAAATAAACAAACATAAACCAGGTAAAAGATTTGTAGCCTGACCAGTGATTGTGGAAACCCCTGGGGGACTGTTCCCTGCCTCACCTCAGTTTATCCCAGTGGCCTGCCTTCGTCACCCCAAGTCCAGGCCGACAGCTGTAAGCCTACCTCGTGTTGTTGAAATGAACAGAGCTGGAAGTATTCTTGCTAAATATCAATTAATAAATGGGTTCCACTTCCAGGTTCTCAGAAATGATTCCAGTTGTTTCTGCACTTGTTCTGGGAATTGGCTGTTTCCTTAGGGATACTGAAGGTGTCTCCCCTTCCCTCCCCCTGCAGCTGTCTGGGGATGGAATCAGTTGGGGACCTAAGCTTAAAAGGGAGCATGAGGTTAGGAAATCTCATTAGCTGACAATTTAACTACACTCTGATGCTCCTCTAAAGGGTTAGGACAAAGGCTACCCCTCCCCCTCTGAAACGGAAAGGAAAAGCCTCCCTCCTCACTCTCACCTCCCTCCCAAATTCCTGCAGTTTGGGGAGCCCTGGAACCCCAGGCCGAGAATTCCTCCCAGGAAGCTTTGCTCAGGGCTTACTTGGTGCGCAGGTTAATGCTTCCCCCATCTCCATATTGACTGGAGTAGACCTGATCAGCACTTTCAGAGATACGCAGTCCGCAAGCCAGGTTAGAAATCACTTGGAAGCCTTGGCTAGTGTTTCATGCCTGGGACGGCTGCCTGTTGGAGGTGTGCAAGCCACCCGGGCGACAGGCCAGAGAGTTTGGTTTTTATAGAACACCAGGCTTGGTCTTGAAAAAGATCCATGTTTTTGTTGTTTCCAGTTATTTGGCTTTTGTATCAAAAGCATAGTTTAGCGTGTGAGAGTGTATGTTTTGAGTATATGTATGAGTATGTACCCTTTCAAAGGAAAAAGCAATTCAGTTGTTCCTTTGGGTGTGAGATGATACTAGGGTTTGCACTCAGGGCTTCCTGATCTCCCTCAGCTATGTATTTGTGTGTGTGTGTGTGCGCGCGCGTGCTTGCGTGCATGTGCGTGTGCCAGTCCTGAGGCTTGAACTCAAGGCCTAGGTGCTGTCCCTGAGCTTTTTTGCTCAAGGATAGTGCTCTACCACTTGAGCCACAGCTCTACAACTGGTTATTTGGTGGTTAATTGGAGATATGAGTCTCAGCCACTGCTCACAGTGGCTTCAAACTGTGATCTTCCTTAGCTTTAGTTCCCCTAGGCTGGTGCTCTACCACTTCTTTGAGAATACATCCACTTCTGGCTTTTTGCTGATGAACTGAAGATAAAAATCTCATGGACTTTACACTCCTGGCTGGCTTTGAACTGCCATCCTCAGATGTAAGCCTCCTGAGTAGCTAGGATGATTCCCTGGTGGTTGGCTTTACAGTTTAACCAACTGTGTTGGCATCACTTTCAGTTCCATAAAACAGAATAAGTGTTCTGATGGACCAGAAAAAGAGGAGGATTTATGAATCAAGAAGGGCTTAAAGAATGCAGAAAACAAACAAGCAGGCTGGTCATATGAAAACACATTTTATTTTCCACATTGAACAGGCAGGTAGAAGGTATATATATATATATATTTTTTTTTATATATTTTTTTATTTTTATTTTTTATTTTTTATTTATTTATTTTTTTTTGTCAGTCCTGGAGCCTGAACTCTGGGCTTGGGCGCTGTCCCTTAGCTGTTCAGCTCAAGGCTAGTGCTTTACCACTTGAGCAATATTGCCACTTCCGGCTTTTTCTGCTTATGTGGTGCTGAGGAATTGAACCCAGGGCCTCATGCATGCAAGACAAGCACTCTACCACTGAGCCACCTTCCCAGCTGAGGGTATGTTTTTGAGTATGGCTCTTTGTCCTTTTGTTTTCCGTTTTTTTCTCCCCAGAAAAATGTGATCTTCACAGCTCCAGCAACCCTTTTCTCTTATTTCTCCATCCCAAATTTGAAGTTTTTTTTTTCTTTCACTACTCCATTTTATATAACTTCTGTTTCAAAGAAAAAAAATCCTCTGTGGTCATTGTGGGCCAAATCACTTATTTGGAAAAATTAAAGGGAAAGAAAGGAGGCCCTGAGAAATAAAGCAGCGCTCAGCAAGGAACAGAGTGTTTCAGGCTGAAACAATGATCTAGTGTAGGAGCTAGGCCATATTAATGGTTAGACACAGTGTTGCCCTTGAGGCTCCCTCTCAACCTCCAGGCACCTTGGTCCACACCCTTGCCGCATAAGCCCTCCTCTGTTCTCCTGGTCTCCAGGGCCTTCATTAAGAAATTCACAAGGGCTGGGGCTGAGGTACAGGAATTGGAGAGATTCTTGCAGTACTGGTAGCTTTCTTGTTCAGGACTGGCACTTTACCACTTGAGGCACATCTTCTGGCTTTTTTTTTTACTGGTTATTTGGAGGTAAGAATCTCTTGGATTTGTCTGCCTGGGCTGGTTTTGATTCTCAGATCTCAGCCTCCTGAGTAGCTAGGATTAAGAGGTCAGCCTCTGATGCCTGGTGAATTTCATTGAAGTATACACCTGTTCCATTTTACCATTTATTTTTTGCAGTGCTAGGACTAGAACTCAGGTCCTCACACATGCTAAACTCTACCATTTAGGCATACTTGCAGTCATGTGTTGTTAATGACTGTTATTAAGTCTCTTGCTGTATGTGATTTACAAATGAAACGTTACCATGGGTATGTGTATATGGGAGCACACAATGTATATCTGAGTTGCAACTCTCTGACTTCAGAGATCATGGGATTTGGAACTAATTCTTCTCCTTCAGATAAGGGATGACTACTGTGTACAGTTTTCTGAGAGAGAAAAGTGTCTGTCTTGGAGTAGAGGCTTACTAGAGGGGAGACTAGACTACTGGTATTCAGTTGCTTTTCTTCAAAAACCCCAACACAGGGCTGGGAAGGTGGCTCAGTGGTAGAGTGCTTGCCTTGCAAGCATGAGGCCCTGGGTTCCATTCCTCAGCACCACATACACAGAAAAAGCCAGAAGTGGCACTGTGGCTCAAGTGGTAGAGCGCTAGTCTTGAGCTCAAGAGCTCAGGGACAGCACCCAGGCCCAGAGTTCAAGACTCACGACTGACCCCCCCCCCCCAGGAAAAATATCCCAGCACACTTTTGTGTGTGTGTGTGTGGGGGGGGGCAGGAGGCAGGATATCTTGCAGAAAAAAGCTACCCAAGGTAGTGCGCTCTCCTATCTCCCTCCTTTCTCCTTTCCCCTTGTAAACATACATCCAGCCTGTTTCCTGCTCCTGCTTCCCTGGCCAGCTCTGCTCAAGTGATAAAGAGCCTGAAACCCAGCAGGGCAGGCATGGAGGAAGAGGAGGGGTCTGGGAGTGGGTGTCGGGGCTACCAAGTGGCAGGATCCGCTATGAGGGAGGGATGAGAGGTGTGGTGGAGCAAAGGTAAGCCTGGCGACCCAGGTTGAGTTGGGGGTGTGGAATGGGAGGCTGCCTTGTGGCCCATCCTCTGCTCTATTGGGTACCTCCTCTGTGTGTGTGTGTGTGTGTGTGTGTGTGTGTGTGTGTGTGTGTCTGTGCGTGCACGTGTGCGCAGCTATGAACCCACAACCTATCCCTTAGTTTTTCTTTCTTTTTTTTTTAACTCAAAGCTGGAGCTCTACCAATAGCTTCACTTCTGGCTTTTTGCTGATTAATTATAGATGAGGGGCTCACAGACTTTCCTGCCTGGGCTGGCTTTGAACCAGGATCCTCAGATCTTACCCTTCTAAGTAGCCAGGCTTACAGACGTGAGCCACTGGCAGAGTGTTTGGGGGAGAGATTGCAGCCGAAGCCCAGCTCGCTCAGGGCTTCAGCTCGTTCAGTCTGCGGGCTTGGGCTTGGAGTGAAGGCTGGCCACATTTCCGGGGAATGATGACTTCAGGCAGGACTGGCTTTGAGACTCCCCAGCTAAGGCTCGGGGCTAGGCCTTGGGGCGTATTCTTGCCCTGACCTTCTTTTGTGGGTGTGGTAGAGCCCTGACCTAATTAACTGACACTATTCAGTTCTTTTCTATGTGAACATAATAAATAAATACATCTCCAGATTCTCCCAGGCCACCTGGATGTCCCCAGAAAGAGATCCCTAAGGGACAAGTTCTTCACCGCGGTGAAGGCTCCCCAGATCTGACAGCCACCGTGTCCGCTCCCACCCTCAAGACCCTGTACTCTCTTCTCCTCTGGACCACTCCTGCCTCTGTCTGCCTGGGGTCATTATTGATCCCACACCTGGCTTCCTCAAAAGTGCTCTGCTTTGTGTCCCCCCCTCCAGAGCCCCTCGTACTCCACCCCACATCCCAGTTGTAACCCTGGTGATGTTTTCAAGACCTGTGTACATGGCCTTCTTTCTTTTTATGTCTTTATTGTTTTGGTGGTACTGGGGTTTGAGTCCTCAGCTCTCTCTATTTTTTCTCTTTAGTTATTTTTCAGATATGGGCAGCAGCTTCTTCTATCGCTATGTCCTGCATAATGGGATTATAGGCATGTGCTACCATGTCTTGCCTTACAGTGTCTTCTTGGTAGCAAAGTCCATCGTGGCCTGAGCGTGAGCAGCCTGTGCACTCACTGTTAGTTTTCCAGGTGTCCAGATGGGTTTACTCTGGAGAGACTCATTTCTTTCTGTTTTTTTTTTTTGTTTGTTTGTTTTTGTGTGTTGGTTGTGGGGCTTGAACTCTAGGTCTGGACACTGTCCCTGAGCAATTCAGCTCAAGGCAAGTGCTCTACCACTTGAGCCACAGTGCCACTTCCAGTTTTCTGGTAGTTCATTGGAGATAAGAGTGTTACTGACTTTGCTGCCCGGGTTGGCTTTGAACTGCGGTCCTCACATCTCACCTCCTGAGTAGCTAGGATTACAGGCGTAAGCCACCACTGCCTGGCTTTTATTTTTTATTTTTGTTTAGTCATGGGGCTTGAACTCAGAACCTGGCGCTGTTCCTGAGCTTTGGTGCTCAAGCCTATAGAGCCCTATCACTTTGAGCCATAGCGCCACTTCTGGTTCATGAGTGTCTTCTTATCCACTCAGTCCTATAATGTCCAGAAATAACCACTTCGCTTTAATTTTGTTTAATTCTTCTAGTGGTTGTTTTTCTATTTCTAGATAATATGAAAATATTACTTGTATTGCTTGACTTTCTTAGTTCATATTTTTGTTACTATGGCAAAATACTTGAGGCTGGGTAGTTTATAAAGACAAGCTTATTTAGATGGCAGTTCTAGAGGCTGAGAAGTACAGGAGCAGAGCAGGGCAGTGGCTCCTTGGTACATTCTGAGGCAGCACAGGGCTGGCTGCGCTGAGGCCGAGAGGGCGGGAGTGTTTCTCCTTGGTGGAGTGGGGAGGTGGGATGGGAAGGAGGTAGGGGAGGGGGAGGGAAGCTGGTAGAGGGAAGGGGAGCGAAGGTGACACATTCAAACCATACAGTGTCTTCTACTAATTATTCTTTCTTTTTTAACTTATGGAAACTTTAGTTTATTTCTATTAGCTGATGACTGTCCCTCAGCTCTTCAGCTCAAGGCTAGCGCTCTACCACTTGAGCCACAGCGCCACTTCTGGCTTTTTCTGCTTATGTGGTGCTGAGGAATCGAACGCAGGGTTTCATGCATGCAAGGCAAGCGCTCTACCACTGAGCCACCTTCCCAGCCCGACAGTAACTTTTATCTACTGTCCTTCTTTGTGAGTGGACAGTATCTATATCCTGCCTGCTTGTCCCCTCCACTTTTCTGGTTGCCCAGCTACAGTGCTGGCACTAGGTACTGTTGTTGGTGTCTTATGTTTGTTTCTCCAATCCTGACCAAGTCTTGTCTGCCTTGTCTGTAGTTAAGATAATCACCTACCATACAATTCATTTCTCTTTACATTAAACAAATCACTCGTATTTGCTGTATTTACAGAATTGTGGCAGACATCAGATCAACCTTAGACCATTTCTTTTTCATTTTGCCAGTGCTGGCTTTGAATTGCGACCCTCAGATCTCAACCTTCTGACTAGCGAGGATTACAGGCATGAGCCATCAGCACCCAGTTTAATTCATTTCTTTTGATAGCCAAATAACAGTCCATTGTTGGGATATACTACATTTTGTTTATTCGCTTATCAGTTGACGAACATTTTGTTTATTTCTAGCTATTGTGAATAGTTGTAGCAGTGAACATTAGCAAACCAGAATTCTTTTTTTTTTTTTGCCAGTCCTGGTGCCTGAACTCAGGGCCTGGGCACTCTCTGAGCTTCTCTGTGCTCAGGGCTAGTGCTCTACTACTTGAACCACAGTGCCACTTCCAAATTTTTCTGTATGTGGTACCAAGGAATTGAACCCAGGGCTTCATGCATGCTAGGCAAACACTCTTATCACTAAGTCACATTTCCAGCCTAGAATTTTTTAATTATCTGTGTTTTTTTTTTTTTGCCAGTTGTGGGGCTTGAACTTTAGGTCTAGGTGCTGTCCCTGAGCTCTTCAGCTCAAGGCTAGCACTCTACCACTAGAGCCACAGTACCACTTATGGCTTTTTCTGTCTATGTGGTACTGAGGAATCGAACCCAGGACTTCATACATGCTAGGCAAGCACTCTACCACTAAGCTACGTTCCCAGCCCTCATAATCTGTTTTTAGTATAATTCTTTTGGGCATGTACCTAAGCTTGGAGTTGCTTCAGCACAATACTTCATTGATTTAAAAAGCTCTGTTAATTATGCAAGTTATTTTATTTATTCACCAAGGATAATTTGAAGAAATATCAACAATACGACTTGCAAGTGAGCTGTCTTTAGGTATCAGCTTTATATGTTGTTTTCAGAATGATAGAGATCTTTAAAAAATATGTATATTTTTTAATTTTTGGTCCTCGGGATTGAACTCTGGGCCTGGACACTGCTCCTGAATTTTGTATTTAAGGCTAGCTAACACTCTACAACTTGAAAAACAGTTCTACATCTGTTCCCCTTCTGGTTTTTTGGTGGTTTTTTTGGAGATAAGAGTTGGGACTGGCTTTTAACCACGATCCTCAGATCTCAGCCTCCTGAGCAGTTGGGATTACAAGTATGAGCCACTAGCTCGGGGCTCAGAGTGATTCCTTTTTTTTTTTTTTTTGTGCATTAGATTAGGACAAACGTTCTTAACTATGACCCAGTTTGTTTCTAGGGGTAACAATATCTACAGATAGTCTTGGTTACTTCTGGGGAGGCTCTGTACCTTCTGGGCGGAGGCCAGGGACCTTGCTGAGGATCTTGTGATCCAAGGAACAGACCATCATAACAAAGATTTAATTCGCTGGCCCCTTACGCCACTCTTGTAGCCCTTCTTTGTTGCTCATTTTGGGGATAGAGTCTCACAGAGTTTTCTGCTCAGTCTGGCTTTGAACTGTAGTCATCTAGATCTTAGCTTCTTGAATAATTAGGATTACAGGTGTGAGTCATCAGTAATGCTGACTTTGGGCCCGGGTCCTGACACATACAAGGTAAGTGCTCTTCCCCTGAGTTCTACTTACCCTGAGCTCTATAAGTGCTATACTATTCGTCCATATATTTCATTATGTAGGAAAGGAGCCTATAATTTTCTAGAACTCTCTGGCTGCATTAGTTTTTGGTTATTATTTTACCTGGCATTACGTTAATTTGATAATTTTCTTTTAGGGGATGGAAAGTTCTGAAAAATAAGAAAAAATTTCCAGGTGTTATGGGCTTTTCCACGCTTGAACAAATTCTCTCAGCCAGTGACACCTGGTAACTATGTCATGAAACTCTAGCCTTGAGTTTCCCAATCTGTCCAGGCTGGTGTGGTGGAGAAGAAATACTATGGCCGATCAGCACAATAGCCTTTCTCCATAACCAGTTCATTGGGCATTGGAAATATTTTCAGGAAAACGTTAAAGAGTGTCATTCAAGGTCTACTGTGACATTTTAGAAAAAGCCATGTGAATATTAATTCTCTCATCGTGACATCTGTGATTAGAAATTATAATTTCACTTCTACAATTATATCAATTGAACCGGAACAGTTCACTGTAATTCAAAAGATTCCAACTGTATAAATGTGTGTTTCACTTAACTAAGCAATTAAAAAATAATTATTTAAAAATAGATGGAAAAACAAATTCACCCTGTGTTGTTTTCTCCTCCTGTCAACTCATTGCTGTGATTTGAGAGTTCAGTGTCTCTCTGACCTTGACTCTGAATTTTCACCTTTTTTTTTTCTTTGCTATTCCTGGAGCTTGAACTCAGGGTCTGAGCACTGGCCCTGAGCTTTTTTGCTCAAGGCTATAGTACTACCACTTGAACCATAGCTCCACTTCTGGCTTTTTTGGTGCTTAATTGGAGATAAGAGTCTCACAGAAAGCCAAACGTTGGTGGCTCAAGCCTGTAATGCTAGCTACTTAGGAGGCTGAGATATGAGGTTGGGGTTTGAAGCCTGCCTAGGCTGGAGAGTCCATGAGACTCTTTTTTTTTTTTTTTGGGTCTGATTGTGGGGCTTGAACTCTGGGCCTGGGCGCTGTCCCTCAGCTCTTTAGCTCAAGGCTAGTGCTCTACTACTTGAGCCACAGCGTGCCACTTGCAGCTGTTTTTTTTTTCTTTTTGCTTACATGGTGCTGAGGAATCGAACCCAGGGCCTCATGCATGCAAGGCAAGCGCTCTACCACTGAGCTACCTTCCTAGCCCCTCCTTGAGACTCTTATCTCCAGTTAACAACAACAACAACAAAAATCAGCATTGCAGCTGTGGCTCAAAGTAGTTAAGCACTAGCCTCCCCCCCCCCTTCCCCCAACCCCCAAATCTCTTTCTGTCCAGACTGGCTTTGAACCATAATCCTTAGATCTCAGCCTTCTGAGTAGCTAGTCTTACAGGTGTCAAACACTGGCACTTAGCAAATCTGAACCTATTGTATTCAACATTTCAGGTTACTTCAAAAGTTTTATGATATGTCTGGTCAGTGGTTCGTGCTATAATCCTAGCTATTCAGGAGGCTGAGATCTAAAAATCTGAAGTCAAAGCCAGTCCCAGCAGACAAATCGTGAGATTCATGTCTCCACTTTAATTAACAAAAAGCTGGAAGTGGAGGTGTGGCTCAAGTGGTAGAGCACCAGCCTTGAGCAAAAAAGCTGAGTCAGATCACAAGGTCTTGAGTTGAATCCCCAGTATTGGTACCCCCCAAAACACTGAGTTAACCCACAAACCTAATCTGAGATTAATTCAAGCAAGTATATCCTTCTTTGATGTCAAGAGCAGATGGGGTTTATTTGCAAAGTCGCTGGTTAGTGTTAGGAACCTGGAGTGTTCATGACAGCAATTTTAGAGAATCCGACTAGCTGCCCATTTTTCACACAGGAACCAGTTTATGTAGTTCATTAGAGTTGGGGGAGCTGGGCTCATGCCTCGTGGACAGGCTCTGAATTTTAATTGCAGTAAAGTGTGTCTTCTCTGCATGTGATCCCGCAGCTCTAACTCTCATCCAAGTCAGGACAAGTGAATTGATGGGCCTCCTAGCAACTAGCAAGTCCCCCTACTGCCTGGCCCTTGCTTCATTTCTGCATGCTAGCTCGGTACACAGCCCCACCCACAACCACCACAGGCAGTGCTGGGGCTTGGGGAGTCTGGGCTTGCTTGCTGTGATATGGTGGCCCTGAACCTTTTCCTTTTCTTTTCTTGTTTTCTTTCTTTATTTTTTGTTTAAAAAAAAAACAAAAACAAAAAACAAAAAACCAAAACCCACAAACCAACAAACCAAAAAAAAAAAACAACCACATACCAGGGGGCTGGGAAGGTGGCTCAGTGGTAGAGTGCTTGCCTTGCATGCCTGAGGCCCTGGGTTCCATTCCTCAGCACCACTTAAGCAAAAAGAAAAAAAGCCGGAAGTGGCGCTGTAGCTCAAGTGGTAGAGCGCTAGCCTTGAGCTGAAGAGCTGAGGGACAGCGCCCAGGCCCAGAGTTCAGGCCCCACGACCAGACCTCCCCCCCCAAAAAAAAACAAACACATACCAAAGAAACCTCTGGCTTTGTGGTTTGAACTCAGGTCCTGGGCACTGTCCCTGAGCTTTTGTGCTCAAGGCTAGCACTCTACCACTTGAGGCACAGTGCCACTTCTGGCTTTTAATTGGAGATGAGTTTCAGGGGCGTACCTGCCGGGACTGGCCTCAAACTTGGATCCATAGATCTCAGCTTCCTGAGTAGCTAGAATTACATGCATGAGCTACCAGCACCCAGCTGTGTGTGTGTGTGTGTGTGTGTGTGTGTGTGTGTGTGTGTGTGTGTGCGTGTGTGTGTGTGTGTATTTGTCAGTCATGGGGTTTGAAATCTGAGTCTGGGCTCTGTCCCTCAGTTCTTCAGCTCAAGGCTAGTCCACTTGAGCCACAGTGCCACTTCCGGTTTTCTAGTGGTCTTTATTGGAGATCAGAATCTCAAAGACTTTCTTGACAGGGCTGGCTTTGAATCGAGAACCTCAGATCTCAGCCTCCTGAGTAGCTAGGATTATGGGCATGAGCCACTGGCACCTGGTTTGTATATTTTTTTAAGTGCTGAGAAAGGTGGCTTTTATTTACTTGTTTATTTATCCATTTATTTCTGCATATTTTTTCTTGCACTTGGAAAGTGCAAGTGTAATGAGTAAACGGAATGTGACTCCTGTAATCAGAAAAACCACCTTAGTGGACATTCATCCTTGTAGGTAGGGGAAACTAAAGGTCCCCACCTCACAGGGGATTACTGGCTAGTGCTCTTCTTTTTGAGGACTGGAAAGGATAAAGACCATGCAGATGCCTTGCCAGGAACAAAGATGAGAGAACAGCAGAGTCCAGTGACTTATAGTTTGGTGGGAGGCTTCCCCCGCGGATGGCTCTCATTCAGCCCAGGATTGAGTCAGGGGTTTCAGCCCTGACCCTTGAGGCTTGACAGACTCCTTTTCTTCTCTTCCCCTTTCTCCTTAGACTCTGCTCTTACCTGCACAGTTCTAGTCACAGCCGAGTCATGACCTGAGGGTTTTTTTTGCTTGTTTGTGGTTACTAGGATTAACTCCTGGTTCCTGAGCTAGTCCATCCCCTCTGTGGGTCCTGAAAGTGATCTTTTTCTTCTCAGTATCTTCTCCCCTCCCCTTTTCCCCCCTTTTCCTCTTCTTCCTCTTCTCCCTCTCCATTTCCTCTCCCTCTTCTTATTGCTCTTTCACTCCTTTTCTGTGTGCGAGTGCGCGTCTGTACTGGGGTCTAGACACTGTCCCTTAACTTCATCCTTCTGCTCAAAACTGGTGCTTTACCACTTGAGTCACACCTGTTCTGGCTTTGGATATGAGACTCAGAGACTTTCTTTCTCTCTCTCTCTCTTCCTTCCTTCCTTCCTCTCTCTCTTTCCCTCCCTCCCTCCCTCCCTCCCTCTCTTCCTTCCTTCCTTCCTTCCTTCCTTCCTTCCTTCCTTCCTTCTTTCCTTCCTTCCTTCCTTCCTTCCTCCCCCCCCCCCTCTCTTTCTTGCCTGGAGCTTGAACTTAAGTCCTGGGCACTGTCCTTGAGCTTTTTTTGCTCAAGGCTAGCACTCTACTACTTGTGCCACAGTGCCACTTCTGGCTTTTTCTGTTTATGTGGTACTGAGGAATTGAACCCAGGGCTTCAGACATGCTAGGCAAGCACTCTACACTAAGCTACATTCACAGCCTTTAGGGATTGCTCTGGTCCAGGCTAGCCTCAAACTGAGATCCTCAGATCTCAGCCTCTTGAGTAGCTAGATTTACACATGTGAGTTACCAGCACTTAGCTCTCTCTATTGGCTACTTTTTATTAAATGATCTTCTCTTATGCACTGGCTCTTTTGGATATAAGATGTTTAAGAGATAGTTATTGTTATCCCATCTTACAGATGAGAAGCAGAAAGGGAAGTGGAGAGATTATTTTTTTACTTTTTTTGCCAATTGAACTCTGGGCCTGGGCGCTGTCTCTCAGCTCTTCAGCTCAAGGCTAGTAGAGCTCTACCACCTGAGCCACAGCGCCACTTCCGGCCTTTTCTGCTTATGTGGTGCCGAGGAATGGAACCCAGGGCCTCATGCATGGGAGGCAAGCGCTCTACCACTGAGCCACCTTCCCAGCCCCAGTGGAGAGATTATGAAGGGACCAAGGCCACCCAGCCTGGCTGAGATCAAGTCCATGCTCATTAGATGGCAGCATTGGGTGGTTGCGGGTGGAGGTAGTGGGGGGTGGTGGGGCGGTGCTCTTGTCTCTAGTCCCGCCCCCCCTCCCCCCTCCCCCCGTTTTGTCCTTATCATGGCACCACATTCTTTACTTCTCATTTATTTCCTGGTCCTCTACCAGGCAGTCCCATGTGACTGCTGTAATGAACTGACTGTTTATTATAGAATAACAAACCCGTTCTCCTTTTTCCCCTCATTTAATACAATCTACTCTCTCGGAGTGCTGTCAAAGGTATTTTATTTAAGCGAGACCACTTAAGAATGGGTGAAATTTCCTGTTGATGGGTTTTATATACGTGGTGTGTGTGTGCTCGCAGAGGCAAATGGCCATTTAAGTGTGTGTGAGGCGAAGGATCGCAGACTCCGGAAGGCTGGGGACCACTTAGGTCTGTAACCCTCACTCTCACACCAGCTGTCCAGCTCCACAAGACCTTCTGGGTTTCACATTGATGGGCCCCTTTACTGCTCTGACACCTGTTTAAATCTGGTGTTTCCATTACGGGGAGGCCCGGTAGGTGGCCTTTGGGATGAAGTGTGCCCCTCCCACCACCAACTGTGGAAAATCCATTCTGGCTTTTTGTTTCAGTGACAAATGTAAGAAATGTTCGCAGTGACCCCCGACCCTTGCTTGTAGCTAAAAATTCAGCCTTTAACAATGGACTCAGGAGAATATTGTTGTACACACACCTCTTTGAAAAGAAAGGCGCTTTGAAAGCATGTTATGCGGACGTGGCTCCATGAAATCGTGTGACATTCAACTTGCGTGGTGACAGCATTCTGTGTTAGCTCCCTTTGAAACGACCGCCATCTCCAGGCTGGCAGCTTTACTGTGAATAGCGCAGTATAGTTCTGGTTGTAATGCAGTATGCATTATATATGCAGTGATGCATATATCTGCTTATTTATTTTTTGTGTGTATGGGGATTGAACTCAGAGTCTCTCATTCTCAGCTGGCTTTTTTTTTCTCAAGTCTGGCACCCTACCACTCTAGCCACACCTCCACTCTGGCTTTTTACTAGTTGGAGGTAAGACTCATACTAACTTTTCTGCTGGGGCTATCTTTGAACTGTGATTCCTCCAATCTTAGCCTCTTGAGTAGCTAGGATTGCCAGCATGAGCCACAGGTGCTCAGCTTCATTTGCTTATTTTTTTCTTTTTTTTTTTTTTTTTTTTTTTGGGTCTGGTCGTGGGGCCTGAACTCTGGGCCTGGGCGCTGTCCCTCAGCTCTTTAGCTCAAGGCTGGCGCTCTACCACTTGAGCCACAGCGCCACTTCCGGCTTTTTTCTTTTTGCTTATGTGGTGCTGAGGAATCGAACCCAGGGCCTCGAGCATGCAAGGCAAGCGCTCTACCACTGAGCCACCTTCCCAGCCCCTTGCTTTTTTCTTTCAAGAAACAAAATTATTGAAATCAAAGGCGACATACATACAGAAGAGTGTGTGTTATTGTAAGTATATATACAACTAGGTGCATTCTTACAGGTGGAACATTCCTGAAACAAAATGTGATATGACCCCAACATTTTCCCATCAGAACTTCCTTTTTAAATTATGATTTATCTAATGACTTCTTTTGTCTTTCTGTTTACGTGGTGCTGAGGAATCAAACCCAGGACCTCATGCATGCTAGACAAGCACTTTACCACTAAGACACAATGGCAGCCCAATCAGCACCTCCTTCTTTTTTTTTTTTTAAACGTTTTTTATTGTAAAAGTACTGTACAGAGGGGTTACAGTCTCATGAGCAAGGTAATGAGTACATTTCCTATCAAGCATTGTTGCCTCCTTTGTTTTTCCCCTATCCTCCCTTAACTCCCACCTTCACCCCCCTCCCCCCCGCCATCCCCCTCCAACCCCGCCTAAAATGTAAAGTTTGTTTTTCAACATAGTGCATAGTGTCTTGCACATCTCATGGTTACAATGGGTCAACCTGTATCCCTATTTAAGCATTTTGTTTTTTCCCTTCCCCTCCCCAAGCTAGAGAAGTGTATATACACGATGCAGGGCACCGACATCAAATACAGTGAAAATAGGGGTTATACCATGGGAGAGGAACATAGAAAGAAACAAAAAAATCACATGGTACATTATAAATACGTTAGGAACAATAGCAAGAAAGAAAATACCACTTGTGTCCCTATCTTGAGGTTCACTTCGCTTAACATCATCTTATCTGGTCATATGTACATAGCTTTTGACCTTTTCTGCCTGGCCCAGATATACTAGTTATTGCAAATAAGGGAAACCGTGGGACCTATGTTTCTTTGGGCCTGGCTTACTTCACTTAATATAATTTTTTCCAAGTCTTTCCATTTCCTAACAGATGGGGCCATGTCATTCTTTCTGATGGAGGCATAGAATTCCATTGTGTGTATGTGTGTGTGTGTGTGTGTGTGTGTGTGTGTGTGTCACGTTTTCTTGATGCATTCATCTGCTGAGGGGCGTTGGGGTAGGTTCCGTGTCTTAGCTGTGGGAATAATGCTGCAATAAACATAGTTGCATCAGCACCTTCTTAAGAGCAGCCCCAGTCCTGACTTGTAACGAGGTAGACTTGTCTTGGAACTTGATAGCAGTGGATGCCCCCAGAGCTTTGTTGCCATGTCCTGAGAAATGTGTCACAGGATGGGTTGTTGTGTGTGAGCTTCGCAGAGTGCACCTAGCATGAGCTAAGATGCCTGCAGTGTCACTAGGTATTGTGGGCGTAGGGGATCTGTGTCATCTGCCAGCCGGTTGTGCCCTTGTGCCATTAGGGGGCCTGTGCATGCACTTGTTTACATTTGGCTTTCCGTTCACTTGTAACTTTCAAATCCAAAAGTTTTCTTGACTACATTTGATTTTTTTGGGTCTTTGTTGGTACTGGGATCGAGCCAAGGACATTGCACTTGCTAGGCAAATGCTTTGCCACTGAGTTACATCCCAGCCCTGTATTTGAATATTTGAATATGGTATGATAAAAAATAAATAGGCTGGGTCTCATTGGCTCACTTTTATAATCCTAGCTACTCAGAAGGCTGAGATCTGAGGATCAAGATTCAAAGCCAGCCTGAACAGGAAAGTCCATGAGACTCCTATCTCCAAATAACCACCAAAAAAACCAGAAGTAGAACAGTGGCTCAAATGGTAGAATGCCAGCCTTGAACAACAAAGCTAAGTGATAGTAACCAAGCCCGAGTTCCAGCCCCGGTTCAAACCCGCCCCCACCCTTTCCTCTGGGATGTGAAATTTAGAAATTCCAGAACCCAGATACTGTGTAAAGGGAAAATGTAACCCAGGCAGAAAGTAACCTAAAAGACCACGCAGACAAGGTCACGTAGAGGAAAAGATTTATTGCCAGCAGAGCTGACAAGGCCAAGTTCTCCTGAGGAAAGGGAGAAAATGGCGCTGGCCGGCTCCTTGGAGGCCCGTTTTATACAGCTGGAGGCTGGGGGTGTTGTACCCGAGGCAGGAGCTGGGAGGTGCCTCACCGGCCCCACGGGCACTGCCTGCCAGGGCAGGGCTTAGGCCTGAACGGGTGTCTGCTGACTTTCAGAGTGAACCTTGGGAAGGGACAAGGCCCCAATAGAGAAACAGTGCTGGGCTTGTCCCAAGGCTTCCCGTGGGCAGCCATTTATAACCTCATGAGACTTCAGGTGGGTCACATCCCAGGAAGGTTAGTTAAAGCCTAGTATCTATCTTTTCCTCATTTTAATCACTCAGAGCTACTTTGTATCTGTTTTGATCCTAAGATCATCTGAAAAAAAAATGAGAATAAGAAGCTGCTGGATTAGCGGATGAACTCTAGACACTGAGACAATGTCGAAGGCTTCAAATACCCCAGCAGTGACTGTTCTTTTACATTGCTGAGGCCTGAGAACATGTATGAACAACAATTGTTGTTGCTGTTATTGTTTTTTGGTACTAGTACTGAGGCTTGAATTCAGGGCCTCATGTCTCTCTTGGCTGCCTTGTTCATGGCTGATGCTCTATTACTTGAGCCACACCTCTACTTCTGCCATTTTTGTTTTGTTTTGTTTTTTTTGGTCGGTCTTGGGGCTTGAACTCTGGGCCTGAGCACTGTCTCTCAGATCTTCAGCTCCAGGCTAGCACTTTACCAAGTGAGCCACAGCGCCACTTCCAGTTTTTTGAGATTTTATTGGAGATAAGAGTTTCATGGAGCTGGGCGCTGGTGGCTCATGCCTGTAATCCTAGCTACTCAAGGAGGCTGAGATCTGAGGATCGCGGTTCAAAGCCAGCCCGGGCAGGAGAGATTGTGAGACTCCTATCTCCAATAAACCACCAGAAAACCGGAAGTGGCGCTGTAGCTCAAGTGGTAGAGTGCTCGCCTTGAGCTGAAGAGCTGAGGGACAGCACCCAGGCCCAGAGTTCAAGCCCCACGGCCGACCAAAAAAAAAAAAAAAAAAGAGTTTCATGGACTTTCCTGCCTGGGCTGGCTTTGAACCACAATCCTCAGATCTCAGCCTCCTGAGTAGCTAGGATTGTAGGCATGAGTCACCAGAGTGCCCTCCTCCGCTTTTTTGAGATGTCTTTTTTGTTTGTTAACTAGAGATTAGGGAGATTAGAGTATCTTCTATTTGGCTGCCTGCACTGGCTTTTTTTTTTTTTTGGTCTGGCTTGGGGCTTGAACTCTGGGCTTAGGCACTATCTCTCAGCTCTACAGCTCCAGGTGAGCGCTCTACTGCTTGAACCATTTCCACTTTCCGTTTTCTAGTGGAGATGAATCATCTCACAGACTTCCTGCTGGGGCTGGCTTTGAACCGCGATCCTCAGATCTCAGCCTCCTGAGTAGCTAGGATTAAAGACATGAGTCATCAATGCCTGACAGGGCAACAGTTTTGACCAGTTGGTTGGAAATAGGATTTGTGCATGCTGATTGCAGATTCTTCACTAATTTTGTCCTCAGAACAGGACAAGCCATTCATCAGTGAGCCCAGTTATCTTTGAGTTTACTGTTGAGTATAGTTGCTTTCTCAATGAAAGCACTAGGGTAATGACTCATTGATAAGGCATGGAGAAGCCGATGCTGGTGGCTCATGCCTGTAATCCTAACTACTCGAGGCTGAAATCTGAGGATTACAGTTCAAAGCCAGCTCAGGCAGTAAAGACCCTGAGACTCATATATCTCCAAGTAACCACAAAAAAGCTAACAACAGAATATGACCCAACTGGTAGGTAGACTGACATCCTTGAGCATAAAGCTAAGGAACAGTACCCAGAACATGAGTTCAAGCTCTAGTACTAGCACTAGAAAAAAAAAAAAAGTATAGAGGTGCTCTACTGAAACCCTTAGAGGTCAGTGCTGAGCTTGATCATGTTTGGTGACTACTGGGGTTTTAAATCTGAAACTGAGAGCCCTGGAGAGATCTCCTGATTCCATGCAGCCATCGTCCACAAACTGAAGGGGTATTTGTCCCTCGGGCTGAGTGCAAGGCAAGCCCAGCACATCTTGTAATGGGACTGGAATGCCTCATCCTTAGGAAATTTGCTCTCCAAACTTTTCTCTTCCTGGTCACAGTGCAATTATAGTTAGTTGGTGTGTAGCTCTCCTGGCCACTGTGATGATAGCCAGATGTGACCGGTCTGAGCTAGACTTTGCAGTAAGTATAAATTACAGGCAAGATTTAGTAAGAAAGAGAAGAATGTAAGAGGTGTCATTTTTGAATTCTCAATATTGATTATACCTCGAAATAATAATATTTATGAACTACTGAATTGAATAAAATAGGTTATTAGATTCAATTTAATCTTTTAAGTTTTTAAAAGATACTAGATGATTTAAACTTATGTTGTTCTTTTTTTTGTCACTTGTGGGGCTTAAACTCAGGGCTTGGGCTCTGTCCCTGAATTTTTTCCGCTCAAGGGTAGTGTTCTACCACTTTGAGACACAGCGCCACTTCCGGTTTTCTGATGGTTAATTGGAGATAAGAGCCCAAAGACTTTTCCTGCCCTGGCTGGCTTTGAATCCTCATATCTCAGCCTCCTGATTGTCTGGGATTACAGATGTGAGCCACTGGCACCCTGCCTAAAATTATGTTTTATTGGATAGCCCTGGCCTATAGAATAAAGCCTGTGAGGATGTTGATAGTTGGGGTCTTAAAGTTAGTCTAAAAGCCTTTGGTCCCTACTGTGGGAGGTCATTGCAGGCATGCCCTTGACGAGTATTGTGGGAGCCTAGCTCCCTCCCTGTCTTTTTACTGGATATGAAGTGAGCAGTTTTGCTTTGCCTTGCACTCTGCCATATTGGCTGCTTTAGCAGAAGCCCAGAGGGGCAGACCATGTCCATCATGGACTGAAACCTATAAAAATTGTGAGTAACAAGTTTTCTCTCTCTTTCTGTTCATCTTTCCTTATTTTTTTTTCAGATGGAATCTTGCCATAATTGCCCAGACTAGATTCAAATTGTCCATATTCCTACCTCAAACTCCTAAACTAGGATTCTAGGCATGTATTGCCATAGTCAGCTATCTTGAGCAAAAAAATTGATTATCTCAATCATTTTGGTAACAAAGATGGAAAGCTAA
Source organism: Dipodomys spectabilis (assembly GCF_019054845.1). Classification (NCBI taxonomy): domain Eukaryota; kingdom Metazoa; phylum Chordata; class Mammalia; order Rodentia; family Heteromyidae; genus Dipodomys; species Dipodomys spectabilis. The sequence continues at coordinate 330,115 of NW_024870784.1, read as the reverse complement.
CTGATAATTTTCTGACTTCTGGACCCCTTCCTTCTCCCTCATACCCCAATGCATGACGGATGCCAGGAAGTATGGAGAGACTAATAGACTAATTGGAAGGATAAGCAACTTCTAAAAACTGAGTTTCCGTTTTCCCAAACTGCCTTTTTGGAACCACAGGCCTTTTCTCTGCAGCAATATTAATTTAGGCAAATTTAGAAGATGAGGTAGACTCTAAATGAGGGCCTATTGTGAACAATAATAGCACTATACACTTAATTGCTCACGTTCTTTTTAAAAGCTTAAGAATAAAGAAGTAAGAGTAGTCATAAAACCCGAAAATAGTTTAGAAAAAATGAACCAAGAGCTTAAAGTCAGTGGCGTGGCTGGAGAGGGGCAGCTCGGCATATGAGGAGGCCATTGTGTGTATTGGTTGGTTAAATCCACAGTTACCTGTCAGTGCTGGTGTGAGGTATAGGTGGCCTAGGCTGCGTCTGGCTTTAGCTGGTTCAGGTGAAGCCTCTGTATGCTCTGCCCTGCTCCATAGCCAGCATATCAGTCAAGGCTCTGCAGGACAATTACTATGCCAGCAGTGCATTGACTGCTGTTGGTCTCTTACTTGTTTTTCTTCCTGTGAGTTTTTGCTTTATTTCCCCTATGGATGCTGCATTCTTTGCGAAAAGTGACGATGTGTGTGTGTGTGTGTGTGTGTGTGTGTGTGTGTGTGTGTGTGTGTGTCTGTCTGTCTGTCTGTCTGTATGTCTGCAGGTATTAGGGCTTGAATTCAAGGCCTGTCTTCATGCTTCACTCAAGTCTGGAGGTTTACCTTTTGAGTTCCTTCTGGCACTTTGTTGGTTAATTTGAGGTAAGCATCTCATGCAATTTTCTGTCCAGGCTATAGCCTTGTACTACAATCCTCAGCTTTCAGCCTTCTGAGTAGCTAGGATTATAGGAGAGGGCCACCAGTGCCCAGCAGATCTTGTGTTTTTTTTCTGTTGGTCATGGGGCTTGAACTCTGGGCCTGAGTGCTGTCCTTCAGCTTTTCAGCTAAAGGCTAGCTGAATCTACTATTTGAGCCACAGTGCCACTTCCAGTTTTCTGGTGATTTATTGGAGATAAGAGTTTCAAGGCCTTTTCTGCCCAGTTTGGCTTTGAACTGCGATCCTCAGATCTTAGCTTCCTGATGATAGGTGTGAGCCACCAGTGCCTGGCAGATATTGTGTGTGTTTTTTTTAAATACTACTGTTTTGGTGGACATAAAGTGGATATTCTGTATTTTTCATTCATACAGATAGTGGCTAGTAAAACAAAAAAATGTCTTTTTATTTTCTTCAATCTTACTTTCTTTTCTGGTGCCTTTTGTCCATTTCTTTTAGGGTCTCTTCCTTTTCTAGTTATTTTTTAAATTCATTTTTATTTTATTTTATTTTGTTTTAATTATTGGTAGGACTAGAGATTGAATGTGGGGCCCTTCCATATGCTAGGCAATCAGTCTACCACTTGAGCCATCCTCCAGGCCTCTAGCTCATATTCTGTGTTTGAGATTGGCATGGTCTTGAACTCATGATCCCTTGCCTCCTCCTCCAAAGTGGCTGGGATTACAGGCATGTGTTACTTTACCTAGCTTTCCCCATTTCATTCTCCCTCTTTCCCATTTTTCTTTGAAGACACTGAGCTGTCTTGAAAAAAATGTGTTTTTCTTCTTGGTCCTTGTACCTCTTCTTTTACCCTGACATCTTACTGTGGCGTCATTTTATCCTGATTTGTCCACCTCAACCTTTCTTACACACTTTTCTCATTAAGGCAACCTCCAGGGATTGGTGCTCCTTTGCAGTACCCTGTGGCTTGCTCCCAGTACCAGCCAGGCACAGCCTAGGGTCGGAGCTGGTCAAAGGCTCTTCCAGGGTGTGAGCTGATTGGAAAGCAGCCCAGGGAGGCCTGGTTTACTTAAGGTCTTCCAAGCTAAGGGGCAGGGAAAAACCCACTAATGAAATCGGTAGGTAGCAGTAAATCTGGAGGTGTTGCAAAGCCTTCTGAACACAGAGAATGTGTTAGGAAAACACAGACAACTGCAGGAAGGTGAGGTGCTGCTCAGAGAGATGAAATGTGCCTGGAAAAGTACAAACCACCATCTGGAGGGAAATTAGCCATGCTCGCTGCCCTGTGGGGTGTCAGTCATGGGCACTGTGATTGACTTGGAGCCAGAACTGTGAAGTCTTGTTTCTTGTGGGGGGAGAATCAGTAGGAATCATTTATTTCTTTAACCCCTAAACTCATTACTGGAGAACAGAGCCAGGCCTGGTGTAACCTGGGATTGTAAGATTCAGTATCATAGGTGGACAGCCTGGTGTCCTCAAAGCCACTTGCCAGACTCTCCCTTTTTCAGGCCAGGGGTCCAGGTTGGAAGTGGGTGAGCAGCTGGTAGGGACAGCTGACTGCAGCGTGTGGATCAGAAGGTGCCCGGTGTCTAGCGCGTACCCTCAGGTGGGCTGTCCCCCTGTCCACGGCTTTATAGGTCTCCACCAGCCTTTATGATGTTGCTTCTTTCTAGAAGCTTTATAGCCAAATAAAGCCAAATAGCTGTAGGACTTCTGTTTGTTTCAGTGCAGATCTACTCTTCTCTGATGAGAAACAGAATAGCATCGAGGGTGAAGAGTTGGTATTTTGTAATTAGGTTGTTGTTCAGGCTATTGGACCATCTTGGCTGAGTTGCTTAATTTCTCAGCCTGTTTCCTGATCTGCAAAATGGTTGTATTGCTGGACGCCACTGACTCGTGCTTTAATCCTAGCTACTCAGGAGGCTGAGATTTAGGGATCATAGTTCAGAACCATTAGAGGCACAAAAGTCTGTAAGTTGCTTAATTAACCACTGAAAGTCTAGATGTAGAGGTGTGGCTTAAATGGTAGAGCACCAGCCTTGAGTGAAAAAGCCAAATGAGAAGACTAAGTCCCTGAATTCAAGCCCCTGTAAAGTCACCAATAAATAAATAAATAAAGGCCGCATCAAGGCCATTTCAAATCCTTTCAATAGGAGTCCCAGGAGAACCTGCCAGATGAGAATGAGTCAGGATGACACTAGCAGGACAGCAGACAGGGACTGAGAGAACACTGGCTTCAGGTCCTAAAGGAAGCTCAAGGGTGCTGGGTTGAACGTCCTGATGTGGTCTATGGGCTGGCAGTTCTCCCCTTGATTTCTGACCGGTTGGTAGAAATAAACATTTGCAGGAGGTTTTCAAAGGTCCTCACCCAAGCCAAAAGGGTGACAGATAAACGTTATGTCCATAACAAGGGCCTAGAATACAATAGAATCTTCTCCAAATGAACATTTTCATCTTTGTCTCTCACTCATGCCCCCGCGGTGGGAAGGCACAGGAGAGGAATTTCCATGAGAGATCTAGGAAGAAAGATGACAGCAGGCTGGAAGTGAGGGACTTCAAGTTTATAAACAACGCCAGTGCAGCTGCCTTGCTGGGACAGTGGCTGTTCATTTGAGAACGCTCTATTTTGGGAGGAACAATGACCTAATTTGTTTTCTTGTGGCCTGGACTGGGCAGGTAGCCCTGACCCACAAGGTCTTTCACTCCCTGAAAGGAAATCCATTTGCTGATAAAGAAGATTCACTTCAGGGATAGATAAGGGAATGCTGTGTTGACACTTCCTTCTCTAGGCTTAGTCAAGGACATAAAATCTGGCTGGCTGCCAGACTCCCCCCCCCCCCCCCCCCACCCAATGTCTGAAATCTTAGAGAGCATCCCTGGGCTTTGATGGCTCATGCCTGTAATCCTAGCTACTCAGGAGGCAGAGATCTGAGGATCATGGCCTGGGCAGACCAGTTCATGAGACTCATCTCCAGTTAAGTATCAAAAAAACCCAGAAGTGCAGTTGTATCTTACGAGTATAGTGCTAGCCTTGAGCAACAAAGCTCAGGGACACAAAAACAACTTGAACAGCATCATGAATTTGCTCTGTTTGCATTAGCTCTCACTGTAGCCCATTTGAGGGCTGTGTGAGGAGGGCAGTGTGTGTGTGTGTGTGTGTATGTGTGCGTGTGCACACGTGTGCGCACACGCACGTGTGCACATACTCTGTGGTACTTGGTTTTGAACTCAGGGCCTGGGTACTGTCCCTTAGCTTTTTCACTCATGGCCGATGCTTTCTATAGTTCCACTTCTGGCTCTTTTCTAGTCAATTAGAGATAAGTGTCACAAAGACTTCTCTGCCCTTTGAACCTCAGTCTTCATAGCTCAGCCTCCTGAGTAGCTAGGATTACAGGGGTGAGCCACTGATACTCTGTGAGGAGGGTAGTTTTTATGGCTGTCTTTCTACTTTCTACCATGATCAGATTGAAGGATCTATTTCTATGATTTATATTCTTCCTGTTTCCTAAAATAACATGATGAATATTACTGACATTTATCTTGAGAGACATTTTAAATAGAGTCCAGCTACTTAGTGCTTTAATATATCATTGTTTAATCAGTTGAAGAAATACCTTTTTTTTTAGTGTTGGTGTGGGGGCTTGAACTTGGCCTGGCACTGAAGCTGAGCTTCTTTGCTCAAGGCTAATTCTCTACCACTTGAGCCACAGCTCTACTTTCCCCTTTTGTTTTGGTGGTTAATTGGAGATAAGTGTCTCACAGACTTTATTGCCCGGGCTGGCTTTGAACCTTGATCCTCAGATCTCAGCCTTCTGAGTAGCTAGGATTACAGGTGTGAGTCACCAGTGCCTGATTAAAATACCTTTTTATTTATTTACTTATTTATATTTTTTTGGGTCTGGTCGTGGGGCCTGAACTCTGGGCCTGGGCGCTGTCCCTCAGCTCTTCAGCTCAAGGTTAGCGCTCTACCACTTGAGCCATAGCGCCAATTCCGCTTTTTTCTTTTTGCTTATGTGGTGCTGAGGAATTGAACCCAGGGCCTCATGCATGCAAGGCAAGCACTCTACCACTGAGCCACTGTCCCAGCCCCAAAATACCTTAGTGGTCATCATTAAAAAAAAAGGGGGGGGGCCTGGGAAGGTGGCTCAGTGGTAGAGCGCTTGCCTTGCATGCCTGAGGCCCTGGGTTCGATTCCTCAGCACCACATAAGCAAAAAGAAAAAAGCCGGAAGTGGCGCTGTGGCTCAAGCGATAGAGCGCTAGCCTTGAGCTGGAGAGCTGAGGGACAGTGCCCAGGCCCAGAGTTCAGGCCCCATGACCGGACCCAAAAAAAAAAGGGATGTGTCTTAGTAGTAGAGTGCTTGCCTAGCATGCATAAAGCCCTGGATTCTATTCCTCAGTATCACATAAACAAAAAAAGCCAAAGTGGCATTGTGGCTCAAGTGGTAGAGTGCTAGCCTTGAGCAAAAGAAGCTCAGGGACAGTGCCCAGGCCCTGAGTTCAAGACCCAGGACTGCCAAAAAAAAAAAAAAGTGTGTGTATGTGTGTGTGAGGGGGGTACTGGGGCTTGAACTGAGGACCTTGTGATCTTGAGTAGCTTTTACTACTAAAGTCTGGTGCTTAACCACTTGAGCTACACCTTCACTTCTCAATTCTTGCTGGTTCATTAGAGATAAGATTCTCTGGTATTTGTCTACCTGGGTTGGCTTTGAACCAAGCTGCTTGGATCTTGGTCTCTTTTAGTAGCTAGGATTGATAGGTATGAGCCAATGGCACCCAGTTAGAAATATCTTTATTAGTTTCCCCCTTCCTCAGCGCATTTAGTCCTCCCCCTCCCCCTTACCCATTTCTGGATGTGAAGGAATGTTATTGTCTCAGCAATCTCTTCAGGAGCCATAAGGCTTAGAATCGCAAGTGTACACTTCCCATCTGGTCTCAGATACGTCCGCACAGTGACCCCTGTATGTAGTCTGTTGGCATCAACGGACATGGCTCCCTCCACTCCATTCCTGTGGGCACAGGAAAACTTTCTCTGGGAGAAAATTTATTTCTGAAGGGTCCTGAAAGGCCTAATAAGGGAGCTTGACCTTGGAGAACAGTGGAAATCCAGTGGCCCAGGAGGCTGGAGACTGGGAAATGGGAGATATTGAGGACCTGCCAGTGTTGTGTTGAACTTGGTGATCTCTAAGATCTTCTCCTTGTCTTTCATTGGCTGAGTGGGAAGGGGTGGGGCAGGTGCTGGGTAGAGTTTAGTCCTCCCTACCCTCTAGGCGTACATTAACACCCAGTGGAAAAGGCTGGGGGAGTCTGCTCTGAATTCAGTGACCTTTCAGGGTACATGGAGAACTGGCAAGAACGTTTGCTAGGTATGCAGACTCTGTGTTTAGCTCATCTTTATTCTTAGCCTTGTGTGGAGGTTCACTCCTGTTACTCTAGCACTTGAGGAGGCTAAGACAGGAGGATAAGAGTTCAAGGCCAACTTGGGCTACACTGTAAGACTCCATCTCAAAAAGAAAACTGAAGGAAATAGCAAGTATCTGTTTTGCATCATTATTTGTGATGTGAAAACCCAAGGCTTTAGAAGTTAAAGCAATCTGTCTAATGTCACACAGCGAGTGGTTTTCTGGGTCTATAGAATATAATCTTTTAAGAGAAACTACAGAAAACTTTTTATAATTTCAAAGAAAACTTGAAGCTTGTCCCTTTGCCAACTCTCTGTCATTTCCAGTTATCAGACTGTAAAATAGAAAGCCAATCTCATTACACATTTTACATCTATCTATCTGTCTGTCTGTTTATCTTTGAATGTCTGGGGCTTGAACTCAGGGCCTAGGCACTGACCCTTTGCTTTTTCTGCTCAACACTGGTACTCTACCACACCTCCATGGTTTTTTGATGGAAATTGGAAATGAGAGTCTCACGGACTTTTCTGCCTGGGTGGCTTTGAACCATGATCCTTAGAGCTCAGCCTCCTGAGTAGCTAGGATTATGGGTGGTGCCCAGTTTTCATTAAGAATTTTAGAATGAGAGTTTTATATTAGAGTAGGTAGCAGTTCTGGTAATTAGGAGTAAATCTAGGGCTAAGGATACAGCTCAGAAGTGTAGCACTTGCCTAGCATGTGTGAGACCCTGGGTTTGAAAAGCAAGGCCAGGTGCTGGTGGCTCACATCTGTAATCCTAGCTATTCTAGAGGCTGAGATCAAGGATTATAGTTCAAAGCCAGTATGGGCTAGAAAGTCTGTGAGACTCTTATATCACCAAAACGCTAGAAGTGGAGCTGTGGCTCAAGTGGTAGAGTGCTAACCTTGAGCAAAAAAGCTCGAGGATGGCACCCAGGCCCTGAGTTCAAGCTATATTCTTTTTTTCCTCTCTCTCTCTCTTTGTCTCTCTCTCTCTCTCTCTCTCTCTCTCTCTCTCTCTCACACACACACACACACACACACACACACACACGAAAGAAAGAAAGAAAAAAGGAAAGAAAGAAAGAAAGAGAGAAGGAAGGAAAGGAAGAGGAAGGAAGGAAGGAAGAAAGAAAATATAAAGAATGTATATAAAGAAAATATGAAGAATGTATGGAATATGCACACATGAAGTCGGCTGGTTCTGAGCAATGCGTACTAGCAGTGACCGTTGCTGTGTGTCTGGCTGGGTTTTGTTGCCTGTTCTGTCTAACCCCTAACATGGGAAGGCCTGGGTTCTTTCCATGATTTACAGTAACCTTATGAAGCAGGTGTTTTTGGTTTTGTTCTTTCTTTCTTTTTTTTTTTTAACCAAGCAGAAAACCTGGTTCTTTTTAATTGGCAGTGCTGCGAATTGGGAGGGCGCTGCAAGCCTTGACTTCAGCTTCTGACTTCCAGATTGGTGGCCCACAGCTGAGGTGACAGAACACTCCTTTATATGTCTGTCAGCATAAATCTCCAGTCGATGGATGGCTGCGAAGTGCTTTGGGCTGGCATTGCTGCTTCAGCTGCCTAAAAGGAATGGCTTTCATAAACATGGCTGGGGGATTGGGTTTTCACTTTGTGATAATTCATATTACAGACATGGGGGAAGGTCATTGCCATGGATTGGAGTGAGTTGATCTGCCTTAGGTCTGGCACATTGTTTGGTTTTGTTCCTCCCCCTCCTCCTGCTTCCCCTCTCCCCCTCCCTCCCTGCTTTTAGGATTTAATACCACACATGCTTTTTTATGTGAAAGAATAATTTCATTCATGAAAATGTATTTCTCAAAGGAAAGGAAAAATAAAATGCTAACTATAATTCAGTTTGTTTTTAAGGCAGTGTTTTGCTATGTTGCCTAAGCTGGCTTCAGACTTACTCTGTAGCCCAGTCTGGCCTCAAACTCATGATTGTCTAGCCTCAGCCTCTTGATTGCTGGGCCCATTGTTGTTTGCATTTCTGATTTAGTAAATTATAAGTAAATTATTAAGTAAATCAGATTTAGTAAACTATGTCTTGGGTAAAAAAAAAAAAGGTCCTTTTAGCTGTTGTGATATGTGCAGTTAAGTGGCATTAATTACATTCACAAAGCAACCATCACCACCATTTTCTTCCTATGTCACATTTCTCCCTCTCCCAGCTGCCACTTTTCTCTCCTCTCTATGGGTTTGACTACCTTCCTTGTATGTCAGTGTTTGACCTTCTGTGACTGGCTCATTTCCCTCAGAATTATGTCTTCAGCGTTCACTCATGTTGCAGTATGTGCCAGAATTTCCTTTATTCTTTGAGGCTGAATAGTATTCCTTTGTGTGGCTAGATTACAGTTTGCTTATCCATTCATCCTTACACCTGTGCTTTGGTTGTTTCCATGTTTTGGCTACTGTGAATAGTGTACTGTGAAGATAGGTATATAATCATTTGAGTTCCTGCTCTCAGATTTTGTGTGTGTGTGTGTGTGTGTGTGTGTGTGTGTGTGTGCACACCAAGCAGTGGGATTTCTTGATCATATGGGATTCTAGCTGCCTGCCTACCTGCCTGCCAATATAAATTTGAGACATTGCTTCTGGCTTCATGACTTTCCCTTTCCCTTTTCCCTTTTTCTTCTTTCCCTTTCCATGTTCCCCTCCCTTCTTCTTTCCTTGCTTCCTTTTCTTTTGTGTGCCAGTGTTGGGGCTTGCACTCACGGCCTCATTTTCTATTCCCTTAGCTTTTTCAGATAAGGCTGGTGATCTACCACTTAGGCCATATCTCGACTTGTGGCTTTTTTTTTTTTTTTTTTGCTGGTTAATTGGAGATAACAGTCTTCTGTCCTGGCTGTTTCCAAAGTGTAGTCCTCCTATCTCAGCCTCCTGAGCTGAGCCACCAGTGTCCAACTTGACTTTGCTTGCTAAGTGGGAAAATAGTATTGCATTGTTGGGATGATTTATTCTACTCCAAAGAAAGATCTTCCAATCTTCCCTTGGTCTTTTATTTGGAATAGGAGGCATTTTATAAAAGCAGTGTTGATGAGCGTCTCATTGTTTGCTTTCCAGATGATCCCTACAGGCCAAGTGACTCACGTGTCTATTCACTGGGCCAACAAAGCACATGAAGAAGGAGGGGTTGACGGGCTCCCAACCTGGCCCTGTTGTATACCTTGACTATGAGCGTACTGACTTTCCTGAGGCACACAATGGCCATAATACTGCTTGTGTTCAACGTTAACTGATACAAATAAGGGAAGGGATTAAGGAAAGTACTCCTTTCCCAAGCCACATATCTGGTGGTTAAAGGAAACAGTGACGGCTTCTGAGGCCTGATGTCCAAAACCGTCACCATGGGCTCCAAATAGCGTTGACAAGGACTGTACACTCTCCCTAGGTAAGAGGTAAAATGTGTTTTCCTCTGTTCATCTTAGTCCACCCCCCCACCCCCTGGCCCCAGCCCTCTCATCTAGACCACTGATGAATGGAAGGAAAGCAGGTTGATTTTACCGACTTCTTCATGAACACGACAGTTCTCCCAAGGAACAGGAAATCTCAGAGAAGCAGCAAGTACTGGGAGTGCACGTAGCCATGCGTCATTCAACAAAGGGATGCACTTTTTTTTGGTAGATTGCAGTGCTGGAAATCAGACTTAAGACCCTGATCATGCTAGGCATACTCGACTATTTTGCTGCACCCCTAGCTAGAGGGGAATGCATTCTGAGAAATGTGTGAAGTGAGTTCCCGGATGTGTCACTCACATCTGCCATAGCTGTGCACAGATACTTTCCATCTGCCTAGTGTACCCCTGGGCTAGCGTATCACACTGTGGAACTGTCAGTTTCTCTTACGTACAACGCTGTGTCATGTTGCAGGACTGAATGCTACAGGCGATTGTAACCCATTGTTATTGGTGTATCTAAAAATTAAACATAAAAAAAGGCTACAGTAAGAATATTAGGCCAGAAAGCTAGGTGCTGGTAGCTCATGTCTGTAATACTGGCTACTCAGCAGGCTGAGATCTGAGGATGGTGCTTCAAAGCCAGCCTGGGCAAGAAAGTCTATAAGACTCTTATCTCTAATTAACTACCAGAAAAACTGGAAAGAAAAAGGAAAGAAAATTAGGCGATAAGAAATCTTCTGCTCTATTATGACCTATGGAAGTGTCTTCTATGCAATCTGTCCTGAACTAGTGCTATCGTTCTAGACTTTGTACTAGTTTGGATAATGTGTAGGAAACTGAAAGCATGATGAAGACAAAAGTATTTGGACTAGAGTAGTTGATGGTAGAACAGTTACTGGAAGATAAAGGTTACTTTGACAAGGGTGTTTGTACAGCTTTTATTTTTTTTGGTCTCTGCTCGCTGCCTTCTGATAAGAGTATTTCCTTCCTCATTGTAAAAGGAGGACACCTACCTCTTGGGAGTTGTATTTCCTGCTTCTAGAAAGAACTGATCAATGCACCTTCTTTCTATCTTTCTTCTATCTCTTCTTTAACTGTCTGTGAAATAATTCTTAGGCCAGAGTGGCATATTATGAGTGGCATGTTTGTCCTTCGGCACCAGCTTTCCTTGGCTTGTGACTACACCGTTCCATCTTAGCTTTTTTTTTTGGGGGGGGGGCTCCGGTCGTGGGGCCTGAACTCTGGGCCTGGGTGCTGTCCCTCAGCTTTTTAGCTCAAGGCTAGCCCTCTACCACTTGAGCCACAGTGCCACTTCCAGCTTTTTTCATTTTGCTTATGTGGTGCTGAGGAATTGAACCCAGGGCCTCATGCATGCAAGGCAAGCACTCTACCACTGAGCCACCTCTCCAGCTTTTTGGACACTTTTTTTTTTTGTCAGTCGTATGGCTTGAACTCTGGGCCTGGGTGCTGTCCCTCAGCTCTTCAGCTCAAGGCTAGCGCTCTACCACTTGAGCCACAGTGCCACTTCCACTTTCTGAGTGGCTTATTGGAGATAGGGTCTCATGGACTTTTCCTGACCAGGCTAGCTGTGAACCGTGATCCTTAGATCTCAGGCCTTCTGAGTAGCTAGGATTATGGGTGAGAACCACCAGCTCCTGGCTCGGCACAATATTTTCTATGCATACTTTCTTCTCTTATATTTGTGTGAAGTACCTGTCTCACTTGCTCATTAGGACCTAGCAATATTTTTTATTTTATTGTATTTAAATTTTATTTTTGGACTTGGGGATAATTTGAGGGGACATTTTGTTTGGTGGTCTTATAGTTATTCCTTGATAATCATTGGAGACTTATTCCAAGACTCTGCAGATTCCCAAGACCTTTGTATAAAATCGTGCAGTATTTTCATACAGTTTTTGCATATATTCCAGTATGCTGTAAACTATTTCTAGGTGACTTAATACCTAACACAATGGAAATACTATGCTGTACTGTATTGTACTGTATTGTTTGTAATAATGAAATGAAAAAAATCTATATACATTCAGTATTATTTTGTCTGTATTCTTTCTATCTGTGGTTTATTGAATCTACAAATGCAACACTCATGGTTATAGAAGACAGCTGTAACAGAATTACCCCCTAGGATTTGTGTGTCATGGGACTATTTTAAAGTTCTTTTGGCAGGCTAACAGTGAACAGAGGCTGTCTGGAGAGGGAATTATGGCCTTGCGTTGTGAGGTACAATGCTTGATCAAGAGAATAGCTCAGTACATATTAACTTGTATTTCTAAAAACTCCTTGCAATGCTACTTGTCTTCTACTTCTCCGTGTGTGTGTGTGTGTGTGTGTGTGTGTGTGTGTGTGTGTGTGTGTGTGTGTGTGTGTGTGTGTGTGTGTGTGTGTACTGCAGCTTGAACTTAGGGCCTCATGTTCTCGCTTGGCTTTTTCCCCTTAAGGATGGCACTCCACCACTTGAGTCACAGCTCCACTTCTGGCTTTCTGCTGGTTACTGGGAGGTAAGAGTCTTGTCTGTTGCTGTTTGAAGCCTGAGTTGGCTTTACACAGCAATTCTCAGGGCTCAGCCTCCTGAGTAGCTAGGATTATAAGTGTTAGCCACCAGCACCCAGCTCTCTTTCTTATGCTGGGATGTGAATTTAGGCTTCTAGGTAGGTGCTGCACAGGTAAGCCAGGTCTTCCTGCCTCAGTTTTACTTATATCCTTTGTCCAACCAGTCTTCATCTTTCATGGATGCTCTGCCAGTGCTGGCGTCCAGAGCATGTTGAGCTCTGCTGAATGAAACTCAGAAGCAGTGGTTCTAATGAGATGAGGGTATATTGTGTCAGATATTAGGGAACTTCCTTCACTGAGAGTTCTGAGGCTCAACTCCACCGTCACCATGAAACATACTGAGGAGATCCATTCTGAAAACAAAAGAGTAGTTTTGTTTTTTTTTTCTGGTCATGGGCTTGCAGCTCTTCCGCCCAAGGCGAGCGCTCTACCACTTGAGCAACAGTGCCACTTCTGTTTTCTGGTGGTTTGTTGGAGATAAGAGTCTCATGGACTTTCCTGCCCAGGCTGGCTTTGAACCACAGTCCTCAGATCTCAGGGGCTAGGATTACAGGTGTCAGTCACCTGCGCCTGGCAGCATTATTTTTAACATCTCAGTGTTTTGGAATCTTACCTTGGATATTGGCTGTGAGCCAGAAACATACATTTATTTATTTATTTGTTTATCTAGCTATTTATTTAATTGAGCTAGTTAGTTAGGTGCTTTTGCTTAATCTCAGGGCTTAGCACTTTTATTTTAGTTGTTTACTCATGGCTGGTGCTCTACCACTGAATCATGCTTGTAGTCCATTATTTTGCCAGTTAATTGTAGATGGAGTCTGGCAGCCTTTTCTACTGAGTCTGATTTTGAACTGTGTTCTTCCAGGTCTGTTTACTGAGTAATTAGGATTTTAGAAGCCAGATGCTTGGTTTACAAGTTCATTTCATTTCATTTCTTTTCTTTTTTTCCTTTTTTTGGTTGTGGGGTCTGGGCCTGTGCATTGTCCCTGAACTCTTCAACCTAAGGCTAGCGCTCTACCACTTGAGCCATAGCACCACTTCCGGCTTTTTCTGCTTATGTGGTGCTGAGGAATTGAACCCAGGGCCTATGCATGTAAGGCAAACACTCTACCACTGAGCCACCTTCCCAGCCCCTCACAAGTTGATTTCTGTTCAATGACTTGCTCTGTGGAAGTTCTGACCATATCTAGTCTCATTCATGAGTTCGCAGGTGTTGCTCCTTTGCAAGCCTGGGCGTGGTGGTGGAGGTTTGGTGGCTGTAAAGTTGCTGATTTCACAGTCCTTTCCAGTTCTGGAGGGTTTTTATTAACTCAGTTGTGCAAGTGTGTGTGTAGGGTGCTTCGCTTGTGTGGGGCTCTGAAGGATGGGTACAACAGAGCTCCTAACCTAAGTGGGCCAGGACTAGTATTGTTTACAACCATTTCAGTTGTAACAGTCTGTCAATAATCTGAGGTTCATAGTGCTCACCTCTGGCCCGAATACCCCGGAGAAATTGGTGGAAGGAAACAGAGCAAGCCCTCGAGAAAAACGAAGAGACCCTCCATCTATTTTAGGGTGTTTCCGGTCACGAAAAGTTTTATGAGACCAAAAGGGGGTACCAGGAGACAAAGTGCAAAAGAAATGCAAGCTCTTGTCACCCCCACATCTGTGTTCTTTCCTTTTGGAGGGGGGCACTTAGCAATGCACTTCCACCTCTTGCAGCTAGTTAGTGAAAACCTAGGGTAGGACTCTCTTCTGAAAGAGGAATTGGGAGGGGCTGGAGGCCTGAGCTGGAGAGAGGAGCTGTTGCTGATCTAGCTATCACTTTTGCTCAAGCAGAATTGCTGGGACTTCCATTATCTCCCTCAGTAGTTCTGAAGTGATGTGTGATGATTTTGGATCCTTCTTCCCTCCCTCCCACCTTCCCTCCCTCACTTCCTTCCTTCCTTCCTCCTTCTTTTCCTCCCTTTCCTCTCTCCCCCTTTCCTTTTCTTCCTTCCCTTTTTCTTCCCCCCCTCCCTCCCTCCTTCCCTCCCTCCCTTCCTTCCCTCCTCTCTCTCTCTCTCTCTCTCTCTCTCTCTCTCTCTCTCAGCTTGAACTCAGGGCCTGGGTGTTGTCTCTTAGTTTTTTCATTGAAGTCTGGCACTCTGCCACTTGAGCCACAACTCCCCTTCCAGTTTTTTGGTGGTTAATTGGAGGTAAGAGTCTCACAGACTTTCCTGCCAGTACTGGCCTTGCACCTCTATCCTTGTGTGTTAACCTCGTGAGTAGCCAAGGTTACAGGTGTACCACTGATGGAGGCACAGTGAGATGAGGGTGGGATTTTCCTGGCTCAGGCAGGAGGTGTGTGTTGAGGGTGATGGGTGGTGGTTTGAACAGCTTTTCTGTGGCTGGATAGTGAAGCATGTGGAGATGGGGAGTTTCAGAAGGATTTTTGGGCCAAGGCTGTAGGTCTTCAGTTTCTGTGGAAGTGTAGTCATTTCTGTGAAGATGTCCTTTGTCATAGTCTGCCTGCTTTTGAACCCAAACCTGAGTGCAGCTAGAGCCCACTGCGGACACGTGTGACAGAAATAATGACTGGAAGCAAGGAGCTAAAGGGGCTTTAACTTGCTTTCCATCTCCCCCAAGCCAAACCAAGCTTTCCCCAGCAACAGAGTGGGCTTTGTCCTGGTTCCATTCTGTCTGCGGGAGGGAGGCTTTCTGCAGAGAAGGCTGCCAGAGGTACCTACCAGGTACCAGCCCCAGCCCCCCAGGCCCCAGCCCCCAGGCCCCAGCTCAGCTGCTGTCAGTCCTGGAGGACATTTCAGATCACATTTGATGGGAGGTCTTTCTACAGCTTGCATTCCTGGCCTGAGGAGTTGGCCACTCACCTTTAGAACCTACAAACCTAGAATATGTAATTTGTCTGGTTAAACCTGTTTGGTTGGATAATTTGCTTTTATATTCTATTTTTTCCCTCTTGTAAATAGTTTTTTTTCCCTCTCCTTTTCTTTTGGATTTACATTGTATTGGGGATAACTTGCATTGTATTGGGGTAACTTGTGTAGTCTGGGGTCTGTTCCTTGGATCACACCTGTAACCACAGTCCTAATTAGGACTCTAACCACAGTCTTCTGCTGGCACCCACTTGAACCCATGGCCCCAGTGTGGTGTATCACCTGCTATGGTATGTATCCTTTGATGACTGGGTTTCATGAAGATGCTGGTGTGGACGGGCGGGGGAGTGTCCACAAATGGGTCACTTTCTACCTCTTTCCTGCAGACCTGTTTGGAATAAATAATGATCCTAGCTACTCATGGGGCTGAGATGTGAAGATCAGGGTTCAAAGCCAACCTGGGCAAAATTCTGTAAGATGCTTATCTCCAGCTAACCATCTAAAAGCTAAAGTAGAGCTGTGGCTCAAATAGTAGGGTACCAGACTTGAGGGAAAAAGCTAAGAAACAGTGCCCAGGCCCTGAGTTCAAGTCCTAGTGTGTACACACACACACACACACACACACACACACACACGTCCTGGTCCTGGGAATAGGGTGTCAAGGCAACAGTCCGCTGACTCACCCCTGATGTTCTGCAGGAGTATGGAAATTTGCTGGTACAAGAAACTGTCATTGTGGGTGGCAGGGCCCTGGAGGTAGAGACCTGCAGGGGTGGCTCCCGGGAAGAACCTCTGACTGTCTCCCTTGCAAAGATCATGGCTGTGTGACACTGCAGCCTGGGCACCAAGATCAACCAGTCCCTCTTCCCTCCCCGTCCTCGGCTCAGCGCGGGTGGGCGCGGCAGCCTGGGCAAGGGGATGAGGCAGGAGGCTTGCTTTGAAACGCTTGGTTATTTTTGCTTCCTGCCTGGGTGTGGGTGTTTGTGTTGACAGCGACGGGGGAGGCGGTGATGGGCGCTGGAACACTTGGGTGCCTGTGGAGCGGGTGGGAGCTGGTGCCAGAGCCAGGCAGGTGACTTGGTGCTCACGTGGCCCTTGTTGGGCCCCAGAGGTTTTACAGGATTCAGGGTGATCTGGGTCTGCTCCTCTGTGCCAGGGCCCTCTGAGCGGGGCGTGGGTGAGACGCTCAGCTGTAATGGCTGCTTCCTAAGTGGGCAATTCAGCAGACAGAATACAGTGGAAGTTCTGACCAGACCAGAGCTGTTCTCGATCTTTCATCATCCTCGCCACAGAGTGTACTCCAGATGGACCTGAATGAACACCCAGCCCAGGGAGTATCAGTGCGCTTGCTCCATGACTTCCATATTCCCTTCTCTCTCCCTAAGCACATGTTCCCCATTATGCAAGGGTAGGTAAGGCTGAGTTACCTGTAGTTCATGCTGCCAAATGCCCACAGTGTCCTTGTTGTCCTCCCTTAGGGACCATGGAGCGCTGCTGCTGGTGGGTTAGTTTGAACAAGATTCTCTAGGGAAATTCTCTGGAGGCCCGGATGTTGGGATCATGGGTGGAGTCAGGGGACTTTATTCTTCTGTAGACTCAGGTCAATAGGTCAGGATCTCAATGGCTAGATGGTTAGAAGTTTTCAGATAAAAGTCTCATTTGTAATTTCTCTCTCCTTTCTCCTCCCTCCCTCCCTTCCCCACCTCATCTGCTCCACTCTAAGATAGCAGAGAACCCCAATTTAGGACTTTTTTTTCATGTTCACTTTGGGCAGGTCCCTGGGCTATAGGCTATAATATTACAGGGTGGGTGACTAAAACTAACAGGAGTTGATTCTTACTGTTCAGGAGGCTAGAGCTAGGCTGTCTGCCCTCTCAAGGCTGAAGGAAAGAGTCCAGGTGGTTTTCTTAGTTTGTAGCTCTCTGCTCACCTTTGTGTGTCTTCTTTTTAGTGCAGAACTGAGTTTTGAACTCAGGCCCTTGCTCTCACTTGGTTTTTGCTCAAGGCTGATGCTCTTCCAATGGAGCCATGTCTCTGCTTCTGGCTTTTTAATGGTTAACTGAAGGCAAGAATCTTTTGGCCAGGTGTTGGTAGCTCACACCTGTAATCCTAGCTACTCAAGAGGCTGAGATCTGAGGACTGTGTTTCAAAGACAGCCCAGGCAGGAAAGTCTGTGAAATTCTTTATCTCCAATTAACCACCAGAAAACTGGGAATGGCACTGTAGCTCAAAGTGGTAGAGCACTAGCTCTACTAGCGCATTTACTCTTTTACTCTACTAGAGTAAAAGAGCTCAGGGGCAATACTCACACCCTGAATTCAAACCCCATGGCTAGAAAAAAAATATATTTTTTGCCCAAGCTGACTTTGAACATTGATTCTCAGATCTTAGTCTCCTGAGTAACTCAGATTACAGCCATGAGCCACTGGTGCCTAGCTGTCCTTTATTTCTATTTTTTATTGGCAGTCTTGTGGTTTGAACTCAGGGCTTTGTGTTTGCTACTTGAGCTCGGACCCCAGACCTACTCATTATTTTTAAAATAAGGACTTTACTTTTTTGCTGAGACTGGTCTGGATTCTTCTGCTCACAATTCCAGAGGTTACAGGATGTGACACCATGTCCAGTCTTTTTATTATTTGAGATGGGTTTCATGAACTTTTTGACTTGCTGGCCTTGAATCATAATCTTCCCAGTTTTAACGTTCTGCCCTCTGTCCTTTTTCTTAGGTCTGTCTCTGTCCAAATTTCCCTCTTTGTATAAGGTCTTTGGTCCTTGGATTGGGGACCATCCTAATGCAATATGACCTCATGCTAACTTGATCACCTCTGCCAAGACTATTTTCTAAATAAGGTCATATTCTTGGGTTCTGTTGTTAGGACCTAAACATACCGTCCTGAGGCTCAGAGTTCAGCCCATACCGCAGCACCACTCCTGAATACCACTCTACAGTGTCTCCCCATACAGTATTGGTGTTAGTTACTGTGTCTATGTTAACTTTATTCCTGTCTGTCTAGTTAGATGTCTGCTCATGGTCTGATTTCTTTCAGTCTGTCCATAACAGTATAAACCCTAAGAAGTTGATGCCATGACTTTAGCCCATGATTGGTTATAGCTTTGGCTCTTGACCTGAGAGTTGGTGTTTAATAACTATTAATTGAATAAAACAAAAACTGGGGCTGGGAAGGTAGCTTAGCGGTAGAGTGCATGCCTTGCAAGCATGAGGCCCTGGGTTCGATTCCTCAGCACCACACAAACAGAAAAAGCCGGAAGTGGCGCTGTGGCTCCAGTGGTAGAGCGCTCGCCTTGAGCTGAAGAGCTGAGGGACAGCTCCCAGGCCCAGAGTTCAGGCCCCATGACTGGCAAAAAACAAAAAAAACAAAGAAAAAACCAAAAAAACCAAAAAAACAAAAACTGACTTTTAAAATTAACTTCACTTAGAAATAGGATGTAATTTTTTTTGTTTTCTTGTTTTTGTGATACTATATTGAACCCAGAGCTTCTGCTAGGTAAGCACTTTACCATTCTGCTGCATTCTAGATGTTTTTTTTTTTTTAAAGATACATGTACCTTAAAACGTTTGATCTAGCAATTCCACTTCTGAAAGAAGTGAAAACAGGGGCTTCCCAGAGGTATTTTCGCAACTGTTATTCACAGTAGCCATAATATAGAAGTAGCCCAGCTATCAAGAAAACATGGTTGGGGGCTAGGAAGGTGGCTCAGTGGTAGAATGCTTGCCTTGCATGCATGAGGCCCTGGGTTCGATTCCTCAGCACCATATAAGCAAAAAGAAAAAGCCGGAAGTGGCGATCTGGCTCAAGGGGTAGAGCGCTAGCCTTGAGCTGAAAAGCTGAGGGACAGTGCCCAGGCCCAGAGTTCAGGCCCCACGACCGGACCACCCTCCCCCCCCAAAAAAAAAAAAAAAGTGGATGGATGCCACATTTCTGGCTCACCCCTATAATCCTAGCTGCTCAGGAGGCTGAGATCTGTGGATCTCAGTTCAAAGCTAACCCAGGCTGGAAGGTCTGTGAAACTTTTATCTCCAGTAAATACCAAGAAAACCACAAGTAAAGCTCAAGTAATAGAGCACTTAGCCCTGAGCAAAAGAAGCTCAGGGACAATGCCAAGGCTCTGAGTTCAAGCCTCAGGACTGGCCAAAAAACAAAAAAAAGTGTTATACCCATACAATGAAATATTCAGTTTTAGAAAAAGAAGGAAATTTTTATATATACTACAACAAGCCAATGACAAAAAGAGGACTATTGTCTGATTGTATTCCCATGAAGCATATAGTTCACATGCTCAGCATGGGAGTTACTATTGAATGGGCTCAGATATGAGTGTTGCAACATGAACAGAGTTTTAAAGATGATAGAGGAGATGTTTGTACCCTAGTGCCAGTGTTTGCACATATTGTGTGATTGTACTCTATCCCCCTAAAGAAGGATTATGTTAGTCTACTTGATGCTATGTGTATTTTATCATTAATTTAAATGGAAGATAGGAGTAAGTAAAGAGAGTAGCCAGGTAGGGTAGAGAAGACCAGCACTGCAGCAGCAGTGGCAGGTCAGCCAGTGAGTTCAGGGCTAGCCTGGCCTATCTGTAGAGACCCTGTCCAAAAACAAAAAAATGGAGTGGCTTAGGGGCTGGCCTCGGGGATTCCCTGTTATAAGTCAGGGTTATAACAAGGGCTGGTTTGCTTGTGGCTCTGCACCGTGAATGTAGCTCTGAGCTCCTGGAGTCTTCATTCCTTCTGTGTTGGAACCTCTCTCATGACAAGGATCATAGGCTTGTGTTCAGCATTTCTGTTAGAGACTAGCAGCAATTTTGTAGCAGGTGCTTGCTCATCTCTAGATAAAGGCTCATCCTGTCGCCTTCTGTATCTTGGAGGAGTAGCTGTTGTGCCAGGAAGATCACGACACTCAAGTTCTTAGCTTCTGAGAAACAGGGCCAAGTTCCTCAGAAAGGATTTTTTTCTGGAAGAGGAGTTATTAGCAATTATGAGATTTTGCTAAACATGAAGGCCAATGAGGACTGCTTTAACACTGGAAAAAGAATGGAATGACTCGAGAGCAGAATGGTAAAAACCAAGTTGGGCTGGGTGCTGGTGACTCATGCCTGTAATTCTAGCTACTCAGGCTGAGATCTGAGGATAGCAGTTCAAAGCCAGCCAGGCAGGAATATCCCTGAGACTTTTTCTGGGGGGGGAGGGGTCAGTTGTGGGGCTTGAACTCTGGGCTGGGCGCTGTCCCCACGCTCTTCAGCTCAAGGCAAGTGCTCTACCACTTGAGCACAGCGCCACTTCCGATTTTCTAGTGGTTTATTGGAGATGAGAGTCTCACAGATTTTCCTGCCCCGGCTGGCTTTGAACTGGGATCCTCAGATCTCAGCCTCCTGAGTAGCTTGAATTACAGGCGTGAGCCACCAGTGCCTGACTTCCGTGAGACTCTTATCTCCAATAAACCAGCAGAAAACTGGAAGTGGTTCTGTGGCTTAAGTGGTAGAGTGATAGCCTTGAGCTGAATTGCTGCAGAACAGTACCCAGGCCCAGAGTTCAAGCACCATGACCAACAAAAAAACCCCAAAAACCAAGTTGGGTTTTCGCATCTTCCTCTACACTGTAGAACTCATTTGCTCCTGGGCATTCTGGGAGCTTCCCATGAGAGGCCTACTTAGATTCATCCACTATTCAAGGTGACTGAAAAGTAGGAAGTTATGTAGCTGTGGAAGCTTTCATATTGCCATTTTTTCAAAAATGGAGGAGGACCTTCAATCACAGCTTTTGTTTCCTCATAGTATATTTTTTGAACTGGGGGAATAAGCATTGCTCTAAGAGCAGCTTCTCAAGTGGCCACATAGAGAATTTGCTCCCTTCTGAACCATCCTTTGGAAGAAGTATGAGGGGGAGGTGGGCATGGTGTCTCCTAACTGTAGTGTCAGCATTTGAAGTACAGAGACAGGAGGATCAAGAATTGGACTACAGAGTGAGAATGTCTCTAGAATCCAAACTCAAATCAAACCAAAACAGACTTATAAGAGAATGAATGACTCCCTAGGATTGCATTCCTTCCTCCTCAGTGAGCATGCCTCTGTTCCACCTCTGCCCTTCAATCAGACCTCCTTTGCCTACAAACTCTCACAGCCAGTGTTTGCTGTGATATTCATTAGTTGCCCTGTCACCCATTTGTAGACAAGTAGGGACCTGTAATTCCTCTAGCAAGTCAGGACAACCAACATGCCAGCCACTAGCTCTCTCAGACCTCTCTTGGAGAGTTGTCAGGCTTCTTTTGGAAGATCTAGACTCCTGCTCTCTGTAGGATTGGGCAGAGAGAGAGAGAGGAGATAATTCATCTTTCCTCATTTGTGAGTGATGACACATAAAGGGTTAGAGATCTGCTCTGGGGAAATGGATGAGCTGGGCTGGTCCTGACTCCTGGGTATTGGAATACCTAGACTATTTAGCCCGTTGAATCAATTGTAGAATTTTGAAGTTGGAAGGGACATCTTAAAAGTAGTTGTACAAGACAGTTACCACTTAACAAAGCAGTTTATGAATACAATGCATCTTGATCAGTGTCATCCCTTTCAACATTCTCACTCATCCTTCCCCTTCCCATCTCTCCCTTATTCTTCCTCATTTTGTAGGATTTTTTGGGGGGTCGGCCATGGTGTTCTTTGAGCCACAGTACCACTTCTTGTTTCCTGGTGGTTAATTGGAGATAAGATTCTCACAGACTTTCTTGCCAGGACTGGTTTTGAATCGTGTTTCTCAGATCTCCCGGCTTCCTGAGTGGTAGGATTATAGCCATGAGCTACCAGTGCCTGGCCCGTTTACCTCCTTCTGGAAGGGGTGTTTGGTAGTTGACAAAACATCAGCTCTGTGGTGTCTTGGGCCAAGTAGTGGTCTGCTGTTGCATCCAAAGCCTCCTCTGTCATCTCCTCTGGGCTTATTGTTATTCTATACTGCCCCTGACCTAAGACAGCCTTTAAGAAACCTGGGGTAAAGGAGGTGATGCCTTCTAGGGAAACCAATTCATTTTTTTCCCCACCCTTAAACAGAAGGGAGGAAAGTATTTAAAGTAAACAGTTAAGTTTATTTGAAAGTGGAAGGATAGTTTTGAAAGAAAGTAGTGAGACTCTTCATCCATCCAAAGAGGAGAAAAATAGAGTCCTCTGGAGGGCAGTTATTATAGTATGGGGCTCCTCCCATATCTCTTCTACTAGGCTTTGTGCTGATTGCTTGATGGTCAGTGTATGCACCGTCCTGGCTCTTTTCATTGGTTAAGTGGCACCCAGGGCATTATGGGAAGAAGTATTTGAGCAGGAGCCAGAGGCACTGTGGAAACAAGAAGCACCATAATGGTTACATGTCATCTGCCACATATTATATTACTACCGTGTATGAGTTTCAGCTAGCACAGGAATGCCTCATACTCAGGGACAGTTGGGACTCCCGCCAGGAGCCACATTTGCTTCTAGCACAATGGATCCTTGGTTTCTCTGGGCAGAACCTCTTGGTGGCACACATGGAGTCGCCCTTTTAGTTGGTGTTCACACTAACCAATCTCACCAGGGTAGATGTGAGACAACAACCCATCCTTCTGGTGTGAACCCTGGGAATGGGCACCATCTTTCTGGGGGGAGGGTGGGAAATGTATACAGGTCACTTTCCACCGCTGAGTATTACAACTGATCTGTTTTCCTCCTGAATGCATTTGATCCCAGACCTGACTGTTGTGTTCCAAGGAGATCACACCCGGGAAGGCTATTTTGTTTCCATTTTGTCTCTGAAGATTCAACTAGTGTGGGTTTGGCTCTGAGTTGTGAGCAGGCTGCCTGCTGTACCTGAGTATTCACATCAGACAGGAGTGAAGGGACGGGGAAGGAGAGGTGGAGGAAATGTAAGAAGTGCTCATCTGGGGACAAAAGCTGGACTGGGTACGGGCTGGTGGCTTACACTCATCACTGCAGACTCTTATCTCCAAGTAGCCAGCAAAAGGCTGGAAGTGGAGGTGTGGCTGAAGTGGTAGAGCACCAACCAGCCTTAAATGAAAAAGACAAGAGTCAACGCCTGACTGGACTGGGATCTGTGACTTGGGGCCATTCTCACATTCTTTCTCTGTCTCTGGAAATCAAACTTTGTGTTTAGTGACAGAAATTGCTGCAGTTTCACAAACTTTTTCTTCTCAGCTTTGACACTGTCAGTGCTAACGACCTTCTCAGCCTTGTCATTTTGTTGGGGCCATTCTTGATGCCTAGCCTTATTGTTTAGAACACCAGCACAGAACGCAGATGATCTCAAGCAATGAAATACTCTGTGTGCCTCTCTGAGACCCTTTTCTTCTCATTTCCCCTCTCCATTTTGAATTGGCTCCAGTTCAGGACAAATTCATCATCCTAACTCAAGTAAGAGACTTGAACACGAGGGATCCTTGGCTTGACTGATTGCCGGTCTTTGAACTTCCTCTTGCTTTCCCTGAGATGGAGAGGCTCCTAAGCAGAGAGATGGCAGGAGGCCAAGGCTGGAGAGTTCCACCACCTGGATCAGCAATCGTTGAATAATTATGAACTGAGGAGAAAGGGAAACTATGAAATGTATTAAAGAGCACACTCTGGGGTGAACCAGGAAACTGAAGCTAGATGATCTGGGCCACGGCACCTTAAAGTGACTTCCTGAATGCAGTGAAGTTTCCTTTCTCCTCACCCATTATCTGAAGAGTACCCTCTTTTTTCTCTAGCCAAAGTCCTTCCCCGAGCCTGCCTTCCTCATGTTTTCTGCTGACCGAGAGTTGGTTAGTTAGTGGTCACAGGTGTGTGTGTGTGTGTGTGTGTGTGTGTGTGTGTGTGTGTGTGTGTGTGTGTGTGTGTGTGTGTGTGTGTGTGTGTGTGTGTGTGTGTGTGTGTGTTATGTGTATATGTGGGTACTAGAATTTGAACTCAGGGCCTAGGTACTGCCCATTAGCTTCCATCATTTTTGTGGTTAGTTGATGAGTCTCCTGGACAGTCCTTCTAGGGCTGGCTTTGAATGGAAATCTTTAGATCTCAACCTCCTGAGTAGCTAGGATTATAGACATGTAGTACTGGCACCCAGCAAGATAGCCTTCTTAAAATTGGCTCCTTTTAGTAGAGATGGTAGTCTCAAAGCTTCTATTTGCCATTTCTCAGTCCCCTGGCAGACCGGTTTGGTAACCTTATTAGAACTGGGACTATTGCGTCATTAATTGTGCAGTTGAATTCTTTGATGCTAGAACTTTCCTCTGAGTTTGAGTAAGTGCTAGGTGAACCCAGAAAATAGGATGGAATGGGAAGAGGAAGAAAGAAGAAGATAGAGGGGCAGTGTCCCCCGCAAGTCTTAGATCAGCTGCTTGGGAACAGGGGATTCAACCTGTTGGACCCACACATGCAAATGAATGGATTTTTTTTCTTTTTAATTGGTGAAAAAAAAAAGTTGCCTGAGTAATGTTTTAGATTCCAGCATTCTACTTTGTGTTGGTTTAGGGGACTCTGGGTGATTCAGTGCCCCAATCCCTTTGTCCTTGGAGCTAGTCAGACATGTTGAAGAATGATTGTGTGTGTGTGATGTGTGTGTTTGGGCAAGCTCCCATTACTGGGGCTTGAACTCAGGGCTTCAAACTCTTGCTTGGCTTTTTCTTTCAAGTCTGATCCTCTCCCATTTGAACCACACCTCTGCTTCTAGTTCTTTGTTGGTTAATTGGGGATAAGGATTTCATGGACTGTTCTGCCCAGGCTGATTTCGAACTATGATCCTCAGATCTCAGCTTCCTGAGTAGTTACAATTATTGATGAGTCACTAGTGCCCACTCCCCTTTTTTTTTTTGGTGGTATTGCTGCTTTGAACTTTATGGTTTTATGTTGTCTAGACAGGTGTTCAACAACTGAGCCACACCTCCAGCTATTCTTTGCTTTGGATCCTCTTTGTCTTTGCCTCTTTCCACGTGGATTGACCTATGTTTTCCTGAAAGCAGTGTTCACTAAAAAAAAAAAAATCCATCTGTCTCTCTCCCCTACTCCCACCAATAATAGATTGTGGGTAGTGTTACACATAGGGGAGGGTCATGTGTGTGATCTGTGGGAGGCAAACACTGGTGGGAGCAAGCCACGCTCTGCTGCGGATCTGATCTTCTGACTATGGAAGGTCACTTCTCAGCTCTATTACCCACATTTTCCCATGGTCTTCCTCCTCCACTTCCTCCTATTTTTTTTTTTTTTTTGGCCAGTCCTGGGGCTTGAACTCAGGGACTAGTATCTCTGAGCTTCTTTTTTGCTCAAGGCTAGCACTACCCACTTGAGCCACAACGCCACTTCCAGCTTTTTCTGCGTATGTGGTACTGAGGAATTGAACCCAGGGCTTCATGTGTGCTAGGAAAATACTCTCCCATAAGACACATTCCCAGCCCTAATGATTTTCCTTTTTTAAGTGCTCTTGCTGAAGATAGTCTTTCTTGGGATATTATCACATCTATTCATAGATGTGCTGTTTCCCAAGGCCAATCAAGAATTTTCCTTCATAGAGTTGGATTTGGGGAAAATCTATTTCTTTTCTCAGGCTGCAGTTATAAGATACCACCCAACTGCAAGACTTAAACAGTTCTGAGGCTGGGCTGTTGAGAACACAGGTGCTAGGCAGGCGCTGGTGGCTCAAGCCTCAGGGGGCTGAGATCAGAGGATGGTCATTCAAAGCCAGCCCAGGCAGGAAAGTCCGTGAGACTCTTAATTGCTAATTAAGCACCCAAAAAGCCAGAAGCGGAGATGTGGCTCAAGGGGTAAAGCACTAGCCTTGAGCACAAAAGCTCATGGACAGAGCCCAAGCCCCAGGACTGGCCTTAGAAAACCCTGAAAACAAAATAAAAACACAAACTGAGGTGTTACCAGAATGAACCAACAACCTCCATTGGTTCTTTTTGTGTATGTGTGTCAGTTCTGGGGCCTGAACTCTGGGCCCAGACTCTGTCCCTCAGCTCTTCAACTTAAGATGAGCACTCTACCTCTTGAGCCACAGTGCTGTACCTTGAGCCACAGCACTACTTCCAGTTTTTCTGCTTATGTGGTGCTGAGGGATCGAACCCAGGGCCTCATGCATGCAAGACAAGCACTCTACCACTGAGCCACCTTCCCAGCCTCTCCATTGGTTTATTTTTTTTTGGAGGGCTTTGTAGCTAGTCTTTTCATTCAGTGTCTCCCCCCCCCCCCCCCCCAGCAGCAATTGAACTTCTGTGGCTTGCAGATACATCATTAGAATCTTTGCCTCCATGATCACATGACTGCATTCTCCCGGCTTGTCTGTGTGTCTCCTATTCTTTTCTTTTGGTGGAACTGGAATCTGAACTTGGCCTTACCCTTCTTAGGCAGACACTCTTCTGTTGAGTTCTATCACTAAGGCCTCCAACCCTTTTTGCATTGGTTATTTTTGAGATGGGGTCTTGATTTCTGTCAGGACCACAGTCCTATTTTATGCTTCCGAGGTAGCTGGATGACAGTCATGTACTATTAATTCCTGGTTATTGGTTGAGATAGGGGTGTTTCAACTTTTTACCGGGATTGGCCCCGAACTGAAATCCTTCTGACCTCAACCTCCTGTGTAACTAGAATTACAGCAATGAGCCATAGACCTGGCTCCATTTTCTTTGCAGGATAGCAGTCTGATTGGGTTAAAGGCCCAGCCCTGTTCTAGTGTGATTTTTATCTCAGCGCTAACACATGTGCAAAGATCCTATTTCCAAATTAGGCCACAGGCCAAGGTTGCTGGTGGTCAGCACTTGAACAAATCTCTCTATGTGATTCAATGCACAGAGAAGATTCAAGTGTTCTGCATGATGTAAGTTGTCAAGGGAGAGACACTTTCTTGGCCAGCGGTTTTCTTATGTGTATATTGGAAATGGGGCTTGAACATAGGGCCTGGGCACTGTTCCTTAGTTCTTTTGCTCAAGGTTAGTGCTCTACTACTTGAGCCACAGCCTCACTTCCACCTTTTTCCTGGTTAGTTGAAGATAAGAGCCTCAGACTTTCCTGACTTGGATGGCTTCGAATCTTGATTCTCAGATCTTAGCTTTTCAGCCATGAGCCACAGGCACCTGGCTGGTTCATCACATTTTCTACACACGGGTCATGTGTTCAGCATTTTCGCCTTTGACTTTCTGAAGGTGGGTGGTATTCTGTACATTTCGTGGATGAGAAAACTGAGTCACAGAAATAAAGCAACTAGCCTGGTCACACGGAGAGCGGGGCTGGAATCCAGGTGGTTTACAGCCAGGTGTTCTCTGCCATCCTCTACTCTACTGCTGCTTTTTTAATATATGTCACCCACACATGACTCTGCCTTCTGTGCCAGGGAGGTGAGGTGGCACTGCCATCTTCTGTTGTTTGTCGCTGCACTGAGACTGCCTCAGCTGGAGCTTAACAGGGCTTTGCCCCTTGGCCAGCTGTCAATCCCGAGTGTGTCTTTGTTACAGAAGCAGAGATCATTATCCTGTAAGTTCTATAGAGGACACTTTTCTCAGTGTCCTGCTTTCTCACTATTTCCTTATCCCTTTTCAAATATAAACCTCAAGCCAGATGCTAGTGACTCATACCTGCAATACTAGTTACTCAGGAGGCTGAGATCTGAAGATCATGGTTCAAAGCCAACCTGGCCAGGAAGGTCCACGAGACTCTTAAATCCAGAAGTGGAACTGTTGCTCAAGTGGTGAGACTATCAGCTCTGAATGAAAAAGCTTAAGAACAGTGCTCAAGCCTTCAGTTCAAGCCCTGTTACTGGCGTGTGCACATGTGCATGCGTGTGTGCACACACACATATCTCAATTATGTTTCTGATTCAGTACATGTAAGAGTTTGCAGGCATGTCATACACAAGTGTGCCAACTGAAGACTCCCTCAAGCAGCCATTGAATGATAGAGCTAAGATGGTGGGTCTGAGGGCAGCTGGGGGTCTGCTCCAGGAGAGGGTGATGTTGGCCAGGTCGCTTGCCTGGTACTCTTCCAGTTATGGAGCTGGATGCCCTCGCCACCTTTCAATCTGGCTTTTCTAGCCAGGAGCATCTTCTTGTCTTTCTGTTGTCTTGAGAACTAGCTCAATTTTCTTGAAGCTTAATAGACAGAGATTCATTTCCTCTTGATGAATTACAGGTTGCTGGTCATCAATGGTCACCCTGGACAACTCTTGAAGATGTTGCACAGATCTAAGATTCTCTTCATGACGTATTACTGTGTAGCTTCTTGGTCACTTTCTTCCTTGGAGGGTACTACAGAAGGTGTTGGATGCTCTGGAGTTGGTGCTCGTCTTCCTGAGGAATGGGTCTGCAGCTGACCCCTGGCTGTTTCACCAGGGTTTAGCAGGTGTGTCCTCCAGGTGGAAGACAGCTGGACCGGTGTGTCAGGTGACTACATGTTAGAACCAGCAGTATCTGCTCTGGCACAGGGCTCTGGGGAATCATCTGTTTTAAGTAAATCGCATAATTTATTTTATGGGAAAATTCTATTCAGTTCAGGCTGAAACCTGATAGAACATGCCTTTCCAAGCCCCCAGCTTTGCTTGTCTGGAATGAGCCCCTTCTAAGCAGGCAGCTCTCCAAGTTCTGTGGTCCATGAGGTCACATCTGGGTAATAGCACTCTGCCAGGTGGCTTTTATCCTGTGTCTTATGTTTCTCAGGTCCAAGTTATCCCAAATTGTCTGCTTGAAATATTATTTTCCTTTAACAGTTTTTCCGAAGTCATTTTATTTTGTTTATTTATACTTTGAATAGTCAATATAGTCAGTGGCTCAAAATTAAAAACATACGGAAGAGTTTATGATTGAAAATCTCTCTTCTTCCATCCCACTTAACTATCCTGTTTTTTTGTTATAGAGGCCACTAATGTCAATTGTTTCTTCTCTTTCTTTTGTGCCAGTATTGAGGCTTGAACTTAGGCCTTCACATTCTTGCTTAGCCCTTTCTGCTCAAGGCTGGTACTCTATCATTTGAGCTCTACCTCCTTTTCTAACTTTTTGCTCATTAATTGGAGAGAGGAGTCTCACAAAGTTTTTTGCCTAGTGCTGTCCTTGAACTCTTTTTTTTTGTTTTTTTTTTTTTTTTGCTCAAGGCTAGTGCTCTACCACTTGAGCCACAGGTCCACTTCTAACTTTTTGGTGGTTAATTGGAGATAAGAGAAGAGCCTGGTTCTTTTTTGTTGTTGTTGGTCATAGGGCTTGAACTTGGGCCTGGGCGCCGTCTCTCAGCTCTTCAGCTCAAGGCTAGCGCTCTACTACTTGAGCCACAACGGCACTTCCTAATTGGAGATAAGAGTCTCACAGACTTTCCTGCCTGGGATGGCTTTGAATTGCTGTCCTCAGCTTTCTGGGTAGCTGGAATTACAGGCATGAGTAACTGGCACCTGGCAAGGATTTTTTTTGAGATGGGATTGGGTGATTGTTGTCTTCTTCTTCTTGTTGTTGTCCTTACTGTGTAGCCCAAGCTGAGCTTGAATTCACTGTCCTGCCTCCGACCCCCGAGTGCTGGGGTAGCAGGTATGCGCTATGATACCTTCAGAATGTATTTTTCTAAAGCATAGCTTCCATGTCACTGCCCATCCAGACCTCTGTTAATTTTCTATGGCCTATCAAACCAAGACAGGAGCCTCAGCCTGCCTTCTCTTCCTGTCAGGTATTGCCATCTCGCTTTTTTTTTTTTTTTTTTTTTAACTTTGATTTGCCTATGCATATGCTGCATTCCAATGGATTTGATAGTATGCACCATTTTCAGAATTCTTAATGCTGTCTGTGCTTTCTGCCTTTGAAAGCTGTTGCTGCCCTTCCAAGCCTAAGGTCTCATTTCTCGTGCCACTTCTCTAGCAAAGCTTTTCCAAAAATTCAACTTAATGAGATATCGTGTTTCTTGTATCTTTTTTTGCTTATCGATTGTATGTCTTATGTTATTTAGGTGTACAGGTACCCTTTTTCATACTCCTCTCCCTTTCCAGTTGGATTATATACTCTTACAATGTTGAATTTATCCCTTTTCCCAATTCCCTTATTTCCCATGTTGCAAAAAGAATTGATTGAAGCTACAGAAAACTCTACAGAACCTGTGTTGTACCTTGCATGTAGCTGGTGCTACATGGAGGGTTGACCTTGATGAAGGTAAGAAGGTCACTGCATGGTTTGGATGAATGAGGATCATGGCTTTAAGCAGGATTCATAGATCTCAGCCTCCTGAGTAGCTAAGATTTACATGCATGAGATGCCTATAAGCATATATTTATATTGACTCTTGGCTTAGTTTCATTACATATTCAAATTTTAATTATGAACTTAATTTAAAAAGTCAGCTTTATTGTAGTATACCATAAGCATCTTTGTTTGTTCAGACTTTCATTTTTAGTTTTTTTTTTATTGAGTATGTATATATTTTTTAATCTCTTTCTCTCATGCAGTAGATGGATTTAAAAAGTAACATTTTCCTAAATGTATATAAAAACAATTCCTTCCTTTGGTGCTACTAGATTTTGGACTCAAGGAAGGACATTATACCTACTAGGCAGGCGCTCTGCCTCTTGAGCCATGTCTCCAGCTCCTTTCTGCATTAGTGACTTTTAAAATATCACTGTTGGGTTGAATTCAGAGCTTCATGCATTCACTTGGCCTTTTCATTCAAATCTTGTACTTTGTCACTTAAGCCACATTTCTGTCTTCTACCTTAACAGGTTATTTGGAGATAAGCGTCTCATGGAGTTTTCAGCCTGGGATGGCTTTGCAGTAGGATCTTAGAGCTCAGCCTCTTGAGATCTGAAGTAGCTAGGATTACATGTGTGAGCCACCAGCTTCTGGCTCCACTACTTATTTTTCAGGTAGGGTCTTGTTTTGTACCTGGACCATGGGGGTTGACCTGGACCATGGGGGATGACAGGTCCAGGCTACCACACCCCGCAAGTGTGCTTCCCTGTGACTGGGCCGTTAGGTGCCCATGCCATGGCCCAGCCATGAACAGAGTCTCACTGCATAGCCCAGAACTAGAGATCCTCTTGCCTCAGCCTCAGCCTCCTGCGTGCTGA
Organism: Dipodomys spectabilis; assembly: GCF_019054845.1. Taxonomy (NCBI): domain Eukaryota; kingdom Metazoa; phylum Chordata; class Mammalia; order Rodentia; family Heteromyidae; genus Dipodomys; species Dipodomys spectabilis. The sequence goes on along the minus strand of NW_024870784.1, from coordinate 298,986 downwards.
GGTTACAGGGAGGTAGAACCGTGCTTGGCTAAAAACAATTATTTTTATTGTTTATATATTGTTTATTGTTTATATATACAGTCTGACAAAGTTCCTTCTTGAAGAATAGACTTGCAGACATATAGCATAGCAATTTTTTTATTTTTAAAAATATAAGTTTATTGGCCCATGGTGAGAAGGGGGGGTGGGACATGCAGGAACCGCTCTTCTAGAAGCTTCCAGTTGACAGCACGAGATGGTTGTCAAGGCACGTAGAATGTCTTTGATGATTGGACTTAGGTTGTAGCAATTTTTTTTTTATTCAGTCAGATGCTGTTATATTTTGTTCCTGTCAGTTTTCTAGGATTGGAGAGTCCTACATAAAATTTCCGACTCTAAACGAGATGATTTATGTACTAACTTATCTTCTCCTTGTATTTCCCACTAGCCTTCATTTCTTGAAAAAAATTGCTTTTGAAGCTGGGTGCCAGTGGCTCACGTCTGTAATCCTGGTTACTCAGGAGGCTGAGATCTGAGGATTGCAAATTGAAGCCAGCCTGGGGAAGGAAAGTCTGTGAGACTCTTATCTCCAATTAACAACCAAAAAGCCCGAAGTGGAGCTGTGGCCGAAGGGATAGAGTGCTCGCCTTGAGCAAACAAAATTCTGGGACAGCGCCCAGGCCCTGACTTCAAACTCCAGTACTGACAAACACAAAAATTGCTTTGGAGGAGTTTTCCCCTGCAAAGTCTTACAGATCCATCAATCAGATTTTATAGTCTAAATGTGGGATGTCGTCAGCAGTTGGCAGCTCTTGAGAGCTTTAGAATTCTGGCTTCCTTCACCCCTTCCGGGTGGCCGTGAAGTATCTACCTTGTGTGTCAGAATGCCTGCCTCAGGGATGGAAGTTGCTGAACGAGCTGTTGGAGTCAGTTGCAGGCAGGGCATGGAGGAGGGAGAGATGGAGAACAGGTTGGGATTGGCAGGAAGTCGCTGTGAAGGTTTAGTCACCTGTCTTCCTGTCTCAGTGCAGATCTGTCCCAGACAGTCTGACACCTTCTCTTTCAGCTTCAAGAAGCCCGTAAGATCCTGAATTCTTAGCAATTAGCATTGGGTTAGGAATTATTTTTTTCATTTCCAGTAAGGATAGTTTTGACTCCTAGATATAAGTGATCTAACTAAATGTATCTTAAGCAATATTGGGTTTAGTATCTCAAGAGCAAGGCAAAGAAGGAAGATGAGGAAGATGAAGAGCATGCTGAAGAAGAGGAAGACGAAGAGGTCTCAGGCCAATTGGACAATTTAGAGATGCCGTCAGAATCAGGAGTTCTATCCTTTATTCACATCCATTATCTTCAGGGCACTCCATTGATCTTTGTTTGTTTTGATTGTCTTTGTGCCTGAGCACTCTCCCTTAGCTCAAGTCTGAAACTCACCCACTTGAACCACAGCTCCATTTCTGGCTTTTTGTTGGTCAATTAGAGACAAAACTCTCACAGATTTTTTTATACTAATTAAGTCTGGTCTTGAGTCTATCATACCTGGGATTGTGACTTTGAACATTCACTAGGAGAGATGAGTCCAAGGGTAGCTCTTCAGAAGACAATGAGAGGTTTAATGTACATTTTTGTCAAAGATAAGTCTAGATCTGCTGATGGCCAAAAAAGAAAAAAAATCAATTTATTACTTGTCCTACCTGGCAGTGACTTTTGGATACTTTGAATGGTGCAGTTTTGCATATGATATGGCAAACTTCAGATTGTTCCTGAAAGTTTGGGATGTCTGCAAGACCTCTGTGTGTGTGTGTGTGAGTGTGACTACAAAGGCAATAAATGCTTTTTTTTAACATTTCAGTTTTTTTTCTTTAAAAGGAGTGAGTTGTATATAAGGGGTTAAATGCTTTATAGAGAAGAAAAAAATTGTGCTGTAACCAGCTTATTCATCCTCATCATCTTCATCGTCCTCATCCTCTTCGTTTTCTTCTTCTTCATCCTCTTCATCTCCTTCCTGGTTTTTTTTGCTCTCTTCAGCCTTCACAGCTCCCTTTTTTGCTGCCTCGGGTTTTCCGTTAGCTCGGTCGGCAGCAAAATCCTTTTCGTATTTTTCCTTCAGCTCAGCGGCCTTCTTTTCATAAGGCTGCTGTCATCAGCAGCGGCGTTGCTCCACAGCCCTCCCAGCTTTTCTCAGTATTACCAACAGTCGGCCAGGATGTTCTCCTTTGATTTCAGGGCGGGGCTCAGAACAGAAGAAGAAGACCAAAGGAGGCCTCTTGTGTGCATGGGGATCCTTGAACTTCTTTTTTTGTTTCCTTTTAGGAGGGATGTAGTTTTCATTTTATAATGGGCCTTGTCTGCCTTGGCCATGTCTTCAGATTTCCCTTTCTCTTTAGCAGACATAGTCTTCCACCACTTCGAATACTTCTTACAAAACTCCGAGAAGTTGACCGAAGCTTCTGGGTACTTTTTCTTGTTTGACACAAGAAGCAGGTTTGCACAAAGAATGCGTATGATAACATTTGCCTCTCGGTTTCTTAGGACCTCTTTTGCCCATGTTCTGTTTTTCCTCCATGAGGCACAGAGTCGCTGGCGCCTCTTGCCCCTCCGTGGAGCTCAATGCACTGCAATGGCTGTGAGAGTGGGAGACAGATTCAAGAAAATGCGTTTATCATGTACAGAGGGTCCTACTATGACCCCAGGTCATAATCATAAGGGGAAACTGACTTGCCTTCTCCCCTTGCTGTGCAAAGATTCAGTAGATAATGGACATTTTCCACAGTGGAGATTTTTAGGGTGGGAGGCAACTCCACTAAGAATATAATAACCATGTCTATGACTTTTATGGGAGCTGGGTGCTGGTGGCTCACACCTGTAATCCTAGCTCCTCAGGAGGCTGAGATCTGAGGATTACAGTTCAAAGGCTGCCCAAGCAGGGAAAATCTGTGAGACTCATACCTCCAATCAACCACCAAAAAACTAGAAAAGTACAGTGGCTCACTGTGATAGAGTGCTAGCCTTGAGTAAAAGAGCCACAGTGCCCAGGCCCCAAGTTCAAGCCCCATGCCCAACCAAAAATATGAAAGAATAAATAAAAATAATCTATGGGAAAAATGGAAAAAACAGGCTTTCTAGATAGCTCTAGAATTCCTTTTTCTTTCTTATTGTTTTTGTCTGAGACCTAGACTGGCGCTCAGTGTCTGATGCCTGCTTTCACTCATTCTCTCTAACACCCAAGCCATACCCCAACCCATCCTTTCCCATTCTCCTAGGGCAAAGTTGTTTTTTTTTTTTGGTCGGTCGTGGGGTTTGAACTCTGGACTTGGGTGCCTTCCCTGCGCTCTTCAGCTCAAGGCAAGAGCTCTACCACTTGAGCCATAGCACCACTTCCGATTTTCTAGTGTTTTATTGGAGATAAGAGTCTCTTGGACTTTCCTGCCTGGGCTGGATTTGAACCATGATCCTCAGATCTCAGCTTCCTGTGTAGCTAGGATTACAGGCGTGAGCCACCGGCACCCGGCTTAGGGCAAACTTTTATGTTCAGTCCAGGAAAAAATCATATTTTTTTTCCTGCTCACTTTCAGCAGTCCAAGGAAATCTTTTTTTAAATTTATTATTATTTTTTTTAAATACAAGGAAACCTTTATAGGAAATCTTAATGATCTGGACACCTTATTTTTCTGGAAGTCTTTTCTGAGCACTTTGAGCAAATAGGCCTGCAAGATCGGGGTGTGCTCTTGCATCTCCATCAGCGTCCCTCTCTGAGGTCATTTTTGGGATGTAGGAGAAGCCGCCAAATTGTCTCACACCCAGAAGCTCCTCCTGTAGGAGTGTTGTCCCTTTCTTCTTTCCTCCCATTTTCTCTTCCTTCTTCTTTCTTTTCTTGTGAAGATATCATAAGGACCACTTGGAATATAGATATAATTTTGTATTTCCCCTCCAACGAATACACCAGAACTGGCCTGTTTTGATTGATAACTAGGCTTTACTTCTAAGATTGTGTGCTCTGTATATGCCTGAGTTTCCCAGTTTGTAAAATAGGGATAGGGACAGTAGTCTTTGAATATCTGCAAGTTCCTCCACATTTGTAGACTGAAGCAACTGTGAATGAAATGTATTTCTTAAAAAAAACTACAAACAAACCCACCTGCATCTGTACTGAACACATATGAACTTGTTTCCATGTCATTATTTTGTTAACAAAACAGTGTAACATCTGTTTACTTGGCATTTGCCTTGCATTAGACATTACCAGTAAGCCACAGATGACTGTAAGTACTATTATTTTCTAGAATGCTTTAAGCATCCATGCATTTTAGTATTGCAGGAGGTTCTAGAGCCCAACCCCCACTGATCAAGCCCCAGCTTTTCAGTCCACTGCCCAGCACTGATAAGTTCTATTGCTCAGTGACCAACCCTGTCACATGTCCTTCTTACTTTGTGCTGTGGGGCCGAAACCCCCACAGGAGGATAGGATGACATGAGTAGTTACCATGAGTCAACCGTGGCACTAAGTCTGGCCCTCTTTGGCCAGATGAGTCTTTGTTGCAAGGTCATCTTGTGTGTTGTAGGGCTGGGCCCACTACATAGTCGTAAGTACCTCCCACATGTTTCTGGTCATCATCCATTGTCTACTCAGGGTACTAAATGTCTTTGGGTTTCTGTCCCCTGAGCTGGACTTCCCAGACTTTATAAACTGGGGCATAGTCATCTGGAACAAAACTGTGGGAAAGCAGGTGAGATGGGAACCCATGGAGTCAGGCAGGGTTCCGGCTGCCACTTCCCAGGCTCCGACTTCTGCATGTGCTCTGGGCTTTGCTTGAAGGCCATAAACTGCAGGATCCATCTGTCCTAGAATCCAGGAAAGCCTTGCCTGTGGCACCGTGTCTGTGTTTGAATGTCCTCTCCGAATGTCATGGTTGAAGTTAAGTTGCTGTTGATATTTTGAAACCTTGAAGAGGTGATGAGGTCAGGAGTGGACTTAGCCTGATATCATACAGTAATTGTAGAGTGGTTGTTAGAAAGTGACTGTGGCTCCCTCGGCTTCCACTGTCTCCTGTCCCTCCTTCCCCTTGCCGTGTGAAGTCTCTGTCATGTTATGATACACTGTCCCTCATCAGACGCAACCTCTTGACATTAGACTTCCCAGACTTCAGAGTTAATTTCAAAATAAATCTCTCATCATTGCAAATTACTCAGTTTGTGGTATTCTGGACTAAGATGACATCTCAGCCAGGGCTTCTGCTGGTCTTTTCCTGACAGCAGTGAGACTCCTGTGGGCTTCATGAAGAGGGCGGGAAGGGGTTGCATGAATGAGGTCTCAGTGCTGCCCCTAGTGGTAGCATCCATGTGGACCTCGTTAGTTCCCAGACTGTGGTCAGTGGCTTTCTCCTCTGCATGCCCCCAGCCAAAGACCACTGGACTCCTCTGGTCTTCAGATGATGAGGAAGAGTGGTTCAGAGTGTCAACAGAGTGTCCACAGAGGGGCAGGCAGCAAGATGTTGTCCCCTGGGCCCAACAGCTGATTCCTGGATCTCGTTCATGGGGCCATGGTCGTCACAAGGCACAAGGATGTAGAGGTACATAGCTGCGTACCTAGATGGACATCTCTGAATCTCAAATGTCCAGCATGAGTGAAGCGCTTAATATTGTTTCCCAACAAGGCACAGGAGCCCCACCTGCTGATGCTTCCTTGTTTTTCTTGTTTTGACAGCAAGAAATGACTCAAGGTCAGGTGCCAGTGGATCATGCCATAATCTTAGCTTCTCGGGAGGCTGAGATCTGAGGATTGTGGTTCAAAGCTAGCCTGGACAGAAAAGTCCATGATATTTTTATGTCCACTTAACCTTCAAAAAGCCAGAAGTGGAGCTGTGGGTCAAATGGCTAGAGTGACAGCCTTGAGCAGAAAAAGCCAAGTGATAGTGTGAGGCTCTGAGTTCAAACCCCAGTCCTGACACAAAAGGAAAAAAAAGAAAAGAACATGACCCAAGATGGCAGGACAGCCATTTCTCTTGCTCCTGGTTCTGAATGCAAGCCTCACACCAAGTGGCACAGTAGACTTCCAGGGTTGAGGTGACTAGAATTTCTAGAGGCCATTGATGGCTGTCAGACATGGACATTTCCATTGCTTTCTAGAATAATACAATGTGCTTAGTTTTAGGGTGCGGGGCAGATGAGTCTCCCAGTCTTCCTGAAAGGAGCTGGGTCAGCAGTTGCCTATGGTGCCTGTCCTCGAACAGGTCCCAGCTGATAGTGGGTGTAAATCATGTGGACTTGCGGCTCATCGAGTCAGTTTCTGGTCATCAAGTCAGTTGATTTCTTCTCCGTGGAATGATGCTTACTCCTGAACCTAGGCAAGTGCAGATGTTGTTTGTGGAGAGGGTTTCTTGTGGTTAGCGTTGGAGTGCCAGGCACTGTGGGCCTCTGTATTTAGGCCACAGTGTGGAACCAAGGTAACAGACTTCGGAGCTGGGCCATCGCCTTGCACAGGGGTCTTCACCTGTGTGACTCCATTCCTTCCTCTGCAGAGTGGGGATCCTAGCAGTCCCTACCCTCGGCACGTTCTGAGGATGCAGTGTGTTAATGCCTGTGAAGGCTTGATTGTGGCCTGTGGTTAGCATTCAGTGGCTGAGTGGTTGTGCTACTGGATTGTTAGCAAGGTGTTATATTCTTGGATGCAACCTGTAAGAGCCTTTACCCTTCAGAAATGTTACCTGTAAAGGGCCGACTGTCCCTGTGTGTGTGTGTGTGTGTGTGTGTGTGTGTGTGTGTGTGTGTGTGTGTGTGTGGTGTGCATCTGTGCATGCATGTACATGCATGTGCACTTGACACTGTGGTGGGAAGTAGAGACCAGCAGATATGATGTGATCATTAGAAGTTTGAGATTACAGATCTAAATCTTGATTTGTAATCCAAGAACTAGATTATAGTGACTTTAAGTCTTTCTACTTCTTTGTGTTAGGATTACTATATCAGTGTCATAGGCTTCTAGAAAACACTTGTCTTAGTTCATTTTTTTTTTTTTTTACTATAGCGAAGTACTGGAGACTAGGTAATTTATAAAGAATAGATGCTATTTCGCTCATGTTCTTGACATTGCAAAGTCCGAGAGCACAGTGCTAGCATCTGCTTGGCCACTGGTGAGGCCTCTTGCGGTATAATAATGTGTTGAAGGGCATGATATGAGGAGAAAGAAGTATGTGGTTCTTGTCCTTTCTTCCTTGTCTCATAAAGCCACCTTGATGACTTCATTTACTTAGAAGTACCTTCCAAATATCCCATCTCTAAATGCTGCAAGCATTTGTATTTGGGCATCAGGCTTTTAACACATGAACTTTGGGAGATACGTTTATCCCATAACACTCATTCCGATGCACAGTGAGTTAGCACAACCTCTGGGTGTCGGACTCATTGCATGTTCTCTGTTCTAGGACATGTGAGGATGAGAGTGGCCTATGGGCCGCTTTCCTAGGGCCATTTGGAATGAACTGCTGAATGAGGAGGGGCCAGGGTTGCTCGGATTTGCTCTCTGTTCTGCATTTTTCTGCTGATTTATTATGTCACTGTTGTGCTAGACCCAAGGACCCCTGTCCTGCCATGCCTCCCATATACCTCTTCACAGGTGGTCTTTTCTCTAACTTTGTGAAACAGTATTTTCTGGAGGCTCTGTGCTACAGGCACCTGTGGTATAAAGATGATTTCCTTTCCTACCTCATAATCCAGCTGTCTTTGAGCTTCTGCAACAAAATACCAGAAATAACTGAAATCTGTTTCTCACAGTTGTGGAGGTGTGCAAGATCCGGGCACCAGCCAATCTGGTACCTGGGGAGGGCTACCTTCCTGATTCCTAGAGGGTGCCTTTCTTTTATGTCTTCACAGGGTAAGAGGGGACAGCTAGGTCCCTTCTGGGGTCTCTTTTATAAAGGCACTATACCCGCAGAGCCTTCATGACCTAACTACTCTGCTGTGGTTTGGTTATGGTTCCAGTTTTCCCCTAGACTTCTTACATTTGGCTTCCTCCTGAGAATCATATATTAATGGTATTGAAAGCTGGAAACTTAATCTAACTATACTTTTTGTCGATGGGTGATTTGAAGTGAGATTAGGTAGCTGCTGTGCTTGCATCCTGGAGACTTTAAAAGCAGAGAAAGAGCACACATAATGTGAGTTTTCTATCTGCTGCCATGTGAGCACTATGCCCACTCAAAAGAATTTGCCAGTAAGCAGATCTTGACCACATGAGGCCTCTAGTTCTGTAATTTCCATGACCATAAGTCAAAATAAGCCTTTTTAAGAAAAATTTTGGGTGCAAGTACTGGGGTTTGAACTCAGGACTGGAGCATTGTCCCTTACTTTTTTTCACTCAAGGCTGGCACTCTGTTACTCAAGTCAATGCTCCTCTTCTGGTTCTTTGGTGGTTAATTGGTGTAAGAGTCTCACAGACTTTCCTGCTCAGCTGGCTTCAAACCATCATCCTTCGATCTCAGCCTCCTGAGTAGCTAGGATTATAAGCATGAGCCATTAGTGCCCAGCTAAGCCTCTTTTCTTTTCAAAATAATCTGACTTTGGTAGTTTGCTGTAGTAACCAAAAGCTGACTAATACAACCTTTCAAAGAACCCTCTACTCTTTATTTTATTTTTATTTTTTGGTCGGTTGTGGGGCTTGAACTCTGGGCCTGGGCGCTGTCCCTCAGCTCTTCAGCTCAAGGCGAGCGCTCTACCACTTGAGCTACAGCACCACTTCCGGTTTTCTGGTGGTTTATTGGAGATAGGAGTCTCATGGTTTCTCCTGCCTGGGCTGGCTTTGAACTGCAATCCTCAGATCTCAGCCTCCTGAGTAGCTAGGATTACAGGCATGAGCCACCAGCGCCCGACCCCCTCTACTGTTTAAACTTTAAAAAAATTATTATTATAAAGGTGATTTACAACTCCCTATTCATAATATCATTTTGGAGATGAGAATTTCAACATAAAATCTTTGAGAGGACGCTAGCAGTCAGAATGTACAGCACCAGTCATAACAGAGAAGGCTTGGAGTCTTGGTTAAGGGAGGACCATGCTGGACTCAGAGTCCTGGAGAATCTCTAGAGTCTCCTTAGATGATAAGAACTCTGGGATTGTAGGACCTTCAGTACCGTGGACTTTGGAAGCTGATTAAAGCAGTGTTTGAGTAAAGTTACTTAGCTAGAAAGTGGGGGTGAAGGATTTGAAACACACAGTATTCCATTTTTCAAAATGTCTTCCTTCTTTCTGTTCCTCTTTCTGATTTTCACCTTGCTTAAGGGAGGCTATTTTTAGCAAGGTCCCTTCTCAGGAAGGAAGCTGGGTTTGGAGGCTGGCAGGCTTTGGTTTGCTAGTTGCATGGTATTAATTTGGTCAGCTGGTAATGGTCTGTTGGGCTCACGCCTGTGGATGTGTGCAGGCTGCATCCCGGCAGTCTGTGGAGTGTGTGTGTGTGTGTGTGTGTGTGTGTGTGTGTGAAAGGCATGAAGAGTGGTAAGCTGCAGGGGGGTGGGGTTCTTTAGTGAGGGAATTAGTTTGTTCTGACTATGTGATTGATATCTTTTTGTTGTTGCGATAAAGTATCTGATAAAAGCAAGGAAGAGGTTCATTTTGGCTCATGGCTTTGGAAGTTCCAGTTTATGGTCACCTGGCTTGGTTGCTTTTTGGCCTATGGCAAGGCAGAACAACATGGTGGTTGGAGTGTTGGGAAGGTACACATTTCCTGGCCAGCCAGGAAGCAGGGAGACACACACACACACACACACACACACACACACACACATCACACCACACCACACCACACCACACCACACCACACCACACCACACCACACCACACCACACCACACCACACCACACCACACCACACCACACAGGAAGAGGCAGGGACAGGATATACCCTTCCAAGACACATCCCCAGTTACCTACTTCCCCATCTAGGCACTACCATTGATGAAGTTACCTCATTCATGGCCATTCACCCTTTAGTAGTGCCACCAGTTGGGGACCAGGCCTTCACCACAGAAGTTGTATTGGGGACATTTTATATACAAACGATAACAGGTGATGGAACAGAATAGATCACAGACTGGATGGATTATTAATATACAACTCTAGTGTCTGGAAGGTACAAGATTGGGATGCCAGTAGATTTGTGTCTAGTGAAGACAGCTTCCTGGTTAGTTGACAGTCAATATTTTGTGTCCTCACGTGGCAGAAGGATGATGGAGTGTGGGTTCTGGGGTCTCTCATAGAGCATTCATTCCATACATGAGGCCTCCATCTTTTTGACGTAGCTATCCCTCCCAAAGACTTCACCTCATATTGTCAACTTAGGGATGTTGATCCTAGGACTCCAGGCTAGTCTATGTGGGTTTTCTGATTGTCTTCTTCTTCTTCTTCTTCTTCTTCTTCTTCTTCTTCTTCTTCTTCTTCTTCTCCTTCTTCTCCTCCTCCTCCTCCTCCTCCTCCTCCTCCTCCTCCTCCTCCTCCTCCTCCTCCTCCTCCTCCTCCTCCTCCTCCTCCTCCTCCTCCTCCTCCTCCTGCTCCTCCTCCTCCTCCTCCTCCCTCCCTCCCTCCCTCCCTCCTTCCCCCCCCCCTCCCTCCCTCCCTCCCTCCCTCCTTCCTTCCTTCCTTCCTTCCTTCCTTCCTTCCTTCCTTCCTTCCTTCCTTCCTTCCTTCCTTCCTTCCTTCCTTCCTTCCTTCCTTCCTTCCTTCCTTCCTTCCTTCCTTCCTTCTTCCTTCTTCCTTGCTGTCCTTGAGTTCTTCAGCTCAAGGCAAGTGCTCTACCACTTGAGCCACAGTGCCACTTCCGGTTTTCTGGTGGGTCATTGGAGATAAAAGTCTCACAGATTTTCCTGCCTGCGTTGGCTTTGAACTGCTACCCTCAGATCTCAGCCTCCTGAATAGCTAAGATTACAGGTATGAGCCACTGGCTTCTCTTTTTAAGTCAGTAAATGAGTCTGTCATACCATGCACTTTTTTCCAAAGTTACCTTGGCTGGGCATGGAAGTCTCACACTGGATTTACCTTCTGGCACCACGTGGATACAAGGGTCATTTCTGACCCTACATATAGATTTATCAGGCAGCTGCTTGACTGTAAGTGGACTGTAAGTGAAGACTCCATCGTGATGAAGTCCCTGTTAAAAATGTCAGCTAGATTTACAGCAGCTTGTCTTGCTTTGTGTAATTCTCTTGAGAACTGGATCTTATAGCTTTGACCCTGAGTATTATCACAACACTTCCTTGCCCCTTGGATTCGCTGGTTGTCCCAAAATGAATGGTAGAAACTGTTGGTAGAAGCAGATGCTTCTACTCTTAGAAATCTACATAGTAAAAAATGAGTCTCACTATGTTGAAACTGTGACATGTGTTTGAAAATAAAGTTTTAATTAGAAGGAGCATTTCTCAGCCCCAACCTGGTGCTGGCTGTCTTAACATGGAGCTTAAAATAAACTAGCTCCTACTTCTTGGCACAAGCCCTACTCTGCTTTTCACACACTGAATCTTGTGGGTTGAAGAGGGGAGTGCAGTAGTTGTGTGTCTGGTGATTTAAGACCTTAGACTTCCTAAAAGGAAGAGAGGGAGAGGGCTGGATCACAGGGTGGTGAGGAGGGCTGTATCTTGTACTTTGACAGACTTGTTGGTATTCACCTACTTCAGTTCACTTATGTTTATAAAATACCGCTTTCTTTCTAAACAAGAGTGTGAGAGACAGCATAGTGTAGTCTGAGTTCATGTCCTTGAACCGAGTATACTTGGGTTCATGGTCTGGTTCATTTACCAGTTGTATGGCCTGGGGGCAGGTCATGTACTCTATGATTTTGAGTCTCCATCTTTATTACCATGTGGAGAGAGAGGAGTATGAATGACACATGCACAGGCCTTGCTCATCATTATTGCTATAGGTAAGTCCTTGACTTACTCTGAGTCACTACCAAGGTTCCCCATGATGTTTTTAGCTTTGGGTGGCCTGGACTGGGGATGCTTCTGGTTCAGTTCAGTCAAGGACTGGCAGATCTACAGTTGCCTTCGCCAGATGCACATGGGTGGTGGGTGGGAGTGTCCCTGCAAGTCAGTTTGTGGATTGCACCTCCCTTCTGCTCCGCTTATGGCTCACTCTCCACCCACCTCCATCGCACAGCCCTCACCACACAGAAGCAAAACAAACATGCACAGCTCTGGGAATTAATTAAAACAGAATCCTGTTTTTGGTTTCCTGATGCCACACTGATTTGCCCAGGCAACTAGAAAGTCAGATCTTCAGCTTTTTGTTTTTATTTTACATAATGAACAATGCCTTGAGGCATGTGATAAATCGTAGTTGAGTCTTTGTCCTGGGTCCTGGCAAAAGGTTGATAAAACCCTTAGGATCCAGAGGGATAGAATGATTTTCTTTTGTATGCTAATGAGACGATTGGCACTGGGCCACCTAGAGAGCCAATCCATGGGAGTTGGTCTACTCATAAAGATAAAAGGGTCACACTCTTAGTTCTATCTATCCCTCCCGAGAGGGGAGGTGATCACTAGTGATCAGTAATTTACCTCTATAAGATCACTAACAGTGGATTGGTACTGGGAGTATGGAACATGGAAGCTTACAACCCTCCTGCTTTATCCAACCCTCTGTACCTGTAACGTTAATTCTTAAGTTACAGCCTTTACAATGAATCCAAATGTGTTAATTTTCCATCACTTTGAAAAAAAAATACCTAGAATAGACAATTTAGAAGGAGGAAAAGTTTACTTGGCTCAAGCTTTATTTGGAGGTTTCAGTATATGATTTGTTCAATTTATTTCTGTGGTTCTGAGGTGAGACAGAAATGTTTTGTTGCGAAGAAGTGGTGAGGTAGAGCTGCTCACCTCAGGCAGCCAGGAAGCAGAGAGAAATAAGAAGAGAAAGAGGCCAGGGACAAGATAGAGTCTACAAAGGCATGCTCACAGTAACAAGCTTCCTTCAACAAGGACAACATCCCAGTAAGCTCATTCAGCTCTGAACTCATCAGTGAAGTTAACATTGTTACGATCCAATTAACTTTGCCATAGCACTGCCAGCTGGGTGTTGTCTTTTTTGTGATATACTTTTATCTAAACCAGAACAGAAAACAAGTGGATTTCATGACCTCTGTGATTGCTTTAACCAGTTATTGAGCTTGATGAGAGAGACATGAGATTCTCAGAATTTGTAGTTGGCCAGGCAGAAGTGTGGGTGCCCTGGGTACCCCATTTGTAGCTGGTATCTCAAAAAAGTGTGGTGGTTTTGTATGATGGAGCTCCTGGACTGTAACTGTGGGTCCTACCCAGCCAGGTTAAGCACTTCTGAATAGGTGATTGAATGATAGGAGGCCCAATTAGCCTTCCCTTCTCTTCCCTTCCCTTCCCTTCCCTTCCCTCCCCTCCCCTCCCCTCCCCTCCCCTTCCAATACTAAAGAATCAACAACAATGGTTCTTCTATAACTTGTACTTTTTTTTTGTGGGGTATGTGTTTGTATGTTTTCTGAGTAGCTAGAATTACAGGTGTGAGCTCCTGGTAACCATTTACCATAGACTTAAAAAAAATAATTGTTATTATAAAGGTAATGTACAGAAGGTTTACAGTTACACAATTCAGGTAAAGAATACATTTCTTTTTGGACAATGTTACCCCTTCTCTCACTCTCCCAGTTTTCCCTCTTGTCTCTACCCACAAGTTGTATAGTTGATCTTCAACATAGTTCTAGTGAGTCCTGTTGGTGCATTTGTTCACCCTTTGTCACTCCATTTCTGTTCTCCTCCGTATCCTCGCAAAGACAGATAAATGAACAAACAAGACAAAAAGAAAACCAAAACAACAACAAAGAAAAACTCTTGTTTCCATTTTCTGGAATTCATTTCAATAAACATCATTTTATATGATCAGTGACACATAGGCATTTCAACTTTGTATTCCTCCCCTAAGAATATCCTCCTTTGGTCTCACTATGTGTGAGTGCCCAGAGTCCTATATAATTTACCATATCCCAGTGTACTGTAGACCTAGCTTTTGCATATGAGAGAAAGCAAATACTATTTGTCTTTTTGAGCTTGGTTTACTTCACTTAACATGATTTGTCCTAGGTCCATCCATTTCCCTGCAAATGACATAATATTCTTTCTAATAGCTGTGTAAAATTCCATTGTGTGTAGGTACCACATTTTTTTGGATCCAGTTATCTGCTGTAGGGCATCTAGACTGTTTCTATAACTTGGCTATTGTGAATAATGCAGTAAAGAACATGGATGTGCAAGTGTCTTGTGATATTCTGGATAGCTGCCTAGGAGTGTTATGGATGGGTGATAGGGAAGATCTATATTTAGTTTTTTGAGAAACCTCCAGACTACTGCTGTCCAGAGTAATTGTACTTGTTTACATTCCCCCTGACAGGCAGTAGGATTCCTTTCCACATCTCCACCACATTTGTTGTTGTTTGAATTCACAATGTTGGTGAGATGGAATCTCAGAGTTGTTTTGATTTGCATTTTCTTTATGGCCAGGGATAATGAGTGTTTCCTCATGTGTTTCTTTGACATTCTATTTCTTCTTCAGATAAGTCTCTCCTTAGCTCCATTGCCCATTTAGTGATTTTTTTTTTTGATTTTGGGAGGGGTTAATTTCTTGAGCTCCTATATTTTGTATATTAGGCCTTTGTCTGATATGTTCTGGTAATGATCTTCTCCCAGTGTGTTCGTTGTCTTTCTAGCTCAGTAACTATGTCATTTGCTGTGCAGAAACCTTTTATTTTGATGTAATCCCATTTGTCAAGTCTCTTTCCTATCTGCTTTGTCCCAGGAACTCTTTTCAAAAAGTTTCTGGCTGTACCTATGAGTTCTAGTGTTTCTCCTGCTCCTTCTTGCAGTTATCTTAAAGTTTCAGGTTTGACATTGAGGTCTTCGATCCACTTTGAGTTGATATTAGTGCATGGTGACAAACAGGGATCTTCGTTTTCTGCATATGGATGTCAAATTTTCCCAACGCAAATTATTGAAGAGATTCTTTTCTGCTGTATGTCTTTGGATTCTTTATCAGATACCAGATAGCTGTAAGTATATAGTTTTATTCCTGTGTCTTCTAGTCTATTCTGTTGATTTTCAGGTCTGTTTTTGTACCATTACCAAGCCATTTTTTTGCTATTTTATCTTTGTATTAGAGCTTAATGTTTGGGATTATGATACCACCAGTATTACTTTTTATTTTTTTGCCTAACATTGCATTGGCTATTTACCTTGGATTTCTTAAAAAGCTATTTATTTCAAAGGGTCATTGCCTCTTTATAGATCTCATGTTATATGATGCTGACTAGACTAGTCTAGACTACTGGCAGGTCCAAGGGAAGGAGAGGAGAAAGGTAGAGGAAAGTGGTATGCTTTCACAGTGGCAGCCAGGCCAACAAACATGATTTGTGTCCACGTGGCTTCTGGGAGGTGGAATAAACTTGAACTGATTCATTAATAAGCCTGGAATATTCACTTTTCCCCCTGCCTGGTCAAGTCATTTTTCTTAGCTTATTTAAGCCAATTACTGTTTGGTTTGGAAACTCTAGGCCTACTTATCATTGCTAGTTTTAATAGACTTTCTCTTCCATACCACTTAAGACTTTTTAACCAACGTCATACATTTCTTTTTGTTGTTTTGCAGAGTGCTTGACCTGCTTTCATAAACTAGGACAGCAATTTTACTGAAAGACTGCAGAATTTGTTGTGTAGAAGATCTGAATGGGATTCCTGCAAGTGTCTTACTGTATTTTCTGTTACTATAACAAAACACTTGAGTCTGGAGAAATTTGTGAAGAATAGTAGTTTATTTTCCCTTTGGGTCAATAGATTGGGAAGTCTAACAGCATGAATGATACTGGCATATGGTGAGGCTTTGTGGCTGTATCAACATGGCAGATGGCAGCATCCAGTGCAAAAGAAAATGTATGTATCAGCTTACGATGCTCTTCCTCTTTTCTTTACGACAGAGGCTCACTGTAGCCCAGGTTGATCTTGGTCCTCTTGCCTCTTCCACTTGAGTGCTTCACTTGGATGTTTTTCTCTTCTTATAAAACAACCAGTCATAGTCTCATTAAAGGGGACTCATTCTGAGGATCCCATGTAATCCTAACCACCTTCCAAGACCCCAACTCCAAATATCATATGAATC
Organism: Dipodomys spectabilis; assembly: GCF_019054845.1. Classification (NCBI taxonomy): domain Eukaryota; kingdom Metazoa; phylum Chordata; class Mammalia; order Rodentia; family Heteromyidae; genus Dipodomys; species Dipodomys spectabilis. Next base: position 282,853 of record NW_024870784.1, on the reverse strand, counting down.
TGAAGACTTTGTTTGGAACAATGAAATTTGAAGGACACATTCAAGCCATGGCATCCAGAAGCAAATGCTTCCTTTATTTGTATATATGTGTGTGGGTGCATGTGTGCGTGCTGGAACTAGGGCTTAAAATCAGGGCTGGGGCCTTGTCCCTTGGCATTTTCACTGAAGGCTAGCACCATATCACCTAAGGCACAGCGCCACTTCTGGCTTTTTGATGGTTAATTGGTGAAAAGAGTCTCACAGGCTTCTTTCCTGAGCTGGCTTTGAACTGTGATTCCCAGATGTCAGCCTCCTGAGTAGCTGGGATTACAGGCGTGAGCCACTGGTGCCTGGCTTCTTATCTGTGTTGTCCTAGTCTCATGTCTTCATTTAATGGATTGGTGAGCTAAGGATGAGAACGTTAAAATAGTTTGCACTAAGCCACTTAGTGCGTTAGCCAGTGGAACCTGGGGGTAATGCTGATGCTCTCTGGGCTCGCTTGAGTAAATCCAGGACAAATAGATTTAATTCCTTAGTTAAAAATGCAATTCATAGTGACAGGTGGATGTCATTGACTAGCAAAGTGGGTCAGTGACACACTGCACTGTTTTGTGACAAATGTAGGTTAACTGATTTAATGGAAAACCACAATCCAGGGGTAAGTGGACTTGAAAAGCTTAAGCCCTCTCCCCTGGTGATGAGTGAGATTGAATATATTTAGTTCTTTGAGTCCGAATCTATTATCAGCAAACATTTTGCTCTGTCTTGCTGTTAAAAACTGTTGCTTTAATTCAAAATCTATCAATAGTATAGTGACTATGTACTTGTCTTTGTGCTGGGTATTAAGTATGAAGAGCTAAAAAGATTAGTTGTTGTCTTAGGCATTCAGGAGGCATGTAGGTATTGCCTGAGAGGATGGGAGGAGGTACTGCCTCACGCTCTGAGAGTGTGTGGAGGGGTTCCTGTAGAGTCCTCAGTGTAGCAGGGGTGGGGTGTCAGGGAGGGTTCACCAGAAAGAGCAATGTTTTGGGGTAAGGAGTTGGATTGGAGAAGGATACTTCAGATAGGAAAAAAATTAAGTGTTGTCATCATGGAACTTTACTTTTATAAGTACTGTCCTCTTGTCCCATTTCTTTCCTCTCTTCCTTCCCTCAGTGATGGGTGAGTATGCTAGCCCTTTGGGGTGAATAAAATGGCCTGTTTCGTAGTGTTTTCAACACCTATGGGGTAAAATTTCTTCTCACACTTGATCTTAAGCTATCAATGTATTGGCTTGTCCCACAGAATTCCCAAAACGGTGACAGTCCATCACAACTGTGTAACTCCACATCAGCACACTGCCTCTCATGTCCATCCCTCCATCCATCCATCCATCCATCCATCCATCCATCCATCCATCCATCCATCCATCCATCCATCCATCCATCCATCCACCCACCTATCCTTCCATCCATCATGCACACCTGTCTACCCATCTACCATATAATACATCTATGCATCCATCAGCCATTCTTCTATCCATCATTTATCCATCTGTCATTTTTCCATATAGCTTTTTTTCTGTAGCACTATGCATTGAACCCAGGGCCTCTGAAGTTTCTAGACAAACACTTCTGCCACCTGAGCTATGTCCCCAGACTTTTTTTTTTTGGGTCCGGTCGTGGGGCCTGAACTCTGGGCCTGGGCGCTGTCCCTCAGCTCTTCAGCTCAAGGCTAGCGCTCTACCACTTGAGCCACAGCGCCACTTCCGGCTTTTTTCTTTTTGCTTATGTGGTACTGAGGAATCGAACCCAGGGCCTCAGGCATGCAAGGCAAGCGCTCTACCGCTGAGCCATCTTCCCAGCCCCCCAGACTTTTTTTTTTAAGGTAGTCTAGTATAAGACCCGGATTGGCGTTAAATTCTCAATTCTCCTGCTTCTCTCCCTCCTAAGTAGCTGTGGTTATAGCTGTGTGCCGTCATGCCCAGCTATCCACATAGTTTTAATCAAACAGGATCACAGGATTAGGTTATGTTACACCTTAGAGTTCTTTCATTTTATAGATAAGAAAACTATAGGCTATAGAGGCAACATCACTTTCTCAATGTCTTTCTTTTTCTTTTTCTTTTTTTACCCTTTTTTTTTTTATTGTGAAAATACCATACAGAGGGGTTACAATTACATGGGCAAGGTAATGAGTACATTTCTTATCAAGCATTGTTGCCGCCTCCTCTGTTTCCCCTTCCCTTCTCTTCCCATCTCCCCCGCCCCCACCTAAGTTGTAAAGTTCATTTTTCTACATAACGACTTGTACATCTCATTGTTGCAGTGGGCCTACCTGTATCCTTATTTAAACGATTTTTTTTTGCCCTTCCTCTGCACAAATTATACCAACGTCAAATACAGTGAAAGCAGGGGTTATACCATGGGGGAGGGATGTACAAAGCACCAAAGAAATCATCTTATAAATATGTTAGAAACAATCGCAAGAAAGAAAGAAACATTTGAATACTTATCTTGGGGTTCATTTCACCTAACTTCAACTTATCTGACCTGTTCTGCTTGTCTCAGACATATACTAGTTATTGCAAATAAGGGAAACCATGGGACCTATGTTTCTTTGCGCCTGGCTTACTTCACTTAATATAATTTTTTCCAAGTCTTTCCATTTCCTAACAAATGGGGCAATGTCATTCTTTCTGATGGAGGCATAGAATTCCATTGTGTATATATACCACATTTTCTTGACCCATTCATCTACTGAGGGGCATCTGGGTTGGTTCCATATCTTAGCTATGGTAAATAATGTTGCAATAAATATAGTTGTGCTGGTAGCTTCAGTATGGTCTTATTTGTGATCATTTGGGTAAATGCCCAAAAGTGGGATTGCTGGGTCATAGGGGAGCTCTAAGTGGAGTCTTTTGAGGAACCTCCATACTACATTCAAATTGGTTGAACAGCTTTACATTCCCACCAACAATACAGTAAGGTTCCCTTCTGTCCACATCCCCTCCAGCATCTGTTGTTGTTAGATTTCTTTTTTTTGGTTTTCTTTTTTTTTTTTTTTTGGATCCAGTCGTGGGGCCTGAACTCTGGGCCTGGGTGCTGTCCCTCAGCTCTTCAGCTCAAGGCTAGCACTCTACCACTTGTGCCACAGCGCCACTTCCGGCTTTTTTCTTTTTGCTTATGTGGTGCTGAGGAATCGAACCCAGGGCCTCATGCATGCAAGGCAAGCGCTCTACCACTGAGCCATCTTCCCAGCCCCTTGTTGTTGTTAGATTTCTTGATTACAGCCATTCTAACTGGGATGAGGTAGTATCTCAATGTTGTTTTGATTTGCATTTCTTTTATGGCTAGAGAGGTTGAGCATTTCTTCCTGTGTCTATTGGCCATCCTTCTTTCTTCTTCAGAGAAGTAAAATCCCCCAACAACAAATCCTCAAAGAAACAACTGCCCAATAAATAAGTGGACTAAAGTCTTTCTTTTTCTTTTGGTGGTGGGGATGGAACCCAGGGTTTTGATTTGCACATGCCAAACTATCATTGTATCACTGAGCTCCACCTCCAGATTAACAGTCTGTTTGTTGGACAGAGGTCAGCCTTGTGGTCCTTACAACTCAAATCTGAGACTGCTACCTGAACATAGAGAAAACACTGCCTCTGCTAAGGTTTAGTAATCCACAAGTTGAAGCAATATGGAGTCCACTGGCACTCAGCACAGTTCTGCAGTCCCAGTACTTAAACCCATGGTGCTTTTGTTGTTTCGTGTCTCAATAGTTGCGAATTCCCAGCAGGTTTGCAATTGCCTTTGCTGGTGGTTGAAAATGTCCCCATTGAAATCACATTCTTTTCCCTGTGTGCAGCAGTGAGCTTCAGAATCTAATTTAGCAATTGGTTCTTAATATTTATTTAGTCTTTGATATTTCTGGATTTCATTTATCTTGTGTGTGTGTGTGTGTGTGTGTGTGTGTATGAGAGAGAGAGGGAGAGGGAGAGGAAGAGGGAGAGGAAGAGGGAGAGAGTGAGGGAGGAGAGAGAGAGAGATACTCCTGTAGGGCTCCAATGTAAGACATTTGTGGTGCAGACTAGCAGTCTCCTGGCACACTGTTGGGTTGGGGCTCCCTTGGACAAACCTATGTGATTGAGCTTTTTTCTTCCTCTTATGCTTCTAGTAGTGTGCCTTGGAGCTTTTAGGGAGATGCATAATTGATGATGTTTTTGACTCAAAGAGAGGAATGGATGTAAGAAGCTTTTTTGGGAAGCTGTGGACAAATTGGATGGTGCTTATGGACTGATCCAGAGGATACCATTTAAAGCTAGTGTCTTTAATGTTCAGGGGAGAAGAGTCCATTGCTGGGTAATGTTGCTTTTGTTCAAAGGAAGTGAAGAAGCAAGGTGCTGGTGGTCATGCCTGTAATCCTAGCTACTCAGGAAGCTAAGATCTAAGGATTGCAGTTTGAAGCCATCCCAGGCAGGAAAGTCTGTGATGCTTGTAACTCCAGTTAACCAGCAAAAAGCTAAAAGTAGAGTTGTGGCTCAAGTGGTAGCACCAGCTATGAGTGAGAAAGCTCAGGGACAGTGTTCAGGCCTTGAGTTCAAGCCCTGGTACTGGCACAAAGAAACAAGAAAAAGGAAACAAGCCAGGCAATGGTGGCTCACACCTGTAATCCTAGCTGATATCTGAGGATGGGGGTTCAAAGCCAGCCCAGGCAGGAACTGTCAAATGCTTATCTCCAATTAACCACCAGAAATTGGAAGTGGTGCTGAGGCTCAAAGCGGTAGAGTGCTAGCCTTGAGCAAAAGAGCTCAAGGGCAGTGCCTAGGCCCCCAGTTCAAGCCCCCATGACTGATAAAACAAGGAAACAAACTGGAGGTTGTCTATGGGTGTGAGAAGCCATGAGTTCATTTTTTGATTTTTGATATTCACTCCTGTTCTTTTTTTTAACCTTTTAAATTACAAGTATTTAAATAAAGCAAAACTAGATTCATTAGAAAGCCTGGCTATACTTTCTCATAGGACTCACCCAGCTATTAATATTTTGTTGCCTTCTTTACTTGGTCATTTGCCCAGTACCAAGTTTAATTGTGTCTAGCTCATAAATGGTTATTTTATAATCCTAGCTGCAGTTAACTTTGCTTGACAGAAAATTATAATTACATAGTTATTCAAAGTTGTGCAGTAGGCCAGAAATCTAACCTTAAACTTCAGACTTCTCCCTCTATCGAATTATGGATGTCAGTTCTTTCGTGCACGTGTGTGTGTGTGTGTGTGTGTGTGTGTGTGTGTGTGTGTGTAAGTGTGACAATATTAGGATCTCATGCTCTCACTTGGCTTTTTCACTTAAGGCTGGAGTTCTACTACTTGATCTATAACTCCAATTTTAGCTTTTGGGTAGTTAATTGGAGATAAGAGTCTCAGATTTGCCTGCCCATGATGGCTTTGAACTGTGATCCTCGGATTTTCAGCCTCCTGAGTAGCTAGGATGACATGCATGAGCCTGCTTCAGTTCTTTCCTAATGTGGCTAATCACCTGTCTTCATATACTGCTTGAGCTGGCCATTAGGGGCTCCCAACAAAGATTCTAAAAACCTGGTGAAACCTGTGAACTATCACAGGGCCATTTTGATCCTAGCAATTCATGCCTATGGTGTTCTGGCCTCATGGGCTTGGGCCTGGACAGTTGTTAGATTTCTCTTGTTTCTAGGACCAACACTGAGTTCTATAGAGGAGTCATCGCCATTCCCACTCTTCCCCTGAGATGACATCTTCATGATGTCCTCTGCTCCTCCGCATCCTAAATTAGGAGCTCCCCAGTGCTTGCAAAGTCATAGAATGTGTGGATACTGTATAAGCAATCTCCATGTCAATTTGTAATTGTCTCCAATGGAAAGATAAATGTGACTTTATTCAGTCATTTGTAAGCAGGCTGCTGTTCCCCAGGGTTTCTTATAAAAAGAATGTCAGGAAATGTGTGGACAAGGTAAATGAAATGTGCTTGATGGAAAGCACAGTTGTGATTAAACTGGGGGAGGGAAATAAGGCCTCTGTTTTACAGTCTTTGGAATTCTCCTGCTTTGAAGTGATTAGGTTGAATCACATGAATTACCAACTTGAGCTATCAAAAGGGCAATTCCACCCTGTTCCACACAAGATAGCGTGTTTGCTGGCTTGTAAGGCATGGGAAATATGGCTCTGCATTCAGGCATCAGGCAATATGCCTTAAGGATGCAGGGCTTCCCTTATTTATTTGGATCTGTCACTTGTGGTTAGTGTTTACTTAACTTGACACTTGCTTGTTGCCTCCTTAGCTTTCAGAAACTATCTAGAGCAAAATTGGTTGCCTAGCAACACGTTCCAGCCCAGGAGGGTTGGAGAATGGGTCAGTGATTAACAATTATGTACAATCAAGTTTAAAAATGCCTACCACACCGATGCCCAGACCACCAGAAAGCATCCATGTTCTGCTGTCCCAGCTTTTAGGGCTACGGTAAGTGAATTTATTACCAGTGTGGTCTTGACCTCATGGGGACAACTAAAGAAAAACTTGGTTCTGTCCTACCATAGGATTATGGCACCCCCTGGCACTCATCGATCCAGTTTATCCAAGCATCTGATATCATCATTAGGCTTGGCTCTTGTCTGGACGCTTAGCCCCCTGGACAATGAGAAGAGAAACATGAAGAATCTGGATTTTATGATTGTCATCTGGACAAAGTGGCTCCTATTAGTGAATCTGCAGTTTACGAAAGAGCAAGTCATACAGAATGAGTGACAACAGCTTCCTCTCCTAATCCGTCATTCTTTTGTGAATTACGCATGCAGCACAGAACGTGCCTGCGTGCTTCCTGAAATGGCCCAAGTCCTTAATCATTTCTCTTCCTTCCGTTCCAGCAGATGAGAAGAATTTTGCATAATCCAGTCCTTACTTAATCTTTCTGTCAGCACAAACATCACTGGCGTAAATCCTGACCACCACAGAATGCCGGGAGGCATTTTACAACTCTGCACCAAAGCTAATAATGCACATTTCATTGTGGAGAATCATTGAGTTTAATTGGCTAATCAATTTTTAGGCCCATTCCATTTATGTTTTGTTTAATCAACAAAAATAAATCGCCCTGCCAACCTTGAGAGATCCAAGTCGGAGAACAGTGGCAAATACTTCGTTTGCCCTGCCAAAAGAGCTCTCCCGCAGAAATGTCTTAATTGAAGATGATTTATATTCAGAACTGCTGATGTTTTATCATTTGTCTGAAGAAGGAAATGGCTGTGTAAGCAAGCAGTAGTGTAGCAGCCGGTAGGCACGCATTTGACATTTATCCACAGTCTTTACCCCTCAGATGATTACATTAAAATGACCTGCCCTAGCCGTTCTTGCTGGTGACTCAGGCACTACCTCATGAAACTAGCTGTCCTGTGGTTATCATAACTTAATGATTAGACGGAGTCGGTACTGAGAAGACTCTGTATCTTAGGTCTTTGATTCTTATTTTGTGATTTTTTTTGGCTATGGTTCCTGTTCAGTGGAAGCAATGAGCAGGGCTGATATCTAGCTTTTTTATTTTTTAAATTTGGTATTGCTTATTGGGACTTTAATATAGGGCCTTGTGTTCTTTCTTGGCTACTACTTGAGCCACACTTCCACTTCGGTCTTTTTGCTGGTTCTTTGGTGCTAAATCTGGGATTTGTCCGTCTGTTTGTCTTTGAACTGTGATCCTCATATCTCAGCCTCCCGAATAGCTAGTATTACAAGCAGGAGTCATTGGCTCCTACCTTGCAAATAAATAGTCTTCAGATCATGCATCTTATGTGTTTGTGAAACACAGATGAATTTTGCCTTTGGACTTGAGTTTTATCACCAAGATATTTCAATATGTGTATACAAATATTTTAAAATTTGAAGAAAACCCCAGATCTGAAACACTGGTCCCAAGTGTTTTGAATGTGGGTTGCTCAGCCTGTAGTGACTCATTGAAGCTTTCTTCTGACTTGGTTATGATGAAGGATGCCATGGATTCATTCATTGCTTGGGTCTTGCTTCCTTTTTGAACTCTGATGTACTTGGATGTATTTCTTGGCACCTTTTCAGTTATGGTTGGTTTGTTCATTTGTGCCTGCTGAAGTTTGCATGGAGCCTTCTTAGACTGATAAGAGGTCAGCTGGCCTCCATGGGCATCCTAAAACCCAACCCAGTGACCTGTCAGTTATTCCAGGAGCAACAAACAAACAAATCCACCTTGAAATGAACCCAGTATCTTAATAAGATATAACATTGGAAGTTACTAACAGTGTTCTGTAAATCACTACTTTTAGGATGCCTATACAATGGCAAAGTTCCAGCAAATGCCTGAAAATTTGCAGCATTCTCTGTTTACCAACGGCCTGGCCATTTTCTCAGCAGCCCCTGCCCACAGCATCTTTGGTGTCAGGGTCAAGCAATTCCTGGGTTGAGCGAGGGACTGGGAAGAATTCCCACATTTGCATGGGTTGGGAAGGCTTGCAGTGTGGGAGATCAGTTCCTATTGTGATAATGCAGATACCTGCAGAGATTTTTTTCTGATGAGTACTCCATGCCAACCTGCTTCAGAAGCATTTTGCATCTATTAATCCACCCGCCACCTATCCCATTAGCTCAGTGCTGTTACTACTCCCCTTTAACAGATGCGAGGGAAGATCTGTGTCAAATGTAATGTGGCCTCTTTGTGTGTGTGTGTGTGTGCACGCACGCGTGTGCGTGCATGCACACATGCGCACCATGACTGGAGTTTGAACTCAGGGCCTGGGTACTGTCCCTTAGCTTTTTTTTTTTTTTTTTTTGCTCAAGGCTGTAGCTAGACTTCTGGCTTTTTTTGATGATTTATTGGATATAAGTGTCTCATGGACTTTACTTCCCATGCTGGCTTTGAACTATGATTCTCAGATCTTAAGCCTCCTGGGTAGTTGAGTTATAGGCATGAGCCATTGGCCTTTTTTGTTAAGTGACTCTTAGAAGCCAGCTGAGATGTGCCAGGTAATATGACAGCCTACATTTACTGAGTTATTTTTGCACTCTAGGCATTGTTCTAAGAATTTGGCGTGAATTTATTTAATCTCAAAAGTTAGGTACTGTGATCCTGATCATATCTGATGGATAGATGGGGCAATTGAGTTACAGGGTAATGCTATAACCTCCCCAAGGCCACTTAGCCTTTTGCAAGATCAAGTGTCAAGCAAGCTCTTTTAACTACCTGGCCTTCTACCTCTGAGCTAAGGACCCTGGTAACAGCTGTTAAAAGTAGGAAGCGTGACAGAGGGTTAGAGGCTTTGGCCCCTTCAACCCATGAAGCCAATGTTGGGTGATTTGTTCCTTCCTGTGGCATCAGTCCTGTTGTTGATTTCATCAATCATTCTGGTTACTTTTTGTTGGTTTGCATCTGACCATCCCAGCCATGAAGGATGCAGAGAAAAACTATGATATGGAATAATAAAACAGACTTGGGAAGGTGTTTCCTTGGTCTTAGGGATGGTCAAGGCCCATTTTCCTGTGGATTCACAATGGCCCCGTGAGGCTTGTACTGAATGATCTTCTCCACTGGCCCAGGGGGAAACTAGCCCATGTAGGGTGGTGCAGGTTTGAGTCTATCAGGACTGATGTTGTCCTGGAAACCTTCACCTACCCACAGGATTGGGGCTCCTTTGTACTTACCTTGACCTTTCCTGTGTGTTTAGCAGTGTGCTTATGCTGTCTCCAATATGTTTTTTTTCCCCCTCCTGGTTTTCAGCCTTGACCCTCTCCCAGGTCACAGCAGCCTCGAGGCTTTCAGAACAGGTTGAGATTTTTTTCCTCAGGCCTGGAACTGCTTTTGTTACTGCCTGTGCATCTAAGCACCTGCTGAGCTGATGAGTTTTTCAAATGTCACTTGACTGTGGGGAGGGAGCCATGAATGGTTCTCAGGCACACACCATCCCACTGCCTCCCTGGGGTGGATGGTGGGTGGCAGATCCTCCTCTACCCCCAGCCCCCTTGGTGAAGGATGCTGTGGCGTTCTTGTTGGGGGTGGACACAGGTACGCTCCATCTGCTGCACAGCTTTCTGCCCTGGGGGGATGTGGTTGTTTCTGTGCTGTGCTGCTTTTGTACCCATGCTACTTCATGGGTTTTTTTTTTGGGGGGGGGCAGTTTTGAGAATTCAATGAATTTTTGATCCTTTTCTTTCTGGCTTTCTCTTCTCAGAAATATACACATGTACACAAAATTTTGTCCAGAAGTTCAGGGCTTTCCTCGTCACCCTTACATTACTAGCCTTCTGGTATCCTCCTCACCCGCCACCCCCTGAAATGTAGCTTAAAAATTGGGTTCTCGCTGGGCGCTGGTGGCTCACGCCTGTAATCCTAGCTACTCAGGAGGCTGAGATCTGAGGATCGCGGTTCAAAGCCAGCCCGGGCAGGAGAGACTGTGAGACTCCTATCTCCAATAAACCACCAGAAAACCGGAAGTGGCGCTGTAGCTCAAGTGGTAGAGCGCTTGCCTTGAGCTGAAGAGCTGAGGGACAGCGCCCAGGCCCAGAGTTCAAGCCCCACGACCGACAAAAAAAAAAAAAATTGGGTTCTCTAGGTGCCAATGGCTCATGCTTATAAACCTAGCTAATCAGGAGACTGAGATCTGAGGATTGAGGCTCAAAACCAGCCTAGGCAGGAAAGTCTGTGAGCCTCTTATCTCCAGTTAATCATCAAAAAGCGGGTAGTAGAGCGGTGGTTCAATAGTAGATCATCAGCCTTGAGTGAAAAAAACTAAGGGACAGTGCCTAGGCCCTGAGTTCAAGCCAAAGAAAGATGGAAGGGAAGGAATGAAGAAATGAAATTGTGCTTTCTGGCTGGGCTCTGGTGGCTCATGTCTCTAATCCTAACTACTCAGAAGGCTGAGATCTGTGATCTGGTTTGAAGCCAGTTTGTGAGACTCTTATGTCCAATTAACCACCAAAAAGCTGGAAGTGGAGCTGTGGCTCAACCTTGAGCGAAAATGATAAGGGGCAGAGCCTAGGTCCTGGGTTCAAGTCCCAGTTTACACACATACTCTGTCTGTCTTTTTTTTTTTTTTTTTTTTTGTCGGTCGTGGGGCTTGAACTCTGGGCCTGGGCACTGTCCCTCAGCTCTTCAGCTCAAGGCGAGCGCTCTACCACTTGAGCTACAGCGCCACTTCCGGTTTTCTGGTGGTTTATTGGAGATAGGAGTCTCAAGGTCTCTCCTGCCCGGGCTGGCTTTGAACCGCGATCCTCAGATCTCAGCCTCCTGAGTAGCTAGGATTACAGGCGTGAGCCACCAGCGCCCGGCTCTGTCTGTCTTATATACACACTGGGTTCTGTTTTGATTTTCAGGTTCTCTCTCTTGTATATTGTTGTTTATCAAAGTAGGAAAATCAAAGAGGTGATTAGGAAGTTGGATGAAGTTGTGACATAGGGTTAAGAAGAGAAGGAAGGGAAGGGAGGACGCTGTGGCAGCAGAAGCCCCTTCATCTTGAAGGATGCCCTCACCTGTGCCGGACAGACAGCTGTTGACCCAGCAGGGAGAGGATTCAGGGCACCAGAGCTCCTGCCTCTTCTTTACCTTCTATGATTGTCACTTCTAGACGACCTCCCTAGTGAACAGAGGTACAGGGAGGGCAGCTGCTCTGGGAACAGATCTCAGTGCAAACAGATGAAAGTCTGGGCAGGGCAGCTGGAGAATATAGCCATGGCTCTCTTAGATTCTTACTTGTCATTGTTGTTTGCAGCAGTGTCATAAAATGTAGCCCAGGTTGGCTTTGAATTTGTGATCTTCTTGCCTCAGACACCCTGCAATTATAGGAATTTGCCAGGCTTCCTTCTAGATTCTTACATCACTTCCGTCCAGTAAGTAATGGCATATTCAGGACTATTTGATCATACTGCAGTGTTTGGCCTGCGATCTGGGCCCAGCAGAAATTGCGTATTAGTTTGTCCTAAGGAAGTTTTTTCTTTTTCTTTTTTTTCTTTTAGTGATGGAAAGCTTCCTGGCTTTTGTTTCTTTTACTTTTCAAATTTTTATTTATGTATTTATTTTGCTTCCTGGCTTTTGTCAGATGCTTTCAATCCAGCTTTTTAGTTCTTTTACATTTTATTTGTGTACTCCTCATTACAAGGCCACATTGAAAGGCGTCATTGTGCCTCTCAATGGTTTAGTCTGCGGCAGTATCTCAGGGGGATTGTGTAGAAATTGCACATGATGTTATGTTCAAAGTACTTTTCTTATAATATGGTAACTTGATGTATAGAGATGGGAACTTCTTGATTTCTACAATGCAGTGCAATTATAAGAGGAGGAAAAATGGAGAAACTAAAAAGAATTAAGGGATGTAAGAAGCCTGTGAATTGGTTTATGAAGAATTTCCCCTAATTTTCTTGATTTCTCTTGTTATTCTTTCTGGCCTCTGACTCTTTTTGCTCTGCCCATTGGCTATTGCTTCCTAGCTGTCTTTGCTGTTTTTGTTGTGAACATGATCTTTCTTCTTATTATAGTAGTACTGATGTTAAACTATTATTTTGGTCCTGAATAAACTTTATCTTACCTTTTCTAGAATGTCTGAATAATTTTTTCCTTGAGACTATCCACTAGGAAATGCCAGGGTTCTTCAGAATCTTCCAGGCCCTCTTTCCTAACCTTACCCAATACTGAGATAGATTTGGGAGACTCACTATTCACTACAGGGGCCTAGTTGTTATGGTTAAAAAGTCCTGCTTTAGCCAGGTGCTACAATTGTAATCCTAGCTAATCAGGAAGCCGAGATCTGAGGACTGCAGTTCTAAGCCAGTTGTAGGCAGGAAAGTCCGAGAAGCAGCACTGTGGCTCAAGTGTTAAGAGTGCTAACCTTGAGCACAAAGAAGCTCAGGGACAGCACCCAGGCCCTGAGTTTGAAGCCCCAGGACCAGCACATGGGTGCTTGCGCTCTCTCTCTCTCTCTTTCTCTCTCTCTCTCTCTCACACACACACACACAAATGAAGAAGAAAGTTAACCATCCTAAAATTTAAATAGTATCTATATTTGTCTTCTTGCCAGAGAGAGAGAGAGAGGAGAGAGAGAGGAGAGAGAGAAAGATCAGATCTCACTATGTTACTTAGCTTAGCCCTGGGCTTCTAGGTATGAGCTATCCTTGGTTTCAGCCTCCTGAGCAGCTGGGATTACAGACAATGCGACCATGCTTGGCCTCTTCTTATTCATTTTATTGATTTAGTTTTGCATAGCATCCTGAACCTGGTAGGGGACCTGTGTTGCTGACTTGGGGAGAGTTGCTGGAGGGTGACGTGCTTGGGAGGGTGCTGGGTGTCCTCTCTGTTCATGATTACTCTCTGCCAGGATTACTTTGCTCTTGTCCTGTTCTAGGATGGTTTCTTTTCTCTGCTCACAGTTCTCTCCCCCAGATAGTTTTATAAATGCCTACTCTGATTCCCTTTTGTAAATGATGTTCTCTTTGCCAAAGCTGATTGTCACCCTAAAAGTCCTTTTGTTTTTACATTTCTAGGTGGATGGCTGTATTCTGATGTTGACATTGTCTGAAGCTTGATCTCTACATGGTAAGTAGGCAGTCTCCTGAATCTGTCTTTCTAAGGATATGGTGGATAAATGGATAAATTAATTTTCAGATTTACTTGTATATCACATATTTGCAAATCTGTGCCTGGTGTTTATTATTTCTCACTGTGGTCCTTCCATGTTGCACCATTTGTGGCTATATTTGGAAATTAGTGACTTCAACAGGATTTAAACATCTGTACCCATTTGTATGTATACCTGGAAAAAGAGGAAGGTGAGCTTTGCACCAGTGACTCACACCTGTGATCCTAGTTACTCAGGTGTTTAGATCCAGAGGATTACAGTTTAAGGCAGCCCAGAAAGAAAAGTCTTTGAGAACCCATTTGCAATTAACCAGCAAAAAGCTGGGCTGGAAGTATGACTCACATGGTAGAATACCAACTGAGCAAATAAGCCAAGTAAGTATGAAGCCCTGAGTTCAAACCCCAGTACTGTACACACGTGTACACACACACACACACACACACACACACACACACACACACACACACACACACACACACACCCGACATCTGTCAATATTTCAGTAGGAATCTAAAAAGATTAGGGTTCTTATTATACATCAGCACAATGTTATTACCACATGAAATAAATAAGAATTTTCTCGTTACTGTCACTGGATGTTTGTGTTCAGATTTCCCTGATTGTCTCATAACTGTGTTTTCACAATTGCTTAAAAATTTCCCAGGACAAAACCAGGCACCAGTGGCTCATATCTGTAATTCCAGCTACTTAGGAGGCTGAGATCTGAGGATTACAGTTCAAAGCTAGCCCAGGCAAGAAAATCCATGAGACTTAAACACCAAAAGCTCTAAGTGGAGGTGTGGCTCAAGTGGTAGACCACCAGTCTTGAGCAGAAAGAGCCAGCCCTAGGACTGGCACCAAAACCTCCTCCCCTCAGGGCAATCAAAGGATCTCTACAGCATCCAGTATGATTATGTACACTATGTGCATGTGTGAAGTTCTCAGAATAAAACCCATTTGAAGAAAACTACTCTGAAAGAAAACAACATCCACACTTGACTGCTTTGTTTTGAGTCACGTTTCCTGTTCTGGTTCCATCTTCTTCTTCCCCTTCTCCCAGTGCATTTGGTCAGGAAGTTGGAGCTATACTCTGATTCCCACAGTGTACATCTTACCTCCTTGGGTGGACCTTTAACGTGTTTCCTTGTCTCCAGGTTTCTCATAAAGACTTGACCAGATTCAGGTTCACCTTTGGATTCTTAATATGTTTGACATTGGAGTGAAGATTTGGTAGAAACTCACATCTGTAATCCTAACTACACAGGAGGCTGAGATCTGAGGATCATGGTTCAAAGCCAGTCCCGGCAGGAAAGTCCGTGAAACTCTTATCTCCAATAAACCACCAGAAAACCGGAAGTGGTGCTATAGCTTAAGTGGTAGAATGTTAGCCTTGAGCTGAAGAGCTGAGAGACAGTTCTCAGGCCCAGAGTTCAAGCTCCACGACTGACCAAAAAAAAAACAAAAACAACAAAACCCTCAGTGATAAAAAAAAAAAAAGCTCCTTAAAGTATATATTAATTAGAAATCTAAACGTATATCAATATATCTTTATTTTATTGTAAAGGTGATGTGCAGAGGGGTTATAGTTACATAAGTAAGGAAATGAGTACATTTCTTGTTGGACAGTATTACCTCCTTCCTCATTTTCTCCTGCTTTTCTTCTCTCATGACTCCCCCCCTACCCCCAAGTTGTAAAGTTAATTTTCAACGTAGTGTCTTGTGAGTATTGCTGCTGCATTGGTTCACCCTTTGACCTTTGTGTCACCATTTCTGTGATTCCCCTTCCTGCCCCCAAATCAGATAAATTTATATACAAGATTAAGGGTAGCGAAATAAAAAACAATGATAACAGGATAAAAAATGAACGAAAAAAGAAGTAACTGCAAACAGTACACTAAAAAAACCCCCAAAACACAAGACTTCTCATTTCCATAGCATCATTTTATATGGTCATATGTACATAACTATTGAGCTATTGTGATCCTCTGCTAGAACTATCCTAGACATATTCTAGTTATTACAAATGAAGCAAACCATGGAACCTATATTTCTTTGGGTCTGATTTACTTCACTTAGTATGATTTTTTTCCCAAGTCTTTCTCATTTCCTTATGAATGGGGCAGTGTCATTCTTTCTGATGGAAGCAGAGTGCATTGTATTCTATGACTAATGTTGCCTGGGCTGGCCTTGTCTCTAGAACCTCCTGCCTTGAGTAGCTAGGATTACCATTGCTAGCCTGTAATCATAAGCAGATGATGGTAGAGTAGGATAAAGTATATGGGGGGGGGGGGGAACCTAAGAGACAGGGGAATAAAAAAGAATTACCTAAAACACTCCGGGGTCCATCAGTATGAAGGAGGTTAATTTACCAATCAGGTGCTTATTGATCATGTGTTTCATTCCTTTTTGCCAGTACTAGGGCTTGAAATCAGGGCCTATGCACTGTCCCTTACCACTTGAGAAATAACTCCATTTCTGGCTTTTTGGTAGTTTATTGGAGGTAAGAATCTCATCGACTTTCCTACCCAGGCTGGCTTTGAGCCTTAATCCTCAGATCTCAGTCTCCTTAGTAACTAGAATTATAAGTATGAGCCACCAACACTCACCAACACCCTTTTAATGTTTTATGCTGAGGATTAAAAAAAAGTGGGTTGCATTTTTCTCCTAAAAATGACTGAGCTAATTCTAAGCCATTTCCACCCCATTATATTATATAGTACATAATTAGGGATGATGTGAATTTCTTTATGTTTAAAAAAAAAAGAAATGGATTTAAGGGTGTTTTTTCTTAGTTGCTTCTTAATACAATAAAAAACCCAGGGTGTAATTATTAAAAATGGTAGAAGAATAAAAAATGGTGACATTACTTAGCAAAGATTCTGTTTCATAATGCATTTGGATATAATTGGTATCGTAATGTATAATTAATCTTTGAAGTGTGAAGTTGAAGTTTGGGTGGAGAAGAGACTTTTAGGACCTGGTAATGTTTGAATTCCTAGGGAGGCACTTCTAAATTGTGCGCACACTCTGTGTCTTTGCTACCTGTCTTGATTTCTTTATAAATGGGTAAAGAGTTATGGAAGTTTTTTTAGCTCAAGACTGGTACTCTACCACTTGAGCCACAACTCCTCTTTGGCTTTTGGCTAGTTAATAGGATAGAAGAGTCTTGCAGAATTTTGACCTGGGTTGGCTTCAAATTATAATCCTCTGATCTCTACCTTTTGAGCAACTAGGATTATAGATTTGAATTACCAGTTCCCCTGAAGTACCAATTCCTGGTTTGGAGACACCTTTGGGAAAGCAATAAATAGCCAATTAGGTGAGTTCTATTTACTGATGAATGCTATCTTGATCTTGTTAGAGATGAGGGAGCTATAGTCTAAAACCAATTTACTCAGTCATGCTGAATAGTAGAACAATGGCTGTTTTGGAGTATTTTCTGTTATGTTTTGTTTTGTTTTGTAATGGTTGGGGATGTAATTACAGTTCAGCAGCCTTCCCCTTTGACTGTCCATAGGAGTTTGAACCAAAAGAGCCATTATTTTGGTATCATTGAAGATCTACTAACAAAAAGTTTCTTAAAAAGATGCTTACTGGACACCACGTGGAAAATGAACTGGATATGCTGGGGGGGGGGGGAACAGGAGGGAAAAACTGGGAGCGAATGAGGGAAGGGGAGACTTGGTTCAAAAAGAATTGTACTCATTACTTATTACCTGATTCATGTAACTGTAACCTCTCTGTATATCAACTCTGCAATAACAATTTAACAAAAAAGGTGATTAGGGAAGAGACAAAGAGAATCAGAGAAAAGAAAAGAGGGAAAGTGGAATGCCTTCATCTGCACAAACATTTGACCTAGAAGGAGGAAACTTTCAAGGGGAACTGGGTAGAAGGGTGTCTGGGTACGGGTAATGAAAATCAAATCAACCAAGTGTGATATTGGATTTTGTTTGGATCCTGGCTTGAGGAGGCAAAAAAAAAAAAAAAAAATCTAGAAGGGAGTGAGGTCGTCAGAATTGGTAACACTTAAAAACACAGTCGTGATACTGGGGATGGTAGGGGGCTGGGCCTATAAAAGGTAGTATAGGATTATATTGAGATAAAAGATCCTTCTCTTCTAGAATTGTCTATTGACACCTTTATGGGTGAGAATATGATGCTTGAGATTTTCTTGGAAATGAACGTGAGAGTGTAGTGAGTGTAGTTAAGCAAGATTGGACAGTTGAAGCTGGATTGTGAACATAATCCAGCTGTTCTCAGAAGAAAGTGTTTCCGTAAGGCTAAATGTGATGAATGCTTGTCATACCAGCACTTGGGAGGTAGAGGTAGGAGAACTGGGAATTCAGAGTATGCTTTGGAGCAAATCTCTTAGAAAACAAAAGTATTTCCATAATAAAAGTTTTTAAAAATGGAAAACCGATCAACTTCAACAAATCATGAGCTATTTTTTTGCATTAAAACAACAACAACAACAACAACTCCTCAGTGGCTGTGTTTCACGCCTGTAATCCTAACTACTCAGTAGGCTGAGATTGCAGTTTGTAGTCATCTGGGGT
This sequence comes from Dipodomys spectabilis, assembly GCF_019054845.1. Lineage (NCBI taxonomy): Eukaryota > Metazoa > Chordata > Mammalia > Rodentia > Heteromyidae > Dipodomys > Dipodomys spectabilis. The sequence continues at coordinate 264,729 of NW_024870784.1, read as the reverse complement.
AGAAAAGTCTGTAAGACTTCACCTCTTCTCCTCCCCTCCAATTAACCAGACTGGAGGTGTGGCTCAGGTGGTGGAGCACCAGCAGAACAAGCAAGTCGAGCGAGTGGGAGGCCCTGAGTTCAAACTCCAGCATCACAGAAAGGGAACAGTAGGGGAAACTAGCCAACCTTTATCTTTATGACAGTCCTCCAAGCCTTATTGAGGAAACTATTTTTATTTTTTATTTTTGGTCAGTCATGGGGCCTGAACTCTAGGCCTGGGCACTGTCCCTCAGCTCTTCAGCTCAAGGCTAGTGCTCTACCACCACTTGCAGCTTTTTCTGCTTTTGTATTGCTAAGGAATGGAACCCAGGGCCTCATGCATGCAAGACAAGCACTCTATCACTGAGCCACCTTCCCAGCCCCTTAAGCCTTGTTGATACTTCCTGATTTCCTTGGTAGAATCCCTTTCCCTGTGGATGTGGGAAGAGGAGCCTGAGAAAGCTTGTGCTCACCAAGGTAGCCTAGGCTTTCTCCTTTGTGCTCTGGGCTGCTGTGACCCTCTATGGGCCAGGGGAGAATCACTGTGCTCCCAAGGAGTTGAAACAGGAGGGTCTTCCTTCCTGGGCATCTCTCAGCCCTTCCATTGCCTCCCAACACGACCCCGCGCTTCATATTCTGTGTCACTTCTTCATGTTGAAATTCTCAAGGTCATTTGAATTGGATTACTTGCAGTGTACACACTTGGCTAACGTCTTTATACTGTGTGTGTGTGTGTGTGTGTGTGTGTGTGTGTGTGTGTGCGTGTGTAGATCTTTTTTTTTAATGAATAAAATTGTTTTTTTGAACTCTAATTTTATTGCCAGATTTGTAATTTTTCTGTGGTTAGTGTTTGTGAGGCTATGCAGCACAGCCCTAACATTTTGTATTAACAGTGGGCTAGCCTAGGGTGGTCCGCTCGCTGGTGTGAAGGGCCTGTCACTTGGCACAGGATCTGTCATTCTTCCCACTTGTGGTGACTGAATTGGTCCCGCTGGCATATTGGATAGTCCTCCCTTACTATCCACTGGGACATGTTTCAAGATCCCACACGATCCCGCATGAAATCACTGATGGCACCAAACCTTAACCTATCCTGTAGTTTTTCCTACTCATGCATACCTAAGTTAAATTTATAATTTGTGCACAGTAAGATAATAACAATGAGTTACCTTAGATCTTTGCAGTGTGCTTAGCAATATGTTAAGATTTTAGTACATGCCTTTCCCCCGCCCCTCTTGCCTAGTGGAGGATTTTCACCTTTTCACTTAAAGGAAGTACTTTATGGCTTCTCCTTGGAACATAAGAATTACCAGCATCTCTACTCTTGTGCTTTAATAAGTAAAATAAAAATCACTAGAACACAGCAGTATGGAAAGTGACCATTGGGTGGGTAGCATATACAGGGTGGATACATTGGATGAGGGATGATTCATGACCCAGGTAGAATAGTAGGATGGCAAGATTTCATGATGCTACTCAGAAAAGCAAGTAATTTAAGACGTACAAATTATGTATGTCTGGATGTTTTCATTACATATAAGAAATTATATTAGCGATTATATATAATGTTATATAATGTGTTTATATATTATATAAATATATAATTATATATAATCACTTTGTATGCACAAATGTACACTCACACTCACACACACAAAACTGGGGCTTGAATTCAGGCTTTGTTCTTTCTAGTGAGTGTTCTGCATTGAGCCATGCTTCTGACCCAGATGGAACATGTTTGGTACCTCTAGACTGGGTGTCTAGGCCAGGAGGCTGAAAACAAACAAACAAAAGAATCCAGAACATTCGTATTTGTCTTCAATCAAGCGTAGCCACAAGTTGCTTCTATTTTTTTCTTTTTCTTTTTTTTCTTTTCAACAGAAATTTCAGCTACTAGTGAGGTTAGTTAAAACAGCAACAAATAGTCACAAAAACAAAACCACAAAACCAACCTCCCTAAAACCCAAACCCAAAATACAAGCAATAAAACCCAGTTTCTTTTTTCTCTCCCCTCTTCTCCCTACTGTATTTGTTTTCCTGAGTCAGAGAGGGCAGTAACGGATGGTAATTTTAAATTCACCTTTAAATTTTTATGAGAGAAAGTGGAATAGGTCACCTTATAAGCTGAATAGATCTTTGGGTGCATCCAGGAGTTTCCAAGCCTGAGATTTTGGTTATGTGGGCAGCAGAGGGCGACGGCACTTGTGACCATAATCAGAGTTTAATGTGGTCACTAAAGGACACCCTCCCTCCCTTCCTCTTTCCCTCCCTCCCTCACCCCCCCCCCCACTCTCTCTCTCTCTTTCTCTCTCTCTCTCTCTCTCTCTCTCTCTCTCTCTCTCTCTCTCTCTCTCTCTCTCTCTCTCTCTCTCGCTAGTCCTGGCGATTGAACTCAAGGCCTGGGTGCTATCCCTGCTAGCACCCTGCTACCACTTGAGCCACAGCTCACCTTCATGGTAGTTTAATGGAGATGAGAGTCTCACCAATTTTCCTGCCAGGGCTAGCTTCAAACCATGATCCTCAGATCTCAGTCTCCTGAGTAGCTAGGACGACAGGCATAAACCACTGCCACCCAGCTTCTTTTTATTATAATAGACGGCATTCAGAATGGCCAGGGGAGACTCAAAAATCTCCTGGATATATCAGATTATTTCCCACAGAATTTATACTTCATACAAAAGAATCCTTCAGGGTGAATTGTTCCCTTTTCAACAAAACCAGGGGAAAGTAGTACAAAATAACTATGTTTAAAGAACATTTGCTAGATTCTGTCAATAAACAGTGAAGCTTGTCATATCACTCAGCAGTGTGCAAGCCAACAGAGTAATAAATACTAATAAAAAAAGTTCAGATTCTCCATTTTTATAGAAAAGCAACCATGAGGCCTTGTAGTTTAAGCACCTTGGTCAAAGTCAGAATTCAACATACTAACAGGTGTTTTGTCACAGGAGGTGTGGGCATGGGCTATTACCTCCCATATGGAGGTGACTTCCCAAAGAAACATTGCCTCCAGGATCCTGTGATAAATGGCCTGTAGCAAATGCAGTAGCTATCTTTGCACTTTTTTATTTCTTAGAAAATGTTGCTAATTTACAAACAAATGGTTGCATTTAATTATAGACTTATTATAGACTTATTGCATATATACTGATATATGTATATGTATACATGTGTAAGTATATCAGTATGCATACTGATATATGTGATATATATACATAGCTATCAATATATGCAATATCTAAGTATTTATAAGTATTAAGTATATATATGTGACATATGAGTATTAAGGTATATATAGTATAGCAGCATATATGTGTTGCATATATATATACATGTAATATATCAGATTATATAAATATTATTATAGATATTACATAAATATATATTTCTTGAACATAGAGCCTTGTGCTCTCCTCTGGCTTTTTCACTTAAAGCTGGCGCTGTGCTTCTTGAGCCACACCTTTACTTCTGGCTTTTCACTGGTTAATGGGAGATATTGCGTCTCATAGACTTTTCTGCCCCTGCTGGCTTTGAACTGTAGTCCTCAGATCTCAGCCTGCCGAGTGGCTAGGATTATAGGCGTGAGCCACCAGTGCATGGCTAGGAATATGTAGAGATTTTGAGTCGAGACTTATTGATTAGTTTTGAATCAGGAAGCTGCTGTATCATGGCTGTTTTCTTGTGTGGATTCAGGTTGATCAGACTGTCGACAGCAGAAAAGCCTGAACAGATTTTAAATTTTACAGTCTCCACTTCAGAGTGTATTAGAAGTTGTTGGCTAGCTGCTATTGTAATGTCCATGGGACACCTTATCTTTAACACCCTTCATATAAACACTGGTCTTGCTTCTGGGAGCTGCAGAGGTTAGAATTGATTTTTATGAAATTTTTCACTTAATGAAATCTCATCAGTTTTTATCCTCTTGGCTCTTTTAGTATGAGACCGAGGAGGGTCTGAGGATGAACAGTTTGGTGAGACTGTGGTTTTACTTCAGTTTCTTTTTGGCTTGTGGGAGTCTGTCTCCCATGAGGTCCAGCTTTTATGAAATATGTTCTAAATGACTTGAATGGGATCCAGTTCTGTCTGATGTTTTCTATTATGTAACCAGTCAGATTTATGTTGCACACGATGAATTTCAAACCCCACTTTTTAGGGGATTTGCAAGAAGGCCTGGGATGCTCAGAGCCTCCTAGAGAATGAAAACTTGGAAAGCCACAATAGTTCAGGACTCATTATAGAAACCACAGCTATAAAATAGGATTCTTTTGATTCTTATTGAACATCAGAAGTGATATTTCAGAAGCTAAAAGATATTCAGACCTGATGGACCACAGGAGTCTGGTATCTAGGGAGTTTGTTCCGGTGGGGGGTGGTGATTGCTTATGTTGATGGCATTGAAAGTGGCCGTTGATGGTCCAGTGGGGCTTTTTCTCTGGCACATTTGCAGGGAAGGGAAGGGAGGCTCAGAGCAAAAATGTACCAGAAGGATGTGAACATGTACCTCTATGAGCTTAAAGTTGTCCTTTGGTACCCAGTAAAGATTGCTTTCAAGACCCATCTTGGATATCAAAATCTACATGTGTTCAGATCTCTGGTATCAAATGGCCTAGTATTTGTATAGTCCATATATATCTTCTTATATACAGAAAGTCTCATCTAGATTGTGTACAACTGCTAACATAATGCACATTGCTATGTAAATAGTTATGTTATACTGCTTAGGAAATATGACAAGAAAAAGTTTGTACACATTTAGGACAGATATAATTGCTTCCCTCTCCCCCCAAGTATTTCTTTTATCTGCATTGATGAATTGCCAATACAGAGCCCATAGATGTAGATGGTAGTCTATACCTTTTAAGATTATTGTTTTAAAAATTTGATTTTATTTTGATGATAGTTTAAAATTCTACCATGGGGATATATAGCAGAATGGCTTGTGTACTAGGTGGTAAAAAGTGTTTTAGGCTGTGGAGTAGCACAAAGCAATTGTTATATGGGAAGAGATTGTCTCTCTCTTACTGTTTTATAAATACCTGGGGAGCTGGCCCTGAAATGTCTGTTCCTTGTTTCTTGTCTGTTTTGTGGTGGTTTTTAATTATTTCCACTGACAGAAAGCACTGGGGAAGGGCATAGGCCTGGCCATGCCCCACACGGAGCTCTTCCTAACCCGTTCATTTCCAACCTTCCTTCTCTTTGTTTTTTAGACTTAAAGCTGGGGGGTGAGAGAGGAGTGCCTATGGCTTCTACTTTTCAGGTCAGCATGTTCTCTGTTTACATTGTTCCAACTTGGTATTGATCCGTTCACTACTACACTGGAGCAAACCTAACCAATCACTGACGATTTCTTCCAGACCTGTATAAGTCTGTATATCCTGGTAGAAGAGTATATCACCACTCTCAGATTATTTTCCTTCCTAAATTGAAGGAAATTGTTAAAATGCAGAATTTTAGGGTCCTGTCTTTAACAAACATGTTTTCCTTGATCAAACTTGAGTCTGGCTCCTCTCAGTCCTTTTAAAAACATTATTTTATTTGATATGAAGTAATTGTACAAGGAGGTTACAATTCTATATGTCAGGTTGTGAGTACAGTGCACTTTGATCGCTCTCACCCCTTCCATTGCTCTCCCGTATTTTTCCACCTTCCATCCTTACTCTCATTATGTAGTTTTTTTTTTTTTACATATGCCATTTAATACCATGACTATTTTATGGAGCCTTTTTTGGGGGGTGGCCTGGACTTGGACCTTGATCTTATCTTCTCTTTGGCCCACTTAGTTTAGTCTTCACAAAGAATCTTACCATGCTAACCTCTACCCTCTGTCTGAAGACATTCCTTATCTTTCACCTTTGACCTAGAGATTATCTTTAGCAAGAATCCCATTAGGCTAACTTAGCAAGAGTCTTCAGTCCCTTGATGTTTTATCATAATAATTTTTATCCACTGGTTCCCAAACTGTTCTTTGACTACAAATTCTGTCCTACCTTTGCTATATTCAGAGTTGTGCTCAGTCAAGTCAGCCTGTCCATTTATTTTATTTATTTATTATTTTTGTTGGTCATGGGGCTTGAACTGTGGGCCTGAACGCTGTCCCTCAGCTCTTCAGCTCAAGGCTGGCACTCTACCAGTTGAGCCACTATACCACGTCCGGTTTTCTAAGTGTTTTATTGGAGATAAGAGTCTCACAGACTTTCCTGCTCGGGCTGGCTTTGAACTGCGATCCTCAGATCTCAGTCTCCTGAGTAGCTAGGATTACAGGCGTGAGCCACCAGTACCCAGCTGAACATGTGCATTTATGTGTATAATGGATTTGATCTGTGTCACTCTTACCATCGGCCTTTCCCTCCTCCATTTATCCCCTCAGCCTTCAGAGCCCCATTTTCACACGTGTGCATTTATATCATGACTGTATTTGCTTTCCATAATTCTATGAAGGACTATGAAGACCTGTTTGAGCTTGTAGAAGAAATGATTTGAGCAAATTGCAGTTGTAAGGAAAAAAACTAGATGGTGTGTGCAGAGCCTTTCAATGAAACTTTTCTTATTTCTTTTTTGAGCTTTATAGTTCTTAATACTGTTTATTGCTAAGATACTGGAAAATACGATACAACATGCTGGATGCTTTCTAGGTTGACTACAACTCTGATGTCAAACAGTATTAGCTGGCATTTGGCTTCTTTTATTTTCTTTTTTCCTTCTCCTTTTGTTTTATTTTCCTTTCCAGTTTTTTCCTCCTTGCCCTGACTTTCTTTCGTATGGTGGCTTGAACTCTGGCCTTTACACTTTCCTTATTTTTTTTCCCCTCAAGGCTGGTTCTCTACCACTTGAGCCACACTTCCATTTTCAGCATTTTGCTGGCTAATTGGAATCTCAGATTTGTTTGTCTGGCTGGCTTTGAACTGGGATCCTCAGATCTTAGCCTCTTGAGTAGCAGGATTACAGATGTGAGCCATGACACCAGGGTTTCTGATTTTCTTTTTCCTTCATTCTTACAACTGTAGGAGGTTTGAGTACTATTTTATCCAATGAAGGAAACTGAGGTAGAGAGAAGTCAATAGCTACAAGGTTACAATGCCAGTGATCAAACCTGTTGACCATCAGAAGCAGAAGTAATCCAGGGTTTTGTTCTATCTTAGTTGCCATTACATTCTTGCACATCCAGTGATTCTTAGAGAGAGCTGCCCCTTCTCCTTTTACACATAGATTATGTGACTCAGATGGTTATGGTTTCTGGGTTAGCATTCAGGGCTGCCAGTGTTTTAGGATGTGGGTAACATCAGCTCTATTTCTTAGCTATCTTTATGGTGTACCACATGCTCAGATAGAATAGGGACCTTGTATATGGTAATGACTGGACCACTAGAGTTTCTTTTGGGGGTCTTTTGATAGGATCTTACCATTCTGATGACATTTTGGGAGTTTACATAGTATTCTTAGGGATCAAGAGAAATGGGTCTCTCTCTCTCCCCTCTCATTATACCAACCCCCTTTTCCTTACCAGCTTACTCTTGAAAGCTAATGAAACAGCAGTTTGTTTGCTATGCTGCGGTTATTGCTTGTCCTCACAAATGTTCATGTATTGGGACTCTGGTCCTTAGAGGTGAAGTGGGGTCTCTAAATATTTTGCCAGTGCTGGCCTTGCATTGTCATCCTCCCTGTCTCTGCCTCCTGAGCAGCTGGGATTACAGATGTGAGTCATTGTCCCTGGTTTTCCTGTCTTTTACGCAATATTCTATATTTGCCAAGTAAATGGTCCTGACTTTAATGGTCTGATGTTAGCAGTTCTTTTCACTTTATGATGGCAGTATGAATTCAGTAGAAACCATGCTTTGAATTTTGCATTTGACTCCTTTCCTACATAGCGACATGTAATTCAATCCTCTGACTTGATGCTGAGCCAGCAGCCAGCCAGGCGACAATCATGGAGGAAACACCTGGTCTTCACAGCGGGCTGTGTTGCTAAGCTCTGCTGGGCAATAGGTTAGGTATATTAAGTGCATTTTAGATTTCACATATTTCTAATTTATGATGAGTTTGTCAGGATGTCGCTCCATTGCAAGTTGAGGATCATAGGTAGTTAATTCAGTAGTTATTTATTGTGTGCTTTCTTTGGGCCAGGCCAGAGACCATTTCTGGAGGAAACTTTCCTCTGGAATACCACAGAATATACCTGGGAAGAACAGCCATCCCTGTCCTGGTGTCTTGACTTCTCTCTGGAGAGACTTTCCATATGGCACCTCTGCATTTAGGAGTGGGAGGATGGGATGATGCCATGAACCATCAGCAGGTGAAAGTACCACTGAGGTTATACAACTTGTTAGAAAGTAGGGAAACCAGCCTGGTGCCAGTGGATCATGCCTGTCATCCTGGCTACTCATGAGTCGGAGATCTGAAGACCCAGGTTCAAGGCCAGCCCAGGCAGAAAAAATCTGTGAGACTCTCCAGTTAACCACCCAAAAGATGGAAGTGAAGGCGTGCTTCACGTTGATAGAATGCGAGCCTTGAACAGAAAATACCGAGTGAGAGCAGAGCATGAAGACCTGATTTCAATCAAGCCCCAGGACTGTCCCCCCCAAGTTAAAAAAATATATATATAATCTAAAATAGAAGTTAAGAAAACAAAGCAAACAAAATGGCTAGACATTTAGAGATGTGAAGCTTCAGTTACCTGGTAAATTCTAATACATAGAGTAGTGTATTCCTGACTCTTTGATCAGTACATTTGGTCTGTGTATGTACTCTTTTAAGTTGTGTTGCTTCAGAATGTAAGTCAATTATCACCTTCGTCTTAAAGCATAATTAAAATGTCTCTTTTCAGCCATCAGGGGATCATTGCTTTTTTATTTGCTGCCTCCTCTTCATATGTTCTGAGGAATTTTCCAAACTTTCATAAGCACTAGCTCGCCTTCCGACTAACAGAATGAATTATAAAATGCAATTGCCCTTGAAGCATCAATCAGATGACGCCATCCATTTGCAGAGGTTTTATTGCAAGTGGTGAAACTGACATATTTGTTTTCATTCTCCTAACACCCACTTTACTCCATTTAATCATTTGAATGTTGTTAATTTGAGATCAAGACACATTTCAGAGGAGTTTGGCTTTGAAGAACAAGGTAAATTTGATTCTTATGCAGAGTCTCTAATGAGACCAATAACTAGAATTGGCATTGTTTATGCTGGCAAACCCTCTCTTCTTTGTTTCATTCCTTCTTTCTTTTCTTTCTTTCTTTTTGTCTGTATTGGGGCTTGAACTCAGGGTCTGGGTGCTGTCCCTCAGCCTGTTTGTGCTCAAGGCTAGCACTCTACCACTTGAGCCACAGAGCCACTTCCAGCTTTTTGAGTAGTTTATTGGAAATAAGAGTCTCATGGGGACTTTTCTTCCTGGGCTGGCTTAGAACCTCGATCCTCAGATCTCAGCCTCCTGAATAGTTAGAATTACAGGTGTGAGCCATCAGATCTCCCTCCCTCCCTCCCTCCCTCCCTCCCTCCCTCCCTTTCCCTTCCTCCCTCCCTCCCTCCCTCCCTCCTTCCTTCCTTCCTTCCTTCCTTCCTTTTTTTTTTTTGTCTGTAATAGGGTTTGAACTCTTGGGGCCTGGGCACTGTCCCTGAGCTATTCAGCTCAAGGTGAGTGTTCTACCACTTGAGCCACAGCACCACTTCTGGTTTTCTGGTGTTTTATTGAAGAGTCTCACAGACTTTCCTGTCTGTCTGGCTTTGAACCGCGACCCTCAGATCTCAGCCTCCTGAGTAGCTAGGACTACAGGCTCTTGCTTATTTCTTAAGAGCCAAGATCAAGAAGACTAGCAAGAGATACAACAGCTCTGACGAGATGGGCTTCCAGTTTCTCTAGCTAGCATTCAGTTGCTTCAGTTGCTTACTTATCTGCCTGATCCTCAGATCGCAGTCTCTTGACTAGCTAGGAGACACCTAACCCATTAGTTTTAATTGATGACCCTCAGATCTTAAACAAGGTGTATATTTTTTCCTATGTAATATCGACCATGTTGGTTTCAGACCTTGGGCCTTACAAACCTCTTTTTCTTTCTATTCTGATGAATTTTTTTTCTTAGGTAATTTACACTAGAAAATGGGATGCAAAACACAGTTTTCTGAAGAGTAAGGTTAAGAAGCTATGTTGGCCTTCACTGTGGAAACAGAATGTTAGGGCAGTCTCAGACGCGTACAGCCTTTGATGATATGGCTTACTAAGGGACCTGAATGAGTTTATGATTCAGTTCTTAGGTTGAACTCTATGCCTTTAAGGCTTTAAGATCATAGTTCATATTCTCTTTAGAAATGGACTGTAGTTGAGTTTCTTTCCTTCCTTCACAATCAAGGAACTAACTCTGACCCAGTGTTAACATAAATCAAGCTTACGTTTTTATAAACCATAAAATTCCAATATGGATGTTTTCTAACATAACCTAAAATGAGCTGAAATTTATGGCTTGGGATCGTTTGCTTAGTTCTATTAAAAACAGAATGATTCCATGGAGCCAAGGTCTGTGTAGGCAGCTTTTCTTTTGGGACTAGAAATATAGTGGAGAATTGGCTCTTTCCTGGTGAGCCCAAAGTTTCCAACAGTACTCTCTGTACACACATTGTGCCAGTCTCACATAGGAGCCTGTTAGAAATGCACAATCTCACTCAGGCCGCACTCTGACCAGCTAAACCAGAACCTTCATGTACACAGGGTGCTTGACTGTCTTTTTATGATCCTGAGGTCTGAGGGGCTGTCAGATGTACTCTGCACTCAACACTGTACATCTTTTGCCGCTCCTTTCTTACTTCTTGTTAGGACTTGGTTTTGGGAAGAAGCAGATTTGTGTGGTGGCCTCCATTCTATTGATCTGTATACTGAGATGTGTTGAAATTCTCCAAATTCCTTAGAAGCACTGATTCTATTGTGAAGTCGGATCAAGCAAAGCCTGCTCTCTTTGTCTTTATTTTCCTGTAGTGTGCCTTTTTAGAGGGCTCTGGAGTGTTTCCTATTAGTTCCTGCAGCTCTTGTGCAAGTGGGACCTGAGGGTTTCTCAGGCATATGAACTGCTCTGAGCGGAGGGTGTTTTTCATGGGTGTGATGGCTGATGATCCTAATTGTTTTCTTCTTTTTATGATGTCCCTATAATAATCCAACATTGCTCATTTGCCAGATTCCCAGTCAGGTTCTATTAAGAGATAGTTTTCTTAATGCCAGCTCTGTGGGTGTTTTTGTTTTGTTTTGTTTTTGCCAGTCCTAAGGCTGAACTCAGGGCCTGGGCACTGTCCCTTAGCTTCTTTTACTTTCAGTGCCACTCGTGGCTTTTTCTGTTTATGTGGTACTGAGGAATCGAACCCAGGGCTTCATGATGCTAGGCAAACACTCTGCTACTAAGCCATATCACTCTATGTTTTTAAATTACATAGTTGTTTCTTATAATGATAAAATCTACTGTATTTGTCTCTTCTGGCTCAACCTTTTGTTTTCCATTTTTGATTTTCTTTTTGCTGGACCTGTGAATGTCTTTACAGGCCGTCTTCACATCTCTTATGGTAGCCTTAGGTTAAATGTTTTAGGTATACACTTACTGAGTAAACAATATAAATTTTTAAATGCTTCTAATGCATGTTATTGCTGAGTCAGGGTCCAGAATGAATATTTTAAGTGTTGTCATGTCAGTTCCTGAATGTGCTGGCTCAGTAGTTTCCTTACAAGGACTGCCAAGGATTTAAAAAAGTTCAAGAAGGATCAAGGTGAATCTTCTGTTCTTTGACTACTCAGTTAAGATGGTACATCAAGTTCAGGATATGTCACCTTTTACTCTGAGCACTCCGTTGTTGAGTGATAATGCATCGCTTGCCTGTGGTCCCAGTGAATGTTTTCATTGTTTTATTGTACTTTTAAATCATGTTCTCACAAGGCGCCTGTGGCTCCTGCCTGTAATCCTAGCTACTGGGTAGGCTGAGATCTGAGGATCATGGTTACAAAGCTCACTCGGGCAGGAAAGTTTGTGAGACTGTTCTCTCCAATAAACTACCAAAAAAGTCAGAAATAGAACTGTGGCCCAAGTGGGAGAGAGCTAGCCTTGAGCAAAAGAAGCTCAGAGACAGGGTCCAGACCCCAAATTCAATCCCTAGGACTGACATTAAAAAAAAAAAAATCAAGTTCTCATGCACTCAAGTGCAGGTTAAGAGAATTAGCAGTAGCAACCCAAGAATAGTTCCCCTTTTGAGTACTGCCCTTGTCCACAGAGCGCTTAATCTGTGCTGTCACTGAACCTCAATTTTATATCTGAGTGAGAAGGCTGGAGGAATCCAGTTAGAAGGTCTTAGGTAAGGTGAAGGAAAAGCTGACTCTAGAGCAGCTGCTTCTCCGGGATGCTCAGGGATGCTGGCCAGCCCTGGGCTTCTAGGTCACATCTAGGGGAGGCCAGGAGAGACATAGAGCAAGCAATCTGCACACACTTTCGGCTGGGGATGACTGGGATGGACCACTTGGTGGGGGGTTGGCTTCAAAGCTGCCAGAGTGTGTGACCTTGATTCCCCTTTCTTTCCTTCAGCTCCAGTAAAAGCTGAGCAGGTTCTCAGAGGCCTTGGTGCCCTGCTAAGACTAAAGAGCCACTCTCGGCGAGGCGAGCTCTGTGCAGAGTCCGGAGCTGTTGGTGTTTGCCAGCATCTTTCTTCTCGGGCACTGTGTTGCTCTGTATTTCCAGGGAATCTCCCAACAGAAGGTGGTTTCTTGCTTTCCTTTTTATTTAGGGTGACCCCTCTCCCCCTACACTTACTGTGAACTTTTCTGATAATAGCTTCCATGGAGTTGGCTGAGAAACTGCAGAGAGCTCTCTTTTCATGTTGTGCCCTGTGCTGGCCCATACCAGGATGGCCGCTGCGCTTTGTGCGTAGCTGTGGGCTAGGGGAGGGTGGCTGCCCTGGCCTGTTCTGCAGTCTGTGCTAGGAGCTGGTCATGTATCCTGAGTCTACTGCACTTGCATTTTGTGCATTCCTTCAAATTGGTCCCTTTGCTTTTGTTGTGCCCTTCCCCCTCTGTCCCATACTGTAGCCAGAGGCCATCTGTTAGGTCATGTGGTAGCACTTGGTTCAGTACCTTCTGTGCTCCTGAGACCCCAGCTAGGGAGGTCCTGGTGACTTCAGCCCCCTTTACTAATTGCCCTTGCTCCAGCACACAGCCTTGATGCTGCTGTTCCCTTTGCCTGGAACTCTTCCCCTAACTAGAGTACCCTGGGCAGATGTGGGCCTTTCAGCCACACTCTCCCTAAGGGTCTTTTTAGTTTTCCTTTTTGGCACTTCTGGGGTTTGAACTCAGGACCTTGTGTGTACTTGCTAGGCTGGTGATACCATTGAGCCATGCTTTCAGCTCTGTGTTTCAGTGGTTTTAGTTAGCATAGGTTCTCATACTGCACCAGTGTGCCATTGAGGATCACAGGTGCATACCACCATGTGTAGCCTCCCTTTAGGGAGACAAAGTCTTGCTAGCTTTTCTATTCAGGTTTGTCTGGCTCCAAAGTCCTCCCATCTCAGCTTCCCAAGTGGCTAGGATTACAGAGTGAGACATGGTGCCCAGCCCTGAAGGGTCCTTTGAAAAAACCTACACATCGCTGACTGTAGGTCACAATGGGCGATGGGCCCTGTCTTCTATACTGTGCTCGATGAAAGAGCTTTCTCCCGGGGTAGGAGAATGTCTTTCACAGGTCGTTCATTTCAGTCCCATGACGGGTGGTGACTTGGCTCCAGCCAGGATTTTTCCTTGGATCGTTTTAGATGCGAATTGGCTTCGCTTGGGCACCACAAGGTGGCCTGAGATAGCCTAAGAAGTCCTGCAAGTTGCAGTAGTGTGAGAAGATTCCTGCAGCGCAAGCCACGAGGTACGCTTAGACCCTGAGACCTTTTTGGAAAATTCAAATCTCTAATTAGTAATGGGTACAGAGAAATATGGCAAGACATTTGTAGTGAACCAAACTCCTATGTTGATCTTGATTTTTATGAAAAATATTTAGGCCTCACAAATCAAATGAAGGTTAATAATATTCCTGGGTTTAGGGACATAGGTTTTAGATAGAATTCAAACATCTGTATGAATGCTCGGGGTCAGGTCAGGAGCTGTGAATGGACCGCGGTATGCTTGAAGCAATATTTCATGTTGGGTCTGATCAGGTTGTCAGCTGTAGATAATGGTGACATCTTAATGTCCTCTTGTCTCTCAATGTTTTCGTTCTGTTCCTTCATTTCTGACTTTCCTGAGTCTTCACCAGTTCCATTCTGGGTATGAAGCAGTGGGGTTGGTACTGGGGTGTCCTGGTGAGCCTTGTGTCCAACAAGCTTATAGCTTGCTGGAGAATGTACGTGTGATCACAAGCATTTATGACATGAGTCAGAGGGGAAGCCAAGTGGGTGGGAGCCCTGAACGAGATGATGGCTTTTGTACAGGGATTAATTTTTCATTTGCGGAATATAAACACTCGAAGTAGACTCTGTAGGGTACATAGGAGTTTTGCAATAATCTAGAGGCTCAGGGTGGGGAAGGGATGAGGAGAATGTGGAGTGTGATGGTCAAGGTGTGGCAGAAGAGCGATTGTTCTGTGAGGCCCTCCTCCCATTTGTTTCATGTGGAGTGCTCATTTTGTACAAGATTAAGTTTCACAAATTCAAGGAGACCCTCTGTGTTAGAAGAGTCACAGAATTTTCTCCATCTTTTTTTTTAAAGTATAATTTTATTGTTATTATTAAGGTACTGGAACTTGAACTTGGCATGGGCGCTGATCCATAGTTTTCTCACTTAAGACTGGCATTCTACCACTTGAGCCACTTCTCAAGGAGTGTGTGTGTGTGTGTGTGTGTGTGTGTGTGTGTGTGTGTGTGTGTGTGTGTGTGTGATTAATTAGAGTTAAGAGTCTCACAGACTTTCCTGTCTGTGCTGGCTTTGAACTGTGATCCTCAGATCTCAGCCTTCTGAGTAGCTAGGATTATAGGTGTGAGCCAATGGTACGTCTTAACATTCTCCATCTTCCAGAGGCATGTTGTGAGGTAGGGTACACATACTTCCTATTTTTATGGAGCATCTGATCACCATCCCACACAAAATTATCTCACGGACTGTTTGCTGAAAATGTGTTTTAGAGCAGTTTGCAGTTGCAAGTTGATGGTAGCCTTCTCTTACTCCTGCGGTGGTGTGTGTCCATGGTGCATTTTGGGAATATCTTGGTTTGGTTGATGTATTTGTTTAGACGTGACCTTTTCCTGGTTCCTCTTCCCTGGGTTTTTGCCTGCTGAGGAAATGATCCTCAGATCCTTTCCATCTGCACTGGTGGCAACAGAAAAGAGATTTTTGTATTTTCTGTGGTCCAGGTCCAACCCAGACACCTGTCCTTCAGAGACTCATATTGTTCTGTTGCTGTCATTTCCTGATGCAGAGGCCTTTTTATTTTCTAGTTCTGGAAGTCATCAAGTTGGATGTGAGACAAGGAGGAGGCGGTGGAGGGTCCCTGGCTGATTCAGGACTCTCTTATTGATTGCTCACTGGATACAGAGCATGGGTCTTTTTTCCTGCCTCCGTCCACCATTGGACCCTAACTGAAGCCTAACATTGGCCCTCTTGGGAAACCTTTTCTATTTGTGGATGATTCATTCTGAGAGCTTTGTGCAATCTTTGAGATTCTCCGCTGTTAGGTTTGAGAAAAAAAAAAAAGGCAGCTTCTCTTTTAAGTCTGATGACAACCATGTGCAGGTGTGTGTGTGTGTGTGTGTGTGTGTGTGTGTGTGTGTGTGTGTGTGTGTGTGTAGTAGTAGTAGTAGTAGTAGTAGTAGTAGTAGTAGTAGTAGTAGTTGTCATAATCATAGCATGTATTTAGGCTCCTTTTGTGGGCACTTGACTGTTAAGAAAATCCATATTAGGACAGGAACCTTTACATTTGGATCTTTTAATGTTTGGTGTCCTAATGTTGCAAAGATAATGAGTTCTGATCATTTTTTTTCTGCCTCTCTGGAACTTTCTGTCCTGTGCTTTTGGAATGGTAGAATCTATAGAGCTAAAATACCGAGGGCTTTGCTCTGGAGAGAGCCACTGGTGGGGAATGTAGACCCAAACTGAAGAATCAGATTATAACTCCCATCCCCTAGGGGTGCTTTGCACATCCAGATGTTGAACTGGTCAGGTGCTGTAACCCTTGATGGTGTTGCAGGAAGTTTAGTGGAATTATGCAACCTTGGGGCTGAATTTCCACTACTAGGCAGGATCCCTGTGTAGGAGACAGCACTTGATTTGTTGCTTGCTTATACTTCGCCTGTGGCTTTTCTAGAACTAGGTCTAACTAAGTTGATGTCAAGGAGAAGTGGGTAAATGATGGGGGTTTGGCTAGCTTTAGATGGATTTCATCCTTTTTTGGGTTTAATTTTTGTCCTGGTACTAGGACTTGAACTCAGAGCCTTAAACTTTCACTTGGCTTTTTCACTGAAGGCTAGTGCACTTACCACTTGAGCCATACCTCCACTTCCAGTTTTTTTGCTAGTTCCTTGGTGATAACTGTCTCTTGGATTTGTCTTTCTGAGCTGGCTTTGAACTATGATCTTCAGATCTCAGCCTCTCAAGTGAGATGATAGCAGTTTTATACCGTCACTTCCTCAGGAACACAAAGACTGGGGCAATAGTGGGTAGAGCAGGAAAAAGTGCGGGTCAGGAAGACATGCTGAACAGGAAGAGGTGCAAAGCCAGGGGACAAGGAGGATGTGATTGGTCTATGTGGGGAGACCTGCTTACCTAGGAACAGTTATGTATGAGAAAGGTATTGGGCATCATCTTGTTTCTTGTTGATTGATTTATTTTTATATAGTGTGGAGTATTTAATTCAGGGTTCTTTCACTTGCTAGGCAAGCATTCTACCACTTCAGCCATGATCCCAGTCCTTTTCCTTTTAGTTTATTTTTAGTTATGGTCATGTGGTACCTGTGTTTGGGCTAGTTTGGGACAATGATCCTCCTACCTTCAGCTCCCTAGTAGCTGGGATTATAGGTATGCAACCACCACACTCAGTCCTAGGCTTGTTTCTTAAAGGAGCAAGTGAAACACTCTGGGACTGTCCAATCCCTCATTACCTAGAGAGTTGTCTCTCCCTATCCATTATCCATGGATTAAAAGCAGCCAAGGTATCCAATTTAGAAAAAAAATACTAAATTGCTTCTGTACATAAAATATGCAGAATTTTATCCTTGTCATTTCCTCCTAAATAATACAGTATAACAAGTATTTACATAGCATTTCCATTGAGGTGTTACAGCAATTGAGACATGACTTAGAAGTGTACAGAAGCATACGCATAGGTTGTATGTAAATACTGAATGATTTATATAAGGGATTTGAGTGTCCCTGGGTTTTGATGTCCCAGGAGGGTCCTAGAACAAATTCTGCACTGAAATTGAGAGATAATTATATTTATACTTGGTGCCCAGAGGTCGGACAACTACAGCCTGTAGATCAAATCTGTGTTACCTGATTTTGTAAATAAAGTTGATTGTAGCCGGGCGCTGGTGGCTCACGCCTGTAATCCTAGCTACTCAGGAAGCTGAGATCTGAGGATCGAGGTTCAAAGCCAGCCCGGGCAGGAGAGACCTTGAGACTCCTATCTCCAATAAACCACCAGAAAACCGGAAGTGGTGCTGTAGCTCAAGTGGTAGAGCGCTCGCCTTGAGCTGAAGAGCTGAGGGACAGCGCCCAGGCCCAGAGTGCAAGCCCATGACCGACCAAAAAAAAAAAAAAAAGTTGATTGTGTCTGTGCATCTGTTGCTCACCTGGCAGCCTGGGTGGCTCTCAAAGCTTGAAATATGTCCTCTTTCATTTATAGAAACGTTTACTTTCTCTCCATAGTGACTTCTATTCACCCAGAGAAGCACATCCCCTTTATTTAAAATCTCTAGTTTTAGTATTTGCTGCTTTGTATTTATTATTATTAAAAATTTTTTGGGGGGGGGGGCGGTTGTGGGGGGGCGGTCATACAGCCTGAACCAGAGTTCAGTGCCTGGGCACTGTCCCTCTGCTCTGCAGCTCAAGGCTAGCGCTCTACCACTTGAGCCACAGTGTCACTTCCGGCTTTTTTTTTTTTTTTTTGCTTATGTGGTGCTGAGGAATGGAACCCAGGGCCTCATGCATGCCAGGCAAGCACTCTACCACTGAGCCACCTTCCCAGCCCCTATTATTATTATTTTTAGCAGTACTGGATTTTTGGAACTCAATGCTTGATAGCAATCAGTCTAACTCTTGAACCACATTCTGGGCCCTTATTGCTTTAGTTTTTTTTTTTTTTTTTTTTTTAGATAAGGTCTTGTGTTTTGGCCTAGAGGAGGCCAGGGACTTTGATCTTCCTATCTTTGCTGCTGAGAGGTTGGGATTATAGGCATGTACTACCATGCCAAGCTTATTATTATTATTATTAATTTTTTTTTAACAAAATCTAACCCATAGCCCTTCCTTGTTACCCTCTTTCTTGGTTCTTGGGTCATTTGTCAAGGGTGTACTATTTCCTTTTGAGACATGTGGAATCATGAGATGGGGTTTACCAATCACCATGGGAAGGGGAGAAGAAGAGAGAAGTTTTAAACACTCCGGGTCTTCAGGATGGCCTGCCCTCCCTGTCAGGAATGTACATCCTCTGAGACCCAATGAACTTTGTTCTTAGTTTTGTTCACAGTTTCATTTTTTTTTAAATCTCCCGTTTATAGTATTGAATGGTTCTGAATGCCTTCGTGCTCCAGTGGACCTTATTTTAGTTGCTATCAGACACAGGCAATCATTGAGCAATTTATTTGCTTGCCAGTGACTTGTTGAACTCACTTGACTGCTGTCTCCCCTCTCCCTGCGTCCTCTCCCATTTCTCTGGTTACCAGCACACACAGAATGTCCTCCCTCCCTGCCTTCCCTGTTCCCCTCTCCCTCTTCCTGTTCTCCTCTCCCTCTTCCCCACTGTTGCCCTCCTTCCATCCCCAGGAATGATTCTCCTCCAGCTGACTCCTAGGACGGGAGGTACTTTCATTTCCCAGGCTGTTTATAGTGCTGGAGAAAACCTGGATGTCTTTTCTCTCTCATAGGAGTCACTAGTCTTTGTAAGTCCCGCTTCAAACAAAAATGTGAACTGTTTGCCCCTCATCCAGCAGTCATCACTGTCGGGACTGTGTCTAACCAAAGAAGGTAGCCTAGGGAAGGGATAGATAGGGGTTTCCTATAGCCAATGGAAATGAACAATATCGCAATTTTTTAAAGAACTGCTAGTCTAGGGAATGAGGAGTAAATGATAAACTTATTTGTCTTCTTAAAGGACAATGAAGAAAGAAGGTGAGCTAACACTAAGAATACTGGACCCTATCAGATTGCTTTTGTGTCTGAGGATCTTAGTTTGTAGATAGGGTTATAGTTTATTCACAGTCTTGTTAAGCAATACATGCTAGTAGAAACTTTCATTCAAGTCCAATTTCTCTGTATTTTGGGAACTTATTCACTGTAAACAAGAAGAATGTTTCCAAATTCTTTCAGAAACTCTTTGGCTCCTTGTAATTTTCAGTCCTTTTAGCTGACTCAGTACAAAGCATCCCTCATTTGGACTTTTCCTTCTAAAAGAAGGTAATTAATTTGCCTACATGGCTCTTGTCTTTCACCGTCTAGATCTGTCCTCTTTTGCTGTATACTGGTGGCTAGTGCCTGCAATCCTACTCAGAACACTGAGATCAGCCAGCCTAGGAAGGGAAGTCCAGCAGACTCTTATCTCCAGAGGACCAACAAAAAGCCAGAGGTGGAAACTGGCTCAAGTGGTTAACTCAAGTGGCTTTGTGTGGAAAAAAAAAACCCTAAGGGTCAGCCCCTAGGCCCTGAGTTCAAACCCCAGTCTGGGCAAGATGTGTCATTTCATTGTAAGGGTAGTGATCACCTGGTGTCAGTGGCCTGAATTTTCAGTTGGGAAGCTCTCCTTCCTTTTCCTCTTCTTTCTCTTTGTAGATGATGCTCAATAGAAGATTTTTGATTGCAAAATCAAAACAAAAAAATGCTAGGAAGTTAGACATACAATAAACTGTATGCATGTAGTCTATCTAAATGATCTCAAGTTATGAAAGCCAACCCCCCCATGCTTTTTTCTTTTTGTTCATTTGTGTGTTTCTCTCTGAGATATTGCTATGTGGCTGGCTGCCCTGGAACTTGTGATCCTCTTGCTTATGTCTTCTAAGCGTTGGGTTACAGACATGTGTCACCATACCTTGCTAAAATACCTATTTTTCTTTTTCTTTTTTTTCTAAGAGATTTATGATTTTGCCTGATTTTATGATTTGCTTTTCATGTGGAAGAGGCATATCAAAGCTGCAAGGAAGCTGTACACATGCAAATGTATACATTTTTTTCTGTTTTCATACTGGCATTGATGATTGAACTCAGGTTTGGATGCTGTCCCTTAGCTTTTTTGGTTGAGGCCTGGTGCTCTATCCCTTGAGCCACAGCTCTGCTTCAGGCTTTTTGGTGGCTAATTGGACATAAGAATCTCGAGAACTATTCTGTCCAGGCTGACTTAGATCCTCAGATCTCTGCTTCCTGATGAACTAGGATTACAGCTGAGAGCTACCAGTACCTGGCCTACCTGTGTAAATCTTGAATTCAGACTTTTTTTTTTCAGTTCTGGAGCTTGAACTCAGGGCCTGGGCACTATCCCTGAACTTTTTTTGCTCAAGGCTAGCACTCTACTATTTGAACCACAGTGCCACTTCTGGCTCTTTCTGTTTATGTGGTACTATGGAATCGAACCCAGGGCTTCACGCATGCTAGGAAAGCAGTCTACCACTAAACCAATTTCTAGCCCCCTAAATGTGTAAATTGTAGAAGAGCGCTTCATCTCTTCTGTGTTTATATTAGGCAAGTCAGTCATTCGATTTCTTCAAAATCCTTATGTGGATAAATATGAGCAGATGACTTATTTGAAAAGGAGAGCACTGTCAGCCTTGACCTTGAAATCAGAGTCTGCTCCAGTGTCTCTAGCCATTGACTCTCCTTTGCCTTTAAGCAAGTTTTGCAACCAGTCTTACCACAGCAACTGGACAGCAGTGTTGCCTGGTAAGGAAGATTAGATTCTGGATCCTTTATAGATACACTTAGTTACAAGTTGTTGGGATTTTGGCCAAGGCTTACAGACTTCTTTTCTGTGTTTAGGTCTCACCATCTGTGAACCACATTGATAGTGTATAAATTAATAAAATGCTTTGTAAGCCTAGGGTGCGAGACTTTTAGGGGTGCCAAGAAAAATCATAATAAATGATATTAAACAACTCCAGGGATTTTAGCAGTATTTACAATTTTGGCTTCACGCACTTAGAGGCTTGGAATTATTTTATAAAACTGGCTTGGAAATGGTGCACCAGGCTTCTTTTGCATGGCTGGCAAAATGTCAAAAACCACAAGGGTCCTTGCTTCTCAGAGATGTTGCACAGGAACCCTGGCTGGAGGGGATGGAGTTTTCTCTCTGGAGAAGAACTCTTATTTTCCCCTCACTCTCGCAGGAGTATTGGTGATTGGTGACTATCAATGGACAAGAAGAGGAAAGAATTGTTGTGGCTAGTAGTTTTGGTGGTGTTAAGAGTGGCTGGTATTTTAATGGAGTTATCTGTAGAACTAGAAAAACGAGTCTGACAGCTCAGAGCTCAGGCTTTACCTGAGACTATAGCTGTTTGGAAATCTGTTGAATTTTAAGGTGAAAGGTGAACGAAGAAAGGTGGGGCAGCGTGTCAGCATTCTGCTGACATTTTGTCTGCCTTTCTGGGATTTTATCCAAACCTTTTGATGAGATAATCTTTGGGTTTCAATATGAACTCCCAACAACAATCAGATTGAAAATTGCTTTTAGCCCAGGTCCTCAGCATCTTCTGATAACTTTCTGTCCCTATCTTAAGTAACACGTGTGTCCTTTCAGAATGGGTCTTCTTTTATCTCAGGTTCCTAGAATTTGGAACATAGGTACTTGATCAATGTTTATTGCACCACTGCTGTTACAGTAAGCGAACTGGACAGTTTGTTTACTACATTAGTAATAACAATACAAAACACTCCAAGAGTGTTTGATGTATGGAAAGCTCCTTCTTTTGTGAACCATTACACATAAATAGTGGGATATAGACATAAGCTCATGTGAAAGGGATTTGACTCCTCTGGCAATGAATTATTTATTTCTTATCATTGTCCTGGAGAACTAGTAACAGAGTTTGCTGCCAGGTACAGCGGCTCATGCTACTCAGGAGGCTGAGGTCTGAGGATGGCGGTTTGAAGCCAGAAAAGTCCATGAGGTTTCTATCTCTAATAAACTACTCAGAACAGGCTGGAAGTAGCATTGTGGCTCAAGTAGTAGAGTGCTAGCTTTGAATATAGACAGAATGGCTCAAGGACAGCACCTAGGCCCTGTATTCAAGCTCCAGGTCCAGCAAAATCCAAAAAACAAAAAGCCAAAGTTTTTCATGTTTTGTTTAGTAATGATGATCTAATGATGATTATAGGGGTGAGGTTCACTTTTGTCACCCTTTAAAGAATTAAAGGGCAGGAAAGTGTTTAAAGCTGATAAAGCAAGTTACTTTGAAAAAGAAAGAAAAGGAGTGAAAGGAAACTAAACTCTGAAGAGAGGCTCCAAAGAGGATTCCAATGGAGTTTTTTCAGAGGGTGATTTCTATATTACAAGACTCCTCCCACATCTGGGGCTTTGCCTGCCCAGGGCATTATGGGAGGGAAAAAAATAGTTGAGCAAGAACCCAAGGCACTGTTGGCACAAGAAGACCTTGGTGGATCACGTGTTATCTGCCATGCTTTATGTCCACAACTTTTCATTCCTATCTACTTAACAGTTCCCCTTTCTTTCCCTCAGTAACCTATAGTGATGCTTGGATTTTGTTTTAGAAATCAGCTCAAAAGTGACAATATCAGAGGGGATAACATTTTCTTTTAAAGGAGTCTATTCCTCATCTCTAGAATTCTGTTTGAGATTGGGGTGGAAATGGGGAACAAGCTATGTAAGTAGTGATGTCCAAGGGGGTATGCATAGAAAAAGTTAGAACAATTCTTTGAGTAGGTCTTGTGCTTTGAATTCCATAGGAGTCCAGGTATTTAGGTTTCTGTAACAATCCTGGTGGGGGTTCCTTAGAGAACGCAAGGAGGAAATTCTGATGTTACTTTTTTTCTGTCTTTGTGTCTTGACCAAATGTCTCCTATCTGGACCTGTGTGTTGAGGACAGACACCAGGGAAGGGGTGCTGTAGCAGTATAAGCAAGGACCTCCATCAGAAGTTGGCCCATGAAGGGCATAGGTTGGGGGCATACACTTTTGGACTCTTGGAAGACAACATGGACTTTGGTGAAACTGACCTTGCTGGCCATCTCTCCCAGGACAAGGGAATGTGGTCCTTGAATTGTAGCCAAACATTTTAAGGATTCTACAGTATCAAAGGAAAGGGAACTGTTGGACATCACAAAAGCCATGAGAAGTGATGAGTATTATTTTTAAGAAGCTGGAAAATAATAGAGCTCCCTTGTAGCTATCGCTCATCTTCCTTAAATAATGCATTATCAAAATGAGGGCATTTGCATAGATGGGCATAGTATAATTAACAAAGTCAGGTCATATTGGAATTTCTCCAGTTTCTGCACATACCCTTCCTTTTTTTTTTCTTTAAAATAGAGCACAGTGTAAAATTTGAGCAGTATTTTCTGACAGGCAGGAGAACCTCTGACTAAGGCTATAATATTTTACAGACAGATGGTTTGTAGCATAGTACTGCTCGCCTAACGTGTTTTTTTTTTAAACTCAGCTGACTATTGAGTAGACCATGAAGACCAGCAGCTAAGCTGTAGACCGGAAACCAAGCAGTTTGGTTATTTTCATTTAGGTCTTGAACTCTGAGGATATTATCTTTTTCTTCTCCTTTTTTTAGTTGTTGCCTTTTCAGAGGGAGGATATTTTCTAGAGATAAAGGATAACTCAAGGTCATTGTGTGGTACTGAGAGCTTTTGGAGGGAATGACAAACAGATGTTTTCCCTGGAAAAGGCAGGGGTTTTGATTAATCAGATCAAAGATATGGATGTGGGGACTCAAAGATCAGAGATGCAATTTCATGATAACTTGGAGAGTGGATTTACTTTACAGTACTGGCCTCCCATGAGTTGGGGTGAGGCGTCTGGCTGGCTTGTGATTAATTGCTCCTGCCTTGACGATCCCATCACGCCTGGATGAAGCTTCCAATTAGCCTCTGTCACTATCTGCCCTGGGCTTGAGCTATGTGTGGGAGCGCCTGTCTTCTTGGCAAAGTTAGGAGTTCTTGGAGGACAGAGACTGTCTAATTCAGTTTTGGACTTTTCTCTTCCTTTCTTCCAGTAATAAGCAAGAAGCTTTGAGCAGAAGGGACCTTTATTCCTCTGCTTCTGGCAATTTCCAGATCCTTTATTTTAGCTTCACTCTTTCGTGTATTTTTATTTTATTTTATTATTTTTGTTGTCAGTCATGGGGCTTGAACTCTGGGCCTGAGCACTGTCCCTGAGCTCTGCAGCTCAAGGATAGGGCTCTTCCACTTGGGCCTCATTGGTATATTGCCAGTCTTGGGGTTTGAACTCAGGGCTGGGCACTGTTCTTGAGCTTCTTTTGCTCAAGTCTAGTGCTCTACATTTGAACCACAAGGCCACTTTTCTGAGTGGTTTATTGGAGATTAGAGTCTCAAAGAATCCGGCCTGGCTTTGTACCACAAATCCTCAGGTCTCATCCTCCTGAGTAGCTAGGATTACAGCACCCGAAAGATGGGCCTCATTTTGAAGTGTTTTAGAAACAACATTAAAACTGTCTGAGAACTTGGTAGATTTTCTTCTTCAAAAAAGAGCAAAGGTGGGCTGGGAAGGTGGCTTAGTGGTAGAGCTTGCCTTGCATGCCTGAGGCCCTGGGTTCGATTCCTCAGCACCACATAAGCAAAAAGAAAAAAGCCAGAAGTGGTGCTGTGGCTCAAGTAGTAGAGCACTAGCCTTTAGCTGAAGAGTTGAGGGACAGTGCCCAGGCCCAGAGTTCAGGCCCCACAACCGGAACCAAAAAAAAAAAAAAAAGCAAAGGTAAGTTTGTTTGTTTTATTATATGATTTTTTTTGTTGTTGTTCTGGTTTTTGAACTCCAGTCCTTGTGTTTGCTAGGCAGGTACTCTACCACTTGAGCCACACCTCTAGCCACACCTTTTTGAGATACACAGTCTTGCTTGTTGCCCAGGTCAGTTTGGACTGCAATCCTCCTATGTATATTTCCTGTAGCAGCTGCAATGATAGGCATGTCCCACTTTGCCCAGCCTTTCTGTTAAGATGAGTCTCTTCCCTACATTTTTCTTTTGTCTGGTCTAGCCTGGAGCCACTGTCTCAATCTTCACCTCCCATGGAGCTGGATAGACAGATGTGCACCAAAATACACACCAAATCATTGAGATGCAGTCTCACGAACTTTTTTCCTCACTATGCTTCCTTAGTAGCCAGGATCACAGATGTGAATCACTGGTGCCAGCTTGTTTTTGTTTTTAAAGAAAGTATATGATCACCTGCTAAAACCTGGACAATTATAGAAGTTATGATTTGGGCCCACTTCAGGATTCTGGCTTTTCCAGGGTTTTGGTGAAGGTCTGTGATTGGTGCTGTGTAGCCTCATTTTTCTTGAGACCTACAGGAACACACCTCTAGCTGTCATTTTCCATCATGTTTTCTAATAGAAGCAGAGTGAGAGGGGAAATGTATGTTTAGGCTCATTTGCTGTAGTGCACTGGAAAGAAGTCCACTTATATGAACTCCACTACAACAGACTGACGAGGGAGTGTGTAAACAGATGTACCCTGATGGCCAGGATGTGCAAGGCAGGTCACAGGGAGATGGAGGCAGGAAAATCGGGAAGGCTCCTGGAGCCTGTAACTTCTGCTTTTCTTGGCTAGGCCCAGCCATTCTCTTGCCCCTGCCTGCATGCTTGACCTCACTTCTTAGATTCTCAGACTGAGTACTTGCCAAATGGTCTTGGCACACCATGCTGGGGGCCAGTACTGCACAACTCTTCCTTTAGATAATTGTCTGGGTCTCTCGTGTCTCTGTTCCAAAGTTTTAAGCAAGAGTATGTTTGGCCAACGCTGAGTCATGCATGGTGGGAGGAAGGGGCGTCTTGGACTATGGGTGGTCTTAGACTTGCCTGGGCTGGCTCTCAAGACAGAGGTGTTTCGAGCAATGATTGGCATTGCTTGGAATTGGCATCCCAATAAAGGAACAATTCACTATTGTTTGCACCTGGCTCCCAGTTGTGTTTATATGGGTGTTGGCCATTCCTCTGTGGCCCTGTCTTGGTCTCCAACTTTCCCCAGTTGAAATTTCATTTCCAGGATGCAGAAGGAGGATGAAGTGATGGTAAAGCCTGTTTGTAAGCAATGGAGACTTGGTTGTATTACTACTGACCAGGGACTACAGTTAAGTTGGACTTCAAAAATACATACTTATTGGCCAGTGATTCTGGTTTTATATTCAGGAACATCTGTTGTGTTTTAAAGCCACTAGATAAGAGAAATACATAACAAAATAATGAAAGAGGAGAAGCCTGGGTAAGATCCCCAGGCCTCATGGGCCAGACATGATAGCTGACCTCTGTAACCCCAGCTGTTTGGGAGGTAGACATTAGAAAGATCTTGGTTCAAGGTTGTTCTAGGCAAAAAGTGAGACCCCATCCAAGTCAATAAGTTGGGTTTGGTGGTATGTAATTCCAGCTAGGAGGCATAGGTAGGAGAATTGAAGTCCAGGCTGGCCCAAGTCAAATAATGAGATCCTGGCTAAAAATTACAAGCTATGGTTCAAGTAGTAGAGTACCTGTGCAAGGAACTCAGTTGAAACTCCACTTCTGCCAAAGAAAGAAAGAAAGGAAGGAAGAAGGGGAAAAAGAAGGAAAGAAGAGAAGAAATCTATAGACCTCATTTCCCCACTAGCCAGCAGGCTCACTTGGTAACTGTGGTGTGGTTAACTAAGAGGATTCAGTGAGCTAATCCAGTCCAAGGCACTTTTTTAGGCTTAGGGTCCTGGAGTGCACACAATACACAGAGATCTTTCTAGACCCTATTGTATAATGTCCTACTGCCCTCTTAATTTGAATGTGAGAAGGAGTCATGTGTCCTCATTTCTTCCCATCCCTCTAAGAACCTCATTTAGTTCTTTGGTTTTTAGAAAGGACCGAGTTGCAGACAAGTTAGAGTTTGTGGAGCCATGTGCCCGTACACGACGAACAGCCATTCAAAATCAATAAACATAGCAACATTCCATGAAAAAAGCTTTGTTTCCAGGGCAAATGGTCAGTGAGCTTTATTTGTGTTAAGGGAACAAATAAGACTTGAGAGAGACATTTATGAGCTGATATCTTGGTTTTGATGACCTAGGAAAGGAAGTTCCCATTTGTGTTCAAAGGTCACTTCTTTTGTTTCTATTAACTCAAAGTCAGAAATCTTTATGGGTTTTCCTAAACCTAAATGCCATATTGAATTTCATCGTGGATAATTTAGGTAGCATGTTTTTCTTAATGCTCTGGTTCCTTCATCTCTTGGGCTGCAGCATGTACCTCAAAATATAAAAACCCTTTTATTAGTCAGGTGCTAGAGGCTCACACCTGTAATCCTAGCTACTTGGGAGGCTAAGATCTGAGGTTTGAGATTAAAAGCCAGGCTGGGTAGGAAAGTCCATGAGACTCTTATCTCCAGTTAACCACCAGAAAGCCAGAAGAGGAGCTGTGGCTCAAGTGGTAGAGTGCTAGAGGACAAAGGCTCAGGGACAGTGTCCAGACATGCGCACACACCTCCCCCCCCCCCCCCCCAGAGCCTTTTTAAGGATTTCTGTGTATTCTAACCTTTGCTTTGAGAAATACAAACTTTCAGGCAGGCTTTTGTAAATGAAGAAATGTATTTTTTTTTCTCCAGTGGATTCAGACAATTCATTTGTCAGGCAGAGGAAGCAATTTACATAGCCTTAGAATTTTAAGCAATAATGTGTATAATTATTCAATTTAGATGCCCTAAACTTTAGGTTATTTCTTATTTTTAGCATTAATAGATTATTATGCATCCTAAATCAAGATCTTGTCTGTCTGGAATGGGATGGAGGATATGAGTTAGACTGGGGTACCTTGTATGCATGTATGGAAATGTCACAGTGAACTTTTCCTTGTAAGCTCATTAAGAGTTTAGTTCATGTTTGTAATCCTAGCTACTTAGGAGGCTGCTGTCTGAGCATCACAGCTTGAAGCCAGCCTAGACAGATGAATCTGTGAGATTCTCATACTAATTAACTGGCAAAAAGCTTTTGAAAGTGGAGATATAGCTCAAGTGATAAAGTGTGAGAGCATGAGGCCCTGAGTTCAAGCCCCAATACCAGCACGTACGCAAATTAAGGATCATTTGTTGACATTTCAAAGACAAATCTCTCTTTATTTATAGAAAAATTATATGTGTACTCTGAGGACATAAATGTTACATCTAAAACCTTAAAGGACCAGCTACATTAAAGAATTCATCATAATGAATAGTACTAGCAGTAAACAACCATCTTGGCCCATTACCTTGGGCTTTGCCATTTCTCTTTATAGTGTCTGGCAAAAATGTCTTTAGTTACTAGAGAAGAGACAAGAGCTAGAGATGTTGGCATTTACATCTTTCTTTTTCATTAATTACCCAGGGTAAGTGATCAGCTCCACATTTTCAGACCACGCTAAATGGCTTACGCAAGTGGTTAGTGCCCTTCTTGTTTCGTTTAATTGTAACATGGCAACTTTCCTCCACACTTATCTTGTGTGTGTGTGTGTGTGTGTGTGTGTGTGTGTGTGTGTGTGTGTGTGTGTACTGGGGCTTAAATACAGGGCTTTGCTCTCTCATTTGGCTTTTTTCACAGGGCTTGCATTCTACCACTTGAACCACCCCTCTACTTCCAGAATTTTGGTACAAGAATATCACAGACTTTTCTGCCCAGACTGGCTTTGAACCTGGATCTTCAGATCTCAGCCTCTTGAGTGATTAGAATTAGACCCCAGAATGACGAGTTATGCTGTGGGGCTTGAAGTGAGGTCCTGGACTCTGTCCCTAAACTTTTTTGGTCAGGGCTAAAGCTCTACCAGTTGAGCCACAGCTCAGCTTACTTCCAGTTTTCTGGTGTTAATTAGAGCTAAGAGTCTCAGAGGCTTTTCTGCCAGGGCTGGCATTGAACCAGGGGCCTCAGATTTCAGCCTCCTGAGTAGCTAGGATTACAGACATGAACCACCAGTGACTGACCTACTCTTCATTTTTAGTAGATTACAACTGTGATGGTTTATTTTTATTTTTTAAAAACATTGCCACATTTCCACCAGTAACACAAACCCTTGTGTTTGTGTGGAAAAAACTGGCCAGGTCTTCCTTCAGATCTATTTGATCTTTAGTTACTCATTCAGAAAGCCAGCATAAAAAGTAAGATTGTTTTAGAATTTTCCACGCCATTCTGAAAACAGGTGCTCTCTTTGTGAATTCAAGTGGGGGGAATTTATGTGGTCATTTCAGCCTCATTTCAGGCCTGGCTTCGAAGAACAAAGGCATTTTCTTTGCCCTGAAGATTGACGTTTGCTTGCAGAGATTAGGGACTTCCTGTGACCCCTGGTCCCAATTCTGGGCATGCAGGGGTGGAGGGTGGGGGTCAAAGGAAGCCAGGCCATTGATGCATGTGCAGCCTGTGTGAATCTCTCAAAGGCAAGCTGATGCGTGTGGAGCTATTTATCAGCCATTCTTGTTGCACCCATTGAGAAGTGTGTACCCGCTTTTGTTCTCTGTTCGTGGGCAGCCTGGAGACCTGGTGCTTCTGCTTCTTCTGATCTTCCCTCCTCTGTCCTTTCTCTTCTGCCCTTCTCCTTGCCCCGGCAGAAAGCAGCTCCGCATCTTCACACTCAGATTCCTGGAGTGGAATGAAAGGGGGTCTTTTTGTACAGAGAGGTTTGTCTCACACAGAGCTGCCTTTGACCAGGAGGATTTCTCCCAGCAGACTTAGAACCTAACGGGTTGGCACTCAGCCAGGAGGGATGGCCGTAAATTGTAACTCCAACAAGAGTTCATCACATTCTTTGTTCTGTCTCCTCATTTCTGATAAATTAAACTGAAGCTGCCTTGGTCAATATGATTGTGTGTGTGTGTGTGTGTGTGTGTGTGTGTGTGTGTGTGTGTGTGTGTGTGTGTGTGTGTGTGTGTGTGTGTGTGTGTGTGTTTGGTTTAAAACTCAGGGCCTCTTCGCTGTCCCTTAGCTTTTTCCCTCAAGGTTGGTTCTCTACCACTTGAGCCACAGCTCCACTTCTGACATTTTGATGGTTAATTGCCCTGCCTGGACTGGCTGTGAACCTCAATCCTCAGATCTTAGCCTCCTGAGGATTACAGGCATGAGCCACAGGTACCTGGCTTAAACATTCTTTTAAACCAGAGATACCACACGAAAAGGCATGGAAAACAGAAAGTACTTGAATAGTTAACAATGTTCTGAACTATATAGGAAGAATTATTCCAGCGTGATGCCAATGAATGCTTTGGGTTTTTTTTTTTTTTTGGTGCTAGTGCTGGGAGACTGAACTCAGGGAAGGGATCAGAGCTCAAGTGAGTTCAATTCCTAGTACTCCAGCAAAACAAAACAACCCCACGTGTCTGAAGAGGGAGGTGGGAAGAGGACAGCCAGGAGGGCTTGGTGGAATATCTATTTTAGATAGGGCAGTTTAGAAATAGCGTCAGACCTCCTTTGAAGTAAAATTTTGAGGTCTGTGTGGAGGCCTCATGAGAATCTGGAGAAAGAACATTCCAGGCAGAGCAAGAACAAATATGTGAGAACGGCAGGAAGGGGCAGGTCCCAGGGTCCCAGACCCACTCACCTGGGAGAAGGCAGTGGAACCACAAAACCACTCAGCTACTCTGAAGAGAACTTAAGACAGGTTTTGCAGAGAAGATGGAAAAATAATAGTGTATCCATTACTTTGATTACAATTCTCATCAGATTATAATTAACTGCTAGCTGTAATTATGGGACTTCCTCTAATTTAGTTTAACACTCTGGAGACCTTATTAGCCTATATCCCAATCAGTTTCACAGCCATGACTAGGGAAAAGCCATGTTCCCAATGAATTTTAAATCTGGTGGGAGTGTGAACCGCCTGTTTGCCAGCTTACCTTATTTCCTTCCTGTTTCTGAGGTCACCCCCTCCACATAGCCCTCCCTGCCTGGCATGCTGGTTCAGGTTAGCTACATGTTGGCTTTTAATTAGGATAGGTTTTTTTTTTCTCCCCCCATAGAGTTGTTAATGAATTCCATACATCTCCCATCCTTTTTAGTAACCTTCCTGATCTGTGTAACAAAAATTTTCACCTACAGCCAACAGAGACCTGTGTCCCTTCCCCTAAGACAGATGTTGAAGTCAATATTTATTCTCTCGTCTGGCACCTTCTACCACCTTTTTGCCCCCTGTGTAAATTTATTTATGTGGAGAAGCTTTAGTAAACAAGTCTGTTTACCCAGTTGGATCTGACAATAAGTTCTCCACTTGTCGAAGATCAGACTAGCCCTCCTCTTTGCCTCTCTGGTGAGCTTGGTGATTTGTTGTGTTTAGGTAACCCAAGATTCTAATGACTCCTTTCGTGGCTTTTGTGGTGGAAGCAGCCGTCCTGCCTGCCACATTACTGCTGTGGCCTACGTCCCTGATGGATGGCTGCTCTCTGAAGGCGAACAGTGACCAATGAGTGGTCCATTGTTACCTGACTAGAAGCATCCCTTTGAGAAGTAGGGACTACCCTTATACTCATTTGAAATAGTGTCTGTAGTGTGTGGGCAACAGCTAGAGTGGCCCACACTGTTATGCTGTTGCAGCACAAACCCAGAGCTATGGGTAATGGAGGGGAGGGAGTAATTGTCCAGGGCTGGTGACCAAATAGTAGTTGCCTTGAGTCTCTATTAGCTCCCTTGAGAAGATTCTGTGTGTGTGTGTGTGTGTGTGTGTGTGTGTGTGTGTGTGTGTGTGTGTGTGTGTGTGAGAGAGAGAGAGAGAGAGAGAGAGAGAGATTTTCCCTCCCTCCCTCCCTCCTTCCTTCCTTCCTTCCCTCCCTCCCTCTTTCTCTTTCTCTTTCTTTCTGTTTCTGTTTCTGTTTCTTTCTCTTTCCCTCCCTCCCTCCCTCCCTCCCTCCCTCCCTCCCTCCCCCTCCCTCTCTCTCTCTCTCTCTTTCTCTCTTTCTTTCTCTCTTTCTTTCTTTCTTTCTTTCTTTCTTTCTTTCTTTCTTTCTTCTTCTTTCTTTCTTTCTTTCTTTCTTTCTTTCTTTCTTTCTTTCTTTCTTTCTTTCTTTCTTTCTTTCTTTCTTTCTTTCTCCCCCCCCCCCCCCCTTTTTCCTTCTTTCCAAGATCAGGACTCAGACTCAGTATCTGCTGCCTTCACTCATTGGTTAATCTTCTACTACTGAACCATTCCTCCAACTCCTAAAAAATACTTTAAAAGATTTCTAGTTTAACATAATATTATATACATATATAAATATAATGACATTATATATTTAATGACATTTCTTTCTGATTATAAGGAAAATACTTGCTCAAAATATAGCATTTGGAAAATATAAAAAGAAGAAATCTTTAAAATCAGTACAAGCCTCTTTATTAATTTAATGTAACAAAATACATGAAATTGAAACTGTCCCGGAAATGGAGGACATATGGTTATTATACAGTTTAACAGGCAGCGGTAAAGACAGGAAAGGTTTAGGGCATTCCAGATGCTGGTTTGTTTCCATTGAAACTGCTTAAGTGGCTTTTTATAATTCTCAACCTTCAAACAACACTGTCAGCTCTACAAAATAGCCAACTTAGCTATAGAACAACTTGAAGTCCAAAGAGGTTCTACAATTCTTCCTTTAAAAAAAATCCACATACACTTTATATTGGTTTTTAGTGCTGTTGGAGGAGAATGCTGATCATGCCTACAGAATGTACCAGTTCAGACTGTTTAGAGCTGTGGGAGCCACTTGTGGCAGAGTCTGGGTGGAGAATGCTGTTGGGGACAGCTGGGGTAGTGTTAGGCTAATGGAATGGTAATGACTCAAACACAACCCCAGAAGTTGACCTGAGTATCTTGTTGCTTTTCACTTTCTGTATTTAACAAGCTTAACAAAGCCTAATGTAATTGAGAAATGATGTCTTTCCCTGATTTCTGTCAGTGTAGTATATGCCTTGCAACTTAAAAAAATTAACAAAAAACATTGAAAACAAAATTGGGGCTACAGGTGTGGCTCAAGTGGTAGAGCACCATCAGTAAATATATTTTTGACTTAGGATTTTTATTATTTTTAAAATTATCTTTAAGTAGTTGTACAAAGGAGTTGCCATTTAACAAAGCAGTTTATGAATACAGTATATCTTAATCAAAACTGAAAGCATGCCTTAATATTACAGCCAGAGAGATGGACTGTGAGGATGAGTGAATGCTTTCTTTAAACATTACATATTTTCTTACTATTGTTTTCGGAAGTTTCTGTGCTCAGTGAAAGATGGCTATAAGAAGATTTTATTTTAAAGATTTTGTTTTGTTGAAAGAAAATGAAAGCTTGGAGTGAGAAAGTTATACAGAAAGTCATGTATATGCTAGAGTTTTTTCTCACCATTGGAAATAAATGTAATGAAATAAATTTGTCATATTGAACAGAATGGATGGCAGAGTGTAGCACTGAAGCCTGAGAGGTATAAATACAGACTTCAGGAATTGATTTATATAGAAAAAAGGTGATTGCTATAGATTAAGTGAAGCTTGTTCGCCTAAGTAAGTTAGGCAGTTCATCAACTATTGATTAAGATCTCTCCCCTGCCCCCACCCCTCATTGAAAATGTGAGATTAGCTAGTAATGATCAAAGCCAAGGACAGCAGCTGACCAGTCAGTTCATATGAATAGAAACTATACTGGGTATCTAGGTAGGTAGCAAACAAGTCAGTGATGCCTTAGGGTCTGAGGACCAGATTCTAAGTTAAGGGGGTTTTGTAGTTATAGATGAATTCCAGAAGGATAATCATCCACAGTGTGGGAAAATTGCATGAAATTTAAATTTTATCCTTTAAGAATAAAGTTTTATTGGCACACATCCATGTCTATTCACGTGTGAATTGCTTATGGAAGATCTCACACTGTAACAGCAGAGTTGATTGGTGCATTGCAAGACCAGATGGCTGGAAAGGCCTAATGCATGTACTTTGTGGCCCTTTATGGAAAAGCTTTCTCTTTAAAATTAAATTTATTTAAGCTGGTTTATAAAAACACAAAATTATTGCATGTTAATGCAGTAAATGATCCAGGAAAGCTGTTGAACCATGGCTTAGCAGAATGAGAGCTGGTCTGTATGACAGCCTGGCCCCCACCATCCCCCCCTTTTTTAACCTTTGTGTTTAATCATTAATAACAGGTCATGTTATTTAATGCATAGATACATAGGGGTGCTAGGAAATGAATCGTGCCTTTCCTATGCTAGGCAAGTACTCTAACACTTGAACCATACCCCTAAATCTTATATAGTGCTTTGGGTTTTCCAGTTTATCAGTTGTTTAGCCCTCATATCAACTCTACAGTGTAGATGTTATTATTGAGGCAGAGCTAACTGGCAACTGTATGGACTCAGTGTCAGGCAGCCTGGTTCTGGGGACTTTCTTTTGACCATTCTGTTCCCAACCATCTGGACAAGGACCTAATTGTCATCTATTTGCATACTCTTCAATCAGATTTGTTGTACTTCATAACAGGTATATGTGTGTGTGTGTGTGTGTGTGTGTGTGTGTGTGTTTGGTTACATTCCTAGTCTTGATATCATGGTCTCCTTTTGCTTGGAATGTGTGTGTGGGGGTGTATACATATAATTGTGTGTGTGTGTGTGTGTGTGAGTTTTGAGATTTAGACTCAGGGCCTAAGTGCTATCCTTGAGCTCTTGTGCTCCTGGGTAGCACTCTACCTACTTGAGCCACAATTCTACTTCCAAGGTTTTTTTTGTTTTTTTTGGGGGGGGGGGGTCCGGTCGTGGGGCCTGAACTCTGGGCCTGGGCGCTGTCTCTCAGCTCTTCAGCTCAAGGCTAGCGCTCTACCACTTGAGCCACAGCTCCACTTCCGCCTTTTTTCTTTTTGCTTATATGGTGCTGAGGAGTTGAACACAGGGCCTCAGGAATGCAAGGCAAGCGCTCTACCACTGAGCCACTTTCCCAGCCCTACTTCCAAGTTTTTGATGGTTAATTGGAGATTAAAGTCTCATGAACTCACAAGGCGTGGGTAACAATGTCTGAGAAGAAATGTACTCATTACCTTACTCATGTAACTGTAACCCCCTGTATAGCATCTTTACAATAAAATAGAATTACATTTTTTTTTTTAAAGTCTCGTGAACTCTCCTGCCCAGGCTTGCTTCAAACCATAAGTCTCAGATCTCAGCCTCTTGAGTAGCTAGGATTACAACTGTGAGCCACTGGAGCCTGGTTAGAATATCTTTTTGATGCACAAGCATGAAACATTATTTTCAGCATAACCCTGAAAAGGATTGTTGACACCACTGGTTTACAACTGTAATCCTAGCTATTCAGGAGGCTGAGATCTAAGGATCACAGTTCAAAACCAGCCTGGGGTTAAAGATAGGATGCTTGCTGGCTCTGATTTTTACATTGAAAACTCCAATTTCTTGGTCCAGAAGTACAGAGAATATGTAGGTTGGAAAGCTTTTTTTTTTTTTTTTTAAATTGAGGCATGTCTACTCCTAGATCTCAGACAGTGTTTTCATTTGATGCTGTGTCCCCTTAACTACTTTTATATTTAATGTTGTTTTGGAAGTTACATGCTTGAATATCCTAATTGTTGTATTCATTCATCTTGAGCTTACTGTGTGCCCAGTGCTGTGCTGGGCTTGGGTAGCATCTGTGGCACCTCAGGATGTGTGGTCCACAGTGGGTTACAAGAATATGGTTGTGAGCCAGCAAATGTCTTTGCTTGCCCTACTTAGATCTTAGCAATTTGCTTATCTCCTTTGGTGTTGGATTGCATGTGATAATTTGGACACAGCAGGTCCTGACAGATAGAGGAACAGCTGTCAGTTCAGGAAACCTGTCCATTGGCCCAGATTGTTCTGGTGATTTGCCGCATAACCTTGGAAACATCTTTTTGT
The DNA here is from genome assembly GCF_019054845.1 of Dipodomys spectabilis. Classification (NCBI taxonomy): domain Eukaryota; kingdom Metazoa; phylum Chordata; class Mammalia; order Rodentia; family Heteromyidae; genus Dipodomys; species Dipodomys spectabilis. The sequence continues at coordinate 228,514 of NW_024870784.1, read as the reverse complement.
TTTCTATTCCAGGGTTTTGCAAGTGGAAAATAACAGCAAAGGAAGCTGGTCCTAACAGCATGGAGTGCCCCAAGTGCTCTAATGAGCTCTGCATACCATTTCTCATGCTTCCTCATTTACATGAACACATCCTTTTGGTGTATAAGCTTACGATGTACGTTTGCATTAGGAAGGCACAGAGAGGCAACCTGGTCCCTGCATTTGATAATAAATGCAGACTTGCCTCTCCCAAGGCTTATTGGAGCAGGTGCGGGAAAGGACCAGCTGAGCCAGGTAGGGATATAGTTTATGGACTAGGCTTCTGTCTGGGGAATATTTCATTCCATTTGGAGCTTATTTGTGAGTGGAGTGGGTGAGGTGGTGCCTTGGACACAATTCATCCTTTTGACTTTTGAGTCCTGGGTTAGTAACATGCAGCTCAGGGTGGGACATAGGATGCGAGTCAGCGAGCATCGTTTTGCAGTTCTGTAGCTCAGTGGCCTGTTGCACTTGAGAATCGCTGGTTATTTATACTGAGAGAGGGCCAAGGATAAAACTTGGTTCATTCAAATGTAAGTTTATGAAAGGGGTATGTTTTACCCCCATTACCTCCTTTGGTTTTTTGGTGCTGATACTGGGGTTGGAACTCAGGCCTTGTGTTCTTGCTTAACTTGTTTTGTTCAAGGCCAGTGGTGTTCTTACCATTTGAGGCATAGCTCCACTCCTGGCCTTTGGTAGTTAGTTGGTGATAAGTCTCATGGACTTTCTTGCCTGATTTGGTTTTGAACCTTGATCCTCCTATCTCAGCCGTTGAGTAGCTAGGATTATAGGCACGAGTCTCTAGGTCCCAGATGTTTTGCCTTTTAAAAATATTTTTGTATACTGAGAAAAATGGTTTAACCATTCCACTTGCCAAGGTGGAAATGATTAATTTTCCTGACTAAAACCACAAAACATGATTCTTGAATTGATAACGTTGCCTTGGCAGCTATTTTGCACTACTTAGAATAGCATGCTTATATTAATTTTTAGCTTATTTGCTATTTTTTTTACTTTAAAATTGTTATTATAAAGGTGATGTACAGAGAGATTACAGTTACATAAGTTAGGTAAAGAGTACCTTTCCTTCCTTCCTTCCTTCCTTCCTTCCCTCCCCTCTTTTTCTCTCTCTGTTTCTTTTTCTTTCTCTTTCTCTCTTTCTTTGTTTCTCTCTCTCTCTCTCTCTCTCTGTTGGTTGTGGGGCTTGAATTCAGGGCCTGAATGCTATCCCTGAGCTCAAGACTCAGGGCTATCCCTGCTCAAGGCTAATGTTCTACTAGTTTTCTGAGGTCCTCAGATCTCAGCCTTCTGAGTAGCTGGGATTACAGGCATAAGCGACTAGCTCCTGGCTAGAGTACATTTCTTTTTGGACACTGTCACCCTTTCTCTCACTCTCTCTGTTTTTCCCTCTCATCCCCATACACAAGTTGTGCGGTTCATTTTCAATATAGTGTCTAGTGAGTACCACTGTTGCACTTGTTCATCCTATTTGCTATTCTTTTTTTTTGTAGCAAAGACTGATTCATACTGTCTTGTGTGTGTGTGTGTTTGTTTGAAACAGTCTTTTTTTTTTTTTTTTTTTGCCAGTCATGGTGCCTGAACCCTGGGCCTGGGCACTGTCCCTCAGCTCTTCAGCTCAAGGCTAGTGCTCTACTACTTGAGCCACAGTACCACTTCTAGCTTTTTTTGCTTATGTGGTGCTGAGGAATCGAACCCAGGGCCTCATGCATGCAAGGCAAGCACTCAACCACTTAGCCACCTTCCCCGTCCCCAGAGTCTTGTTTTAAAGGCTGGGCTGTCCTTGAGCTCACTGTGTAACCCAGGTTGGCCTTAAACTCACATTTCTTAGCCTTCAAAGTGCTGGGATTATAGGTCTGAGCCATCATCTCTGACTGTTGTTACCTCATTTAACATATTACCAATCGACTGACAGTCAGTTTTTGTTTTTGTTTTGAATTTGGCTTATAAACTGTGAAAGGAACAAATATAGGCACCATAACCATATCTCATTTAGTTGTCACAGTCTGCTCATTGTTCCTTCAATGCTTCATTGGTGGCATTTAATCTTGGGGAAAAACAGACCAAAAGGTTTTCAGGGGGTTATCTGGCCTGTTCCTTGCTTTCTTTTATGAGGTATACATGGTTGGAAATGTTTAGATCTGAGAATTTATGTATTTGGTGTTCCTTTTATAACTTTGTCCAAATTACAGTGAAGTCACTCTGCTCTTGTCCCTGCCCTTACATTGGTGCTCTATGAGATGTCAATCTCAGTAGTCAAGCTTTTTGGTCATTTGTGATGGTGGGTCATGGCTTTCTTCCTGTGTCCTGTAATTGTAGGCTATTGTTTCCTTGGTGCATTGTGGGTTTTTCATACAAATACACAGTATTCTGATAGCAAAAGCTATGGCTCCAGCCTCTCATGTCAATGTCTTATGGAAGATGTGTTTGCCATTGTGTTCCTTTCCTTCTCCCCTTTCCATTTTAAATTTAAGCATTCCAGCTTGACCTAGTTTAAGTATCTTCCTGCACACAAACCTCTTTTCATAATAGGTGCTTTTTTGTGTGTGTGTGTGTGCCAATACTGAGGCTTGAACTCAGGGCTTCATGTTCTCACTTGGCTTTTTCCACTCAAGAGTGGCACTCTATCAGTTGAGCCACATCTCCAATTCCTGCTTTTTTCTAGTTAATTGGAGATAGGAGTCTCATGGATTTGTTTATCCAGGCTGGCTTTTGTTGATTCTCAGATCTCAGCTTCCTGAGTAGTTAGGATTATAGACGAGCTATTGGGATACAGCCATCATGTTTGGGACTCAAAATTTAGTTTTGGTTTCTAAGTTCCTGCCCTAAATGATTTCTTACAATGTAGGCTGTATATCATAGGATAATTTTTGAAAGTTACTGCATTTTATAAAATATAACTTGCAAATATGAAACTTTTGTGTATGTTAAATGAAGTATTTTGTACCACATTTTAATGAACTGGAAAAACTTTGATAATGATATTTCTTTTCTTTTTACAATAATTGATAATGGGTTAATTTTTCTTTAAATGATTTAATATATTTATTGAGGTATAGGTCATGTTATACAAGTAAAGTCTACACTTTAATGGTTTTTAGTATATTTGAAGAGGCTTGCCACCATTTCTTGGTTGTTTTTAGAACAAAGTGTAAGATATATTAAATAGGTAGTTTTTATTAATAGGTAGGTTTCATTAGGTAGCTGATGAAGAGAGCACCACGTACTATTCAGGCAGGAAAAGAAGTTTATTTACTGAACTGCTGCCTCTGCTGTGCATGGTGGAGAGGCATGGCTGAAAAGGGACGACCCACCCATGGGCCAGGACTTATCTAGGCCAGGGACAGGAAGAAGTGTGGCCAGGTGTGGCCACACTGCATCTGGAAATAACCTCAGGGCCTGGGACCCTCTCAGATGGAAGTTGGGACCAGAGGTAGCCCAGGATGTAACCTAGCCTGAGAGGGAGGTGGCTGCTTCCAGGTGTGCCAGTTACCTAGGTAACACAGATACTGGGTGGAAACTTAGCCAAGAGGTAGGGAGGTATCTGCTCAGGGCCTGGAGCAGAAAGGATACTCTATATCCACTTTCAGTCATTCTGAATTTCCTTTCAAGTCTCTCCAAGCTATCCCCAGGTAATCATTAATCTGATTTGTCTCTATAGATTTTCTTGTTCTAGATATTTCATGTGAAAGAAACCGTGTAGCTTGGAGCTCTTTGCTATTGATTTCTGTCACTTAACATGATATATTTGAGGTTCATCCATAGCAAATAATGCTCCATAATATGGATAGTGTTCATCTTACATATGCAATCATCAGATGATGGACATTTGGGTTATACTTTTTTTTTTTTTTTTGCCAGACCTCAGGGCCTGGGTGCTATCTCTAAGCCTCTTTATACTTAAGACTCTACCACTTGAGCCATGGTGCCATTTCTGGCTTTTTCTGAGTGGTTTATTGGAGATAAGAGGACTTTCCTGCCTGGGCTGGCTTGAACTGCGATCTTTAGATCTCAGCTTTCTGAGTAGATATGATTGCAGACGTGAGCCACTAATGTCTAGCATAGGCCTGTCTTTTTCTTTATTTTGGTATATACTTTGGCTTGACATTGCTGGGTCCTACAGTAACTCTAGTCTTCATCTTTTGAAGATCTACCAGGCTGTTGACCAAAGCAACTGCATCATTATACATTGCCACCTGAAGCATGTGAGGGTCCACTTTCTCAACACTATTGCCACCACTTCGCATTATTTGTCATTTGGTGGAGATGTGATTTTCCTTTCCTTCATGGTTAATGCAGTTATGTTTATATCTTTTTAAATGGATTTAACATCTGAATCTAGATTGTGATCTGTGTCTTCTGAAGTAAGTTGAATCTGTGCTAGTGTTGACATTTTCTCAATTCTCCTTTTTTATTTTTTGGGCAGTACTGGGACTTGAATTCAGGGTGTGCTGTCCCTTACCTTTTCCATTCAGGGCTGGTGCTCTACCACTGGAGCCACAGCTCCACTTTAGGTTTTTTGGTGGTTAATTGGAAAGAACTGTCTCAAGAATTTTCCTGCCTGGGCTGGAAACCCTCTCAAACCTCTTGAATGGCTGGGATTATGGGAATGAGTCATTGGCACCTGCCTCTCTTCTTATTTTTGTCAACTTGGGCTGTCATATTTCATGTAACTCACTTCAAGTCTAGCCTTGACTTATTTTTGAGTGAAGGGCATTGCTCAGTGTTTTGGAAGTAGGCCTTATTCACTAATAAAACCCTATGGGTGTCAGTGCCCACTTGAGTAGCTTCCAAAGCCCAGATAGGAGGAAGATAGGCATCAGAAAATTGGAGAAGCCAACTGGAGGGGAGAGTCAAACAGGTAAAGGGTCTTGAGGATTTAGAAAACAGTAGTATTCTGCGATACACAAGGGATAGATATGGGCTTGATTGGAAGGTTATGGAACATATTTTTTTAAGGTGGTATTCTCACATATATTTTATTTCTCTGATAAACCAGACAATCTGAGAAATTGCTCAAACCCACTGGTGAGGACACAAGTTGTTATTACTCCAAAAAGCTACAATTGAAATAAGAAAGAAAATAACAATATACGATGAAATAAAATCAAGCCTGGATATTCTTCACTTACATAGTCCAGTTACAAAGTACAAAAGGATACATAAGAAAACAAGAATAATTCTTTTCCAAATATCTACATTCACCTTTCCAGGCTTTTGCTGAACTTCATCAGGAAAGATGAAAAAGACAAGGTGTGTTATGTAAAATAAGTTATATGGAACATATTGAAAGAATTGATTGAAGAATCAGCATGGCTCCAAATGAAACTGGCAGAGTGACTGCTGTGGTAACGTAGAAGGGGCATCCACTGCCTACCACAGTGGGGTTTTTGAGTTACCTAGGAGTTCTGTTTGCAAATGCTATAAACAATATAAGATCACAGTTTGTTTTTAAAGAACTTTAGTGTATTCTTTTTATTGTTTTGAGACAGGATTTTACAGTATGGTCCAGGCTGGCCTCAAGTTGTGATGTTTCTTCCTTAGCCTCCTAAGGGATTACAAGTGTGTACTACCATACCCAGTTTGATGTCTTATTTTCTTCTCCTCTTCAGTATGTGGGATTGAACTAAGACTTTGCATGTGCCAAGAGAGCACTCTACACACTTACAACCCTCAATCTTCTTGTGGGTTCTTATGATAGAGTCTCACTGCCTTTGCTCAAGCTGGCCTTGAATAATCTTGAACTTTCTCATGCTGAAAGTACAGGCATGCATCACCATGCCTGACAGATTAATATAAAGACATAGGATGTCTCCTAGACATCATAGGTGGCTATGTATTTATTCATGAATTATTCTAGATGGTAAGGCCATTAGGATTCTGAGATCTTTAGCTTTCTTATTTTTTTCTTTGATTAACCACCTTTCTTTCTTTTCCTCCCTCCCTCCCTCCCTCCCTCCCTCCTTCCCTCCCTCCCTTTTCTTGCCTGTCCTGTGGCTTGAACTCAGCACTTGGGCACTATTCTTGAGATTCTTTTTCACGAGGCTAGCACTCTTTTCTGAATAGTTTAATGGAGATGAGTGTCTCATGGACTGTCCTATTCAGGCTGGCTTTGAACCGCAATCTTCAGATCTCAGCTTCCTGAGTAGCTAGGATTAACTGTGTGAGCCACCAGTACCCTTCTTTAATCATGTTTCTTTGTTCCTGAATCACTTGAGCCAGAATTGTGGCTACTGATCCTTCCTGAATGATCACATCTGGATGAGAGTTCTGTAGGGTCGTGTCAACTCCAGCTGTACCTTAGCAGCCCAGGATAGCAGGGGAAAGCCTGTAGAATAATACTGAAAACCAAGAATGCAGTGTTCTAGGGAATTTAGGGAAACAAGAATAGAGACTGTTGTCCACATGTGGAACAGAGAAAGTTCCACGTGGTAGCAGTGTGGGTCAGGAGATGATGTAATTACTGCAAAGAACAAGGAAACAGAGCATAGTCAGCCCACTGGATATGTAACAGAATGGCCCAGCCCTGGGCTATATCTAGTTCCTTGGCCAACATTTTAAGGAAAACATCGAGAAGGTGGAACAGTCAGAGGGAGAACAAAAATGTTGGCAAGCTTTCTGGTACATGAGGAAACAGTAAAGGGAAGATTCACCTCCTTCACAGTTTGAAGATTCACCTTCCTTGCAGTTGGAATGCTGAAATGGTAGACAACTGTCTGGAGTTTCTCCAGTAAATGTATTAGAGAGAAGTGTCCTTTCATCTTAAGGAAACATTTTTCATCCAAGAAAATCTTTTCTGTTTGTGTCATCAGTTTTCAATTGCTATATGATAGTGCCACAGAAAAAGTTGTTTTTATTTTTTTGTTGGTTGTGGAGCTTGAACTCTGGGCCTCAGAGCTAGATCTGAGCTCTTTTGCTCAAGGCTAGTGCTCTACCACTTTGAGCCACAGCACCACTTCTGGCTTTTTTGAGTGGTTAACTGGAGATAAGAATCTCAAGGACTTTCCTGCCTGGGCTGGCTTTGAACTGCAATCCTCAGATCTCAGCCTCTTGAGTAGCTAGGATTATAGGTATGAGACACTGGCACACAACTTTCCTTTTCATTTTATTTATTTATTTATTTTGCCAGTTGTGGGGCCTGAACTCTGGGCCTGGGTGCTGTCCCTCAGCTCTTCAGCTCAAGGTTAGCTCTCTACCACTTGAGCCATAGTGCCCCTTCTGGCTTTTTCTGCTTATGTGGTGCTGAGGAACCGAACACAGGGCCTCATGCATGCAAGGCAAACACTCTACAACTGAGCCACCTTCCCAGCCCTCCTTTTCATTTTTAAGGCCAGTTGAACATGGTATTGATAGCCTAAAGGCATTTCAGTTGGACCATGTCAGTATTGAAATTATAGATGGTAGTTGTAGGCCTTTGTGCATATGTTCTGAGTATGGGAAATGTTCTTTCAGTATTCTTTGAGTCCTACTTTACATTCCAGCCAGCTTCTCATCACCCAGAAAGCCTGTTGGTTGGGGAACACTAATTTTGATGGTACCCTAAGCAAAATGCAACTAGGGAAATGTTGTGCCAAACACACACCTGTGCCAATGTTTGCCTTCATTAGTGTGCATAATCAGGGGCTTGCTTTACACACTGCATGACCTTTCTGAGGAAATATGAAGTAGATAGGGTACTGAGAGAACTTTTTGCCCTGAACACAATACAATACAAAAAGTGAAGCCCAGGAGCCTGCGAGCACCCGAGGTTTGGGAAGAATCTTTTTTTTTTTTTTTTTGAAGATTGCTAGCCTGGTCAGAAAATCAGGGGCTTGTGTCAGGGATGGTGTGCAAGCGTGCATGTGTGTGCATGCATGGGTAACTGGGCATATCCATCCATGCTGTTTACTTTAACTCATGAGAGAAGTACAGTTAAGGAAATAGGAACAGACATTCTAAAGAAACAAAAGGAAGAATTCGGTATTTCCACTTATGAGACTTTGGAAGGCTAAAATGGCAATTATGAAGCAAAGTGGCTTCACTTGTTTATTTTTTTCTTTTATTGTTAGTAAGCAGATTTGAAACCAAAGCTGAGTTTTTTCTCTTATCCAAGTTCTAACCAGGCTGGAATGGACTCAGCTTCTGAGATCAGATGAGATTGGGCATGGCAATAACAGCTGTGGCTTAGCTCTTTGCTATTCTTGCTCTTTGGGGTATTGGTGGCACAGGGCACGTACCTGTCTATATGTATATAGCACGGTCAGTGCATCTTGTAAACTCATAAGTCTTCATGTAGTTGATAAAATAATTCTTCCTTGTTGGTACTTGATTATGGTGGAAAGGTTTATAAAAGAGAGAGAATATGTTCAGTGAGGTAATCCAAGCTCTGAGAAACAAACGGCACATTTCTCATGCTAGATCTGAAATACACTGGGACATAATAAATTATATAGGTTTTAGGCCTTCATATACAGTGAAACCAAAGGAGGATACTATTAGGAGAGGAATAGAAAGGCACAATGTCTATGTGTATCTGATCATACAAAACAGCATTTATCAAAATCAGGAAATGGAAACAAGGTTGTTTTTTTTTTGCTGTTTTTGTTTTCATTTTGTCCTGCTTGTTTGTTTATATGTCGTTGAAAGTGTGAGGGAAGCGCAAATGGAATGACAAAGGGTACACAAATGCAGCAATGGTACTTGCTAGACACGAGGTTGAAAATGAAGTTTATAACTTGTGGGTGGGAATAGGAGGGAAAAACTGGAAGAGAATGAAATGAATTCTGCCTAAGTCATGTAACCCCTCTGTAGATCACTTTTATAATAACAGTAATTCTTTTTACAAAGACAGAAAATTAAGGAGAAAAATTGTTTTTTGCTCACTTTTGAAATTTATGTAGTAATTTTGAGATTTTTCTTCTTTTTTTTTTTTTACTTCGGTATATAAACATGTAGACACGTGGAATTATGTACATATACATACTTAAATTCATTTACAGTTTTTCACACAAAATGTCCACGTTTCCAAATATTGATGATGCTACATTAGTGTTTGTTAGAATGCTAGTAGATCATTTGAAATTATACATTTTTTTCCTATTAAATGGTAAATTTCTGGTATTTTATTTATCGGAAGTGTTAGGGTTGATTAACACCAACCCCAAAATGGAGACTTCCTACAACTAAAGAACATAAAGAGTAAAGAGCCTAAATGAAAAGTTCAAAAGTAGCAAGTAGGATTTTTTAAAATATATATTTCTGTGTGTAGAAAATATCAAGACAGTTCCCTTTCAAAGTAAAATGGGAAAGAGTCTAAAACATTGCTTATAAAATAAAGATCATATTTCTCCCTTTTTCTGTTATTAGTTAAATTTCTGTCTGCTTTCCCTATAAGCCTAGGCCAAACTCCTTTTAATGGTTGAAAATAAATTGTGGATTTTTATTTCCTAAGGGAGCAAAATCGTATTTTAAATGGCTTAATGCTCAATAACCAATATTTATTTCTTAGGCAAGAATATATTTGAATTATGCGTGGACTTGGTTGCAGTTTTGAGTCCTGGAACTGTTGAGTAAATGACTTCTGGGAAGCAAGCCCTGTTCCATGTTGCTTTGGGGAAATTCATCTTGCTGAGAACCTGATGTTTTCCATCCAGGTTCTCAGCAGGAAGACAATTCTGAGTGATGAGCTTCTGAGCAGGATGGAGTGATACATGGGAACAGGTATTGGCAGCTTGGCTCAGGTTATACATCCCCTTCTGTCTCTGTTTGTCTCTTGGCCATTGAGAGAGGGGTATCAGACCTTTAGGCTGAGGGCAATTGTGGGGAAGTGTGAGACCTTTTGATTTCAAGATCTGTAATTGAGTGAAGCTCCCAATCTTCCCTTACCAGTATTGTCAAAGGAGAGCACTCCAGTGGGCACGAAAGTGCATGTGTACAAATACTCGGTGTACAAGCTATGAGACAGAGAGCCAAAAGGTGTTTTGAGAAGAGATGGTGAAAAGTGAAGGAGGAGGAAAACTAGGATGTTCTAATAGACAGTTTTGATCATCTGCTATGCTAGACCTCTTTCTGCCAACGTGGTAAAATACTTTTGCTAAACAGCTTAAGAGGAGGTGAGGTTTATTTTGGCTCACAATGTGGGAGCTTCAGATCACACAGCCAGTCAGCCCAGTTACCTTTGGTTGTGTGGTGACGTGACACATGATGGTTACATTTCTGCGTTCATTCTGCCCATTCAATTTCATCTCAAAATCAGCATCTTTCCAAATGGACTCATTGCTGTTGTTCTCATCTGTAATACTCTTGACAAAAAAAAAGGAAAGAAAGAAAAGAAAACTTGTTTAGGTATTGAGAAGGATGAAGCTCATTCAAACTGAGAGAGAGATGTTCTAGATTTGGTGGCCTTAATTGACATGATGCATGTGGAAGAAGGTGGAAAGCTTTTGCTTCCAGCAGAGTTGATATTTATGATGGTGCCTTTCTTTACTGGGTGGTGAGGAGAAAGGGGAGGAGGGAGGCCAATATCCAGATAGGGTTGCAGGGCCAAAGAAAGGGACTTAGTTTCCAGAGTGGAGAGAAGTAAGTAGAATATCTATGTAGACATAAATTGTATCATTTTCTTACATTTAAACGAAGTTTAAATTTCTGCATCTCTAGTTCTTTCTGCCCATTCTATTTCACCCTCAAAATTAGCATCATTCCAAATGAAACCATTACTGTTCCTCTCATCTCTAATACTTTTGATCAAAAAATGAAGAGAAAAAAATTCTTGAAAATACTTTGCTTTTCTTTCCTTGCATTCTCTTCTGCTCTGCATCATAATCCTTGCTGAGTACTTGCCTCATTGTAGATGCTTAGGAGATGTTTGTTGCAAAAGCAAAATAAGATACTTTTGTATCTTAATTTATAGCATCTCCACCTTATCTCTTTTCTGAACTCTAATCCTTCTTTCTCTTTTCCTTCTCTCATTGATTGTTCATCCCTTTTCCTATCCCTGTGCCAGTTTCAATTTAGATTTCTGTCCGGCCTTGTCCAGCTGATTCCATGTCTCATCTTCTACCACACTCTGTGGTTTTCAAGTTCCAGCTAAACAAGATTGGTCATAGCTCTAAAGTCTTTCCCTTTCATAACCCATGCACTTATCAACCTTTTGTGATACAGCACTGGTACTGGTCCATAACGTGTTTCCCAAGTCTTGTTTTTTGGTGGACAGCTTTTGTAGCATCTGTCTCTGCCCGGTCATTGTGCTGGTGGGTGCAGATCTTGGATGGTGAAGTCAGATGATGTCTTACTGCTTTGTTCATGGGAGGAGGGAGTTGCTAACTATGTAAACTGGCAGTGACATGAAAGTGAATGAGATGTGCCACCCATGAAGTTGATCAAGTAGAAAATAATACTCCAGTGGGGAGCTGGGACCGGCAGTTGGACTCCATAATCATGGATTGACCTAAGGTTGATTTAAGTTTTCTCTTTTTCAATTTGTCTGCAACTGGATTAATTAAATTTCAAGGATAATATACACACATATAGTTTATAACCTATGTTTACACAGAAGGATTCTACAAATATGGCCCTTAGAACTCCCTTTGAGTAAGCCATGTTGAAGGAGAGACTGAATCTGAGAGCAGGCAGATCCAAAAGAGTCTCGAGAGAACCTGAGGGGTGAGGAGGGCTTACCTGTGCTTACCTGTCCTCACCTGGTGTCTTCTTGCCTGATGAGAAATGAAGAACCAGGGTCCACGGCCAGGAGATCTTTGTAACAGTCAGACCGGCCAGTAAAACAGGAATACGAAGGACCTGGCTGGCTCAATCCTTGATTCTCACCCATGTGAAAAAGCTTGTCTTTTTCTGGAGAACTATTGCTCTTGTCTCCCTTGTCACACTGGGGGGAAAATATTTTGAAGGGACTAAACACATGCAGGAACAGATTGTCATCCAGTCATGCTGGGATGTGTATGGGAGCTGTCACTACTCTGTCTCACGTTACACACACCTCCCATTCCTTCTTCCAGGGGCCCCTTGAAAAAGGGGTGGGTGAATTCCTCAACCTCCTTTGGCATAATCTCTTCAAGTGAGGAGGGTGACACTGAGTGAGCGCCCTGCTGCTCTGGGAATCTGTGGGACCAGACAGGAGCCAGTCCTGTGCCTCCATGATAAGGGAACTTGGCAGAATCGGCCCAGAGGTCTGCAAGCCAAATAAACTGCAGGAACTCGGGGGGTTTCTCTTGCGCGGGATTGCCCCCACATATGTTTCCAATCATTGCTCTGTGTAATATAAACGAAACCGCTCCAAGGGCTTGTGCTGAAGTTGTTGTCGGGAACTTCTGGTTATTGGTCAAAAAAACAAATCTCTGGTAGTCTGGGTTGATAGGGAACACATTCATTCCAGAGAGTTTGACTCTGGTGTTGGCACTGGGTTATTTCTCTGGAGACCCCAAACAGTGGGTGCCAGACTCAGACAGCCACCAACTCTGGAGGCTGCCGAGGTCAACTCTCGACTGTAGGCCCTGCTTCAGGGCTGCTCAGCCCTGCCAGATCTCTCTCTCTCTCTCTCTCTCTCTCTCTCTCTCTCTCTCTCTCTCTCTCTCTCTGTCTCTCTCACTCTCTTTTTTCAGGAAAAGTCGGAAATCCTAATTTTTATGTGAAGTCTTACTTTTAAATGTTGGATGAAGAAGGAAATAACATTTTTTTTAAAAGCAGTCCACAGTCCAAACAAAATATGTCTTCAGGACACACACACACACACACACACACACACACACACACACACACACACACACACACACACACACACACACACACACACACACACACACACACACACACACACACACACACACACACACACACACACACACACACACACACACACACCCCCTCAGGCCACCCGGAGACACTTTCTGGGTGTGCAGACCACAGTATTTCTTGTATGTTCTGGTTTATTATTAATTTTTAAAAACTCTGTTCTATGGACACTTTTAAACATGTATTATTAGTCAAGAGAATAGTGTAATATATAGTTTCCCCTGCCCTGCAAACTCTTACATGATCCTTCCCAGTTTTGTGGCTGATCTATTTACACACACACGTGATTATTGTTGTGATGTGTATCACATATGCTGTGTCATTTCACCTGCGAGTATGTTAGTATATGTTACTAAAAGTGTCTGTAACTCTTCGGTACTGAACATCTAGTTGGCTTTCAAAATTACCTTCACTTGATAATTTTTTAACAGCTCATCATTTTGAATCATGATCCAGGAACCATGTATACATTGTGTTTTATCCATTTGACTCCTGGAACCAAATCCTATAAAACAGAGTTTAGCAACAACAGAAATAAGCCAGTGGTTCATGCCTGTAATCCTAGCTACCCAGAAGGCTGAGCTCTCAGGATCATAGTTCGAAGTTGTTCCAGGAAGAAAAGTCTGTGAGATCTTATCTCTAATTATCCAACAAAAAGCCAGAAATGGAGGAGTGCTAGCCTGTGGAAGAAACCAAGGGAGAGCTCCAGACATCAAACAACCCTCTCCTCTCCCCCAAAATAACCCTCCTCCAAATAACGCCTAGGTCTGGGGCTAGCAGTCAGGCTTGCCTTCCGAAAGTGCCCACATCCTGGCTCCCAGATGGCCATCTTTTCACTGATAGCCATTGTGTGACACAAGGACAAGTCCTCTTTCTCTGTCCTGAATCACTTCACCAAGGCCCCACTTCTGTTGCCTTGGCTGTTAGGATTACAAAACAGGGATGTGTGGGGATGAGGTGGAGACTGGGACCATTGTAATGGACGCATGCCGTCAGTCTCACATCAGTTTGCTGCTGCTGTGGTTTGAGTGTGTTCCAGAGTCCCCATGGTGGAACAGTAACTACCAGAGCAGCCATGTTGAGAAATGGAGTGCTTAAATGACCTCATGAATTGATTCATGCTGTTATCTGCAGAGTAGATGCCTGACAAAATGCTCTCATCCCTCACCCTCTCGTGTGTGTGTGTGTGTGTGTGTGTGTGTGTGTGTTTGTGTTTGTGTGGTAGAGGAATGAGAGGGAGGAATGAAGCAAGAAGAAGGCTTTCGCCAGATGCAGTCCCTTGCTTGACTGTGGACTTCCTGGCATCCAGAACTGTGAGAAATGAACCTCTTTTCTTTATAAAGTCCCCAGTCTGTGGTATTTTGTTATAGCAACACAAAAAGGTTAAGCTCTCTCCTATCCACTCTATTTTTCTTCGTACCTTTTTTGTTGTTGTTATTGAAAAGTCCAAGTCTTTTGCTTTTTAAACTTTACCATATTCTTGTTTTTGTGGTATTTGCTCAAGACTTACATAAAGTTAAATATCTTTAGTTTTGTAGCCCAGGAGAGTCAGATTTCTTTCTGCTCCCAGGGGAAGTGGCTTATATTACAACTTCTGGCCTTGCTCAATTTTTCTCCCAATAACATGTCATTATTCAATATGTGCCCAATATTTTCTTTTCCTTTCCAGTTAAAAATATACTGAAGATGACCGAATTTAAGATGTTATCAGCCCGCACTGGCTTTTGGGATCTGTTTATGAACCGATTGGCAGCTAGGATGCTTTCTTGAAGCTTTGCTCTGTGTTGTGATGTGAAATTTTGGTTGCTATATTTAGCTTTTCATATTCCTGGCAGTAAATATGAAGGCTTCATATTAATTTTGGATCAGAATAATTTGGGCTGAAAATCAAGGCACACTGTGGCACTCTAATTAAAACTGTGATGTGTGCAGCTCAGCCAGCTCTAATGAATAATTTGTTGAGCTGCAAACAGTAGCAAATTGCAGAAATGATTCACCTGGATTTTTGGCAAAGGTTATTTGGAATACTTAAAATCAATTATTTTGAAATTTTGAAGCCCTTTTAAGATACAAAAAAGGAAGTCACTAATACATTGTGTTTTCCCTTTAGATCTTTCATGAGGTTAAAATGCTGGTGAGCTTAAATTGTTAAGATAACTTTTGAGCTGGTTACAGTTTTTTTTTTTTCTAGAGAAAGTGTTTCCAACTTAATTGGTGATCTATTAAGTTTTGCATGAAGTTTACAACAGTGCTGAGAAAACTCCTATGACAATTTAGAGTCTGGCTTATTGGGTTTCAGAGTACCAGTGCATCATCTGATACTGGGCTTAGAATCTTTTTACAGAGCAGTTTAGAGAAGAAAAACAAGTAAATAATATAGAAGATATCTAACTGGGAGCCAGTGGCTGACACCTGTAATTCCTAGTTACTCAGGAGGCTGAGATCTGAGGATCAGTGGTTCAAAGCTGTGAGACTCTTATCTCCAGTTAACCAGAAAAAAGCCGGAAGTGGAAGTGTTGCTTAAGTAGTACAGTGTCAGTCTTAAGCAAAAAAGCCAAGGATGGATGCCTGAATCCCCGCCTTCCAATAATGGCACACACACAAATATTACTGGCAACATATAAGATGTCATTTGAAGTTAAAATACGCTGCAACTTGTGAGGATGTGGAAATACCAATACATAAGGCCACATGTGTAAATAGTATGAATAGTGAGCGGATCTATGGTGTACTATAATAAATGTTGCAGTTACTCAACCAGTGGAGGAATGGAGTGTTCTGCTTTACTCGATAAACTCATGGATTCTCTACTTCTCAGTTTTCAGCTAAATGCACAAGGCCCATCAGATTTTCTGGGCATTTAGTAAGAAAAAAAAGCATTCTCGCCAACTGTTTTAGATGCTTAAGTTTGGTTTGAAGACCAAGCTATTCATGTTTAGTTGCTATGGAGATTTCTTCTGAAAGTGAAAGAATACAAAACCATTTAAGTGGATCACCAGCAAAACTGAAATGGTATTTGGTCTGGCTGCCTAGGTGCTTCTAGACTTAGTCTTGACAAGGAATCTAAGCCTTCTGTGCAACTTGACTTCAGATAAGCACAGACTTATTGATGGATTAGGTACTGCAAAGCAACGCTGGGCATGCTTCTATTTGTGTTTCATTTGCTGCTCATCTCTATGATAGAAATAGTGCCGAGTTGCTCCCTGAGGGCAAGATGAGTGAGGAGTGAGACTGAATCAGGCTGAGCCGCACTGTGAGTGTTTTCCCTTCCTTTATCCTTCCCACTTGCCTTTCCTTCCATTTCTTCTTACTTGCCTGCCTGCCTACCTACTCTCTAGTAGTTAGGAATCATTTTAATACAGATGCTCATGTGGTTGTGAAAATGATATGAAGTTTAAATTTTATGTTCATGAAACGTTTTATGGGGTAGAGCACTAACCTTGAGCTGAAGAGTGCAGGAACAGTGCCCAGGCCCAGAGTTCAAGCCCCATAAGTGACAAAAAAAAAAAAAAAGAAAGAGAAAACCCCAGAAAACGTTTTATGGGAACAAAGCCATATTTGCACATTTGCTTACTGACTATAGTTACTTTTACGTTAGATCACCAGTGGGAGTAGTCATGACACAAAATGTATGGCCCTTAAAGCCAGAAACCATAAAAAGTTGGTCTACATTTAAGGTAGTGATGTTCCATCCCTTGCCCTTCCTCTTTCATTAACTACTTAGTTGTAACTGCCACTATTATCTTCATCTACCATTCAGCTTTCACCCACACATATCTACCCATTATGCATCCATCTGTCTATCCAATCCATCATCCATCCATCCATCCATCACCCACACCTATCTACCAATCATCCATGTATCCATCCATCCATGTATCCATCCGTGTATCCATTCTCCATCCACCCACCCACCCATCTATGATTTCTGGTCCTCACAGCACCAGCTGTCCTGCAGAGCCTTGAGTGTGAGAGTGAATATTCAGTGGAGACCTTTGAAGGGCTTCTCATATGCTCACAATTGTAGAAAAATGGAGTCCTATTCATTAAACTACAAGAGAGCTCTTGACAAGCTATTTTATTTCTAAATGGCCCTTTGGTTAACAAATTTACTCCACCTGGGGGACTTTTATTTTTGGTGGCACATAGAAAGGGAAAAGAATGCAGTGCTGAGGACTCTTAATTTTTCTCTAGGCACTGAGAATAGGCACAGAATTACTTAAGAAAGCTGTTGGCTAGTACATGCATTTTTACCTTTCTGGAAAATGCTGAAATGACGTACTTTATTACTGAGATAGTGGAAAGATGTGTAAATTCAATGGAAGTGACTTAGACAGGTGTATGAATTCTGCAGTTATCATGGCACTGTTTTGCTATATCCTTCTGCTCTTGGTGAGTCTTTCTGGAAACTGAACACTACTAATCTCTCCTTAAGTAAAATGTTTCAGCAGATCTACAGGAAGAGGGTTTTTCTCCCTCTCTGTGGTTCTGTTGCATGTCTTGTGGTTTCAGAGTTACTTCCTTTGGTTGCCCCAAGCAACCATGGTTTCCTCAAAATTAGAAAGCTTTCTTTGGAAGAACTCTAAGATTGTAATCTGGATGTTGGCAAAACATACCTAGTGGCTGCTCTATTAAAAAAAAAATTCCGGAGGTAGGCATTCTCATAGAAGAGAGAAAGTTCAGTGACGTTGATTTGTAATCACTTAGCATTTGGAACAGGAAAATAAGGACTAAATCCAGAAATAAATAAGGATTGTAAGCAAGAAGAAGACACAGAAGGTAAAATGTTCAAGGATATAGAGAAAGCTTTGGGACTGACTAACATTTTGTATAAGTCTCTGGAACAGCGAAGTCAGATCACAAGGCAGACATCTCCTTTTTTACACTGCATCAGCAACAATATCATCAAAACTTCCTTAGAAAAAAATTCCTAGTATATTAACTAGAACTTTTGGTTACAAGTGTTAGGAACTCAAGTTGTTTGAAGGTATTAAGGATTATATTTGTCTGGGTGAGGATCTTGCAAAAGCTGGAGTTGAGAGACAATTGTAAATGAGGAGATAATACCACCAGACTCTTGGCTTTCATAACTGTTTAGTTGTGGATAGCTTTTCTAAGCACTACTGGGGAAAAACTGATTAGTTATTCTCAGGTCAGCCTGCAGAATTGCAGCTGTCAGCAGATCTAGTTCACTATCCTCAGTTAAAAGAAAAAAACTCCTAAGGAAGTCTCTTGATTTGCTAGTATGGACCATGGAACCACCTCTGGACCAATCACTGTGTCCAAAGGCTTGAGGTTAGCAGTGATTATATGCTCATCATTGTGGCTAAGGTTGTAGAAGAAGATAGAGTATAGATGTGTATAGAGAAAAACAATTTCAGATAAAGGGGTAAGACTTTATTTAGGGGAGGGGATTGATAGCAGGAAATAATAATGTTCTCAAAGTTGGTTTAATTTTCACATGGATTTGTTTTTTTTGTCAGTCGTGGGGGGCTTGAACTCTGGGCCTGGGCACTGTCCCTCTCTTCAACTCATGGCGAACACTCTAACACTTGAGCCACAATGCCACTTCCAGTTTCTGGTGGTTCATTGGACATAAGAGTCTCATGGACTTTCCTGCCTGGGCTGACTTTGAACTGTGATTCTCAGATCTCGGGCGTGAGCTACTGGCTTCCAGCCTCACATGGATTTTTTATTAACTCTTACTAAATTATGAAGCATATCACCTGTCCAGAGACTAGTACACTCCTCTGTCTAACAGGTGAAGTGACCATCACTGGCTCTATATTGGAATAATAATGTCCCCCAAGCCTCCCTCTCATACTTGGAGTCACAGTCTCCTCTTTCCCTCCTCAAGCCAACAAAATTGGGGATGACTTCTGTGATAAAATCATATGATAAAAAATCATATTTTTGCTTTTCTCTGTGCATTTGCCATGAGCATTGGAGCTTTTGAAGTGTGAATGAATGCAATCTACTTTATTATGTGTACTGGGTGTGGCTTTATTTCCGTAACTGTTGGGGGTGGGTAGTGAGAGTCATCTCTCTCCAGTGTGGCTTTAGTTTGTCCATTTTCTTTATTACACGGTTTCGTTATATAAATAGATGATAACTATGCAATCCAGCCTATGCTGATGAGGGTTTGGGAGTCTCAGTATTTGGCAGCAGTGAATGTTTTGGATATATCCCTTGTACTCTCTTGCATACATTTGTGGTTACATCTTGCAGAATGGAGTCCCTGGTTCTTTATTTTGGATAGATAAGCCATTGACCAAGTTACACTTCCCCTGCTTGTGTAAGGCTGTTCCTGTGCACTTCATGTCCTTCAGGTAACCTTGGTGTCATTGGTCATTGCAATTCTAGCTTTTCTGTTAAAAAGTGGATTTGCAATTGTAATTTATGGTTTCTTGTATTGGCTACTTAAATATCACCTTTTGTGAACTGCTAGTTCAAATCACTTATTCTTTTTAATTTAGTAGAAGGTATATGACACAGGGATAGAGTGTTTTAACTTTTTCTTTTACTATGCATTAATTTTTATGACATTGTTATAGTAAATATTTTTCTTTGAAATTATTTAAACCTCTTACAATTCCTATTAATATTATTTGATCTCTGACTCAGATTACCTTTATTTCTTCAATAGGGAATTCCAGAGTGGCACTGATTTTCCTCACACTTAGAAGGCATTAGTTCACTAGCTCTGGCTTCTGCTCCTGTTTAGAAGCTGGCTGTCTGCCTAGTTGTTTCCTCTTTGCAGATCATCTGTCTTATTTTTGATTTTTAAAAAAATCTTTGGCCTCTCCAGTGTCGCAGTACTGTGACACGTAGAACACTTTGAGTTACTTTGCTTGGAGTTTGTAGGATTTCTTGAGTGCATGTCATGTGCCTTTTGTGTATTTGGGGATAGTTCCAACTTTTGTTTCTTCTACCCAATTCTTTTCTTTATTTTTCTTTTGAATATTAGACTGTTCCTTTATCTGCCATGACTCCTGATTTCTCTTGTTTATCTTTCATGTTTTTTTTTTCTCTCCCTATGTGCCTCACTCAGCCATTCTAGTGTTGTGAAAAGCAAAACTGTTTCCTCAATAAATATTTCTATTTTTAGGCTCTGCTGTGTGCTGGACACAGTTCTAGAACTTGGGATATTTTCAGTGATCAGAAGAGACAAAAGATCTTCATCATCATGAATTGCCATTAAACATTAAATAGTGTTTGTTGGGGCTGCATGTAGAAGTACACATCTGTAATCTCAGATTGGGAGGATCATAGTTCAAGGCCAGCCTGGGCAAACAGTGACACCCATCTAAAAAAATAAGCTGGATGTGGTGGTACATACCAGTAGTTCCTGCTAAGTATAGGTAGGATGGTGGTAATCTGAGGCTTGCCTAGGCAAAAATAGAGATCCTGTCTGAAAAACAGCTAAGGTAAATATTTTTCTTTGAAGTTATTTAAACTTCCTGCAAATAATATTATTTGACCTCTATCTGAATGAAGTCATAGAGTACCTATCCTGAATGAGGCTCTGAGTTCAAATCCCAGTATGACTAAAACATTGTTTGTTAGTGGTAAATATTTTTTTTTCATTTTATATTAATTCATTAATACAAACCTAGTAGTATGTACTACCTAGTAGTACTAGTGCTAAACCTAGTAGTATGTAGTATATGAGAACGTGGTAAGTGTTGTTAAACTTGACAGAGGTGAGCTCTTCTGGGTGAATGGGTGCTTCTATGAGAAAGTGTTATGTGATGGTACCATTTGGATTAAGTCTAAAAGTTGATAGGAATGCTCCAGAATGAAGAAACAGTGCAGGATGCCTTAAGGAGGCCACATGTGCCTTCAGCAGCATGAACAGAGGGAAGGACCGGGAGACAGCGACAGAGAAGGAGTTGGCCAGAGGGCTGTGTTGGCCTGAGGGACTTCTGAGTTTGGTCCCTCTGAATTTAGCTCTTACCCTTGATCAGATGGGATTTACTTTTCCCTTTAGGGGTATCCCTGTGATTCCTGGGGCAGAGCAGGCTAGAGAGGTGAGAGCAGGACTGGGGACACTTGTGAGGAGGCTTTGCTGTTACCCCGTAGAGAGAACTCCGGTCAGAGCTTGGTGGCAGCAGCCGAGGTGGAGCGGAGGGATTTGATTTGCACATATTTGGAAAGAAAATGCAGCATCATTTTCTGACTAATTCAGTATGGGTTGTGAAAGAAAGGGAAGCCAAAGCAGTTCCTCTCAGTTTGGCTGAATGATTGGGAGGGTTGGGTGGTCCTCGGTTGAGGTGGAATCTTGTTTGGAAGATGTACAGAGGGAAGCAACAGCACAGCGTCTGGTGTTAGCGTGTGCCTTGGAGGAGAGACACTGGCCTGAGACACACAGAGAGCTGTGTGTGTGTGTGTGTGTGTGTGTGTGTGTGTGTGTGTGTGTGTGTGTGTGTGTGTGTGTGTGTGTGTGTGTGTGTGTGTGATTGAGATTCCATCATGTGATTGAGATCTTCCTGGGGAAGGCTGATGACACCAGAAGGACTGGAAAGTAGCATTTGGTGGAAGATCTTTCTTCAGAGTCGGTATCTTGAAGGAAGAGGAAGGAAACAGATCTGCAGAGAAGTCAAGCTGGGTTGTAGTGTACCTGGTCAGGGAGCCGTGGAGTAGATAGCCAGCCAATTGTCATTTCCTGAAGAGGCTGCAATCCCTCGCTTGCACAGTTACCTGCTGGATCCTGCCCTGGGATGCTGTCACTGTAGCAGATTGAGCAGCTGAGGGCTGGCTGCTGCCTGCTGGTCTTAGTCCTCACATTGGACAGCTATGTCTTCCATCAACTGACAGCTGGTCAGCAGATCTGTGTTTTCCTATACTGCGGCTCTGAGTGTGGCTAGAAAAGGAAGTCTGTCTCTATCAAGCTCAAACTTCAGAGATCAGGAAGAAGAGAAAAGAACAAACTAAGACTATCAGGAAGGCAAAACAATTCAGAAGAATTACAGTATTTCACAAGGTGAGAGCAGAAATTGTACCAAAGCTAGAGACTAGTGGCTCACACTAGTAATCTTAGCCACTCAGGAGGCTGAGATCTGGGGATCAAGGTTTAAAACTAGCTTAGGCAGACAAATCCAAGAGACTCTAATTAACCAGCAAGAATTCTAGAAGTGGAGATGGGTCTCAAGTGGTAGAGTGCCAGCCTTGAGTAAAGATGCCAAGCTAGAGTACAAAGTCCTGAATTCAAGCCTCAGTATAGGCACATTCATGCACAAAAGCAATTTTATAAGTTGCAAGTCCCGGGTATGTTCCCATTGTTGGGATTAAGCAGATTTGTCCTCCTTGTCTCTAGTTTTCTGTTTTATGGTTCAGATGGAAATAGCAGAAGCCTTTCCCTTGTGGATTCTTGCATTTTTGTCAGGGAGAGGAAGAGTAAACATGAAATGAAATATAATAGAAGAAAACTACTCACCATGTTGTTTATAAAGAAGAAAAGCATAAAATGAGAAAGCAAGAAAAGAATTGTCCTAGGGCTGAGGGGCAGAGTAGGGTAAGGTAACTGCCCGGAGTTCCTCACTAAGTTGAGGCTGAACAAAGATCTCTAGTTTAAGGTCATATGTCTATGCAGGGCGGAAACAAGTCTACATGAGAGCTAGAACAAGTTGGCAGCATTTCCTTAAGAAAACAAAACCCCATCTTCATCCTAATGGCCAAGAGAATTATTTTATAGTTACTGCAGTGGAGCGAGTCAATGAGTTCTGTGTATGGGCTGCTAGACTGGAAGCAGGTGGTTCATTAACAGTGATTTTTTTTGGTGGAGGGGAGGAAGGAGCAGTGGCTTGTGGGTATTTCTATAGGAGGCTGCTGATCCCAGGCCAGCTGACCTGACTCATTTTTGCCAATGGAAAGTTACGTATGTAAGGGATTACAGCTGTTCTTTAGGGCTGAGTTCATCCAGGGCCAGAAAAAGAACAAAGACTCCTAGGGCGCCTGGTTTGGGGAGTGGTGAGAGAAGTCTGAATCATAAGCCCAAGGTGTGTGGACTTGTGGGGAGCTGAGAAAGTAAAAGTCAGAGATGGTTTATCTCCAGCCCAGCCCGCCTGCAAGGATTCTAAGATTGGCAGATTGTCTCCATTGTGGTCCAATGGTGAGAACTTACTTTTTTCAGAAATTAGGCATGGGAGAGTGATGGCTGGGCTTTGGTGGTTCAGGTGATAGGAGCAATGTCTGAGCCTGCCTGCCCCACAGCAGCAGGCATGTGTAAGTCCTGGCACCTGTGCCAGGGGCAGTGCGTCACCCCATGAGTCACCACGTGGTTTTACTGGGAAGCCTGGGAGAGCATGAGGTGGTTGAGCTGTGAGCAAGATCCTGCACATTATGTATTTCTTTTGATTATGAAACAACACTTGCAGGAGGTGGTGTAAATAGGTCAGTATGAAATAGCCACCAAATGGTGCATTATCTCCATCCAGACCTTGAACTTGCCTCTTGTGGGAGAATTTGGTTGTGTGTGAATTGGCCAGTGATTACGTTCACAAACGTCCCACACATGCATTATGCATATTCTTTCCCTGCTATTCCACTTCATTTGCTCAAGTTTGATACCGTGTTCATTCATCTTTCTCAGGCCTACTCCCGCTTAACTTCCAGGAACCCAAAAAATGACAAAGTCTAGGCTAGGTTGTCTGCCTGCTACCTTTGACCATTGACCTTTGACCTTGAGGCCATAACTCTTAAGAGTAAGAACTGGCCTTAGGATTCATGCTGAGTGATCTGACTTGTGATCCCAGAACCTGAGGGTAATAATAACAAAAGGGATGGTTTTAAGAATAAAAACAAATACAGTGACTGGGAGAATGCTGAGGTCCATATGATGGCCTGATGGGATTTTGCATGCAGTAATGGGGGTAAGAGCAGCGGAGAGTGCCACACCTGCCTTCTACCTTCCTTCCAGTGAAGTATTCTGTGCCTCTGTCTCTTTATCTATGAAATGGATCTAGCGAATGTTACTACCTTGTCAAACTGGTCAAATGAATGAGCAGTCTCCAGTATAATGGAGTAAACAGTGTGAAAGGAAACCCGGACTCATCATTTTAAGTTGTCCTTGTACAGCTTCAGTGGGAAATGACATTATGAGGGACTGAGGCTTTGTAGGGATGAAGTGATAAGCTGGGGAGAAGAAAAGGCATTCTGGTTCATCTAGAACTCTCCTTAGATGCCTGCCACCCTTGTTTGGATCCTTGTGCTATGTACTCTCAACGGTTAGGGTACACTGATTGTGGTCCACTTGATGTTTTCAGTTGATAATTTTGGTTTGATCCATTTCTTCTGGACTCATTTTTGCCCCTCTCAGGTCTCTCAGGCTGCTTTAAAGGTGAGGTTGGGCTGGGTTGGTGTGCAGACCCCAGGAGAGACGGTGGTAACACCTGGCACAGGGCGTGCCTTCGTTTTATTTTCATAATTTTGAATGATTTAATTTGATAGTTCAGATAATCCTATTTCATCTCAGAGAAAATTGGTC
Organism: Dipodomys spectabilis; assembly: GCF_019054845.1. Taxonomy (NCBI): domain Eukaryota; kingdom Metazoa; phylum Chordata; class Mammalia; order Rodentia; family Heteromyidae; genus Dipodomys; species Dipodomys spectabilis. The sequence goes on along the minus strand of NW_024870784.1, from coordinate 204,210 downwards.
TTCTTGGGTGTGTGGTAAAGACGGTGGTGTCAGGACAGGGGAAGGAGGCACATTTTTAAGGCGTGGTGAATGTTCAGAGATTACAGTTTTGATTACTTTTGTTTTTAAGCAAATGTGTTTTCTAAAGCTACTTACACCCAAGCCAAATATTTGGTTGGCTCTTCTTTCAAGTCTTTAGGGAAAAAAATGTGGTGAAATCTACTTAATATAAATCTGTGACACTTGAAGTCTTTTGAAGTGTGTGCTTCAATGGCACTTACTACATTTGCAATGTTGTATAACCTTGTCCACTGTCTCTGCCCATACCCATCAATATTTATTCTTTTTGTATCTGGGTTATTTTGCTTAGCACAATACTTCTTTTAAAGGTTCATTCACATCCTAGTACTTTTTAGGCTCCCTTTTCTTCCTCTCCCTCTTCCTCTCTTCCTTTTCCTCTTCTTCCTCCTTCTCTTCCTCCTCCTCTTTCTTCTTTGCCGTCTTTGACTTCCTGCTTCTTTCTTCTTCTTCTTGTACTGGTGTTTCATTTCAAGGCTTCACACTTACTGCACAGCCTCTGGTACCTCTTGAGCCAATTTTACGTTAGTTATTTTTGCAAATAGGGTCTCACTTTTTTCCTGGGTAGGTCCAGACCACAATCCTCCTATTTATGCTTTCTAGTAGCTGAGATGATAGATGTGTACCACCACATTCAACTTTTTCACTTGAGATGTGAGACTTAAAAACTTTTCCTTGGGCAACCTTGAACTCATTCCTCCTGATTTTAGCATCTTTTGAATACCTAGGATTACAGATATGAGCCATATTGTTCAGTTTGTCGTTCCTTGTAATGACTGAATCATATTCTTCTTGCATGGGTAGACATTATTTTGCTTATCCTGTCTTTTGGCAGTGGGCACCTGTATTGGTTGCAACTTTTGGCTGTTGAGAATAAAGCCGCCAGATGTATCTGAGAAAATGATGGTGTTTTACAGATGAGATAATGATGGTGTTTTACAGAATGAATAAGAACATGCTTTAATTCTAAGTCCAATGGGAGGACTCAGGGAAGTCCTTGCCTTTATCCAGGTTGTTATGGCAACCCAGCTGATGGGTGTGACTCTGTCCCTCCCAGGCTTCCCCTGAGGTCTGGCTGGGCCGGCCTCAGCAGTGTGTTGGAGAATGCTGGCTGCTGCTGAGTCACATTGCCCCCAGACATCCTGGTGTGACAGTGTCCTAGGTCTCTGAGCCTCCTGCTTGCTTTTTTGGATGGCGCCAAGAAACTTCCCATGCACTCACTTATTATGATTCACTTATTAGTTTTGAATGGGCTCAATGAACATTATTATTATTTTATTCCGGTCATGGGGCTTGAACTCTGGGCCTGGGCACTGTCCCTCAGCTCTTCAGCTCAAGACTACCACTCTACCACTTGAGCCACGGCACCACTGCCAGTTTTTTCTGTTGGTGCGGTACTGAGGAATCGAACCCAGGACTTCATGCATGGGAGACAAGCACACTCCCATTGAGCCAACATTATTTTTAATTTTTTATGCCTTTTGAACTAGGTAAGGGCCTCACATTATAGAAACATATAGTATATTTAATGCTCATTTTATGGAAACTATTTCAGGCAGGTAATGGAGTGGTGGACTGTACAGCAGACTTATTTACCTGGATCTGGGCGGGGCTATCGATGCTTTTACCTGGAAACCTGAGCGAGTAACTTCATCCATCTCACTTTGTAGTTACTATAGAAGACCCCCTTTCTGTCTTACATACACGGGTTATAACTATTCTCCTGTCTAGGTATTCCTTGTAATATGGTTGTATTTTCAGATTGAAATAATCTTTATATGAGAGAAAATATTCCCAAGTGCTTCTAGAGACCATACAACACAAGTTTATATTCCCAGAAACAAGACATGTGCATTCTCATTAGTATGTTTCCTAACAATTATTCAGCACAACTCACTTAATTTTACTTTGTCATATGCCAGTCATTAGCTGAGAACCCTGCCCAGTGTACAGTGTCACCAGTAGACCTCTGGGAGTAGTCCCTTTGTCACCATTGTACTTGTGTGTGGTGTCTCCCTCCTACACAAGCTCATCTTTTTTCCTACCTTCCTTCTTTGAATTATCCTGCAATACATTTGAGCCCAGAAAAATGTCACATCATATTTACCATTAGATTTGAATAGAAAAAATATTGAAACAATTTTATCCTATGGTGAACAAAAATAACTGCTGCCTGCCTAACTTTGGTTAGTGCAGAGGATTTGCGTGTGGCTGGGTAGCCCTCATGACAGGGCCTGCTGCCTTATATAAAGCCCACCTTTGCTATGCGCCTGGGTCACTGGAGGAGAAATGGTGAGGTTTATTCTAAATTATTCATTGGGTTGCTGGTGCAGCCTGGATTTGAACCTGCTTGTTATTGTCATTGTCGTCCTCTCCTTCCTTCCTTCCTTCCTTCCTTCCTTCCTTCCTTCCTTCCTTCCTTCCTTCCTTCCTTCCTTCCTTCCTTCCTTCTTTCCTTCCTTCCTCCTCCTCCTCCTCCTCCTCCTCTTCCTCCTATTATCCTTCTCCTCCTCTTCTTCTTCCTCTTCTCCTGCTCCTCCTCGTCCTCCTCCTCGTCCTCCTCCTTGTCCTCCTCCTCCTCCTATTCTCCTTCTGCTCCTCCTATTCTCCTCCTCCTCCTCCTATTCTTCTCTCCTCCTCCTCTTCCTCTTCTTTGCCTTCTCCTCCTCCTCCTCTTCTTCCTTCTCCACTTCCTCTCCCCTTCTCCTCCTCTCCTCTTCTCCTTTCTTCTCCTCTTCCTCTTCCTCCTCCTCTTCTCCTTTTCTTCCTTCCTTCTTCCTCTTCCTCTTCTTTCTCATTTTTCCCCTCCTCCTCCACCTCCTTCTTTTCTTCCTCCTTTTCCTCCTCCTTCCCCTGTTCCTCCTCCTCCTTTTTGGTGCCAGTATTGGGGCTTGGACTCAGGGCCTGAACACTAGCCTTAGCTTTTTTGCTTAAGGCTGGGCTCTACCATTTGAGCCACAGCTTTACTTCCAGATTTTTGATGGCTAATTAGAAATAAGAAGCTCATGGACTTTCTTGCCCGAGCTGGTTTTAGATTATGATCCTCAGACCTCAGCCTACTCACATTACACAGGGTTGAGCCACCAGTGCCCAGCTGGTCTTCTCTTCCTTGACCAAAGGACTGCTCTCCAGATCCCAGGGGAGAACTCCTCAACATAGCTTCTTCAAGAGGCTGTGCTGAGTACTAGAAGTTTTTGCTGCGTGTGCATTCTTTGGAGAGATGGCAGGACCTGAGATCAAAACTTGCCCTCTTAGTTCTATCTTTAGTAACTCCGTATTCTTGATATTCATACCAGTTACCATTACTTATTGCTGCCAATCAGAGAAGTGTCTAAAAGATCCCGCACCCAGGAGAGGCCAGATGCTCTGCCCCCATGGGCCACACGTACATCTTGTGCAAGGCACGGTGCCCTTGGCATCAGCAGGCAACACAGTTTGTGTGGGCAGAACAGCACCTGGTCTGTATTGCTGGTGGTGCTAAGACTCGTGGTTTTTCCTTTTGCTTTCCTTTGTTTCCATTATCCTCAGGTTGCACCTCTTGTCTTTCCACCCTTCCCATTACAGACCTTCATTTGGTTCCAAGTATGTGGCGCTCCAAATAAATGAGTGCTGAAACTCTCAACTCTGGTCTGTCAGAGTTGTTCTGCAAGGAAATCTAAATGGAGACAGTAACGGAAATGGAGTTTAAGGGTCATAGAAAAATTGAATTAGAAGCGAACTAGGAAGTCAGGGAAGTAAATTGAACATGATGATTTGATCACCGGGAGAATTTGAAAGAATTGATCACCCAGTCATTCTGGGGGTGACATTTAAAGGTCGTTTGAGTTTTCTTGGTCTTTTTGGGACAGACTTCTTTTATTTTTTTTAAGGAAAGTTTTGCATATTGGTTAGAGTTTTCAGATGGAGGAGAGTCTCCAAGTTTGGTTGGATCAAGGTTTAATGTGAAATTGTGAAATTCTCATATCAAATCAAATTTTATGGGTACATGTACTTTCGGAAGGGTGAAACTTGCCTGTCTCTCAAAGAGCAGAAGGTACTACCCTGTGCTAAATCAAAGATCTCAATCGTGCACTCTTCCTGAGCTCATCCTCAGGTGGTCCGTTGTGGGACTGGGTACCATGATTCCATCAGTAGTCTTCTAACCAGACTCTTCCTCCCTCCCTTCCTCCCTCCCTCCCTTCCTTCCTTCCTTCTTTCCTCCCTCCCTTCCTTCCTTCCTTCTTCCCTTCCTCCCTTCTTCCCTTCCTCCCTCCCCCTCCCTGTCTTCATTACCTCCCTCCCTCTCTCCCTCCCTCAACAATAAAACCAAATGTACCCCTAATAAACCACATGTACCCCTAAGAAACGATCTAGCTTTCCATTGTGATGCCGTAGTCAGTGGTATTTTGGTTGGAAGGGCTGGGTAATGGAGTTTTTGTTTGGTTCTGATCATTTGAATATGTTAATGAGTTAACACAGTGAGCATCACATAACTGGGGAGAAGAGCACACCTTCTCAGCCTTGCTAGGGATAGGCTGTTGCTAGGTGATGGTAGGAGCGTGAACATTCCTTACCTGGTTCTGAGGAACCCTCTTAGCTCTCTGGGAGTTCATGAAGCTCATTGCCCTATCTTGGGGAAAGTTACCTGATTCTTGATTCCTCAGCTAGTTGGTTCTGAAGGTCCTTGTTTAATAATCCAGAAGACAGTTACCTAATAGCATTTGTGTCATGGAGAGCTCAATTTAAAAGGACTTTCAAAAGTCATCTGTTGTAGACCTGATGCATAAAAGAACAAGCTAATAACAGAGTTAGCACCTTTTTTTTTTTTTTGTTAGTTGTGGGGCTTGAACTCTGGGCCTGGGTACTGTCCTTCAGCTCTTCAGCTCAAGGTGAGCCCTCTACCACTTGAGCCACACAGCCACTTCTGGTTTTCTGAGTGTTTTATTGGAGATAAGAGTCTTACAGACTTCTGCCCAGTGTGGTTTTGAACCATGATCCTCAGATCTCAGCCTCCTGAGTAGCTAGGATTACAGGCCTGAGCCACTGGCGCCTGGCCAGAGTTAACACGTTTGAGGAAACCAGGCATAAACAAAGTTCTCTATCATTTTTCTTTTCTGATTATGAATTTAATGGGAAATGGAGAGTTTCAGTCCTTTTTTTCCCCATGTACAGAATGTTATCTTTCTCTACTTCTCTTCCTCTTCCTTCTCTTCCTCTTGCTCTTTGCACAAGGGTCTGAACTGGAAGGAGGCTTCTTTGCACTTGACAGGCAGGAACAGAGCATCACTGGAGCCTTGGCCCCATTCCTGTTGCTTTTAGGTTGATGTTCAGATAAGGTCTTGCACTTTTGCCTGGGCTGGTCACAGATGGGAATCCTTTGACTCTGGAGTTGGGTTACCAGAGTGCATTACCTCTCCCAGCTTGTCTTGGCAGTAAGATCTTGCTAAAGTTTTGCCCTGGTTTGCTCAAAATGCAGTCCTATCTCTACCTCCTAAGTAGCTGGGGTTATAGGCATGTACCACCATGTTGGGCTTGTGTTTGTGATAGGGGGGGGTCTCACTAACATTGCCCAGGCTGGCCTTAAACTGTGTTCCTTGATGTTTACACCTCCAAGTAGCTGGGATTTCCAAATGGGGTTTTCTGTTGTTTATTTATCCAGCTGTTCCATCAATATTCATTGGTAATACAAAGACCTTTTAAAGGTGTAACAGGTTCTAGTGTTTCAAAAATATTTTTACAGAAATCTTTTTGTGCCAGGTGTTGGTGGCTCATGCCTGTAATTTTAGCTGCTCATGAGACTAAGATCTGAGGATAGTGGTTCAAAGCCATTCTGGGCAGGAAAGTCTGTAAGACGCTCATCACCAATGAATTATGCACGCCCTCCCCCTCCCCCCCCCCCAAAAAAAAAACAAGCTGGAAGTGGATCTGTGGTTCAAGTGGTAGAGTAATAATCTGGAACACAAAAGATCAGGGATAGTGCCCAGGTCCAGATTTCAAGCCCCAGGATCATCCCCCTCTTTGAATCTTTTCACATTTCTTTTCTTTTTTGTCAGTTGTAAGGTTTGAACTCTGGGCATAGGCGCTGTCCCTCAGCTCTACCACTTGAGCCACAGTGCCACTTCTGGTTTCCTGTGGTTTATTGGAGATAAGAGTCTCATGGACTTTTCTGCCTGGGCTGGCTTTGAACTGTGATCCTCATATCTCAGCCTCCTGAGTAGCTGGGATTACAGGTGTAAGCCACTGGTGCCCTGCTTACTTTTCTTAATATGTGATTATTTTTATAACTTGAGTCATTTAGCATCATTCCCTGGTCTATACTGATCTTGAAAAATTAATAACAAATTGTGCTCCCTCTACTGGTTACATTTTTGTGGTTCAGAGACATTGTACATTCATACATGACTTCATTGCTCTGGGTCTGGCTTGTAACTAGCTTCTCTTTTAACTGTCTAGACTCAGGAGGTGTATTAGGATCAAAGCTAGCAGCTTTCTAGACCTTGGCTTGAGAAGTTGGGATAAGAATCTTCCTTGTTCCTGTTTGTCTAGGATGTGTGAAGAATATCTCAGCCCCACCCCGCCCTGGTGGGCTTTTCCTGTGTCAGGTCAGCTTTCAGCCTGGGTCTTTTGAAATTTGCCAGCCAGATTTAGCAGGTGTTCTATGCAAATTTTGTGCTCAGGCTAGAACTCAAGGAGCCCCTCTGGGGTCTCTAGGTCAGCCGTAGGGCACACTAGTTTCACACATTGGAGGTGGGGAAGGAGATGGGCATTGTGACTTTATGGCTTTGGGCTGATTTAAGAGGAACTAACCCTTGCTGTCTTCTGCCCTGCTTCAGAGCAATAACGAAATCTATTCTGTCCCTCTAAGGAGAAATAAAGACACTAGCAAAAAAAAACCCTAAAACAAAATACATGTATCTATGAAATTGCAGAGATGAAAGGAGCACTTCTTAGGCTAGAGAATAGAATATTGGTTACTGGAGGCTGAGGGGAAGTGGGGGGGGGGAGGGAGTAGGTAGAGGATCAGAGGGGTGGAAGAATAGGAGAGGGCTATCCATGGCTACAGTGGTTGAGTTCCACTGCCTCACAGAGTGACTTCATCAATAACTATGTAGACTTTAAACTAGCTAGGAGAGAATATTTTGAATTGTTTTTCTAGGAAGAAAATTCATGAGATGATGGAATGCCACCATAGTGCTTTTTATAAGAAAATACTATGTAGATGAGACAAGAAAAGCTTCGGTTAGCCCACCATACCTTTCTGGTCCTTGGCTCACATTCTTCCTGTAAACACTGTATAATATTCTTATCCATGAGCACTAATGAGATTAAATGTCCTTCCTGTTTGAAGTGGAGCATTTCCAGCATGTGCTCATGACTGTCAATATAGAAATGACTGATAGGCCTACCACAGATCTTCCTTTCTCTCTGTATCTTTCTCATTTCTTATTGTCCTCTGTCTCTCATCTCTCACTATGCTAGCTTTGATTCTATAGCTGATACCGTGTGTGTGTGTGTGTGTGTGTGTGTGTGTGTGCGTGCATGTGCGTGCGTGCGTGTGTGCGTGCGTGTGTGTGTGTGCTGGTACTGGGGCTTGAACTAAGGGGCCTAGGTGCTGTCCCTTAGCTCTTTGCCCAAGGTTAGCACTCTACCACTTGAGCCACAGCTCTACTTCTGGCTTTTTGGTAGTTAATTGGAGATAAGAGTTTGATGGACTTGAATCATGATTCTCAGAGCTCAGCCTCTTGAGTAACTAGGATTATAGGGGTGAATTACTGGCCCCAGACAATCAGTTTCTTCTTCGTGGCACTGTGGGAGGGAGGGATCTTATTACAGTGTGATGCTTTGCAGCACTGTCTGATTTCTACTACTAGATGAGACAACCAAAACCATTATCAGATATTGTCAAATGTTCCCTTGGCAAAATCATTTATGGCTAAGGACTATTCCTCTATATAAACACTCTTTATTCTGTGTTTTTTTTTTTTTTTTTTGCAGGGGGGGGGGGGGATAAGTATTGGAACTTGAACTCAGCTCTCTCTCTCAACCATAACTGGTTTAAATGCTTCCATTTCTTGCTTTTTAATTTTTTTTTACATTAATTGGAGGTGAGAGTCGCTTGAATTTTTCTGCCTGGTTTGGCTTTGTACTGTTATCCTCAGATGTCAGCCTCCTGAGTAACTGGGATTACAGGCATGAGCCATTGGTGCCCAGCCATTCTGCTGTTTTGGAAGCCTCCACCAGCACTTGCTTGTTTGTATCCTTCACTTAGTAAATAGTTTCTAAGTTTCTCTTTATTCTAGACTGTATGCATATTATCAAGAATGTAAAGATGAGCTACACCTCACTTTTTCCATGTTCACACGTGTGTATGTGTGTTTGAGTCAAGGGTGAGGGCATCATGGCTTTTACCACACTGATTTTCTCAATGTTCCTTGGCTCTTAGCCTAACTAGCTGGTGTTTGAGTCATGATGACTTCTTTAATGAATGTTGTGCTTTTATTTTTGTAGCCTCTGTCTTTGAGGAAAGCCCCTTGCAGTGTGGGTCAGTATCCTTATGAAATGCTAATGATTTATTAATCCATCAATTTCATCCTTGAATGCTTCAATCATTCCACACACTGCTTCTCACTTGTCTCTCCAGATTTACTGTCTTCTTCAATTGGGATTTCTTTCAATCTTTTCCACCAGCCACCTGAGGCTTCATTGAACTGGTAGTCATATCAAGTTTGATTGCATGAAACTTCTGTTGGGAAACCAAGGTCAGTGCCAGCAGAGGGAGACCCATTGGAGTGCATTGAATTTGGATTTTCTTTATAGTTTCTAGAAACTTTGATGTAAAAGTGCTCATGGGAAATCAAACATATGGCACTTTTTCTTTTTAGAGGGACAGTTCAGGGGGAAAGTATTTTAAGGAGGAGTTTACACGTGGCTTGATGTAAACTTGATGTATAGCTTGATGTTGCTAATTTAAATTTTTCATTATAGGACTTGAGTGTTTATTGTACTGTTTTCAAATATACTTTCATATATCTGAGAAACTTTGTAATGAATTTTATTTATTTAATGATCTTTAAGTAGTTATACGAAGGGGTTTCGATTTAACGTGTCAATTTATGAGTACAATGCATCTTGACCAATGTGACCTCTTCGAAAGATAATCCTTGATAAGCCTTCTCTGTCCACTACATTTTTTTTTGGGGGGGGGGGGTCCGGTTGTGGGGCCTGAACTCTGGGCCTGGGCGCTGTCCCTCAGCTCTTCAGCTCAAGCGCTCTAAGCGCTTGCCTTGCATGCCTGAGGCCCTGGGTTCAATTCCTCAGCACCACATAAGCAAAAAGAAAAAAAAAAGCTGGAAGTGGCGCTGTGGCCCAAGTGGTAGAGCGCTAGCCTTGAGCTGAAGAGCTGAGGGACAGCGGCCAGGCCCAGAGTTCAGGCCCCATGACTGGACCAAAAAAAAAAAAAATTAGATCTCCACTTGGTAAATATAGATTTCTTTACCAGTGAAGAGGTTTGAGGGAGGGGCAAAGATTGCTAGTCTTTTAAATCCTTCAAGAGAATCTGTTCTTTAAAAAAAAAATCATGAGTGAGCAAAAAGAACAACAAACCCTAAAAAACCCGACAGGAACTTGTGCTTTGGGCAGGACGTCCAGGGTCCTCTACAAAATGGTTAAGCCCTATTAGAAATCAACTTCCCTAGAGGATGCGGAGCCCAGGGTGCTGGGCTGAGTGACAGCAAGCTGGATTCTAAGCACTGTGACTGCCAAAGGCGAGAAGTAGATTGAGAAGGAGGCGGAGAGGAAGAAGGCGAGGGTGGGTGGAGGAGGAGGAGGAGTCTGGGGCCCTTTCCAACACACCCCAAAGACCAGATTCCTCCTAGCACGAAACTTCACAAGTTACACCCACTCCCCTCGCCCGCAGGCAGCCGGGGAAGGCTGCCGCTTCCTCCTTTCTGTTACTGGAACCGAGGGATGGGAAGCTGGAAGGGAGAGAGAGGGAGAGAGACGTGTGCTCCTTGCTGTACTGGGTTGGAGCTTTAAATCCTAAACTCGATTCTTCTACGGGTGGATCGCTCCCTGTGTGTGCTGTTTTGGGGAAGCGGTGGTGTGTGGCTCTGGATAAGCCAGGTGAGTCACGGACCCAGGGGAGAGGTCCCCAGCCTGGGGTCCCCTAGCGTCCGGGAGATCCCTGGCTCTGCCTTGCGCCTTGGCGCGCCGGCTGGTCTCCTTGCTGCGCCCCAGGGGTGCTGCGTGTGTCTAGCTGACTGTGTGTGGCTTCAGGGTAAAGGGGCTTTGGCTTTTTGTGAGTGCTCGTGGAGATTTCCCATTTGCCTCCTGGAAGCGTGGGGGGGGAACACGGGGTCAGGATGGGGACTGCTGGATGGAGGAACAAAGTCACTCAACTCATTGATCCAGATGCGTTGTAACTCACTCAGCATCTGGCACGTTGAATTGAACCCCCTTTGTATAAAGCTAATAATAATGATTTTTTAAAAAGGAAGTCACACCAAAGATGCCTCCTTCCTTTGCTGCCCTGCTGTGCCTTGGGCAATTTCAAGGCAATACCGGTGGAAAACGTCCCTTCTTCAGCCTTCAACAGAGGCTTGAGATTCCAGGGAGAAATGTTGACTGGAAAGGAATATTCTGGAGCTAAGGTTTAGGATTGCATGGACATCTCCTGGAGGCCTTGGAAGTCTTGGTTTCTTATTCATTTTGTGTTAGATTAAGTTAGTTGAGCTCAAAGCTTCTGTGTTATGGACGTGTTATCTGTTGTCTGGTGTCTCTAGCCCCCCCCCCCCCCCCCATCTTACTTAAGTGACTTTCGGGTAGGGCGTGGGGAGGAAGTTTGGGTGGAGGGTGGCATTGGGGCTCGCAGACATTGCAACTGACGATGTCTCAGCAAAGTTTAAACTTGCCTCTGAAGTTTCTCACCAGTGCTCTTCAGGTGTTCTTGGACAATGTGGGGTCTTGGCTGTCAGTGGAGCCTTGGGGGTTTCCGCTTGTTTACTTGTTTACTTCAGATTCCATCAGCAGCTTAGCCAGGTACCGACATTTGGAGCTTAGAGTTTGTTTTTGCTTGTTTTCTTTTGTAAGATAATCCTTCCTGAAAAAATTCGTAGAGAATCACCCAACTTCTAGGGCCAGAAAATGGGGGTGAGATAGTGTCTGGTTCTTACTGTATGTAGCAAGCCAAATATTCTGCTTGCAAGCATTTCTCTCCTAGCAGTGAGGGTGTTAGTAGATGATTTGTGTGTGTGTGTGTGTTTGTGTGTGTTTGTGTGTGTGTGTGTGTGTGTGTGTGTGTATGTGTGTGTATGTGTACTTGGGCTTGAACTCAAGGCTCATGTTCTCATTCTGCTTTTTTGTTCAGCTGTCACTCTAAAGCCTCTATTTGTGTGTTACTATCACTTGGAGATAAGAGTCTCATAGATTTTCCTGCCCCAACTTGAGCCATTAGAGCCTGGCTTAGTAGATGATTCTTATCCCTGTGTTAGAAGCAGAGGAGTAGAAGCTAGCTTTCTCAGTTTACCTTCAACCTACATATTCCAGGTAGAGCGACACTACTGCTGGAGCCACTGTTAGATTGCGGTAAGCTTCCCACTTCCTTGAAGTTAAAGATACAAACTCCTTAACCAAACCGCTCCCAGGGAGGAACAACAGGCGGTAGGGTGTGATACCGTCAAATCTGCCAGAGCTCTGAGTTCTTGTTCCTGTGGGTCTTCAAAGCGGAGCCAGCAGGTGTACCACACAGGATGCTGACATGAGGTGTGTAGGCTGTTCACCTACTCCCAAGGATCCTTGAGCAACTCACCCAACAGGAAAGGCCACCAATGTGGATCCCATGATAGTGCCCGTGACAATGACTAATGCATGGGGCTTTATGTGCCCATAACCATTAGCTGGAGAAAGGGGCTGCGGGAATCATGGACCCAAGGCCTTTTGATGTTACCATTGGGGACTGTTAGATGATGTAGCCATGCCAGTGGCTGGAATTGGGCTGTGACTATGGAGGTAGAAGAAAAGCTCCAAACACGGCCATATCATTACCGTTTTCCTCCAGTCCCTCTTCCCCCAGATAGGTGACCTGATTTGGTTCTCATTTTTTGCATTTTTATTTTGTATTTTTAACTTGTAGATTCAGTTTGTATAATGTGTATACCACTGCTAAACTTTTTTTGTTGTAGTAACAAATTTTTATCAGAATCTTCTTAGTTTACATTGTTTTAAATTTGTTGGTATAAACTTGTACAGAATATCACTTCATAATATGGTTAAAGACTGCAGCATCTATAAGAGGATTTCCTTTATTATTCCTGGCAGGGATTTTTTGAGATGTCTTGTCTGTCTGTGTTGCTGGGAATCAAACTGAGAGCCTTCTGTGTTCTAGGTCAAGTGCTATACCACAGAGTAGTATTTTCCCAATCGGTCTTGCTAATGTGTTGCCTGTTCTGTTTGTGCTTTGGAAAAACCATCTTTGGAAAACTTCAAGCACAAAGCCCACCTCTTTCCTTTCTTGAATTTCTGTGCATTTGACAAACTCTGCTTCATGAGATACTGTCAAAAAAGCATTGGAAAAGAAGCTACTGTGTCCTTCTGCTGAATGAGGAAGACATTATGTACTTACCTTTGATGTAGGTTGTGTTGTTCAATTTCATTAAACATAATTGCTTGGTGAGCATCCTCCATGGTGGGCCAAATAGTTCCAAGGTGGCTTTTGTATTCACTGGGACACACCCTGAGAAATTGTTTTAGAAACATCTACCTTGATTATGCATGGGCTTACTGGGACTTTAATGTGAATTGTAGTTGCATTCAACCTGCTTGACAGTACACATTTACCTTGTACAGAAGTGGAGCAAATTTCTTGTAATGACTGGGGAAGAACATTTCCTTTTGATTCATATTTAATGCATGAGTCTGAGGCTTTTAAAGTTTCCTTAGAAAAAACTTCTTTCTGAATCTGTGGCAATGAGGGAAGAATGCTTGAATTGAATTCCAGCTCTGTTCTTTTAGCTGTGTGGACTCATGAGAGTTGCTTAACTTCTCTGAACTTACAGTTCCCCAACTGTGATTTGGAAATAACTGCTTGTGTGTGTGTGTGTGTGTGTGTGTGTGTGTGTGTGTGTGTGTGTGTGTGCTGTTGTGAGCTTTTACCATGAATGTAGGATATCTGCCACAAGGTTTGCACTTAGTAAGTTATAATGCAGTGAGTGTTTTCTGTCTTCTGTCCTTTCTTTGTCCTGCCTCCGACCTCGCCACCTCTCTGTGCTTTGGGGTAGGTGAAAACTTGCTGCAAATAGAGATAAAGAATAACTATGACTCCATTTGTTCTGTTTTCATTAGGGTTACTGGGATTCCAAAAGGTCATTTTTTGTACTTTTAGTATTGTTACACCTATTTTTTTTAGTTGATTGGTAGCAACTGGTGGTGGATTCCCCCTTCTCCTTTTAATTCTTACCTTCTTAAGATGGTGGTGGAGATGATGATTTGTAAGTTAATTTTATCTCCTGTGAGATCTCACAGTTCTTCCCCTCTCCTCCTCTCCCTATTCTTCCCCTCCCCTCCCCCTTCACTTCCTTTCCTTCTGTCTTCTTTCTTGGTAGAAATGAAATGAGTTCAAATCACCTTAGTTAGTTGAGACTAAGCATCAGTCATTGAGCACATGCTTACATTGCAGGCGAGGTAGAAAAGCAAAAGCACAGGACAGAGGAGATTGTTTGGTTAAAATTCCTGCACAGAGGCACATAGAGCATTGAAGTCTCCTGGACTCTGAGCTGTTTGATCTCCTTAGGGACTGTCTACTGAAAATCTCCTCGGCATCATTTGTTCATATGTATTTGTTTATCCACTGGTATTAGGAGGGGCTGACCTGGAGATGGGATGAGATTTGAGTTGGGAGGAGACTGTTTACAGTTCAGTGCCAAAGTCAGTCCCTGTTCTGCCCAACGAGAGAGCCCTGCTTTATGTTCTGGGTCATGAATGGCCTCAAGTATGGAGTTCCTTTCATGGAAGAGAGATTGATGGGTTGTCCTTAATCTAGCTTGTCCACTGTGCCCAGCTGGTGGTGCTGTTTGATTCTAGCTGATTTGGTCTCTGGGTGAACAATAAGAGGTGTGAGGTGTGGTTTTCCTGAGTATTTTGCAATAGCACCTGGCCAGGTGTTGGAAAACACCCTTTAGTATGGCTTGCATTTGGTAAGGCCTCTGGGGAAGAGATCTCCAGTTTAGAAATAGTTGTTTAGTGGTTCCATGTATGCTTGTGAGACTTTGTCCTACCCATTCAGCACCTTCATGTTTCTCTAAGTTAGGAGGTAAGGTTGGAAAAGAATGGTGACCACCAAGGTGGTTTCTACAAAACCCTGTGGAATAAGGGCCTGTCTGAGCATCTACAATATGTGAGGCACTTTTCCTATATTATCTCATGGATGTTTCTAAAATACATAAAGCATGAGCAGGAACTCATTACTTGCTTATATCTGCTCTTATAGGTAGAATCATTGTGGACCAAGGTTCCCCTTTGTAAACGGAAAAGTGAAGAGGAAGAACAACTTTGGTCCTTTGTGGTATGATGCACTGAACCCCAGTCCTTCACCTAGCACTTGAGCAGCGCCTGCAAATGGCACCATTGGAAACCATGACCCAGGCTCTTCTGTTTGGGAGGGGGTGAGTATGCCATGGGCACTTGAAGTTTTTTTTTTTTGTCGGTGTGGGGCTTGAACTCAGGGCCTGGGCACTGTCCCTGAGCTTTTTCACTCAAGGGTAGTGCTCTATCTCTTTGAGCCACAGTACAGCTTCTGGTTTCTGGTGGTTAATTAGAGATGAGACTCATGGATTTTTTTGGCCTGGGCTAACTTTGAACCGCAATCCTCTGAGTAGGTGGGATTATAGGCTTGAGGCATGGGCGCCTGGCTAGCACTTGGCCTTTTCAAGTCATTATTAGCTCTAGTCTACCTGTTTTGGGAGTAGATGAAAGTTCATTAGGGGTGACTGTTGTTATGGTGGGAAGAAGGTGGCTGAATCCTGGGAACTTTCATATTCTTTTGAGACCATCCTTGTTAGCTTGTTGCTGGGATAGTATTGTTTTGGAGATTTCAGAGGGTGATTTCCTGTCTTTGCCTGCCTCCAAGCTACCTGGGAAGGGAAAAGAGGAGTTGATTTGACTGCAGTAGGGTAGACTTGGTTTTAGAGACTGTTCTATGAAAAAGACAACTTTTACCTTATCAGCAGAGTGGGCTGGGAGAAAGTGGATATTTCATGAAAGCTTTATTGCTATAGTCTAAATCAATGTCTTAAAAATTTGTGAAGGGCCTGGGATTTCCCCTAGAAAGGACTACAAGGTAATGAAAAGATGTATATTCTTAATCACTTAGAAGAAAAGAGACTGCAAAGACACCTTCCCCACCTCCTTGGAAGCCCAGCAGCAAGGGCTGAGTGCATTCTCTTTTCCTTTGCAAGTGGGGAACACGATATCACCCTTCTTGTCCCCACTGACCTCACAGTGGGAGAATGATTTGGACCAAAAGGCTTTTCTGGCCAACTTTGCCTTCTTCCCCTGAACACATCCACCAAATTTTTGCTGATTGGACGAAGAATGTGATGTGTATTCTCTGTGTGTGTGTTTGTGCCTGTCAGAACTCAAGGCCTTCTGCTCTCACTTGACTTTTTCACTCAAGGCTGGCACTCTTCCACTTGAGCCATACCTCTGTTGCTGGCTTTTTGCTGGTTGATTGGAGAAAAGAGCCACACCGACTTTTCTGCATTGGCTGGCTTTGAACCTCAATCCACAGATCTCAGCTAGGATTGATAGGTATTAGCCACCAGTATCCTGCTATTGATACATTGTTTAACATTGACTTGGTTTGAGTAAAATACTGGTTGGATTTTGAACAAAATAGTCAGAATCACAGATACTTCCTGAGGCCTGGCCCAGGTCACTTCTAAAGTTTCCCACCAGTATTCCACCCTGTTGTGGGTCCTGCTGCAACTTGTCTGCCCTGTCTTGCCTGTTTCTCCTCCCAGCCCAGCTCTGGCCACTCCCCTTTGATGATTGTGCTGGGAGGCTGGGAGAAAGAACTCTTTCCTTCAGTGTTTCCATCACCAGCTGATCAGAATTGGGAGATGTTCCCTTTTCAGGAGATGGAAATAATCATGGAAACGGTTAACCCTTTCTAGCACATACCTTCTATGTTCTGTCCTTATCTTTTGGATCTCCCTTTCCTTCCTTGCAAATTCACTCCTGAGGAGGGCTAGTACCCTACCCCTCTGTTAGAGGCCTGGCTCAAGGGTAGATTGTTCCCTTTTGACAAAGTACCTGGGAATCCCTGAACTTTGAGGCCATCTTGAATAGGGGTCAGCTTTGGGAATGTATACCTGTTGCATGACAAGCCTCAGATTTGTATCTGTCCTGTCTCCAGAGAGCCCTTCCTTCTCTCCATTATCCACTCACAAAGTTGTTGTTTTCCCAGAAACACTTTCTAATAGGTAAAGTAGACTTGGCTTGTTTGTGGTTTATGTAGCTTAACTCCAGAGTCTGCCTTGTTATTTAACTGGGGTGCCCCATGGGGTTCTGCTACAGCCAGGCTGCCTTTCCTTTAAATTTGCCTCTGTGTGGATTCCAGTGACTGCCTTGGATGAAGTGCAAGTGAATGTTTCAGGACAGCCTCACAGAATGGTCCCAGGTCCTGTCTTAGGGCACATGAGATGCCCAGAGAATAGCCATTCTCCAGCTCTCTGCCAAGTCCCATGATGCTTCTCCTTGAGGTCTACTCACATCTGATCTCCCTTCCTGCTCCATCCCAGCCACTGTCCTTTTTACCCTCAGGACCATGTCATCTGTCACAAGTCATTTTTCAGGAGCACTCCCCCCACCCCCACCCCCCACCTCCAGTTGTAAATCTGTGAGAACTGCCATCTGCCCTGCACCACAGAGCAAACATTGAGGGATTCTTCTGGAATCAACTCAGATCTAGTCAGAGCTGTCCAGAGAAATGTCAAGTTTGTTTCCGGGTTCTTTGAACAAAGGGAAATATTGAAGCTAAAGAGCTAAATTAGAGAAGCAAGTGAGAGAGGAAAATCTGCAAATTGTGAACTCATATTGGTTTGAGCCATGTGGCTTTTCACCCGACAGTTGCTGGAGCTGAGTCATACGAGGGATGATGTATCATCTCTTGGCTACAGGCACAGTGGCCGGCCATCTACTTCCCCCTTCGCCCCCCCAAGGAACCCAAGCAGATTTATTTGATGAATAACATGGGTTCTTTTCCAATGCTTAGATTCTGTGGTTGGACAAGTTCCATGTGAATGGAGGCGAACCTTTTCAAGCATCTCTCTCTGTCCCCCATTTGGAAGATGTCAAAGAGAGCTCTCAGCAGAGTTGGGGTAGCCAGTTCTGGTTGATGCTCGGCTACTGATCATGACAATCTGTGTCTTACATACTTGCTTCCTGAACTCGCCCTCTTTGTAAGGTCATGAAGAGCTAGCCTGGAAGTAGGGTTGCAAAAATAAAAGAGACTTCTATATTTTGAAGACCTACTGTGTGCCTAGCATTCTATGGGTTCTATCTTAAGAGAACACAGTGCCCCTTGGCAGAGGGAGAGAATTGTTTCAAGACCCTTCTTGGATCTCAAAATATATATATGCTCAGCTCCTTTAAAAATGCTGAGGGGTTCACACATAAGCTATATACATCTTCCCATATGCTTTAAATCATCTTGAAATTACTTACTGTATCTAGTATGCATATGTGCATGGATCCATGTGTGTGTGTGTGTTTGTGTGTGTGTGGTCAGAGTCTTGCTGGGTAGCCAAGGCTTGGCCTGGAACTTAGGCAGCACAGGCTGGCCTCAAATTTGTGACCATCCTGCCTCAGCGTCCTCAGTGTTAGGGTTATAGGTGTATGTCAGTATGCTTGGATATACCTAGTACAATGTAAACGCTATGACATTAGTTGCTATTTATACTGTACTGTTTAGAGAAAAATGGCAAGGAAAAGTCTGTATGTGTTAGGTACAGATGCAGCATTGTTTTTTGTTTTGATTCTGAATAATTTCAGCCTACAGTCTATTGAATCTGTACACACGGAATTATGGTCTGTATTTGACTGGACCATCCACCCTTCAGTCACGTGTGTATTCTCTTTTCTAAGTCCAGTTGATGGAAACCCAAATGGCTGGTTTGAAATCTCAGTACTGTGGTTCTGTCTCTGAATTGGGACTGAACTTTATCTGAGTTCCCAGGTTTGCTGACTTTCTATTATGGGTATAAACAGATGTTAGATAATGAAGTCTAATGATCAGCTTAACTCTAGAATTCACAGGCTCTTGACTTCATTTCTGATCTATACTTTTCTGTATTGGCTAATTTCTCATAGCACTTGATCCATTAAAGTTATTATTGCCTGAAATACCATGTTTAGGTGTCACAATTTTGGGGACAGTATCAGTAATTGAAAGTTAGGGATCTCATCGAATGTTAAATGCTCACGCATAGGTAGGATGCGTTGAGTAGATTGTTTGATCATCCTTAGGAAAGTTGAATAGTTTTCAGTCTTTCTAAGGAACAGGAGAGCATCCAGATGGACTGAGGGCTTTCTTTAATTGTCATGTCCTGTGACACAAATGGCCTGGGACATTGGTGTTTTGGGTTTGATGCCACAGTGCTCCCTTGAGCCTTTCCCTGGCTTGTCCCTCTCCTGTCCATATTGCATAAACATTGGTGTGGCAGAGCAGATGGCCATCCTGGGGGCTCCTTTGATGTCACATTTGGTTGCCTGGGTGGGGGGTAGAGTAGCTGCAGCCAGCCTCCATGGGAGGAAGAGGGACTGCCTGGGAAATACCTACTTGACATGGGTAAACAAAAGCTTAACTCCGGAAAAGCCGGGCTCCCTGGTACAGACACAGGGCAGGCAGTCCGAGTGGGATTTACATAAGTGTGTTTAGTTTGGGAAGGAGCCAGTCTGCACTAAGCACAGATTTTTCTCTCTGCTTCTAATTGACACTCTGCAGTGTTTAGTTTTCTTATAGGAATGGGAATGAATGTTGATAGTGGCGTGGCGTGTGTGTGTGTGTGTGTGTGTGTGTGTGTGTGTGTGTGTGTGTGTGTGTGTGTGTGTGTGTGTGTACATGGAGTGATGAGATTGTATAGATCATTACTTTGGTGTGTGTGTGTGTGTGTGTGAGAGAGAGAGAGAGAGAGGAGAGTATACAAGTACTGGGGCTTGAACTCAGAACCTGGGTGCTGTCCCTTAGCTCTTTTTTTGTGCAAGGCTTTACCACTTGAGCCACAGTTGCATTGCCTGTTTTTTTTTTTTTTAGTGGTTAATTGAAGAGTAGAATCTCACAGACTTTCCTGCCCAGGCTGGCTTCCAACCATGATCCTCAGATCTCAGCCTCCTGAGTAGCTAGGATTACGTAGTACCTGTTACTAGTACCCAGTTCAGATCATTATTTCGAGAGCTGGAAAAAATCCCTTCCACAGGCTGGGGCCAGCTTTCCTGGAGACTCAGGTGGAAGGATGTGGAATCCCCGAAGAGGAAGAGGAGGTCAATGGGCATCCTTATCAGTGGGCTTCTCAGTGTTCACCTGGCCTTGATCTGTGTAATAAGGACTAAAGGCTTTGAAGACAAAAGGAAGGAAAATAATGAACAGTGCCCAGACTGAGAGAGCATGTGCAGCAGATTCTTTTTAAAAGAAACAGCAAGGGTCAACAGTCATTTAACAACAAGTGGTTTTTGTTGTTGTTGTTTTTTGGTTTTTGCTTTGGTGGTGCACTAGAGGAGGTAGTTGAAGTCACTAACATACAAACAAAGCGTGAGTCCAACTAAAGAGGAAAAGCTAGCAGCCACAAGTCCTGTGAGAGTTTTCCTGAGTCTAGCCTCAGGGCAATTACTGTAGCTATTTATTTTTCTAATGTATTTACAGAGTCTCACGGGCTAAACGAGGGTAATGTATTCAGATTGAGTAACATATAGTTACTGTACTTCATTTTAATGTTTTTTTTTGAGAGTGTTGAAGAATTTTGTAGTTTATCATTTCAATATATCGTGGGAGGAATGCATTATTTTTAGAAGTATCCTTGGGAGATTGATGGGATCTTTCTGCCACTCCCTCCCTCTCCTCTCCCCTCCCCCACAACTTACAACATAGAAGGCAAAAAATGATAAGGACAGGGTGAGGTAATAGGGATCCAAATGAGGGTAGAAATTAGACATCTGATGAATTTTCAAAGGGTCATAACATTTGCTAATGAACTTCTTCAGAATGGGGAAATTATTAATGATACCTTATTTCTACTGGTTACATAGAACTTATTTTCTGCGTGATATGGCATATAACAACATTATTAATATATTGGATTGTCCTAATGATCTATTGAGCTATTATCATTCCAGGTTTATAGTTGAGGAAACGGAAGCAGAGAGTCTCTCAGTCATGCAGTCATACACCTAGCCAGTGGTCCAGATAGATCCCCCAGTAGCTTGCACTCCTGACTGCTCCTCCCCTGGTCCACTGGCCAGCAAGTGCCCCTAGTCTTGGTGGTTCTTACCAGGCTGGCTTTCCTATGCAGAGCCATCAGCACATCTATGGTACTGATATCTGCAGAACCATGAAGGTTTGATGTAGGAGTTTTGACTTCACAAGGGTACAGAAGGAATGTACATTCAATAGAAATGGCGCTGGGAATGTTACATTTGGATTCTTACCTGGTCTGGTGACATTGCACTGTGTCACTTCATCACTGCAGAATTGGAGGAGGTTGCTGGGTAGTGGTCATAGTTCATAGTCAACTGTACAGTCACAAGGAAAAGAGCCACTACTCTGTCGCATGCTGTGTTGGTAAGGTGCAGGTTCAGTTGGCCATGTGTATTAAAAGCATGTTTTGGGGGTGGGGGGTCTGGTCGTGGGGCCTGAACTCTGGGCCTGGGCGCTGTCCCTCAGCTCTTCAGCTCAAGGCTAGTGTTCTACCACTTGAGCCATAGAACCACTTCTGGCTTTTTTTTCTTTTTGCTTATGTGGTGCTGGAGAATCGAACCCAGGGCCTCATGCATGCAAGGCAAGTGATCTACCACTAAGCCACCTTCCCAGCCCCAAAAGCATTTTTGACATATGGCGTTTTTAACTTATGGTGATGTGTTTAATCAGAAAGTGGTTCCATAAGTCAAATATTTGTTCCTTTGTAGAGTTGGGTCAAGCAAGCAATGTAGATGTTTGGTTACAGTATTTCTGCTTTATTTTTCTCAGTATTTCCACTATTCTAGTTGGTGCAGGTACTTAGAAGATCACTTGGTCCTAAAAGAGCTAACCAGTAGACTTGTTTAGGATATAGAGGGGGTTGTTTTAGTGGTCATAAAAAGTGGATGTGAGTGAGGGAGTTTTAATATTCAGTGTCTTGATGATGTTTGTAGCATGTGTTCTCAATGGTTCCAGTGTGGCCTTATTCAGAGCACACCAGTTTTTTCTCTTTTAAAAAGAACATTTTGTAATAGGATGTCCAGAGGTTTCTCTCAACATAGTACACAAGGCTTATAACATATATGGACAGTACTGTTAAGATACAAGTGTGTGTGTGTGTGTGTGTGTGTGTGTGTGTGTGTGTGTGTGTTGATATTGGGATTTGAACTCTGGGCATAAGCACTATTCCTGATCCTTTTTTTCCTTTTGCTGAAGGCTAGCACTCTACTATTGGAACCACAGTTCTACTTCTGGCTTTTTGGCACTTAATTGGAGACAAGATTCTTATAGACGTGCCTCTCCAGCTGGCTTTGAACCATGATCCTCAGAGCTCACCCTCCTGAATTGCTAGGATTGCAGGCATATATTCCACTGGTGCCTGGCTATAAGATGCAATTTTAGTTTGATAGTATTTACACTTTTTTATTTTTGGCTGTGCAGGGGCAGTATTCAGGATTGAACTCAAGGATTCCTGCTTGCTAGGCAAGCACTCTGCCAGTTTGCTTTTCAGTCTTGTACCTTTGTCTGTGCTAACCTTGTACTGTGATCCTCCTACCTTTCTGTCTAAGGAGCTTCAATTGTATGTATGTACCACCATGCCCAGCCCTTACACCTCCTTTATTTGCTTGTTTTAGACTCATTTTCAGTGGCCGGATGTGTATATATATACATATATATACATATATATATGTATACACATACACATATAGAGTATATATACACATATGTGTATATATTTTGAAATGTTTTATTTTCTGATCTGTTCTCCAGTTTCATGTGGGATGAAAGTGGAAATGAATGAGAACGTAGGAGCTGGGTGCCAGTGGCTCACAACTGTGATCCTAGCTACTCAGGAGGCTGAGTGAGATCTGAGGATCAGGGTTTGAAGCCAGGCTGGGCAGGCAAGTCTGTGAGACTCATTTCTCCAATTAACCACTAGAAAACCAGAAGTGGTGCTGTGGCTCAAAGTAGTAGAGTACTAGCCTTGAGCGAAAGATTTCAGAGACAGTGCCCAGGCCTTGAGTTCCAGCCCCATGACTAACAAAAAAAGAAAAGAAAACTTAGAGTCTGGAAGTAATTTTCAGCAGTTAGGAAATTAAGCAAAATAGTATAATATATCATTTTGTTTCTAGCCAGATGAGTAGAGCATAGGAGTGTAAACTTTTTTTTTTTTTTTAAAGCAATTGGGTACTTCCTATAAGTCTAACCTTTCACTGTTTAGATGAGCAAAAAAGAAAATAAAAGGACTACATGCTCAATGTTTTCCTTTTCTAAAGATCACATAAAGTTGGAATTTAAAGTCAGATTGTCTTTCTTTTGTTTATGGCATTTGAATCCAACTGAAATCCTGAAAATTGGACTCAGTCTGCATCTCCTCTGGGATTCTTCTTAGTCGTGTGTGTGTGTGTGTGTGTGTGTGTGTGTGTGTGTGTGTGTGTGTGTGTGTGTGTGTGTGTGTGTGTACTGGTCCTAGGGCTTGAACTTAGGTACTGATGCTGTTTCTGAGCTTTTGTGCTCAAGGCTAGTGCTATAGCATTTGAGCCATAGCTTTACTTCCAGCTTTGGTGATTAATTGGAGATAGGAATCTCATGGACTTTCTTGCCCCAGATGGCTTTGAACCGCAGTACTTAGATCTCACACTCCTGAGTAGCTAAGATTTCGGGCAGGAGCTACCAGCACCTGACTTTTCAGTTTCTTTTTCTTTTTTGAGTTTCAAGACAGGAACTTGAACTTAATACCTGAGCTTATGTTCCTTGGTAAGTGCTCAACCAACAGAGCCATGCCTCCAACCCCTGTAGTTTTTTTTTGAAAAGAGTTTTCAAGTGATGAGCACATCTGATCTGAGATACATATTAAGGATGGAGCCCAGGGTAGCACTGGCTGGGCATGTGGTCTACCACTTAGCTACATCCGCAGCCTTGCTTTTCTGATTCTTCTTTGACAGTTCGTATTAGAATGTGGAGGCATTGGTGGAATGGATATTTATTTTCCTTATTAATTTTTATACCAGTGTCCAGAAGCTTACAGGAACCTTTATTTTAAAATTTGTCATAATGTTTGTTTGTTTTGCTCCTTGGCTATGTGTTTGTAATGCATGCATTGCCCCGCGCAGATTTCTGACACCTTTTGTGTTTGGCATGAGGCATGTGGGAGGGACTGTTACCAAATGTTCAGGTCTGTGGGACCAGTCAGGAAAACAGGCCCAGCCACTTGAGTTCTTCAGACACGTTATATTTAGTAGGGCTGAAAGAACATAGCCAAGTTCCATTTTACATTTCATACTTTATAAATCCATCTGAACTGCTTAAAAAAAACCCCATCATCTTAGAAATGGATTCATTTGTATATGAAACTAAAACCAGACTTCTTTGCCAAACTTAATCTGTCAAAAGTGTTCTTAGAAAGAGGTCCTTTTCTAGAGAGCATGGAGCTTTGCATTTCTCTTACGGTGTATCTTTCCTATCAAAGCACTACACAAAGACCTAGATTTGAATGCTTATAGTAGCCTTATTCCCAGCTAGGAGAACTTGGCAGCAAGATACCCTTTAGGAAGTAAATGGATGCCTATATCTGTACAATGGCATATTATTTAGCATTACAGAGAAAGGAGCTATCAGGTCACACAATGACATGGAGTAACTGTAGATGTGGTTGTGGAGAAAGGAGCAGGGAGGCTAGAGAAGGTGGAACACTGAGAACTTTTAGCTACTCTATATGATACTGTAATGATGGACACAGGTCATTATCCATGGCCTTGTCCAAACCCACAGAGAATGTACAACTCCCAAGTGAACCTTAATGTAGATGATGGACTTTGACTAATAGCAGTTGACATCTTATTTTAGCAAAGGACATTGATAATAATGGAGGCTGTCCATAAAGGGATAGAAATCTCTGTTTTCTGCTTAATTGTGCAATGAACTTTAAGCTGATCTAAAAATAAAAGACCACTACAATATAGAAATAACATGCAAACCAAAGTTGTGTGGACACAACATGGAATATTCTTCTTGAGACCCATTCTAGTTTTCTTGGCCTGCATTGCTTTGCAAAGTCCCTTGCCTTCCTTCTGATCAGCAGCATAAGAGAACTTCTAGTCAAGAGTAGGCTCTCAATTGGATGGTAGTGGCTTATACCTGGGCTCCTAGTTACTGAGGAGGCTGAGAACTGAGGATCATGGTTCAAAGGCAGCCTGGGAAGGACCCTAATCTCCACTTAACCACCAAAAAATCAGAAATAGAGCTGTGGCTCAAGTAGTAGAGCACAGCCTTGAGTGGAAAAGTTAAGTGAGGGGACAAAACCTCAATTTTTAAGCTAGAGTACTAGCATAAAGAAAGGAAGGGAAGGGAAGTAAAGGGAAAAGGAAAAGAAGGAGGGATGAGGGCAGGGCAGGTAGGTTGTGGTCTCAGAGAACTGGGACATGGTAAAACCTGACCCTTTCCCTAGTTAGGAAGTAGTGAGTTCAATTTCCTTTCTTCCTCTGATCACATGTCACGGTCATACTACTAGCACTGAGGATGCATGTTTTGGTAAGTTGATTCTTTTGGGAGATTCCACAGCAGACCGACTTTCTGGGTTGGTTGGGAGATCACACTTTGATCATATTTGAAAGTATTGTGGCCTGGGATGCAGATCAAATCCTGATCTGATCTTAGTATTCCTCAAATAAAGAGTAGCCAAATAAAGAGCACAAAAGGGCACATGAGCCCTGAACTGAGCAGGTAAAGATCCCTGTCCCCATGTGCCACCCCCTCCCCCTGCCAAAACTCTCTGTTTTCTTTAGGGTTGCTTTTTAGTTTACTTTTTGAAGCCATCATCCTTGTCTTCTAAAGATACTTCCTTACTGAGTGCTTCACTTGTGCCTTCATTGCAGATGGAGAGGATGCAGTAGTGAACAAGAGTAAGAAAAATCTGTCCTTACATATCCGGCATTCTGGGGTGGGGGTGGGGATTGGAGGAGAAAGTAGGTCACTGTATTAGGCTCCATGTTGGAAAGTGGTTGTTGCAATGGAGATAGTAAAGCCAGCAAATATTGATTGCCTAAGCTTCTGGTAGAAAGCCCTACTCATGGCTGATATTGTTGTAAAGATGGCAAGTGGTGGTGGGGGGGGCAAGGGAGCGAGCCCTTCCGGTAACAGGGCAGCGGGCTGACAGGGCATATTGAGAGGAAAGCCCTGGAAACCTCTGGGCATGGCTGCAAAGAGCAAGGTTGGAGAGCCCAGGGATGCCCATGACAGGAGTGTGATCAGAGTTGAACTTGATGCAATGGAAGCCTTAAAAAAATTTTTTTTGGTCTTCTTATCTCAAACTTTTTTTTTGTTTTTGTTTTTGAGCTGCTTTTGCTCAGGGCTAGCATTCTACCACTTGAGCCACAGAGCCACTTCTGGCTTTTTCTGTTTATGTGGTACTGAGGAATCGTACCCAGGGCTTCATGGGTGCTAGGCAAGCACGCTGCCACTAAGCCATGTTCCCCCAGCCCTTATCTCAAACTTTTATTCACAGTTTAAAGCTTGTGTACAGAAGAGGGAAGGGAAAAAGAATAACAGGATGAATATTTGTGAAATACGTTTTGAACAGGGTCAAGAGATTGTCTGCAACTATGACAATTGAGCAAGGAAAGTGGTTGAGATTGTTTTGGGAAGGAAGAGTGACAGGGTGAGATTGATCGGGACATGTTGTAAACATATGTGGAACTGTAACAAGGAAATCCCCACTCTGTATAACTAATGTAAGTTAATTAAAACAAAACAAAAAGGCCTATGTGCATAGTTAAAGATCTACCTCAGTCACCTACTAGTCTTCTGTCTCCTGCCTTCCACAGCATGACATGTTTTCTATTGGACAGTCAGAGTCTTTAAATTAGAAGACAGAGTGAGGTTATAGATTTTTTTTTTTTGTCTTTCCCTCCCTTCTTCTTTGACTTTGTCCATGAATCTGCTTTTTCCAGTCATCCTAGATTTCTGGAATCTGAATGTTCATGTGTCTACCAACTATGTAGTTGACATTCTTCAAAATTCTACTGTTTGTAGACCGAGACAGTGGAGGCATTGGAGACTTAGGAAACAGAGAGGTATTGATAGGAGATTTGTTTCTGTTCTACTGTGTGTGATTTAATCTCCTGGGGATTGTATCTCTATAATGCATCTCTCTATTCATATCTATCTTCTCTATATACACAGTTAAGCACAAATCACTAAAGTGCTCTTAAAATGAATATTGGTGGGCACTGGTGACTCATGTCTGTAATCCTAGCTACTCAGGAGGCTGAGATCTGAGGCAGCCTGTGGCAGGAAATTCTATGAGGCTCTTACCTCCAATTAACCACTAAAAATCTGAAAGTGGTGCTAAAGTGATAGGCCACTAGCTATGAGTGAAAAAGCTAGGGGACAGTGTGCAGGCCTTAAGTTTAAGCTCCAGTAGCAGCTCACGCATGCAAAGAATATTTAATTATATCCTGATGGAGGCCCTTTTGAGAGTTGTGGGTAAAGACTTGACCCAAGTCAGGTTTTAATAGGGTCTCAGAGGTCTTGTGTTGAGGTTAGACCGAACACTTTTTTCCCCCTTTTTAGGGTGCTAGTCTTGGAGCTTGAACTCAGGTCTTGGCTATTGATCTTGAGCTTTTCTACTCAAGGCGTAGTGTTCTACCAGTTGATCCACAGCTCTGCTTCTGGCTTTTTGGTGGTTACTTGGAGATAGGAGTCTCTCAGACTTTCTTGCCTGGACTGGATTTGAACTACTTTCCCAGCCTCCTGAGTATCTAGAATTATAGGCATAAGCCACTGGCACCTGGCGCCAAGCACTTCTTCATTTGAAGTGTTGCTTTTGATTAAACTTCGTTACTGTACCCACATCTCTCTGGTGCTAGAGGGTTATTAATTTATTAATAAATTTATTTATCAGTGTTTCATCTTCTTTAGACCAAGTCTCTTTATTTTTGTAGAGAATAAGGACTTTTATCATTGGAGGATAGTGACTGATAAATTCTATGATAAGATCAATGGTGGCTGGAAAATGCTCAGAGATGATTTCGGATATCTGCAGCCTGCTGTTGCATGGCCAGATGGAAAAACCCTCCCTTGTACCCTTGGTTCTATTTTTCCTCTTCAAGTCCTTGTCTTGCCTGTGGTTCCAATTACCTACCTTCCCACTGCACACATCCCTTTTTGGTTCAGGCTCAGGAGATGGGGTTGTACTTCTCAAAGACCATGCGTATGTATGTTACCTTCTCTCTGGAGACGCATGTTAAATCAAGGCCAGAACACATGTGGCAGACAGCAATCCAAACCTTAATTTTCTGGCATTTGCCTCCGTGAGCCTGTTTTAAGTGGCATGTGGTAAACTTGTCCACAGATGTTAGTAGGCCAGTATACTTTGAACAAAATAATAATAACTTTCACATCTGGTCCCCGTTTCATCTAGAGATCTTAAAACCCCAAGTGCATATTAATTAGAGCTCACATCACTGGAAGGTAGGGAAGAGTTTGGAGGGCATTCACTTTAATCACCAGTGCAAAGAACTTGGAGGGACAGCCTCTGGGCCCAATGCAGAAACAAGCATTTTGCATCCCACCGTTTCAGAGCCTTTCATCTAGCATCTGAGGTATTCTGCAAAGCAAGGTTCCCTGGTGGGAAGTCATTACTGAGCACATCTGCCTGGTGTGGTGGTCGCCTGGGATCTTGGGGACTTGCTCTAGCTTTCCGTAGTCGTTGCGAAGGGCTGCTTTCTGTCCAGTTCATGGATTTTTCTTCTATTGTGAATTAAAGGTGGGATAGATACCTGAGTCACAAGGTTGTTAGACAGGTAGAACGTTCCTTGGAAAGTCTCAGCTTTCTATTCAGTTGAGACTGAGCAATTCTCTGTTAACAAGTTGAGACATCTTTCTTACCTTAATGGTAAAATATATGTGACGTAAAATTTATCATTCTCACTAGTTTTTTTTTTCTTTCAACTTTTATAATCTCTTAGCTGGGTGCCGGTGGCTCACGCTGGTAATCCTAGCTACTCAGGAGACTGAGATCTGAGGATCTCGGTTCAAAGCCAGCCCAGGCAGGAAAGTCCATGAGACTCTTATCTCCAATAAACCACTAGAAAACCGGAAGTGGCAGTGTGGCTCAAGCAGTAGAGTGCTCACCTTGAGCTGAAGAACAGCACCCAAGCCTAGAGTTCAAGTCCCACAACCGACAAAAAAAAAAAAAAAAAAGTATAATCTCTTTTTAAAAATTTTTCAGCTTTTTTTTTTTGGGGGGGTTCCGGTCATAGGCCTGAACTCTGGGCCTG
Source organism: Dipodomys spectabilis (assembly GCF_019054845.1). Classification (NCBI taxonomy): domain Eukaryota; kingdom Metazoa; phylum Chordata; class Mammalia; order Rodentia; family Heteromyidae; genus Dipodomys; species Dipodomys spectabilis. The sequence continues at coordinate 175,452 of NW_024870784.1, read as the reverse complement.
GGTGCTGTCCCTCAGCTCTGCAGCTCAAGGCTAGCGCTCTACCACTTGAGCCACAATGTCACTTCTGGCTTTTTATTTTCTGCTTATGTGGTACTGAGGAATCGAACCCAGGGCCTCATGCATGCAAGGCAAGCACTCTACTACTTAGCCATCTTCCTAGCCCCTCAGCTTTTTTTTTTTTTTTTAAATAATTCTCAGTATTTTAAGTAAATGATGACTAAATAAAAATGCTCAATACTACCAATCATTAAGAAAATGCAAATCAAAACCACAGTGATAATAAACCCATTAGTGATAATAATATTAAAAAGAATAGAAGACAACAAAGGTTAGGGAGTGTGGAGGTACTGGAGCTCTTGTGCATTGGTATGAGAGGGTGAAATAATATAGCTACTGAGAAAAGGCTTGGTGGGCCCTTGTGATGTGACATTGCTGTGTAACTAGCAGCTCCACTTCTGTTACCTGCCACAGAGATATGAAAACAGGGACTTAGCTCTCTATATGTACTCTAATTGAACAGCTTTTGAACATGTATTGTCTGTGATTGTTTATCAGCTCATTCTTCCCAAAGCACGCAGAAGGCAAAAGGCTCAGCCATCTTTATTCTATATGTAAAGATACAGATCCAGCAGACTAGACACTAAGCCCCCTATTGAAAGACCCATGAGGCACATGTTTGTGAAACTTCTTGTGATGTGAAGGAAATATTTGAATGAGAAGCCAGGCTGTATTAGATTTTTGTCTTCGTAGTAAATTGTTGAGACAAAGACAAAATAATGTTGAAGAGATTTATATCCAGAACCTTTTATTCTTTACTCTTCTAGTCCCACAAGATTTATTTTCCACGTATTAAATTTTGTTAGTTGTACCATGATTAAATTGGCAGTTTTTGTGAGTCAGATTTTTAAACAGGAATGGTAAGGAGGAAGCAGAATATTGGTTTGGGGTTCTTGGAAGTTATTCTGTCTGCAGAGTAGATTCTGTTAGATGTCTACTAAGCATTGAACTTGGCTGCATAGCTAAATCCTCACACTCAGATATTTTATTATTCTGGAAATCCACTTTAAACAATTACATGAAATAGTCTTCTTTGATGACCTGGGAGCTATATTGAATTCCTGTTTAATTCTGCCCTGAGTCTGTGATTGGACATTAACCTCTAGAAAAACTTCTTTCTAGATTTCTTTGTTGAGCTGGGTCACTGGTTCATTGGTCATTGGTTCCCTGCCTTGGTTTCGGGGAACTTCTCTGGTATGCAACAGTGTTGTCTGATCAAGTAGACACATGCAATGTGCCCCCAAATTGGAAAATGACAGATGACTTAAGCACAATATTTTAAGTGTTGTTAACCCACTTGAAATTGAGACTCTGTGGAGAAGACAGGACTTGTTGAGAGCTGAGAAATTCTTTCCTGCCCAGTGGCAGAAAATAAACAGAGAAGGCAGCAGATGGAGACTAAGGATCAGCTTTGTTACTGGTGAGTTTGGAATTGGGAGTTGTGACAAAGAGGTACAGCAGCAGTAGGTTTCCAGAATATTCCCCTCCCAGCTGGTATGTAGTACAACCCATGCAGGCCTCGTGCTAGGTGATAATAGGCAAGATCTCGGCAATTCCCTACTCTGTGCTCTACAGCAGAGATCTGGGTTCTAATGGACCTGGAAGATCTCTAAAATGGAAAGGTCAGCCATTCCGCAGAGCTACCCTGAGAAGCCCAAGGAGCCAGGCTGTTTCTTATAGGTGATGCCGCTTCATGCAGAAGTGAATGTGAGCAAGCCTAATTGTGCTTGAGGTCAGAAATACAATTTTTAAACACCTTGATTTTATAAAGATCAAAGCACTCAGATCTAAGTTATTTTCAGTGAGAGTGCAGTTTTACACAATGCCAGGTAAGAAGAGGAATGAGCGCTACGTTTGTGTTACCAGTGGGCATTTTAAATGGACAGACCCGTTTTGGTTTAGCCCCCTATCACATGTGAGGCTTTTTTTTTGTGGACAATACTCTACTTCTGATTTTTTTTTTCTGGTGTCAGTACTGGGGCTTGAACTCAGGATTTGGATGATGATGATGATGATGATGATGATGATGATGATGATGATGATGATGATGATGATGATTTTGAGCGGTTGAACTGGGAGTCTTTATTGGTCCCAAAGACCTGCAGCCCCTTAAATACACTAACACTGTTAGAGAACGGAGCCATAAGAGTAGGAGAGGAAAGAAAGAGCAGAAAAACAATACTAACAAACCAGATCAACTCCAATGGAGAGCTGAAGTGGGATGTCATGGTTACTGGAAGAGAGCCAGGAGCCAGGAGAGCTGGTTTAGGGTTTGGACTCTGTCCCTGAGCTTTTTCGCTCAAGACTGTCATTCCACACTTGAGCCACAGCTGCACTTCTAGTTTTGGTGGTAAATTGGAGATCAGAATCTCACAGACTTTTCTGCCTAGGTTAGCTTTGAACTGTGATTCTCAGATCTCAGACTCCTAAATAGGATTACAGTCATGAGCTAGCAGTGCCTGCCTGAAACAGATACTTTTAAAACAAGGATACTGTACACGCCAAAGTACTTTATCTACTTGGCCACTGAAGCCAGAATGGACACTTACGCAGATTCTAAAAAATTCAGTATTTGAATTTGGTAGAGTGCCAGCCTTGAGCAACAAAGTCAAATGAGAGTGAGTTCAAGCCCTAGTACCAGCACACAAAAAAGCATCTGCTTCCTATTTTTCCTTCTTTAATGTAGTCTATTTGATTCTTGAGTTTTTGTATAAATTACTTGTCCCCCCCCCTTCATAAATGACATTAAAAGAACAATCTGTCTTTCTTTTCTCTGAGTTGTGAAGCAACATTCTGTTCACCTACAAAATGTTACAAATGGTGATTAGCTGGAACCCAGATGGGAGTTTCCCCAGAGACTCAGCATACTATGAAAACTCAGTTGATGGGGTCTGTCACTAAAGAAATGGACAGGGGAAAAAATATGCCAAGAGAGCTAAGTATTTTCTTGGCATACCTCTCCTCTTAGAATGAAGCTTACTGAAGTTCCAGGATTAGCAAATGTACTTAAAGCAAATATCCGCCCCCAATAAAAGTATTTGCATTCTGAGAAGAATTTAAATTTGGGTTTGCTGTGTTTTACTAAATACTACATGTACTGCTGGGCACTGGTGGCTCACGCTTATAATCCTAGCTACTCAGGAAATGGAGATTTGAGGATCATGGTTCAAAGCCAGTATGGGCTGAAAAGTCTCTAATCTCCAGTGAACCAGAAAAAAAGCTGGAAATGGAGGCATGGCTGGAATGTCAGAGCACCAGCCTTGAGCAAAAAGCCAAGTGAAGGCATGAAGCTTTTGAGTTCAAGCCGCAATACTGGCATCAAAAAAAGCCCCCTAACCTCAAAAAACCTACCAAAAATGAAGACAATTAACACATTGTAGATGTCATGTGCAGAAATATTCTTTCTGTAAGGGGCAGGTAAGTAGCTGCTAGGATTTAAACATTAAGTATGATTGGGTTTGGGAACATTGTCACCCCATCTTTATTAAAATTGTGCATCTGACACTAGATCCTAGGTCATAATCTACCTCTTTTTTCCTTTTTATTCAATATTCTTATTTTTGTTTCTTTCACAGCCACATAAATATTTCGTAAGGAAGGAATTCAGTGAATGGTATGGTGGGTCTTCTAGGAAAAGGATGAGTTAGAGTCAGGTGACTAAATTCCTCCTCTGCTTTTTCCAAGAACTTGGCAATGTCGTTGACCTAGCTGAGCTTGTTTGCTCATTTTAAACTGGTTCTACATCATCCATGGGTTCAGTATACATCTTCAAAGCCCTGTGAATTCACTGACACCTTCCTACTGAAAGTCTCAATTTATTTCCCATTTAGAACATGTATCCTAAGAAGAGAAATACTTATTTTTTTTTGGGGTCCGGTTGTGGGGCCTGAACTCTGGGCCTGGGCGCTGTCCCTCAGCTCTTCAGCTCAAGGCTAGCACTCTACCACTTGAGCCACAGCACCACTTCTGGCTTTTTTTCTTTTAGCTTACGTGGTGCTGAGGAATCGAACCCAGGGCCTCAGGCATGCAAGGCAAGCGCTCTACCACTGAGCCACCTCCCCAGCCCGAGAAATACTTATTAAAAATTATTTTTACTGCGTTTTTTTTTTTGGTTTGTTTCGATAGTGGAACTTGAACTCAGGACCTTGTGCTTAGCTTCTTCTTGCTCAAGGCTGTTATTCTACCACTTGAGCCACAGCTCCACTTCTGACTTTCTTGGTGGTTAATTGGACATAAGAGTCTCATGGACTTCTCTGCTCAGGCTGACTTCAAACCACAGTCGTCAGATCTCAGGATTATAGGCCTTGAGATACTGGCACCTAGCTTTTCTCCATGGTGTGTGTGCGCGTGTGCGTGTGCGTGTGCATGTGTGTGTGTGTGTGTGTGTGTGTGTGTGTGTGTGTGTGTGTGGTTTTTTGCTTTTTCTTTTTGGTAAAGACCTGAGATCTGGGTGCTATCTCTGAGGTTTTGTGTTCAAGCCTAGTATTCTACCACCTTGAGTCACGGTACCACTTCCAGTTTTCTGGGGTTTAACTGGAGATAGGAGTCTCACCCACTTTCATGCCGGGGGCTGGCTTTGAACTATGATCATCAGATCTCAGCCTCCCGAGTAGCTAGGGTTACAGCTGTGAGCCACCGGTACCCAGCTTTTTTTTCTTTTTTTTCTGTAATGGAGAAATAAGATTGGAGGTAATGAACTGACAGATCAGATGCAGGAATGTATCTCTTCCCTACTGCCTTTCATGGACTACATGCAATGCATGCTGGTATGTTCCGGTGTGGCAGAAATGGAAATGTGGAATTTGCTTAGACTCAGGCGTGAGACGGTCTTCAGATCAGGAGGGGTCAAGGGTGAGGGCAAGCCACCTTCCCCTGGAGTTTGGGCCTTAATCACTGGAAATCCTGGTGGGTTATTCTAAATGATTTGTCTTCAATGCTGAAAGCTTTAGTTTCTCACTGGGTCATCCTACCTTTAAGAGAAAACAATGTATTTAGCAATGTGAATTGTTCCTCTCATAAAATCCATCCCCTTTTTAGGAAACCCATGCCTCCATCCACAGCCTCTTCCCTCCCTTTGGAGGGGTTTAATTTTCCAGAGTTTGAAGCTTTGGACAGTCTTCCTCTTGCTGTGCTGAGAAAGAAAACATTTCCTGACAGTAGAGTCATCCTTTGTTTTGGATGGAGCTTATTGGCAGTTCATCATTTAAGCTTCTCGAGAGCATCCTGCCAAACCAATGCAGGTGTTTCTGACTTGTTAGGACAAGTTGGCTCTGTATTTTCTCTTAAGAAAACTTGGAATGCAAGCCATTGTCAAGGGATTGCTCTGCCTCAGTCACAAGCGAAATGCAAATATATAAAAAATGCAAATTACCATTTGCCGTAGAAATAAACATTCTGACATCCTGCCTCCCAGAGTTTTCCTAAATGACCACTGTTAGTGCTATCGGCGTCCTTTCCACATCCAGCCCTGTGTAACCTCTCCTTTAGGGTTGGGGGCTGTGCTAACAAGAATACTTTTCTAAATTGTCTGCCCTGTCATTTTGGTCTCACAAAATTGGTAACAGACAAATGAAGTTGCTAGAGGGCTCATTAGGGAGCTTGTGCTTCTGAAAGGCAGCTGGCAATCTGCACTCTTAGGAACGAATGTATCCCGAGTTTAACTCTGTGAAATTAATTTTCTTCCATGAGGGTAAATTTTCAAGACTTATTTTGGAACCTTTTTGAGAGTGTTTCCGAAATCTGTTAACCCAAGGTAATTTTTCATGCTGACTCCTTGTAATAAGTAACCCAGGATTGGTGGATTCTGAGGGTGATTTTTTTTTTTGGCAGGGGGAGGTGGGGGAGGTGGGGGGGGGCGATGGGGGGTTGGCCGTGGGTGGAGCTGGTTGCTGTCTGCATGGTCATTCAGGGATCTAGGCTTCTTTATCTGTGTTGGTCCCAGTTCTAAGGGACCTGCCTTGACTTTGCTGAGTGTGGAATGCTTGCAGCTTGAAAGAAAAACCTGGAGGCTCTCAGGAAAAACCTGGAGGCTCTTAGGAGCAGGTCTTGAAGTGGCCCGGGATATCTGGTCCATACTCCTTTGGCTCTAGCTGTGGCCGATGTCACTCTGAGCTGGTACCTTACTTCCCAGGTTTAAAAAAGAGATTGATTTAGTGTGTCAGCCACTGTGGAGTGTTTGAACTTCATCTTAAAGGTTTCTGAGGGTAAGGTGTTTCAATTAGGAAGACCTTGACAGTGTGATACACTTTACTTGTATCTAGGGGATATGATCTGAATCTCTATAGACTCGTTGCTGCTTTACGTGGCTATGTGTTTCCCACAGCTGGGAAGGATGGAGATGCAGCTTTTTTAATGTAATTTAATTTAATTTTTTTTTTAGTGCTGCACTGGGGATTTTTCTTCTGTGCCCCATGATATGTTTATGACCTGCTCAAAGCTTCGGGATGAATTGTCTCATTATGCACAATGGCTTCTAGTTGTAACTGTTATTTGGGTTTTTCAGATAGTTCCTCATAGAGATCTTTTCTAACTTAAGAGATGGCCTAAAGTTTGTCTTTGTGCCGGTCCTTTTTCTGAATTTGTGGCTTTCTAAAGGTTCAACGTCCTTTTTTTTTCATTTTCCATTGTTTGTCATTTAACAACCATTCTTGTGACTGTGGGGGGTGGGGAGGTGGGTTCCCCGGGGAGGGGGTAACCATGGCCAGGTATTCCTGTATAGAAGTGTGAAACCCTAATTGATTTTTTTCTTCTTCTACTGATACCTCTCTCCTCCCCTCCCCCTCTCTTATTGCTGGAAATATCTTTGGGAGGATTTTAAGTCTTTCACATTGGAGCAGTCATCTTCAACAGAATATGTGGAACATGAACTAGTTTTTGATCAGCTGAGATTTCTTTGGCTTGCTTTACAATGGCTTCACTACCTCTTCTATTCTCTTGTCCTCCTTCCCACCAGCTCATCCCTCCAACTCCCAACCTAAAGCCTGCTGAAGCTTGCATTATAGGTAGCTAAGCTTGTTATGCTGAGAGCCAATAAGCTCTCAAGGAAGCCCACATCAAGTGACTCTTGTTGACAGGATCAAGTTCAAGTGTCCCATTTGGCCTCCTCTTGGCATCTGTTGTCATTTGGTGGCTGATGTGGCCCTGGTTGATTGCCCTTGCAATCAACTGTACCCTATTCCTGAGCATCACCAAGTTATAATCAATATCCTAACAGCAAATGGTGATTTATTTTCTTGGTGGCTATAGGGTTTGAACTCAGGATATTATATCTGGTAGGTAAATGTTCTATCCTTTAAGACATGCTTCCAGTCCTTTTTTTGCTTTGGTTATTTTAGAAGTAGAGTCTTACTTTTTGTATGGGCTTGTCTCTCTGTGATCTTCCTCTTTATGCTTCCTGTCACAGCTGAGATGACAGATGTGTACCACCATGGCTGTCTTCTTATGGTTGAAATGGGGCCATGTGAACTTTTCTCCCCTCTAAGCTGGTCTTGAACCAAAATTTTCTTGCTCTCTGACCACTGAATAGCTAGGATTATAGGTGTGAACCACTATGTCTGAGTAAGAAACACTTACTGAGTGCTTACTATGTGCCAGGTTCTCTTGTGGAATATACTGGAACATTGAACATTGCAGAGACTGAGACATATAAATTATATTACATATAGATTAAATTATTAAACACGTAGATAATGATCTATAATTAATATATATTATTTACCATTGATGAGTAATTTAATTAGGCTAAATATTAAGTAGATGAGGGATATAGGCACAGAGAACGTATTAAAACATTTACACTCACTTGAAGATGAGCTGGACAGAATCATATTCTATCTTGTTCCAACAAACAGTGGCAGGGGTAGGTTCCCATAGCTTGGGGTGCTAGACTAAACCATTGTGTAGTGTTGATCATGATTGTTTTATTTTTTGGGTTTTTGGATCCGGTTGTGGGGCCTGAACTCTGGGCCTGGGCGCTGTCCCTCAGCTCTTCAGCTCAAGGCTAGAGCTCTACCACTTGAGCCACAGCACCACTTCCGGCTTTTTTCTTTTTGCTTATGTGGTGCTGAGGAATCGAAACCAGGGGCTCATGCATGCAAGGCAAGCGCTCTACCACTGAACCACCTTCCCAGCCCCTGTTGATCATGATTGAAGTAACTTGGCCCTCCTCTTCTGGTAGGCTTTTCTTCTCACCCCTTATTCAACTTGGAAGGTCAAAACTAAGAGCTCCTCTAAGTTCAGCTAAGATGGAATCTTCCTGTAGCATCTCATCTAATCATTCCCACTGCCCTTCCCTGGACAGTGTGGAGCCTGTGCTCTCGCAGAGACTTCCACGCACCTGTCCTTCCTATCCGCCTGTCCTAGACATAGCTGTGCCAAGTTCCTCTCCCTCTGTTGCTCAGAGGCTCTGTGAGGCCAGTGCCAAGGTCTGGCAAAGGGTAGACCTTTATTAAATGCTGCTGGAATCAACCAGAGTCAGAGAATAAAATCAAGCCCCTAACATGGTGCCTTTTGGGAGTAGATGTAGGACCAAAATCTGTGCCTTAGGCACAGTGACAGTCTGCACTTTGAAGACAGAAAACATGACAGGGATTTGGGTCATCGGAAGTGTTCTGGAAGGTCCACTGAGGGCATTAGAGGTTCTGGTAAAAAGTCCCAGGAGAGCCATGTTGTGAAAAGATAGCAAAGTCCCAAACTTACACCAACTTGCTGCTGGAACATTCTAAGGAGGACACAGAGCACATGAACACATGTGGCTAAAGGGCCCTTTACTTTTTCTAATATCAAATTAGCAAAATTTGTGCATTCACTTATTGTTACATTACATGACTTGTTCTCTTATATCTTACTGTTTCCCTAGATAAATTATCCACATCTGTTCTTGTGAATATCACAGAATAAGTAGATGATCATAGTTACAATCTTGTTTTCATTTTGAAATTGCCACAAACTTAAAGAAAGGCTGACACTACAGAGTACAATTTTGTTTTCTCCAAATCATTTGAGAGCAAATGGCTCCCTTTATACCAACCAGGGCGTTGATATTTTCTTCTTCAAAGACATAGATCCTTTTTAAGAAAACTATAATATAGGGACCAAAATCATGAAAGCAAACTTGTCCATTCCTAACAGCAACTCCTCACGCCCATTCTAACTTTGCCATTTGTCATGAGTGCAGTCAGTATGATGCCCTGTAAAAGCCCATCTTTCCATGCATTGCATTTACTCCTTTAGTCTGTTTTTGATTCTCATGACCTTGACATTTTGGAAAGGTCAAAGCTAGTGATGTTGTGGAGTGCCCCTCAATTTGACTTTCTTGGATACTTTCTTATGATTCAATCCACATTCATCATCCTGAGCAGATGTGGTGACATGTTTGTCTGTAGGAGTGGCCACTTTTGACCCCCGTCCCATTTCTGATGTACTCACCTCAGTCACTTAGATAAAATGGCAGGTACAGCTTTTTCCTTGAGAAGTTCTCTCTCCCCCCTCTTTGTGACTAGTGTTTTGTTTTGTTTTGTTTTGTTTTTTTTTGCTGGTCTTGGTGATTGAACTCTGTGCCTAGGTGCTATACCTGAGCTCTTTTGCTCAAAGCTAGTGCTCTACCACGTAAGCTACAGCTCTACTTCCAGCTTTTTCTGTGATTAATTGGAGCTAAGCATCTCATGGAATTTCGTGCCTGGGCTGGCTTTGAACCACGATCCTCAGATCTCAGCCTACAGAGTATGGAGGATTATAGGTGTGATCCACTGGCGTTGGGTGTGACTGAGGTTTTATAGAGGACACTTTGACATTAGGCAGGTCCCTTATTTCTCAAGCTTTCAATGTTATTTTTTCCTCTATGGACTCAAAGTTTAGTTAGAATGTGTCTCCCCATGCCTATGTTGAAAACTTGGTCCCCAAAGTCATAAAATGGTATGGTGTTTGGAGGTGGAGTGGGGTCCTCATAAAATGAAGACGAGAGAGCTGGGCTAGACACTTTCCCTGTCTGCCCATGTGACACCCTCCTTTGTGTTACAACCCAGAGGACCCTTGCTAGATACCAGTACTATGCTGTTGTACTTGAAGTATTCACAACCATGAAGGAAATGCATTACTGTTCTTGATAAATGATCCAATCTTGGGTATTGTATTGTGGCAACTGAAAGCATAATCACAGTGTCTGACATTCTTTACTTTCTCCCTTCCCCCTACCCAATGACAAAAAAAGGAGAGAAGCAGTTGAAAGGGACGGGTGATTTAGTTTGGCTCATGCTTTCGGAGGGTTCAGTCCATGGTTGGCTGGTTTGTTGTGTTTGGGCTGTGGAGAGGTGGGGTACATCATGGCCAAAGAATGTGGTGGGACAGAGTTGCTCACCTCATAAGAGCTGGAATCAGAGCTGATAAGCAAGAATGAAGGAGCAAGGAGATAAAAACCATCCTTTAAGGCATGTTTCCCTTGATTTACTTCCTCCAACTTGCTGTATGTACCTCCATCACCTCCCAATGATGCCACCAAATTATGAATCCAGTCACTTCTCTATGCCCTCCCTCTGAACACCGTTTGCATCAGGGACCAAGCTTTTCAGGGGACATGTCACATCCAAACCAAACCATAATGGACACCTTTGTGATTCAATCAGTTATAATCTGTTAGTTGTATTATTTATCCCTCTGTCCCATTGTGCATTTTCCTATGTAGTCTCTGATACTCTCATGCCAGATTCCCTCTGTATTCTAGCCACTTTATTCTATCTATCTATCTATCTATCTATCTATCTATCTATCTATCTATCTATCTATCTATCTATCTATCTATCTATCTATCTATCTATCTATCTATCTATCTATCTATCTATCTATCTATCTATCTATCTATCTATCTATCTATCTATCTATCTATCTATCTATCTATCTATCTATCTATCTATCTATCTATCTATCTATCTATCTATCTATCTATCTCCTTTCGTGGTTATAATGGGAGCAGAAACACCTTAGGCATTTAAAAGGGAGATTTGAAGGAGAACTGCTGTTTCTACATGAAGAAACAATGAACCCTCTTTAGGGTTGTCAGCTGGCAATGAGAGAAAGAGCAGAAGTGTGCCCCAGGTGCATTCTTAAACACATTATGAAGACACTCAGGAGGGGTTCAGTCATGTCAGAACCCAGGTTTGGAAGTGTTGTAACTACTTTTTCTCTCCACAACTTGGTGTTGATAAGATCTCCTAGGAGATGGAAGGGCAACTTTTCCAGCAGAGGCATGGATGAAGGAAAGAAGGACTCCACCCTATGTGGGAACAGCTACTAGAGGAATCTGGGAGGATTATTTTAATAGCCTCTTCATGGCCCTAGAAAGAAAGAAAGAAAGAAAAGAGCTCCGAAGTGGCTTCTCTTTTAATTGCTAATGTTCATTGCTCCGCCCAGCCCCAACAACCCTCATTTTCCTGCTACCCCAGTGTTTGTGAGACTGTCATTTTGGCCAGCTGTGCTCCGATTCATGTCCATTACTATCTAATGTTCTGCACGGTTCCTTCTGCTTGACACACTAAAAACTGTCCATTGAAATGCTTGCTTCCAAATTATATTTTAAAAACTGGTTTTAAAATGGGGATGGTGGTGCACATCTGTAATTCCAGCTGTTTGGGAGGTAGAGGTAAGAGGATGAGTTTGTGGTCAGCGTGGGTAGAGGTGGATTTTTAGATCCTACCCAAAAGACAAAGTGAAAACAAAAGGGCTGGCATGTATCTCAAGTTGTTGAGCTTTTTCCTGTGTGCCCTGGGTTCAGTCTCCCAAATTCTATCCTCCTTAACCCTAATTGCTTTTAAAAAAAAAATCAACATTTTAACAAAGTGGTAGTCTTAATGAGTACTTCCAGTTGTATATCCTTGTGAAGCAAAATATTGAAAAATGTTTGCCATTTAATTTTAGAAATTAAGGTCTTCACACACACAGGCCTGCACAAGTCACATTTGTAATTACCACATACTAATGTAATGGAAAGATTCTCATCTGAGACAGAAGTTGGGAAAATTTAGGAATTGCACCCATAAGACTGATATGATAGTCCAGTTTAGTGTCAGTATTTATTGGTTCTTTATATGGCCTTGAAGTCACTATAACCACATTAAAAAGTTATAATCGTGTAATTACCACATGGTGCTTTGCCTTTGGTATATGATGCTGGTTTGGGTGAATGGGATTGAACTGGGCCCCTAGTTTGGGAAGATAGATTTCTTAAGAACATCTTCAACTGATGGCTTTCTAGAAATAGAGAACATTGATTTGATTGATTTGATCAGTTTATGTAGATCCATCCTCCTCTTGTTCCCTCTCTTCTTCTTTCCCCTCTTCCCTCTTTCCCTTCTTCCCTCTCAAGTTCCTTCCTTCCTTCCTTCCTTCCTTCCTTCCTTCCTTCCTTCCTTCCTTCCTTCCTTCCTTCCTTCCTTCCTTCCTTCCTTCCTTCCTTCCTTCCTTCCTTCCTTCCTTCCTTCCTTCCTTCCTTCCTTCCTTCCTTCCTTCCTTCGCCTCCCAATTCTGGTGCAGGGGATCAAACTTGTATCTACGAGCTACACTCCTGAACCCAATCTTGATTTCCTTGATTCAAACTTTCAAGATTATGTTCTATTGTGTTTTACTTTATAGTTTCTTCTTCTATTTTCCTTGCTTACAGGTATTTATTTGCATGGCTACAAATAAATATAGTTTATTTGTATGGTATGAGTTTAGATAGGAAACCTTTAGATCAGTCTAGAGTTCTTGAGGAAATTCCAAAAAGGGCCTTTTTCTTTGTGATAGCAGTAAGTAAACTGTGTGATGTTGAGTATCCCTTTAGGGTTAAGGGAGACCTCTCTCGCCCTGGTAAATGTGTCATGTTTTATTGCTTTTACAAAGCAGGATGTGCAGGCAGGATTGATTCCAAATTCGGTTTCATTTGCTTTATACTTTATCTTATACTTTCCCCATTACAAGTTGTATTTTAGAGGTAGTTACATATGACTGTAACTTTAAAACAAGTTTTTTTTTTTTTTAAAAAAAAAACAGGTTGTATTTTTTAAACAGTGATAACTAATTTTGAGGCTAATCACTATGAAGCCATTGTTGCTCTGTAATTCAGAAGATTTAAGCTCAGATGTTTCTTAAAATTGACTGTGGAATGCATTATAGTGCCGTGTTTCATGATATTTGACACCTCACACATTAGTACAATTTGAGATGGAGAACTGTGGATACTGTAATCATTGTGCCATAAATAATGTTTGTATTCTCCAAACACAATATCCCACCTAACTAACAGGGATAGGTTGCAACTGAATATTTATTTTCTATTTAAGGTTAACTTACCTCAACTAGAATTCCTGTTTGGGATCCATTTTTATGCTATGCAGCCCCAATGGAGTGTGTATTTAATGCCCTTGCTGGGCTTCCCAGTTATAGGCTGCATAAGAGAATCTAGGAAATTCAACCCAGTGTTTTTAATGTATAATTTAAAATTCTGCTTCAATCGAGGTTCTGTAGAAATAGGTCGCAGCTTCCAGGCTGGCCTCCTGGTCTCAGGAGAAGGTGGTTGTCATATCTAGGGCATGGAGTTGGTCCTTTTCTCTGCTTTTTCCAAGTCCTAAGTACCTGATGCACAAAGACTCTGGACTAGCTGGTGCTGGCTCCTCTGTTCTTCCTGCATCTATGCACACGGCTCTGAACCTTACCATTTGAATCCATCTTTAGTACTACATCCTACCTAACTTTGGAGTTACTTATTATGTGTCTTACTTTTGCTACTGGCTTTTCTGACTCAACAGCAAATCTGTTTGACTACTGGCATCCCCTTCTCTGAAAAATCTGGAATTTGGTATTGGGGGGGGGGGTGTTTGATATAGGGTCTCTATGTAGCCCAGGCTGGCCTGACCAACATCTCGTCCCTGTAAAAGTGTGACTTTTTAAATATAAATACTATGGAATTAGCATTTGCTTTGTGCCTTTAATTTTTTTTCAATTGTTATTATAAAAGGAATGTACAGTTACATATGTCAGGTAAAGAGTACTTTTCTTTTTGGATAATGTCACCCCTTCCCTTGCTCTCTCCCAGTTTTCCCCTCCATCCCCACCTGTAAGTTGTATAGTTAGTGGGTTTTCAACATAGTGTCCAGTGAGTACCAATGCTGCATTTGTTCACCCTTTGTTCCTTCATTTCAGTGCCTCTTCTTATGCTCCCAAAGAAATATAAACAGACAAACAAGACAAAATGAAAATAGCAATGAAGAAAAACCTCTTGTTTCTATTTCTTAGAGGTTTTTTGATAAATATTAGTTTGTATGATCAGATGCACATAGACATTGCACCTTGTGATCCTTTCCTAGGGCTATCTTCCTTCGGTCTTAGTGCCTTGTGCTTTTCTCATAAATTCTGGGATGATAAATAATAATAATAATATATTGCTGTTGGCCAGTATTCTTTAGAACATAGTTGGATATTTGTCTATTCATCTTTATTTAACAATGGCTACTTATATTTAGATGGTGAACTATCAGTGACTCAGTTGAGCAACAATGATCTTTTCAAAAAGAGTGTAGAGATTATTTAAAAGGAATGCCTGGAAAAGTGGTGCATTGTCTTCTAACACAAGGGCATTTTGAGAAAGCCCACAGGATGGCTAGAGCCGCGTTTCCGTACAACCTGAGGGGGGCTTGTGATCAATAAACATTGAGATTCTATGAATTCAGGCTCTTATTTCACACAGCCCTTTTCATACGTATTTAGCTTTGAAAACTTCCAATTATGACACAGGAGGTTATGGTGTATAATCAGTATCTAAGTGTAAGGAAAGATGCATTCCCCCCTTTTTTTTCCCCTTCATCTATTATTTATTGATGACCTCTGTGGCTAAAACAGTAGGCAGTGGTTTCTAACAGTTCCTCCTTCTACTAGAGTTTGAACTCTCATTTGCTAGGCTGGTACTCTACCGCTTGAGTCACGCCTTGAGTCTTTCGGTAATAATCTCATTGATTATTTTGGGACATAATGTCTTACAGACTTCTGCCTGGGCTGACCTTGAACCTCAAGCCTCCAGATCTCAGACTCCTTAAATAGCTAGGATTACAGATTACAGATTAGTGCTGTAATCTGTAATCTAGCTGTTGGTACCTGGCTTCTGTTTACTCTGAGCAAATAGATTTGGGGATACAAAGTAACTTTTCCCGGTCATTTGAGTATTAAGTAGCAGAAGTAAAATTTCCCAGCCATTCTGCTTGGGTCTTAGGTCAGCTCTGTTCCCTGAAGGCCTGTGTCTTCCTTCCTCCACCGGACAGCTACTGCATTGCACTTGAGCTGGAGACTAATCTTGCCTGGGAACTGTTCTGATTTTTGTGAATGCTGTTGCTTAAGACCAGTTCAGTATCTGTTTCAGATTTCATTTCAAGATGAACAATTAACCCTTAAGGGCTTTTCCCATTGTGTCAAGTTCAAACAAAAAGAAGCTGACAAACTCCCCATTATAAATTGAACATACGTAACAAACAAACAGCATACAGGCCCCAACAAGAAAGAACACTTGACAGACCTGGCTGCACTGAAGCCTGGGCCAATGTCAGCGGTTAATTACATTCTCAGAAGTGTCATGGGAGGGGAGGATGGTGGCTTGGATGTGTGTCCAGGCTTACTACTTAAAAACAACATTGTGTGTTCCTTCATTGTGAAAGTCACAGCAGATGATATGTTCTCCCCTCCCCCGCCAGCCTGAACTGCGCCTGGGCACTGTCCCCTGAGCTTCTTTTGTTCAAAGTTAGCGCTCTACCACTTGAGTCACAGTGCCACTTCCGGCTTTTTGTGAGTAGTTTATTGGAGGTAAGATTCTCACAGACATTTCCTGACGAGGTTGGATTTGAACCACGATCTCAGCTCCCAGCCTTCTGAGTAGCTAGGTCTCTGGTATCAGGCTGGATATACATTTTTAAAAATTTGAGTTTTGGAAAAAGATAATGCAATAATTTCAAGAATTAAATATATATGTTACATTGAAGATTTTTTTCTTGTTGTTGGTACTCAGGATAGGCATTTGAACTGTGCCTCTACACCTTTTGGTTTTTGTTTTGGCTACTTTTTTTTGCGTAGAGTCTTGTTTGATTTCTTGGACCAGCCTGGACTATAATACTCCTACATGTGTGCTTCTCATATAGCTGATGATGGCTGGATTATTATTTTTTTTTTTAATTTTGTGGAGATAGGGTCTTCCCATCAAAGTTTTCTGAGTAGCTATGCTGACAGGTGTGAGCAATAGTGCCCAGCTTTC
The DNA here is from genome assembly GCF_019054845.1 of Dipodomys spectabilis. Classification (NCBI taxonomy): domain Eukaryota; kingdom Metazoa; phylum Chordata; class Mammalia; order Rodentia; family Heteromyidae; genus Dipodomys; species Dipodomys spectabilis. Next base: position 159,134 of record NW_024870784.1, on the reverse strand, counting down.
AAAAGTATGTTTGAACAATTCATTGTTTTATCTTCAATGTTTTTTGATGCGTTGTATTAAAAATGAATTAAGAAGCCTATAATTAGAAATGTTGGCTCTTAGTTATTGACTTTTTTCTTTTAATTATCTAGGGGCTAGGATATAGCTCAATGATTGAGCATTTGCCTAGTATACGCAAAGCTCTGGTTCCAGCCCAGTATTGAGGGGAGAAAAGGTGTTTTACTTAGTGGGGAAAAAACAGTTAATGATTATATAATATATTCAGCTCCAAATATAAGCATTTCTGCTGTATCAAATCACTCATAAATATTCTATTGGCTCTCGCTTTACACCTCTGATACATTTATTTAACAAAGAATGATACATTTGTTTCCTTCTCTGACTCATTTGTACTAGGCTTGGAGGTGGGGGTAGGATTTAGGGTGGGGAGAAATATACGATTCTTTCTTTTTATTTATTTCTAAAGCAAACATCCCAATTTTCCTTGGCTTTCTTGGCCTTTTCCTTTGTCTCTATTGTGTTTATCTCACTCTATCTCTCTGTCTCTGTCTTTGTCTGTCTTGTCTCTTTCTCTCACTCAAATGGATTTGATCTGATCTGTGCCGAGTGATTCAGCAGTAGGGGAGCCAAGGATGATGTCCGTCAGCTCGTGATTGTCTTCCTTGTGCTCTGTGTAGTACTTTTATGGTTGATAGAAAGATTTGGATGAGAGAAGGTAAAAAATTGGAGAGGGAAGAATTCCCAGGGGAATTCATGGATACTTGGAACTGCCAACTAGGCAAACACCTTAATTCCTGTCAGTAGATAGAATCTGGAGTAATACAAATGAGTTCCCACATTGGGAACCCATGAAACAATGAACTTTCTACAGGTAATCAATACTTCCCCCAAATTGGGATCTATAATTAAGAAAGTTTTGGAAACACTCAATTAAATAAAGTGAACTTCATTTCACTTTTTTTTTTTTTTTAGTGTTGATACTGGATCTTGAACTCAAGGCCTTGGAATATTACTCCCTCCTCTCTCCCCCTTTTTGCTCAATGCTGGCTCTTTACTATTTGATCCACACTTCCACTTCTGACTTTTGGCTTGTTAATTGGAGATATGAGTATCTCATATTTATCTGCCCAGGCTGGCTTTGGACTATATTCCTCAGCTCTCAACCTCCTGAATAGCTTGGATAACAAACGGGATTCACTGGTGCCTGATAAATTCTCTCTTTGATTGCCTGGAATTGCATTTCCCAATTTTGACCACAGAAGGTGGAACTCTTGGAGCGCCTTTCGTCATTTCCTGTGTCTGGGGAATGGGTAGGACCATCAGAAGGCAATGTGCTTTGGCGAGATGAACACAGCAGGTCTGGCAGGAGGTCATTCTGGGTTCTGATGATGACCAGGCTACCTGGAGTGATGCACTTAGTGCAGCCTGTGCTGGGATGTGTAACTGCTCTAATGTGTATAGAAACTTCAGGATTGTGAAATGCCCTGCAAATATTATTGTTACTCTCTCTAACTTTTCATTATGGAGTAACGTACATAATATAAGTTACCGTAATAACCAGTTTACCCTCACTGTCCCATGCAGTAGGATAATTGTAGTGTTGTCCATCCATTACCCTTAACCATCTCCAGAACATTTTTATATTCTTAAGCTGAAACTCTATTTCCATTACACAGCCAATCCTCTCTCCCCTCCTAACCTCTGGCTACTATCAATCTACTTTCTGTGTTGGAGAGTGATATTTTCCGTCTGATTTATTTCATTTGGCACAATGCTTTCAGGTATACTCTCTACTTCTGTATGATGCGAGATGTTAATAGATATTTATTTATTTTCCTCATTTCTTCATTTACTCATCCCTGGCGCTGGTCTTTTCTCACGTGGCACAAGGTTAGGAAGTTTTAATTCAACATGTCAGTTTGTGAGTGCTGTGCATCTTGATTGATGTCACCCCTTCCATCAAGAGTGAGAATCTTCCTCCACGTACGGGTCATGTGGACTCTTGAACCACACCATGTCCAGAACAGGTGCTCAGCTTGAGTTGAGATGGATTAGGGTAAAGTGGAGTTAAGATTGAGGACGGGAAGCGGTAAGTGAAGCAATTTTTTTAGGTGAAAATTGACATCAGGGTCTTTATTTACCTTTATGGAAAACTGAGCTGAGCTGGGTGGCACAGCACAGATGGCAGGCTGTTCCTGGGAATATGAGGACAGAGTGAGAGGAACAGATTCAAACAGGAGGCTCAAGAGCTGGCACCTTGTGCCAACATTAGCTTAGACCTCACGCAGACCGCACTTCCCTCTGTGCCTGTGAACGAGGCCGCAGCAGAAGCAGAAGGCTGGGTTATTTTGATCACTGAGCTCTGGCTAATGAATACACTTGATTAATTCCCTTTTTTTTTCTCATGGATGCTATTTTGAATGAAAAAAAAATCACTTCTGGAAAAATGAACTCTTACATTGATTATATGTACACAATCCCTCCCCTGTTTTATATTTATATGGACTGTCCCGCAGAGGCACATGTGTGAAAGATTTAGCCCAGAGTTCTTGCTGCTATTGGAAGGTAATGGGGCCTTTAAGAGGCGGGGCTTAGTGGGAGGTCTTTTGGTCATTGGGGCTTGAGGGAGCTCTTTGGACTCTCATTTTTGCTCTCTATGAAGTAAGGGATCTTGCTCCACCATGAGCTCCCTTCATGATGTGCTACCTCATCACAGGGCCCAACGCAAGGAGGCCAGCTGACCATGAAGTTTCCAGAGCTTTAAGCCTAAATAATTCTTTCAGGAAGAACCTGAAGTTATAAAGAAATTGACTTGCACCAAGGTAACAAGTTATCCCCGCACTACAAAAGGAATGCCAATTCCATCCCAAACTTTGTCTGTTCTTTGAGTTGGCCTTAAAATCCAAGCTCTCAGCCCCATGGAGAAGCAGCATTTGAAAGGGCCCCAAAGCCTGAACTCTCATCTTGTTTTCTCTTGAGGTGGCTAATTTCAGCAAGGGGTGTAGTCATGCCTTGGAGGGGCTGTGAGTACTCCTGAGCCTTCTCAGGACTGGTTTGGTTTAAATGTGGACTTGTCAGTTCCAACTAGCTAGGAGGAAAGGCCTTCCCAGCGTGATGCATTAGTCATGAGCACGGTGTAGGAGGGTGTTGAACAATCATCCCAGCCTCCTCTCATGGCTTGGCTTTCAGGCTGAACTTCAAGCCCAGCTGTGTGGGAATTGAGGTCTTGCAGGGGGCCACCCCCAGCACCGCCCCACAGTGTACTGGAAGTCTTGGATCAGGGTTGGGAGAGGAAGGTGATTTTAGGCTGGAGTAGAAATATCTCCACTGAGGAAGGCTTTGTATCCAGGGCCTCCATAATTTATATGTGTGTCACGTGTGTGAGTGTGTGTGTGTGTGTGTGTGTGTGTGTGTGTGTAAGCATGTGTAAGATGGGTCAAAGAGAATTATTTGAAGAACCAGGAGCTGAGGTATGAACTACAAGATGGTCTGTGCACTCCTGGTTTTGAGTCTGCAAAGACACTAATCCTATTTTCCACATTGAAGTAATAGAGGGTCACAACCATTGATGATGTTGGCTACCAAACAATCTAAGCTTGAATGGATGTAGTTGTCAAGAAGTAGGTGACAGAGTCAGTGCTGGTGGCTTACGCCTGTAATCCTAGCTACTCAGGAGACTGAGATCTGAGGATTAAGGTTCAAAGCCAGCCAGGGCAGGAAAGTCCCTGTGAGACTCTTTATCTCCAAAAAAAGCTAGAAGTGGTGCTGTGGCTCAAGTGGTAGAGCACTAGCCTTGCGCACAAAGAAGGCCAGGGACAGTGCCCAGGCCCTGAGTTCAAGACCTAGGACAGGCAAAAGAAAAAAAAGAAATATGTAACAAAGATGTCATTGTAGAAGCCAGACTATGCCCCTCTGACTTCTTCATGCCACGGAGTCTGTAGCACTCTGGATACTGTAGATAGATGTGTCTTGAGGGTCAAATCAGGTGAATTTGTGGGCCAGTAGAGTCAGTCAAAAACACCTGCTAGGTATTTCATTGTAAACATTCTGGTGGCAGTGGTGGTGGCATTTAGATTTTATTATGTTTTCCTTTGGTTAATAGGGATGACATTTCTTACTGGAGATATTGGAAAGAGACTCTGTTGGAGGGAATGGTGGCTCCTTTCTTCTGTGTATTGGCTAGAACTCGGTGTACAGTTGTTTGTTCAAATACAGTTTGTGTGTGTATGACATGAACAAAGGGACATGTGCCATCGAGCGATATGACAAAGTCATCGTCTGTTGTCCTTTCCCCCATGGAACTTTGATCCTCCTGAGTGGAGGATTCAGAGAAGTATTGAAATAATAGAGAAATTCAGAGGAGAAAAAGTGAAAATCTTGCAAGATCAGACCTTTGCAAAACTTTGCAATAAAGCATGAAAAAAGAAATAATTTCTAAGTACTCCACATAACATTTTACAGGGAAGATGATAAACATTTCATCTTTAAAAAGTCATGCAGATGTAAATTTTTATGCTAATAGCTATCTACACCACCTTTTGTTTTCCACAAGCTTCTGGGCAAATCAAGTAAGCCTTGGCAAGATGCTTCTTTACTTCTGTGAGTCTCTACTGTGTGGGCTGGAGGGTATTGGTATCTTAGCTAGCAGAGCAGGGAGTAGAGGTCTGGTATTTTCAGAGATCAGTAAATCCATCTTTCTATTTATTTATTTATTTATTTTTGGTTGTGGATCCTGAACTCTGGGCCTGGGCGCTGTCCCTCAGCTCTTCAGCTCAAGGCTAGCGCTCTACCACTCAAGCCACAGTACCACTTCCAGCCTTTCCTGCTTATGTGGTGCTGAGGAATTGAACCTAGGGCCTCATGCATGCAAGGCAAACACTCTACCACTGAGCCACCTCAGTGTACTTTGCATTTGAGTGTACTTTGAATTTGTTGGGGTGGGAGGGGAAGACTAGACAGGGGAGAGGAATGATAGCAAAGGAGAGTAAAATAAAATAAGGGAGCCTGGATTAGAATAAGAATGGAAAGAATGGGATAGATCCTAAAGGTGCTCTGGGGCCCTAGTGGGAAGAACTAGAGTCAAGGCAAGAGCAGAAAGATGAAAATGAGCACTGAGGAATACTCAGTAAATACCAAAGAAAATCACACACACACACACACACACACACTATGTCATTTAATTCCCCCCACCCCCAACACACACACCTGCAAGTAGGTTTTCTATTTTGCAGATGGAGAGAAAGGTTCATAAAACTGCCATGAGACCTACCTAAGGTCACAGATCGACTACCCGGTCTGTCCGGATCCAAAGTCTCTATTACATTTACATGTGCATGCAAAGATCTTATTAATAACACACATCTATTACACGTACATTTCCATTTACAAATACGTAAACAACAGTGTAAATGACATTGACATCATTTATTGCTTTGTATTGCTTTGTTTCCTATCACAGGGTCCAGAAATTCACAGACCTCAACCAGGGAGGGGAGATGTGGGGGAGGGAGTGAGGCTGGAAGACCACATGCACGCTTTTTACCATATTGTATTTTAAGGCAGAATCCTAAGTGTGGAGGTTTTGACTCTTAAGTGGTATGTCAGGTGAGTACTATCTTTGACTTAGCAGAAGGTTAGAAAGAGGGATTGGTGCTGAAGACATAAATTTAGATAGATGAGAGGTGTATGGAAGGAATTAAATATAGTAGAAAAATGGGATTATGGGACGGGGAGAGAAACACGGAACCAAAGGGAAGGGAGGGGGTATCTTCTTGTGATCTTTAGGATCAGGCTGTTACTTTGCTTTCACAGAAAACTCTTTATGATTTTCTGTTGCTTGTTACTGTTAGCCTTTTTTTCTCTACTTTATGTAACCTAAAATTTGCATTAATTATCCCGACTGTGTCTATAAATTTGCAGTTACGATTAGAAACATGTTTTCTGCTTACAGCATCTTGGCCAATCAAGATATGCTATGTTGTGTGGTAGTTGTGTTGTTGTGTGATGTGTCCTTCTGTCTCATTTTCTCTCTCTACATATGGCATTGTTTTATTAACTGCTGATGAAGGGATGTTTATTACTATCTTTGTTGCTAAAACATGTGTCAGTTTAATGGCCCCTAGTGAGAGCTTGGGTCTTCACCAGCTGATTTCTGATTAGCTTGCCATTTTCCTTCTATATCCACTGATTGGCAGTATATTCCTTTCCTGAATTTCTGGGATATTTTGCCCCTTATATGATGTGGCTTCATAATAAAACTGAAATACAGATAAACATAGACTATATAAGAGGAAACAGGAATTTTGTAATAGATAGGCATTTTTAGATTTCCCCTGTTTTAGTATTTATATATTATACACACAATATGTATGTAATTAAAGTGTAAGAGTTACATATCCTGGTCTTTTACATGCTAGCATCAGGTCACAGATAGTTTTGAGACACACATATATCTTGCACAAGCTCTTCAGTCCAAGGCTAGTGCTCTACCACTTGAGTCACAGTGCCATTTCCAGCTTTTTCTACTTATGTGGTGTTGAGGAATCAAACCCAGGGCCTCATGCATGCAAGGCAAGCACTGTACCACGAAGCCACCTTCCCAGCCCTGTGCATCATTTTTATAGTTTTAACAAATATACATAATTATAAGAACATGAATGATAGCAAAATTTGGACAGCATTTGAAGAAAGTGTTGATAACCCAGATGCACTGATGTGGAAAGTATAGAAAAGTATATAGCGCAGGGGCATCTCTTTCCTGTTTTTTTTAAAATAAGTAAACACATTTTATGTGACATTAGTTCTCACTAAACACACACACACACACACACACACACACACACACACACACACACACACACACACACGCCTCCCTGTTCATGAAAAGCTACTATACATTTCATTTACAGTGTAATAGTGTCTTTCCCCCTGGTCACACAATTGTCACAACACTGGAACCTAACTGGATCATGTAATCATTGAAGTCTTTTCCTGAAAATGAAGTTTTCCCCCAGCTAACCCTCTAAATAGGCTTAAAAAAAATCCAACTAGGCACTGGTGGCTCACACCTGTAATCCTAGCTTCTCAGGCAGCTGAGTTCTGAGGCTCTCAGTTTGAAGCCAGCCTAGGCAGACAAATCCAAAAGACCCATCTTCAATTACCTACCAAAAAGCCAGAAGTAGAGTGTGGCTCAGATGGTAGAGTGCCAGCCTTGAGCCAAAAAAGCCAAATGAGAGCATGAGGCCCTGAGTTCAAGTCCCAGTACTGGCACATCCCCTCCCCCCAAATCTAAACAAATATTAACAATGGATTCACTATCTGCCCCCCTCCCGCTTTTCAACTACAGAAGTCTCTTGCAACTTGCAGACTCCATGTGAATTCTTCACAGGTTGCTTTTCTTATTTCTCCTGAGGTTCTTGAGGGACCCTCTAGTTCCCGTTTTTCTCGTAACTGGATGAATACAAATGATAATTTGATGAAAGCACGAGAAGGAATTTCTGAGTTATATATTTTTTTCACTTTTGCATTTATAGTTCTGATTGTTCAAGTAAGTTATGTACTTGATGACCGTGCATAGAATTCTGAAATGTGCATGACTTATTGAAACTGTAATTCATACATGTGATTTCTACATTAATTAAAATCAAGAAGCTGACACACATGCTACTCTGTTGGGTGGTTATGAGGAGAAAGGTTTTACTGAATGAGATGTTTGTAATGCCTTTCTTCCTATCAGTGCTCACTGGTTCTTTTTTTTTGGGTCTGGTCGTGGGGCCTGAACTCTGGGCCTGGGCACTGTCCCTCAGCTCTTCAGCTCAAGGCTAGCACTCTACCACTTGAGCCATAGTGCCACTTCCGGCTTTTTTCTTTTTGCTTATGTGGTGCTGAGGAATTGAACCCAGGGCCTCATGCATGCAAGGCAAGCACTCTACCACTGAGCCACCTTCCCAGCCCTGCTCACTGGTTCTGAAGGCCAGCCTTGAGCCTGCCTCACTGCTCTCTGTGTGGTCCTTTGGGAGTGAATGTCAAGCTTTTTAATCCTGTTGCTGTCGTACAAGAAACAGATTTGCCTTGTGATTTTTATGGATTGGTTTTTCTGCAGGGGCACTTTGATGTATCAGTGTCTCAGAACATTCCAGTAACTCAGTAGCTGCCTTCATGGTGAAAGACGCTGATTATCTACTGTTACTTCCAGAGAAATCAGGGCATATGTGGTCTGTTGGACTTTTTTTTTCTTCTTTTACTTTTAAAAAATGCAGCTTGCAACTATGTGGTGTGCTTTTTTACTTCTCTTTCAATCTGTAATTTGGCTGGGATGAATGTGTCATTATTCAGCTCAAAGATCTTACACCAGCTTTTTTGGGGGTCAGTGGAGTAGGGGAGGTTTGGAGGGAAGCCGGGGCTTAAACTTAGGACCTAGTCACTACTGTCCCTTTGCTTTTTCACTCAAGGATGTTGAGCCACAGTTCCACATCTGATAGTTTTGGTGGTTAATCGTAGGTAAGAGTCTCTCAGGCTTTTCTACCTGGGCTGACTTCCAGCAGAGATTCTCAGAGTGAGAAGTCACAATTACCATGTGAGTAGTTACTTGTGAGTAGTTATGATTACCAATGTGAGCCACTAATACCTGGCCACACTGGCTTTTTAAATAGAGATTTGTTCAGCCTTCTAGTTTGTCTTTCTGGGATCAACTCATAGTTACTGAAACACCTGTTTGCTGAAAAGAGTACAATGTCCAGGACAGGCAATCTCATGGCACATATTGTTACAGTGCTTATGAATCAAACATGTATTTCTTTCTAGGTAAAAATACGGAATCTTCCAGATCTTCTCTCAATTGTAAAGAAAGTAGCTAGTGAGAAAGGTTAGACTGAATTAATTGGGAATCCATAGTGAGTCTACCTTTTTCTTGTCTTCTTTCTGCCCAGGGCCATTTGTTCCCTTCTTGGTCTTTTGGGCCTGGGATCTAGTACAACCAGAGTTATCCGTTGTGATTTTTTTAGTGGTGGTCAGCTATTGATTCTCATTTTGCTCTCTTGTAGAAAGGTTAAGTATTTGTCCTTAAATCTGTCTTTATATGACATGGCCCTGGGCCTTAGTTACTTATATATTCCAGATTTATGCCACCTTAGAGTATTGCTTGCAGTTGATGGTGATAATATTTAAATAATAGCATGGATCCCAGGAATGAGAAAGAAGCCTCATGGAGAGTCTCCTGCCGGCATGGAGCATTTTAGAAGCTGAACTCAAGCATCTTTTTTTTTTTAACTTTATAAAACATAGCTGGAGGATTATTTTTTCTATTATTTCCATTAAATAACATATTATTATTATTAATGTATGTGTGTGTGCATGTGTGTATTCATGCACATGTGTGAGGGGGTACGAAGGCTTGAACTCAGGATCTGAGTACTGTTGCTGTTTTTCACTTGAGGCTGGCACTGTTCTACTTTAGCCCCAGCTCCACAGTTCCTTTTATTATTACGTCAGATGTTTGGCCCATAAAAGGCGTGTTGAGGTGGTGTTTTAACCATCTGGCCTTTCATACATGAGTAGAGGCATTCCGTTGCTATTTTACTTTATTTCGGTCTTGGCTTGTTGGTTATACAATGGAATTAGCTATATTTGTCTCCATTCTAATACCCTATCTAGCTCAGGTTTTGGGGGTGTGCTATGGTATGGGTGTTGACATCTCTTCCAAATCCTGCTGTTAGTTTGTATCTTAATTCCTAAGGAGATTTGTAAAAGGTGGGACCGTCAGAAGGCAAGTAGGTCCCAAGGGTTCTCCCCTCATAAATGACACTAATCCCCTCAGGGACCTGACTGTCCTACAATCAGGGGATGTAACAAGGAAGTGCCCTCCGTGTAGAATAGGACCTGCTGGCATCCAGAACCATGAGCAATCAAGTCCTCATGTTTATAAATTATCCAGTCTAACATACTTCGTTCTAGGGATCCAAACTGATTAGGACACAGGAGGTAATTGTGTTCCATCATGACAAACATTTTTAGCAGATGCCATTTTTCAATGAGTTTTTGTTTAAGGTATAATAGCAACATGGATGAAATACTACTGGATTGCTTATTGAGATGGAGGGGAGGCATTTCACTAACATTTTTCCTAGATTGGCCTCAAATTGTGATATTCTTATCTATGTCTTTCTTCTGAGTAGTTGGGATTATAAGCATGTACAACTATACTCAACTTTGAAGACAACACTTTTCAATTGGAGGTTCCATTAGAACTCCCAAGTGGAAGGTGGTATTGTCATCTTCTTTCTTGTTTTGTTTTTCCCCAGTTACCAAAGTAAGATCTTCCGAGGAGCGTTTGCCTCCTTCATTCCTCTTGCCCTGAGTATGAGCCTGCTATGTCCTGGTCAGCCCATTTGCCCTTCCCAACTCACAAAGCATGCAATGTCCATGTAGTCCCTGTAGTTGGCTGATTCCAACAAATTCTACCTTCTCTTACTCAGTAGAAGAAAACCATGTTTGATCATATAACTCCTGTAATAAAATCTCCTCACAGATTCCCATTACACATGAATATCTATTTTGTGTAGCATCTCTAACCCCATCTGATCTTTTCATACAGTTGGTACTTTGCAGCATTGGGCTAATGCTACTTTGATTCCTCAGAGTGGTTATCCTTACCTCTCTCTCTAACTGGAGTGAGTTTTGCTCTTTTTTTTTTCAAAAATTTTTTTTTATTGTGAAAATACTGTACAGAGGGGTAAATTTTGCTCTTCTTAGTTCATACAAATTCCATCCCATCTTTGCTTATTTCTTTTCACTCTAATAAGCTAAGTTATATCCTAATCCTTATATACTAGATTCAACTGATAGCTTCTCCTTGAAGAACTGGTCTGTATCATCTCATGCACTATTTGTAATAGCACAGTAGCTATTGCAGAGTGGCTAAATATCACCTGGCCCCAGCTGGTGGGCTTTGTAAGGAAGTGGTTTGCTCTCATCCCAGACAGAGTAGGTGCACTACAGAGGTTGGCTGAGTAGAATTGAATGGGCAACACTCATTCTAACTCATATGTAGACATTCTCTTTACCCAGAACAACTCACAAGCAGTTTTTAGTTAGTCCTAAGTATAGCTATTTCAGAATCTATTTTTATATACTCTAGTGATGCTATCTTTTAGATGGTGTACTACTGTATTTTATGTCCCACTGAGAAGGAAAGAAAAACACTGGTGGTCAAGCCAGAATACATCATTGTGATTGTAAGATATATTCATTTCCAGAGATATTAAAGCAACACAAAATGTGTTTCTTCGGCTCAATGAAATAAAGAATTATATTTTTCCTGTTACAGCTTGTCTTCTTAATTGTGTCAGTGCCAAACCACTAGAAGTGATTTCCAAATAAAAGAGATTGAAGGCATTTTGAAAGGTGCCCTACAATTGAAAATGAGGAGGCAAACATGGGAGCATCTGAGGTACCTAGGAGGGGTGTGTGTTTCGGGACTGCTGGGCTTTTGTTATTCTTTTATTGCTCTATGTTATGACATACTAGAGTCTTCATTTCTGAGATTCTGTCCTCTTTTTCCAAAGATGAGGACTTCTAGGTAATTATCTCCTATTTTGGTAGATGTTTATAGCAGTTTAAAAATCATTGTCCTAACTTCAAATGACAGATTCTTTGCGTCACTGATTGTGATTAAAATCCTTGCATTAGGTTGTGACGTTCATCATTTATCAGTGCTGTGGTTTCCACTGTTGCATTCTCCCAGGGCCTTTGGGTTATTGCATTACAATGCTAGGCAGTCACATCCATGTACATACTCAGCAAAGTCTTCCTTCTTCTGCATTTCCGATGCTGCAGCCTTGGAGGCAAGCAATAAGACCTGAAATCTCTCTGCAGTCACTTTCTGCTTTGTTTTTTTTTTGTCAATCATGGGTCTTGAACTCAGGGCCTGGGTGCTGTCCCTGAGCTCTTTCTCTCAAGGCTAGCACTCTTTGAGCCACAGCTCTACTTCTGGTTTTCTCTTGGTTAATTGGAGATCAGACTCTCATGGGGACTTTTCTGCCTGGACTGGTTTTGAACCGTGACCCTCAGATCTCAGCCTCCTGACTAGTTAGGATTACATAATGGCATGAGCCACCAGCCATCTGGCTGTAGTCATTTTCTCTTAAGAGAATCTCAAACCTTCCTTCCTACATAAGTGCCAGAGACTTCCACAGAGCCAAGGAGGTAATCACCATTCAGGAGGAGAGGATTCTTTGTAATCACAGGATGACGGGCCAGTGAACAGACTTGTCACCCCTGTAACAGTGACCTCGCCAGGTGGCCAATGATATTTTGTCTGTCGTCCATGTGTTAGAGGTCATTCCAGCCTTTATTTCTTCCAGACAGGGTTATCCATCCTGGCCTCCTGTGAGTATGTCCTCTCCCAAGAGTACCTCCTGCCTTCCAGATCTCTCTCTTCCTCGGTGTGAATAGCAAGTCCAAGCAGGGAATTGTGGGACAGTTTAAGAATGATACAATGAGCTGTGGTCTTGGGCTGCTCTGTATATCCTGAGGAAAGGGATTGATCTCTTGATGTGTTAATTGTATTTTGGACACAAAGACCTCCACTTAGCTGCATAAAGGATGGGTTAAAGGGTAACACCAAGTGGTAGGGGTCATAGTGGAAATGGCTTGTTGGCCTTTCATACTTACTAGTCAGGATGGGTAGGTAGGAGAACTCCAAGATTCTCAGCAGCTGTCATGTCCTGAACTCTGACCCAGGGCCATATCCCTAAGAGGAAGACTTCTCCATCTTTATGCTGAATCAATGTTGAGCTTTGGACATGCAAAACCAGCAGGAATTAAAATAAATTTTTACCACACATTAGAGCTGGTCACTCATGTCAGTAATCCTAGCTACTCAAGAGGCTGAGATCTGAGGATCTCAGTTCAAAGCTAGCCTGGGGGGGGAGGGGCAGAAAAAGTTCATGGAACTCTTATCACCAGTTCCTGAAAGCTTGAAGTGGTCCAAGTGATAGAGCACCAGCCTTGAACCAAAAAGGTAAGGGACAACACCCAACCCTTGTTCAAGCCCCAGTATCCATACTCTCTCCAAAAAGCCCCCACAACCCTTCTTCTCCTCCCCCCCCAAAAAAAACCCCTATCTCACTCTCTTTCTGGATCTTCAATCTCAACAGTGAAGTAGGAATGCTCTTCATCCAACCTCCACCCTGCCATGTGTCCTGGGAAACATATCTTCTACCTGGCAAGCTTTTGTGCTTCCATGGCAACAAGAGGCAGATGTGTGGATGGGAAAAGACCTGGGTGGCTCGATTTGGAAAATCAGTTACTGGACATGGTTACTAGACCTGGATTCTGAAATCTCCTCTAAGCTGAGGTGTTGATGTGTTCATGAGAAGATTATTCCGACAGGCAGTCTAAGGATTATGTTCTGTTGTGTTTCATTGGAGGCATGAATGCACTTTAATAATTACATCCTCTCCTTTCTTCTCATGGGCACCTAGGCAACCGAGCCCTCTCTCACTGGGAACACCCTACAAGTTAAGTAAGCCATGGGGTGAAATAGTGAAGAAGAGATTTCAGCACTAGAGAAGCTAATTACCTTCAGTTCCATTTTCACTTTCTTTTGGGATTAGGTTTTCCACTCTCTCTCTCTCTTACAATGGCATAGATGAGCTTTTTCGATGTGACTCAAATACCACAGTCAGGGCCAAGACCCAAAGCTGTGCTCTGGCCCTAGATGGTCACCGCTCTCAGAATGTTGGGTGGAATTTCCAGCTGCCCAATTTCTTCATGCCTTTCAGAAACTGGGATGATGTGTCCTGGAATTTGAGAAATCACATACGTTATCACGTTATGTCCTAGGAAGGGTCTTCAGACTATTTCAGCAAGAGGTAGCTTGTTTATGAGAGCCATCCTTCATGCCAGTCTGGGTATTTGGGCTGTCATGGCCAGCTGTGGAGCAGAACCCTTGGGGCCTTCGGTTTCTGCATTCCCTCAAGTGACATTAGCAGGAAGCTTCCAGCAAGTGACACAATGCTGTAATGCTTTGGCAGTTACAGTTGGCGGTGTCTTAAGTGCAGTTGCAAGAGGATAAACACCAAGAACTTAAGGAAACTTAGAGGAGTATGTTGGCCTAAAGCCATTAACACAGCAGGAGCCACAGAGTAAGCTTTCCATAAATGGTAGACCCTCCCACCCCCGGGAAGGGGTAGACCTTATTACTTCATTTTGAAATGCACTGACTTTACTAAGAAATATGGTAATGCCTATCCTCCCTGATCCTGTTTGTTAAGTATTGCCAAAGATTCACTGCTCTAAAATTAAAGTTATTATTTTAGTAGCTAGTTCTCAACTTATAGCCTGCTTAGTATATTAGTTCTATGACTCTATCCTTTGCTGAATTACCTTGGGATGCGTTAGGAAGTAAAAGGACTCAAAGCTAGGGCAATCTGTGGGCATGAAAACTTCGGGGAGATTCTATCTGGTGGACTGTTTATACTTGTCTCACAAAACTGGTTGTACTAAAATTATTTCATTCACTCCTCATAGAATAGGAACTTGAGCCCTGATCAGGAACTCACTCATCTGCATGGAAGAATTGATTCTGTGCTGAGAATTCTGGCTTTTCAACAGAGCCCAGGGGTAACAAGGTTCATCTCAGGAAAGGCAGGGCCCCGCAGCAGCTTTGTATACGACTCCTCATTGCAATCTCATTTGTCACAAAAGCCTGGCTGTCCTTTACACAGTGTGTGTGATGTGTGTGTGTGTGTGTGTGTGTGTGTGTGTGTGTTCATCTGGCAGCATGGCCTAGCTACTCTGGCTCCATCTGTAGCTCTCTGCCCCTCCTTGATGATCCAGTCCTGAGTAGACAGCGGTGTTTAGGGACAGTTTTGTGTGAACCAGCTTATCCTATCTCTTTTGAACTGCATTGGCCAAACTGTTGGTTTTTTTTTAATCAATCAGTTGTCAAGATAAGAAATGCTGGTGTGAAATTTGTCACTGAGCCTATGAGGAAGGATAAAATTCAAAGATATCGCATCTCACGGTAGTCTCAGAGTGAAAATTCCTGGCTCATCTTAGTGTAAGGACGTTTGAACATCTTTACATGTCCTATTTGAGTTGTTTGTTGTCCCCAAGCTTATGGTAAATGGACTAGGTGTATAGCTCAGTACCTGAGTAATTGTTACCTTATCCTCACTTCCTTGACTTTATTTTCCCCTTTGTGTTTCATCTTTTTCTAGTAGTAATTTTCTTTGTTCCATTTTAAATTATTATTCTTAGAAGTCATTCTTAAATTTTTTCTTATGTAAAATGATAGTTTAAAAACAAGTTAGGAAGGGCTGATGCATTTCCTACAGCCATAATTTGTAAACCATTTAAAAATTTCTGAGCTGGGTCTAGGAAGGTGGCTCAGTGGTAGAGCGCTTGCCTTGCATGCCTGAGACCCTGGGTTCGATTCCCCAGCACCACATAAGCAAAAAGAAAAAAAGCTGGAAGTGGCGCTGTGGCTCAAGTGGTAGAGCGCTAGCCTTGATCTGAAGAGCTGAGGGACAGCGCCCAGGCCCAGAGTTCAGGCCTCCCGACCGGACCCCCCACCCCTAAAAAAAAAAATTTCTGAGCTGGGCACTAGTGACTCATGCCTATAATCCTAGCTACTCAGTGGGCTGAGATAGAAGGATCGCAGTTTGAAGTCAGCCTGGGCAAACAATTCCCAGAGGCTCTTATCTCCAATTAACTGGCCAAAAGCCAGAAGTGGAGTTGTGACTCAAGTGGTAGATTGCCAGCCTTGAGTGAAGAAAGCTAAAGGATAGTCAAGGCCCTGAGCTCAAGCTTTAATGCCTACACAAAAAGAAAAAAAATTAATTTCCAATGAACCAGATCCCTCCACTCACCCATCAGTTCAGATTCAGGAGCTAATATCAATGCATAAACTCAAATCTTTCTGGGGACTATTCTACGTTTAGAATTTTGACCCAAGATCTGCCTCTTTGTGGTTCTACCATGCCCTCCCTCCTCCATCTCACTTAGGTCCAGGGAAAAGGAGAATCTTTCTACTTTTCATTTATTTATAAAACATTTTGGGCTTTAAAAACTAAAAGACAAAAAAAACAAACAAACTGCTGAAACAAAAAAATAAAAACTAAAAGACAGCAAAAATTCAACTATCTATCTATCTATCTATCTATCTATCTATCTATCTATCTATCTATCTATCTATCTATCTATCTATCTATCTATCTATCTATCTGTCTATCCTTACAGCTTATTTTGCTTTTGTGTTGATTCTTTCATTTCTTTCTTGAAACAGCCTTTCAGGTAGGTATTGGTAAGGCTGATTTACTAGCCTAAGGTCATATTATTTATTAAGTAATAGCGCCGGTAATTGGTATTCTGAAGGCAAGTGCAATACACTTTCTTCATATTCTTTGATTCTTGCAACTTGTAGAGTCTGACAAATGGCAGCATTCCTGATGAGAATTTTTGAAGGTGAAGTTCTGAGATAGCAGACTTTTTCTGACACATGCCAGTTTCACCTTTAGTTGTACTGTGGAGTTGGAGCAGTGGCAGCTTCTCGGTCCTGCTGTTTCTGCAGGCATTTGAAACCTGAAGAAAGTTTTGATAAGATCTTGGCTACTCCAGAACCCACGATTCTCTGTGAAAACTGATCATTTGATGTCTGACACAGAAATTGGGTCTGGGAGTTGAGGGTGAATCGGAGTGAGATTGAAAAATGTGGTGTAGGTTCATTTAGGGTTTGGTACTGATGGGTTTTGTGAGCATGGTGTGTGTGTGTGTGTGTGTGTGTGTGTGTGTGTGTGTGTGTGTGTGAGTGGGAGAGAGAGAGAAAGAGAGAGGAGAGAGAGAGAATTCATGTATGTGCATGTGCACATACATGCTGTGGAAGACTGTGAAGTTACCTTATCTACCCACTTGGAGAAATAATTCTCATTCAGTAACAAATTTAATATTTCATTTACATTTCAGTTTCATACTAGCTCCATAATGGAAAAAGCCAGGTGCCAGTGGCTCATACCTATAACCCTAACTACCCAGGAGGCTGAGATCTGAGAATCTCAGTTTGAATGAAGCCAGACCTGGGAGTCAAATGGAAGAAATTCTTATGTCCACTTAAGTAGGAGAAAGCTGTAAGTGGAGGTGAGGCTCAAGAAGTAGAATACGAGCCTTGAGCTATAAAGCTAAGGGAAGAGTATGAGGCCCTAGGTTTAATTCCCAGTACTGGCACAGAAAAATCCCAAACTGAACACACAAACTGAAAAACAAGAGTAGAAATAGTACAATAGCTTACATTTAATAAAATCGATCATAGGGTAGACAGGCAGCACAGTTTTTAATATAGGTGCTCATACTCATTACAACCTAATGGTTTAGGAGCCATCGTTTCCTTCTTCACCCCACCTTTGTGTGTGTGTGTGTGTGTGTGTGTGTGTGTGTGATGAGGCTCGAACTCAGGGCCTGAATACTGTCCCTTCGTTTTTCTGCTGAAGACGAGTTCTACCACTTGGGTCCTACCTCTACCTCTGGCATTTTAGTGATTCATTGGCGATCAGAGTCTCTTGGAATTTTCAGGCTGTCTTTGGACCCTGATCTTCTTAGCCTCCTTAGTAGCTAAGATTATAGTCGTGAGCCACTGGCTCCCAGATGATTTTCCCAGAAAATCAGGGGCAGACTAACATTAGTTTGCCTCAATCATTCTGCAAGTAAAAATTTGACTTGTAAAGCCAAGATCTGGCCAACATTTGTCAAGATTTGTAGCATGATTTTAGGTTCAAACGCTCAGTCTTTGGCGCCTTGCTGTCTTCTGGTAAAATCCAGTTACTGGCAGCTCTTGGAGAAAATCCAGAGTACCCATGTTTCTTGATGCTCTATTCATAAGGCCACGGGGCTATCCACCTGCTCCAAGCAAAATGAGGACTTGTTGATACCTTCACACTAAAGAACAACCCTGGCTCTTTATTAGTCCCCTTTATCTATCAGCTCCACAGCCAGGGTAGTAGGAAGTTCTTTTCTATCCAAAATGAGGGAAAAAAATTATACTATATTTATTCAATGGTGTTTTCCTTTGTGTTTTAGAAGTAATACTCTTAAACTTTAACCTTTTTCCTCCTCTGTTGCTTTTGTTCAGGGCCTAGAATAATTTAGATAGAAAAAATGTTAACTCTAATAGTTTGGGGTTTTTTTGAAGTCTAAAATCTGCACTCTCAGCCTCGGGGATGCAGGTGGAGGACAGCCACACACTGGCCCCCTCTGCCAGCGAGTAGCTAGCCCGCAAATTATTGGCAGCTGGCACCGTAATGAGTCCATTTCAATATAAATGGGCTGTTGCTTATTAATTTCTGCCAGTTCCTAAGCAATTCAGGAACTGCTTTGGAGATTCGGAAATTTAGGGAGAGTAATTGGGGAAGGAGGGTGCCCAGGCCAAGGGAGTGAACAGGGTAGCTGTGGGGGTGATCATGGAAAGGGCATGTGTTGTGGGGAAATAACGGGGTATTGCTAGATTCGTCACTCCTTCCCCTGAAAGCGTGACTCACTGGCTTCAAGGTTACATAGCATATTTTCCAAGTTAAGGAGGAACCGGAAGTTAACTTCTTGCTCTGGATGGATGGATGTGAACTTGGGCTAGTCCCTTCATTATTTTTTTTTTTTTGTCGGTCGTGGGGCTTGAACTCTGGGCCTGGGTGCTGTCCCTCAGCTCTTCAGCTCAAGGCAAGCGCTCTACCACTTGAGCTACAGCACCACTTCCTCCCTTCATTATTTTTAAACTGTCATTTTCTTCAACCACCATTATAAATGCAGCTCATTGGGAATAATTCATAGTCCCGCATTTCGTTCCCTTCTCTTGGAGGCCGTTTGAGGATCAAGAGAGGACAGTGGAAGCAACCCTCTGTTTTGGCTTATGTTCTGGGCCAGATGAAAATGATCGTGACACTTTTTAGAGTTAGTTATGACCATCAGTGTACATTTGCTGATATTTACTCATCTATTGAAGTAAAGCTGCCAATCTATATTCATGGCTAAATATTGCAGCTTTCAAATTGGGGCTTTGATTTGACACAGTGGTCATGTTGGGGAATCAATGAACATGCCTTTCTTCTGGCTGACCATTTGTTTTTCTGTCTCCTTTGATCCTCTCTTCTCTAGATTTCTGGCACATTCTCCCAAACTCAGGTGAGATGCTGATGGCCACCCCACTGGCAGGTGCTGACTACTCCCCAAGCCCAGCCCCCGACGCCATCGCTAACCCCAGAATCTAAATGCCACAGTGTTCTCGGGGCCAGTCAAGCTGGGGACCACTGTTGCCTTTTAAGGTAAGTTTGTACCTATAGATTTGAGCCTGAGATTAATTGAACTGCATTAAAGACAGAGATCAGGTCTATTTTACTGTCATTGGAATTGCCGTGGCTGTGTAGAGCTCGTGGGAAAAAAGAATTTGGAATCCCTTCCTTGTATTAAGGTCACACCCATCTGATAATTTAAAAGCATTAGTGGGAAAAGACCAGGTAGGCACCTATGAAATCTTTTCTCTCCCTGTGAATTGCCCTAGGGATCTTTTATCTCTTGGGTGTAATTGTCTGAATATTGGATTGCGTTTGAAAAAAGACAAACCTAGGTTTGTCTAAATCCCACCTCAAACAATTATTTATTTTGGGTCTGCTTTGGCTTCATTTTTACAAAGCAAAAAATAAACACAGTCAAAATAATAATCTTTCTCTAAACCACAGATGATCTTTGATGGGTTGCTGAACATCCTTGTTTAGCCTCGTGGGTGAAGGATGTTTGTGTGACACTTGGTAACATTCTTTTCATGGGTTTGAAAAGGATTTAGCAAAAACTTTGAGAACTTCGTGGCAGTTTAATCTTAGCTTCCCCCTACCCCTCTCCCCTCCATCTTCAAGCCTAGCATCCAGTAGGGAGAAAACAGGCTTGAAATCAAGACCTCCCACTGGAATCTAATTTTAAATTTGCAATCTGTTGTCTTGTGATTTTTGCTTCAAATTTAACTTAGGAATAAATATATTTCATCTTTCCCCCTGCAGATTTGGAGGTCTGTTTTCAAGTCACAAGAGGGTAATCATTACATTTATTTTAATAAGTTTTTTTTAATACTTCAGGGGAGTGAAGAATGATAATAATAATTATGACTTGCAGACATTATTACATCCCTTGTGGTTGAATTTTACATTCTCTGCCAGCAAAGGAGAAACCTTGCTCTCACAGTTAACTTTGAACTTGAGAGTGATACAAATCTGATCACCATGGACTTGTCTTGGGGACCATTGTGCTCTTGGTTTTTTGGTGGTACTAGGATTTGAATACAGAGCCTCATACTTGTTGAGCAGCTGCTCTACCACTTGAGCCACAGCTTAGCCCCTTGTGGTGTTATTTTAAAGCCATCTCAATGCTGAACAATACCACTTAGGACTAGAACTTTTGTCACAAGTATGATGACAACTAAGACATGGCCTAAGTCACAGGAAAATTATAATAAAATGGGAAAGGGTACATAAAAGTGAATAACCCTGCCATGGAGATGATTGAAGAGGGCAAATTACCTTTAAAATAAAAAGAGAGCTACTGAATCCAAGCTAGATAAAACTTCCTTTATCTTAGTTGATTTTCCCCCGCCTCCCCAAACCATCTGTTTGGAGTTTGTGGTTTGTTGTAGGTGTGTGCCTAGTGCCACATCCTTACTCTTGATTGAAAAAAAAATGACAACCAAAAAACCCTCAATGACTTAAAATTCGGTCACATGTTTTATTTATTTTTCTTTCCTTAAAAGAATGAATAACATCAAAAACTGAATAACATGTTGAGAGAAGAGACTTTAGGGAGAAAAGGCATCAATCTGTCAAACTTAGATGCTCTGAAAATGCTTTCACAGGTTTTCCATGGGTGTAATGTGCAAAATATTTACTCACTAGTACATATATATTTTGGTGCAGGTCTTAGGGCTTGAACTTCAGGCCCAGGCACTGTCCCTGAGCTTCTTTTTTTTTTTTTTTTTGCTCAAGGTTAGTGCTCTACTTGAGCCACAGCTCCACTTCCACTTTTTGCTCATTAGTTACAATTAAGAGCCTTATGGACTTTCTTGTCAGGGCTTGCTTCGAACTGGAATCCCTACATCTTGGTTTGCTGAGCAGCTAGAATTACAGGTGTGAACCACCTATACATGGCTTATTAATATCCTCTTTTTGGTGCTGGTCCTGGGGCAATTAAGGACCTAAGTGCTTGGGGCTACAACATCACTTCATGCTTTTTCTGAGTAGTTTATTAGAGATAAAAGTCTCATGGACTTTTCTGCCCTAGATGCCTTCAAACCAAGCTCCTCAGATGTCAGCCTCCTGAGTAGCTAGGATTATAAGCATGAGCCACCAGCACCTGGATCTCATTAATATTCTTAAAGGAAGTTTTAACCTACTCAAGATATGTTTCTTGAATGTGCATTTGTGTGTGTGTGTACTAGTACTAGGGCCTGAACTGGGCTTGGGTGCTTTCTGTTAGTTTTTTTTTTTGCTCAAGGCAGGTACTCTGACACTTGAGTCTTAACTGCATTTTGAGCTTTTTGGTAGTTAATTGGAAATAAGAATCTCATAAAGTTTTCTGTTTGGGCTGATTTTCAACCAAGCTCCTCAGATCTCAGCCTCCTGAATAGCTAGAATTACAGGAATGAGCCACTGGTACTCAGCTTGAATGTGCATCTTAAATAGAAGTGTTTTCTTACTGAAGAAGATATGAGTTTTGCTTCAGAGATATTTGGTCTTTGTGGTTGAATCCTTCTTGTGATTATTTACTCTTGGCCAGAGAAAGCCATGCCTAGGTGACCCACTGGTTGGCCTCAGGTCATGTGGTGCTATCCTTGCTCTTCCACAAAGGGCGGAACATACATCTGTGCGCCCCATGGTACCACTGGACCCTCTGGTATCATTAAGGAATTACATATCCTAAGCCACAAAAATATTGTTATACCCTCCTTAGCTTTAAGGAGATTCAGTTATTTCCAGACTCCTTTCTACCTTTCTCCTTTTCCTCTCAACAATCTGTGCCTATTAGGGTATTTTTCTGTGTTCTTTCTACCTAGGATTTTGACCATGAGCTGACTTTCTATTAATTCGACTGTCTTCTTATGTATTATTGAGAAACATAGCATTAAAGTGATGAAAAACATAGAATACTTGTTACATCTTGGATCATACAGAACTTATTTTTTTTTTCCAGTATAAAGGCTCGCTCCATTTTCTAAACTTCATTTCTTTGCAGAGATAATTATTCTCTAAGAGCTAACATATTCCCAAAAACTTTCATAAGAAAAGGCCTTGACATTAAACACACTTTCCTACCTTTAGAAAAGCATGTATTCTATTTCTCTAGTCATGTATCATCATAGACATTCATAATGATCTGATGTCACTATTGTGAGCAGTTAAGTTTTTCATTTATTTCAGGAGTGTTTACCTTGACCCAGTAAGTACAGTTGTAATAGCTGCTTTTAAAGTCTGTGTGTCACTCTGCTTCTAGAAGCAGTGTATCCTAAGAAACCTGTGATTTGGATGCAAGACAGGTGTTCATAGACACCAATGGGAACTTCGCAGTTCAAACAAGAAGGAATTACTGAGTTCAACGATGGATTCTCTTGTTTACATTTTTTGTTTTCTTCCTCCAAGGCTTTTCCCTTATTTGGGGATTATAACATCTATTGATTTTAAGAATGAAAATAGAACATGTAAGCACTGTAGAAAAATCTAATAACACAGAATGTATTCTGTAATAGCATAGTCATCTTTAATCTTGTAAGTAAAGTTGCCCCTCTATCTCCCTCCTCCCCAAAAAAAGATTGATAATTTAAACACCTGTGTGATGTGTCAGATATCACCTGTCTTTATCTTTGGAAATTCTTCCCTGTTCTTTGGAATGCTTTATGGACATTTTGAATATTATGTAGTGTGATTTCAGGTTTCCATAGAATCACCTAGAGAATATTGAATTTGTTGTTAGGGTTTTTGTAGATAAATCAACCTGACTGGAGTCACATTTTGAGCTGAGCTGTGTCTCATTTGGGGTCATTCTGAGGGTCAGGTTGCTCAGAATTGTTTTTGTTTTGTTTTGTTTTTTCTTTTTTTAAATTGATGCTGGTACATTGGCTTAAACACAGGGGGCCTGGTTGCTGCCCTTTGGCTTTTACACTCAAAGGCTGGTCTTCTACCACTTAAGCCACAGCTTCAATTCTACTTTTTTATGTGGTTAATTGGACACAAGAATGTTAGGGACTTTTCTACTTGGGCTTTGAATTGAGATCTTCAGATTTCAACCTCGTGAGTAGCTAGGATTACAGTATGAGTCACCAGTACCTGGCAGGACTGCTCAGTTTTAAGCCTTTACTCTTGCTTTGGGTCAGTTCCAGTGGGTCTGCGATGTGTGTGGGTTTGTAGACAGCATGGGGAAATTTTTTTTCCCTTCTCTGTTCTCTTGTTTCTAAGATTGCCACTTACTCTCTAACTTGCACAGATCATTCTCAGTTCTTGTTCTGGGCAGAACAAGAGAGTCTATCCCAAGGCTTCAAGCTGCCTGTTCTGTAGCCATTGTGAGTAGAAGTTCTCTCCTTGTCTAAGGGAGAAATTAGACTGATTAAAAACAAAAGTGATTGGCTGGGTGCCAATAGCTCAGCTGCTCAGGAGGCTGAGACCTGAGGATCACAGTTAAAAGCCAACCCAGGGCACCGACATCAAATACAGTGAAAACAGGGGTTATACCGTGGGGGAGGAACATACAAAGAAACAAAAAAAATCACATGGTATATTATAAATATGTTAGAAGCAATAGCAAGAAAGAAAAAAAATGTGTCCCTATCTTGGGGTTCATTTTGCTTATCTTGTGCATACACTTCTCTAATTCAGGGAGGGAAGGGAAAAAACAAAATACTTAAATAGGGATACAGGTTGACCCTTTGTAACAATGAGATTTACAAGATACTATGTTGAAAATGAACTTTACAACTTTGGTGGGGAGGGGGTGGGGGAGCGGGAGGGTGTAGTTGTGGAGGTGGGAGGGAAGGGAGGGTATGGGGAAAAACAAAGGAGGAAAAAACAATGCTCAAAAGGAAATGTACTCGGGGCTGGGAAGGTAGCTCTGTGGTAGAGTGCATGCCTTGCAAGCATGAGGCCCTGGGTTCGATTTCTCAGCACCACTTAAACAGAAAACGTCGGAAGTGGCGCTGTGGCTCCAGTGGTTGAGCGCTAGCCTTGAGCTGAAGAGCTGAGGGACAGCACCCAGACCCAGAGTTCAGGCCCCATGACTGGCAAAAGAAAAAAAAAAAAAGGAAATGTACTCATTACCTTGCTCATGTAACTGTAACCCCTCTGTACACTATTTTTACAATAAAAAATGTACCAAAAAGAAAAAAGAAAAGCCAACCCAGGCAGGAAAGTCCCTGAGACTTTTACCTCCCGTTAACCACCAGAAAATTGGAAGTGGCCATGTGGCTCAAAGTGGTATAGTGTTAGCCCTGAGTAAAAGTGCTCAGGAACAGCACTCTGGCCCTGAGTTCAAGCCCCATGATCATCCAAAAACAAAACAACCAAAACAAAAGCAACTCATTATTGTAGGAGTAACTTCTTACAATTGCGTCTAGAGTTTTTAGCTGTGGTTGAAGAAAGACGAGCCATGTGGTTTATTCTGTCTTGCTAGTACCAGATACAAGCAATTCAGTTTTGTTCTTCGTTTAAGATGAAGGTTCTCTCCCAGGTAATCAGCTCTTCCTCTGTTATTTAACCTAGCTTTGGGCCATTGGTCTGTTTCCTTTGTATTTGTTGGTTACATTTCACTTAGATGATGCACAATAAATGTTTAACTAATCAGAAATGTTATACAATGTTCTAGGTGATTTTTAGGTAACAAGAAGGTAGAGGGATCCAAATATATGTGTTCTGGAAAAATCCTTATATTATTCACTAATTAATTAATTTTGTGGTACTAGGGATTAAAGCTCTCTGCCATGTAAACCGCGCTCCTTCTATTCAATGAATAAGACTGCTTTTTCATGCTGTGTTATTTCAGGACCCTTTCTATTGACCTCATATAGATTTTTAGGGTTCTTTGCAAACTTTTCAGAACAAACTTTCCTATCAAGGAATCTTCCAACGGTCACATTACAATCTTATTTCACTTTCCTTGGTTTAAGCTTCTTGCCGACTTCGCTGTCTTTCCCTGAGAATCATTCCTGGCTGGATTTGGGAGATTTGGCATTCATCTCTAAATTCTAGTCCTGAAGATAAAAGTGGCTTCTTTTCTACTCTGGCTACTTGGAAAGAATCTAGCTACTAAAAATGCTATTAATATAGCTGAGCCACCATCACGATGCATAGTCCATTGTCATTCACAAAGATTGGGGCCATTTTCTTTAGGAAACATCTCCTGAGGCTCTTAACTTGATTTCTTTTCTTTTCTTTCTTTTCTTTTCTTTTTCTTCCCTCCCTCCCTCTCTCTCTTTCTCTCTCTTTTTTCTTTCTCTCTCTTTCTTTCTTTCTCTCTCTCTTCCTTTCTTCTTTCTTCCTTCCTTCCTTTCTTCTTTCTTTCTTTCTTTCTTTCTTTCTTTCTTTCTTTCTTTCTTTCTTTCTTTCTTTCTTTCTTTCTTTCTTTCTTTCTTTCTTTCTTTCTTTCTTTCTTTCTTTCTTTCTTTCTTTCTTTCTGCCTGGCTCATTTGAGCCACAGTTCCACTTTAGGCTTTTTTTGTTTGGTTAAGTAGAGATGAGAGTCTTATAGACTTTTCCTGTTCCTGCTGGCTTCGAACCACAATCCTCAGATCTCAGCCCCCTGAATAGTTATAATTACAAGTGTGTGCCACTGGTGTCTGTCCAGTAGAAATGAACCTAATTAGAAAGTTGTTGTTGAAAAAAGTGTCTATCCATTTATATTGGCAATTTTTGGTATATGGGATAGAGGAGGGTAAATCTGTGTGCATTTCAATATATTCCTTCCATTAAATTTGTTATATCCATAATTCTTTCCTCTTTGAATTTAAACCTATATGATTCTTTTTTTTGTCAGTCATGGGCCTTGAACTCTGGGCCTGGGCGCTGTCCCTCAGCTCTTCAGCTCAAGGCTACAACTCTACCACTTGAGCCACAGTGCCACTTCCGGTTTTCTGGTGGTTTCTTGGAGATAGGAGTCTCTTGGTCTTTCCTGCCCGGTCTGGCTTTGAACCTTGATCCTCAGATCTCAGCCTCCTGAGTAGCTAGGATTACAGGCATGAGTCACCAGCACCCGGCTCTATGCGATTCTTAAAATGGAACTGTTCCTAACATTTGTTGAAGTCTTTATTATTAAAGCATCTAGGCAATTTTAATTTATATTTAATTTTTTTCTTTTAAAAAATCAAGAGCTGTGGGCTAGGAAGTTGGCTCAGTGTAGAGTGCTTGTCTTGCATGCATGAGGCCCTGGGTTCAATTCCTCAGCACCACATAAGCAGAAAAAGCTGGAAGTGGTGCTGTGGCTTAAGTGGTAGAACGCTAGTATTATGCTGAAGAGCTGAGGGACAGCGCCCAGGCCCAGAGTTAAGCTCCATGACCGACAAAAAAAAAAAAAAATCAAGAGCCTGGGGTTCAGTTGCAACTTAAATTACTGGCATAGCCCCGGGTTTAATACCCCAGCACCACATTTACTATGTAAGCCAGGAACTCTTAAGAAATTAGTCACTGAAACTGAAGTGTGGTGTGGTGTATGCTTGTAATCTCAGCTACTCAGGGGGTGGAGGTAGGAGAATTCCAGTTCAAATTTGCCTCTGGCAAAAGCTCGAGACCCTCGTTGAAAAATAAAAGCAAAAGGACTAGAGGCATGGCTCAAGCGGTAGAGTGCTTGCTTAGTAAGTGTGGGACCCTGAGTTTGAAGGAAAGAAGGAAGAGAGAGGAATTGGTCATGGCCTTTATTGTTACCCAGGTATGTGCAGCATGTGTGTGTGTGTGTGTGTGTGTGTGTGTGTGTGTTTGTGTGTGTGTGTGTATGTGTTTGTGTGTATTTCTAGCATGTGCTAGACTGAAGAATGGTAATCAATGGTAATGTACTGACACCAACCTTTCTATGTCTTCTACTCTGAGTTACTTGTTTTTCTTGCTTCTTAGACAGCAGGCAGAGAAGTATAAACGTAGTGCTTTTGAAACACACTTACTGCTAGTGAAAGGGAGATCTCTTTCTTGGAAGAGTCCCTCTCAGAATCCCACAGCAAGAGGCCATGCAGGGAATATTCCAGTACAGGAATAGCGTGACTTCTGGTATCTGGATGAGTTACCTCTGAACTCACGCAACACGAAGTAGAGGTTTTTCCCTTCCTGTTAGCGCAAATTGGATTTCAGTGAAGGTGCACATGTGAGAACTGAGCAGAGGGTTAGATGGAACTGTAGACTTGTACAGTGACAGGTAGATTAGATCCAGTGCATTCCATCTCTGTGCAGTGCTCACTGCATCATTATTTCCTGTTCTCCATGGCACCTTTTACTTTTTGTTTAAATCTTCCCTGGTTAGAATATCAGTTTCATGGGGGCAGGGACTGAGCCTCTTGTTTAATATTGTTTCTCTGACTTCTAAAACATGGTAGGTACTCAGTAACTTGATGAATGTGGGTGGCTACAAGAGTGCACTGTAGATGCTCCCAGCGATCCTATTTCCTTTCAGGTATTTTTGTGTGCCTTGTCTTAAATATGTCTAGCTTGAAAGGAAGTTGAAAGATCTTCCTTTAGCATAGCCTGAGTGGAGAGTCACCATTGTTGGGCTTTGAAGAGCTTTCTGTCACCACTGTTGGGCTTTGAAGAGTTTTCTCTTGCCTGCCGTAGGTACCACAGTTGTGTCATCAGGTCAGGGCCAGAGATTGGAAAAATGTGGCAAGAGGGCTTGAATGAACCTGATGGCCCCGAAAGGCAGAGTCACATCTGCTGGTTTCACAATGTGAGTTTCTGTGTGCAGGGCACCATGTACCAGATTGGTGTTCGTTCACAGGTTGGATTTGCTCCCAGAAATAAACCCATTTGTCTGCTGCTTAACAAGGTTTTAATTTTATTTTGTTCTATCCATTCCCACCTCCACTCCAAAAATCCCCTTTCTCTGTTCCAAACCCCCAAATAATCAGGGGTTTCAGAGAGCTGTGAAAATGAATGATTAAGACCTGTTTTCTTTTTGTCTTGATCTACCTCTTGAGATTCCCCTCCCCATCTTTTATTGATAATGAATACAATCCAAATAAAATGTTAAACACCACCAAAAAGAAAAAAAAAATCATAGCACAAAAATTCCAACAAAACAAGGAAAAATTTGTCAAGGAGGGAGGCAGTTTACTAAATTTACCTCTCAATTTTGTCTTATGAGTTATGTATCTGTTTAGTGTATAAACACCTAATCCCAAACAGAATAATTCCGCTTGGGTTGGACGTCAGAGTTTTCAGTTTATGAGTGGCATAGAGACAAACTTTTTTTTTTAAAAAAAAATTAATGTCTTGTTGTTTTAGAGGTGGTAGCAGCGGGATCGCCTTTGCACACGCCAGGTAGTAAGGACGTTTCTTTCCATTTGCATAGTGTGATCTGTTCCCGCATAGAGATACACTTTTTTAAAACTGGTAGGTACAATTGCAGAGGTGAGGAAGAAAGTGAAGGGAGCTGCGTTTGGAACTGTGCAAAGGCTAAGGCGTCTGCCCCCAGGACGGGCGCAGGCATTTACATGTACTTCTGCGCTTACTTCAGCTCCGGCCGCCATCTGAGCGGGCGATGGACGGTAGCTGACACCTGCCGCCAGGTGAGGGCCCCATCCCGCAGGAAGCTGACTTGCTTCCAGGCTTGTCTCCTCCCTGCGCCCTGTCTGAAATACCTGTTCCCATTCTAATCGTGACTCAACGATCCTCTTCCCCTCCTCCCACCTTGCTGCAGATCTTAGAACCATGGGAAACGCCGAAAGCCAAAATGTAGACCACGAGTTTTACCGGGAAAAGCACGCCAGCCTGGGGCGCAAGCACACGTCGCGCTCCCTGCGCCTGTCGCACAAGACGCGCCGCACGCGGCACGCCTCCTCGGGCAAGGTGATCCACCGGAACTCCGAAGTGAGCAACCGGTCCAGCAGCACCCCGAGCATCCCCCAGTCCCTGGCTGAAAATGGCTTGGAGCCCTTCTCCCAGGAAGGGACCCTAGAGGACTTCGGGAGCCCCATCTGGGTGGACCGCGTGGACATGGGCCTGAGACCCGTGTCTTACACGGATTCTTCCGTCACTCCCAGCGTGGACAGCAGCATCGTGCTCACCGCAGCCTCGGTGCGGAGCGTGCCAGACTCGGAGGGGAGCAGGCTGGGCCGCGAGGATGACGCGCCGTACTTGGCCGAGGGAGGCAGGAGGCAGCATCCCTATACATCCAATGGGCCCGCTTTCATGGAGACGGCGAGCTTTAAGAAGAAACGCTCCAAATCTGCAGACATCTGGCGGGAGGACAGCCTGGAATTCTCACTCTCCGATCTGAGCCAAGAACATTTAACAAGCAACGAAGAAATCTTGGGTTCTGCCGAAGAGAAGGACTGCGAGGAGGCTCGGGGGATGGAAACGCAGGCGACTCCGCCGCAGCTCAGCACCTGTCAGCGTGCCAACTCCCTGGGTGACTTGTACGCTCAGAAAAACTCCGGGGCAACAGCGAACGGGGGACCCAGGAGCAAATTCACAGGCTACTGCCGGAATTTGGTATCTGATATTCCCGATCTCGCAAACCATAAGATGCCACCAGCTGCTGCAGAAGAGAACCTTCCATACAGTAATTACAACACACTTCCCTGTAGGAAATCGCACTGTCTTTCCGAAGGTGCCACCAACCCCCAAATTAGCCATAGCAACAGCATGCACGGCAGAAGATCCAAAACAACTCAGGTAAAGTGATGGAAGTCTTGTTCCATATTTTGGAAGGGGTGCATGACTCCTGGAGTGCATGATTTTTGCTCTTATAAATCCCCCTTCTTGAAATCGAGTGTTAAATCGGGTGTTAACTCGGTTTGCTACTGCAGCTGGTGCTGGTCTCTGCTTCCAGCCTCTTATAGTTCTGTAGGTATGGGGAAGGGATTAAGAGAGAGAGGGAGAGGGAGAGGGACAGGGAGAGGATGGGTGATGTAGTAAGAATAAGAATAAAAGCTGCTAAGTTCAAGTTGGAAAGCTGCGTCTCAGAGTCCCCCTTGATTTGAGCTATCCTCCTAAGTTGGTGCCCAGTGTCTGGGGAGATGGACTGGTGGGTGGTGGGCACCGGGAGTTCATTTCATTACTGCAGCAGGTGGGAAGAGGCTCACAGGCAGCTCCTTTGAAGAGGCATTTCCAATTCCGAGAGGGCTCCGGTCACTTGTCAGCTTCTCTCCCGGTTTGGCAGGCTTGCTGTCTTACCAGGAGCCATTTCAATTTCCTGTTCTTGCAATACTGGCCAGCCCTGTCTCTGGAGGGAGGTATAACGGAAGGAATAGCAGGGTGGGTTCTCCTTCCTATTTTACAGCCAATTCATTTGACCTTGGGCAAACTCTGACTTTTAGTTGTTCCTTTCAAAAGTGAGGATGAGGATGCTTAGCTGGCCTGCTTCAGGGTCCAGTGTTGGTGAGAGTGGGTGTCAACACATTTTTAAGAGACCTATAAGGTATTTTACTACCCTCCCCCTCCCCCCCCCCCACCTCCCCGACCCCAACACACACTTGTTTGGCAGTGGTGATATTAGCAGCATAATTCAATGCCAAACACTCCAGCATGCTTTGGTCCTTTGGTGTTCCTGATGTTCTCTGTTGGAGTTTCTGGGAGTTTTGGGGGTATGATAATTTTGGAAAAGTGGTTGGTAGAGCCTACTTCAGGTTAAACCAGATTGGGTCTATCTGCTTTGAAAGGAATATTTGGTATCGGGCTGACTATCAAAGAACCTGTCTACAAGCAGACCACCCCCCGCCCCCCAAGTCCTGTGGGAATTTGGAGGTTGACTTCTATCCAGGTGTCTGTCTAGAAGGTTGGTGGATAGTGGAGGGCTGGAAGGAGTGAGAGAAGAAAGCTGGCATTAGTGTGTGTTTCTTCTCCAGGATGGCTTTTGCTGACAGTGTCCTAGCCACATATTCCTAGCTACACTGCTTCCTAGGTGGTGATGGTGGGCAAGTTATTCATTGCTTGAAGCTTTAATTTCTTCATCTGTCATACTGGAGAGAACCTCATTCAGGGACCTGAAAGGCAGCAAGGACTATCTTGAAGGTGTCCATCATCACATTGGCATCACAGGTCTGGCTCAGTTGGTCTTCTGATTGTGTATTGGCAGAAGGACACATTGTCATTTTGCATCACCTGGGACCTTCACATTCACCTAAAGCAATGCTAAGTGAGCAAGGCCCTGTGGAAGGTTCAAGAGGTCTGTGATCTGGTCTTCTGTTTTCAGTGGTTTTGACAGTGAGGACAGCTGGGCCTGTGTTCCCTGACACCCTACTTCTGGAGAGGGGTGTGGGCCTTTGAGGCATGGCCACCCATGGGAAGAAGGGCAAAACAAGGCAGCTCTCCCCTCTAGATCGGGACCACTGAAAATTCTCCTCTGTGAGTGTTTAGAATTTCTGGCCCTTGGCTTGTTGCCTTCTGAAATTGTTAATATATGGAAGTGAGATCATCTAAGTGTGGTGTCTCATAAGGTCACCACTTAATGTGATGCAAAGTGCTATGGATGAGGAATCCCAAGGAGGATATCTGCATCCTGCTTGGGCAGCTGCCCCAGCGGGTGACCTTGAGTAAGCTAGTCCGCCTTATGGATTGCTTTCTGTCCCAGGGGAATGACACCCGCCTCTACCAGGATCATCTGAAGAATCAAATGGGATTCCATGGTTGGAAACCTTTTGCAGAGCCTATGAAGTGAACAGAAGGATTATTTTTGTATTGACTTTATATGTTGAGTGAGGATCTTTAATGACTTGAAACAAACCCCGGAATTATACACAACACTATCCATCCACCCACATTTCCTAGTCTGACTTGGAGCCCACTATGTTCCAGTGTATTTTAAGAGACAGTGGGTGTGGAAGCTTCCTTGAAAAAGAATTCTCTTTTTCATCAGTAAAAGTTTTTGACCCAGGGGACCTCTCCAGCGAGCTTGAATCATAGATATTAGAGTCTCCTTGTCTGCCCTGGTGATGTAGCTGAATTGCTAATAGTCCTGTCAGCAATTTTACCCTCCTCTTCCCCCTCAAAAAAGTTTCTGGCAGACATTTGGCCCAAGAGCATGGCCTCTAGTCCTGGAGAAGATACGTTGTATCCAAAATAATCTGAACGATTTCATTTGTTTTGAAAATGATCAAAAAGAGTTTTTGGCTATTCTTTCTGTTTTTGTATTTGTTGAGTAGTTGCATGTATTACTGAAATGGGAAGGCCATAGAGTTCAGATTAGATTTTAAGAAGTGACTCATATTATGTACCACACTGTCTGGCAGACATTTTAATTTATATGTTTGAATGTGTGTATGTGTGTGCAAGCATGTGCACTTATGCACATGCACGCTGCATGTGAAGGTTGTAGTACAAGCAGTAGTATGAATACAGCCTTATACTGTTGGGAGCAGAACTTACCTTTATTGATTTCTGTAATTAAATCCAGTGATTCCTCATTGGATTTAATTAGTGGTGAGTTAGCCGGAACTTGGCTCTTGGTTATGTAGATAGAGGAGGAGCAACCTGGTGTCTTGCCAAAAACAAGAGGGTCAAGTACATCCAAGCTTGGATTTTGAGCTTGTTGCTGGTCATTTTACCTCTGGATGGATTTTACTAATGGGAGCTGGTGAGCGGATTCAAGATTCTGGGAGGGAATGAGTGGAAAAACTCATGACATAGGCTTTGGCATATAATACACATCAGTCAATGCTGGTTGTTAGATGTGATGGTGAAGTGTAGTTTACTGTTCTGGAGTTCAGCTCTCCTGCACTCTGAGACCTTCAGAAGATGAGTTGGAAAGAGAGTAAGCTGCTGACGGCTGTCCATTTTATAGCTGGGTTCTGAACTTTTAAGGGAAGCATTGGCTCAGAACCCTTGTATATACTTGTGAGAACTTCATTCACCTACTTGTGCTGTGGCGCAGCTCCACTGAGTATGTCTCAAGAAGCCACAATACCCTGAGAGCTGCAAGGGGACCCGCGCTAAGGTAGGGTGCTAGTGATAGGTTTGACTGGCCAGTTTCTAACACCTGAACATTCCCAGAATTTCTATCGTTGTATATATTGGGAACAGTGTAAGGCACAGCTCCTAAGCAGAGATCAGGGATTCATTTCAGCCTTAGGTTATTCAACTTACCTTAGAGATCCCCTCCCTACCCAACACCATTTTCTTTGAGAGAAAGAGGATATAAAGAGATTAGGTGACAAGGACTCATGGCTACATTGAAATTCCAGTCTTGTGGGTCTTTGGAAATTGTATCTTCCAAAGCTGTACTTTTCTATGCTTTTTGATTTTAAGATCAAAATCCCGAGTTAATGGTACAGAAGCAAAAATGAACTTGTCAGCTAAAATGAGATAAGTTATATCCTACTCCTGTTGGCACAAAATCAGTGGTTATGGGACAGAGATGCTGAGGAAAATTTACCAGGAAGCTATCCTTGATGTTTTCTTTGATTAGCAAGTCATTGAGTTGTAATCAACATAAAAAGTGAAGCATTATCAATAGATGATCATAAGTTCTTAGAAAAGTTGTGTGTGTGTATCTAAAAAAACATTATGGGTTGTTTGACAACTTTGCTTAAATGGCTTAGAAATAAGTTCATTATCCAAGCTGCAAGTTGGCATCTTCAGCCAACTGATTTTTATTCTTTGGTCATAGATTCCTTAGAGAACCAGCTGAAAAAAAAAATGGACATTTTCCTGACTTAAACCTACTGGCCACCCTTCTGCATATCATCTCGGGACATCCCTAAAGCACATTTTCTTGAGACAAAATGTTTCTATGTGAAATCTATTTTAAAATAACTTCATTTATCTTCTGTTAGACTTTTTTTTAAAATAAGAATGAAGTGCTAAGGAGGCACGTTAGATTTTCTTTTTAATCCTGTGCCTCTTGCCTTATCTTTCTTTATTGGTATACAAATTAAGCATTGAGGTATTTATTTGAAAACAAGTCCATTCGTTTTCATCAGGAATATCTACTTCCTTTGCCAAGTTCTTTTTTTGGGGGGTGGGGCTGGGTGGGTAGTTGAGAGACAGCTTGTATCACCAGTTCTCAGACTCCTTTTGATTTTTTTTGTTTGAACTCTAAGGAGCTTCTGTTTATGTGGTTTATATCTGTCAATATTTATCACTTAGTGATAGAAATAGGCATATCAACAAATAATTAGTTTTCAGATAGTGATGATACCCTTCACATGTTCACATAACTGTCTTTTTCTTTAATATTTTTAAAAAACATTCTAAAATCACAGAAGAGAGAACCTTTGTTTTATATTTGTGAATCTCTATGATGTGTATAATGGAGGACATTACAATCTCATATCTCTTTTCTACCTCCAGTTTCTTTGTGGCTTGCTGCTTGGCCCAACTCTATGAGCAAAATTCTGCCTTTGTACTTGGAGAGTTGCTCATTTATGCTCATTTATTCAGCCTTGACCAAAAAAAAAAAATCCCTTTTAAAAAAAGATAGATTGTTATTTTGCAATAGTTGTACAAGAGGTTTATAATTTAACATGTCTCTTTACATTACAATATATTCTGATTAGAGTCACTCTTTCTATCATTTTCCCCCTTTCAACTTATCCCTTCCCCTACGAGTCTCATCATTCCTTGCTCCATTTCCACATATACACAGTGACTCTCACCCACCATTCCTCTTTCCCATTAGAACTGGAAAAATAGTAATTAAATTATAGTAAAACTGGAAAATTCCCAGTTGGATATAGTGGGAGGTATGTCTCCCTCAACTCACGTGGTATCATAACAAAATGTAAGTGCTGGCTTCCCGGCACAGCTCAGGGTTAAGGTCTGGCTTTAGAGCTTACCGTGTGACTAGGAATGAGATTCCGTTGGATGTGGCACTGAAGCCAGGCTGCTGTGAAGAGCTGACAGGGTCTCTAGGGGACCTAGGAAAACTTCAGAAGTACCTGCCAGGTATTTACCTTGTAATATGGGTTCTATTTGGTATTGGAACATTCATAGACACAATATCTTGCCTGGGTTAAAAGCAGCACAATTTGTCTCTCTTAGCAAGTGTGGTAGCTCTTACCTATGACCCTAACTACTGAGGGGACTCAGATTAGGAGGATCAAGATTTGAGGCTAGTCCTGGAAAGTTCACACGACTCCCATTTCAACCAATAAAAAGCTGGACATTGGTGCAAGCCTCTCAACTATGTGGAAATCATAAATAGTACTGTGGTACAAGCAGGCTGGTAAAGAGGGTTGGAAGTGTTGCTTAGCAAGTATAAGGCGCTGATTTTATATGTCAGTATTGTTCCCCCCCAAAAAATTAATGAAAAAATTCGAGTGAATTCTGCCTGCAGTCATGCAAGACACAATAAAAGGGGACCTGCCAGTTTACCAGTTTCTCATACCTGTAATCCTAGCTACTCAGGAGGCTTCAGATCTGAGGATCATGGTTCAAAGTGAGCATCAGCAGCAAAGTCTGAGATTCTTATCTCCAATTAATCACTCAAAAGCCAAAAGTGGAGCTGTGACTCAAGTGGTAGAGCACTGATCTTGAACAAATAAACTCAGGACAGTGGCCAGCCTCTTAGTTCAAGCCACCAGAACTAGCAGAAAAACAAGAACAACAACAGTAAAAACTACTGGACTGCTGTACAACTGAAAGTTGTACATGGGAAGCTTTCATAGCTCCGACTCATTTGTCATCTCAACTTAAGTGGAGTGTGAGCTAAGCTTGGCAGTGAGTCATCTTTTACATCAAATTTACATTTGATGTTTTCCACGAGAAACTGTTTCCTTGTTTTGAGATTGTGGTGGGAAATGAGCAGCAGTGAGTTCATTCAGCAGGTATATTTGGGGTTCCTACCCTATGCCAGCACTATTCTTGGCCCTTGGGATATATTGAGTAGAAAAGATTCCTGAGCCCATGGAGCTAGTTGAGGTGAGACTGTGTGTGTGTGTGTGTGTGTGTGTGTGTGTGTGTGTGTGTGTGTGTGTGTGTGTGTGTGTGAAGAGACAGTGTAATAAGTAAGTGGTAGGCTGTGGAAGAAAGCTGGAGCCGAGTGAGGATGGACTGATGCTAAGGGGTTGTGGATAGAGGGGTCAATGTGGACCTCCCATGAGAGAATAGAATTGGGTGGGACTTGAAGGGAAAGAGGTAATTGGCTATTGAGTTAGAAGGTAGTAGGAGGGTGCTCAGCACATTTGAGAAAAAGCTGGTTGGAGTGGGGAAGAGGAGATGTTGCAGAGAAGTTGGCATGGCAACTTCTTTCCTCTGAGTGGGGAGCCATCTAGCTATAGAAAAGGTACAAAATTCTGGAGGCTGAGGCAGGAGGACCTTGAATTGAGGCCAGTTGGAACAAAGTTTACAGATGTTATCTTCAAACAAAGAAAGAAGATACAAACAAAAGGTGGGGGATGGGGAGGGAAGGTATGCCCAAGTGGTAGAACATGCACAAGGCCTTGGGTTTGATCCCCTGGGGCTTGGTGGGGAATGAGGGATAAACAAAAAAGGAACTAGTTACACCCATGTTTCCAGAAGCAGAAGGTTGCGAGGATGTCTGGGAATGAGTGTTTCAGTTTCATTGGGCGGAAGTACATCAAAGTGCAGGTACAAATGCAGGACACCTATGGAATGTCTTGAACGACTGTTCACATTCACTCGGAAGGTATATCTGTCTCTGGTGTGCAGGATGGATCGCAGAAGGAAAGTAGTTACAACGGAGAGCTTGTTGCCGAAGCCAGGGATGGCACTAGGAAGGGAAGCAAAGGGAGTGGGTAGGTGGCATATTCTGGGATAGAGAGCAGAGGAAGGATGAGCACAAGGTAGAAACATGTCCACGGGACAAAGGGAGACAAAGGGAGATGATGCATTCTCCAATCAGGGGTTCTCTGAAGCTGGGGTATTTCAACTGTTTTACCAACTTATGTTGGAGTCTCATTTTAGTAGCAGTCAGAATTTCAGTTCCATTGGTTGTACTGAGAGAAATTGTGAGTCACTCCCATTTGGGAATCATTAGAGGAGAAGGCATGGTTGTTGGAAACATAAAAAGACATAGAGGTTTTTTGCTCTGGGAAAAGAAGAAAAGGGAAAATCGAGCCTCTCTCCTATTTCTAGCAAGTCAGGAATGACAATTATTAGCAGTCATGCCAAATCATTACTAATTCACAGTGCAGATCACATCACTGTGTTGTTGGTTTGGTGTACTGTTTTGTGAATGTGGGTGATGGTGAATTCTGGATGATGGTGGCTCACACCTGTAATCCTAGCTACTCAGGAGGCTGAGATCTGAGGATTGAGGTTCGAAGCCATCCCAGGCAGGATATTCCATGAGACACGTACTGCCAATTAGTGTGCACATGTGTGCGTGCTCACACAATACATACACACGCCTTATTAGTGTGAAGCTCGCACTTGTCTGTTTTTCCCAAGAGACCTTGTATTTCCCAGGTTCCTTACAGACATCCTTCCCTCCATGTTGGTAGAGGAAGCTGGTAGCTGAGGCCAGACAGTGCCTTCTTCCCCAGGGCTGACATGCAAGGAAGGCGAAGGTGAGGAGGGGAGAAATCATAGCTAATGTTTTTGAGGAGATACTCCATGCTGCGCATAGTTCTAGCTAGATATTATTCACTGACTAATTCGATCTCTTCTTATCTCATGAGATGTCTTAAGTAAACACTGTAGAGGGGACATACCGTAATGATATAGTGCTTGCTTAGCGTGTGTATGACCCCTAATTTGATCCCTAGTACTGGAAAAAAAAAATCAACAAAATAGACACTATTACTATCTTCATTAAACAGATGAGAAAACTGAGTTGTAGATTAATGCAGAATAATTTGCCAAGAATTAATGTCTGTTATACCGACACTGTTCAAGGAGTGTATATATATCAAGGAAGAAATACCAAGAACCGGGGTGTGTGTGGGGGGCGGGGGGGGGGGGGAGAGAATGATATAGACAGAGAGACAAGGAGACAGAGTCAGAGAAGAGAAACAGAGAGAGGAAGAATAGCTGTGCATAGTTACATGTGAGAAGTGAGGTTTCTTCTATTTAGAGGGGAAAAACCCAGGGGAAAAAAACCCAGAGGAACTGTTTTTTGGGGGGAAGGGGGGCGGTCATGGGGCCTGAACTCTGGGCCTGGGCGCTGTCCTTCAGCTCTTCAGCTCAAGGCTAGCGCTCTACCACTTGAGCCACAGCACCACTTCCGGCTTTTTCGGCTTATGTAGTGCTGAGGCATAGAACCCAGGGCCAACATGCATGCAAGGCAAGCGCTCTACCACTGAGCCACCTTCCCAGCCCCCACAGAGGAACATTTTGGAATTCAACAAAGCAGAAATACTTGTATTGCTCCTACAAATGGAAATTTCCTTCCCTAACAAATGCATTGGATTATATTTAGCTTCTCTGCACAGGTATATTCAAGCTAAGCTGAAGCCATCAGGGAAACTAAAGTGAGCAAGAAAAGCAGTTTCTAATTGTATTTGACTTAGAACGACAAGTAGCTGGTTGATTCTGCTGGTCCCTGAATTGTCCCAGGGCTCCTGCTATTTGTAGCTAATCACCTTTTCAGAATCGTGTCTGTCCAACAACCAGCCGCTGGCAAGATTTGTTTGTGAGTCTGCGGTGTACAGCTGTGGCAGTGTGTCATCAGCCCATATTCCTGCCGGTGAACCTGCAGTTTCTAAGCTTCTTGCCTCCCTATGTTAATACAAGAGCTCATTTAGGCATTTGTTGCTCCGCATAAGTAGCTAAGAAGACTCCAGCAACTGGTGCATGCTTCAGGCTGCAGCTGGGCACTTGGGAGTGCAAGGGGCATATATATGTGCACACTCATTTCAGGAAACTGTCAGTGGGATGGAGTGTTCTGGAAACACTGGGGTGGGAGGGTTTGTCCTGGGAGAGCAGGATGTAAGAACCTCCCTATTCTGTGAGTGTTGTTCCTACTGGGCAATCTCTCCACAGAGAGTGGAGATGTTGTTTGCTGGAACACACACAGTATTGGCAGTTATTTCCGTCTGGCTAGGGTCACCAATTTTACTGTTTCATCTGATTTCCCTCTTCTCTCCTCTCTCTTTCTCCTTCTCTCTCCTCTCTTTTCTCTTTATCTCTTCTCCCCTCTCTCCTCTGACTTCTTTTCTTTCTCTCTCATGCTTGGGATCAAGCCCCTCTTTCCTCTTCTTTCCTCTCATGTTCTCTTCTCTCTTTCCTCTCCTTTCCTCTGCTCTTTCCTCTCCACTCCCCTCTCCTCCCCCTCCCTTCTTTTTTCTCCCCCTCCTCTTTCTCTTTCTCTCTCATGCTGGGGAGCAACCCCCTCTTTCTCTTCTCTCCTTTCTTTCTCTGCCCCCTCCTTTCTCCTCTCTCCTCCCCTCTTTCGTTTGTCCACTCTCTTTCCTCTCCCCTCTTCTCACTCCCCTCTCCTGTTTCTCTCTCTTCTCCTCTCTCTTCTCTCCTCTTTCCCTCCCTTTCTCTCTTATGCTGGGGATCAAACCCAGGGCCACATGCATGCTAGGGAAGCACGCCTCCACTGAGCCGCTCCCCCAGGCCTTCCTCTCCCCTCCTCCTCCTCCTTCTCTTCCTCCTCTTCCTTTTGAGGGACTAAACTGTGTCATTGAACTTAGGGCCTTGTGCTTGCTGGGCAGGTGCATGTTGCAAGGTACTTAGCTAAATAGCCTAGAATGAGTCAGATGCTAACCAGGAGCAAATATCTTACATGGACAACTAAGACTGCAGAGCCTCCATGCCATTGTTTTCTGGTGTCAGTCTCCTGCATTGCCTGCTGCTGGGAAGAGTCAGAGTTTTCCAGGTACTTCTGCAAATGGGAAGACTCATATTGCTTAGATGTAAGATGTCCTGGAGGCTGCGGTAGCTAGGAGGAGGAACCCTTCCAAAAGATGACTACAGGGACATTGGTGCCACAATGAGGGCAGAGAGACTGGTGTTGCCTGTGTCTCTGGCAGGTCTTACCCCATTGCCCATAGTGCTAGAGGATAGGCTCATGGGTATTGGGGCATCCCAAGCTTCATGATGAAATAGGGGTTGGCGCAGGGCCGCCAGCATCTCTTTCTAGTGGGCTGGGCCACATAGCAGTTGAGGGGCTGAGTACCACTGAGCCTGATGAACCACTTCTGGAGACAAGGTGGAGTTGTCTTGGGTCACAGCCATTACACGGAGCTGTAGGATGTGAGCTCAGCTGGGACCAGCAGGCCTCCTACCTGGAGCAGTCACTTCTTTGCCCAGTTTGGTAGCCATCTTGGAGGGGAGCACAGCCTGAGCCATTTGCAGGGTTACCACGTCAGTTGGTATGAGCAGATGTTCAGGTCTGACCCTGAGGTAAGTGTCCATAGACACTCAGTCGATGTGGAGAGAGGCTCCTGGGCGTTCTGATGAGGGCAAATGGTTTATGGGATGGTAGTGACCTGTAAAAGGCTTGTACTTGGGAAGCGGCTGGTCAGTGCTCTGCCTGTCTTTTCCTCATCCTCTTTGTATCTCTTTCTTCCATTCCTTCTACTTTTAGGTTTTAGTTCTTTGGGCAAGTCAAGGCAAATAGATGAGCAATCCTTCAGCTTTTGCCAGCAAAATTTAGAAGGCAGTTTTTGGTAAATAAGCCAAAAGCTGCCCAGGTGCTACCTGCAGCTGGACCACGAGGCCGCCATATGATAACAAAAAGGTCCTTGCAAGCACAAGTTCTAGCTCTGCACCTGCCATCAGCCAGATTGGGGTTCTCAGAGCTCTAGTGCCCTTTGCCAGTTAATCAAGGAGATGGTTTTCCCAGATCCCTTCCTGTTCTGGAACTTAGGCAGTTACAAGATACATGGAGTCAGCAACTGTCCTTTTTACTGAGGTCTTTCCTATGGACTTAGGATGATACCTGGGTAGCTTGTCTTTTCCTGACTTAGAAAGAAGCAGCACATTTCTTTTCACTTTAGAAACAGTTGTAATTGATTTCTTTATGCCCGCCTAGGCTTTATCAGAAAAGGACTGAGATATATGGAAATAAATCTGAAGGTTTGGAAATTCATAGACTATCCTTCCTGACTCATGTTTATCTGTATCAGTGATTGCCAAATTCCTTTGATTGTCCCTGTTTACCTAATTTCCCTGTTCATACAGGGAAGTATATGGTAAATAACCCTACCAGAGAAAAATGTGAGTTGCTAACAGAGTTTTCTGGTGGGTGTGGAAGATTTTTAGCAAGTGTATCTAGTCCTTCATGACCATCCATGGCTCTTTATAGTCAGGAAAGCAAGTTACAAGATGGAGCGATAAGCCAGCAAGTACGGGTGCATTAGTCCATTGTTCATGTCTATAACAAAATGCTTGTGGCTAGTTCGTTCATAAAGAACAGAGATTTATTTAGCTATAGCTTTGGAGTTAGAAGGTCATGGTGCCATCATCTGCTGGCCTTAGAGCTGTCTGCTACATCGCGTCATGTGAGCTATTCGGTAATAGGGAGAGATCACCTGGTGATTTCAGAAGCCAGAGGGACTGAGGAGTGGAGCCCTCTTTTTTAGAACCACCCATTCTCACCAGCACCAATCTCTTCCAAGAATGGTGGCCCCAGTGACCTAATTACCGCCCACTGAGCTCCACCTCTTAAAGGTTCCACCACATCCCATCATTGCTACATTGGCAACCAAGCTTCTAAAATATGAGTCCTTGGGGAATGTGCCACGCCCAAACCATTGCATTGCTCATGAGTCTGCCACTGAGTTGCCTCTGTGGCTTCTTTGTCCCCAAGTCCCTCTCACTGCTGAAGGTCTAAACTCCGTTTGGAATGGACTTGGTGCTTAGAAGTTTGCTCCCTACCACTCCCTCCCCCAACTATGATTTCAGCACTGCTCTCTGCTCTATTTCAGGTCTGGCTTTATGTTCTACCTCTATCTATCTATCTATCTATCTATCTATCTATCTATCTATCTATCTATTTATCTATTTATTTATGTATTTATTTATTTATTTCTGTGCCTCTTTTAGTTTACTCAATTAGAATTTTTCTTGACGGTGAACTGTGAACACCTCTTTAAATTTGAATTGACTAAGTGAGACCTGTGAATCAATGTACATATCCCCTGTCTGGGCCTTGCAGGCCAATATGAGTGTGGCTCATTCTGCCCCTTTGCTTCCCAGAGAAGATTTGAGGCCAGAGAAATCATTTACATGGCAGTTCAGGGTTTGTATGTTTGAGCTATGATTTCCTGCAAATGAGACTACAGGCTCAATAATAAGATGGTGATATCTCAGACCATCTAGTATAACTATGCCTTCTCTTCTTTGTTGGACTCATGTTCCTATGGTCTGTCTTTGACCAACACCAGTCTTGTTCCTTATCCTTAAGACTCCTGAGCTGTCCTGTCCAGTACTGCTGTCATTATCCTCCCTTGATTACTACCATTATTTAATTATTGTTTATGGGAATGCTGTAGCACTTGAGGGCAATTAAGCTTCTGATTTAAGAATAGACCTGCCTGTCTTGGATGTGCTCAGCTCAAGAACAGGGGCAGCTCTGGAAGTTCTGAATGTTTTTCAGTTGGGAATCGATACCCCAGCATCTTGGCAGTTGCCCTAAGCTGTCACTTGGCCCAGGGGCGGTGAGTCGCTGCTCCCGGCTCCTAGCATCCTGGCTTTGAAAGAGCAAGGTAATTGGAGAGCCTGAGTTGGGAGCGGTGGGCCCCATGGACTGATTTAGTACTATGTGGAGTGAGAGGCTGTTTTCAAGAAGCAAAGCTAGCTGATTAGGACAAGAGGACCCTTGCCTGCTCCTGGGATGCGGGGCCTTGCTGGGTGAGTGGGTGAGGTAGTATGCTAGCCATCTATTTAGTTACACCATTATAAAATAGGCTCCTGAGCAGGCCTTTCATTTATTTATTTTTTATTTTAACGAAGTACCAGCTGTAAAGACCTACTTGTGCATTGTAACCATCTACTTCTAGAACAATTAATTGGTCTTTGGAATTGCCTGGAGTTCAAGGCTAGCCAGGGAGGCTGAGCGCAATGAGCTCTCTCAGTAAAGGCAATGGCTGGATCTCAATAGCTGATTTGCCAATTAGCGCTTTCTCTGAGTCTGGTAAATGATAAGCTCTTTGAAGTGTACTCTGTTTCTTTTGTGTCTCTTGAACATTCCGAGTTGTTTAGGTTTCACGCTAGGCCCCGGCAGGATTCCTGGGCAGGCCGTGGGGTGGGCTGGGGTGAGGAGGAGGGGGTAGTCCAGGGGTATGGGGGGATCAGCCAAGCCTCCTGGGTCCCCGGCACTGCGGAGCCGGTGGCTCGGCCTTCCGGGCGCGATGCATGTGTCTCTCTTCCCTTCCACCCCCAAGGATGTCAACGCAGGCGAGGGCAGCGAGTTTGCCGACAGCGGGATTGAAGGGGCCACCACGGACACGGACCTCCTGTCCAGGCGATCCAATGCCACCAACTCCAGCTACTCCCCCCCCACCGGCCGGGCCTTCGTGGGCAGTGACAGTGGCAGCAGCTCCACCGGGGATGCCGCTCGCCAAGGAGTGTACGAGAACTTTCGGAGGGAGCTGGAGATGAGTACCACCAACAGCGAGAGCCTGGAGGAAGCGGGCTCGGCGCACAGCGACGAGCAGAGCAGCGGCACGCTGAGCTCGCCGGGCCAGTCGGACATCCTGCTGACCGCCGCGCAGGGCACCGTGCGCAAGGCCGGCGCGCTGGCCGTCAAGAACTTCCTGGTGCACAAGAAGAACAAGAAGGTGGAGTCGGCCACGCGCAGGAAGTGGAAGCACTACTGGGTGTCCCTGAAAGGTAGGCGGCTGCACCTGGGTGTCGGTGGAGGGAACGGCCATCCCCACGGTGATAAAGTGAGATATTTCATCCTGTTATCCTAGCTACTCAGGAACCTGAGACCTGAGGATAGTGCTTGGAAGCCAGCCCACACAGAAGGTCCATGAGCATCTTCTCTCTAATTAGCTAGCTTTGGTTCAAGTGATGTGAATACCAGCCTTGAGAGTAAGTAGGTACTGGGGGAGCTGAACCCAGGCTTCACACATGCTGGGCATGCAACCTGCCTGTGAGGTGCATACAGCCTTTGTGTTTTGGTATTTAGGGTTTTGAGATTGAGGCTCATGATATTTCCTAGGCTGGTCTTGATCATGCAGTTA
The DNA here is from genome assembly GCF_019054845.1 of Dipodomys spectabilis. Lineage (NCBI taxonomy): Eukaryota > Metazoa > Chordata > Mammalia > Rodentia > Heteromyidae > Dipodomys > Dipodomys spectabilis. The sequence continues at coordinate 114,892 of NW_024870784.1, read as the reverse complement.
TCCTCAGCATCCCGAGTAGCTGGGTGAGATTCCTGCAGCAACGTACCTGGCTGTTTAACATATTTTTGAACACGTGATATAGTATTATCAACATTTGAACCAAATCTCTAGAACTTAATCTGATTTACTGAACCTTTATACCCTGATCAGTTAATTCTCCTGGCATGGTCCCCATTCTTGCAAATGATTTTTTTTTTTTTACTGTGTTTATTATTAAGCTAGAATCTATCTTGTCAATTTTGTATAGATATAGCTGGTTTTGAATGTAAAAGTGTCCCCATAAAGATTTTTGGTTTTTACCAAAGAGTTATTTTCATATAAAAAGGTTAAATTAGGGAGAAATAGAAAAAGAGGAAGAAATAAGCACCTGCTCACCATGCAAGAAGAATAACACCCTTAAGATTTTTTTCTAATTGTTCATTTGTGCTTCACAAAGTGACTGTTGTGGAGGGAAAAACCTTTAACATGAATCCTATAAAACAGTTTTCTTTTAAGATAATGGAATCAATAAGATACCACTGATTTTACAGTTCACATGATGTTAGTGAAATGTGCATAATCATTAGGTTTGTGTAAATCATACGCTATTTTACATTGTGTATATATTTGAGTCTACATATGAATACATATCATGTACTTTCCCTCCGTATCTTTCTATTTGTTGTCATTCACTGTCCTTTTGCATTTAATTGTAAAGTATGCTGTGTGTTGCTGCACTGGCTCTACCACAGAGCAGAAACAACCCCGGAAGCCAGAATGCTGGCATTTGGGAGCATAGCCCAGGAGCCCATTAAGAGGAGGGAGCCATCACTCTCCTGGTGACCTAGATCTGAGTGACACCATCTGTCAGGATCCAGGCCCAGAACACCAAGCTACTGAGCCCTTTGATTGTTAATCCTGACAGGTTCCCATTAGATGTTGACATACTTGGGCTTTGCCATTGCTACTCAAATGCAAGACTTACTGCTGACTTTTCCTTAGCAACGCTTAGATATTGAGAAAGAAAAGTAGAACACCTGGGAATTTGGGATCCAGACGTTCCCAAAGAATCTTCCACAATAGAATTAATTTTTAAAAAGATTTCACCCAGATTTAACCTCTGGAGTGACTTGGTAAACAAGTGAAGAACTTGGGAGGTTATTTTCAAGGGAAGATAAAGGTAAATAGAAGTTTATTAGGGACAGTGTGCTTCTTCACCTTGGTATTGCTGTTTGATATTAGTCTTAAAAGAAGAACAAGTTGAAAAATGAGTCAAAGCTAGTTTTAATCACCTGTTATTATGGTTGATTATAAACCAAAGTTGAAAAATTGTAAAATCAGTTATTTGGGAAGACCAAATGAGAGAGGGGTGGGGGGAGAGAACAAGAGAGAAGGAGAAAGAGCAAGAGAGGGAGAGAACAAGAGAGAGGGAGGGAGGAAGAGGAGAGAAGAAAGGAGAGGAGAGAGGGAGACTATGTGAATATGTGCATAGAATAGCAATTGTATGGTCTTCCCAAGGAAATGGTTTTTATAATTTTGCCCAGACTTCTTTCAGTGTTCTCGCCCTCTCATGATGCGTGTTGCGTTGCATCTGTAGATCATGAGTGTTATATTAGTCATAAAGATTAGTTAGAGCAGTGATTCTTGGCAGTGGCACTATTGACATTTTCTTGATAATTCTTAGTGGTGAGGGACCATTCTAGGCATTGTGAAATACTTAGCAGTTTCCCTGTTGTGTAGGTCAGCTTTCAAACTGAAGATAATCACCTCATAAACAGCAAAAGTTTATTTTGGCTTGGAGATTTCAGCTCATGATTGGTTGGCTGTGGTGGTTTGGGGCCTTTGTGGTGGTTTGGAGCCTGTGGCCCAGATTTACCGCTGGCCTCAGCTCCCCTTCAAGCACATGCCTTCAAGAGCCTGAAGAAGCCAAGCACCACTGGCTCACACCTGTAATCCTAGCTACTCAGGAGGCTGAGATCTGAGGATTGTGGTTCAAAGCCAGCCTGGGCAGGAAAGGCTATGTGAGACTCTTATCTCCAAGAAACCACTCAGAAAACTGGAAGTGGCGCTGTGGCTCAAGTGGTAGAGTGCTAGCCTTGACCTGAATTGCTGAGGGACAGCGCCCAGGCCCAAAGTTCAAACCCCACAACCAACAACAACAACAAAAAAGAGCCTGAAGCCTTCCCTAGGTTCCACCTATTGAAGGTTCCATTGTCTGTAGTAGCACCATCCCTGGGGCCCTCAGCCTTCCATACACAGGCCATTGAGAAACAAATATTTAAGATCCAGACTGTAGCACCAGCCATTGCCCATGACATGTCAGTAGCATGTCTCTGCATGTTTTGACCACCACAGATGTCTGTAGGCATCACCGATTAGCTCTGCCATGAGAAAATCTGATTTGGAACCCAAAAGCATTTCATTTATGTTTCCTTTTTCTCTATCTCTTATCCATGCTGGCTTAAGACATAGAGATGAATATACAGATAAGTTTGATCTTTGGTGTAAGAGTTTCTGAAAATCCCAGAGATCTTCAAAATTTCAGGCATTACAGGCAGCAGAGAGTTGAGGCAGAACATTAAATAGTACGTATCTCTAGTACGTATCACGTGACACACTGGGAATGGATTCCAGTGGAACAGAAGTGACTGTCTTCATACAGTAAGGGCCTGGTAGAACCTCTACACTATGTTTATCATTACCACTGGGCAAAATGGCCTCAAGAGCTCAGATGCTTATGAGGAATCTTCTTCACAGAAATTGAGGATCTTGGCTAAGTGCTGGTGGCTCATGCCTGTAATCCTAGCTACGCAGGAAGCCGAGATCTGAGGATCTCAGTTCAAAGCCAGCCTGGTCAGGAAAGTTTGTGAGACTCTTATCTTCAATAAGCTACCAGAAAAAGCCAGAAGCCGAGCCGTGGCTCAAGTGGTAGAATGCTAGGCTTGAGCACAAAAGACTCAGGCACAGTGCCCAGGCCCTGATTTCAAGCTCCAGGACTGGCACACACATGTTTGCACACACACATGTCCACACACACACAGAGAAAACACGAGTGTCTTAAAGAATTTGAAGGCATGCATAAAGGAGCTCTTTGCTAGTTGAGGCTGTGATTTTAAGATCTTTTCCTTTCTCTCATTGAAGACCTGACTATAAGCATGGCCCAATTCTCTGTATATGCTAGATTCCGTGTGCTTTGATTTCTAGACTCATTCTGCTAGCACTGTTTTCATTATAAGCCATTCACTGGCCAAGTACCAGATAGTCACCCAGACTCCTGTTCTGTTTCCTCAGGATGCACGCTCTTTTTCTACGAGAGTGACGGTAGATCTGGCATAGACCATAACAGCATCCCCAAGCATGCTGTCTGGGTGGAGAACAGCATTGTGCAAGCCGTGCCAGAGCACCCCAAGAAGGACTTCGTCTTCTGCCTCAGTAACTCCTTGGGTGACGCCTTCCTCTTTCAGGTTTGTTGGATACCTGCTTCTCTGGGACTCCTTCCTTTCTTGCCTAAGTCCCCTTCCTGCACCTTTTCATTTCACTGGTGAGAATTACCTGTTGTTCATTCCAGAAACAAAGATGATGAATGATAAAATTAATATGTGGAATGATTCCAGGAATGAGAGATCTCACACAGAGGATTGCAGCTTGAAGCCTGTTCAGAGTTCTGAGTTGGATGAGGAATTGGCAGTGTTTGACGTGGGTTGAGGATTTCTTTCTTTGTAGCACTTTAGAAAGGGATTATGAGATCCTTAATTTAGATATGACTTGAGCTGTCACATTTTTTAACATAATATGTTCTCTTCTAATATTAATCATAAAGTAAATAATGACATTTCAGAAAAGACTGGTTGTCTCTAAATAGTCTCTCTTTCTCACCTTATCAGAACTTTCTTCCCAGCGTTCTTAAAAGTTTCAGTGTTGTTTTAAAAAGTACTTCCCTGCTTCAGGCTTACGATTGCTATTATAAGGAATCATTTGCATGTGCTCAGTGGTAAAGTACCTTGCAAGAACATTTTGTGGTTCAAGACCACAGTTAGTAATCCCAGATTCTCAGGAGGTAGAGAGGGGTGGATTGAGGGCCAAGGCCAGCCTGGGAAAAATCATGAGACCTTGTCTGGAAAGCAAGCTCAAAATCACAAGGGCAGAGAGCATGGCTCAAGTAATGTGTCTCCTGTATATGAAGGGAAAGGTTTTCAGTTCAAACTCAGAATAGCCAAAAAGAGAACTTGTGTGTGTGTGTGTGTGTGTGTGTGTGGTTTAAATTACAAAAGCTGTTCTCATTTATTTATGAGTGAAGTAATTCCTCTACATTTTCTCCCAGGCTCCCTATCTAGTGTGTATAGTGCAATTGAGAATACCTTTTGACACAGATCCTACCCTTAAAAATATTCACAAATAATAGGGCTGCAACTGAGAGTCAGTCTTTGTAATGTGGTAGTATTCATTCTCCTCTCTCTTCACCTTCTGTGACTCCCTAGTGGGAATGCATTTTGCTTAATGGTTACCTACAGGTCTCTGAGATTCTATTCACTTTCTTCTTCTTCTTCTTCTTCTTTTTTTTTTTTTTTTGTTCTAATCTTTAGCTTGGATAATGTCCATTGATTTGTTTCTAGTTCATGGAGCTTTTTTTTCTACCAACTCAAATCTATGTTGTTGACTCCTTCTGGTTATTTTAAAATTTCACCCCCAGAATTTATATGTCATTCTTGAAAACAAAAATGTGTTTCTCTGTTAGTATTTTTTATATGGTGAGATGTTATTCCATTATTGTTCTCATATTTTATTTTTTTAGATACGATGTGATTTAGTTTTTTGGATGTATCTAATATACTTGCTTCTGTGTCTATACCTTCAACATCTTGTTTTTCTCAGGCACAAGTTTTTTTTTTTATTACTTTACTTACTGCTTCAGTTCCTATGTATGGACCACACTTTATTGTGTTTTTAATTTTATTTTATTATAAAGATGCTGTACGCAGCAGTTAGAGTTACGTGAGTAAGTTACTTGTACATCACTGTTACCCCTTCCCTTATGGTTGTTCCACTATCCCTCCCCTCCCCCATAGTTTATTGGTTTTTGTGTATCTCATATTTCTTTGTTGGAAATTGTGAACTTTAAGTTCAATGATATGGCAAACCTTGAAAGCAGATGCAGCTCCATCTTACAGGGTAAGTTATGGTTATTGTTGGTGTTGGGGACACATTTTTGTGTAGTGACTTCTCTGAAATCTGGAAAGCATTTGTAGTACCTTCTTGTATATGGCCACTGAAGTCTCCATTGAGTTTGTTCAGTGGTCAGGAAGTGAGAACACCAAAACTTCTTCTTCTTTTTTTTTTTTGGGTCCGGTCGTGGGGCCTGGGTGCTGTCCCTCAGCTCTTCAGCTCAAGGCTAGTGCTCTACCACTTGAGCCACAGTGCCACTTCCGGCTTTTTTCTTTTTGCTTATGTGGTGCTGGGGAATCGAACCCAGGGCCTCATACATGCAAGGCAAGCGCTCTACCACTGAGCCACCTTCCCAGCCCCACCAAAACTTCTTTAACTGCCTAGAAAGAGTAAATCTTCCAGTCTTTCCTGAAGACAGAAGTGTGCACATTGAAGCGTATCTTCGATGCTCAGTTGGTCAGTTCTCAACTCTGCCTTAGCCTTCACCTCTACTTTTATGGAGCATTATGGCCAGCCAGAGGGGCAACCCAGGGCCATCTCAGGACTTGGCTTCCTGGGCCTGTGCGTAGCTCAATGCATGTGTGTGCCCTTCCAGATTCCTGGAGTGATGGTAGAGCTTTTCAAAGGCCCCTGTGGAAATCTTTTTCCTGCTTCCCTTTAAGTTTTTAGCCTTAGATATTATACAGTTGTCACTGAAGCAAGACTGCTTGCATGGGTGATGTCTGTGTCAAGTCAAATTGTGTTACGCCTCATGATCTGCTAAGCATGTCCAAAGATTTCACATCCATGGGTTTTTTGGGGGTATGTTCTAAACCTTGTTCTGTCTGCTTCAGTCATTTCTAGACTGCTGGCTCTCATAAGTTGGGGAGATGAGGAGATGGACATGGGTAAGCCACTGGGAGAAAGTGAGAGAAGGAATGACTTTATGCAAAGAAGAAATGTACTCTTTACTTGATCTATGTAACTGTAGATCTTCCGTACTTCACTTTTATAATAACTATATATATATATATATATATATATATATACATACATACATACGTACATCATACATACATATATATGGTCAGTCGTAGGGTTTGAACTCAGGCCTAGGCGCTGTCCCTGAGCTCTTTTTGCTCAAGGCTTAATACTCTACCACTTTGAACCACAGCTTTTTTTTTTTCCTGGCTTTTTAGCACCCTGCTAAATAAATTTTTTTTTGAATGAGGTAAGCTTTGTGCTGGTGGCTCATGCCTATAATCCCAGCAATTCAGGAGGCTTAGGTCTGAGGATCACCATTCAAAGCAAGCCAGGACTGGAAAGTGCACGAGACTTGATCTCCAAAAAACCAGCAAAGAGTCAGAAGTGGAGCTGTGGCTCAAATGGTAGAGTGCTAGCCTTAAGCAAAAAGCAAAAGATCATACCAAAATGAACTCCAGGGAATGGAAAGAAGAGTGTTTTTTTTTCTGTGCATCACCTTTATAATAAAAGAAATTTCTAAAAAAGAAATTAAAGATATATGCAAAAGATCAGTGCCTACAGCCTGAGTTTAAGCCCCAGTACTGGCCAAAAAACTATTTTTGTCAAGATTCAGTCATTTGTCTTTAACAAATTAAGATTGAAATAGACTTAGCTTAATTTCCAGAACATTCAAAAAGTTATTTGTGACAGTTCTGGCCAGGGTTCTCATTGCTTTTAGGGAGGAGTAGCTCTTTGTGTGTCCTTATCGATAGCACTGATGACATTCTGAAGGTCACATTAGGGACTGTACCCTTGATAATCATGCCAGGATAACCAGTGTAAGCAGGGACAGCTGTGGCAACCTTTCATTGGGTATGTTTCGGTTTTTCCCAGGCTTTGCTCATGGTGATGTTGCAGGGAACCCTCATTTCTCTGTTCTCAGGATCATTCTATTTCTGTTGACTTTTGTATAGGGATGGTATGACTGGGGCAGGTGTACAACATACTGCCAGTTCCTAGAATCATCAAAAGAATTTGTACCTCAGCAGCTTGTGAGAATGTCCTTGGTATTGGCAGATTCTTTCCCCCCTATTTTCTGCTTCAAGCTTTTCATGTGACTTTCAGAACATTTTTATGTGTCTTTGTTTTGTTCTGTTTGTTTTGAGACAGACTCTCTCATGCTATAGCCCAGGTTGACTTCAGATTCGTGTTTCTCCTGCCTTGGCCTTCTGAGTGCTGGAAATACAGGTTTGCACCCCCCACACTCAACCCATTGTCATCTATGTGATGGGTCATTTCAGTGTCTTTTACTTTTGTCAAGTACTTTTTCCATCACCTGCCTATTTTTCATTGTTTTTCTCTCTGCGTGGTTCAGGGACAGTCTTTACACCATTTATTATTGGTGTGTGTGTGTGTGAGAGAGAGAGAGAGAGAGGGAGAGAGAGGGAGAGTGAGCCTGTGCCCAGGCGCCAGTCCTGGGGCATGAAATCAGGGCCTGGACACCGATCCTATGACTTTTTGCTCAAAGCTAGTATTCTACCACTTGAGCCACAGCTTTACTTCCATCTTTTGGTGGGGTAGAGGTATTAATTGGAGATGAGAGTCTGTTTCACAGACTTTCCTGCTTGGATGGGTTTTAAACCACAGTCCTTAGAGCTCAGCCTCCTGAGTAGCTAGGATTACTAGTGTGAGCTACCAGTGCCCAACTTATGTTTGGCTCTTTTAGGGCTTAGCAATCTTTAATTTTAATGTCTCATTTCTCAAGTCTTCTTCAATGAGTGGTATATCAAATCCTATTTTAAAAATCTGCATGCTCCAAGGTCATGGAGTATTTATTCTATCTAGCTTAAAAACTCTTGTTTTCTAACTTGGCATGGCTTTTTAGGTATTAATTAGAACTCTTGCATATACCGAAATCCTTAAGTACTGGCAACATCAACAGTGCCACAGTGAAGCAGCCACTCTCTGTCCCGAGCCCTCCCTGTGTCCTCATCTTAAGTCCAAGTCTTAATTCTTGGAATGGTCTCAAGTTGAGTTGTGTATCAATTTTTTTTTTTGTGAAAATACCATACAGAGGGGTTGCAATTACATGGGCAAGGTAATGAGTGCATCTCTTATCAAGCATTGTTGCCTCCTCCTTTGTTTCCCCTTCCCATCTCTCCTCCTCTCCCCCCCACCCCCCCACCCGTGTATCTGTATCTTAATTTATTGGTAAGGATTTTGTACCTCACTCGATGAAGCTGAGGTTTACAAAGGCTGGAGTTGATGCCAAGTCACACAGGTACTAAATGTCATAGTTGGATTTAAATCAAGATTCCCTTTCTCTAGAACCTTCTATTTGTCCTTCTAATGTTACTGATGACCTAAGAAGGACATGAACATGGAGAAGAATCAGTGACTATAGTAAAAAGCTTTTCTTATTTTTCCTACTAAGTTACATATAAGCAATATTTCTGAATTATTATAACCCGATTTTGGCCATTCTGGCCTTCCTAGACAGGTTAGATGATAATCTGATTGATTTCAAGAAAGGACCTCTCCCTTTTCTTACATACCTCTGATATAAATGTTTTCTGCAAGGGTTTTCATGAGCAAACAATTGCTAATAGAGTCTAAATACCCAATTGGTCACATTGTATAAAATTCTTTTTAGTGGCCACATAAGACCTTATTAATGGGAAACCTCTATTTCTTCTTGTTAGGAGAAATTTTTATGCTACTTATGTGGGATAAAGCACAAAATGAACCTTTTCAGAGGAAATTACTGCTGTTTGGGGTCCATGAAGGCATTTTCTGCCTTCTACTTATTGTATTCCACAGAACTCTAGAGGGGCAGAATTTGAAAGGAACCTGTGTATGTAGGGAGTGAGGTTAAGGCAAGGGAGATCAACCATGATTATGGAAAAGATTTGTAGGTTATTTCAGCCCTAAGGCTCCATTCAGTCCACACTGTCGTGCTGCCGACTCGATGCTGTTATTTAGATACCCATAGATTTGCCCCTTGCAAAGGAGCTTCATGTTACCAGCTAGAGTAGAAAAGGGGTTTTGTGTGCAGGGTCAGGGTAGGAATGAACTTGAATGCTGGAGAGCTCTTGTAGAAGTTGTATGCTGTCTGCTAATTGAGGCTATAGCTCCTGAATTTAAACTATTTTAATTAGGGTTCTCTCCTCCAACTTGATACCAGACAGTACCTACTACCTACAAAGTGTAATTTCCTGTTGGGCCTTCCTTCATTCATTACTTGAAGATGTGACATTCAAAAATAGTCCAGCCTCTTGTGGGGTGATATATCATGATATGATATTTAAATTCCTGGATTGAATGCATTGAATATAGCTGCCAGGCAGGGCAAGAAAAATTGTCCGATTGAGTAGAAAATCATATATACTTATAAACCTAAAGGAGGAAAGACAATAATTATATTTAGGAAGTGATCGTCTTCCTTTCCATTCAAAGTTTTCTTAGTATATAGTAATAACAGTGGTCTTGGAATATTTTATGCATACTAAAAAGAGACTTGCCAGGTGCTGGTGGCTCATGCCAATAATCCTAGCTACTCAGAAAGCTGAGATCTGAGGATCACAGTTCAAAGCCAGCCCATAAAAAGAGACTTGCCAGGTGCTGGTGGCTCATGCCTATAATCCTAGCTACTCAGAAGGCTGAGATCTGAGGATCACAGTTCAAAGCCAGCCCAGGCAGTAGTGTTCTTGAAACTCTTATCACCAATTAAAACCAGTAAAAAGCTGGAAGTAGAGCTGTGCTCAAGTGGTAAAACATTAGCCTTGAGCAAAAAAGCTCAAGGATAGCACCCAGTTCCTGAGGCGAAGCCCCAGGACCAGCACACGCAAAAAGAGACGTGTTAAAGAAAAGGATAGTATTTATGCCATTCTACTGAGTTACAGACGAAATGTGATAATGCAAAGGGTGTGATATATAAAAAATGCTCAATCACATCTGTAATCCTAGCTACTCATGAGGCGAAGATATGAGGATCGCAGTTCAAAGCCAGCCTGGGCAGGAAAGTCCCTGAGACTCTTATCTCCAATAAGCCACCAGAAAACCAGAAGTGGTGTTGTGGCTCGAGTGGTAGAACGCTAGTCTTGAGCTGAAGAGTTGAGGGACAGAGCCCAGGCCCCTAGAGTTCAAGCCCCATGACCGACTCCCCTTCCCCCCCCCCCCCCCCCCCGCCACAAAAAAGCTCAATTTATTTTAGCACTGTTGCCATTTTAGTAGTCAAAGAAAAGAAACTAGTTATCACACCAATTTTTGTATGTGTGCCAATACTGGGGCATACATACAACTTAGGGCCTCATCGTCTCTTGCTTGGCATTTTCCTTACTCAAGGCAGTTGCTCTACTACTTGAGCCACTCCTCTATTTCTGGCTTATTGATCAGTTGGAGAAAAGAATCTCACAGACTTTTTTGCTTGGTTTGACTTCGACCTGCAATTCTCAGATCTAAGCTTCCTGAGTATCTAGGATTACAGGCGTGAGCCAGCAAATGCCCTTCTTGAATAAGTACTTCTACTGAGGTTGAGTGTGGATAGCATGAGGTTTGGGGCTTCATCAGACTTTAGATCCGTCTTGAAATGGCACATCCCTCGTTATGTGTGAGACTCGAGGACGGTCATTGGCAGATGCCTAGGACCAGGCCACTTAGGCCAAGTGGCCTAAACCTGGAAATTATCTTTCACAGGAAGACTTGGTCGAAAAGGCCTTAGGAAGGCTTTAGCATCTTAGACCTAATGGATGTACATCCAGCTTCCCTCTTCCGTCTCAGCTGAACTCTAGCCAGCAGGTCAGCCTGCCCATAGGTCACCACTCCATTCCTGGGGACAGCCCAGCCTCTCAGCCATCTGTTTTGTTAGTCTAGAAAATTCTTGGTGACAGTGATCTTCCTGGTGACTCTTACCATTTTCCTGTTTCCAAATTCACACCCAGAGGCTAATGCTGATCTTTATGGGAATCTTTCAAAAACTTGGAAATGCTTTTATTTGCTTTTGGCCAGGATTCCTCTTTGGACCGCGGTGCCTGAGGCTCCTGAGCCAGCCTCCCTGTTCTTATTTGCAGGCCAGCTCTGGAAAGGGGTATCCCGGCCTCCTGGCCCAGCCCCAGGCAAGCCTGCACCTAGACTCTTGCAGCATCCGTTTCCTTAGCCACACTGAACTTCCCTCTCAGATCAGCAGCCACATCATACTGTTTGTTGACTCATCTGGAGCTCCTGGTGCTTAACCCTACAGCATCAACTCTTACCCAGTAAAACTTTCCTCACGCCCCACCCCCAGGTGCAAACACAGAACTTTATTTCTTTGAAATGCTATTATTGTGGCCAGATATTGGCACTTCTCACAGGTCCTAGCTACTCAGAGGGCTGAGATCTGATGATCCCTGTTTGAAGCCAGTCCACCCCCTCCCCCCCAACACACACACAAATCCAACCCTCTTATCTCCAGTTAACCGGCAAGATTTCAGAAAGTGGGATGTAGCTTAAGTCTTTATAGCATCAGCCTTGAGCAGAAAAGGCTAAACAAAAGTGAGAGGCCGTGAGTTCCAAGTCCCAGTACCAACCCACCCACCCCAGCCCCCACATACACAATTTAAAAAAATTAAGGAAGCTGGGCACCAGTGGCTCACACCTGTAACTCTAGCTACTCAGGAAGCTGAGATCTGAGGATTGTGGTTCATGCAGGAAAGCCCATGAGACTCTTACCTTTAATAAACTATTCAGAAAAAGTGGGAAGTGGAGCTATGACTCAAGAGCTCAAGGTGGTAACGTACTAGTCTTGAGGACAAAGAGGTTCAGGGATAATGCCCAGGCCCTGAGTTCAAGCACCAGGACTGGCAAAAAATATAAATAAATAAATAGGAAGGAAGGAAGGAAGGTAGGTTAGTTATCATTGTGAATTTCGTTCTTGTAATCAAGTGTTGAATTCATCTTGGATCCTAATGTTACCTTCCTGTATGTTTGTGTCCCCCCTTCCTTAAGTTATTATTCATATTTGTTTTCTTGAGACGAGGTCTTTCTTGATAACCTCAACTGTTCCGGAATTCATGATCCTCCTGTCACAGACTTCTGTATGCTGAGATTTCAGGCATGCGCTACCATGCCAAGCCTATTTGTTTCTCTTAAGATCACCTTATCCTAAGGTAGGACAAACTGAATTTGAAGTCTTCCTTTTCTTCACTAATATACATGTTGACTTAGTTTGTATCTAAGTCTTCTTTTCCCAACACCATAGATACAGATCTCTGCCTCTAGGCAGCCACTTCAGAAACATTTAACTTTGATTTGGGCATGAGTTATCTGTAGAAGAGTGAAACTCTTGGATGGGTGGAGTCCCCTTTGTGGAATGTTGAGGTACAGCACCCCACTTGTCTACCTCTTGGGGAATAATTATGGAAGACAGCATGGTATTGCAGTACAAGGTGAATTCACAGGGCTGGAAATTAGTGGTATGTTGTGCCAACATGTCCCCCCACATGTGTTAAACATTTGGTGTAGGGTGTAATAGTCAGCTTTCCATTAGTATCATAAAACACCTGCCACAGGCTGCTTATGAAGGAAAGGTTAAGGTAGCTCAGAGTTTTGGAGGTTCCAGCCTCACATCAGGTTGCTTCTGGCCTTTCACAAGAGCAGCCTTTCATATCTTGAATCAGGAAAACAGAAGAGAATGGGTATCGTCCTAGAATCCTTTTTGAGAGTATTCTTCCAATGACTTAATGACCTCTCAGTAGGCTCCACCTCTTGATGGTCCACAGCACCTTCCTATGGTACCATCCTTGCATGAAGCCTTTAAGATTCCAATCATTGTGATGCAGTGGCCACACTCAAGCTATAGCAAGAGGTATAGATCTGATCTTAGTATTCAATTTATATACTCACGCACCATACAAATATGTTACTGTTACTAATAGCATGTACTTTCCTTTTTTATTTTAAATTTATATTTTTTTATTGGTATGTTCTGTGATTTAATTCCATTTAAGTAAAAATGTATTTAGTGCTGGGCACCCGTGGCTCATACCTGTAATCCTAGCTACTTAGGAGGCTGAAATCTGAGGATCATGGTTCAAAGCCAGCCTGGGCAGGAAAGGCTGTGAAACTCTTATCTCTAATAAACTACCAGAAAACCGGAAGTGGTGCTGTGCTCAAGTGGTAGAATGCTCATCTTGAGCTGAAGAGCTGAGGAACAGCGCTTAGGTCCAGAGTTGGAGCCCCATGACTGACCAAAAAAAATAATTATAAAAATTTAAATGTATAAACAGATTATGAAAAATAGTTACTTGCAATTTAAATTGTAAAACAGTATTTTCCATATTTTCTGATTCTCCTTTTCCTTTTTGTTAGAGTAATAAATAAGCTGTTAGAACCACAACCACACAGGACTTCCATGCTTCCTGAATTTAGCTTATAATACATGGTCAATTTTCCAAATAATATTTAACATTATTATATACTGGAAGCTGTTATATAAATGTTTTTCAATCTTCTGTTTTCTAGTGTAGCTTTATTGTATAATGTATAAATTACATAGAAGTTATATCACAAATTATAAACAAATGCAGTAAAACTTTAAAAATAGCAAGTATGTATCATCTAATTGAATTGCTATATTTGTCCTTGGTAATCTCGTGAATTCATGTACACTCCTTTTCTTTCTTTCTCTTGCTATATATCTCATGACGTGAATGCTAAGAACAACAGCATTCTTTTATAGTTCCACTGTGTTATAATCATCCTCCAAAAAAGTAGTTGAATTATTAAAAAAATAAATTTATATGGTATATGAAGACATAGTTTAAAAGAATTCATTCAATCTAAAAAGAGTGAAATTTTCTCCTACATCTTTGCCATTAACCTCACTCTCCAGAACTAACTGTACTCAGCTATTTTAGATGCTTCTAAAACAGTTTTTTGTTTCTTTGCTTTTGTTCTTGCATTTGCCCTCATTTCTCATTAACATGCTTTTACTGTGGGTTGTAGACATGAAGAATAGTACATATCCACTGTGGTTTTGCTTTCTATGGTTTTAGTTACCTGTGGTCAACCACGGTCTGAAAATATTAAGTGGAAAATTCCAGAAATAAGCAACTTATAAGATTGACGTAGCTTTTATTGCAACATATTGTAATAGTTGTTCCATCTTACTAGGAGTTGCTGTTAATCACTTTCTCTGCCTACTTCATAAGTTAAAGTTCATCATAGATACATAAGTATAAGAAAGCAAAAACATTAAATGCACAGAATTCTGTACATCTCTGTTCCCACCGTTCACTAGGGCTCTTGCGAGTCATCCAAGTTCCTACTGTATTGACTTTTTGTTAGGAGTATTTTGCTGGATTACACACACACACACACACACACACACACTCTCTCTCTCTCTCTCTCTCTCTCTCTCTCTCTCTCTCTCTCTTCTTTCTGCTGCTTTTATAATTATATGAAGATTTAGAATTGAATCAGTAGTCATTGTTATTATGTTATTATGACCATAAATAGAGTTAGCTCCTGAGTAGTATATTACAATTTTATTTCTCTTATTAAATAGTTAATTGTTTGTATTTCTTCTGATGGCCTCCCTCCTGCACGCCGCCCCCCCCCCCCTCCCCCCCAGCCTCTGCCTAAGCCCCAGCTCAGTTTTCTTATTTTTCTGGTGATATGTCTACAATGGTTTCTACATCTGTAGTGCATTAAGTGGTAATCAGTGCTGGTTCCCTGGAGTTGGCTCTCCTTTTGGCTCCATCCTTCCCTGCCAGGTGCCTGCCTGCCTCATGCAGTCACCTGGGTTTGCTTTTGCTGCCTTCCTTAAATTCCTGGATCTCAAGTGTGTCTGTCTGATTTCCTCCCCTCCCCTCCCCTCCCCTCCCCTTCCCTCCCCTCTCCCCTTCCCCCTCCCCCCTCCCCTCCCCTCCCCACTTCCCCTCTCCCTCCCCTCCCCTCCTCTCATCCCCTCCCCACCTATAAACAGAAGTGAGTGGCCTTTGGTTGAGGGGCTCCAGTGGACAGTACTTGCTGGTCTTTTCTTGGGACTAATCAGCTGCTCTAGAGATGATTTCTGTGTCTTCCATTCCTGGGGCAGGCGTCCATTTCTTCCCTTGTTTTCAGCAAACAGTTCTCACTTCTCTGATTCTGGAGTTTCCCTTATCCCTTACCCTTCACTCCCCCTCCCCCACCCCAGACAACCCAGGGTGGACATGGAGGGAAACACACATTAACTTCTCTCCCCAGATAGTAAAAAAACAGTCAGTTGAGGCTTAGGTAAATAAAGGTCTGAAAGATGATGACTGTAAAAATCACCCAGAAAAGACCTTTGAGGAATTCGTAGAGGAACTTCTTAAAAGTTAGACAACTAAATTCCTTCTTTTTTTGTCTTTTGAAATGAAAAAAAAACCCCAACAAGTTTGGCCCACTGTACAGTAATTACCCCAGATTTTAGTTTCCCAGGTCTGGCCTATATTCTGTAGTATTTCTTCTGTTTAAAGTAAAGCTTCCTTTTCCTTCCTGCCCCTCACACAAACTATTGCTGATCTGAAATCACTGAGGGTCCTTCATACCGTGAGTAATTCAAGCTTGGATCTCTTTAAATGAGTAATGGAACCGCAAGCTTCATCAGAACCCTGTGCTCAGAGGGGCTCTTAGGCAAAAAGCATTTTCTTTTTTTGCTGATTATATTGCTCTGTTGGCAAGGATTTGACTTTTTCTTCTCAGTGAACTGCATACAGTATTTATTTATAGCACTCCAGAAGGTGAAGGAAGAATCTTTGCTTTCTTAACTGGGCATTGATGGCTCACATTGTAATCCTAGCTACTCAGGAGGCTGAGATTGGAGGATCTCAACTCGAAGCCAGCCTGAGCAAGAAAGTCTGTCAGATTTTTGTCTCCAATTAACTAGCAAAAAGACAGAAATGGAGTTGTGCCACCGGTGGTAGAGCACCAGCCTTGAGGAAAAAAACCTAAGGAACAGCATGTAGGCCCTGAGTTCAGGCCCCAGTACTGCCTGTCATTTGATTAATGGAAGGTAATGAACTGTAATCATGGTCTACAGGATGCTACTGAGTGGTCTCTCCTTCTTCACACTGGCTGTTCCTCACCTTGCCAGGTGTAAGGAGGTGACATAAGGTGAATGGTTCCTCCAGCCTTTCTAGGTGTCAGAAGGGAGAGCCAGGAGAGGCTATCCTGGAATACCTCGCATCACACTAGCGGTCACCTGTGATCATCTCTGTACGATGAAGCCTGGGATGGTCGCGAACTATCGCAAGACTTTTCTCCACTTAACTCGCCACTGGGAAAGTCAGCTCAGCACTTACCTTCCTCCTCGCCAACTCCCACCTCCCCATGTGCTGCTGCGAGGGATAAACTTTGCTGAAAAGCTCGTTTAGTGAATTGTGCCCCTTGGAAATTGATTTGGCTTAATGATAGAGAATGGCGGGGACTGCTGTTTTATTTAGACAGGGCCTCGAGAGTAAAAATTCTCTCTAATGGAACTGCCTTCAGCCACTGACAGGTCTTAAAAGAGTTCAGAGGGCTGAGACATTCTTAATGGTTAAAAGGGCTGATGGTTAAAATTTTCATAAACCTGTCATCACACATTTCACTGTAGTGTAGATTTTTCTAGCTTTTGAGGAATGACATTTTTTTAAAATGTTTTATTTTGGATATTCTTCTTTTCTTTTTCTGGGTTAGAACTGGAATTTGAACTTAGGGCTTCATTCTTGACTTTTTTGCTCAAGGCTTGCGTTCTACCACTTGAGCCACATCTCCGTTTCCAGCTTTTTTTGATGGTTAGTCGGAGATAAGAGTTTCTCAGATTTGTCTGCCTGGACTGGCTTTGAACCTTGGTCCTTAGCCCTCAGCCTCTTGAATAGCTAGGGTTACAGGTATGAATCACCAGCATGCAGCCCTTTTTTTCTTTTTAATTGTAGAGTAATACACATCCTATAAAATTTTCCATCTTGTGATTAAGTTCAGAAGTATTACATACATTTGGTCCTTACCTTCATTTCTCTTCTTACAAAGTTGGAACTCTCTACCCAAGACAAAACACTTCTTTCCATGGGAACTTCTACCTTTATTTCCTTTAAATAGATGTTTCAGGTTAGTTCCTTTGCCAAAATTTAAATATTCTTCTTTCAAAATAAGGTCTACACTTTCAAGCTGGTGTCATCCTTTCTACTTCTTCCATGGCAGATAGACCCAGACTCTTTCCCATCAGAATAAACCCTGTCGCCCTTGACTCAGCCTGACTGAGATCCTCCTAGGGAGAGCAGAAATAAGCCAGCTCCCTTCCATTAAGCAGAGAACACGGGGCTTTTGCTATGGCTCTTGGGATTAAAAGTGACTCCTTTAGTTCCCAAGCCTTGCTTGTTTTGAGCGGCAGGTCTCTCGTGGCTAGTATATCGGGTAGGATGGATCAGATTATGCTTCAGTGAGAAGTAGCCCTCAATGCTTAGTGGCTTAGCATTCCTTCTCACCCCTGCGAGGTGTCTGGGGTCTGTACTCAGCCTGGTACCTTGGGAGCCAGGTAGATGGGAGCTCCGTGGGCCCAAAGGACAAACGTGAGATGAATGGACTTTTATGCATACGTTGCTTCTACTCACATTTCATTGACCAAACCCAACTGCTGCCACCATGCTTGACTTAAAAGTCGGTCAGAAATGTCCCTGCTTCTGTTTCTCTGGAATGTAGAAAGCTCAGAATGCCAAGTGGACTATGCCACTTGGACTCTGTGCATTTGGGGCAGTCATAGGAGCTTAGAGGTCAAGATGGGTGTGTTGTGTTAGAAAAGAAACAAAACAAAAACAATTGAAAGTACAGGGTTGGAATGGCTGGTACCGTGGCTCAAGCCTATAATTCTAGCTACTTGGGAGGTAGAAATTGGGGGATCATTGCCCAGGCCAGACATTTTTGCGATTGCATTTCAAGCAGTGGCTGGCACCGTGAGGCGCCTGTCCTGTCGGCTAATGGGGGAAGCACATGGCTGAGTGCAGTGGCATATGCCAGTCTCCCCTAGTTACTCAGGAAATACAAGGAGGAGAATTGAAGCCCAGACTGGCCAGACCATTCTTAGCACGTGGAGTTTTGCTAGGGGCTGTGGATGGGGCGACTGTGTTCATGAGTTCTCCTCAGACACTATTGCTCTGACAGTCTGGAGCGTCTTTCCCATTTGGATTTTAGTTGTGTTCATCTGCTGGGCTTTAGTGTCTCTGGGCCCCAAACACACTTTATAAGTGACTGGTTCTCTCTGGAAGGTGACTTTTGCTTCACAGCCCTCCTCCTGACTGGAAACCAAGCTGTCTGTGTAATAGTACCACTTACACAGTGAGTTCCCTAAGTACCCTGGGCAGGCAGGCATGGTGGCACTTGGAGCATGGGGGAGAGTAGGGCTCTGACATGGGACTTGCCTTTTATTGATTCCTTGAAGGAGGAAGTCAGGTGCAGTAATCATGGTGTCTGGATCTGACACCTTGACCTGCTCGCACGGACACATCTGGCACCTTGCCAAGAGATGACAGTTCTTCCCTCTTGTGCCCTCCTCTTGTAGACCACCAGCCAGACAGAATTGGAAAACTGGATCACCGCCATCCACTCTGCCTGTGCAGCCGCCGTGGCAAGACACCACCACAAAGAAGACACGCTCCGGCTCCTGAAGTCCGAAATCAAAAAGCTGGAGCAGAAGATCGACATGGATGAGAAAATGAAGAAAATGGGCGAAATGCAGCTGTCTTCAGTCACTGACTCAAAGAAGAAGAAAACTATATTAGATCAGGTACTTGTACTTTCATATGTACTCCCTGGCAAAGTCCTGAGGTCTTTCTGAATTTTAATGTTGCTTGGGAATCATGAAACATCATTGTTTATCTCCTTGGCAGACTGTCACCAAGGCTGTTGTATTCCTTTGTTGTGTGAATTCCAGTCCTAGGGCCTGGGCACTGTTTCCTGAGGTTTTGTGCTAAAGGCCTAGGCCTCTTCCATTTGAGCCATAGCTGTACTTTGGGTTTTGGTGGCTAACTGGAGATAAGAGTCTCACAGACTTAACTGCCCAAGCTGGCTTCAAATTGTGATCCTCAGATCTCAGCCTTCTGAGTAGCTAGGATTACAGATGTGAGCCATCAGCACCTGGCTGTATCCTTATTATAACCTTTTCCTTCACCCTTTGCTCACTGCGGATTATAGGAGCTAAAGGAAACAATGTGACACTGAAGGGTAGACAGACACAAATAGAGGAGCCTTCCAGCTCTTACCAGTGGTGGGATTCAGTTGTATGGGACTTGTGTAATTAGAGACTCTGACATTTCATCTTTCCTGTCTAATATTAGATTGACTTGGAGCTAAGGTATGCTGTGGTACTCACCTCTACTTCCTTGGTAAATTCAGCATTTTAAATTTAGGAAGGGAAAAGCATGTTTTTTAAAATGTATATAGCTGTCCCTTGCTATGGGAGATTGGTCCCAAGATCTGTCCTGGATACCAAAATCTGCCCTTATATAAAATGGCATAGTGTTTATGTAGAACGTACTTCCAAGATGTGCATACATTAAATCGTCACTGCCTTATTCATGATGCCTCATATAATGTAAATGTTACTTTGTTGATGGTTCTGCCATAATCTTTAGGGAATATTGACCATAGAACATTTGTACACATGTAGTATTTGTGACCAGTGGAGAGTTGAGTCTAAGGTTGCATGCCCTATTTGGTATGGAGGACTGACTGTCCAGAGCTGGTTAAAAGGAAATAGACCAATACTTAGGAGTGTATAACGTATTTCATGCTAAAAAAGGTAAGTTCAGTAAAATAAGCAGAGATTCTTTTGCATTGTATTCAGTTATTTTAAAGTCAATGATAAAGTTAGGTGCCAGTGGTTCATGCCTGTAATCCTAGCTACTTAGGAAGCTGAGATTTGGGGATTATGGTTCAAAGCCAGCCTAGGCAGGAAAATCTGTGTGAGACTCTTATCTACAGTTAACCACCAGAAAACTGGAAGTGGCACTGTGACTCAAAGTAGTACAGTGCTAGACTTGAGCCAAAGAGCTCAGGGTAAGTGCCCAGGCCCTGAGTTTAAGCCCCATGACAAAAAATAAAAATAAAATATATGTTCTAAGAAGCCTGAGGTAGTAGTATTTTACCAGTTAGGATTATAATTTGTACCTTTACAGCACAGACCTTTATAAGACTTAACAGAAGATAAGGTGAATGTTTGTTTTCCCTTTTTCTCACCTTTGCCTTTCCCGGTATGTTCCCTGCTATAGATCTTTGTTTGGGAGCAGAATCTTGAACAGTTCCAGATGGACCTATTTCGTTTCCGTTGTTATTTAGCCAGTCTCCAAGGTGGGGAGCTGCCAAACCCCAAAAGGCTACTGGCTTTTGCAAGCCGACCAACCAAAGTAGCCATGGGCCGTCTTGGGATCTTCTCTGTGTCATCTTTTCATGCCCTGGTGAGTAGAAGCTAATGAATTTTTGAAAAAAAATTCATCTTGATGCTTAATTGCTAACAGGACTTGTTGAGAGTCTGTGAAGTGTTTTTCTGGTTTACTGCTATGTGTGGCTTTCTGAATACCTTTCCTTCCAGTAGATAGAAATTTTCCTTTGAGGGGCTTGGAAGGTGGCTCAGTGGTAGAGCGCTTGCCTTGCATGCCTGAGGCCCTGGGTTCGATTCCTCAGCACCACATAAGCAAAAAGAAAAAAGCCGGAAGTGGTACTGTGGCTCAAGTGGTAGAGCGCTAGCCTTGAGCTGAAGAGCTGAGGGACAGCGCCCAGGCCCAGAGTTCAGACCCTCACGACCGGACTCCCCCCTCCCCCCCCCCCCCCCTCCAAAAAAAAAAAAAAAGAAATTTTCCTTTGAAGCTATTTGAATATTTACTATTGCTTGTGTTTCTTGGTGTAGCCTAACCTATTGTGCAAAAATTATGTGAAAGGCACTGTCTTTTTTTTTTTGGTTTTTTCCTTGTATGATGTTAGAGATAGACTCCACAGTCTTGGGCAATGCTAGGAAATGTGCCATCACTGAACCTCTCCCTCAGCTTCTGAAAGGTAGTGTCTTACTAGGTGTTTATAGCTCTTGTTATCTTTAGGCAGTGCTGGCTTTTGAATCCAAATATATGGTTTTAATTTTGACCTTATAGATATGGTGACTGGAGGGCTTTTTCTCATACACATAAGTATATAAATATGTTCCTCCTTCCTTTCCTCTCTCCAACCCTTCCCCCCCCTCCCGCCCCCCCCCCCCCCCATACGTTGAATGTACTTCTCAGGGATCTCCTTTTACTTTAACATTGTTTGATGATTGTAAGTACCTGCTTTTTTTTTTTTTTTTTTGTTTTCATCATTTATTTTTGTGTTCATTTTTTGTTGGTTCTGGGGCTTGAACTCAGGGCCTGGGCTGTGTCCTGTAGAGCTCTTTTGACTCAAGGCTGGCAGTCTACCATTCGAGCCATAGTACCACTTTCTGCATTTTTTCTGGTTCATTGGAGATCAGAATCTCAAAGACTTTCCTACCTGGGCTGGCTTTGAATTCTGGTCAGATTCCAGCCTCCTGAGTAGCTAGTATTATAGGCTATCAGCTACAGAGCCATCAGCACCTGGCTGTAGGTAGCTGTTGTATTCAAAGGTGAAGAACTGAACAATGCATGAGGCACAGATGTGTTAGTCAATGAAGGGAATTTCCATCTGACCTCCAGAGCACCAGATTGTATTTCTTATCTGTAATTTCATGTACTGACTAAACCATAAATCCCTTTATGTACCTCTGACTCCTTTCTGCTGAAAAAAAAAATCACTGCGAACAGCTGGTTCAAAGTTGACACCCACTTAAAATGTCCTGCACCTGAGCATGTTCACTATGGAATTAAATGCGAAGTCGTGGCTTTTAGAAACTACTTGGAAGACCTTAGTTGGGTTGTTCTTGTCTTGCCGTGTCAGCTGTATCCTTCATTGAATTCAGAGCTGTAATTCAGTCGGAGGCGTTTGTGTTCTTTATAAATAGATTAACATCATCGTTCAGATAATTAGGGGTAGATTTACATTTTTAAAGAAGTCTTAAACCAATTTCAGGAGTTATTAAAACTGGCACCCTGATTTGTTCTGCTAATTGCAGCTGTGCTCTTGGCCTGCCTTGCAATGCCACCTCTCTATGTAGTTTCTGTGTCTAGGTCTGTTTCTTTGAGGCCTGGATGGCAAGTTTTGTTGTTGTTTTTGGTCGGTCCTGGGGGCTGAACTCTGGGCCTGAGCGCTGTCCCTCAGCTCTTCAGCTCAAGGCTAGTGCCTTACCACTTGAGCCACAGCACCACTCCCAGCTTTTTTTCTGCTTATGTAGTACTGAGGAATCAAACCCAGGGCCTTATGTGTACAAGGCAAGCACTCTACCACTGAGCCAACTTCCAAGCCCAATGGCAAGTTTTAAACTTAAACAAATCTTTGTTCTGAATTTAAAAAAAGTTTTTTTTTTAAATCTAGCTTTTTGTCTGACTATCCCAATCAAGGGAATTTGTATTAATAAGAAAACTCAGAGACCCAGGTACTGGTCACCCATGCCTATAATTCTGGTTCTTCAGGAGGCTGAGATCTGAGGATTGCAGTTCAAAGCCAGCCAGGGCAGAAAAGCCTATGAGACCATATCACCAATTAACCAGCAAAAATCGGGAAGTATGGCTCAAGTGATAGAGCCCAGGTATTGAGGGAAAAAGCCAAGGGAAAGAGAACAAGGCTCTGAGTTGAAGTCCCTGTAAACCTCCCCTCCCCCCACAGCACACAGCGCAAGAGAGAGCATATATGAACTCAGAATATTAGTAAGCACCATCCATAGTAAAGTTCACAAGGCCTGCTTCTTTTACTGTGCCTTGATAGGATTTGGAGAAAATAATTTTACCTTTTTCCTAATCTTGTATCCTTTTTTCTTCTCTGCGATAGGCAAATAAGAGCTACTTTAATGTCCATAATTTATCTTCTGACCTTCTTATTTCCTCCATCACAGCATCTGTGATTTGAATATACTTTGCTTTTGGTGGGAGGTGATTAAAATCTGGCCAGCTGAGGATGAGGGTAGGCCTGATAACACAGGGATTTTGCAGAATAATATTTAATTCCTTATGTCCAATTCTCCTTTCCTTTGTTCTTTTTCTTGCTGGCTGCTTTTAGCAATGCAAATCTCAGTGTTTGTGTGTCCCTGCCAACTTATCTTTTTCAAGAGGGGTTTCATTTGAGACAGAACAAGTTAGGCAACTGTATTGGGTATCTGTTCCTATTTTCTGAGTTAGCCCCCGTGGAGCACCCTGGGCTGGGAATTTTACAGTATGATTTATTAGATTCGGACTTAATTCTTTTCCTTCTTCCCTTGTCATTTGACCTCAAAGGAACACCCCCCCCCCCCCCCCGCCACTGGAATTATTCTTCAATTTAGCCTTTGTCCAGAATTTTTTTCCCTCTTTTCAAGTGGGGGTGGTGGGAGGAGGAGGTGTGAGGGTAACGGGGCCAAAGGAGGGATTTGGGGCACAATGGAAGCCCCATTCACTAGGAGAGCATCAGTAATGTGGGATGATTTGCCATAATTAACTGAAGGGTCCCGGCTGTACTCTTTGAAAAAAGGTTATCATTGTTCTTGTTTGCACAGATGAACTGAATGATAGAGTAATCAGGTGCTGGCCACAATGGGAGCCATTGTGTGGGCAGATCATTGAGAAACCCTTGTGCTCTTGTCCAGCACTTCGCCTGCCAGAATTTTTTTTTCTACACCCCTTTGCTAATTTTGAGTCATTATTGTCCTGAATGGGGTGGTACTGGTGCAGTTTACAAGGTCCCAGCAGATGAGAATAGTTGCTATAGAAACCTTCAATACACTGTTTGTTAAACAGGCTAAACCAACTGGTCAGCTGTCAGAGTATTGTTGGGGTAGAGAGAAGGGTTATCTCTCCCATGTTTGATTCCCTGTACTACCAAGTTACTTTTATTTGTTATTACCATGTCATTTGCTTTTTAGTGTTTATTTATTTATTTATTAAACCAACAAAACATCTATCAGGCACTGAATTTTTTTTTCTCCCTGATTCTGCCGTTTGAACTCTGGGCCTGTGCCCTGTCCCTGAGCTTCTTTAGCTCAAGGCTAGCTCTCTACCACTGCGCTGCAGTGCCACTTGCAGTTTGTTGTGAGTAGTTTATTGGAGACAGAAGAGTCTCATGGATTTTCTTGTGCAGGCTAGCTCCGAAACTTGATCCTCAGATTTCAGCCTCCTGAGTAGCTAGGATTACTGGTGTGAGCCACTGGCGCTGAGCACTGAACTCCTCTTGATGAGGGTTATAACAGAGAACAACATAGATCCTGTCCTGCTCATGTGCGAAAGATGGAAAAACTAATAAGCAATGAAGTCAGCTCAGTAAGGGCAAGTAGCGGTGTGTGCTATGGAGCAGTGTTACATGTATTTACTTATATACAGTCAGCCCCAGGATCTGAAGAGCCTTGATTCGAGGGGTCCCTTGAATACCTACATCTGAGGATGATATAAGGTAGTATTTGATGGAATATTTACAGATGAACTGTGCATATCTCCCCATATGCTTTAAAACCTTAGACTACTTCTAACACCTTGTATAGAATAAGCAGATATTATATAGCATTGCTTGGGGAAAAATACCTGTACATGTTCAGTACAGATAGTACTTATTTTTGTGTGTATGAGTGTGTATATGTGAATACTGGGGCTTGAACCCAAGGTTTCACATTATCCTTCAGCTTTTTTTGCTTAAGGCTGTGGCTCTACCCATTGAGCCTTTTGCTGGTTAGCTAGAGAGAAGAATTTTGGATTTGTTGGGCTGAACTGGCTTTGAATCATGATCCTCAGATCTCAGTCTCCTAAGTAGTTAGGATTATAGGCCGGATCCACCAGCATAGCCAGGTTAAAAAGTCTTTTTCTGGATATTTCAGTTTATAATTAGTTATAGAAGGTTGACTTACATGGCTACCTGTATGTTTATGTGTAAGAATCTCTGAGTTACTTATTTGTAAATCTGAGTTACTTATTTGTAAACTCACATATAAACATGAGAGTGTACAGACATTTCTTTCTCTGGCATTTTCCATTTTAGCAATGTTTACAATAAATAGTCACGTGAACATATGTGTTGTCACTATGTTCTAATTTAATCCATTTACAACCATTGTTTACCTTTCACTTAGAAAGTGCTGTAAATAGACAACAGAAAACTTGGGAATATTTTTGGGTTACCTTTGGTTTTGTGATTTGGTTTTTCCTTTTCCCAAACACTTCAAGAATAATTGTAAATTAAGATCTTTCTCATAAAAAAAAAACAACTCTCACAGTTATCTTGGCTGTCACTTTCTTTTCTTTTTAGTGCCCTAGTCTGAGTTTGTTATTTGTTAAATGAGAGAAAAATGCAAGATCTCTCAGCTCCCTCATCTTCCTATTTTCATCTGGGACCAAAACCCTTCTCCCTAAGACCCTGGCAGGGAAGTTGTTTTGATTGCTTTCCGTGGGGGTCCTTGCCTGGGCCAGTTGACTCCTGGAGCTTTCTCAGTGTTTATCCTATCAATATTGCAGACCAAGGGAGGCTGCCATGTAGCTAATGTGCCCTGCCAAGGTGGCCCCTTTTGTTACCTAATACTGTCTCACCCTTAGGCTGCTGCCAGTTGGCATCTGGGATGTTGGGAGTTGCCCGTGTGGGAATCTTATGACAAGTAGGTTCCAAGATATTCTCCTCCAGCAACCTAGAGCAAGGAGGGGAGTTTCATTTCAAGTCAGACTTGCTAGTCCTCCTGCCACTCCCTTCTTTGAGAGGGAGCCTGTGGGTGGCCCACAGATGCCTCCTGGAAGAAGTTTCCCCCAGTTCCTGGGACTTTGTTTATAACCTGAAGGTTCTGTCTAAGATACCACTTGAGAATGATCACAGTCACAGCTTTGGATTTGGGATGGTCTCTCCTGAATGTGCTTCTGGACCTTTATAAATATCTCAACAGAATTTAGCTTAAAAAAAAATCCATGTTTTAGCTGAACTGTGATAGCTCATGCCTGTAATCCTAGCTGCTCAGGAGATGGAGATCTGAGGATCATGGTTTGAAGCCACCTTAAGTAGGAAAGTCTGTGAGACTCTTATCTCCAATTAACCAGCAAAAAGCCTGACATGGAGCTATGGCTCAAGTGGTAAAGTGCTAGCCTTGAACAAAAAAGCACTCACACACACACACAAATAAACAAAACAAAATGAAATACATTCATAGACACATACATGCATACATGCATACGTACATACATACATGTTTTAAGACAGGCACTTGTGGCTCACATTTATAATTCTAGCTACCCAGAACTCTGAGTTCTGAAGATCCCAGTTCCAAGCCAGCCCATGGAGGAAAGTTTGTAAGTCTTTTATCTCCATTTAACCAGCAAAAAGGCAGAAGCAGAAGTATAGCTCAAGTGGTAGAGCATCAGCTTTGAATGAAAAATATCCAAGCAAAAGTGCAAGGCCCTGAGATCAAACTGCAGTATTGGCACACATGTGCACTTACACACACACACACACACACACACACACACACACACACACACACACACACAGAGTCTCTAAGTTTTATATCTATTTACCTAAATAATAGATTATGTGAGTTATGATAAAGTCTTCACCCTTTGCAGGGATATAGGACTCTCTTGTTCTGCTGACCTTGGAAAGACTTTTGCCTGACACCCACCCGAGTCTATCCTGGTGACTAGGAATGTGGAATGTGAAGGATAATAGAGAACCTGTCCTCTGGAGGATAGTGTTTAGCCACCACAAGTAGTGTTTCTACTTACGTCCTATTAATCAGAGTCTAGTCACAAGCCCAACCCCACTACAAGAAAAACAAGCCCAGCTCTGTGCTCAGCTATATTTGGGGCTTTCTGACTGAGGGAGAGGAGACAGTAGGTTCTGGTGTGGGGGGGGGGGGGAGACAAATTACTTGCCTAATTATGAAAATAATTTTTCATATTCTAAAAGGTTGGAGAGATCCTGATGGAATTGATAAGGGAGATTGGGGTTTAATAAGGAATTGCAGTAGTCCAAATACACCATTTTCTCACTGTTTCTTTGCTGCCCTTCAGCCTGTTTTTCATGAAAATGCAGACATGAAAGTGGAAGTGTGGCTTAAGTGGTAGAGCACCAGCTGTGAGCAGAAAAATCGAAGCCAGAGGGTGAGCCCTGAGTGCCAGCCCCAGTACAAAACAACAACAACAAAGAAAAAGAAAAAAGGAGACATATTGTGTAGCATTTAGAGAGAATCTCAAGAAAGCGGGGCTCACAGACCTTGACACTGTAGTTCGATCTTATATAACTGCAAGGCCAGCTAATTCCTGCAAGAATGAAGAACATATGTATTTTATCACTATTTTATTATGTGTGCTGTGGATTTCTTATAGTTATGGAATCTGTCAACCTTTCATTATCATTTTGAATCTACAAAGAAGCCAAAAGGCCCAAGTATGTGTGAGTCACAGGTCCAGTGCTTTGGACATTGGGATCAGTGGCTGGTAGGACAGGATGGTTTGAGGAAGAATGTGAGGGAGTGGGGGCCTCAGGACTCACTTGGCTGTTCTAACAGATTCCTGCCATGGCTGCTTGTCTTGTTATTATCAGGTGGCTGCACGCACAGGTGAAACTGGAGTGAGGAGACGTACTCAGGCCATGTCCAGATCCGCAAGCAAACGAAGGAGCAGGTTTTCTTCTCTTTGGGGTCTGGACACCACTTCCAAAAAGAAACAGGGACGCCCAAGCATCAATCAGGTAGGTTGTGAAGTGGGAAAGGAAACCACCTGAAGATTGTTTTGTGATTGGCCCATGGTTGATCTGTGACTGGTCTGTCTCCATTGGGCATGTATTTGTGTTGTTTTATTGACAGAGTGATATTTAAAATCAACTAGTTGACTCAGAAGAAATTACTTGTGCGAGACACTTCTAATAAAACCTAGATTCCCATAGTATAGAGCTCTGCAATTAGTCTTATTGCCCAGCTCATCTCTACTCGTATCCTTTCAAGCCCTGGTTAATTATAGACCCATAGAACATGCACAGTTCATCCTACATCCTCAGAAAAGAGGAGGGCTGGATGGCAAAGAGAAGAGGACATTAGAGTCTTCTTCAGCTGCCTCTGGGGCTGGATCCAAGGCAGGCTCCCAGGAAATCTGGATAGTTTCTTTGCCCTTGACTTTCTCAGATTGACATTAAATAGGTAGCTCCCCTGCCTGTGGGAATGCAGAACTGGGGACCTGAAAGTGTGCACTCAGTGCCACGCCCCTGCCTGCTCAGAGACAGCACTGGCAGGGGTCTTGGTACTCATGAACAGCACAACCTGTATCCGTGCATCATGGGCCACTGGTGCCCTGCTGATTTCACCTTCCCCGTTGCCTTTGCTTCCTTCCTAAGGCCACTGTCCTGTTGGAATTGCTTCACGTTTCATCATTGCTGTCTATCTTTGTCCTCAGACTCTGACCTACAGGGACTAAAGGATAGATTTGTTTTCTTTTTGCAAAGAGAATGTCCAGTTCATGGGCTGCAGTGGCTGGACAGCCAGACACTGAGCATTTTGGAGGTCGTGACTAGGATGGCCCGTGTGACAGTCCCTATGTCCCTGTGCGATGTGACGTCCACATTCACTGGCTTGCTGCCTCAAAGACTCCTCCCTGCTTGCTCAGCAAATCCCAGCTATTGGTGTCCTAAAACAAAGTTCACGCATTTTACTTTGTTCTCTTGTGTTCTGTTTTATTTTTGTGTGTGCCTGAACTCAAGGTCTGGGTTGCTGTCCCTGAGCTTTTTGGCTCATGGCTACTGGAACTCTATCGCTTGAACCACAGTTCACGTCTGGCATTTTGGTGATTAATTGGAGATGAGTGTCTCACAGACTTTTCTGCCTGATCTGGCTTCAAACTGCAATCCTCGGATATCAACCTCCTGAGTAGCTAGGGCTATAGGCATGAGTCACTAGTTCGTGTGTGTGTGTGTGTGTGTGTGTGTGTGTGTGTGTGTGTGTGTGTGTGTGTGTGTGTATTTTGTACTGAGGATTGAATTCTGGACCTGCCAGACAAATGCTGTTACTTATTCTATCCATAAGAAATAAACCTTTAAAGAGATTCATTCTGGACATCAGTATCCTAAAGTTTCTTAGCTGACTCACATCCTCCATTTTTCCATCTTGATGGAGTCTGCAGGAGAACAAATGGGCAAATGATCAGAGCACGTGAGACTGAACAGTTCTACTGTTCTGTGGTCTTTGAGGACAGAACACAGAGGGTTTTTTGGTTGTTGTGGTTGTTATTTTTTGTTTTTGGCTGTCTTGCTCTTATGTAAATCTGAAGAAGCAGCTGTTTGGAGAAAGGCCCTCACAGAAGAGACTCAATATTTTATTAAATTTCTGGAGGCCATTAACACTCAGCATGTCACCCTGCTTTGGGGATGTGGTGGTGTCATTTTCTATGTATCTCTCACAACAGATGCCTCAAAGCACCACTATAAGTCTAAGTAAAGACCTTGAAGATTTGTACTATCAAAACACTTATTTCATATGGTACCAGGTTCTGTTTTAGCCTTTTGCTTCTGAAATTTATGACTGAATTTAAGAGAATTTTTCATAAATCAAAGGACAATATAGTCTTTTATACATAATTTTTTCTTAAAGTAGGAATTTTCAAAATCTTCTTGCTTAGCAGCCAACATTCCAATAGAAATTTACTCATTAATTCAGTCTTCACTAACTCAGTAATTAATTCAGGACAATGTATGCCACTTGTTTTCTTGTACTTGATTTGTACTCATTGCAAAGCTTTTTCTTAACTATGTACATTATCCTAATAGTGTATGATTATTTTATAACCAGCACATAATATTCCCCATGCCCATGTGTTTGGGTATTGGCTGCCTAGTGTTATGATTTTCATGTGATCATTAAGTTAGTCAGATTCACTAGATTTCAAAAAATAAGTATTTTTCTCATTTATAATTCGAAGAAGCTTCTCTGGCATGGTATGTTTTTAAAAAATCATCTAATGCCTACCTTTTAAAAAGAGTGATAAAAAATAAAGTGAATATTATTTCTAAATACCTGATGAGATATGTAAGGCATAAATTCTCATCTAAGTGAATCTAGTTAGTGCTTTTGTAAGTTTATTTTCCTTGAATTAATATAGAAACTATCCAGATCAAAAAATTAAAGGCATGAGAAGTTAATCTGCATACAAGATGTGATTTTCACAGTATGCTACCATAAATTCTACACCCCACGTTGGGATTTGATGTAGGAGTATCTGAAAACTATTATAATGTATTCTAATAGTCTTGTCCATTTCTATCCTTCCCATGGTTAATTTGCATCATTGCTCAAATTTCTTTTTTTAAGACGCTACTTTTGTATATGCAGGTGTTTGGAGAGGGAACTGACGCTGTAAAGAAATCTTTGGAGGGAATATTTGATGACATTGTTCCAGATGGCAAGGTAAAAATAAACACGTGTTCCTTTTCTAGAAGTGCCACAAATGCATCAGCACATGCACAATGCTATGGTTTCTTGGAATACTAAAATTAAGCCAACTTAATATGAAAAACTGTGAAATTATTAGCTTTTTTTTAAAAAAAGTTGTATAACAGGTCAGTGTGAGCTGGAGAAATCATTTTATGTTTAAAACCTGATGATAATAAGAACATTCTCCTGCTGACATAACATTTTATGCGTATCATTTGATGTGTTAAATTTCCTATGAGAATATGAGACAATTTGAGTGGTGAGTTAGCGGTTTTATGTCACTGCTAATTCCTTTTTATGTACAACTTCAGTTCCCAAGAGGTGAGTTTTGACTGCCCAAGTTCCCCGCCCACACATGCCATTTTGCTCCTACTAAATTCCCAAGAAATGTTCTGATACTGTGTTCTTCAAAAAAGAAAATGCATTTGCTTCCCATGTCAAGTATTCAATTAACGATTCACAGACTTAGTTCAATCTTACACTTGAATTGAGTAGAGGCTTTCAAACTGCTTTGATTGAAAGCCCAGAAAGATAATGTGATATTTTTCTCTCCCTTCCCTCTATTGACAATTTTTTCACCCTCTAAATCAATGGACATCCCTAGTTTCCAAGTCCAAAGTGCCTTTTTGTTTGGAGGTTCTGATGTTGATAACATCTCTGGCTCTCCAGACTCAGGATCAATATGACAGAATTTAGCTCTTGGTTGCCATGCAACCAAACAGTGTCAACCAGCAGTGACTGAGCTCCATGTTCTAGAAAGATCTGAGTCTCAAACCACAGTACATGAGGATCTGGTTCTAGGAGGGAAAGGGGAAAAAGTGGCCATCAGAAGGCCATGTGCAGACAATGCCTGATGATGTCATCCTGGCTACAAAGACAGTTGTCCTTGGAACTACCCCACCATTATACTCACTTTCTTTCTATCTGTGACAAGATTTGATGAAATTATATTGCTATCAAAGACAGTTTTGGGTATTTATTTAGTCAGTTCTAAAGGAGGCCAGTTCATCTTCCATACTATTTGAATGATGGACTAGCCTCTCCCAAACACAGAAGGTGACAATTTAGTTTTTTGCCATTATGTATAAGTTTTATTAGTTTTTTTTTCTTTTTTTTCCCAGACATTTTGTCTGTCTGTCTGTCTGTCTAACTTTCTATCTAAATCTCACTTCCTGGCTAGAAAGCCTTGTTCTCAAAGAGCAGTTTCCATGTCAAACTGAAGTGCTGTTGGGCCCTTCATTTACACAGCATGTAAGAACATTTGGAAGATTCCATTCACAGTTAATGGCATGTGGGCAAGTTGATTGCTGTTTGGCAATTGTTTCCCTGGAGTCCTACTTACCTGTGAAAGCCATAGCATTCAAAGGCATGGCTGAAATGATGATCTGCAGTTGGGTTTAGCTTAGTGGTCTTCTGTTGTTGTTGTTGTTGGTCGTGGGGCTTGAACTCTGGGCCTGGGCACTGTCCCTGCACTCTTCAGCTTAAGGCCAGCGCTCTACTGCTTGAGCCACAGCTCCACTTCCAGTTTTCTAGTGGTTTCTTGGAGATAAGAGTCTCACAGACTTTCCTGCCCGGGCTGGCTTTGAACCGTGATCCTCAGATCTCAGCCTTCTGAGTATCGAGAATTACAGGCGTGAGCTACCGGCGCCTGGCTATCTTAGTGGAAGTTGTTTCATATGGAAGTTGTTGTGTTACTTCTGAACCTTTGTTTAGAAACTTTTTTCTTCTTGTAATGTGCTGCTTGTAATTAGCTCTGTCCTTGGTAATCTATAATTATATAATTTCCAATCCATGGTTTGGTTATATGCCAACAGTGCAGTCATATTAGTTGGAACATAGTGAACATCAATACAGTGTTTACATTGCCAGTATCTAAGAGAATTACTTTCTGGTTTATATGACTGGGCTCCTCATTTTTCCTCTATTTGTGGAGCATTTTCTTCAGCTGCTCAGCTTGCTTCTACATTTGCAAGCTTTCTATTATCCCTCATTTTTGGATGGAGTAATTTCAATGACCCCAGGAGGCTGGCCAGGAGGCTCATCCTCAATTCCTGTGAACTTTATCTGGGAAATGGAGCTTTCCCTCTACCAGAGTTATGCTTAGAGGCCCAAGGAGAGCCCCAAAATGATGATGCTGTCTGTCAATAGGTTGTGTTAGAACAGTATCTTTATGAGCAATATTTCCATGGGATCTCATTGTTGCTTTGAAGTATAGATGTCATACAGGAGATATTCGCTGATGGAATTCTCTGCTCAAAACTTAAAATGGGTTTGTAGATGAAATAATAGCATAACACTGAGCCAAATGGTCATCTGTGTGTGTGTTTTTTTTGTCCTCTTCCATGTTTTGGTACTACTCATTCATGCCTTTCCTACCAATGGATTCTGTGGGCTACATGGGAAGCCTACCCATAGCTGAAGTCAGAAATCTGCCTCCCCCGCACTGTGACCATCCTCCACCTTTCTCAATAGCTTCTCTTTGTCTCCAAGGGTTTCCTAACCCCCATTGCTGCCCCTGCTTCTGCCCTGGCCATTTTCCTAGGAATAGAGAATACCTGTGTGCAGAGGTTATGACAGAGGGACTGTTTCTGCTTGGCTAACTTTACTTCTTATTCCAGAGGGAGAAAGAAGTGGTCTTACCTAGCGTCCACCAGCACAATCCTGACTGCGACATTTGGGTCCATGAGTATTTCACTCCATCTTGGTTCTGTCTGCCCAATAATCAGCCAGCCCTGACTGTTGTCCGGCCAGGAGATACTGCACGGGACACCCTGGAGCTTATTTGCAAGGTACCAAGCTACTTTAGATGGTTTCCTTGAGAAACAGCTATATGAGATAAAGAATTCATGGAAGTGCACAAGAAAACTCAGTTGTAAGGGGAAAAAAAGTGTTTAAAATGTCTCCAGGGCAGTGTTGTATTCCTTTGTGACAATGTACATAATAATATAAGTAGTACTTTTGGGGGAAGGGAGAAACTCTTCTACATAGCTAATTGGTGTTTATATTTATGGTAGGTTGAGATAGATTTGTAGCTAGCATATTACATTCAGACAGCTTAGCAAATCTACAGGCAAAAATACCATATTACTGTGCTGAGGACTTTAATACAATCTAAACATAACCACAACAAACCTTTTAACATTATCCTTCCATTTCTTTCTATACATATATTCTTATATATATTTAATGTCATCATAGTATGAGTAGTATTTTTCACCTTGTTCTTTAGTTAGTAATTGATATATAACTGCCATCTTTAAAGTAGGGGAAAACTGAGATGAGTGTAAGGTTGATTTCCATGATGGGAGAGTTCTCTTTGAGAACACAGAATTGGTCAGTGTTTCAAATTGAAAAATAATGAAATTCATTTCCTCTAGCAGAGCTTTTACTTAAACTACAGGAATGTCAAAGTGAGCCTAGTTCTGTCCCCTCCCCTCCATCCCATTGCTGTCATATCAGTGTCCTGGCATGAGAGCAGGAAAAGAGGAAAGAAAGGAGCTTTTTCTTGCATGCTTTTGCGTATATAGTGGGATTAATGGTCTTAGTAGCCCATCATGTCTGAGACCAAGCTGTTAACTTTTCCATTTTACAGATGGAGCAAGTGAGTCTTCAAGAGCCTTAGTTCTTTATCTAGGCTCACGTACTAGTCATTGCAAAGGGGAGACTGAGCCCAAACCTGGGTGTACCCCAGTGTGATAGATAGACTGTCACAAGAACTATCAGCTCCACTTCTCCATTGCTTTTAAAAAAATGTTTTGTAGCTAATTGGTGCATTTCTGCCCAGGCTGACTTTGAACCATGATCCTCAGATTTCAGCCTCTTGAGTAGTTAAATTTGCAGGTGTGAGGCACCAGTGCCGGGCCATAAATGGATATTTATAGTTCTACAATCAATAATAATTCCTATGACTTTGAAGAAAACAAATCAATAGATCCTTTTTAAGGGAAAGAGTAGAGTTTTTCATACAACTGAGGAATAGAAGAGTCCAGATCAAACATGACTCCCAAATAATCGTATGCAGAGATAAAGCAGAACTGCCACTTGTTTTAAGGCAAAATCTAAAGTCAGCCCCCACAGAGATGTTAAAAATAAAAGGTATCACCTTACATACTTGGATTCCTTTATGTGTGTGAGTTCTTGCTTTGGAAGATAATGACATCTCTGTTCATAATTTTTCATTTTAATTACTTTACAAAATAGGCCTGGTTAGGATTTCTGCGTTCTTTTATTTATAGATGAGCATAGTTCTTTAGAGAACCATTAATGTTCTCTTGAGCTGTGGGAGTTTACTCTCCGAGCAACAGCTGAAGGTACTAGAAGTAGGACTCTGGTCTTTTTTCTTTTTCTTTCTTTTTAAATGTTGCCTAGGATCAAATCAGGAAGTTGTTTCTTAGGAACTCTGGGGCTTAATAGTGTCCTATGCCCATCGGCTTAGGACTCAACAGATGAAGCTACAGTTTTCTGGTAATCACATCCATTGGTGGAAAGTGATCAGTGGGTGGAGCCATAAATGGTCGACCCAGTTTTTAAGTACTTTTTCAACTTTTAGCTTTATTGAGATGAACTGAATGAAGGACAGTTACTGTCATGGCCATTTTGTGATCATCTTTAAATAATGCCGAAGACCTCTTCCTTGGGAATTTTTTTTTGTCTCTGAAAGAGACCATCTTGATGAATATTCCCTGGCTCCTCATTTCTTTTTTTGCCAAAGCCTAGAAATAAAATAACAAAGACAGCACAGTGTGGAATGAGCATACATCTCAGGAGTTTAAAAACAGAAACCTTCGACGATACACTTTAAGAAATTGATGGTCTCGGAAGAGCATTATGTAGGATAAATTATATAGTGTGCTCAGAGCCAGGTGCTTCTTCTTTGGAAAACACTTTGTTGTAATTAGTGGAGCCAATTTTATTCTTTAGAGCAAAAGAGATAATGGAGGAGATAGTGCTACATGTTATTAATGACCTAAGAGAATGGTGAGTGGGTTTTTTGTTTTTCAGTTTAATTTTGTGTTGTGGTTGGAGGAGGGATTGAAAATAAAGATGTAAGAATGCATGCCATCGATGTCATTGTTGCTGTCTTCAGCGTTGGTGGCAGATGCTTCTCATATTTAATAATCAATCTCTTTCTCCTGTCTCTTGCATTCAGCTCATTCTCTTTCCTTTTCTCTCTGATCCTCATCATTTCACATCCGTTTACCATCTGCCATCTGATCACCAGTCAAGTTCTGGTATAGTACCTGTTTCAACATCTGTGTTTCATGTTATAGCTGTTACTACAATGATTGTTGCTAGGGACAGCAATTAAGCACGTTGGCCTATAGGTTTTGGATATATTCACGTTGTTGCAATTCTAAAATATTGCAAAAGTAATGCATGTGTATTCAGAATGTGCACATGTGGTCTTGGTGTTTCAGGTTTATTTCATGCTTTTGCTAAAGTTAATGTAAGGCCTTTAGTAGCCAAATAACTGGCGTTTAAAAAAACAAAAGGTCACTTGGGAAGCCAGAGGCAATATCTTTGGAAATTCTGCATAGCACCTCATGTATTTGTGTGTATACGTGTGTGTGTGTGGTGTGTGTGTGCATGCATTTCTCTACTCAGCAATTATGTGTTTGGATGATTCCCAGAGAGGCTTCATCAAAATTAAGAGAAAAGGAAGAACACAACATAGATTAGAAGATCTAGGACAATACACTTTTATCTATTGCATTTTCATCTATGACTTAAACTATGCTTGTGAAAGATTTACATTGGTATTTTGCTACTCTCCTCTTTGAAACAATTGTAAGATACTGATTTTTAAAAAAGAAGGCCAAAGAAACTACACAGTGCTCTAGGATAATATTTTATGGTATCCTTTGCAGCTGCCTTGTTTCACAGTGAGTCTGATGCTCTCTGAGTTGCTTGAATAAATGTACATTGGGAAGCAAATCATACAATTCGGATATTTTCGTAACTGAATTCTTCTTCTGAAGGAAAATTTCTCTTGAACATTTTTCAAGTCTAAAGGAGGTCACATATTTATTACAATCACTATCCTAAATTACTCCTTAGCAT
This sequence comes from Dipodomys spectabilis, assembly GCF_019054845.1. Taxonomy (NCBI): domain Eukaryota; kingdom Metazoa; phylum Chordata; class Mammalia; order Rodentia; family Heteromyidae; genus Dipodomys; species Dipodomys spectabilis. The sequence goes on along the minus strand of NW_024870784.1, from coordinate 78,261 downwards.
TTGGAATTCCTTTTGTTCAAAGATGCACACACACACACACACACACACACACACACACACACACACACACACACACACATTTTTTACTCTATAGCCCAGAATGGCCTTACAACATAGTTCTGCCGTAGCCTTCTGTGTACTGAGATAATGTGTGAACTACCACCCTCGGCCTCATTATAATTTTATGTTTATGGCATAAGATTAGTTTGAAAATTTTAAATTATTAAGACTCATCCCTACCCTATACTACACATTCCTGAAGAGTTTTATCTTTGTGTGTGTATATGGGTATATGCGTGCGTGTGTGTGTGTATGCGCACGCTTTGGTCCTGAGGTTTGAACTCAAAGCCTGGATACTATACGTGAGCTTCTTTTGTTCAAGATTAGCATTCCACCACTTGAGCCACATTTCTACTTCCATGTTTCAGTCATATTGGAAATAAGTCTCACAGACTTTCCTGCTTGGGCTGGCTTCTGTCCTCGCATATTAGCCCCCAGAGTAACTAGATTACAGATGTGAGCCACCAATGACTGGCTATATTTAGTTTTCATTGGTGTCTACATTCTCAGTGCTTTACATGGTATATGGCATGCTTAAGTTTATACAAATGCATTTATATACTTTATTATATGTATGTATGTATGCATGTGTATGGTGGTATATAAAACCGGTTAAAATGGATCTTACTCATTTTTAAAATAATTCTTAGGATGATTAAAAGAAATTTGAAAAATACAATGGAATGTATATGTCAAGAATCATCCTAACACTGTTATTATTATATTTATCATTCTTTTGTTCTCTGCCCTGCATTAGACAGTTGAGGTGAGCCCCCTCTCCCCTCTCCTAACCACGCTTTCTTCTTCCTTTTGCAAATGTAGAAATGTCAGCAGCAGGGTAGTGTTTTAGGGATGAGAGCCACCTGCAGCCCTGAGTACCTGACACTCTCTCACACACACATACACACACACACACACACACACACACACACACACACACACACACAGGATTTCAGGTATCAGAGTCTCGTTAGTGAATTCACTACTTGGATCTGATTTGCAGACGGTGGATGGGCTTCACAGTAGTCTCATTTGGAGTGTCCATAAAGATTTCCAAGCTGCTTTATTCCTGTTATTAAGACCCCGTGAAATTCCATTTCTTTTTCCTTTCTGCCTCAGTAGGGAACAGATGGCAAACCTAAAAGTTTTGCTTCTAATGAAAGGTTTTGGTGAGGACCCTGGGAGGTAGGAGGCATTGTACCCCTCTCTCAAGCTTTTCTGGCTCATCACATCACCCTAAATATTACTATTTTCTCATTGTCTTGGTGCTTCTTTGACAAACAGGAGGCATCACTCTTAAGAACTTCTCTGTTCTACATTTCACCAATCCAGCCTTATTATCTTTGACATCAACAGTCCTGGGCCTGTCAGACAATAACATCCGGCCTTCCATACAGACAGCCAATGGAAGCAAAGCCAGGTGTCCAGAACGTGTTAAGTGAATAGCGTCTGTGTTCTGCACAGCGGCTGCAGACTATCATGTTACTTGGGAATAGGATACACGTCGGGGGTCCCCAGGAATCACTGACAGAAACTTGAAAATCATTCTGCCAAGGTTTTTAAAGGGAACGGATTGTTTTTACTTTCCAGAGTGAGCTCTTGCTATAATGCAGGATGTCTTTCCTGAGTATGTACATTTAAAAAATGAAATGACCACTTCTCTAGCACCCATTGTTTGCATACCCTTCTGCCCATAACACACGTAACTTCTGATGAGTGAACTATCTTATTCATGTTGATACTCTCACACAGTGTCTGGCACGTCTAAAAGTTCAAATGGATTTATATCCTTCCTGTACATTTATAGAAGTATAGATTACTTGGGAAGGAAAAAAAAAACTACTTAAAAATTAATTTCTTTGCCAGGTGCTGGTGGCTCATAGCCTATAAACCTAGCTACTGAGGAGGTTAAGATAAAGTTCAAAGCCAGCCTGGACAGGAAAGTTTGTGAGACTCTTTATTTTTAATTAATCACCAAAAAGCCAGCAGTGGAGCTGTGCTTCAAGTGGTAGAGTGCTAGCCTTGAGCAAAAATGCTCAGGGACAGTGCCCAGGCCCTGAGTTCAAGCCCCAGGACAGACAGATGGACAGACAGACAGACACACACACACACACACACACACACACACACACACACACACACACATACAAACATACATTTGTATATATAGAAATAATTTTCATTATTAGAGCTTTGAATATGAAGGGATTATGTATTTACTTCACCGAAAAATTTCAAGTTTATATGAGAGAAGCGGAATAAATTCTCATTATCCATTGCCTAGGATCTGTAATTATCAAACTGAGTTCTATTAATTTATTCACGCAAGCCACGCCTCCCCCCAAGTTGAGATAATTTTGGGAGCAAAATAATCTATTTTTTTCTATCAGCATTTTAGATTATAATTTTTCAACGATAAGGACATTTTAAAAATTACTCAATCTTAACAGTTTTCTTTCTAACCATACATTTTTATGTTGTCATGTAACTTTCAAACAGCTTTCCTTACTTTTTCCCTTTGACTTTCTTGATAGTACATTGAGAATTATTTATAAAACCATATTATCACGATTCTGTTATTATCAAAACAAATTCAAAGATGCTTTTTTAGCTAGACGCATCCTAGGCCAGTGGAAATAGCTGTCATAGAATTGTTTTTCTTGGGCATGTCATTCAGTGTGTTTCCAAAGTTGCACTCATACTTGTCACCTGTCACCTACCTTTGGAGGGAATCTCTGGAATATATGAATAAGATTGAAATCCAAACACTGTCTCACACTGACTCCTTGCAAATGAATTGTTAACAGCTAGTCCCAAGTCTGCAGAGCTGACAAAATAACCGCCTGGGCACAGTAAATACTTTCCTTCGTTTCCTCCCACTATTTTTTAAGGATCTGTGTAGGTATATGCAGGGGTTCTTTCTTGCCATAGTTTTTGTTGAAAACCCAGTGTTAAAATACACCACAAGCATCAGTAGCTCACGGCTGTATTCCCAGATTCCAGGAAGCTGAAAACCACAGTCTAAGGATTGTGGTTCAAAGCCACCCCAGGCAGGAAAGTCCATGAGACTCTTATCTTAAATTAACTACTAAAAAGCCAGAAATGGCACTGTGGCTCAAGTGGTAGAGCACTGGCCTTGGACACAAAAGCTCAAAGACAGTGCCGAGCCCCTGAGTTCAAGCCCCAGGACTGGCACCAAAACCAAACAAACAGACAAAAAAACCCACCCAAAATGCACAAAAAACTAACAGACCAAATGAGGGGAAGGGGAAGCTGTAACTCAGTTATTCCCATGGAAATGTATGATATCCTGGAATTTCATGAATGAGTTCTGTGTCTGAGTTTAGAATATGAATGTTTTGAGACGTATAGAAACTGCACACCCCTGTCCCTTGAACAGATGTCTTGTTCTTGGGAAAACATAGTAACATGGCTGAGATGTAATCACTCCTATTTCTTACTGAACAGACATTTTTTTTCTTTTTTTTTTCTCCCAGACACATCAACTGGATCATTCTGCTCATTACCTGCGTCTGAAGTTTTTAATAGCTAACAAAATGCAGTTCTATGTTCCGCATCCCGAGGAGGACATTTATGAACTGGTAATGCTGATGACTGTTGTCCAAGTATATTCTGTGGGAGATTATTTTCAAATTATGTGTGTACTTGTATTAATTGCGGTCGGTGGGGTGGAACAATTTCTCAAATAAATGAGCTGCATTCAGAGCTCTGAAGCTGGAGGAAATGACCTTACCTATCCGAGAACTTCCAGAATGGAGATGGCACCTTCATGCATGCAAGAGTAGCTGGGTACTACTTTAAAACATGGAAACCCAGAGCTAGAGCTCAGATAGGGTTTTATTCATTCTTCCCAGCTTCATTGTAGCCTTTTGTTTTAAATTGTTGACTATTCATTCCACAGTGAAGCACTACCTCAGGTTTTGTGTGACTTTTATATCCACATTGAAACTGGTGGGTCGAATCTGGTGGATGAACAGAAAGCTGCATCTCTTCACATGGCCCAACCTGTTAGCATTGTACTGATGTCAGTGCTCGCGGATGTCAGCTCTGGGGGTTCTGGGTTTCAACAGTCTTACTATACTTCGGTTTTGAACCCAACCTGGCTTTTGATGTTGGTCTTACTGCTTATCTATCATGTGAAATTGGTCAGATAGTGAGTGCTTAATTTCAAGGATTTTAAAAGATTAGAGCAAAGTACCCGTGGATCATGTCTGTAGTTCTAGCTACTTTGGAAACTGAGATCTGATGATTGTGGTTGGAAGCCAGCCCAAGTAGGAAAGTCCGTGAGAGGCTTATCTCCAATTAATCACCAAAAGCTGGAAATGGACTTGTGGCTTAAGTGGTAGAATGGTAGCCTTGAGCAAAAAAGCTCAGGGACAGTGTCCAGGCCTTGAATTCAAGCCTCAGGACCAGCACACGCATGTGCATACACACATGGATTAGAGATAGATAGTGAATAATGTAGCAGATAGTCCTAGTGAATCATGCAGTTTGCTGGTGATAAGTTGTTTTTTCATTAGTTGAGTAGTACATTTTTCGTTTTGAATAAGGAAAGATTTTGGGAGCCAATGGCCTCTGTTGGAATTCTTTCTGCTTGCTTGTACTAAGTCATCTTTTGGGGGGCCAGGGTACTGCTTTGCCAGAGTGGGACTAAAGTTTTAAATCCATGGGTTCACGTTTTGGAAAAAAGAAGAATGATTTGAAAACTCAGTAGGAAACCGTGCTGTAAGTCAGCTTTATTGAGGTATGTTTTACATACTGTTAAACTCTCAGCAACATTGCCATTGGAGGCTTTGACAAATGCATGCAGTCATGTTTCTGCACCATAATTATGATTTGAAGCAATCTGTCACTCCAAAAGGTTACCTGAGGCCTCTTCCTGTGTTTTCTGTAAAGAAACATAACAGAAGGTATGCTTTTGTAACAATCTGATCATATTATAAAGGAGAAGAGGGAAGCCAGGCATTGGTGGTTCCTAGCTACTCAGGAGGCTGCCATCTGAGAATCATAGTTAAAGCCAGCCCGGGCAGACAGATCTAAGCCTCTTATCTCCAGTTAACTAGCAAAAAGCAGGAGGTTTGGCTCAAGTGGTAGAGCACCAGGCTTGAACAAACAAAAAATGCCAGGGAGGAGTACAAGGCCCTGAGTTCAAGCCCCCATATTCATATTCTCTCTCTCTCTCTCTCTCTCTCTCTCTCTCACACACACACACACACACACACACACACACACACACACACACACACACACACACACACACACACACACTAGTTTTTAATATTTTGGTGATACCGGAGATTGAACTCCAGGCTTACAAGGCAGGTGCTTTACTACTTTGTCCTGATGGAGTCCATTTCTAAGCGCCATTTAATGTGTATTGAAGCAGTGGTTACATTTAACGGAGAAACTGATACATTCTTTCTCTTCTGTACAGAAATTTCCAGTGCTTATTTCTTTTGTGCAGAAAGTTCCAGTATTTGTGCTCTGTTAAAGGAAGGGGGAATCTTTTTTTTTCTAATTAAAAAAAGAGAAATGTTAGCGGTTGGCAGGTACCTATAGTCCTAGCTATTTGAGAGGCTGACGCAGGAGAATCTATTGGGTCCAGAAGTTTGAGACCAGCCTAGACAACACAGTGAGACCTCTGTGTGTTTATTTACATACTTTTAAATTTTTTATTTTTATTTTTTGCCAGTTCTGGGTCTGAGCGCTGTCCTTGAGCCTGTCCTTGCTCATGGTTAGTGCTGTACCACTTGAGCATTTTGGTGGTTAATTGGAGAGAAGAGTGTCATAGACTTTACAGCCTGGACTGGCTTTGAACAATGCGTCTCAGATCTTAGCCTCCTGAGTAGCTAGGGTTACAGGTGTGAGCCACTCAGTAGAGCAAATCTGTTTGTTTTAGAGCAAAAGAGAGAGGGTCATGGAAAAGGAGGTGGGAGGAGGGAGCGAGATTTTTGTTGTTGTTGATAATTCTCCAATAACTACTGAGCATAAATTTTGCATCGTTGCATGGTGAATTTTTACATCCTCATTTCAGGAAGGACATGTCACTTAATTCAGTGTTCTATACAGAAAAGGAGCTAATACTTGACACAGATCTTTTGAATTTGTATCAGCTTATTATTTTTTAAGTCCTGGCCATTGTGTGGTGTCATCTGTGAAAGAAGACCGTGTGTGTCCAGTGTAGTCTGTTTGTGGAGTTTCAGTCGCTGTGGACAGGTTCTGACTTTTAGAATGAATCTAACGTACAAAGAGATCACAGAATGCTCTCTTGCTTTTTTGCAAGTGTCTCCAGCCCTAGATGCCTTAGGGAAACAAATGCCATAGCCTTGTTTGCTCTAATATGTCTATTTTTACCAGGGTTCTTAACCTGCCTTTTTATGCTTCAGATAGTGCGTTGGATAGACTAGATAGATATACTTTGGATAGAATAGTGCATTAAGTTGCATAAAATACAATACATAGACTTATCCATAATTCAATTAGAATAAAATAGTTACCAAACATATCTATAGGTTAGATAATATATTCATCTATTCCTTAGCTCATTAAATTCCAAGACCTAGTAGCAGATTGAGTGGCTGCTACGTATATATGTATACACAGGCATACTGTATATGTATATACACATACATATAAAAATTTGCTGGTGCTGGGGGCTTGAACTAAGGATCTTGCAATCTTGCTTACCTTTTCTTTTTGCTAAGGTAGGTGCTTTAGCACTTGAACCACAGCTCTACTTCCAGCTTTTTGCTGGTTAACTAGAGAAAAGAGTCTTTTAGATTATCTTTCTGCACTGCAGATCCCAACCTCCTGAGTAGCTAGGATTATAGACATGAGCCACTGGTTCCCAATCATAAGTCATGTTTTGAGATATTAGTAGCAAGTAGAATGTAATATAAAAAATGACGGATTTTTATTCAGGACAAAGTCACCCACACTGCAGACATTGATGTGTTTATTGCCTGCATGCAGTTGTTTTGGGGGGGAGGGGAAGACCGGTCGTGGGGCCTGAACTCTGGGCCTGGGTGTTGTCCCTCAGCTCTTCAGCTCAAAGCTAGTGCTCTACTACTTGAGCCATAGCGCCACTTCTGGCTTTTTTCTTTTTGCTTATGTGGTGATGAGGAATCGAACCCAGGGCCTCAGGCATGCAAGGCAAGGGCTCTACCACTGAGCCACCTTCCCAGCCCCTGCATGCAGTTTTGATAGAAAAAAATGCTGTTTGATAAAAGTATCTTTTTCCCCCCAATAGCCAAGTTCATAGACCATTCACATATTATCTGTGGAGTTCCTTGTTTTGTGCTAGTGTTAGGCCATGAAGCAGAATATGGTATTATTCTAAGGTAGAGACTTTCTGAGCATAGCGTTCCTGCATGTTTCTTTGAGAGTGTGTAGATATTTAGATTATGTCCTTTTTTTCTCAATATGCATCAGTCCACAAATAGTTTGTGCTCCTTCCTAGCCTTCCTCCTATCTGATGTTGATGTCTCAGAAATTCTGTCCAGGCCGGAAGCCATCCTCATAAATTACATTCACATGTCTGACTTCCAGAACTTCTATTCTCTGCCATGTCAGATTAATAGTAGTAAAAGTGAGTAGTACTAGATGTGAAAGACCATTTTGGAAGGCTTTTACTATATTTGTTTTGGTGATCAAATATTCTCTTACCCTTGGAGGTGATCAATTTATCTGCTTTCCTGATTGTGTTACTATAAATGACTCCTTTGGCAGTTTTTTTTTTTTTCCTGATTAGTTGGTTGTCTGGTCACAGTCTATGGAAGGATCAGGAATGTGGCTGAGGTCTGTGGAGGCATTTGCTTCTCAAAATCCCATACTAAGCCGGGAGCTGGTGGCTCTTACCTAAATCCTAGCTATTCAGGAGTCAGGTCTGAGGCGTGGTTTGAAGCCAGCCCTGGCAGGAAAGTCCAGCAGAAAATCCAACTAACTACTCAAAACCCTGAATCTGAGGTGTGGCTCAAGTGATAGAGCACCAGTCATGAGCCGAACAGCCAAGGGACAGTACATTGGCCCTGAGGTCAAGCCCTGGTATGTGTGCTTGGCCTTATTCAGCTTTTGAAAGCAAGGAAAACATGCTGCATTATTGGCTTAATCAAATCTAGGGAATTTGGGTGACACTTCATTACTAAAGACATCTAGCCTCTAACATTGTGATTTCATTAAAAATCCATTTTAATGCTTACTATTTTTGAAATAACATATATTTTACCAGAGCTTTTTTTTGTTTATTTGTTTGGTCATGGGGCTTGAACTCTGGGCCTGTGCCCTCTTCCTGCGCTCTTCAGCTCAAGGCAAGCGCTCTTCCACTTGAGCCACTTCTGACTTTTTCTGTTTATGTAGTGCTAAGGAATTGAACCCAGGGCCTCATGCATGCAAGGCAAGCACTCTACCACTGAGCTACCTTCCCAGCCCCATCAGAGCTTATTTATTAAACCTGGCTTTAGTCTTAACCAGGGTAAAGAAGACTGAGCCAGAGAGCCTGTGTATGTGACCCCAAGTTTTCTGATAGCAGTAAAAGAGGCAATTGTGAAGAAAAGTGGGAGGTAGTATTACAAAAGACCAAGAAAGTCTGGGTGCTGGTGGCTCACACTTGAAATCCCAGCTACTCAGGAGGCTGAGATAAGATGGTTCAAAGTGAGCCTGGGCAGGAAAGTCACTAAGACTCTTAATCTCCAATTAACCACCATAAAAACCACAAGTGGTGCTGTGACTCAAAGTGGTAGAGGGCTAGTCTTGAGCAAAAAAGCTCAGGGACAGTGTCCAGGTCCTGAGTTCAAGCCCCATGACCCACCAAAAAAGAAAAAGTAAAAACAAAAACCCAAGAAAGATGGTCCAGGAAGCTGTGCTCCTATTGGATCTTTGCCCAGGCTGTTAGAACAGCTACATACTGCCACCTGGTGGAAAGATGTGGCTTTTACTCATGAAGGCACCCATGAAATCCCAAGTGTTTTTTTTCAGCTGTAGATAGTGTTTCCTTGAGCATTACGTGGTGTTAGGATATGTGCTGCAAACCTTATTTAAAGAATTTGCCACTTATAATTTTGTTGATTATATTTTATGAACTAAAAATCAATGTAAGCTGATTGCTGGTGGAGCATGTTTGTAATTCTAGCTCCTCCGAAAGGCGGTATCAGAAGATCACAATTTAATGCTAGCCAAGGCAGGAAAGTTCCTGAGACTCTTTATCTCCCAGTTAACCCTCAGAAAAGACAGGAGTGGAGATGTGGCTCAAATGCTTGCTCTGAGCAAAAAATCCTCAGAGACAGTACCTAGGCCCTGAGTTCAAGTCCCAGAACTGGTTACCCCCCCCCCCCAAAAAAAAAAGAAAAATCAATATAACTTATTTCTTCTAATTTGGGAAATTAATACATATGAAATATTTCTGAAGTATACAAATAAAATCACATTCAGCTTGATGCCCCTACCATGTGGCACATGGTGGAAATGACATTAGGAGAGGATGTTCAAATGAATCTGGGATGTGCTTTCCAGGTTCTTCTCCCATCCCCCAACATTTATTATATACAACAGACTGATCCCAGGTTCCTGAATTCTCATCCAATAGACTTACCTCTCAGATGGCCAAAGTGAGTTGAGAGAAAGCAGTTGGCATTCTTTTCTACCTGCCTGAATAAACTCATTTCTGTCAGAAGGTTGTGTGGTCAGAGAATCACCAAGACTTTGCTTTAGTGATACAGTATACATTTTCTCTTAGATAGCATGCATAAAATTTTATTTGCATTTTAAGATCAATGAATAGTTTTAACATTGTGTACATGACTTTGTCCTATCAGTGTTTAGATTTTTGCCTTCAATTTTGGATTTCAGCTTTCGGCTCATTTCCCCAAGGTTTGAGGCATCTTAGTGGAGTGTGAAGCATTTTAGCACTGGAGCCAGCAAGGGTTCAGGTGTCATCTCTGTGTGTTCTGGCCTTAGGAATTGAGTAAAATACTTCTTCACCGGCCTTGTTCCCTTTTTTTGGTCGGTTGTGGGGTTTGAACTCTCGGCCCGGGCACTGTCCTTGAGCTCTTCAGTTTAAGGCGAGAGCTCTACCGCTTGAGCCACAGTGCCACTTCTGGTTTTTCTGGTGATTAATTGGAGATCAGTCTTTCTTAGGCTTTCCTGCCAGGGCTGGCTTTGATCTGTGATCCTCAGATCCTCCTAAGTAACTAGGATTATAGGGGTGAGCCACTGGTGCCCCGCCCTTTATTTTTAAGGTAGAGATTGTCTCAAAGTTTATGTGAAATACAAAGACACACATACATCATTGGAAATTCCTGAATCATTGTGATTAGGTTCAGATATACCAACTAACAATTAATTTGAGTGATAATTTTTTTTGTGGTCCTAACGATAAGAATTCATTGCCTAATGCACTAGTCAAGAGACCACCATGTCCTGCGCCTCTGAGCCCTTAGTTTCTTGAGACAGATTTGCTTCCAATTTAGCATCCTCTTGCCTCAACCTCCCCAGTGCCAGGATTACAGGTCTGTCTCACTGGGCTTGGAAGGAAAGAAACATTTCTGATGTGCAGCCTGTATGTCATTCTTATCCTGGCGTTGTAAAATTAGTCTGTCTAGACCTTCTTAGGTTTCCAGACAGGTGATTCATTTGGCTAACTTTGGTAAACTGTGACTAAAAAGGAATGTTATCTATTAACATAATTCCTTGTTTGTTTCAATGCTATCTTTGTCAGAAGTGGCGCTGTGGCTTAAGTTGTAGAGTGCTCGCCTTGAGCTAAAGAGCTGAGGGACAGCGCCCAGTCTCAGAGTTCAGGCCCTATGACTGACCAAAAAACCCAAAACCAATACTATCTTTGTCTCTATTTGTAATATTGTGAATTTTTTGCAAAATGGCTGTATGGGAGTAGAATAGAATGGGAGCAGAGAGTTCTCTTATTTCCATGAATCGCATGCCAAGGTCTTTATTACTTATTCTTGATTTTGATACACCCCTTCCTCTCCCAGCATTAGAGGTTGTAGTTACTTTAGCTCTTTAAATTTTTACACTCTTTTTTTTTTTTTTTTTAACAAGGTGAGAAAAGACGTGCTGAGTGAAGCAAGGAATTCTAAGTTTCTACTTTGACTCTGAATAATGACTGCTCTTCAGAAGTTCTTTATAATGTCACCCTAACTAGCTTCCTCTTTGTAATTTTCAGCTGTATAAAGAAATTGAAATTTGTCCAAAAGTCACGCAAAGCATCCACATGGAGAAGGCAGACGCAGCGGCTGACAATTACGGTAGGCTCGCTTGTCTTCCATCACTGGTACATGGGGGTCCAGTTGAGCTTTGCAGGGGCACGTTGGCAGTGATCTACAATCCACTAAGAAGCCCTTGGGGTTCGTTTCACATGGAGCATTTCTGGCTCCCATGGTGCTGTGGTAAATCACTGAACTGGGAAAACAGACAAAGTAATGCATGGGCGCCATGCATTTCTTCCCACGAATCATTGGGGTCCTGCTCTCGTAAGAAGGAAACAGTGAGAGCAGACTGGTTTGTGTTGTGATGTCCTTCCATGGGACGGTATTACCCATCCATGTTCTTCTCCTATAAATACAATGTCAAAGGGGATGATTCTGACACTGTGTTGGCATCTCCGGGACCACACTGGGCTTGCTCCGCCACTGAGAGGACTTAACCTGCAGTACTCTCATGACTCTTACCTATAACAATGAAATGACACCGGCAAGATCGGCCAAAGTGAAGGTACTAAAGCAGTGCGTGTAGCAGGGTGGACATAGGTGTGCTTACACAAAGATTCCTCTCCCAGTGGGGTCCCATAGGTGGAGTCAGTTCCAATATCAACTTGGGACAACACGTGGGGGATACATGCCCCTCGAGGCTCAGAGCCAGGGGTTTTCTTGGAAAGCTGGTCATACATGTGCCCACGGGGACCCCCCCAACCCCTGCTTAGCACCCACAAAAGTTCTAGACCCCACCCAGGAGGAAGGCAGGTGCTCCGCATAAGTTTTATGGCTTTCACAAATAGTCAAAGCACAGGAGTTAGGTTAGAGTGCTAGGGATGGTCCCCATATCTAAGCAGCCCGATGCCAGCCAAGGACGTAAGTTGAAAGCAGGTGTTTCAAAGAATTGCAGCCAGACAAAGCCTGCTGTGTTAACAGGCCTGCTTGTACACATGATTGTCTGTGTCCTGGTAGTTAACTCTGCAGTCCTGTCCATGAGTTTAAGATTACTCTACACGTTACACTGCATGACTTAACTAGTAACAAACAAGAGTTGGGACCTGAGTGAAATCAACAGGGAAATCCATACTGTCCCTCTCAGTCTGGAGAAGAGAAGTGAGCAAAGTTATGAACAGTCGTCACTAAAGCCTGCTGATTGGCTCAGAGCTGAGACTGCTGTCTCCCATTCATTGTGCATCCTTTGTGGATGGGCTTCAGCACTCAGCCAGAACAGTTGTCACCGGAGACATCATCTGTGGCTTTGCCTGGGGGACAGAGAGAGATGGTAAAGTGGGAATCGCTTTACTTCCAGTTAGTCATAGACCAAGGCAAATCTTGTGGCCCTACTGAGTATGGGAGATCCTGCTGTGTATTGGGAGGAGATCAAAGTTCCTGGTAGAATGATTGAAGACCCTCTGTATATGGCATAGGTCATTTTGATTCTAAAGACTTTTGGCATGTGAAAATCTTCAGCCTTTTTACTGACTAGTATATTCCCCTCCATCTTTTCCTGCAAACAGAGAATGCTCATTTCAGAGAGCTTCATCAAGGCTCATGGCCTCTTCATTAGAAGAGAATCTAATTTTGAAGCTCTGACTGCTTGCATTGTACCTTCATGCTGTTTACAGCTTGACCTTAGAACGAAAGACATCAAAAAGCCCCAAGGACAGTTTTCCCCGCAGCAGAGAGTCACATCTGTGTGTGAAAAGGCTAATGTAGAAGTGTGACCTCTGTATTAAAGCCGTAATTAGCGGCAGGGAGTATAAATAAATATCCGATCCTCCAAAGCCACTTGCTCCATGAGATTTCTCTTTATCTCTTTAGTTTGCTTAATTTCTGTCAGGTAAAGGTAAAATAGCAAGGATCAAGAGCAGGCTGAGTTTCAGAGCTCTTTAAATTCATTTATTCTGAGATTGAGTGATACGGGACCGGGACATACACCGCTATGTTGTAGCTGCCGTTATCTTCAGGTTTGGGATTATTAAATGCCCCTGGCTGTCTGAAATGGTGGCTAGTGTCAAGCTCTCGACACTGGTCATTCCTGCACAAACATACTAATGATAAAGTTTATTTTGTAAGTTAGGCACCCCAAGCGATTGTCAGCAGAGGACCATTATAATCATATATTCGAATAAAAGTTTACCACAGGTAATCACAAACGCAGGAAGTGAAACTGGAGGGCACTGGAGTTTCTTCTTTTTTTCCATGTATGTTGGTACTGGGGCTTGAACTCAGGACCTCATACTCTTGATCGGCTCTTTCTGATTGGCTCACAACTGATACTCTGCCTCTTGGGCCACACTTCTATTTATGTCTTTTTGCAGGTTCATTGGAGATAGGAATCTCAGATTTGTCTAGCTAGGCTAGCTTCTACTCTATCCTTAGATTTCAGCCTCCTGAGTAGCTTGGTGATTGAGAAGGCTAGAGATTTCCAATCTTGAGATTCTGATGGGAATCTAAATTCAGCCCCAGTTAGAACTTCCAATGCTAATATTTTCCCGTGTGGCTTTAGTATATGTAAAAACTACGACAACAGCAGCTCATGTACACACATACATACACACAGAGTATGACTCAAATTTAGCTTTTCTATGTTGGAACATGTCAGGGAGGATCTAACTTCTTAAATAACTGAACAGCTGTAAACAGTTAACACTTAGTCATTTCTGTCTCTATTACCTCTCTCCACGGCAGCCATTAGGTGTCTCTCAAACTTAACTGTAGAAATAAGCTTGAGTGGTGACGTGATGTTAGGTGAAGCACGATCCTCAGGCTGCCTGTAAGTGGAAGTATACACCATGTCTCCTGTCAGCGTTCCTCTTTCTCTGGGTATTTCTCAGCCCTGTTAGCCTTGTGTCCTCCCTGTGGATGCCTGCCCTGCTGTCTGCATGCACCCTGGACCAAGATTGGAATATTTCTCTGTTGTTTATCATGCTGAGAGTTTTCTTTGTCCACCCGTTTCAGGGGGAGGGATTTTTCTGCTCATCATCAGTTTGTTTTCTTATTCCCCCCCTCCCCCACGCACATATAGTATCAATCTCTTCCTTCCTTCTCTGGGTCATTCTTGTAGTTTCTACTTCCTGTTTTCACAGCTGACAGCTTCCTTCGTGGAGTCATTAGGTGTATGTGGAGTTATCTTCTTCTGCCTCCTGTTTCGCAGTCTAGGTTAGAGCTAGTTTGTTGGAATTAGAGCATTGCTATCCTATTTAAAAGAGTCTGAATGTGACTTCGATGATTAGCTGATTAGTTCTTTACCTCAAAATAAACCAGCTGTGGGAAATACAATTTTCTTTTGATGTCTTATAAAGTAGGAATGGTTATTTAGACCCCACGGCAGTGTGCCTTCCACACAGTGAAATGTAGGTGAGTTGTCTCTCTGAAACATAGAATGGAGTTCTTGTTGGCCTGACCCCTGGCTGCTGGTTACATTTGGAGGCTCTGGCTTTCTTAAGTGATCCTTAGAGAGGAATTACCACTGTTATCCTTTCTTCTGCCGTCTTTCCAGTCACAGAAATTTTCCAGGCTCATATCTGTCCCGAGGTACAGATTTCATAGTCACTCAGTCGTCAGACTGACTGGAGGCCCTCCCTCCCTCCTGGACATGAACTTCATCATTTCATTACTACCAAGAGAAGAAGGAACAGAGTGCATGCGCACCTGAGCCATGCCCCTTGACTTTAGCTTCCTTGCCATAGGCTATTGTCAACCTGATCTCTATCCTTTTCTAGTTAAACAAGCTGGTTTCTTGGCCTACCCCTTTTGGATGCTAATTTTTAAAAGAGTACCCATCAGAATATTATAAAATGAATAAAATGAATCCTATCCACCTTTTTTTTTTAATCATGACATACCCATTCACTTTGAAATGCAAAGAAATAGAGCTAAGTTGAGGCTGATTGACTCAAATGGTTCACATAGAAAGATATGTCTGTAGGTGTCTTGAAACTGAATCTGAAAGTTCTTAAGTTTCTGTGAGAATGGAATTTTTCAAGAAGAATAAGATGGAGCCTGTGGAAAGTCCTCAGGGCAGTTGCTGGTGCTTTGTGGGTGGCGTTTGGGAGGGGCTGTGGCGCGGGGGTGGCAGTGGCAGCGAACTGCAGCTATGCCTTTGGGAGGTTACACATTTCTGGTCCTGCGAACTAAACACACACTAAGGGTACCTTTCCATGGCTCCTGGCAGTCAGCCTTGGAATGAATTCTTGTTTTGTTGTTTGCTTTGTTTTGTGTTGTGTTATACAGGCATCTATAACATGCGGCTCTTTTGCTCCCAGAGCTGAAAATACTGCAGATTTTTTACAATTGTGTTCATACCCATGGCCCTTTTAGAAGTAGCTACCATGGAACTTCCCTTCTGGAAAAGAAGGTATTGGTCTGGACAGATTGAATAAGAAAGACTTTTCCAGAAAGCTATGCACACACAGGACCTGGAACACTTGAGATCCTCAAACCACTTTGAATGCCTGGGCCTTGCTTTACCTCTTTCTCCTTCTTTCCTTCCCCTCCCTTTTTTTCTCTCTCCTTCCCTCTCCCCCTCTTTTCCTCCCCCCACTCTTTGTACCAGTCTTGGGGCTTAAACTCAGGGCCTGCACTCTGTCCCTGAGCTTTTTGTGCTCAAGACTAACACTTTACCATTTGAGCCACAGCTCCACTTCCAGCTTTTTGTTTAATTAGAGATAAGTTGCATTGACTTTCTTGCCCTGGCTGGCTTCAAACCTTGTTCCTCAGATCTCAGCCTCCTGAGTAGCTAGGATTATAGGTATGGGCTACCAGTGCCTGATTGCTTTCCTTTCTGAAGGAGTAGCTAAACCCAAAATAAATTAGCTCATAATCTTAGGTCATTAATAGCATATGGAATCATTCAGTGCCACTTTCAAATGGACTTGTAAACTAAGTTACCATTTAACTCCTTTTTTGTGCATTGTTACTAAAGGAAGCAGTATCTCACAGTAGCACAGGGATGAACACAAACCACATTCAGTGACAGTGGCAGTGCCTGCTATGACATTGACCTGGTGAGAAAAGCATAACAGATCCTAATGACACAGGCGAATCCTTCTGTTCTGCGCAGTGGAGATGAGGAGGGAAAAGGCTAAGGAAGGACATTTGCCCAGAACCAAGGTGATGTTAACTCACTTCCTTCCATTTGCATTGATTAGTAGGTGGCATTCATGTACGTACGTACTGATGTTTATTTTTACAAGTAGTAACTTCTTTAGAGTGATCTTGCTTTATAAACATAGGAACAAGAAAAGGAAAACATTCATCCCAAAATAGAACCCCTAAACGTGAAACATGTCTGATTCCAGCACGCACTGTCTGTTGTTGGCGGCACAGATAGCACATATGATTTCTGCAATGCTGTCTCTGTGTTCTGTAGGCTTTTTGCTGTCCTCGGTGGAGGAGGATGGGGTTCGGAGGCTGTACGTGAACAGCGTGAAGGACACTGGCTTAGCTTCCAAGAAAGGTAAGTCTATGGATGCCTTTCCTCTGTCTTCCCTTGGGGTTTCTCTACTTGGTGGATGAGAAAGGCTATAAAAAGAGTACTTAGACGTTTTCTCCTCAATGGCGTTTTCAAGGAATATGGATTTTACTCTTACTCACTCACGGGGGTGAGAAATACCATGTGGAGAAACTTTTCTGGGCCTTGGTCCGCATTGGTCAAAAGCCATTGGTTGAAGTGGCAATGCTCCTTGAGGCTGATGTCGATTGCTTCTAGTCTTGGACAGTCTTTGCAGAAGTTGAGAACTTGGGGAATCTAGATCAGCCTTTCTGCCGCTGCCTCTCCTCCCCCCACCCCCCTAGTTGTTTTTGCTGGTCCTGCAGCTTGAACTTAGGTCCTGGGCACTGTCTCTGAGCCTTTTTGTGTTCTACCATTTGAGCCAGAGAGCCACTTCTGACTTTTTCTGAGTGATTTATTGGAGATGAGAGTCTCATGGACTTTTCTGCCTAGGCTGGCTTTGAACCACAATCCTCAGATCTCAGCCTCCTGAGCAGCTAGGATTACAAACGTGAGCCACCAGTGCCTGGCCCCGCCCCTACCTTAAAGAACTCCTGTTATATCCTGCCTGTTTCCTTCTGACTCTCAGTGCATTTGAGCTACTCTCGAATCCCAATTCTCCATTTTTGCTGTACTCTTAAGAGCAACTTGTTTTATTATTATTATTATTAAATAGTTGTACAAAGGGGTTACAATTCCATAAGTAGAGTTGTGAGTCCAGTGCTTCTTGATCTCTTGATCAGTGTTACCCCTCCTTTTGTTCTCTTCCATTCCCCCCGTTTTGTCCTGACCCTCAAGTTACATAGTTCACTTTGTACATAATATGCATTGAATATCATGACTGCATTTACTTACCCTTCCTCCCTTCATTTCTGTGCTCTCCCTTCCCCCAGCCCCCCAGACATGTTTTCATCTTCTGGCATTGGTTTCGGTTTTGATAGACAGTTATTCAGAAGAATTACGCCTTTGCACCCCCCACTCCACCCAATCTACCCTCCTTTAGTCAGTTTGTGTAAATGCACAGAGGCCTGCATATGTTATCATGCATAGTTGTATTTTAAATCTAGCTTCCACATATGAGAGAAAACATGTGCTGTTTGTTTCTCTAAGCTTGATTTACTTCACTAAAACATGATTTCTTCTAGTTCATTCCATCCATTTTCCTGCAAATAATATTCTTTCTAATGAACGAGTAAAATTCCATTGTGTATAGGTAGCACATTTTCTTGACCCACTTATCTATTGTAGGGCAGCTGGGCTGTTTTCGTAGCTTGGCTGTTGTGAACAGTGGAGTAGTGAACATAGATGTACAAGTGTCTTCCTCTCTTCTTTCAGTTCTGGAAGTCTCAGATCAAGGTATCAGAGGGCTAGTTCCTTCGGAGCCTCTCAGGTTGAGCGGTCGTCCCTACCTCCTCCTAGTTCTGTGATCTCCTGCCAGCCCATGGCTTGTCTGTGTTACCACTGCTGTTTTTGTCTGGTGGTCACATGGGTCTTTCTGCATGATCTTATGTGTCTTTACCTAGCCACTAAGCTTAGGCATAGTTGGTTGCCAGTCTCCTCTAGGAAAGGACTGCTGAATGGAGTCATTATCCATCTTGTCGACCTCCCTCCATGGGCTGATTCCAGCATAGCTCTGGGTGGTTTGCATCTTGCAAGCTCCCTGCACTATAAACATTGGAGAAACAAAACCCACAGACCAGCTGTGCCCAGAAATGGCAGCAGACGTGACAAGTAGGAAATAAAAGTCAGAATTCTTGATCTGCTCACCGTCATGGGAAGGATTTTTCTTTCCTTTCTCCCCCCTTCAGTATTTTCTTGGCCCTGGGCAGTCCAGAGGCCAAACACAGAGAGTAAGCTGAGGCTCAGCCAAGAACAGAGGTGGCAGGGTTGTATGTCCTTCAACCCCTGAGGCCATCTTTATCAGCCACAAGGGTGCCTTGTGTGCGGTTGACGTGGCCTTGGGGGTGGGGAATCCACGGCGCTGGTTTCGGTCACATCCTGTTTTACTTCTTTGAATTCGAGAGCCCTGGTGCAACGTGAAAACATGGTGGTTGCCCATCAGTTCACCCAGTGGAGCAGGGTCTGTGCAGATGCAGGAATAATCTAATGTATGTCCTGTCTTCTGGGGCCACAGGCTCAGCTCCTTCATGTGCGAGGGAGTGTCAAGAAAGATCCTTTGAGTATATAATGTTAGATGCAGCGTCTAATTGAAGACGAGCCTCCCCTCCCTGAGGGCTCGCTGTGGACCAGAGTCCTCTTTCTGTGTCAGAGCTGCTGATTAAGTATCGCCCTCCTTCAGCTTTCTTCTCCTGCTCTTAGCTTGATTCTCCTTTTGAGGCAGTCTTTGAAAGCTATCCTGTTACTACTGCTAAATCTTTCCCTTTCCAGATCAGCCCTTTCCTCTACCTGTTTATTGGAGTGTATACTGTGGCCCTGACATCACCCAGGTGTCAGTGCTCCTGTGAAAATGACCTTAGAATGTGCAGCCAGGGAAAGTCCAGTGTAGTTCAGCCTAACTGAAGCTCGGTGTGCTGTTTATGTCAATTGAACTTAAGGCTTATTTTGTTTGCTTTGTTTATAAGTTACATAGGCCTTTTGGCTAGGACATGCAGACAGACAGACAGACAGACAGACAGACACATAGACACATACACACACACACACACACACACACACACACACGCACGCACGCACGCATGCACGCAGTTCAATACTCTTTTTTTTTTTCTGGCTAGTGCTCTACTACTTTAGCCATATCTCCATTCCAGCTTTTTGCTGGTTGTTTGGGGATCAGAGACTCAGGGATTTGTCTGCCTGGGCTGGCTTTGAACCATGATCTTCAGAGCTCAGCCTTCCAAATAGCTCGGATTCCAGGGGTAAACCCCAGGCCTTGAGTTTAACTTTACTTCCTCCTCTTTCCTTCCACCATAGGCATCTCTTTGTTGGGTTTCGTGTTGGCCACACTGGGAGAATTGACACTTTGTACCTAGTGATTTATTTTAGGCTTTATTCAACTTGAACCTATTGTTTTGGCTCATCCTAGAGTTGCTTGTTTTGTAAGTCTCCTCCTGATGGCTGCCTTCCATGGAGTCCATGTGTTTTGTCACACTAGACAGCATGGATGGTTTCCGAGCAGAATATGACTTCATTTGGTTAATAAAATACTCACCTTTGGCCAAAGAGCACCAGATTCCTGTCTGCTGGAACTCTTGAGTGGAATTGGATGTAGACTACTTCCTTTCATCTAGCCTATGAGGAAACTGAGGCTGGGAGAGATTCAATGACATGACCACAGTCATGGAGCCATTACCCTCTGGAGCTGGAACAAAGACCCCCCCTTTTCCCCCCGAAGCAATTTATTGCTCACAGCTCTTGGCTCTCTGGCTCTTACTCAGCCAGATTGAGAATAACTGAGTCAGAAAGCACCCTGTAGTGTTTTGTGCTAGGTTGCTATGACCAAGTACAGAAACTGGGTAGCTGAAAACAACAGTTATTTTCTCACACTTCTGCAAAGAACAGAAATCAAGATTTATGCACAGACCAGGTCCCTTCAAAGGCCCAGGGTGGGTGTGGCGAACCTGCCCTTGCCTCTCCCCGGTTCTAATGGCTGCAGACATTCCTTGGTTCGTGGCTGCATCACTGCATCCCTGTGTCCCTCTTTGCATTGCCTCGATCTTTGTGGCTGTGTCTTCTGAATGTGCTCACACAGACACTTGTCAGCGGGCACAGAGCTCATCAGGTAATCCAGAATGACCTTTTCACAAGTTTCTTTCTTTTTCTTTGTTGGGTCGGTCATGGGACCTGAACTCTGGGCCTGGGCACTGTCCCTCAGTTCTTCAGCTCAAAGCTAGCGCTCTACCACTTGAGCCACAGCGCCACTTCCGACTTTTTCTGCTTATGAGGTGCTGAGGAATCAAACCCGGGGCCTCATGCATGCAAGGTGAGCACTCCACCACTGAGCCACCTTCCCAGCCCCAGGTTTTTTTTAACTTAATTACAGCTGACTGCAATAATCCTCCTTCCTTAGGAAGTCATGCTCACAGGTTCTGGGATGTGAACTCAACCTTAAAAAATGCCCACATACCGGTCACATGATCCCTGCAGCTTCTCTTTGACAAACCTCATTGAGTTTTGTTTCTAAGTTAAAAAAATTTTTTTTAGTCCTTTTAATATCGAGTTGTATATGTTGCTTTAAGACCCAAAATAAAAAACCCATCCAAACTCCTGCCTTCCACATGGAAAGTTTTTTGCATTTTTAAAGTCAAATGTTGTAATGCCACTATTTTCTTTGCCTCATAGAACTTTGCCTTCCATGTGAAGAAAAATAGTTATCTTTCCCTTTCATTCCTTTCTCATTTGTAAAGTTCCTTGGTATATTTTATATTTATTTAAAAAATGAATTTCAGGGGCTGGGAAGGTGGCTCAGTGGTAGAGCGCTTGCCTTGCATGCATGAGGCCCTGGTTTCGATTCCTCAGCACCACATAAGCAAAAAAGAAAAAAGCCGGAAGTGGCGCTGTGACTCAAGTGGTAGAGTGCTAGCCTTGAGCTGAAGAGCTGAGGGACAGCGCCCAGGCCCAGAGTTCAGGCCCCACAACCGGACCCAAAAAAAAAAAAAATGAATTTCAGTTGTATTTGTGCTGTGTGTGTGTGTGTGTATGTGAGAGAGAGAGAGAGAGAGAGAGAGAGAGAGATCCAAGGATCATAGTTCAAAGCCAGCCCTCCAGGGCAGAAAAGTCCCCAGAAGGCTCTTATCTCCAATGGACCGCTCAAAACCCGGAAGTAGTGCTGTGGTTCAAGTAGTAAGGTGCTAGCCTTGAGTGCAGAGGCTCAGGGATAGCACCTAGGTCCTGAGTTCAAGTCCCATAAATGGGGGGGGGGGGAGTTAAAGAAACTACTCTTCTTCCTGTCTTAGTTGAAGGATTGTTAGTTTTCTTCCAGATCTACTTAACGCTCCCTTGCTCAGCCTTCTAGAATATTCCTTTAATTCCCCTTCCATAGAGTAAATCCAGACTTCATGTTCTTTGGGATTGCTCCTTAGAGGATCCCAAACTTCATTCAGTCCCTTTCCCAGCATGCTTTACAAAAGTAGCAAACCCCTTGAGGATCCTAGCAAAATGAAGAGAAAGCTATTTACCCTAAGTGGTGAAAAGAGAGGGAGGCCGAAATGATTATATTTGATTTATAAATTGTTCTGAATGAGCATAGCTATACAGCCTCCCTTGTATATCTGTAGCCAGGGAGATCTTAACAGCATTATGTTGTCAGAGAAATGATCAATAGACACGAGTGTGTATAAAACAGACTTTGTAGCAATCAGAGCACAACACTGTAGGGAGAAAGCAAGAATTAGCATTTGTGAGGAGAAATCAGCAGATGCTCCCAGGGCAAAGATTGAAGGAGTGAGCTGTTGTTGGGGACATTCGGAGGTCAGAACAAGCCTGCTGTGAGGGCGCCTCCTCCAGCCTTTTGAAGCCCAGGCCGTGGGATCACCTTGTCATTACCTTTGAACCATGTAGACTGCTCCCAGCAGCACCTGGGGCCTGGGGCCTTCGTAGGAGGCTTGGAAATGCCGTTTCTGGCAGGACTTTGAAGTTGTTGTGCTGATCTGTGTGTGAATGAACACTTTTTCCATCTTTCACCGACAGGCCTGAAGGCGGGGGATGAGATTCTTGAGATCAACAATCGTGCTGCCGGCACCCTGAACTCCTCCACGCTCAAGGATTTCCTCTTGCAGCCTTCCTTGGGTCTCCTGGTGAGGACCTACCCTGAGCTGGAGGGAGGAGCGGAGCTGCTGGAGAGCCCGCCCCACCGAGTGGACGGCCCTGCGGACCTCGGCGACAGTCCCCTGGCCTTCCTCGCCAGCAACCCAGGTATGGCTCTGCACAGAGCTGGCTGCCAGCCCCAGGGAACGGTTCTGCTCATTCAGCCAGGGCCCAGAACGTGCGCGTCGTGCGGCTCCCACATCTCACACGACTTGCCATCTGTTGGGAGGGAGAGGTGGGGTGGTGGTAGACCCCGCACTTCCTGTGGAGACATCAGAGGGACAGGGGACATGCTCTGCAGTAGAACAGCTGCTTTGCTGCAGATCTGCTTGGCTTTGTAACGCTCCACTCTTCCTCATTTGGAGACGAGCGCACGTTAGAGGCTCCAGCTCTTGGTCATGGCTAGTGCTGGCATTCACAGAAGGTGCTGAGCCTCTAGCCGGCCCTTCCCGGTGACTGTGCCCCTGACCACCGAGGCCAGCTTCTCATCCTGTGAGAGCCGAGATGCCTGGAGTTCAGGCATTGTGTTGGGTCTAGCCTGAAGTCTTGAGTTGATGCTCTTCCCCCTGTCCCGCTTCCCCCAGCGATCCCATTTTAATAGGAGAAGCTTGGAATCTTCCTGCTTTGGAAGTCTTCCTCACAGAGTTGTTTCCTTCTCTTGGGTTCTGACCATGTGACCCTCTTCATACTTGCTTGTATCTCTTTCTCCTTGGCTTGTTTGTCAGGACTGCGTTATTTTTTAATGGTTGTATATTTTTAACTATGCTAGGGATTTGTAATTCTTGTTGGGCCATGGTTCCATTACCTGAGCACTTTTGTTTGTTTTTAAACAAGTTCCCCTTAACTTTGTGTGAGACTGGCCTGGAACTTGTGATCCTGTAGCCTTTGCCTTTGGATTACAGGAGTGTACTACACTGTGTGGCCTTCAGTTTATTTTCTTTATCTTTCTTTCTCTGGCTCTTTCTACATTGTTTGCTAGAATGAACTGATCAGTGAGTAAGTTCATGAAGGGGGGAAAACCACTGTAGATGATTGTCACTTGTTCTATGACCTGGTTCTGGGTCTGTGTTGATTTGGTAAGTTATATCTTGGAATTATCTTTCTTTGTTCAAAACTGGGGTTTTCCCTTTTTTAAGTTTCAACATCTTGAGTAGTAGATACTGGGAATTTTCCTGTGATTATTGTTTTTCAAATCACCTTCTGAAGCCTGCCTGGCTGACCAAGAAGCCCTGTGCTCCCTCTTTTATTTGTTCAGTGGCTCCCTTGGAAAGGTCTGAGGAACTGAATCATGAGAAAATGGATAGCTCCTTGTTATTATTACTCCCCAATCTGAAAGAGACAGACAGACAGACAGACAGACAGACAGGCAGGAACTCAGGGCATTGCATTTGCTAGGCAACTACTCTGCCACTTGAGCCACACCTCCAGCCACCCTCAGTAACGCCTCATCTCCCCACACATCCTGTTACATTCTTAAAAATTGAATTGTATACCACCAATAAGAGAATGGAGACCACGGTGCTTTTCTTTCATGTGACCACAAGAGGGCACTTGACCCCATAAACTCGGCTCACAGCTAGTTTTTGGTTTTTTTTTTTTTAATAGTATGACTGAGACATGGAGTAGATAAGATTATTTAAAGGATTACGTAGACAATTTTATAAACACAGGTATATGTGTAGTATAAGTCACAGTGTATAATCAACTGAGTTTAGATTTCCTTTCTTGTCAGAGCCCTTCCTATGAGTTACATATGTAGAGTAGGGATTAACAAGTACAATGTATAGACCAAAACCCACTGGCTTGTTCTGTAAATAAAGTTTTACTGTAACACAACCATATCCACTTACTTACATCTCATCTCTAGCTCCTTTTCCTATCATTGTGGCAGGACTGAATAATTGTGCTAGGACTTAGGGTCCGCAAAGCCAAACAAACTAAAATGGTACTGTGGTTTGAAATCAGGACTGTCACTAACTAGGCAAGTGCTGTCTCAGTCCACAATTTGTTTCCTTAAATGTACTCACTGTTAATGATTCCATTTAGTATTTATTTGTTTATTTGTAACCCTTGTGCTGGGCACTGGTGGCTCATGTGTATAATCCTAACTACTTGGGTTGCTGAGATCTGAGGATCATGGTTCACAAAGTTCGTGAGACTCCTATCTCCAAGTAACTGCCAAAAAACTAGAAATGGAGCTGTGGCTCAAGAAATGCTGTGCCAGGCCTGAGTAAAAAAGCTAGGAGATGGTGCTCAGGCCTGAGTTTGAATCCCAGTATTGGGATGTGTGCTAGTGCACACATACACACATGCACACATACACACACAAATCTTGTATATGTGCATGTGTTTGAATCTTTAATTAAAAAGCACATTTGTATACATGTATGTCTGATGTGGAAACAGTGGCGCATATTCGGTAACCACAGAAGCCTCTTTGCCTTCTGTAGATGAGGTTTTAAACACAGCCTTTATATCCTCCCTGGTGCTGATTCCTGTTCAACAGCCAGCTTTAGAGGCAGTGTGCTAAATGGACTAACCTTCCTCTTTACATAAGATCAAAACTGCACTTTTGGAGCCATCTAGGCAATTTAGTCCTTCCTTTGTTTTTCCCCCCCAGTTAAACGGTCATACCTTGCCCCCCCCCCCCCCCCCCCCCCCCCCCCCCGGGCCCCTGCCGCTGGTTCACTGTTGCTTCCACTAATTCTTCCGGTTTCACAGTGAAAGATAAAAGGAGAAGCAAGGAAACGGGATAAAATAACTCCCACGATTGTTCCTTAATGAGGCAGAGGTTAACCGACTCCCTAGACAGCTGCAGCTGCCATAGAGAACACCACAAGACACACAGCAGCCCCAGGCAGGCCGCCCTGCTGCCCCCGTCTAAATTTAGAAGTAACTCAGAATAAGGAACTTCGTGGCGTGGCAGATTTGAGGGTGGAAGTGGGAATCACCTTGGACATTGCCAGCTTTCCTCCCCAGGCATTCATTGACAGCCTCGACAGAGAGCCTGCTCATGAGTGGCCTAGGGTCCCGAGGGACCCCTGCGCACCCGCTGCTGTTCTGCAGCAAATGTGGAAGTCAAGCGTGCAGACTGCAGCTCCTCCCACAGCTCTGGTGGATACGTGATTTCTTTCGAGCTTGGATTCTTTCTGGAATTTCCCTCCCTCTCTCCCTCTCTTCCTTTCTTCCTTCTGTTGATGTTGTTGTTATGCTGGTCCTGGAGCTTGAACTCTGGGCTTGGGTGCTGTCCCTGAGCTTTTGTGCTCAAGGCTAGCTCTGCCACTTGCCACAGCTCCACTCTAGCTGGCTGGCTGGCTTGCTTGCTTTCACTTACACACACTCTCTCTCTCTCTTTCTCTCTTTCTTTCTTTCTTTCTTTCTTTCTTTCTTTCTTTCTTTCTTTCTTTCTTTCTTTCTTTCTTTCTTTCTTTCTTTCTTTCTTTCTTTCTTTCTTTCTTTCTTTCTCTTTCTTTCTCTTTCCTTTCTTTCCTTTCTTTCTTCCTTAATTGGAGAAAAGAAAAGAGTCTCACAGGCTTTACTGCCCTGGCTGGCTTTGAACCACAATCCTCAGATCTTAGCATCCTAAGAAGGATTACAGATATTAGCCATCAGCACCCAGCTTTGGACCTCTTTCTTATATAGAGGTTTGTTTCTTCTAAGTAGAAGGAAGCATCAAGGCTGGGTGGCAAAACATAGGCCCTTGGAATCAGGTTCCTGGAAACTGAGTTCATTTCAGTGTTAACTTCATGGCCCTGAACAGGTGATGCCCTGTTTCCCCGTATCCTCATTTACACAGCGGATCGCTGCCATCTCCCTAGACAGTGGTAAGAACACATGAGTGTTGAGAATAATACTTCGCAAGTACTCGGCAAACGCTTTGTATCCAGAGCTAGTCATTGATGCGGGAGTGGGAGAATTGCCCGGCCGTAAGCAATCAATGGCCGCTCTTTTGTGCTCTTCCCTCACCTTCTCCACTTACATCTGCAACCCATGACTTGTCTGAACGTGAAGTGTGTAAAGTACATTTGGCTATGTTTTCCTTTCCAAGTGAGGAAGAAGGAACTCTGCAGTCGTGGCTGCTGAGATCCCTGGGCCTCTTCAAAGCTCGTGACTCACTTGGTGCTGGTGTGTATTTGTTACGGCGGTTGCTTCTGAGACCCACTTCCTCAGGCCACCAGCTCTTCCTTCCTGGCTATAGAATAGCTTCTTTCTGACCTAGTGGACCAGGACTGTTGGAATGGATGGTGGACGTGCAAACCTCCCATGGATTGTTGGTAACATTCAGGATCTTCATGGAGATTTGTGACATGTCTGTTAGGAGGCCATGGAGTGCATCCTCTTGTGATCCCCAGTGTGAGAGGAAGCACGTGCGCAGCTTACCATGCTGCCGTAGAAGGCCCAGGGTCTGAGCCTGTGGTTTACACCTATGATCCGAACTACTTGGGAGGCTGCGATCCAAGGATCCTGGTTCAAAGCCAGTCTGGGCAGGGAAGTCTGAGACTTTGATCTCCATTTAACCACTAGAAGTGGAAGTGGAGCTGTGGCTCAAGTATCAAGTGCCAGCCTTGAGCAAAAATGCTAAGGGACAGCACTCAAACCCTGAGTTCAAGTCCCAAGACCAATGCCTCCTTCATGCCCTGTCCAAAACCCAGCTTCCCACTCTTGGCCATTGGCTACCCATTAGTTCTGGTTGAAATTGGGATGTCCTTTCATCTTTTTTCCTTTTTATTCTGTTGGTTATGGGGCTTGTGGTCTGGGCCTGGACGCTGTCCCTGAACTCTTCAGCTCAAGGCTAGTGCTCTACCACTTGAGCCACAGCACCACTTCAGGTTTTCTGCTGGTTTATTGGAAATAAGAGTCTCACAGACTTTACTGCTCAGGTTGGCTTTGAACCACAGTCCTCAGATCTCAACCTCCTGAATAGCTGGGATTACAGGCATGAGCCACCAATGCCAGGCTCATCTTTTTTTTTTCAGCACTTGTTTACATACCAACCAGTCAAAAAGACAGTTCCTTTGGTGGCTGTACTTCTGGAAGGAACCCTGTAGTGCAGGGAAGGCTGGCGTGGGAAGTTGTTGACTGCTGTCCATGTGGTTTGTGTGAGGATTCCATAAAGCCTCAGTCTCATGTTCTGATTTAATTTGAATACTGATCTGAATAGCACTATTCAAATTTGGAGCCAGATAATTGTTTTCAGTGTGAGGGCTGTCGTGTGTGTTGGTCTTTAGCAGCTTTTCTACAAGTCTGTACAAGACATTAATACTTCTTCTAAGTTGGGCCAATTGAAAATATGCTTGGGCATTGTCAGCTTTGCCCCCGGAGGCAAATTTCAGGTTCAGAACCACTGGCCTAGAACATGGTATACATGTACCATCCAGTGAAGAAACCAGTCAGTGAACATTGATAGATGAAATAAGTGCAGGTCTAAACACTTTTCAAGAAACTTTTCTAAAGCATTTATTGGGACAATTCTAACACCTCTACCCTTTTTGTGGGACCTTTTTTTTTTTTGTAACAAGGAAAGAAAAAATTAATGTGTATTCTGAATGTCGCCTACCTCTCAAAATACCTAAAATTGTTGTGTCATAAGGTGTAGATCATACAATTTACCATTAAAACACAGATAATTCCTTCAGTGATTATATAAAAATTCAACTTTTGGAGGAGGCTGCTGGAGATAAACCCAAAACCCTGACCACATGATTAGCACGTGTTCTACCTCTGAGCCAGCCCCGGTCTCGTGACATCGTTGATGGGTTTTGGTTTTTTATTTTTATAGTGCTAATGATTGAACTCGGTGTCTTTGTGTGTGTATGTGTGTACACACAAGTGCACACACACGCACATACTGGTCCTGGGGCTTGCACTCAGGGCCCAGGCACTGACCCTGACTTTTGCGCTTAAGGCTAGTGCTCTATCACTCGAGCCACAGCTGCGCTATTGTCTTTGTTTTTTTAGTTAATTGGAGATAAGAGTCTCTCTCGTGCCTGGCTGACTCTGAACTGCAATCCTCAGATCTCAGCCTCCTGTGTATCTAGGATTACGGGTATGAAGCACCGGCGCCTGCATCTTGTACATCTAGGCAAGCAATCTACCACTGAGCTAGCTTCCTAGGCAAAAACAAACAAAACTTTACCTAAATTGCAAGAATCACAGATCCTGAGGTGTATGTCCCCAGGTTTCAAACCTCCGTTCTGTTTGCCTCTCTTTCTCAGTTCTGCCGCTGGGATCGGCATTTATTTTATTTTTGTGCTGAATGCCACACTCATGTATCTTCTATGGAATTCTAGTTGCCCAAATGGAACAAATCAGGTGCATTGCTTTATCTCAGTATTACAGCCATGGTGCCAGGGCTCAGGGAACTGAAGTAGCTTCTTTAGTCATTTAAAAAATGAGTTATTCCTGCAATTGAGCTGAGGAGAGCTGAGCATCAGTGGTGAACAGCAGGTCTGTGGCATGTTAGAGACAATTAGGAGCAGCCTCAGACTTGAAAAATCAGGCCCTTTGATGAGCCCAGAGGAAGCCAGAGTGTGCAGCCAGTCTCCTGCAGGAAGTCTGTTCAGCAGCACTTATTTAACAGGAAACATCTTGTGATTGCCAGGAGAGTCCAAAGCACCTTGATCTTTTGGGGAGAAATTGTCAGCCCTGCTAGATTGGCCTGGCCAGCATGTGCTCCCGACTGCATCTGAGATTAGAAGATGATTTCGGTCAGGTGTTCCATGGAGATTGTCTGTGCCCAGATTCTGAAGACTGCAGACAATCGGGCTGCTGGGAGGGGCTGTGCGGAGCTGCCCGGCTTTATCTTCCTACAAACAAATCTGGTCCAGTGTTTTTGAGTCTTGTCATCTCACTGATACCATGAGCACATGGTCTCTTGTTTGTTTGTTGATACAACTCGAGGCCATGTGTGCCTCCTAAACTGTGTGTCTTTCTTTCTGTCATTTAGCACATGGGCTGCTTCTGCTGGAATCAGATTCCTAGTCTCCATTTCCAGAGATATGACTGTTGACGTTTGTCAAATCCAATGTGTGGGGAAAAAAAGTCATTTTGTAGATGAAGAGCTTCCATTTGTATATTTTAAAATATCATTAATGTATAAGCTCACAGGATCTATTAAGTCCTAAATATTTGGATTTTTATGGATTTTAAAAGTTTGGGGGGATTTTTAGATTTTTTAAATGTGTGGATTTTTATGGATTTTAATTTTTTTTCTCTGTAGGGACTGAAGGCACCAAAACCCTGTAAAATTTGAGAAGAAATTATTTGTCTTCAAAATTTGTTATTTCCCACCAGGTGCTGTTGGCTTACGCCTGTAATCCTAACTACTCAGGAGGTTGAGATCTGAGGATCGTGGTTCAAAGCCAGCACAGGCAGGAAAGACTATGAGACTCCTATCTCCAGTAAACTACTAGAAAACTGGAAGTGGTGCTGTAGCTCAAGTGGTAGAGCGCTCGCCTTGAGCTGAAGAGCTGAGGGACAGCGCCCAGACCCAGAGCTCAAGCTCTATGACTGACTTATTTTCCCTCTTTTCATAGATTTATTTGTTAGTGTGTGTGTTATTTTTGAGGCAGTGTTTCACTATATAGCTCAAGATCAGCCAGAGTGATTGTGATTCTCTATCTCAGACTCCTGATTGCTGATTACATGTTTGTCCTCTACTCCTGGCTTGTAGAATGTGCTTAGCTTTCTTTAATTTCAGTGGTAGTTTTGTTCTACAATACCTTTGTCTTTGCATTTTAGTTTTGTTGTAGTGGCTATTTATTCTGAGAATATACACAAGAGTTTATATGGACTTCTTATAATTATACTAATGTGACTAAAAAGCAAAGCAAAATTAAATCAGAGCCTAACAGTTGAATCCCAGGTGTTTGTTGTTGTTGTTGTGTTTTTTTTGTTTTTCTGGTCATGGGGCTTGAACTCTGGGCCTAGGTGCTATCCCTTAGCTCTTAGCTCAAGGCACTCTACCACTTGAGCTACAGCACCACTTTCGGTTTTTTGGTGGTTAATTGGAGATAAGAGTCTCCAGGATGGGCTGGGAAGGTGGCTCAGTGGTAGAGCGCTTGCCTTGCATGCCTGAGGCCCTGGGTTTGATTCCTCAGCACTACATAAGCAAAAAGAAAAAAGCCGGAAGTGGTGCTGGGATAGCGCCCAGGCCCAGAGTTCAGGCCCCATGACCGGATTCCCCCCCACCCCCCCCCCCCCCCCCAAAAAAAAAGTCTCCAGGACTTTCCTGCCTGGGCTGGCTTTGAAGCATTATTCTCAGATCTCAGCCTCCTAAGTAGCTAGGATTACAGGCGTGAGCCACCAACGCCTGGCTCTCTTTTGCTTTTTGAGATAGGATTTTACTGTTTTCAGGCTGGCCTGGAACTTTGAAATTTTCTGCCGCAGCCTCCTAAATGCCTGGATTATAGGCATGAACCACTGTGTCCAAGAATGTCTTTATTAGAAGTCTTGCTTTTCTTAACCAGTCATCCTCTGGATTAAAAAAAAAAATCTGTTTCTTGGGAAATGCTAGAATTGGAGAATCTGTTTAACACCCATTGTTTATGAATCTTCTTTAAATTTAAGTCCCACATGGCTTTGAATGAAACCAAAGTGAAGGTGTCCAGTCCAAGTGAATGGAAAAGCAAATCCCACTATAAACTTACATTGACATGCTGGTGCCGCCTAGAATCTCACTGATGTTTATCCCCAAGATGGTGTGTGGGCTAGACGAGCTACAAAGGTTTTCAACTACAGGGGAAATACAAAGAACTCGGGAAACACATTATTATGATGTGGAAGTCATTTAAAGCAAGGGAATGATGTCATCTGTGACCAACAATGAATCCTGCTGGTAGCAGCTTTAGAGATGCCCAACAGATCCTATCCCATGGGAGCTTCAGTCCCGCTCTGGGCTTCCTCGTGCTGTCAGACTGCCAGCCTCCTGTTCCTCCATTGTCTCTATCTTTCTCCTGCTGCCTGCTCTCCTCTGGGTGTCTTCTGTGTGCTTGGTGCTGGGATGCAGACAGAAAGGTGTCCAGCTCTGACTGCCCCTCATCCCTCTCTTCAGCTCTGTCTGATCCTAAGAAGTATGGTCTGGTCTGTTAGCATCTTGTTTCCCATGAGTTGGGGAAGGATGCCCAAGATAAAGAATTCCTTCCGTGTCTGTTAGAGCCAAGTCTGGTAATAAGAAAAGGTGGAGTAGAACCTTGAAGAGCTCTGTGAATGTGTCTGTGTTGGGAGTGGGGCAGCAGTGTTTTCATAGAAGCTCGGGGTGTCTGGAGAAGTCCCTGGATGGCCAGGACACTGGCCTCCCACTTGAATCTGTTTTCTGACCATCTTAAGGGCTCAGATTTCTTGGAGTGGGCTACTGTCCATTCCTACCTCTCCTGCTTTCTTTGAGGACTGAATCTTCCAGCCACCCAGGGCTTCCTACTGCTGTGGGACAGACCACTCTGGTCGGCCTCGTGTGCTTGTTTCCGTGGCCCACATGCCACCATAATGTCACTTCTTTTGGTTGAAGCAAGTCACAAACCAGCCCAAAGCCAGACACAGGCGGGAGAGACCCCTGCCCTCCCCCCCATCACTGTCCCCCCTGCCACCCACCCCCTGCCACCAACCCCATCACCCTCCCTCCTTTCACCCATCCCCTGACACCCTCCCCTCCGAAACCCACTCCTGACACCCTCTACCATGATGCCCACCCCCTGACACGCCTACCCCCGCTTCCTGTCACATTCCCTCGTCACCCCCCATCACCCACCCCCTGCCACCTACTCCCGCCACCCTCCCTCGCCTGCCTTCTTGTAGCCCTTGCAGACTGCCACAGCTGTGCTGCGCCTCTTTTTTTCCTCACTTCCTTGGCAGTTATCCTTAGTCAAGAGCACAGACAGCGTGCCACGACAGGGGCCACAGAGAACCTGTGGTTCAGAGTGAGAGCTACGCACAGCTATTGATGATTGGGTCATTAGTACATTTTATGTATTAACCTTCGTTATATGTATTAAAGATAACTTTTCTTAGTCTGCAGCTTTTTTTTTTTGTCTTTCTGGTCCCTTTTCACAAAGAAAGGTTTTAATGTTCATAAAATGTCACTTTCAATGCTGCACGATGTATACTTTTTACTTGGCTTAAATCCTTCTTTCGGGGTGGAGGGCTGATGAGGGGGGGTGGTGACGGGCAAGATGCATTGCAGGCCTGTGTGCACGGCCAGAATGAATTCCCCTGTTAAATAATTAACAGATGCTAAGAAAATAAAAAGAAACCCATTCTTTGCTCTAAAACAACCAACTGCATTTGCAATATTTTCTTCATTTTTTGTTTTATTTTTTAGTGAGCACATAATAATTGTGCATACTTGGGGTACCATATGATGTCTCCATATAATAATAAGATTGAGGTAACTAGCAAATCCATCACCACGGACATTGATCACTTCCTCTCTCCTGTTTTGAAGTGTACCTCACTGTCAACTGGATTTGCCCGGCATATTTTCTTCTGTAGCATTACTCTGTGGGCTGTCTGTACTCTTGTTTATGCCGACCCAGAGCTGTTTTTCAGGACTGGGTGGGTGTTAAGAGACCCTGTTACGTTTTTTCCATCTGGGTAATCCCCTGTGGTAGCAACATTTATCAACTGTTCCATTCCTTCCCCTCATCTGTAGTGTGCATCTGCTGGCATCTGCTCTATTCATGTTTCCTTGTACGGGCGGGGCTGCTTCTGGCTGGCTGTCCTGTCACCCTGCTCTGCCCTGTGTTACGTAACTGTAGCCTTATCTATTAGTGAAAGCACTCCAATCTTGTTTTTCTTCTTTCAACTGTCTTCAATGTTATTGGCCATTTGCTCTTTTATTTAAAAGCCGAAACAACTTAGTTCCAAGAACAGCTACTGGTGTGGCCTCTATGAACATAGATTCTCCTATTAAGACATAATTTTGTGCCTTAATGGATGGCCTATTTGTATACATTGTCAATCCTTGGGAAAATGTATATTCATAAACTTTGGTAATAGGGTTTGAAATGCATTCATACATCAAGCTTAGTAATTACAGATGTTATGTCTTCCGTTTCTGCCTAAGTTTACTGTGTTTGATCATTAGTAGACCTTCTTTCCATGTACTTTCATCCATTCTTAATCCTTGGCATCTTTTCTTGCACATAACATTTGGCTGGGGCTTTAACGTTTTTTTCTAGAAGAAAAATAGAAACAAGAAATGTATTAAGTTTAGTGTATCTAACATTCATTTAGAAGGCCCATTTATTGTGTTTGCTTTATGGTGTTAGGCTTCTATTTCTCCAGGCTCACTTCTTTTCTTCCTTGCCTTGCCCTCTTCTGGATTGCATTTTTATTAGCATGCATGTCACAAGCATCTTGTGACATTTCCGTCCTTGTTTATATACCCCTGTCAGACGCACCCTCTCCATCGCTCGTTCATCCTCTTTCCCCCACTTCTGGAAACAACTTCAGCAGGGTTTTTTTCTTTTGCTCTATTTTCATACATTCACATAAAGTACATTGATTATTCATCCTCATTCACCTTTCCCATGCGCTCTCCCACACGGAAAGCTAGCCCTTGCTAGAAGCTGTTTTACTTTCCTTTTGGGTTTTTTTTTGGTACATATTACTTGCACAAAGGGGTTTTAAATTGGTATTTCATATGTGCACATATTAAATTTTAGTCTGATGAGCCCCCTCTATTGCTCTTTCTTTCCCCATCCCCCCTATTATTTAACAGTTCTGCACTGCACTTAAAATTTTTCTTTCTGCTTACATAATCTATTCTTGCATTCTTTTAGTAGTAGCTCTTAAAATTTGAACTATATTCTTACCCTTATAGAAACTACCACTGGTCTTCTGTTCTCATAAATCATAAAGTTCTTATACAGCACTTTAAGTATAATTTCCCTCAACTCTGTTTTGAGTGTATCTTAAGAGTGTTTTTTCTTAACAATCCAAACCGTGCCTTTTTGGGGCTGGGAGATAGATGGTGGTTTTATTTATTTATTTATTTATTTATTTATTTATGGTCCGGTCATGGGGTCTGAACTCTGGGCCTGAGCACTGTCCCTCAGCTCTTCAGCTCAAGGCTAGCGCTCTACCACTTGAGCCACGGTGCCACTTCCGGCTTTTTTTCTTTTTGCTTATGTGGTGCTGAGGAATCGAACCCAGGGCCTCATGCATGGAAGGCAGGTGCTCTACCACTGAGCCACCTTCCCAGCCCCAGTGGTTTTATTTTAATTTCTTTTAAAAATCATCTTTTAGTTGTACAAAGGGGTTTCAATTCAGCATGTCAGCTTTGATGCATCTTCATCCCTGTCACCCCTTCTGTCATTCTCCCCCTCTCTTTTATCCCAGCCCCACCCATTCTTCAAGGTTTTGTAAGTCCTGTCAACGCTTCATCATTTTAGCTTGTATACTAGATTTTTTTAAAGATTACATAACTATTTTTTCCTCTAAATTATATCCTTTAGAGAATTTTCTTTTAGTAAGGTTCTATTTGTGGTAAATGTTCTCATTCTTTGTTTCTCAGAAGTCCTTATTATAGTCTCTTTCTTTTTATTTTTGGTCTGGTTGTGGGGCCTGAACTCTGGGCCTGGGCGCTGTCCCTCAGCTCTTCAGCTAAAGGCTAGCGCTCTACCACTTGAGCCACAGCGCCACTTCCGGCTTTTTTCTTTTTGATTACGTGGCACTGAGGAATCGAACCCAGGGCCTCATGCATGCAAGGCAAGCGCTCTACCACTGAGCCACCTTCCCAGCCCTATAATCTCTTTCTTGAAGAGCATCTTGTTTATCTAGGGAGTACTGGAGATCAAATCTAGGGCTTTGTGTGTGCGAGGCAAGCATCGTACCACTGAGCCATACTCGCAGCTCCTTTTGGGGGTAGGAGTGTAATTCTGTGTCTATAGTTTCAGCTTGGAAGTTCTGTTTGCCAGAGTAAGTTTTGTAAGCTTACCTTATTATACATGACCAAGTGCGATTAAAAGAGAATAGCAAATTGCAAGAAACTTCAAAATCAAAAGTTGCAATTCCTGTGTGGATTACTCATCTCACTTGATGCAAAGAAGCTCTCAGTCAGCTCTGTGTTCCCTGTTATGGGTCACGGGTCGTGCTTTCCACATGCTGATCCTTCTGGTTCCCTGGCGAGGGCTCTTGTCCTATCTGGAAGACGGCCTCCATCTTTCTGTGTCCTCCCATGGCAGGAAGAGAAAGAGAGCATGTCAGTCTCCTCCTCTGTGTGTACACATGCGCACTGATAACGGCCTGAATTCAGGACCTGGGTTTAGCTTATTTTTAGCTTTATTTTTATTTTGTTTAGCTTATTTTTGCTCAAGGCTAGTACTCTCTCTACCACTTGAGCTACAGTTCTACTTCCTGCTTTTTTGTTTTTTGGTGATAAATTGGAGAAAAGAGGCTCACTGACTTTCATGCTCAGGATGGCTTTGAACCTCAGTCTTCAGATCTCAGATTCCTTAGTTGCTGGGATTGTAGATATGAACCACTGGTCCCTGGTTCAGTCTCTTCCCCACATAAGGACACTAACCCCATCATCAGCAGGTCCTTGCTCAAGACTTAAGCTGATGTTTATCTCCCCAAAGTTCAACCATTATATACCAATACCATTCACTTGGCCTGGGTCGTCGGCTTCAACAGAAGACGTGTGTGGGGTGGTGAGAGTCGGTTGTGGAAAGGTGTAGAAATTTCACAACAATGATGATTGTGTATTTTTGAATATATATATAAATTTTGAATATATTATACATTATAAAATGTAATTGAAATAAAATAGTAATAACTAAAATGATCCTTCCTTCCTTCCTTCCTCCCTCCCTCCCTCCCTCCCTCCCTCCCTCCCTCCCTCCCTCCCTCCCTCCCTCCCCCCCTCTTTCTTTCTTTCTTTCATCTTTCGCCAGTCCTGGGGCTTGGACACTAGGCCTGGACGCTGTCCCTAAGCTTCTTTGGCTCAAGGCTAGTGCTCTACCAATTGGGCCACAGTGCCACTTCTGGCTGTTTGTGAGTAGTTTCTTGGAGAGAAGAGTCTCACGGACTTTCCTGTCTGGGTTGGCTTCAAAACGTGATCCTCAGATCTCAGCCTCCTGGGTAGCTAGGATGACAGGTGTGAGCCACCAGTGCTTGGCTTCAAATGATCATCTCTTGAATGGAGAATGTGCTTTGTACCTGGCAGGTCTGACAATAGGCACCCACTTCCTGAGCTGGACTCCCCAGTTGTCCATCACAGGGGTGCCTTCCAGCCATGGCTTTTCACTTAGACCCACGTTTTCCTGTGGTTTCCTCTGGCAGGACACAGCCTCTGCAGCGAGCAGGGCAGCAGCGCAGACACGGCTCCGGAAGACACCGAAGGGCCAGATATGGAGTCTTCAGATGAGACGGATCACAGCAGCAAGGTGAGAGGTTTTCATTTGCACATTACATGTCCTGAATCACGGGGGAATGCAGCTACCTGCCACCTCTGCAGCTGCATGGCTTGGTTGGCCCCTCGCTCCCCGGATGAAGCGTTTGTGCTAAATGGCTGGCTATGAAATCCAAATGCCAGCCTTGGTAATACGCCGTGTGTGAGAAGAGAGGGTAGAAATCACTCGTAATGAATTGAGGGCCTTTTCCTCTCCTCTCAGCCACTGTTGGAGCTCCCACTTAATGACACCAGTTCATCTCTCTTCCTTCTCATGTCTTCATTTGTGTAGGAATGAGACTGCATCCAAAATGGGTGTGATTGAGTCCGCTGTATTTTCTTGCTACTTAGGGTTTCTGTAACGAGCTGCTGTGGAATGACCTGTGAGCGGCTGTTATTAAAGGCATATTTTTTTTTTCTTTTTATGAATCCAAACAGATAGTTCTTCAGTTGAGCACTGGGAGAAAAAGGTATTCTTCTGATACTTTGATTCTGAACACTCACATTATTAGCCGTAATTCAGCCATTTCTGTTCTTCTTCATGAAGAGTTCTGTGCATCAGAAACCCTTTCCATTACGGTCTCTAAAACACAATGCACTTTAAACACCTTTCACCTGCCAGGTGCCAGTGGCTCACTGCTATAATCCTAGCTCAGGAGGCTGAGATCTGAGGATTATGGTATGAAGCTGGCCTGGACAAGAAAGCCTATCAGATTTTTATATCTAATTAACCAGCAAGAAGCCAGAAGTAGAACTGTGGTGAAGTGGTAGAGTGCCAGCCTCAAGTAAAGCTAAGGGATAGCACCCAGGTCCTGAGTTCAAGCCCCACTACTGGTGCACACTCACACCACCACCACCACCACCAACAACAACAAAACAAAACTTGTACCTTCAGAAGACTTCCTTCCTAAAAACTCAATTGTATATGATTTTTTTCCATAGTTATTCATCTTTCCAAGTCATATTGGCAGTTATGTCAATCTGATTGGTTAACTTTCATTCTTCTGATTGTCCCTTAGCAATCATGTAACCTGAAAAAATTGCATAAATTTAAATTACACCTTTGGTTTACTCATGTGAAGAATCAGGGTGAGTCTTGCTTTTGCCCAGTGATTTGATCATTGACTCAAATAATATAACTATGGCAAATGGAAATGCAACCCAAAGATGAACTATTTCTGGGCTGAGAGCAGTGCTCACACCTGTATTCACAACAATGCGAGAGGTGGAGGAAGGATGATCAGAATCCGAAGGTCAAGACACTGAGAAATAAACTAAAGCCAAAAGGGCTGGGACTATGGCTCAAGCTGTAGCATGCTTGCCTAGCAAATTTGAGGCCCTGGATTCAAACCTTCATACCACATAAAAAAATAAAAATAGGAACTCTTTCTATGTATCTCCTGTTTTGTCTTACTGTGTATTCCTATCTTTCTCTAAGACTTTCCTTTCCTCCCTCCCTCCCTCCCTCCCTCCCTCCCTCCCTCCCTCCCTCCCTCCCTCTTCTCTCCTCCCTCTCCTCTCTCTTCTTCCCTCTCTCCCTCTGTCCCTTCCTCCCTTCTTCCTTCCCTTCCCTCCTTCCTGAGATAGGCCCACAGGGTTTCTCTATGCAAACCAAGCTGGCCTCAAACTCTTGATCTTCTTGTCTTTGCCTCCTGAGTGCTGATATTACAAGAGTGCACCACCATGCCTGTGTTTTGTTTTTGTGTTTTTTTTTAACTGTCTTCAGCACTTCGTTATAGGATTAATATTCTGGCAGCAGGGGAGTCTGAGAGTTTGAACTCAGAGTCTCATGTTTGCTCATCTTGCTTGCTCTGCTGGCACTCTACCATTCAAGCTATGTCTCTAACCTCTTTTTTAGCTGGTTATTTTAGAGATGAAGTCTCTTAGACCTCATTGCCTGGGTTAGCTTCAGACTGTGCCCTTTGGAGTAGCTACTGGTTCCTGACTAGGATTATCATTCTTGATGTCTTCTTAAGTTAGGCATAATATAAAATTAAATATTTAAATAATGATATGTCTGCCTTTATTTAGGAAGAGCATTATTATTAGTTATTAACTAAAAGTGGATCAATAGAAATGCATGTTGCATTTATAGCCAGAGAGAGGGAGGGAGGGAGGAAGGAAGGAAGGCAGAAAGGAAGGAAAACATGCTTACATTACTTTTATGTATTTTTTACATTGCTTTTATTCACTTCTGTGGGGAGTATGGAGGAATCTGTACACAGATAAGATAACTCTTTTCCTGTGTCTGAAACATTTGTCTTTAAGTTCTTTTTAACTTGGAATGTTTTTGTTTCACTCTAGTGGCTTGGTGTTATTATCCAATTGGGGGTTTTGAGAGATACTGTTGCTATTTTATTTTTATTATTATTATTATTTTGCCAGTCCTAGGGCTTGGAACTCTAGGTCTGGGTGCTGCTACTTCAGCCATAGCTCCATCTCTTGCTTTTTGGTGGTTCATTGGAGATAAGAGTCTCATGGGCTTTTCTGCCCAGGCTGACTTCAAACCTCCATCTTCAGATCTCAGCCTCCTGAGTCACTAGGATTACAGATGTGAGCCACTGGCACCTGGCTTGTTTCCACTTTAAATCAATGAGTCCTGAGTCTCTCCAGGCAGCACTCTTATAGAAAGTCTAGCAGAGGAGAGGCAGAAAGAGAAAAGTCCCAGGTTTTGAGGCTCAACTCTGTGCGTCTCTTGCCTCCTGGGCCCTGGAACTTACCTGGGACAGACAGGACCAAAGGTCAGAGCTGTACCCAGAAATTTTCCCTCCAAATTATTTCTTTATTTGAAATATTTTATCTTGCAACCTAAATTCTCTTACTAAAGTAGCTCCTGATGAGAATTAAATATCTCTCTTAGGATATTTGAAAACACAAATTTCACCTTTTACCTGCCATCCTGGCCAGTGGGTCCTACTGTGTAATGTTAATTTAATGTTCTTTTTGTTTTTTGTTTTTTTTTGGGTCCCGTCATGGGGCCTGAACTCTGGGCCTGCGCTCTGTCCCTCAGCTCTTCAGCTCAAGGCTAGCCCTCTACCACTTGAGCCACAGCTCCACTTCTGGCTTTTTTCTTTTTGCTTATGTGGTGCTGAGGAATCGAACCCAGGGCCTCTTGCATGCAAGGCAAGCGCTCTACCACTGAACTACCTTCCCAGCTCATTAATGTTCTGTGTATATTAGATAACCTCTCTATAATGGAAAAAAAAAGGGGGGGGGGAAGGTAAATTGGTTTGGCTCCAGCCTTTGTGTTATTTAGGTCAGTGTTAAAACCTACCTTCTGAGCCCAATACTGCTGATCCACGCTTGTAATCCTAGCTACTCAGGAGGCTGAGATCTGAGGATAAAGGTTCAAAGCCAGCCAGGGCAGGAAAGTCTAGGAGACCTTTTTTTCTCCAGTTACCCACCAGAATGCTGGAAGTCGAGTTTTGGCTCAAGTGGTAGAGCACCTGCCTTAAGGGAAGAAACTAAGAGATAGGTCCTGAATTCAAGCCCCAGCACTGACACACAAAAAAAGAAGAAAACAAAAGTACAACAAAAATACCTTTTGGTAGGAGTGTTAAGGTCTGGTGTTAAGTACCAGGGTTCATAAAAGAAGAAAATAATTTATTAGTAGTTTTAGAGACACAGCCATGAATGAACCACTTACATAATTTCCTAATGCTGTGTTTTGTAGGTATCTTTTGATTAAGGTTAATTTTTTTTAATTGCATCTCCTGTGTCAATATGCTGAAGTGTAGAAAAATGCTATAGCCTTGTTTAAATGTACTCATATTCATTGGATATGTAAATATAACTAGTGAGTAAACAGATACTAGTAGCCCATGTCTCCCCACCTCCGGCTGAGTGGGTAATGCTGTTGATCTTGTGGTTGTTTTATGTTTTGTTTTGTCCATTCATGCTTTATGAAACACAGATTGTAGCTAGAATAAAGACAGTGTGTTGACATTCTATATATATTTTATCCAGTGTTTTAAATGGAAGTTTTTGGTAGTTACTCAAGAGACTGAGATCTGAGGATCACAGTTTAAAAGCCACCCTGGGCGGACAAATCTGAGATATTCTTATTTCCAATTAAGTAAGTGGTAGAGTACCACCTATGAACAAAAAAGCCAGGCGAGAGCTTGAGATCTTGAGTTTAAGCCCTAGTAATAAATACAATTTAGACGGTAGTTTTGTGATATTTTGGGAGGTTTTTTTAGGGGGGGGGCTTGAACTCAGGGCCAGGGTGTTTGTTCTCCAGTAGCATGTTTGCTCAAAGCTAACACACTACCACTTGCGCCACACAGTACCACTTCTAGCTTTTTGCTGGTTAATTGGAGATAAGAGTTTCATACAGTTTTTTGTTTCCTGAGCTGGCTTCACACCATGACCCTCAGATCTCAACCTCCTGAGTAGCTAGGATTACAGGTATGAGCCACTAGTGCTTGGCTCCAGTGTTCTTTTAGGGTGGAGTAAGTGGATAATTATGTTCTTTAGCTCAGAGGGGATGATATCAGAATGTCACAGCCCAGAGAGGGAGTGTAGGGGGAACTGTCCTGTGGCAGAGCAATCTGGGGGCCTTTCCCTTTCTTCCTCTGATGAGCCTCACTTCCCTCCCCTCCCCCTATGCCAGCTTCTAATTGAAAGCTTACTTGTACAACACAATGCTCATTGGTTTGGGGCTGTGGAATCCTGTGCTTTACATTCCAGGCTCTGGGCAGCTACTGTTCTGCTTTCTGCTTAGCAAATCTATTAGAATTCTTTTAGAATATTTCCATTTAGAATGACCTTTTAATTTTGTTTTCCTTTTTAATCCAAATAGGTAGTTTTTTGGTTTTTTTGGGGGGGAGGGGAGGGAATCATCTCAGAGATGTCTACTTTTAAAAGAACCACACTGTAGTGCAAAGTGTGAACTTGTACATTCTTTTTTTTTTTTATTGTGAACATACCGTACAGAGGGGTTACAATTAAATGGGCAAGGTAATGAGTACATTTCTTACCAAGCATTGTTGCCTCCTCCTTTGTTTCCCCTTCCCATCCCTTCCCCTCTCTCATCCCTGCACCCCCACCCCCTCCCCCACCCCCCAGGCCAAAGTTGTAAAGTTCATTTTTCGACATAACGTCTTGAACTTGTACATTCTTTTTTTTTTTAATTGTGAAAATACTGTACAGAGGGGTTACAATTACATGGGCAAAATAATGAGTACATTTCTTATCAAGCATTGTAGCCTCCTCCTTTGTTTCCCCTTCGCATCCGAACTTGTCCCTTCTTAAAGAACACCTTTTGTGCCATGGTGCCTGCACCTCCCTCCTCACCTTTCACCAGGGAGGAGAGCTGCCAAGTTGTCTGAGCGGGGCAGGGGCGGGCCCGCTATTACTGTGCAGGATGCTGGCCAATCAGCTGAAGCTAGCTGCAGGGCAGAGCGGCTCCAGTGTATCCTGCATCCCAGGAGGTGCTCAGTGCTTTGTTTTCTGGCCTGAGTTGGCTGGGGGCTTCCCGGAACTTTTGTTGTTTAGCCAGGTGAAGTCAAAGCCTGCTTTCTTGTCCACGGTTTTGCTTTTGACAGTCTCCCAGAGGCCTGGACGGGAAGCAGATGCTGCTGTAGTAGGGGTCGCAATTGATCCTTGTCCTGTCCGCATTGACATGTGGCTGCAGACTTAGCAGGGAATGGGCATGGGGTGTCCTGGGGAGAGGATGCTCTCTGCCCAGCTGGAAGGGGTTTGGTGTTCCTTGAGCCTTTTGAGAAACTTCTCTTTCCGAGCCGAGCTCAGAAGGTGGTGGAAGTAATTGTCATGAGAATATATTCCTGATGATGTCTGCACTGTGGAAAATAAAGCGCAAGCCCAGGACGGAAAACGGGGACAGGTCTGGTGACTCAGTCTACCGTACTTTGCATCTGGTGAGCATGTCTGCTGTGTAGGGTCCCTCTAGACCTGTGGAGGTGCTGGGTGTCAGTGGAATTGTTTCTGATTTCAGGGAGGGGTGATTATTCTCATTCCCTTTCCCTATTATTATTACTATTATTATTTGTTTGTGTGTTGTGTATGTGTGTGTGTTGGTTCTGGGGCTGAATCTCAGGGACTGGGCAGTGCCTCTTAGCTTTTTCTCTCAAGGCTAGCCTTCTACCACTTGAGTTACAGCTCCACTTTCAGCTCTCTTTTGCTGGTTAAATGGAGACGAGAGTCTCATGGACTTTTCTGCTTGAGCTGGCTTCAAACTGAGCATCTGATCTCAGCTTCCTGAACTGCTAGGATTACAGGTGTGAGCCACTGGCACCCAGCCTCCTTCCCCATATTTGCTTTTAGGAGACTTTGCTTGTCACAGAATATGTATTGTAGCACTTTTTTTTTTCCT
This sequence comes from Dipodomys spectabilis, assembly GCF_019054845.1. Taxonomy (NCBI): domain Eukaryota; kingdom Metazoa; phylum Chordata; class Mammalia; order Rodentia; family Heteromyidae; genus Dipodomys; species Dipodomys spectabilis. The sequence goes on along the minus strand of NW_024870784.1, from coordinate 34,999 downwards.
TTTCTTTTGTGTATGTAATGCTGTCAGTCATTGGTGTGCAGGTGATTTGGCTTAGAATCTTGCCATTTATTGTTTGATATTTAAATGGCAAAAAGGTGTAGTTTCCCCCCCTCCCCCCCAATAAATAATTGTCACTGCAAATCCCCTCTGCCACGTTCTATTGGCTCTTGGAGTTTAAAGTGTGTTGTTTTGCTGGAAGCCCATCCCCACCCTCGAAGCTTTAAGTGCTTTTGGCTTTATTTCTGTAGACTTGACTAGAAGGTGAATGTAAAGGCTAGCTCAGGGATGTGTTAACAGTTTAATGTTAGCTGACCTAGGTCTGTAAGTCAGAGCCTATAAGTAAATATTAACTCTAAAAAGAAAATGTCGTGGGCTGATGGCATGAAATAGTTTAACAAAATCAAATCAAGCTATGTACTGGTTTTGTGCTAATACAGAATATGTGTCAAATATTGGAGTGAAATTTAATTTTTGAAAATAGCAAGTGAGCCTTGATTTGCCAAGTCAGTCTATCCATCCTGGACTTTTCTATTTTGAAGTTTGTTGGAGAGATTTTGAAAAAGTGACGAAAAATAACAATAAAAGAGCTACTCCTGGGTATTTGGGGATCTGAATTTATGAGGACACACATCACTTCGGTTTGTATCTCCCCAAAATAAGCCTACATGAAAGCATAGGATTTGAGGCCACTGTTGGTGCTTTTAAGTCTGTGGGATGTGTTAAATCGGTCAGAGAACCGTTTTGGAACCTGGTTCATCTGAAGCAGACACTGCCTTGGGTGGTTGCATAACAGGAAGGCTTTAACAGCTGGGTGGCTTGTGTTGATAATGTGTCCTTAAAAGTCTGCCCCCTTTCCGTTTTTGTACTTTCTTTTCATCTCCCCCAGGAGGAAAAGGATATTATAAAAGCCCCAGCTTCACACTGGCCGGGGTAAGGTGACCCATTTCCTCTCCATTGTCCTGTCTTCTCTGAAGGTTGGAAAATTGTCTGTCCTGACAGGGCTCTGCTCACCCTCTGAGGGTTTTCAGCTCTTAAGTGTCTGGGAGTGCACTTCGGTCTCCAGGGTGACTGATTGCAGGCCTTCACTGGGGGGAGACTGGTGCTTTTTTGCTCTGGAGCACTCCCAGCGATCTTCCTCTTGCCTTGCAGGCTTGGGGCTGACGGAGGAGCTGTCTGCCTGCTTGTAGCGCTCTCCAACCCAGATTGCCTGGTTGGGCATTTGTGGTAGCAGTGCTTGGGTGGATTTTTGACCTACGTGAAAACTTGAGCTACGGTGGTGGTGTGGGCAGGTTGGGGGACAGGAGATTTGAAAGCCAAATAATGACATAGAACACCTCTAACTTAGGGCTGCGCCAGGGGAGCCCTGCCTTTGTCATTTCACCAACAAGAGATTGGGGGGGGGTTAATGTTTTAGAATAGGAAAAGTCTTGAATTCATCACATTCTTTTCAGTTCATTCTTTTCCTGCCAAACAGAAGGATAAGAGCTTCATAACTAATCTCCTGCAGAGTCTATAACTTGTGAATTCTAGTTTATTCTGTATTCAAATAATACACTTTGACAGGAAAGTGATTCTATCCATTTGGACCTGGCTTCTAGGGACACACATGAAGGCTCACACCTTGAGCCAGTGAGTTGGGGTGAAATGGCTGCCAATGGGGGGGGGGAGGAAGCGACCTTGTCCCCTGCTCCCTTGGGAGCCTCTAGCCAAAGCTCCCCGGGGCTGAGGAATGTGATGCCAGGGAAGATCCCAGGAGTCACAAGTGTCCCCTGGAATGCGAAGGTACAATTGTTCCCCCTTTCTGAGCTTTCTACTTTGTTGCCTAAAATGGTAGATACTTCCAAATCCCACTTATACCCTTTCCCTCTATGCGTGTCTGTCTATGGTCAAGCTTAAGTTATAAGTTAGGAATGATAAAGAGATTAACAACAACTAATGATAAACTAGAACAATGTAATACTGAAGATACATGAGAAAATGTAAGAATATAAACTATCATGATAATATCCTATCACAAAAATTTTTTTCTAATTTTTATTTTTATGTTTTGTCTGTTGTAGGGTTGAATTCAGGGCCTGGGTGCTGTCCTTCAGTTTTTTACTCAAGGCTAATTCTCTACCACTTTGAGCCACAGCTCCATTTCTGACTTCTGGAGATAAGAGTCTCACAGACTCCTTTACACCCCCCCTGCCCCCCCCCTGCCCCACCCCTGAGTGGCTTTCAACCTGATCCTCAGATCTCACTCAGCCTCCGGAGCAGCTGGGATTACAGGCCTGAGCCACCAGTGCCAGACAGAGCATTTTTCTTTGTAGTTGTTGGTTATAGAACTTCAACTAAAGGCCTGACTACTATGGCAGAGCTTTTTGCTCAAGGCTAGCACTCTGCCACCTTGAACCACAGCTCTACTTCTAGCTTTTCTGGTTGTTAATTAAAAGTCTCAGACTTTTCTGCCCAGCTGTCTTTGAACTGCAGTCCTCACATCTCAGCCTTCTGAATAGCTAGGATTATAGGCGCGAGCCACCAGTGCCCCGCCCATAAATATTGTTGAATATGGCCTCATGATTTCTCATGAAAAAGCCAAGACAGATTTGAATACTTTTCAGATATCAGATCATCGAAATCTGGTCTAGTGACCCCACAGATGAGGGGAGGGGGGTTGCTGTCTTTCTTGGTAGAAGCCATAATTTGATTAAGGGGTTAGCAGGAGAGAGGTAACCTTTCCTGTAACGGCATTGCACTAAGTTGTCTTTTGTTTTTATCATTGAAAACAGATGATTTCCTATTATTTATTTGCTTTGGGATGTGTATGTGCCAGCACTGAGGCTTGAACTCAGGACCTGGGCACTGTCACTTAGTTATTTGTTCAAGGTTGTTACTTGAACCACTTGAGCCACACAGCTCCACCTCCAGCCTCCAGCTCTACTAGTGGCTCTCTGCTGGTTAGTTGGTGGTAAGAGCTCATGGGCTTTCCTGTCTGGGCTCACTTAGAATGATGATCCTCAGATCTCAGCCTTCTGAACAGTTAGGATGACAGGTATGAACCACTAACACCTGGCTTCCTTTTGAATTTTTATGACAGTGTCCTATGAATGTATGCTACAGATAACACGCATTTAACAAATCCTATCAGAACTAACAAAAAGCTTACAGTTCATTTCTAGAAAAAGAATCCTTGATGACAAAAAACATCCATCTCTTTTAAAACAGCCTTCTTGAGATGAAATTCAGATAGCAAACAGTTGGGGCCATTTGAGTGGGTTTCCACAGTCACCTGCGGGACTTTGGGGGGTGGTTGGTATCTGACACACCTGCATAGAGAATGGAGAATGGAGCCACCGGCAGACAACTAACACTTTCTGGCTGGGTTTTCAATATCAACAACTAAGCAGAGCCATGGTAAAAGAATTGAAACAACGGCTCTGTGGTTTGGGTCCTAGCTTTGCTCTTTCCTAATCAGTGCATCCTTGCTAAGTTACGACTTTCCCTGACCTGTGCAGTCTTCATGCTTTTTTTTGCATATGCAAATAAGAGAAAGATTCCTTAATGTTCGTTGTTTTCTGTGTTTAAAAATAGCTCCATGGAATAGTGTCCTTGTAGCCTTCCTGCCCTTCACACATGCCAGGCTTAACTCTCAGCACTCTGTGTAGCTGCTATTGTTTCGGGGAGGGGTTTCCTCTCCTTCCTGGATGACAAAGAAATACTTGTGTTTTTTTTTTTTTTCAAATTACTATTATTTTTCTGGGCAGAACTGAAGTGTTGAACTCAAGGCCTTGCCCTTGAGTCATACCTCTAGTCTTTTCTGCTTCTAGTATTTTTAAGATCAGATCTTAGTACTTTCTCCCTTGGGGATGACAGGTGTAAGCCAACTTGCTTGGCCATTTTTCTGTTGAGATGCTATCTTGAAAGCTTTGCCTGGCCTATCCTTGAACCTCTATCCTCCTGATCTTTGCCTCTTGAGTAGTAGCTAGGATTACAGGGGTGAGCCTCCTCCCTCATCCTAAGAAGGAATTCTTTATATGCACTAGTATACTAGAAATGTGGCCATTCTGCCTAGCTTGGAATTGGACAATAGAAGAGCAGTCCAAGAAACGACTGCGATCCTTAAGGAGTTCTCCACTACTTTATGTACTTTAAAGAAGTACATTTGCACAAATAGACTAGACTCGGGCTCCAGAATAGCTCTGGAGCAATTCCACAGGGAGCCTTGAACATGCTGGCCCTGGCACGTCCCTCTGCAGAGATTTTTATTTAAATGCTCTGTGCTGTGCACTGGGTACTGGAGGTTTTAAATGCCCCCAGATGGTTCTAGTACACTCCAAGGGAGAAAACCACCCCTTAGTTTAGTCCTAAACTAATTAGATGGCAAACACTTGAGTAAACTTACCAGTCTTCATCTGAATCATCTCTCTTCATCTCCCCCTCCCCTTCAGAAAAAATTGGCAGTATGGGGATCTGAACTCGGGGCCTTGCACTTGCTAAGAGCTCTACCACTTGAGCCACACCTCCAGCTTTATTTTGCTTTTAGATTATTTTTAGACAGGGCTTGTTTTTTGTGTTTTTTTTTCCTGTCCATAGCTAGCCTGAAGGTGATCCTCTTATCTATTCTTCTTCTTAGATTCTATACAGACATACACAATCAAACCCAGCTTACTCATTGAGATGGGGGTCTCTATAATTTTTTATCCATGCTAGCCTAAAACTGTAATCCTTCCTATCTTTGCCTTCCAAGTAGCTAAGGTTACAGATGTAAGTGACCACACTCAACCTGGATCATCTCTCTCACTATCTCTGTTTCTGCCTGTCTGTTTCTGTCTCTGTCTCTGTCCCTCGCTCTCTGTCTCTCTGTCTCTTACATGCACTTGTTTGAAGCCCATTTCCCTCTTCTCAGAGGATTACGCCTTTTTCCCTTTGTAGAATCTAGAGTTAGAGAAACTTAACAAACAAAACACACCACATTGGATATAGCTGTCCTAAATAAAGAAATTTTTTAATGCACATAGGAAGGGGTTATCCTCAGCATTACAAAGTAAGGAGGTTGTGCCCTGAACTGGGTCTGATGATGATGAATTCCCTTGTGCCCCGTGTGATCCGATTGTGGGTGAAGGCTCTAGGCTTAGGCTTGGGGATGTGGCTTAGGGGTAGAACTCTTGCCTGGCATCCTGGAGGCATGGGTTTAATCCTCAGAACTGAAAAAACAAACAACAACCAAAAATCCCATAGGTTGTGCTTGTTTCAGCTTTGACACCACTAGCACATCACATTGAGCAAGTTACGTCACCTCTCGGGCCCTCCTTTGTCCCAACTGTCCAATGGCTAACTACCTCTGTCTTGTCTCATCTCCAAAGAGCACGGAGCAGGTGGCTGCGTTTTGCCGCAGTTTGCACGAGATGAGCTCGTCTGACACGAGCCCGTCGCCTCAGGACGCCACGGGGCCTCAGCTGGCCACCATGAGACAACTGTCAGACGCGGACAAGCTGCGGAAGGTCATCTGCGAGCTCCTGGAGACCGAGCGTACCTACGTCAAAGTACGTCCAGGCCCCGCCTCCCTGCCCTGCCCTTCTAGAAAATCCACAGCTTGTCTGTCTTGAGTGTGGCCATGCTGTCTGTGACTGACAAGGCCAGATTGTGGGGATCTGGAATCCTAGGCTCTCCTGTGGAATTGGGCCTTCTGCCTGAATATTGGCTTTCCTTTTGAATTTTAGCCCACTTGCAGCAATTTAGAATCAGATGATGTATTGCAATGAATATGAATATGCAGAAGTGATGATGAATGTAAAGTTATTCTTCTAGCCTTGTTACATATGTATGTTTTTATAGATCTAATATAAAAACAGAACCGTTTACTTTTGTTTGTTTGGTTTTTTTTTGGTACTAGTCCTGGAGCTTGAACACAGGGCCTGGGTGCTGTCCTCGAGCTTTTGTGCTCAAGGCTTGTGCTCTATCACTTGAGCCACAGCTTCACTTCTGGCTTTTTGGAGGTTAAGTGGTCTCATGGACTTTATCCTGCACAGGCTGCCTTCAGTCCTCAGATTTCAGCCTTCTGAGTAGCTAGGATTTACAGACCTGAACCACTGGCGCCTTGCTTAGAGGAGGAATTTTATTGTTTGTTCTTGCTCCTTGTTCTAGTCCATAGTTCCCTTGTCTATCCCTTGTCTATGCATATGTCCTGTTTCTTGTAATTTGTTGTAGTGGCTAGCTATATATTTATACTCACTTTCTCCTCCCCTGCCCCCAGCAGTACTGAAGCTTGAACTCAGGACCTCACCTTCTTGCTTAGGCTTTTCTCCTCAAGGCTAGCACTCTACCACTTAAACCATACCTTCACTTCTGGCTTTTTGCTGTTTAATTGGAGATAATCTCTTTGGGGTTTGTCTTGTCTGGGTTGGCTTAAAATCATGATCCACGATCTCAGCTTCCAGACGGTTATAGACATGAGCCACCAGTGCTTGGTCAGAATCTCATTTAAGTCAAAGACATTATCATGGTCTTCATCTAAGTCTAGGTAGAAAGGTGTCAGCTATCATTTATTCTGGTTTAGTTACGTTGTTACCTTCCCTAAGTGGAAGCAGTGTAATCTGGCTTTTGGGTTTTTTTGGGGAGGAGGGGGTACTGGTCCAGGAGCTTGAATTTAGGGCCTGGGTGCTATCCTTTAGCTTTTTTATTCAAGACTCTAGTACTTGAGCTACAGCTTCACTTCTTACTTTCTGATGGTTAATTGGACATAAGAGTCTCATGGGGTTTTCTGCCTAGGCTGGCTTGTAACTATGACCCTCAGATCTCAGTCTCCTGAGTAGCTAGGGTTACAGGTGTGAGCCACCAGCACCTAGCATGCATTTTAGTCTAAACTAGCAAATTGTGGCCCTGGAGCTAAATTCAGCCTGCTGTCTGCTTTTGCAAATAAAGTTTTCTTGGGATACAACCCTACTTGTTCCTAATGTCTAGATCCAAAATGACTTCTAGGGATTCCGTGAAGACCACATAGCATGAAGAACCTAAGGTATTTGCAGAAGAGGTAGATTTATATTTGGATCTTGTTAGCATTGGGGCATGATGTGCTTTTTTCTTCTTCTTTCCTTTAGATTCTTTCCAGACTTTTCAATGTGCTATGGAGGTATTCTTTTGTCTTTCAGGACTTAAACTGTCTCATGGAAAGATATCTGAAGCCTCTTCAGAAAGAGACGTTTCTCACCCAAGATGAGGTAAGGGTGCATTTTGTCTTTGCTTGATGAGGCTCACACTACAGGTTGACCTGCTGGGAGGAAGGCAGGAATAGGAAATATGTGTAATACTGGAAGCATTTTGAATTTGCCTAGCTGTGATAATGCAAGCCAAGTACTTTCCTGTTAAGCCTTAATATAGTCTTGAAGATAAAGGAGCAGGTAGGAAAACCATTACCCTAGTTCATAAATACTGATAGAAAAATCTTACAGTTGGATAGAAATAGTTTCTGCACACTCAATGGCAGATGGAAAGATTTTTTTTTTCTATTCCTCTTTCAGCTCGATGTGCTCTTTGGAAATTTAACAGAAATGGTAGAGTTTCAAGTAGAGTTTCTTAAAACTCTAGAAGATGGAGTGAGACTGGTACCTGATTTGGAAAAGCTTGAGAAAGTGGATCAGTTTAAGGTGAGCTTTGTCCTTGTTGCTTTATCTGGTGGCCAGGGGTGGGGGTGGGGATGGGGGTGGGGTGGGGTTGTCCTATAGGTGAAATCCAGCCTCTTGGGGGTGGGGGAAGGGGGGGTCTTATGGACTCTTTGGCAAGTTCTGGTGCTTCCTTGGGTTGTATAGTGAGAGCGCTTTTAATGCCGAGCTCCAGGAACCCAAATATCCTGCTTGCATGGCTAATAAAAGGCTAGGAACCTCAGCATGGGCTGAACTGGTTCACCTGCCAGCTTCCACTTTGGAAGATGTGTCAACCTTGACCTTTTGTTGTGTTTATGAGAGGGTCGTTAATGAATTAGCTATGTTCAAATTAAAATAGCCCCTCTGGCTTTCCAGTAAACAAATTAATTAATCCTGTTCTGGGAAAGCTTGCTGCATAGAACTGCTTATCATTATTCAGGAGGAAGGCAATTTAGCACACAGTGTCCTTGCTGCCCTAATGAGGATGTATGGAGTGTTAGTGAGGATGCTCACTGCTTCGCCCGGCCTCTGCCCCTGAGATGCTTCCTTCACTGCAGAGAGTTCCCAAGCTGAAATTCCAGCTGGCAAAATCTGTTGGTGCCTGTGTTGGCTTACATCCTACCTTCACATGCTTTTCAAAAACAGATTGACTGAGGTCCAATTGACAAGTACTACACTACACATACTTACAGGATACTGTCTGATCTGTTGTGAAAATACACACACACTCACCGTGCAGTGTCACAGTCGCCACTCCTAAGTGTCTTCCGGCCTCTGGTGAGCTCTCCCCTGCTTCTCACTGCCTCCCATCCTCAGGCAGGCTGGTTCTACTTCCTGTTACGTTCCTAAGTTCAGAGACATTTTATCTTGGGAACTGCTATGTATCTGAACCCGTGCGGAGCCTCTGAAGATGGATGCTGGCATGTACACCCCTCGTGTCATTTGCGTGCAGTACTGATCTCAGTATGCCCTGAGATCATTTTTTCAGACCAGAGGAATAAGCAAATAACTTAACTATTTAACCTGTTCTTACTATATGGTGTTTAGTAAATATGAAGCTAAGCAAAGGAATATCTGTTGTGTGGATACAGGGATAAGGCTTGATCTTCCACGGCTTTTCTTGTTGGAAAGCTTTTATTGTTGACCCTGGCTCAGAGGCCTTACAGGGTTGTGGGTTCTGTGCTGCCTCTGAGGAGCTGGGTTTGACGGGGGTAGAACATATATAGGAAGGGTGGTTAGGTCTTCGTGTGATCCCAAATTAAACTTTGTTTCTTTCAGTCAGAAGGCCATCAGAACTTACTTTACATTATGTATTAGAAACAGTGTATGCTTTGGGGGGCTAAATTGTGGGGAAACGTGCCTGTGATCCCAACTACTCTAGAGACAGAGCTGGGAGGGCTGGGTCTCAGGCCAGCTGGGCACAAGCACATATGAGAAGCAAAGTACAGCTTCTAGAAAGGGCGGGGCGAGCCCGGTGCCATTGGCTCAGGGCAGTAATGACAGTGCCTCTTATTTTCAATAATCTACTAAGAAAATGCCAGAAGTGGTGCAGTGGCTCAAGTGGTAGAGCACTAGCCTTGAGCCAAAGAAGCTCAGGAACAATGTCTGGCCCCAGACTGGCATAAAACAACAACAACAAATGAGCGGGGTGTGTGTGTGTGTGTGTGTGTGTGAGAGAGAGAGAGAGAGAGAGAGAGAAAGTGGTAAAGCATTTGCCTAGTGAGCACAAGTCTCCGAGTTCAAGTCCATCCTATTTCCACACATGTGTGTTCGCATGCACACACACATGCATACACACATGTGTGCACACACACACACACACACACAAATGTATGTGCTTGGGAGAGCAGGTTATCACTCAAATTTAAAATCTTAATTCCTTGCTTGGAACTTAACTTTTAAGCCTGAATGAATGAAGCCCGTCTCTGAACAAGACTAGATCAGTGAGTGTGAAGTTTGGGTAATGTTTGTTCTGAGGCTCATTCATTCATATGAAATGTGTGCTAAGAAGTATCCCACATGAGATGTTCTCACATGCTGGCAGAGCAGGCCTTTCCCAGTGCTCAGGCCGCTGGGTGTGCAGACTGAAGAGATGACACCTAATTTCCCTAGCTGAGTGTGTGTGCGCTGCTTTAGCATCGCTTATATTCTTACCTGCTTCCTGCTAGAGCAGAGAGTAGTTTGTGAGAGGGTGGGGGAAGGACAGGGAAATGTGTTTTCCATTTTGGAGGCATGAGCCATTCCTACCTTTATTTGATTTGTCACTTGTGTCTCTCAGCATAAGCTCATGAGAACACACACACACACACACACACACACACACACACACACACAAATGTCAATGAGGAAATATATAAATATATATATATATAATTTTATATACATATATATTTTTCTACTCATTGGCATTCAGACATCACATATAGGTCGTTCAAACAGACCTGGGAACCCTGGGATAGCTCTGTAAATACTGAGAAGACAAAAATCCAACATTTATTGCACACGTTGAGTCCCCTGGGGTTTCTCAGAGTTAATTTTAGGGCCTGGGTGAGCAATGAAAGGCTTTAACGAGACTGGATGGCGCTCACTTTGGGGAGCTCAGGCACAGGTGAGTTCCCCGCTATGTCCTGCTGATGTGTCGGCATGGGAAGCAAAATGAATGGACTATGCATTGTCTCATTAATTCCAGAAAGTGCTGTTCTCTCTGGGGGGATCCTTTCTGTACTACGCCGACCGCTTCAAGCTCTACAGTGCCTTCTGTGCCAGCCACACGAAAGTCCCCAAGGTTCTGGTGAAAGGTAAGCCCTCTGAGGACTGGGGGTGGAGGGGCTGTCACGTGTCGGCTCACGTTTGTGTGGCTCACTGGGGTTGGTGCCTTTGAGGCCGAATTCTAAGAATCATTCATTGCCAAGTAGACATTCCCATAAGCCACACACAGGTACTGAGAAAGCAAATATGTTCATATCACAAATGATTCATTCCATCTGTTTTCTTTGTAATGGGAGTTTGGACTCAGCCATTTGGGATAGGAATAGATGGAGCATCTTGTGGTTATATAAAATCCTAGAGAGTTTAAAAATCCCTGCAGAGACCCGATTTTCCTTCCTTTCTATTAATAGCACCATACTTGTTATACCTGTTTGTGGAATTTCTTCTTTCCTTTGCCTATTTTTGTCCCTGGCTGTTTGATAATAGCTCCTGATATCACTACTCAAGTTATTTCAGTTACTCATGGAAATTGCTCTGGTTACAGTTATTTTTTCCAGAACAGATTTTTGTATCAGCAAGCTGATTTTCCTTTTCTCCCTTCCCCTTTTTAGTCCTATCATGGAGCTATATCCTCAGTCCAGATATTCTCTTCCTCCCTCCCTCCCTCCCTCCCTCCCTCCCTCCCTCCCTCCCTCCCTCCCTCCCTCCCTCCCTTCCTTCCTTCCTTCCTTCCTTCCTTCCTTCCTTCCTTCCTTCCTTCCTCCCTCCCTCCCTCCCTTCCTTCCTTCTTTATGCCAACACTGGGGCTTGAACTTGGGGCCTTGCACTCTTACTTAGCTTTTTCACTCAAGGATAACACTTTACTACCTTAGCCACACCTCTACTTCTACCTTTTCATTAATTAACGGGAGATACGAGTCTCATAGACATTTCTGTTCAGATTGTCTTAGAACCACCATCCTCAGTTCTCTACCCCCCCCCCCCCCGCCCAGGGATGAGCTACCAGCACATGACCCAGATACCTTTCTTAAGGGTTCTGAGAAGGGTTCTCTAGTAGTTGTGTTTCCATAGTGCAGTGTGTGGCGTTTGGTAATGGGTAAAAGTTGATGTCATAGAAATAAATGCTAGGATTACGGTTAGCAGAGGCTAACCATAATAGGACAGGGAGTGGGGGCATTAGATGGTGGTTAACAAGTAGAATGCAGTTTCATAGGAACGTGTCTTATATCTGTAGTCCTCACTACTCAAGAGGTAGTGATTGGGAATATTGAAATTCAAGGTCACTTCAACAAATAAGTCAGACGCAAAGAGGTGTGCCTGTGATCCCGTGTGTAGCTGGATCATGATATAAGCTGCCTGTGGACAAAAATGTGAGATTATATCTTTAAAAAAAAAAAAAACAACAACAACCTAAGCACAGTCACTGGCTCACACTTGTAATCCTAGCTACTTAGGAGGCTGAGCTCTAGAGGGCTGAGGTTCAAAGCCAGCTCTGGCGGTCAGGTTCACTGAGCCAGCAGAAGGAACAGCTGTAGGCATGACTCAAGCAGTAGGGGACCAGCAAGCACAAGGTGCTGAATTCAAAGCTTAGACTGCCAAAAACATTAAAAAAAGCAAACAATAATCTAAAAGCAAAAAGGCCTGGTTCAGGTTCTAAGCTCAAACTCCAGCACCCCCTCTGTCTACCTAATACGGATATTCATATACTGTATGTACTACCATTTGGTACATATATATTCCAGTGTGGCTGCCCTGCAGACGCCTGCTGATCAGAGCCCTGGGCATGTGAATAATTTTCATGCATGTGTTCAGGTTGCTACCAAAGAGAACTGGGTTGGCATTATGGGAAATATTAGCAGAGTGATAATCTGGATGATGAAAGATCCTCCTCCAGGTACTGACAGACACAGTGATAGTGCTAGTCTACAGAAAAGCGTTCTAGAAATTTCCTTGTTCTGCTATCTGATCTACATGTCACATTCATCATATGGGTTCTCTGTGTGTGTGCTTTTCTTATAAAACCTTTATTGATTGCTAATTGCCAGCCAATTATTAAAGTAACCATTTTCGAGTACTTGGCTCTATAATGAAATTATATACCCATTATATTCCTTTGAGCAATCAGTACTTTTTTCATCACTCAGATGAAATTCTCCCCCCATGGATTTTTCTGAATAAAATAACATTATCTTTTGCACCTGAAAAACATTATACTGCCATCAAAAACTATCTGTTAAAACAGCAGGCACCACCTACTTTTTTCTGACTTCCAAATGACCCAAGAGAAGGAAGAGACAGAAAGAACCAGGGATGCTCTTGTGGCTCATGGAGCCCAATAGCAAACATATCTCATGGGTCAGAGAGCCACGCCCACACTTTGGACTTGAGAATTGTGGGGTGCACGTCAGGAGCTGGGGTTCCTGGCCTCTTCCCGATAGGGTCTAAGACATGGGATGCCACATGTGAGCCCTAGTTTCTCCACACTTCGGCTCTGGGTCTGTCCCAGCTTCCCTGGCTCATCGGCTCTTGGCTGTGGTTCACTCACTCCCAGTGATTTCTTTGAAAGGAGAAGAAACGATGGCTGAGCCCAAGAAGTCTGATTCCTCTTAATAGAACAACAGAGACGGACAATAATGGCTGTGTGAGGTCTTTCCTCACAGTTGCTGTTTTACTTAACTATAAAGACAGAGGATGCACATGACAATTTCACAATGAGCTTTTTCAATGTTCGGTGTTAGCGTGTACTTCTAGTTGCTGGGACTGGAGATAGGTGTTATATCTATATACACGTGTGAGTCATGTATGCGAATGATACGTATGTAAATATGTGCCCACTAGGTTTTAAAAGGTGATTATGTACTCACTTGAGAGCTGCTTGAGTTCCCTGTCACACAAGTAGTGAGTCCCCGGGGTGCTGTAGCTGATTTCCAGAGGATAATGGGAGGTCTGAGTGTGAACGATGAGTGTTCAGACGATGGTTGGGTTGGTTTGCTGGTTTATCATAAAGAACTCAGGAAGAACCAGGTGGAAGAGATGCAGCAAGAGAAGGTGGAAGGGGCTTGAAGCCTTGCGAGTCTGGCCCATCCCTTTCTCACCGCTGTCATGACCTACCAGGGACAGTGGACGGCCCTGAGTTCAAGCCCCAGTATCGGGAAGGAAGGAAGGAAGCAAAACTGTTAAGTCACTTGTACGTATTGTCCTTCCCTCTTCCAACATTACCTTGTTACCTGGACAGCATTCGCCATTTTCCTAATCACCTGCTACAGGGGTCCCCTGCTTGTTGGAGCCCTGCAGCTCTCCAGAGCTTGGGACAGAGATGAGAATGAGCTGGAGAGGAAGGTGCTGTCTTAGACCCCCACCTAGGATGCCAACAGCGGGAGCAGAATCCACATTGAACAGATCACTACTGAGCTCCACCCTCACCCCACTTAAGCTGGACTCTGGTGCTGCTGCCGTTTCTTTTCCCTTCCTCTTTCCCTTCCTCCCTCCTTCCCCTCCCTCCCTCCCTTCCCTTCCTCCTTCTCCTCCCTCCCTCCCTCCTTCTCCTCCCTCCCTCCCTCCCTCCCTCCCTCCCTCCCTCCCTCCCTCCCTCCCTCCCTCCCTCCCTCCCTCCCTCCCTCCCTTCCTTCCTTCCTTCCTTCCTTCCTTCCTATCCTCCCTATCCTCCCTATCCTTCCTCCCTCCCTCCCTCCTCCCTCCCTCCCTCCCTTCCTTTTGTCAGTACTGGGCTTTGAATTCAAGGCATTGTGCTCTTGCTTGTCTTTTTTACCCAAGGCTGGTGTCCTACCACTTGAGCCCCCGCTCTACTTCTGGCATTTTGCTGGTTAAATGGATATAAGAGCACCTTAGACTTTTCTGCCTCTTAGATCCTTAGATCTCAGCCTCCTGAGTAGCTGAGATTACAGGTGTGAGCCACCAGCAAGGGGACTGGTTTCCCTGAGTGTTTTTTTGTTTTTTTGTTTTTTTTTTGTTTTGCTTTTCTTGTTATAGAAGAGGTTCTGCCCACAGTGGTATGCATAAAAGCTTAGAAAGGCAGGGTAAGAGAATTTAAGATGAAAGTTTTGAGATTCTTTAGGACTGTAGTTGATTCCTCACAGGTCCCAAGAAGAGGGGCCACGTGCCACGCAGGGCTGTGTGGGGAAGGTCTGGAAGCAGAGGGGCAGGAATCTTCACTGTGGTGTCTGTGGGGAGGAAGAGATCAGGGTGGGAAGCAGCTTTAGCAGTTCTAGCTTGAGTTATTTAGTGCACTGGGTTATGTCTCCTTGGCCTGGGCTGAGGCTGGGGACACAGTGGCCCCGAGTGTCAGCGCCTCCTAGTGGAGACATCTGTATAGGGACAGTGAGTCACTTGAGGGCAAGTCCTTTGCTGCCATTAGGAGAACCAGTAGGGGTCCAAATGTCAAAGCATCAGAATCAGCCTGACTGGAACCTGTGTCTCCATCCTTCCAGCCAAAACCGATACGGCCTTCAAGGCATTCTTGGATGCTCAGAATCCAAGACAGCAGCACTCGTCCACCCTGGAGTCTTACCTCATCAAGCCCATCCAGCGAATCCTCAAGTACCCGCTTCTGCTCAAGGAGCTCTTCGCGCTGACAGACGCGGAGAGCGAGGAGCACTATCACCTGGATGGTGAGTGTGCCCCTGTCATGGGATGGTCTGTCGGAGGGTCTGTGCAAAGCCTCTTCATCTCACAAGCCATGTCCTTCTAGTGGCCATCAAGACGATGAACAAGGTTGCCAGTCATATCAATGAGATGCAGAAAATTCATGAAGAATTCGGGGCTGTGTTTGACCAGTTGATTGCCGAGCAGACTGGTGAGAAGAAAGAGGTGAGGAGCCCCTTCCTTCCTTCCTTCTCAGGGTACCCCAGTAACGCTGGGGTTTGCGAGTTGTCTTTAAATGAGGCGATAGTTGGAAGGCCAGTAGTTACATTGCTGTTTTTGTGGGTGTAACCAAGGTTACAACATGAATTTTCTTTTCAAGTGCTGGGGATTGAGTTCAGAACCTTGTGCTTACTATGGTAGTGCTCTACAACTTGTTGAGTCACACATCCAGCCCTTTTTTTGCTTTAGTTTTTTTCTTAAAAAAAAAATAGGGTCTTATGCTCTTGTTTAGACCGGCTTGACTATGATCTTCCTACCTCCTCTTCCCAGGTAGCTGGGATTACAGATATGTACCAGCTTCTCTTTTCACTAGCTTTTTGCCTGGGCTGGCCTCTAACTATGATCTAGCTGAGGTTGTAGACATGAGCCATCACACCCAGCCTTGGGTGGAATTCATATAAGAAACATGTTTCCGATGCTCAGCTTTTCATCTTTGAGACCTCTGGGATATTATTCTAATATCTAAATAAGAGGCTGGGGCTACTGGCTCATTCCTATAATTCCAGGTACTTAGGCAAAGATGATGTGGTTCAAGGCCAGTCCAGACAAAGGTTTGCAAGACCCTATCTCAGGGAACTTTTCATCTGTCAAACATCATTTGGATATTTATAACATAATTCATGAACCATATAAATTACCAATATGGGCAGATGGTCCCTGGGAAACTGACAAGAGTATTTGTCTGTTTTGTCACATATGAAATGGCTTAGAGGGCTTACACACCCCTTGGACTGAACATTCCCCACCTCTACCCCTGTCTCAACCAGTAAAGCTGGTGTGATGGTCTGCACCCACCATCCCAACTATGAGGGAAACATAAATAGGAGGATCACAGTACAAGCCAACCCAGTCAAAAAGCAAAAGCCTACCTGAAACATAACTAGAAAGGGCTAGAGGCAGGCTTCAGTGGTAGAACACCTGTCTAGCAAATACAAGGCCTTGAATTCCAATGCCAGAATCACAATCATAGTCACCACAATAACAACAACAACAACAACAGCAGCAGTTTGTTTTGAATGACTACAAAGTTTTTTCAGTAACAGACCCGATTTTCTTTCTCTACTCAAAGATTTACTTAGAAGAAATAGTGACAGGAAGGCTGAAAAGTGAACAAGTTGTACCTGAAACATTGAGAAGTCACTTTTCTTTACATGAAAACAAAGTGCTACTAACACTGAGTGGAGCCATAGGAGTGTGGGAGGAATGGTAGCCATTGAGATCTGGGTCCCCAACGCCCAGTGGAATATGATCGTCCATCTTGCTTCCCACATTCAAATGGAGAAGGAGGAGATGAGCATGGGGCTGGGGGGCACTTAGGAAAGATAGGGGAGCCAAAATGGACACCGGCATGCCACAGTTTAAGACTCCATGAAAACTTGAATTGGGATCATTCCACTCAGTAAGTTTTGCGCTGTCTCTGACTCGGCAGGTCGCAGATCTGAGCATGGGAGACCTGCTTTTGCACACCACGGTCATCTGGCTAAACCCACCTGCCTCGCTGGGGAAGTGGAAAAAGGAACCGGATCTGGCAGCCTTTGGTATGTATCAGAAGAGGGCTTTGAAGGAAAGGGAAACAGCTGTCTTTCTTTCCAGAAGAATATGTCTTTTTCAAGACATAATTTGTTCAAATGAAGCTAATAATATTTGCTGGATTGGTTTTCCTGCACAATATGAAATTAAACTTCTTCTAGTTAATGCATGCACTGTCCGAGGCCACCCGGCTGCTATGACTAAATCTATCCCAGAAAAAAACACACAGGCAGGTAAAGAATTGTTTTAAATTCATTTTTAAGATTTGGGCCATGAATAATAACACATGAATAATAAACCAAGGAAAAGTGAAATTTAAAAAAAATCAAGAGGAAACTGACTCTGTTTCTAAAACCCCAAATCTTACGTTTTGACTCCATTCGGACTGCCGTGCTGTATACAGTACCAGGATTTAGGAAGCTGGTTATCAGAAGTCTTGTGGCTCCAGGAGCCTCGATCTGATGCACTGCTGCTGATATTTGTGGAGGTAGATGTGTGTGGACACAATTGGGGACACAATAGGGTTCCAGTGTATTCACTTCTGGGAGCTGTGCCCGTACCAGGAGAACATGGCTGCCATTGGCAGAGTGCGAATGTGTCATTGGATGTCAGTGCTGTTCCTGACCGCAAAAGTCATCCGGCTACACTTTTGTTTTATCCTGGGGAAAAACAAAACAACAAGGTGTTGTGTTTTCCTGACCTCCGCAGGAGTCTGACTGTTACCGTTGTCTCTCCTGCGTTCTTCCTCTGGGTCTGGGGAGAGGGGAGGGGCTGGCTGCTTTCTTCGACTCCCTGATGTGAGCAAAGAATTCTCAAACGGTAATATTTTGCTTAGAGTGTCTAATACAAAGATTGCTTGGGCTTCCCACTTAGATTCACTTAGGGTTCGTTGAGAAGTTAGTGATGTCCCTGCTGTATCAAAAACCACTGTGACTTTTAATGATATTTCAATGAGACTAACTTAAAAGAGTATAGATGTAAGCTTCATGCCTACCATCTTAGCTACTCCAGAAGCTGAGATCTGAGAATCAAAGTTTAGTTAACCCAGGCAGGATAGTCTTATCTCCAAAAATCTCAAAGTTGAGGTGTGGCTCAAATGGTAGGGTGCCAGCATTGAGCAAGAAAGCTAAGAGACATCATCCAGCTCCTGAATTCAAGCCTAATATTGGTACACATGTACACACACACACACACACACACACACACACACACACACACACACACACACACACACACACACACACAAAAGCACTGGATGCTTTAAGAATTTGGTGGCCTTGCCAGGTACATGTTTTGGGAGGACAAGAGGTCTTGCCACCTCCTCACCGCCACCTTGTGTCTTAGATTCAGACTTGTTGGGTGGTCTTGTCTCTCTTGGGCTGTCTGTGCTCCTTAGTGCTTTTTTTTTTTAATTTAATTTAATTGTCAAAATGATGTACAGTGGGGTTACAGTTACATACATACGGTAGTGAGTACATTGCTTATCAAGCATTGTTATCCACTCCCTCATTTTTCTCTCACTTTCCCTTCCCCCTACTGCCACCCCCCAAAGTTGTGAAGTTCATTTCGAACATACTGTCTTGTGAGTATCACTGTTGCATTGGTTCACCTTTGTCCTACCATTTCGTGTTCCCCTTCCCTTACCTAATTCAGATAAACGCATATACAGTACCCAGGGTACCGAAATCAAATATAGTGACAATAGGGAATAAACCATGGGGGGGAAAGAACGAAAAAAATAAATAACTTCACACAGTACATTAAAAACAACAATAAAGAAAAACTTCTTGTTTCCAGATCCTGGAGTTCATTTCTCTTAGCATCATCTTATATGGTCATATGTACATATATTGAGCTGTTGTGATCCGCTTCTAGGACCATCCTAGACATATACTAATTATTACAAATGAGGGAAACCATGGAGCCTGTGTTTCTTTGGGTCTGGTTTACTTCACTTAATATGATTTTTAATAGATGTGGGCATGACCATTTCTCTAAGCAGCTGGGTGGCCTCAACATTGTGGCATTGCGTGTATGGACTGTTTCTGGGACATAGACTCCCCAGTAAGTGACACCAAACATCTCCTTGTTTCTGAGTTGGGCTGCAAGCTAGCAGTTTTAGAGCCCGCCTTGTGAATGTTTCATGACTTGACCCTTGAATTTTGCAGACTTCATGTAGTGAGAAAGGAATAGATTTGGAATAAGGAAATAATGTGAGTGGGAGAAAGGGGACGTTGGCCCCTTGTTTCTGTCTGGGGCGCTGGGGCAGCTGTAACAGCTCGCTGCCAGCTGGATGGCTAACACAGAGCAGACATTTATTTCTCGCAGTTGGGGAGGTTGTATGCCAAGATCCTACATTCCCAAGATGACACCTTCTAGCCTGGTCTTCACACGGGGAAAAGGGCAAGGTGTTGTGGAGAAGGCCGTCAGAAGAGACCACACAATCACAGCGTACTGCCAATAGAAAGCCTTATTATCACTGGGACTGCACTGGACAGTGGGGTCACCAGCACACAAAAAGAATTTTCTTTAGGTCAAAAAACGAATTATATCTCTCCAATTATGAGTAGGTATGTGTGTGTGTGTGTGTGTGTGTGTGTGTGTGTGTGTGTGTGTGTGTGTGAGAGAGAGAGAGAGAGAGACAGATAGACAGACAGACAGAGCGGCAGAGAGGCAGAGAGAGTTCAGTTTTTTAGTGTGCATAAATGAAGATCACCCAGGCCCAGAGAGGTTGCATGCTTTCTGTCTTGTATGCAAATGTATACAAATACATTGATTGAAATAGGGTAGATTTAAGGGAGAACTCAAATAGTGTAATTCCTTAGAAAGCAAAGTCAAGTTCAACAAACTAAAATCCCGGGAAGCCCAGGTACCTGAAAGGGATGGGGTGGGGTCCGAGGGAGAGGGACAGACTTATGAAGAAGAGAAGGGAGCGGAGAATGCAGTGGACACTTCAATGTACATCAACAAAATTAAGAGTGAGGGAAGGCCATGGCATAACTCCTGTTTTCACTGTTTTGATTCCTGTGCCCTGCATCTTCTATATACATTTTTCTAATTTGGGGAGGAGAAGGGAAAAAACAAAATGCTTAAATAAGGATACAGGTTGACCCACTGTAGCAATGAGATGTACAAGACACTATGTTGAAAATGAACTTTACAACTTCAGTGGGGTAGGGGGGAGGGAAGAGATGGTAGGGGAAAAACAAAGGAGGGGGTAACTCGTACCTTACTCATGTAACTTTAGGCCCTCTGTACAGTATCTTTACAAGAAAATATATTATTTTAAAAAAAGAGTGAGGGAAGGGTTGGGCGGGGAGGGACAGGTGAGAATATTGAAAGGGCTGACTGTTCAAGATGCATTGTATTCATAGACAGCTTAGACTTAAACAACTACTTAAAGATAATAAATACAACATATATAGTATTCCTTAATGGATGAAATGAATATCGGTTTTTGTTGGACATGTATAGCTTAAACTTTAACCTTGGGATAATATAGCTAAAATGGGGTATTTTACCTGAGCATTTTGAGAAGGGAGTTATTTCTGCTTGCCTATTTTGCATGGGAAACCTTTTTCCCAGCAGGCGTTTGATCTTCACAGTTGTAAGTGAGAGAAAGGGGTACTGGAGTCAGTCACTGAGATTGTACGATCTTTCTCAGTGCTATTACCACAAGTTGATCGTTACAGTGCAGGGAATGCCATAGAGTTCACGCCCTAACTGCCTTTGTTTTCTTTCTTTCTTTCTTTCTTTTTTTTGGTTTCCAGTGTTCAAAACAGCTGTGGTCCTCGTCTATAAAGATGGCTCCAAACAGAAGAAGAAACTTGTAAGACTTGGCAGTGTGAAATTCTCTCTGTGTACTCTATCTGCTTCTCACTTACATCTATACATTCTGCCCCTTAGTTGAGAAAAGCCTTTATGGGTTTTTTTTTTTGGCTGGTTGTGGGGCTTGAACTCAGGGCCTGGACACCATTCCTGAGCTCTTTTGCTAAAGGCTAATCTTCTATCACTTAGACCCATAACACCACTTCTTGTTTTCTGGTAGCTAATTGGAGATAAGAGTCTCACTTTTCTGCCTGAGTTGACTTTGAATTACAATCCTCAGATCTCAGTCCTCTGAGTACCTAGGATTACAGGCAGGAGCTACTGGCGCACAACTATGATTTCTTTTGTACATATATCCATCCTGCCTTGCAGCAGGCTCCTGGGTAGTGAGTGAATAGCTATTGTGCACCTTCCCCCATGGCCCAGAACCTTCCTGTTTTCCCATGCTCTGTTCCCTTGTCCATCTTTTGAAATCCTTTTTCTCTTGCTGCTGCCTCTCTTTGACTTGTCATTTGTTGTCTGCACATACTCAGCATATTTATTTACTGTGTAGTTTCTCAATTCCTGCCCCATGAACTAAAGAACACAGGAAGGGGACGTTGCTTTGGGCATGTGCAGGACTTACTGAGGAGAGACTCTCTCTCCTACTGGTTTGGAGAAAGTTGGAGCCCGTTCTTACACTGCCGGCTCCTCCCCTGCAGGTGGGCTCTCACAGGCTGTCAATCTACGAGGAGTGGGACCCCTTCCGGTTTCGGCACATGATCCCCACTGAAGCCTTGCAGGTTCGAGCCTTGGCAAGTGCAGGTAAATGCTGGCACATGCTGGGTTCCTGTTTCTTATATGTGTATGCATTCGTTTTTGTATCCACACTCTTGGTCTAACTATCCAACCTTTTCTTTGCCTGTATTGGGACTTGGGCACTGGCCCTGAGCTTTTTTCGTTCAAGGCTGGTACTCTACTACTTGAGCCACAGCTCCACTCACTTCAGGCTTTTTGGTATATAATTAGAGATAAGACTTTTCTTCTTACACTAGCTTCCAACTGCGATTCTCAGATCTCAGTCTTCTGAGGGGCTAGGATTACAGGCATGAGCCACCATGCCTGGCTTTTTTTTTTTTTTTTTTTTTTTTGTTTACATTTAAATCCTATATTTATGGAAACAAAATTAATTTCTTGGGACATTGTAAATGAAATGTCTGCCTCTGAAGTAGTATGATACTGAAAGCCCAAAGAATGACTGATACAAGTCCAGCTTGATGGGAAAATTAGTTTACTAGGGATTTCTCAGAATGGTGGATGACCACAAATGGTCACCCATGTCACCAACACCTCCTGCTTAGCATGCTCCAATTTTATATGGCTCTGAGTCTGCAGCAGAACTTAAAGGGCTTAGAGTGCCCCCTAGTAGTAAAGCAGCAGAGCTGACGTAGGCTCAGGTTAAACCCTTGGAGAGCCACGCGTTCATGTTCACATTTGCTCTCATCCCGGATTCTGCTGTTCTCATCAAACACCAACCATGTAAGGAGAGTTCTGCTCTGTGCTGGTCTAGCATCAGGACAGCTAAGGGGCGGCTTGCTGCAGGATGGAGTTACTCCACTAGGATTCAGAGGACTGGTCCCACTACAGCCTCATCTCTTTTCCCTGAATCTTTTCATTACCTCTTATGTGCTTGGCCATTTATTAAATAGTGAATGAATGAACTAAATGAGTGAATGAATTAAATGAATGGATGCGTATAATGTCCTAATAACAGTTCCAAGTTATTCTAGTCATCTTCTATTTGTATGTATGTGTATTCTGCATATGTTTATGTATACATGTATGTATGTATGTATGTGTAATAGATGACACTGTTTAGAGATATATGTATATATACACACATACAAACACATGTGCTACATTATACATGTATATGTCATACACATGTACCCATAGATATATACGTATGCAATATTTGTTACATGGAATACACACATACATTTGTATGTATGAATATATATGAAATATATGAGATATATTATGTGTTATACACATGAACGCATACACATGTATACAATATTATATAGATATTTTAACTAATAACATGTGAGTAGCAATGCACCTTGTACTTTCATCATGAACACTCTCCAAACAGACCCCTGTTTGCACAGCGCGCACTGGAGTGTCTTAGGTACTGTTTAATCCCACTGTTCCAAAGGAAGAACAAATCGCTGAATTGTAATAGCTGACAGGCTGCGCAGCTGAAAGTGGCTTCCTCAGTCAGTTTGAGTGATTGAAGGGCCGTTAGACAAGGGCCTGTTAGTGTTTTTTTCTTAGCACACCCTAAGCCCTAAGTGTCTTCCGTCTTGTGCGATTGCAGTATTTCATCATAGACCAAGAATGAGAAAGATGACTTTGTGAAAATGTAAGCCGTGCAGTGCAATGTATCCTGACGTGTTCTTGTTTTACCATATCTAGACGCAGAGGCGAATGCCGTGTGTGAAATTGTCCATGTGAAGTCGGAATCAGAGGGGAGGCCCGAGCGGGTCTTCCACCTGTGCTGCAGGTGAGCCTGGCCCTGCACAGTTGAGGCCCTGCCCAGTACACCTGAGAAGTTAGTAGGTACTACACAGCAGCATGGATGCATGGTACCAGTTGTACTAGAATACAGACAGTAACCCGGCTAATGGAAAATCTTTCTACAGGGAAGTAGACTATTGAAACATATTGAACATACCAGGAGGGCTTTTTTCTCATATTTACCTACAACACGATTATCTCAGTGTTTTGGTGTTTGGGTTCATTGTTTGCACAGCTCTAAACTGCAGCAGAATCAGAGCCTGCTGGGAGGGAGGAGGCGTGAGAAGGTGCTGTGGAGACATGGCTCTTCCACATAGGGAGGCAGGCTTCTCTGCATCGCCTGTGGTTCTTGGGTGGACATTCAACTTCAACTCTGGCCTTCCACTTAGTAATTCTTATTTTTCTTCTTTCTCTTCCTTCTCACCTTCTTCTTTCCTCAACCCTCTTTCTGTCATCGATCCTTCTGTAATATCAAGATGGATGGTGCCAACAAATGATGTTCTGTTTGGTTTTGAATATAATCCACATGTAATCATAAGTACTCAGTGATTTATTCTGCCAATCTAGTACTGTAGTATTCTAGGATGTTATGGGTTGCCTACAAACACAAGAGAATCAATATTTTTGAGGCATTAGTGATGTTTTAGAATACTATTGCTAGTAGAGTAAAAAGGGGCGTTTCCTAAACATGTCTGACGAGTACCTTTCATCCACAGTTTCATTTAGGCGGGTAGAGGGGAATGAGGGCTCAGAGAAGATATTCTGCAGAACATGGTCTGGAAAAAGGATGCCGGGTTCAAACTCAGATGTCTGTGTTTCATATTGCTCCCTCACCTCTCTGTGTTGTGTGACCGTGATCAACAAAGGACAGGTCTCCCAGGACACTGTCAGGAATAGAAATGACATAGCTTTGAAAATATTCTGGGGCTGGGAAGGTGGCTCAGTGGTAGAGTGCTTGCCTTGCATGCGTGAGGCCCTGGGTTCGATTCCTCAGCACCACATAAACAAAAAGAAAAAAGCCAGAAGTGGCGTTGTGGCTCAAGTGGTAGAGCTGATGAGCTGAGGGACAGCGCCCAGGCCCAGAGTTCAGGCCCCATGACCGGACATCCCCCCCCCCCCCCCAAATGAAAATATTCTGGTCAGGGTTTGAGCAGCTTCGCTGGCAGCTGTTTAGGCTGATTCATGTGTGCTTAGCAAAATCCATGGAGTTCAACAGACCTTTTCTAGATCCTCCCTGTTTGTTGTTTATAAGAAATACCAGCTGAAAGTTACTTTGGTAAAACCAGCAAGAATCTAGCTGGGCATGGTAGGGCACACCTATAATCCCAGCATAAGGATGCTGAGGCAGGAGGCTTATGAGCAGTCCAAGCTACCTAGCAGGATCCTGTCAAGAACAGGGGAAGGAAGGAAGGGGAAAATAAAAGGTGATACTAAAAACTTAACAAAGAAAAATAACTTTTCCATTTTCCACTGTGAGAATTAGGGCGTGGTAGGAAATTTTGACCTTGTTGACAAGTCATATGTATCCCATGAGGGAACGGGAAGATGACCCTCAAGGGAACGAATGAGCTCATTGAGGTTTCGGTCTGTCCATGCCTGCACGGGTACGAGAAACTTCTGGCTCATCTTCCTTCAAAAACAGTTCTATAAAGTTTGTAAGGTTGTGCCTTGTGCATCAAGAGCAGAATTTGGCAAAATCCGTCCACTGATCGCTTGTCCATGGGGTTCTCTGCCCCAACCAGGCTCAGAAGGTGACTCACAAAACGCCAAGGAATCGGAGCGTGGAATTCATTATCCTAGCTATAAGGAGGCAGCTGAGCATTGAAATCAGAGTCTTGGCTTCAATGTTTAACCTTTGGCCTTTGAGGGGACATTGGTTTGACTGCGCCTCATGGTACCCGAAGATATTCCTGTGCTCTACACTATATATTTAAACAAATAACGCTTGTTTTCCCAGCTCCCCAGAGAGTCGAAAGGATTTCCTGAAGGCCGTGCATTCGATCCTGCGAGATAAGCACCGAAGACAGCTCCTCAAGACCGAGAGCCTCCCTTCGTCCCAGCAGTACGTTCCGTTTGGAGGAAAGCGGTTGTGTGCTCTGAAAGGGGCCCGGCCAGCCATGAGCAGGGCAGGTACTGTGGGGATTCAGACTTACAAGATCCCAGTCACCCCCACTCTGCTCTAGAACTCCAGGGAATTTGACCTCCTTGTCAAGCAGGAGTTGAGTGTGGCCTGGTGAGGGCTAATGTAGGGTGTGAAGTTCTTGGTTGTTGTTTCCTTCCTGGTGGCTTCTGGGGTCCGCCCTTTGTTCCTCTTGCTGCCCTCCTCCTGCTGGCTGATGAGCGCCTCTCTCGTTTGCTAAGCCAGCAAGCAAATGCATCTTTCTTTCTTTCTTTCTTTCATTTTTTTTTTTCTGGCGGGGCTTGCTTCTCCTGCGTGCAGTTTGAGTCTCTGCTTCGCATGACAGCCAGCTTTGATTAGCAAAGAAAAGTCAGTGAGTCATGTCTCAGTGAGGCCACTGACCTTTCTGAGAAATAGGCAGCGACAGGGGAAAGGCCTTTGCTTTGGAAGGATACTAGTTCAGGAAGCCAAATGGCACATACAGTTTTAATTTTGACCTTTGCCTTGTGCCTGCAACTTCAGTTTTGATCGCAGTGTTAATTTGAAGCAGCCTGGAGCTGCTGCTGGAAAACAGGACCTAGAACTTAAATGGTCCCAAGTGAATATTCTTGCAGGACTCATAACTCTTCCATCACTCTGGAGCAGTGTGGAAGGGAGAGTGATACTACAAAAATTGTAAATGGCAAAACATATCTAGGAAGAAAGTTTTACAGGGAAGAATCCAGTAAAGGAGGTTTACATGCCATTGGCCGGGTGTTTGTTGAAGAGGCGCAGAGAGCACTGTCAATGGTAGAAGGATTTTTTTTTAAGTAGATCTAACCTCCCTAGCTCTAAGTTTTAGCCTGGAGGAAGGGTATTATAAATCCTCTCTAGTCATCTGCTGTGTGTGTCATGAAACTGTGCAGCCAACAGCCCCGCTGGTTGCAGGGGTTCTCCGAGAGTCATGCATGGCCAGGGTCTCATGGAGTCCCCACATAAAGACAGCACATGAACCTCTTACAGCTCACTGGAGAGAGTTTTTATTTCAGAATGGTTTTTACCCACTCCTTGATTGCCCAAGGAACATGTGTCCCATCCTCAGGGAATCTACTCATCAGCGGTCAGGTTGCACTTGTTAATGAGTGACCTTCAATTTAGAGCTGCATTTGCTATGAAAGCAATCACACACATGTAGTCTGCAGGAGATACACAACTTTTCCCACCGATCTCTTTTTGCAAAGAAAAATCAAACCAAGCCATAACCGAGATAACCTTTATAAATACCAAAAGAAAGCCTTGATGTCACAGCTGATTGATTTCTTCTTCTTTCTTTCTCCCCGCCCCCCCACCCCCCCCATGGTTCATTTTTGGTCCAAGGAAGTCTTTATCACTCTGCTTTGGAAGCAAATTACTATCAGCAAATTACTATAATCAGAACTTTCATGTTTTATGATTTAAAGTACAGTACTTGAGTGGTTCAGGTCAGGACCAGATTAATGAACCCTGGAAATACTCAGTCTCCCTAAAAGACTTGAAGGAATCCACTCATGTGAACTAGGCTGTTAACGACCCTTACACTAATGACAGACAATCTGTTTCCTTCTGCAATTCCTTAACTACTTAGGTAGTTTATTTCTCCCTCTGTTCTATTTGGATATAATAAAAGAAACTTCCTGCTTCTATACTTAGTGTAAGAGTACTGTACGTCTGCCAATGACCTAGGTAAAAAGTTCTTTCTTTTTTCTGTTTCTTTTAATAAAATGTGCAGAGTCAAAGCAAGTGAAAGTATCAATACTTACCATCGATATTCACTAATTAATGTGTTACTATAGTTTCATTATCACCTACCTATCGTCCATCGACTCCCTAATTTGGGCTCATTTCAAAGATGATGACAATCATCACACTTTACACCGTAGACCTCAGCATGCAGATCATTCATGAATCTTCCTAGTAACTCCATGAAGAATTGAGGTAACTCAAATGAAGTGAACAGAGACAGCTAAGCTTTATTCTGGTGGAGTTAAGGTGATACTGAGTTGGAAATTTTGCTTCTTCCCATTGAAGAAGTGTTTTGTTTTTATTTCTCTTCCTTTATTTTGTTCCCCTTTTACTTCCCTGGAATGGTTCTTAGTCCCCTCCTTGAAGAAGACCGGCATCCATTCATTCCCCAGTTTGAGATGACAGGCCACTCAGATGGTGAGGGATGATGATGGACAGAGTCTTGGGGCTGAGGATGGCTGGGCTGGAGCCAGCATAGGTCTCTCACCTCGTGCCTGCTTGGATCAAGGCTACATTTGCTAGTGAATGACACTAGTTGTCTTCTTGCAGAATTGGCATTGTTTGTCAGCTTTTAGGATGTGGTGTTCAGAACAGCAGCTCCTTCCTGGAGTGTAGATGCTCCTCCTCCATTGGAAAGCCTGTGTTGCTTTGGCTCTTGAGGGAGAGAGCCATGGTGGTGTGTGTGTATGTGTGTGTGTGTGTGTGTGTGTGTGTGTGTGTGTGTGTGTGTTGGGAATATTTGCTAGATTGGGTGGCACCTTGTTTGTGTTAAGTAGTTGTAGCTTCCTGCAGGGGGCAGTACAAGTAAAGGAAGGACTTGAAAGATTTGGTATTTTCTTCTTACCTGTTAGTCCCTTTTTATAACGGTTGATGGACTGCTTGAGTAGCATCTGTGGCTCAGTTCTCATTTCGCTTGGTATTTTGCCTGGATTATGGAAAGACGGATGACTCACAAGGCTCCTTGTGCCCAACCCTGAGGCTCAGATGGCCCTTTGTCAGAAAGGGGATGGGGGACCGGTTGGCTGTCCCCCGTTTCTGAGAGCTGTTCGTGTCCCTGTGCTCTTGCAGAGGGATGTGGTGTCTTTAACCACAGGTCCTCCAGATATTTGACAATCAAAGCTGTGAGGTTGCGCTGTCATTTGACCAGTGCTTTCCGCCTTGTTAATGTAGCACGGTGATGTCTATGAAGATGCGAAACCTTCCAGCCTGGCTGGACGCTGGTGCCTCGTGTGTGCAATTCTAGCGACTCAGGAGGTTGAAGTCTGAGGAGCACAGTTCGAAGCCAGCCTGGGCAGGAGAGTGTGGGAAGTGGAGCTGTGGCTCAAGTTGGTAGAGCATTAACTTTGAGAAGTCCTGGGCTTGCACTCAAGCACCCTAAAACCCCTAGAAAATCAGGCACCAAAAACAAAACAAGGCCAGAAACCGCCTTCTACCCTTATTAACAGTCTAGCTAAAGCCCCAGGGCAGCAGAGGCCTGGGTCCTAGCTCTGTGACAGGTACACAGGCTGAAGACTCTCCTCAACCTCTCTGTTCTACTTGCGATCATCAGCCTTCTGTGCTGCCTGTCGGTAGGTGTGTAGGTTGCACAGGGAATTCTCTCAGAGGGCCTTGTGTCCCATTTCTCTATCGTACACCCCCTCCCAGAAACCCCACCCCACCGCCACCCGCTCTGCTCTTGGATTTCCTGCCACAGTATCCCCTCGGTTCCCACGTGGGCCAGGGCAAAGAGTCCAGTGTGGACGGGTCACCTCCACACCCAGCCCCTGCTCCCCACGCCACGGCCCGCAGACCACACACCACTTAGCGTTGATGTTCCTTTGCTTTGCTCGCTGGGTTTTTGTCCCCTGCTAAAGCGTGGGGGTTTGTTCTTTATATTTTTGTGTGTATGTGTGTGTGTGCAGTGTCTGCCCCAAGCAAGTCTCTTGGGAGGAGAAGGCGGCGACTGGCACGCAACAGGTTTACCATTGACTCAGATGCTGTGGCGGCCAGCAGCCCGGAGAAAGAGCCCCAGCAGCCGCCCGGGCCAGGGGACACGGACCGCTGGGTGGAGGAGCAGTTCGATCTTGCTCAGTACGAGGACCAGGATGGCATCAAGGAGACAGACATCCTCAGTGATGACGACGAGTTCTGCGAGTCGGTGAAGGACGCCTCGGTGCACAGAGACCTCCATGAGCGGCTGCAGGCCGCCTCCATCAGCCAGCGGAGGGGCCTGGACAGCCACGCATCGCGCATGAGCCAGCTAAAGAAGCAGGCCGCCCTCTCGGGCGTCAACGGCGGGGTGGACAGCGCCAGTGAGGAAGTGATCTGGGTGAGACGTGAAGACTTCGCCCCTTCCAGGAAGCTGAACACTGAGATCTGACTTCTGTCCCCTTCTGTGGAGAACGTGTGTGTATGTGTGTGTGTGTGTGTGTGTGTGTGTGTGTGTGTAGATGCTGCCACCCTGCCCTGCCCTCCTGCCTGTCTACCCGTGCCAGCCTCCTCCCCTTGCCCCCCAGAACGTCCCCGGGGTGTTCTGCACACACCAGTGTGGCAGCTGACGCGGGTCCGAAGCCATGTAGCCACCTGCCCTTGACATTCTTCACAACGGACATCAGAGAGGATCGCCCCGAACCCCAGATCAGCTCGAGTCCTTCACTAAGGTCTTGTGTTTATTCTCAGTCAGGGCCTGAGGAATTTGGAAAAACAAGACAAACTTGTTACCACTGAAAGCAAACCGGCTCCCTGCAGCAGCTGAACTCATTTAAAGGTTAGCGTGTGCACACACACGCGCGTGTGCACACACACGTACACACATTCACACACAGAACACACAGCTATCTGGAGCCCATCTTCCAGCTGAGCTGACCACTTTGAAACATCTGTACAGCTTTCCGTGTTCAGGCCCTGTTTCTTCCTCAGTGTTGAGACTATCTGTGTCTTTTTAAGAATGTGTGAGGAAAAGGGTGGTTGTTTACGTGTCGATGAGCCTTTCTTTTTCATTTTTTGTTCTTTTTTAATATTTTTCTTCTGTGTTGGTCCGTGGCTGGTCTTAATGCTATGTCATTGTTTGGAAGTTCTAGTTTTGCATAGAATTATAAAGATGCCAAACTCTTAGAGAAGAGGTCCAGATTTATCATTTGAAAGAGAGAACACAAACAAACACTATTTTTTGTATTTTACCTGAGATGCAGGGACTCAGATAGGTGAGAATTTTACAGTGTTAGGTTACAGAGAGTGAGACATTGTGACTTTATATTTATATGAAAAGCCAACAAGGAGCTCATGTTAAGAATAAGCTTTTTTTCCCCCAAGACGCAGGTTTTTGGGGGGTAAACGCTTGCATCTGTATTTGAGATGGGAGTTTGGTTGGAGGGGGAACACGTGACAGGGAGTGGGCGGAGCCTGTGTATCTGTCCCAATGGCAGAGGACAGAAGCCTCCTTCTCATGGGGTTGCCATGGCGACCATTGGTTTTTCCACCAGAATCACATCTTCATCCATAGATCCCCCTCCCCACACCCTTGGCAGTCCATAACCGAACCTCTGACCCAAACAACCTCTTCAAAAAACATCTCTTGTGTTCAATATTTTCTTCATGCCAATGAAACAGGGTAATAAACATGTCAATTCCTAGTGTCTGAAATAGATATCCAAATGGAAGAAGAACAACTACAATAAGAAAAACAAATTATAGCACTTTTATTTTTTCTTTAAACAAAAAGGTTGAGTTTAAATTGAGTTTAAACTCTTCTTAACAGACAGAAGAACACTTTTTCTTTTTTTGGGGGGGGATATCTATTTGGTGTTTGACACATCAGTAGGTACTTTAAAAACCTGAATTTTATAGTAGCTTAGGAATTATATTTTATAAGAATCAGTTATGACTTTATATTTCCAGACAATAGAGAAGTTCAGAACATCTCGCTCTTGGGCCTCGGCTTGCTTTCCCTCGCTCTCCTTGACTTCCCTCCCTTTTCAGATTTCCAGGGCTTTGAGCTTGATCTTTTGAAAGTTTTATTCTATTAAATTTTTGCTATATCTTCTGGTTTTCTTACAAAAAAAAAGAACAAACAAAAAAGCTTTAGAATGATTTCTATACCCTTTGTATCACCGCATTGTTCCCTTTCCTCTGGAGTTCGGTGGTGTCTGGATGGGCCACGGAGCGCGGTGGGTGTGGGATGGCTTCCTGCACCGCCCCACGGAAGACACTGCGGAGTCTGGTGCTTGGAGGGAGCCATTGTCTCTTGTACATAAGGTCATGACGTGTCTATGTCAAAAGTTCTTATATATTTCTTTTATAAGCTGAAAGAAGGTCTATTTTTATGTTTTTAGGTCTATGAATGGAACGTTGTAAATGCCCGTCAAACAATAAAAATATTGAAAAAAAATACCTGGATGATCCCATGTCTCTTTGGAGTTTGAATTGTGGGAAGGGAGAAAATAACCGGAAATGTGTGGTTTTTGTTTGTTTGCTAGAAAGGCAGAATGACCCTCAGCTCAGACATACTTCAGATGTGCTCTTGTTGGAGAAACCATAGTCTAACAGCCCCATTAGTATTGGATTTGGAACACATATTTTACTTAATTTTATTTGTGCTGGTATTGGGATTTGAACTCAAAGCCTTGGTCCCTTGTTTGGCTTTTTGCAGTCCAAGGCCAGTACTCTTCATACCCATTTTGTTTTCTTCTGGTTAATCACAGGTAAGAGTCACACAGACTTTTCTGCCTGGGCTGACCTCAAACTTCAATCCTCAGTCTCTTGAATAGGATTACAGGTTTGAGCTACCAGCACCTATTTTTTTTTTGGGGAGGGGGGGTCTGGTCGTGAGGCCTGAACTCTGGGCCTGGGCGCTGTCCCTCAGCTCTTCAGCTCAAGGCTAGTGCTCTACCACTTGAGCCACAGCGCCACTTCCGGCTTTTTTCTTTTTGCTTATGTGGTGCTGAGGAATTGAACCCAGGGCCTCAGGCATGCAAAGCAAGAGGTCTACAACTGAGCCACCTTCCCAGCCCTGAGTTATTTATTTTGTTGGTTGTGGGGCTTGAACTCAGGACCTGAGTGCTGTCTCTGAGCTTTGCTTTGCTCAAAGCTAGCCCTCAACCACTTTTAGCCACAGCTCCACTGTTTTGGTGGTTAATTGGAGGAAAGAGTCTCAGGGATTTTCTTGCCTGGGCTGCTTCGAAGCCCAGTCCTCAGACCTCAGCCTCCTGAGTAGCTGGGATTATGGGCGCTACCTGACTTATTTTTAAGTAGAGTGTTCAAGTGCATGGCGTCCTGTAGGAAATGGTGGAAGCCATCTTAACATGCCCCCAGTGAAGTCATCCCAGCGGTTTGCTCACGGTGTGAGACGCAGCTGTTTGGACTGCATCTTAGTAGCCAAGTCTGGCTGTAAAGAAGAAATGAATTCTCAAAGTCAAGTATGGTGGACACACAATACCTTTGCCCCCTCAACTAAATTTCTTAGAGTCCTGCCTGTCCCCCCCAAAAAGACTGTGAGAAAGTGCCTTGTCACCTCTCCCTCCTGGATGTCAAGGTTTGGGGTGGGGGGCTGGGTTCCCCCTCCCTTTGTAGTGGTCATTCTAGTGATGAGCAACGTAACAGTCCACTCTGGAGATGGACACCGATTTTCTTGTTGCTGTATACAACAGCACGACCCACTTCCTTCCTGTGGGATGGAGTCTTGCAGATTTTTCTGCTCAGGCTAGTCTGGAAGAAGTTTCAGTCCCCTTGATCTCAGCCTCCCACATAGCTCAGCATGACGAGCTTGTGCCCGCCCAGCCCTCTCTGGGTTGGTCAGGAAGAGGTCTCACGGACTTCTCTGAAACCAGGCTGCTCATGAACTGTGATCCTCCCGTTTCTCAGCCTGCCAGGCTCACCAGGATTTCACATGCTGAATAATGAATGTTCTTTCCTAAAACATCATCAGCCTGGGGATGTGCTGAGGGACACTCTCCCTTTCAACCCCGCTCCCCTCCATCTTCCGCTTGGTAAACAAAAGGGACTTCACACACATCCTGCCTCAGACTTGGAAGGAACCTCCGCACAGCACGTAGACACAGAAATGGAAGATTGAGAAAACAAACGTTGGCACTGGCCAAGGAGCTTATCCTCTTTTAAGGTGGGTGATTGCTAACCCTAATCAAATTGGTCTGTGATGCAGCAGTTCAGGAGATGGTTTAGTCTGTTTGCTGTTACTGTAATAAAATACCAGAGACAGGGTAATTTACAAAAAGTAGAAGTGTCCTGAGCTCATGGGTTTGGGAGATTAGGAAGCCCAAGAGCACAGCGCCATCAATATGGGAATTTGGGGGTCGAGTTGCCAACACATGGTCTTTTTGGGAGGCTCCATTCAAATCATAGCAGAGAATAGGTCTGATTTTTGACATTATAATGGAGTGGCAGGTGGCAACACTTCCACAGTGAACTGCCATTCCTTACGCACAGTCTCCAGGCAAGGTTTCTCTGTGACCTCATACTTACACATGAAAAATGGAGAGACAATTGTCACTGAAAAGAGCAATGTGATGTGGCTGGAGGAAAAAAAGTCCCACCCATTTCACGAGGAGATTATTTCAGTGAAATTTTACTTTTATAGCTTAGCTTCTATGTTTCTGTACCAATTAATTATGTATTAATTATAGTAATAATCCAGGATGATTAATTTTTTTGGTGATTGTGCTAGGGATCAGAGCCGGGCCTTGCGCATGCTAGGTAAGTGCTCTGCCACTGAGCTGTGTGTACAGCACTTGTTATTGTTTAACACCTGGAGCTTTATGGTCATGGGAGACAACAAAACCTTCAACGTGTAAATTTGTGTATGTATAAGCAAAACAGAGGGGTGAAAGGAGCTCCAAAATGAGTTTAGAGCCAGAGGGAAAGATTTAAGATTATGTTGGTCCACGTTAAGTGACATAATAGTTGCATTTTAAAATGTTGATTTTAAGAAAGCAAGAAGAGAAGGAAGAAAGGCAGGAGGGAGGGGTGCTGTGGCTCAGGCTTGTGATCCTAACTACTCTGGGTATGACATCTGAGGATCACCCTCACTCAAACATGGCATAAAAAGGCTTGGACTTAAACCAGTTCTTTAAATCTTCCTGATGAAAACTCCACGTGAGGGAAAAACTTATAGTCGGTATGTATGTAAATCTGTCTTGTTAGCTTAGTTCAATAAAAGGCCCCAGGTGGAGAACCCAAGATGGGTAAAGCGATTTTATTTCTTCTGTCTTAGGAAGGAGATCAATGTTGGCAAGAGGCAGGGGCCACACAATTCAACATGAACTTTTGCTTGGGGGAGAGGTCCCTAAGTGACTGTCATTTCCTGAGCAGTTTCACTTGAAGTATTCTTTTTTTTTTTTTTTTGCCATTTTTGCAAATCACTCTTTTATACTCTATATACACTCATATATTTTTGTACATATATGTAACATACACTATTATACTTTTTTGTTAATATACAGAGTACATAACTGATTTGTATAAATCAGTAAGTTAGAATGGAGGGGCTGGGAAGGTGGCTCAGTGGTAGAGCGCTTGCCTTGCATGCATGAGGCCCTGGGTTCGATTCCTCAGCACCACATAAGCAGAAAAAGCTGGAAGTGGTGCTGTGGCTCAAGTGGTAGAGCGCTAGCCTTGAGCTGAAGAGCTGAGGGACAGCGCCCAGGCCCACAGTTCAGGCCCCACGACCGGACCCCCCCCCCAAAAAAAGTAAGTTATAACGAATGGAGAGACACCCACTTTGTTGAGCGAGACGATGTCTGCGTTCTTCCCCCATAACCACTGCTAACGCCGCGTGCATTGTTTCCCCTCTCCACTTGTGTTCTTCTAACCAGGTACCAGGGCTTGAACTCAGGACCTTTGGCCTGCTCCCTCTCCTTGCTCATGGCTGGTGCTCTATGACTTGTCCAGCTTTTTGCTGGCTGTTTGGAGATGGAGTTTGTAGGCCTTTTCTGCCTGGGCTGGCTTCGAGTTGAGCTCCTTCAGGTCTCAGCCTCCTGAGGATTGTAAGTTGAGCCAC